>NW_027362763.1:95524778-96764153 GCF_046119375.1 Phyllobates terribilis | reverse complement strand
TTTTTATAAAACATTAAGCTTAAAATTAATAGGGGTGCCCAAACTTTTTCATATAACGGTATATATATATATATATATGTATATATATATATATATATATATATATATATATATATATTTTTTCTTCCTCTTTTACATTTTAGAAATTACAAAAAGGAAACTTGGCCGATGCAAAAGTTTGTGCACCCTTGGAGATTTGTGTGCTCAGATAACTATGATCAAGGTTTCAGACCTTAATTAGCCTGTTAGGGTTATGGCTTCACTATCATTGTTAGGAAAGGCCAGGTGATGCAAATTTCCCTTTATAATAACCCAGCCTCCTCTAACTTTGTGCCAAAAGTGTAATAGCACTACTCATCAGCACTCCTTCACAGGGGCGGCCTACCGGAGGATTCTCCTGTTCGCCTGTGGGCCAGTCTGAGCCTGGATGGCAGGACAGATAAAAGGTAAGTATAATGTTTTTTTTTTGTTTGTTTTTTTTTTCAACCCCTTCATGGTTCTAAAAAGAATGAAGCAAAATAGTGGCCTGCAAGTTCCCATTTTTCTTGATTAGAACAAATTGAATTTTAACATTTCAAGGGGTTGCCCTTGACTAAGACACTAATGTCCGGCCAGCAGTGTCAGATCTTTGGACCTCGCACCTCCCACCGCTCAGCTGATACTTGGACCTGCTGCCGCCCAAAATTTATAGCCAATGGGAACTTTATAAACAGATATTCAGTGAGCTCCCTCTAGTGGTGGCTGCAGGCGGTCAGAATTAGGATAGCAGCATTAATGCCTATAAAGATATCTATTTTAGTATGATTGATTTCTTCTTCTACTCTAGTGTCAGTTTTTACTGTAGTTCTAGCATTATATTCTGTATAGAAGGCGAAGGGTACCAAAAAATGCCAGGTTCTTCCAAACCTTACAGAGATCACTGCAAGGCATGCGATTGTGTCGTGAAGTCATTACGTGGTATTATCCCTCCTTCCAAGATACTTAGACTTAGGTCCAGTCGGGAGATCATGTGCATTATGGTGCAAATAAATGAACTGCGAATGCTGCGGCCTCATTGTGGACTTCCTCATAGATAAGCGTTCACCCCTTGTGCATCCTGCGCAGCGCTCACTATCTGTTCTCCCCCCTCTATCCAAGGTCAGGAGACAAGCCCGCCACTTCATTAATCACCGGCCTGCAGACAGCCGCACTCTGATTCACAGATTCCTTAGGTACAGAGGGATCTGATAAAAACTAATTCAAGTCTGCACACCAAGGGAGAGAACATCAGAAAGATGGAAGCGAGAAAGGCCGCCGGGTGCCGAATATCCGCTCAATATGTGGATACACTGTACAGCCTCCTATGTGTTATATCACATCCATGGTGACTTTGAGAGACATGGCCAAACTGGGATCCGATAGTCCAGAAATCCTGATAGTCTGCAAGTCATTTGCATCTGAAAGCTGAATTCTGAGATCTGCTGATGGCATCTATTCCTCCCGATCTGTCCCCACACTTTTTTCTATGGGAAGAGGGGAGTAAGTTGCTGTCAAACAGCTGTGGTGGCGGCTTCTCTCCCCCTGGGAAAAAAGATTGGAAATTCAACATGCTCAGTCCTTCTCAATCCCCAACATCACTCATTTGGGAAAAGTCAGCCCTGACAAAAGCAAGAAAGTGTTTGCTCTAATGCAAATGGCAACTTTTAAAGAGAAACTATCATCAAAAAATGACCTATTGTTTAAAAGGGAATCTGTCACCAGGATCAAAGCTCCTAAGCCGTCTATATGGGAAAGCAGATCATAGAATGTTGAGTAAAATGATACCTTGATATCTGCGATCCGATGTCTTATTACAGAGATATCCAGATTTTTCTTAATATATAAGTGAGCTGTTAAGATCTATGGGCGGGGCACAATCTCCCTGACAATCTGCTTCTGGAGCTTATGTTAAATAAACAGGGGCGTTACCAGTGTGACACATGTAAGGACTAACACTTTGCTCTCATAATCACACACAGCTCTGCAGTGAGATCAGAACTAACATAGTATAGCAGAACTGAACTTTGTCTCATTGCAAACACATCTGTAACTGCAGTTGTCCTCTCATAGTGGTTAGGTTCCTTCTCACAGGCAGCCAGTGTGGGGGGAGGGGAAGTACAGCAGAGCTGACAGCACCAAGAAGTCAACTTCAACTGCAAATGTGTTTGTAATGAGACAAAGTTAAGTTCTGATGTACTGTATTAGTTATAAGCTTTATAAGCTCACACATATCTGCAGTGAGAACAGGAGAGCAGACTGTCATTTATTACATGTCTCACACTGGTAACGGTAAGTTCTGGAGGCAAATTCTTAAGGAGATCTTAACACTAGAACTACTGATGGAGTCATTTTGACTCCTTTCGTTTTTTATTTCTCTTCTGTGACTACATTTTTCAGAATTCCGGCTTGAAACTCGGTGACTTTTCCTCAAATATGATGTGAAAAAAGATTTTGTGAGAATAAATAATTTTGGTGAAAAATTTGCGCGTTTTTTTCAAAATTTACCAAGAACTACTGAAGGGAGTCATTTTGACTCCCTACTATATTTTGAGGTCCTTTTGTCACTAAATGTTGCTATAAAGTTTTGTGCATAATTTTTTCACTCTGTCTTATTTACCCTGATGTTCATATAGATGTAGTTCAATTTACATGTCAACTTTTCACATTTTCCTTGTGTTTTACCTGCTTGTATTACTGTGTAATGCTGAACAAACTCTATCTGATGAGGAGCTAGATGCATTCATTGCGATATTCTATGCTCGTGGAATATCTGGCACGAACCGTCACTCGATTAGCAGTATTTGGTGTAATGACTGGGGAATACCGTTTTGCAAAGTGACAATGTCTAGGGACCGCTTTGTTGAAATTATGAGGTTTCTCAGATTTGATGAGAAATCTACTCGATCGGAGAGACTGCAAACGGACAAGTTTGCTCTATTTTCTACTGTGTGGGACAGGTTTATTGAAAATTGTATTGCGTGTTACAAACCTGGCCCATACATAATGGTGGATGAGCAACTTTTCCCAAGCAAAACTAGGTGTCCATTCACGCAGTACATGCCTTCCAAACCAGATAAATATGGCCACAAATATTGGCTAGCTGTTGATAAGAGGAGCAAATATCTGGCAAATGGCTTCCCTTATCTAGGCAAAGATGACACACGCCGTGCTGAGGACCGTTTAGCTGACCATGTGGTAATGAAGTTATTGGACCCGTTTTTGAAAAAAGGTCGCAATGTTACAACCGATAATTATTTTACTTCAGTAAAATTAGCTAAACAGCTAAAAAGCAAAGGAACAACCATCGTGGGAACACTGAACAAGATAAGGCGAGAAGTGCCTAAAGAAATAAAATCCATGAAAGAGGAATTGTACAACACTAAAGTGTTTAGAAATGAAGACAATTTTACACTTACAGTATATCAAGGAAAGCCCAACAAAAATGTTGTCATTTTGAGTTCCGTCCATCCAGATGTTGTTGTTGCGTCTGATTCCGCTAAAAAAACTCCAGAAACGGTAAAGTTTTACAATGAAACAAAATATGGAGTAGATGTAGTGGATCAGATGGCACGAAAATATACCACACGAACATGCACAAGGAGATGGCCTGTTCATGCATTTGAAAATGCCTTAGACTTTGCGGGTATAAATGCATGGATAATATTCAAGGAGATTACCCACCAAAAAATGTCACGCAAGGCATTTTTGCAAACGCTTGTGAGAGAGTTGAGTGGTCCTTATGTCACAGATAGGGAAAAGGGTTCCACGTCCCAAGTTTCTACATGCTCAGAAGTGATGGTTCAAACAAAATTTTGCCAGATCAAAGAAAAGTGCAAGAAAAATAGATCTGTCGGAAATTGTAAGACTTGTGGTAAGTCTTTGTGTGGGCAATGTACTGCCATAAATCAAAGGCAATGCCTAAAATGCGAAACACCAAATGTTTAGAAGGTGAATTCTGCGCCATATTTTCATTTTTATGCTCCTCCACCTACATTTTCTCTGCTTTTTGTTCTTCAGTTGTTGTTTATATGTGTGCACTTGAATAAAAAAAAATGTTTGAAAAACATCTATTATAATTATTGTTATTTTCTGTAGAAAAATAAGAAAAGCAGAAAAAAAACAATCAAAAGCATTACTGTTGGATCTCACAATAATAATACATTACTTAAAATATAATTATTAATAAATAACCACAAATGAAACTCTAAAAATAAACGAAAACAAGCAAGGAGTCAAAATGACTCCTTTCAGTAGTTCTAGGCGGGGTCACGAGTCCAGTAGTCCTAGTGTTAACAGCTCATTTACATTTAAGAAAAATGTGGATTACTCAGACATAAGACATCAGATCACAGATATCAAAGTGTAATGTTATTCAGCTTTCTATGACCTACATGCCCATATAGACAGCTTAGGAGGGTTGATCCTACTCACAAGATTCCCTTTAAATGTTTTTTTTTTTTAAATTTTTTAATTTTTACATATCACAAAGAGAACTTTTCCCCAAATTTCTCATATTGGGTGGAGGACACACCATGTAATAATGGCAGTAGAGCAGAATATATATATTTTTTAAATTCCGCCAGAGATATTAGCCATCAAAATATTTGGCACCTAATCAGTTAATTTTAGTTCAGTCTAAGTGCTTGCTATCAAAGCGTTTTCACAGGGGGGAGTGTACTTCTTCCCCTGTGTAATGTTAACCAATGATAAGAAGGCAGTAACACTGAGTAGAAAGAAGAACATGTCACAGAAAAGGACAAAAAAAAAAAAAAAAAATCACAGAAAAAAACAGCCTTACTAACACCAGGTCAGATTAGCAAAGCACAAACAGGACGCGGCAGACCCCCATGATAAAGACAGATGCCCCAATTCACCCACCCAACAATAAATGGGCCTGGCCGCATCCTGCAAAAAATGGAAAATATGCAAAAAGATGAAAAATAATGTATGAATTGGGGCATCTGTCCTGTGTGGTGCACGTATATAGTGCTGGGCAGCCCGCTCAATTTAAAATTATGGGCGCCATTAATAGGCTGTAAGCCAGACCCTGTGCACCACACCTATCTGTGTCACTGGCGTCCTATGTAAGCTGCATTTGTGTGCATTGTAGTACTACATGCCACTTACATATCTGCCAATTCATGGATGGGGTGGCTGTCGCATCAGTACTCCGCACCTGTGCGGCCCCCGCCTTTATCATGGGGTCTGCCGAGTCCTGTTTGTGCTTTGGTAATCTGACCTGGTGTTGGTAAGGCTGTCTTTTTCTGTGATTTTTTTTTAGAAAGAAGAACACACCCACACCATAGCTTAGAACAGGCTACACCTGTGTGAGACAAATAATGACAGTTTGATCTTACTGCAGAGCTATCACAAGATGAATGATGTAATGACAGCCTGGTCTGCTCTCACTGCAGAACACAATATACATAAGTGTAATTACTGACACCTTTGAGCTCTCATCTCTGGACAGGCAGTGTGAGGGCAAGGGCAGCACTGCTGAGTTTAGCTGTGTCACATGACAAACTCTTCTATCAGCTCATTTTCTCTCTGCCACCTCGGCTGTACTGCCAATCACATCTCTTCTGTAATTCCCATCTCATCTCTGGATAGGCAGAGTGCCTGTCTAGAGATGAGAGTTGAAAGGTGTCAGTAATCACACTTATGTCTGTTGTTCTTTGCTGTTAGAGCTGAACAGGTTGTCATTACATCTCTACAGGAGCAGCCTTTTCTAAGCTATGGTAGGGGCCTAATGCCTATATGAATAATAAGTTATTGTTTATAGCTCATGAGGAATCATGATGTCAGGAAACAGATACTGAAGTACGCCATGTAAGCAGAGCATACATATATAAAGACGATATGCAGATACTGACCCCAAAGTGCTTGTGCTCATCCGACGCGCATTTTGCTGTGTGCTTTGACGAGGCCTATAGGCATTATTTACTTATATGGCATATATTGCTCCTTGATACTCTATCTTCTTCATGAACTATATACAATGATATAGCACTATGCACTTTATTTGGTTGTTTTGGTTGTTGGTTTATTTTGTTTGCATATTTATTTCAATTCTATCATCTCTGGTTTAGAAGTGTTGTCATATACTCATGACTTTTATGATATTCATTAGTGGAAAGAAATGATACATGAGCACATCATACTGATACCCTCTGTGACTATTTTGTTGGGCATCTTTCTCCTTAAACTTTATATTTTGTGCTATTTTCAATATAATTAATAAATTCTATATATTTTATTATACTCTGATTATGTGCCATGTTTATAGGTTAATAATTGCCTGTCACATTGCCGCTCCTCTGCTATTAAACTGCTGGCTAATGACTGGTCATATAACCCGAGAATGTCCCCTGACCTGAAGGTCCTTCAGTCTCTACCCAGATGGAATGGTGGAGCAGGGATCTGACAGCTCTCTGCTCCACCATTGTATTCAATTGCGTCTGTGTTTGGAAGACACAGATACAGTTGAAGTGAAGATATACTCTTGAACTCGTGGGGCTATTAGGAAGTATGTCTAATGAAAAAGCTGGTTCATCTGTAAATAGCAAGCTGCCTGTTCTGTTCAAGTGTTTCAAATATTACACCTCCATATTGGAAGAAGAAGAGGTATCAAAGTTGTTTTTAAGAAATCTTGATCTGCACAAGTAGGAGCTCACTGCTAGGCCCTGACTCCTTCTTCTTTACCTTTACACAGCCAATACATCATAGAAAAAGGCAACTAGCAGAAGTTTGTCTGCAGCTTTGGATGTGACCGGAGTATAAGACATCAAAGTCAAAATCAGTAACAGATAAGTAAAGCCCAGTATCTGCACATTCCCACTATTGTTTAAAAACTTTATAAAGGGACGGATTACCCCCACAGAGACACACAAGAGCAGACACCTGTATTTTCCCACAATTTCAGCCTCCTACTATTCCCTATATCTCCGTCATGGCCATAAATTAAATTGCAAACTCACCGAGCTGCCTTGGATTTGGAGTTAATGAGGCAGCCCCAGCACAGGGAGCAGGTGAAGCTCGGGAAGCAGCCCCATGTAATTAAACAAGATTGTATTCGCTGTTTATCTCAACAAATTAACATTTTTTTCCCAGATATCTACATCACGACTGAAAAGGCGTCTTCAGCCCCTGCAGCTGAAAATCCCAGCAAATCCCTGTAATGAGTTGATCTATGTTCACACCTAGCAGGAGACAGAAGTTGTTTGGAGCTGGTGGTACAGTATGTGGATGCCGGCACAGCCGCTTGCCTTTGGGTGCCACCTACCGAGAGGTAAAATCTACTTTTCCTTTGCTTTCACTATCTGGTTTGATTCCTCCGGTAACTATTTTTCATACGTATACTGGAATATGAGATAAGCCCCAATGTTGTGTGTACGGCACCATAGACATCTCCTCCATGATGGTTCATAATAGATATAGGACAAAATGGGCCGCATTCATTTTTTCATTTGCACTTTTAGTGTTTTTGATCAAATTCTTCTATTAATTTGCTAATTTTTTAAAGTCTGTTTTATATGTGTTCGCTTGTTTTTTTTGTATGTGCGTCATTGTGGGCAGAATTTGGGGACTTCCAGAGGATGTTGGTTGATTCATCAATTGCAACTTTTTAAAAGTTACTAAATATTTGCCCAATTGTACTCCACTTACCCTCTGTAGTGATTTTATATACTCCTTAATTTTTTTGCTCAAATTTTGCGACATTTTAGTGAAACGTGCAGATTATTGCTCCAAGAAGGTTGAAAAAAAAAGTAAAGGACACAAATAAATAGCGCAAAAATTCATGAACTGTATACTCCATTTTGAAGAAGTTGAAGCAAAAATGTCAATGAATACCACAAGACAAAAAAAAAATATAAAAAAAAAAAAAAAACTAAAATTATCAATCGGCAAGATAAATATAAACTCTCTGGCGTCAGATAGAAGTTTTATGTGACGATGGACAAGGAGGCTCAGCTGAATGGAAAAGACTGTCCTACGCGGAAGGAAACTGTGGATAACTAGCAAAAATAATTCATCAAGACCGGCAATGTTTACGATGATGAAGGGGTGAGTTGGAGTAAGATACTCCTCATTCATCAAGAGGTGCACCAAGGGGAAGGAGGTGAGCAGCTAACTGCTGTATAAAAATCAATGGGCTGGAGAGAGCTGACTGTGATGTTGCGGCCAAGCTCAATGGAAACCAGCTGTACACTATGAAAGATAAAAGCTCTCATTGCAAGAGAATGAAAAAAAGCAAGTCAATTGAAAACGTGCTTATGCTGTCTAATGCTCCTTTAAGACACGGTTCTTTAAAGAGTGACTAGCAACAATAATTCATCAAAACCGATTAATCAAGAACGCCGATGTTTACAATGATGAAGGGGCGAGTTGGAGTAAGACGCTCCTCATCCATCAAGATGCGCAATAATGAGGGAGGGAAGTGAGCAGCTAACTGCTGCATAAAAATCAATGAGCTGGAGAGAGCTGACTGTGATGTTGTGGCCAAGCTCAATGGAAACCAGCTGTACATTGCGAAAGATAAAAGCTCTCATTGCAGTAAAATGACAGCAGATAGAAAAAGCAAGTCAATTGAAAACATGCTTATGTTTATTCTGTCTAACTAAAGCAATTTAATAACACAACAATGCTGCTTTACGACAAAGCCCTAAAAAAAACCTGTTGGAATAATGAATGTTGTGGATTTTGATGGCCAAAGATTTTTTTTTCTGCTGCAGAATTTCTAAAAATTCCACAGCCTTAGGATTTGCTGTATTGGAAGACAAGAAACAATATTCATAATGTATCCTGAAATTACCCAGTGTTCCTTAAGATTCAGCTGTTAATATGAACTCATTGGACCCCCGTATACACAAGAAGCATGCAAACAACCTGACATTGAATTAATTTTTTACCAAGTAAGAATATATATTTTTTATTTTACGAATAGGAGGGGAAAACTTTTTCTTATCGGATACAGTAGCTGTAAATCCCAGATGAGGAGTTTCATAAGCAGAGACTCGAGCTGCACAGATATGCCCTAGAGGCAGGTAACAAAGAAAGGAGCCAAAAAGGCTTTTTTATTAGATACAATAACATCTCCAGGTCCCCAATGTTTATCTCCTAACTCAATTTTTTTCCCTCTACTTCTCATTTTCTTATTACATATCCTGCCGCACTTTCCCACAATCAAATTCTACTTATTATTTTTCTAAGTCGGGGTGGGGGGGGGAGTCTGGACAATGGGCCTGTTTGCAAATACTACCTAAGGCCAGAAGGTGCTTTGAATGAGACTTTCATACATCTAATATGAAAAAAAAGTCTTCTACGTTCGGCTTTTGAAAAGTTTAATATTATTACTCCTTTAAATTTTTTTTCTTCCGGCTGAAGAGGGATTTCAAGGACTCAAGTTCTTGCGATGCAATTAAAATGTATTTCTTTTGCATAAGGATGAGGTGGTCACCGGGGACAGTTGGCTGTCTGTCCTTACAAGTCTAATACAGTTTATTTGCAAGGTCATGAAAGACCCAAGTTCTCTGGAGAACGTCAGTAAGAGGAAGACTCTATCTCCCTGATGAGCAGAGAATTAGGAGATGATTTCCCTTAAAAAAAAAAAAAAAGATAATATAATTCACTGATAGAAGTGGTAAATTAGCTTCTCAAGACAATTAACCATTTTTCATATAGAAGAGAATATTATCGGCCATCATAATTACTGTCATTGCTGTAGAGATGAAGGGTAGGGTACTAATGACGGCCAAGACTTTGGTGAATATCCTCAAGAACAAAACACTCTACCATCACTGATGTGAGGATCAAGTGTCATGTATAAACTTGGGGTGCGATTTCCTTCCCTCCTAAAAAAGAATGATAATAGTGTGTGCCTCTGAAAATCCCAAACTCTTTTCCTCCCAAGATGATCTGAACTAGACTGAGCTCTCAGTTTCTCTGGGGTGGCTCTTCCTAAGTTTTGGTAAGTGGAGGCAACCGAACCTAGACTCTTCTGGTCCGGAGGGACAGAGAAAGGAGAACTAAGTGAGGCCATTATACTGTATGGAGGACTATGTGAGGCCATTATACTGTATGGAGCACTATGTGAGGTCATTATTCTGTATGGAGGACTATGAGGGGCCAATTATTCTGTATGGAGGATTATGTGAGGCCCATTATACTGTATGGAGTCCATTAAACTGTATAGAGCACTAAATGGTGTCAATTATACTGTATGGAGCACTATATGGGGTCCATTATACTGTATGGAGCACTATATGTGGTCCATTATACTATATGAAGCACTATGTGAGGCCCATTATATTGTATGGAGGACTATATAGGGCACATTATACTGTATAGAGAACTATGTGGGGCACATTATACTGTATGGAGCAGTATGTGGTCCCATTATGCTGTATGGACCACTATATGTGGCCCATTATACTGTATGGAACATTACATGGGGTCCATTATTCCGTATGGAACAATATATGGGGCCAATAATACTGTATGGAGCACTACTGTATGTGGTGCCCATTATTCTGTATGGAGGACTATGAGGGGCCATTATACTGTATGGAGGACTATGTGGTGCCCATCATACTGTATGGAGGACTATGTGGGGCCCATAATAATGTATGGAGGACTATATGGTGCCCATTATACTGTATGGAGGACTATGTGGTGCCCATAATACTCATTGGTACTCATAACCCAAGGCCGACATGACAGAGCACCAATTAACATGCTCCACCATCATACACTATGAACGCACTCACATGATCCTTGTGTAGGATCACCATAACAGTGACCCCATAAAGGCTCATGCACACGACCGATGTTCTCGGACGAGTATTTGCCATCCATGGTTTTCACGGATAGCGCTCCTACCTATGATATTCTGTGGAGCTGTGCATGTCAGATTTTTTCCTTGGACAGAAAGGTCTGCCAAAAAATTGGAGACATTGAGGTCCTATCTTGATCCGAGCGTTGGAACAAAATTGGCAATACAACCCTATGGATCGGTGAAAGATCGGACATCACTCGGATGAGAGAATGGAGAAGTTGGAGAATTTTTTTTTCCTGTCCACCTTCAAAAAAAACTGATGACCACACTCTGATCAGAGTTATCAGACTGTTTTTCTCAGATGTGGAGAAAACGGTGGTGTGACCCTAACTTACTCTGCCCCTGTAGCAAAACCAAGAAATTTCCCTCCCAATATTACTCACATGTGTAAAAAAACAAACAAAAAATATGAATACATGTCCTCCATGTTTTCCACTCTCACTCGTCTTCATGATCAACTCCAGTTGACATCCATTTATTGAAAGGGTTCACTAAAAATATACTAATCGCACTACAGGAAACCACAGCGATCAGAGGGAACTTAGCACCAAGTATTCAATTTCTCTACAGTGCTCCTGCAGGAGAAATAGTGCATTACATGCTGCCTATTGAATCCAATGTTTATGTCCTCCAAAGTGACAGACGGTATTTGAATCTGCACAGATAAGGGTCCCAATTAAGAATAAATACCCTAATAGGGTATTTTAAAACAGGTTTTCTAAACCAGAAATTGCCTTTTTAAGAAGAATGTATCTCCATAATTCAAGGCCTTAGGGAAGAAAATCCCTTCTGCTTACCAACATCAGTGATAGAAGATCCTTTCTAGGAGTTGGCGTACATTCAGCTAAAGACCTGACATCGATCTATTAACCTTCATTTTCTTTTTACACTGGCTCAAAACGTTACTAAATATTTACCGCCTGTTAACGCAGCTGAACGGCCAAACATGTGTGAGGTCTACGGATACACCGCCATACATTCTCACTATATTTTGTCCTACTAATAAAGATTTCACCCTTTACAAGCTTGAGTCATGTAATCCTTTAAATCGCCTTAATTTCCCCAAGTGGGGTTAAGCAGGCGGGCTGCTCGGAGGCGTGCGACCAGTCATCTGCCAGTAATAGGTTTGCATTAAATAAAGTAAATAAATGGATATTTCTCTGACACTCCGAGTGATGTGCTGTCAGGTGCTCCTTACATACACAGTATTTTTCATTACCGCCTGCTCCTTCTGCAGTCCACTAATCAGCAGCCTGCCTCCCAACGCACGTCCGCACATTGCAGAGCCATAACGTGACTCGGTCAAGAGTGAGAAATCTGTAAAAGGCATCCTGCTAAAACAGGCCCACACTGAGGCTGTTAATATGGTCTTCAATGGGTTCATTACACTTTTAATACCTTAAGCTCTGATTGAGCATGTAGTGCTGACATATAATTAGCCTGCCAATACTCCTCGGTGCTTCTCAGAAACTCAGATGGAATCAGCAAGTTTTAGCCCATCGCTACGCTCTGAAAACAGCTGCCTGCAAAGCATAATGCAAAATGTCACAGAACGAGACGTTGGGACACATAAAAGAGGGCCCCCAATAATGTTTTTTTACCAAGTGTCTGGTGGTTCTTTAACCCTTCATGTCCTTTCCATTACCCATGGGTCTATTCCCTACTTCACTCCTTACAATACAATTTCGGTACCTGTTCTCTCACACGTAGTAACAAGAGATGGGACAAATCAGCGCTGAACCCCCTTTTCAAGTGCCTCAACAGCATCATGGTAAACTGCTATAATATGGAATATCTTTCATGGACTCCAAAGAACGTGAAGGGGTTGAGCAGCTACAAAAAAAAACAAAAAACGTAGTTAAATATACAGTACAGACCAAAAGTTTGGACACACCTTCTCATTTAAAGATTTTTCTGTATTTTCATGACTATGAAAATTGTACATTCACACTGAAGGCATCAAAACTATGAATTAACACATGTGGAATAATATACTTAACAAAAAAGTGTGAAACAACTGAAAATATGTCTTATATTCTAGGTTCTTCAAAGTAGCCACCTTTTGCTTTGATGACTGCTTTGCACACTCTTGGCATTCTCTTGATGAGCTTTAAGAGGTAGTCACCGGATATGGTCTTCCAACAATCTTGAAGGAGTTCCCAGAGATGCTTAGCGCTTGTTGGCCCTTTTGCCTTCACTCTGCGGTCCAGCTCACCCCAAACCATCTCGCTTGGGTTCAGGTCTGGTGACTGTGGTGGCCAGGTCATCTGGCGTAGCACCCCATCACTCTCCTTCTTGGTCAAATAGCCCTTACACAGCCTGGAGGTGTGTTTGGGGTCATTGTCCTGTTGAAAAATAAATGATGGTCCAACTAAAAGCAAACCGGATAGAATAGCATGCCGCTGCAAGATGCTGTTGTAGCCATGCTGGTTCAGTATGCCTTCAATTTTGAATAAATCCCCAACAGTGTCACCAGCAAAGCACCCCCACACCATCACACCTCCTCCTCCATGCTTCACGGTGGGAACCAGGCATGTAGAGTCCATCCGTTCACCTTTTCTGCGTCGCACAAAGAACCAAAGATCTCAAATTTGGACTCATCAGATCAAAGCACAGATTTCCACTGGTCTAATGTCCATTCCTTGTGTTCTTTAGCCCAAACAAGTCTCTTCTGCTTGTTGCCTGTCCTTAGCAGTGGTTTCCTAGCAGCTATTTTACCATGAAGGCCTGCTGCACAAAGTCTCCTCTTAACAGTTGTTGAAGAGATGTGTCTGCTGCTAGAACTCTGTGTGGCATTGACCTGGTCTCTAATCTGAGCTGCTGTTAACCTGCGATTTCTGAGGCTGGTGACTCGGATAAACTTATCCTCAGAAGCAGAGGTGACTCTTGGTCTTCCTTTCCTGGGGTGGTCCTCATGTGAGCCAGTTTCTTTGTAGCGCTTGATGGTTTTTGCAACTGCCCTTGGGGACACTTTCAAAGTTTGCCCAATTTTTCGGACTGACTGACCTTCATTTCTTAAAGTAATGATGGCCACTCGTTTTTCTTTATTTAGAATTTGTATTATGGCAAGAAAAAAGCAGCTAACAGTCTATTCAGTAGGACTATCAGCTGTGTATCCACCTGACTTCTGCACAACACAACTGATGGTCCCAACCCCATTTATAAGGCAAGAAATCCCACTCATTAAACCTGACAGGGCACACCTGTGAAGTGAAAACCATTTCCGGTGACTACCTCTTGAAGCTCATCAAGAGAATGCCAAGAGTGTGCAAAGCAGTCATCAAAGCAAAAGGTGGCTACTTTGAAGAACCTAGAATATAAGACATATTTTCAGTTGTTTCACAATTTTTTTGTTAAGTATATAATTCCACATGTGTTAATTCATAGTTTTGATGCCTTCAGTGTGAATGTACAATTTTCATAGTCATGAAAATGCAGAAAAATCTTTCAATGAGAAGGTGTGTCCAAACTTTTGGTCTGTACTGTACTTAAATTAATAAGTTATATAACTTATTGAAAAAGAACTATCACTTGTCATGAATATATTGTTTTTTGCCTTTTTACTTGGTGTAAATGCAACTGTTCTCCTGGATGTTTTTTTTTCTTTGCTTCCTGCTCCTCTCCGCTCTTGAGATATGGCCCCCTCTTCCTTGTATGTAATTCTATTTTTTTAACCAAGTGGGTGTGGTATTTGAGCTTATATGTGGGCGTGTTCATGAGGATTACACACACTTAACTAAGAAGACTAGGTTTATATACAAGAGAGAGGGGTCCCTATCTCAGCAATGGTGAGGAGCAGGAACAAAAGCAACACAAAGCCAGATTCAGGAGAACAGCCACATTAAGAATAGAAAATTACATATTTATGATAAGTGACAGGTCTTCTTTAATTAGTATATAATTTTGGGATCTGTACATTCATTACCAACAGAGAGTGATTGATAACCTCAATGTGAATAAGGAATAACCTGTCAATCAGTGACCGCTGGGTGGAACCCAAAACTCAAAACCCTTAAAAATATAAATGAATATGGTGAGGACAAAATTCTTCATAAATCCTCGTCACAGACGTTGCAGAGAGAAGCAGCCTCAGTTTTATTATCATATCTTCTTATCGGTATAGTAAGTCCAATATCCTTCTGAGTGCTGCAGGTAGGAAACCATCTCCCAAAGCTATAACTGGCTTAAGTGGATTACAAACTGTTTAAAATATTGAGCTCCGCTCTATCATGATGTTGTAATAGCAAATATGGATTATTTGTGATTACGGGCACATTGCCTGGTTACTAACGCGGTTCGGAAGGGAATTTATTTAGAAGCAAAATAGCAGCTTGTTTCTGCTAGAGATGAGGTAACAGAATTCAGGATAATTTCCGGCTGATACATGGATGCTATCAGAATACAAAAAGGAAGGGGGATTCCAAGGAAAACAAATGAAAAAGTTGAGATTCCTTGTTTTTCACTTCAGTGCAATAAAGAAAGGGAGTCCTCTCCAAGGCATCAAAAAATTGCATCAATTTCCTTTTCCTACATGGTGTTTGAGAAAGCTTGCCAGAGAAAGGGTACAGAGGAAACAAACTAGGCTTAGACAGAAGTAACATTTGGTATGAGATGACACTTGCAACGTTCAACTTGTGCTTTGTGACAGGCTGCAGGCAATCTCTTCAGCAGCACCTTCTTCCCAGTCTCTGCATATCTCACAATGTAGTACAGGTCAGACTCAGTGCTCTTCACAGATCTCCTCATGGAAAACTATGATCGTAGTGATACCCTTCAAAAGCTTTTATCTGGCTCTCTTGTAGCCTATTTGATGTGTGACAGATCTTTGCAATCATGAACCAGTCTGTGAAGCAGTCACTTTCTTCACACTGAGGCATCGACAATCATCACACTGAGGAATAAGCTTCCTCTATGACGGCAATTTTTTCCTTCTCATCCAGGTGAACTGATCTTTCCCATAGGATCACATGAAGTACAGGCTGAGGCTTATACTAGTTGCCTGCGGGGTCACACCAGTTAACAAGTGTTACTGACTCCTACTTACTAGTTTACTAAGTAGCAGACATTCTCATCAGGATTTGTCTCAGTTTTTCCTTCAATTTCCTTGTTCTGTCTGATTACTAGTTTTCTCTCTACATGCATCAGAGACTGTGTGTTAATGATGATTCGTTTGCGATCGATCCGGCACAAAAAATTGCCTCCCTTCTTTGAGAGCCACTTGCAGTTTGGACGCCAATGCAATTGAAAACCTGCCTGAAAAACGGTCTCGAGAGCATGGACTGCAGCAATTTTACAATAAATATATGTTCACCAGCATGTGAATACAAATATAATAAGGATCTGCTTTGGATCCAGTAGAGCTGGCTCATTGGGTGAGTGGAGCCAAATGATCCAGATCACTTAAAAGAGCCTGATTGTCCATCACTACACTCTCTGTACTATTCAGGAGGACAGTCATGAATGCTAATGTTTCCACTCCCCATCACTTAGCATTTTAAGTGTAAGATAGTGCAAGATAAGTGTATTAAAGGGGTTGATCGGTCCAAATTTATAAATCCCCCCAGAGCAAGCACTATGCGCTGCGAGGATTCCCCAGTTTCTGAGCTGGGACTAGAGGATATGTATGCGTCAAACATACTCCCGGCCAGGTCCCGTCTAGTGGGCGTGGCCTCACTCCATACACTTGTATGGAGCGAGGCCGCACCCTCTAGTTGGCCACACCCACTGGACAGCCATATCACTAGTCACTGAATACAAGTGTATGGAGCAAGGCCGGGAGTATGTATAATATGTATAACACATATGTGACACCCCAGGGGTCTGGTTGCCACAGTAATAGAGATATTACGTCTGAGAGCAGGTGGGAGGTCTCTTGGTCAGGAATCCTATGCATGCCACACCTCCTGCCCAGTCCTGGGAGGGGAAGGACTTCCCCTATATAAAGCTGGGGCTGAGGCAGGGTTAGTGGGTAGAGTAGAGTTGAGAAGAAGAGAAGCAGCTATAGGAAAGAAAGATCAGGAGCTCAGTGGGAGCAGTACTAAAAGGAATCAGGGGCTGGCAGCTGAAGAGCTCGCCCTGATTGAAGAGCTACCACCGGACCCGGAGTCCGAGGCTGTGGGGATTAACCCAGACCCAGCAGCAGAAACCGCCCGGCAGGGGATTTCAGGTCCTCTGGCCAAGAAACCCGAAGGCACGGTCACACACGTGGGACCAGCACCGCCGTCGTGGAGCGGAAGCCACTAGAAGGCCCCGAGTCACCGGCCATATGGGTGAGCACCACACGGTACACTCAGGGACGTGGGCTACTTTTACCCGCCTCTAGCAAGGTAGCCAGAAGAGTACAATTAGTTGGGGAGGCCTACAACTCCGCCTGGCCAGGGGAGATCCCATCTGCTCAATGACTGACCAGGCCCCGATCACTAGCCAGTACTCCGGGAGGGTCTATCTTTATCACCAGTAAAGACCCTGAACTACACCGCATCGTCTCTGAGTGGTTCCTGCTACCCCCATCATCCACGTCGGCTGCCCTGAGGCCATACCCCTCCCGTTGGGGGTTATACCATCTACACTGCACAATCGTACCACCGGCCTCAGCGGTCTGCCCTGCAGCGGCAGCTCCATAGCTGCATTCAACGGGTGGCGTAGTCGTCCAACATCTACTGCTAATACTCAGCCACACAGTTTGACTCCCTGGGCACGGACCGGGTCACCGCCACGAAACTACTACCCCCAACAGGCCCGGCTCTGGGTAGTCCCCGCGTGCGCAACGCTACACTAAGTAGGCCCAGGGGCGCGTCACATACATACCCTCAGGTCCGGCTCAGTAACCGACGAATCCCTGCAGCGCAAAATGTGACTGCAGATTTGTCGATTTGGACAGGACAACCCTTTTAACTCTTTATACTCTGCATTCAGCACTTCAGACCTTAGGGCTGCTACTCAGTGGCACCATGTCTGGACATATTTAGACCATGGTCATTATATATATACTGAACTTAACAAAGCCCTTTCATTAGACATGATCTATCTGTCTATCTCTTTGTCTGTCTATCTATCTGTAAATACGAGTTTTCAAAATCAAACATTGTTCCCGGTGGTCGCCTGAACTAATGTAGACTCTATCTTCCAATAATCTCCTGTTTCTTACTTTCTTATGTATCTCAATCAGTTTAGAAGGTTACGCCCCTGCCTTTCCGGGCACACGGCTATATCCAGGCCTTATGGTGCTGAATTAATGAGGGTATATTTCCTTTCACAATGGGAAACAAAATTATTCTATGAAATAAAAGCTGGTTTTGCTTTTCTGATCTAATTTTTAATAAAAATCTTTTAGACTCTTTTTCTTTTTCGATCAAAGGGGTTAGCCCACTAACAACATTTATCTCCTATACACACATTAGTGCTGTACTTGGCTTTAACCATTAGTCCCATAGACAATGAGTGGAACTGTAGTGTGCATGCTTGACCATGCAGTTCAATTCTAACGGGGAACACAAGACCCTCATTGTCTGGATCAGTGTGGGGGGGGTGACAGCTGCAACCTTGTTAAAACCGCTCATTTCACGATTGTTTTGCTGGGTAAGTAGGCTGCTGATCACCCAATGAACCAGAAAGACGCTTGTTCATTGGGTGGAATGATCTTTTATGCAACATAAAAGATCAACGTTCTCAGCAGCGCATCGACCTGTGTAAACAGGACTCACGCTTCCGAGAACTATGGCAGCCTATGGGCACGGAACGATCGAATATTGGTGTTCACTGTACAGGTCGAAAAAAACCTTAAAGAGGTTGTCCACTACTTTATCACTGATGACCTATCCTTAACCACTTCACGCCAGAGCCTGTTTTTGCCTTCGTGACCAGGCCAATTTTTTCAATTCTGACCACTGTCACTTTATGAAGTAATTACTCTGGAACGCTTCAACGGATTCCCCTGATTCTGAGATTGTTTTTTCGTGTATATTGTACTTCATGATAATGGTAAAATTTCTTCGAAATAACTTGCGTTTATTTGTGAAAAAATCGGAAATTTGCCAAAAATGTTGAAAATTTAGCAATTTTCAAACTTTGAATTTTCATGCCCTTAAATCAGAGCGATATGTCACACAAAATAGTTAATAAATAACATTTCCCACATGTCTACTTTACATCAGCACAATTTTGGAACCAAAATTTTTTTTTGTTAGGAGCTATAAGGGTTAAAAGTTGACCAGCGATTTCTCATTTTTCCAACAAAATTTACAAAAACATTTTTTTAGGGACCACATCTTATTTGAAGTGACTTTGAGGGGCCTTTATGACAGAAAATACCCATTCTAAAAACTGCACCCCTCAAGGTGCTCAAAACCACATTCAAGAAGTTTATTAACCCTTCAGGTGTTTCACGGGAATTTTTGGAATGTGGAAGAAAACAATGAACATTTAACTTTTTTTCACAAAAATGTTACTTTAGACCCAATTTTTTTATTTTCACAAGGGTAACAGGAAAAAATGGAATACACAATTTGTAGTGCAATTTCTCTTGAGCGTGCTTATACCCCATATGTGAGGGAAAACCACTGTTTGGGCGCACTGCTGGGTTCGGAAGGGAAGAAGCGCCATTTGACTTTTTGAATGTAAAATTTGTTTGAATAATTAGCGGACACCATGTTGCGTTTGGAGAGCTCCTGATGTGCCTAAACAGTGGAAACCCCCCACAAGTGACACCATTTTGGAAACTAGACCCTTCAGGGAACTTATCTAGATGTGTGGTGAGCACCTTGCACCCCCAGGTGCTTCACAGAAGTTTATAATATTGAGCCGTAAAAATAAAATTTTCACATTTTTCCCACAAAAACATTTTTCATCCCCTAATTTTGCATTATCATAAGGGTCACAGGATAAATTGCACCATACCATTTGTTGTGCAATTTCTCCTGAGTACACCGATACCCCATATGTGGGGGAAAACCACTACTTTGGTGTACGGCAGGGTTCGGAAGAGAAAGGAGCGCTATGTTGGCTGGGATAGGTTGCAGACACCATGTCACATTTGAAGAGTCGCTGACGTGCCGAAACAGCAGAAACCCCCACAAGTGACCCCATTTTGTAAACTACACCTCTCAAGGAATTCATCTAGGGAAGTAGTGAGTATTTTTTAATTTTTAAATTTATACCATTGGGCAGTGAAGAAAACATAATTGTATTTTTACCACAAAAAAATGTTTTACACTCAGATTTTACATTTTCACACAGGGCAATGGGTAAAAATGGTGCCGAAATGTGTCACACAATTTCTTCTAAAAGTGGCAATACCCCATATGTGGCTGTATCGTACCGCTCAGCCATACGGCGAGATCTGGGGGGGACGGAGTGCTATTTGACAATTGGAGGACAAATTATTGTAGAATAGGCATTTGGATTTGGGAGCACAAAATTTTCTGAATTTGTTTTGGGGGGCAAGGGCCATTTCGCTTTTCCAGAGCCTTTCTGCTACCAGTAACTTGGAAGTCCTTTATATTTTTAACAGATGACGGACCTGAGTGGGGACTAGCTTTTTTTGAGGACTGAGTTGAAGCTTTTATTGGGAACATTTTAAGTAACATTTATCCAGTGCTCTATGCTGAGCACTTACATCGGGGTTTTCATCTAAATTTCCAAGTGATGTAATTCAGATGAAACCCCTGTGGGATCCATTCACTGTAATGAGGCAGCAGAGTTACTCTGGACTCCGTCTCGCCTCTGTTTAGCGGTGTCCTTTTTTTCAGAAGTGCACAAAACTGTGGCCAACCGCACTTTTATGCACGCTTAAAAAAACTGACACCGTGGGATCCCAGGCTAGACGGCATCCACAGTGCCTATATCTGTCTCATTACAGGGAATCTTCTGTCATGGGTTCCGTCTGAATCACGTATTTCAGAGATTTACACGGAAACTCTGGGGTAAGTGCTCAGCACAGAGCGCAGGATAAATGTGAGCAGAGCCTTACTGCGATCTTTGGGAGACTTAATAAGCAAATCAGTAGCAGGTGAAGAATTGGGATTATTTATTTTTGACGCCGTTCCTCGTGCGGTATAAGTGATGAGATTACTTTATTCTTCGGGTCGGTGCGATTACAGAGATACCAGATTTATATTGGGTTTTTATGACTGACAGCTGTCACACACTAAGAGACGCTTTTTTTTAAAAAAATCTAGTTTTTGCATCGCCATATTTTGAGAGCTATAATTTTTCCACCGACAAAGTCATGTGATGGCTTGTTTTTTGCGGGACGAGTTGACATTTTTATTGGTACCATTTTTGGGTACGTGACATTTTTTTGATCGCTTTCTATTCCGTTTTTTGGGAGGTAAAATTAACAAAAACCAACAATTCAGGAATTTTTTTTTGAGGTTTTTTTTCATGCCGTTCTGCGTGTGGTAAAAGTGATCAGGCAGCGTTATTCTTCGGGTCAGTACGTTTACAGCGATACTACACTTACTGTATATTTTTTTTATGTTTTGGCGCTTTTACACAATAAAACAATTTTATAGAAAAAATATGTTTTTGCATCGCTTTATTCTGAGAGCTATAACTTTTTTATTTTTCGGCTGATGGAGCTGTATGGCGGCTTTTTTTTTGCGGAACAAGATGACGTTTTCAGCGGTACCATTTTTATTTCCAGTTTGGTTTTTGATCGCATTTTTTTACACTTTTTGTTTGGCGATATGATGAAAAAGCATAGTTTTTTGCTCCGTTTTTTATTTATTTTTATTACGGTGTGCACAGAAGGAGTTAATTAGTGTGACAGTTTTATAGATCGGGTTGTTTCGGATGTGGCGATACCAAATATGCGTACTTTTTTTGTTTTTGCATAAATATACGGATTTATTGGTTTAATATTTTATTTATTTATTTTTATTTATTTTGTGATTTTTTTTTAACAGTTTGAAAACATTTTTTAGACTTTTTTTTTACATTTTTACTTAGTCCTGTATGGGACATTCATTTTTATTTTTCTAATCACTGTTCTCATGCAATGCAATAGACATGTATTGCATTGCATGAGAATTTTGCTGATGGTTTCACACTGTCTGTCTCCTGCTAGGCTTCAGCTGCAGACTGAGCCTAGCAGGACACCATATATGGCAGATCTGGAGGCGGTCATGTGACCTCCAGCTGCCATAACAACAGCAGGTCCTGGAAGACATCAGGAGGCCGTCAGAAAGGTAAGTGGACGACCCCCTCTCCTCTCACTATCTTCTATATGCCGCGATCACTATAGATCGCGGCATATAGAAGATAGCAAAGGGTTAACATCATTGGGACCTGATCCAATCAGGTCCTGATGATGTCCCCTGTCAGAGCTATCGCTCTGAACCGCAACCGTAGCACTTGCAGGACCCTGGGGGTCCTGGGGGCTGCGGGACCACCGACCGTTCATAAACGTCGGCGCTGCACAGAGCCCAGGCAGCGCCGACGTTTATGTACAGTGGGCGGTCGGGAAGCGGTTAAGATAGGTCATCAATGTCTGATCGGTGAGGGTCCTCCGACACCCGGCACCCCAGCCAATCAGCTGTTCTCGGTGGCAGTGGCCGCCGGCCCAGAAGTGCTCAATTGCAGAGCTGCTCCATCTTCTGACTGTGGCAGAGTACTGCACATCCTCCTCCTATTCAAATCAATAGATTTGGCAATATCAATTACTTATATTTTTGACATAATACAGCATTTTTATCTGGGGGGGGGGGGGGGAATATTTTTTCTGCCAATAGGGGACTTGTCTATTTGATCGCTTGATTGCTTATAAAAGGTATTCCAATGTTACAGACATAGGCGGAATATAATGAGGGCAATCTGGCCAGATTGCCCTCATTATAATATGTGGGCGCCAATGCAGCACATACCAGCAGGTAGAGGCGGGGGGGCCCCGGACCGCTCCCCCAGCAGCTGCGCACGGCCGCTGCTTTTTCTTCGACCGGGCCAGCACTGCACCTGTTAACTTCCCTGTGTGCTTGTGCTGGCCCGGCCGTGTCACAGCTAGGAGACACGGCCTGTCCTGCACTGCTGCACTCGAGAGGAGCTGGACGACTGGAGCTGAGCCGGGGAATGGTGAGTGTGTGTGTGATTGAGTGTGTGATTGAATGTGTGTGTGCGCAGGCAGATATAACTGTGTGATGTCTGTTTATATGTATTTTTGTGTTTCAAATGTGTTTATGCGTGTATGTATATGTCTGTATGTGACTGTGTGTGGCCTCCCGATGTCTCTGGGGTGGCGCCGTGCGGCCTCCCTCTGTATCTGGGGTGCGCCGTGCGGCCTCCTGCTGTGTATAGATGGCTACGTGCGGCCTCCCGCTGTATCTAGGGGGTGCTGTGCGGCCTCCCGCTGTGTATAGATGGCTACATGCGGCCCTTTTGTCTAACCGTTTAGATGCCTCTACTATTGAGAGAAGAATCTAAGGGGTTATCAGAGTTATCTCCTATCCTAAACATTGCACCAGAGCCCACGAAATCTAAGCTCATCTGCTGATAACCACTGCTCAACTGAATCTGTTCTGGTTATTGGCTGACTCCCTGCCGAGTCACTGCTTGTGGCTGGAATGCCCGTTAAGAGTCTCTTTAAAAGTCTCTCTCAGCCTGTCTCTCTCACTGTATAGCAGTATTACATGTCAGTAAGGTGACGGCAAGCAGTTGAAATTTTCTAACAGACAAAGAAAAATCCTTTTGCCTAATAGATTCTGGAACCAGTTATCGTAGCAGAATATTAGTGCAGCTTCTTCATCAGCACATGTGGCGAGACGCCCCGACGTGTTACAGAAGACCCCCTGGCATTTTCAATGTGTACGTAAAGGCCGCCTGCCGTGTCTGCTTGTCTGACGGAACCTAATACAATCATCGGAGAGAACATTCTGTACATGAGAAGTTCCATCATTAAGGTAAACATGCAGGATAAGGCCAGGAGTGGTCAGGCTTTTGTTTTACTTCAACTTGAACACTTCTCAGGAGATGGAAAGGAGCCTCCAAAGTTAACGGCAACATGATCCTCATAATAACTAATCAGAAGTCAGCAACTATATATCAGCTGGAGATGCTTTCTGATTACTGCAAGTGATGTAGAAAGGATTTTTACACAAAAGAAATAGAGAGCAGTATAATAGTAGTGATATTCTTGTACATAAGGGCAGTATTATAGTAGTTATATTCTTGTACATAGGGGGCGGTATTATAGTGGGTATATTCTTGCACATAGGGGCAGTATTATAGTAGTTATATTCTTGTACATATGGAGCAGTATTATAGTAGTTATATTCTTGCACATAGGGTGCAGTATTATAGTAGTTATATTCTTGTACATAGGGGGCAGTATTATAGTAGTTATATTCTTGTACATAGGAGCAGTATTATAGTAGTTATATTCTTGTACATAGGGGGCAGTATTATAGTAGTTATATTCTTGCACATAGGGTGCAGTATTATAGTAGTTATATTCTTGTACATATGGAGCAGTATTATAGTAGTTATATTCTTGCACATAGGGTGCAGTATTATAGTAGTTATATTCTTGTACATAGGGGGCAGTATTATAGAAGTTATATTCTTGTACATAGGAGCAGTATTATAGTAGTTATATTCTTGTACGTAGGGGGCAGTATTATAGCAGTTATATTCTTGCACATAGGGTGCAGTATTATAGTAGTTATATTCTTGTACATAGGGAGCAGTATTATAGTAGTTATATTCTTGCACATAGGGTGCAGTATTATAGTAGTTATATTCTTGTACATATGGAGCAGTATTATAGTAGATATATTCTTGTATATAGGGGCAGTATTATAGTAGTTATATTCTTGTACATAGGAGCAGTATAATAGTAGTGATATTCTTGTACATAAGGGCAGTATTATAGTAGTTATATTCTTGTACATAGGGGGCGGTATTATAGTAGGTATATTCTTGTACATAGGGGCAGTATTATAGTAGTTATATTCTTGAACACAAGGGGCAGTATTATAATAGTGATATTCTTGTACATAGGGGCAGTATTATAGTAGTTATATTCTTGTACATAGGAGCAGTATTATAGTAGTTATATTCTTGTACCTAGGAGCAGTATTATAGTAGTTATATTCTTGTACATAGGAGCAGTATTATAGTAGTTATATTCTTGTACATAGGGGGTAGTATTATAGTAGTTATATTCTTGTACATAGGAGCAGTATTATAGTAGTTATGTTCTTGTACATAGGGGCAGTATTACAGTAGTTATATTCTTTTACATAGGGGCAGTATTATAGTAGTTATATTCTTATACATAGGGAGCAGTATTATAGTAGTTATATTCTTGTACATAGGAGCAGTATTATAGTAGTGATATTCTTGTATATAGGGGCAGTATTATAGTAGTTATATTCTTGTACATGGAAGCAGTATTATAGTAGTTATATTCTTGTACATAGGAGCAGTATTATAGTAGTTATATTTTGTACACAGGGGCAGTATTATAGTAGTTATATTCCTATACATAGGGGCAGTATTATAGTAGTTATATTCTTGTACATAGGAGCAGTATTATAGTAGTTACATTCTTGCACATAGGAACAGTATTATAGTAGTTATATTCTTGTACATAGGAGCAGTATTATAGTAGTTATATTCTTGAACATAGGAACAGTATTATAGTAGTTATATTCTTGTACATAGGGGACAGTATTATAGTAGTTATATTCTAGTACATAGGAGCTGTATTATAGTAGTCATATTCTTGTACATAGGGGCATAGGGGAAGTATTATAGTAGTTATATTCTTGTACATAGGGAGCAGTATTATAGTAGTTATATTCTAGTACATAGGAGCTGTATTATAGTAGTCATATTCTTGTACATAGGGGAAGTATTATAGTAGTTATATTCTTGTACATAGGGGACAGTATTATAGTAGTTATATTCTAGTACATAGGAGCAGTATTATAGTAGTTATATTCTAGTACATAGGAGCTGTATTATAGTAGTCATTCTTGTACATAGGGGAAGTATTATAGTAGTTATATTCTTGTACATGGGGAGCTGTATTATAGTAGTTATATTCTTGTATATAGGAGCAGTATTATAGTAGTTATATTCTTGTACATAGGAGCAGTATTATAGTAGTTATATTCTAGTACATAGGAGCAGTATTATAGTAGTTATATTCTAGTACATAGGAGCTGTATTATAGTAGTCATTCTTGTACATAGGGGAAGTATTATAGTAGTTATATTCTTGTACATGGGGAGCTGTATTATAGTAGTTATATTCTTGTACATAGGGGCAGTATTATAGTAGTGATATTATTGTACATAGAAGCAGTATTATAGTAGTTATATTCTTGTACATAGGGGCAGTATTACAGTAGTTATATTCTAGTACATAGGAGCTGTATTATAGTAGTCATTCTTGTACATAGGAGCAGTATTATAGTAGTTATATTCTTGTACATGGGGAGCTGTATTATAGTAGTTATATTCTTGTACATAGCGGCAGTATTATAGTAGTTAAATTCTTGTACATAGGAGCAGTATTATAGTAGTTATATTCTTGTACATAGGGGACAGTATTATAGTAGTTATATTCTAGTACATAGGAGCAGTATTATAGTAGTTATATTCTAGTACATAGGAGCAGTATTATAGTAGTTATATTCTAGTACATAGGAGCTGTATTATAGTAGTCATTCTTGTACATAGGGGAAGTATTATAGTAGTTATATTCTTGTACATGGGGAGCTGTATTATAGTAGTTATATTCTTGTACGTAGGGGCAGTATTATAGTAGTGATATTATTGTACATAGAAGCAGTATTATAGTAGTTATATTCTTGTACATAGGGGCAGTATTATAGTAGTTATATTCTAGTACATAGGAGCTGTATTATAGTAGTCATTCTTGTACATAGGAGCAGTATTATAGTAGTTATATTTTTGTACATGGGGAGCTGTATTATAGTAGTTATATTCTTGTACATAGGGGGCAGTATTATAGTAGCTATATTCTTGTACATAGGAGCAGTATTATAGTAGTTATATTCTTGTACATAGGGGCAGTATTATAGTAGTTATATTCTTGTACATAGGGGGCAGTATTATAGTAGTTATATTCTTGTACATAGGGGCAGTATTCTAGTAGTTATATTCTTGTACATAGGGGGTAGTATTATAGAAGATATACTCTTCTACATAGGAGCAGGAGCATTTTAGAAGTAAGCAGTACCATATTATTGTACATATGGGTTTCTGGCTTCAGTCCAAACATCTCCCGTCATCAAGTAACATCTATTTAGCTAGTGCATGACCAATTCTACATGTTGATATTTCAGGTTTAGTAAAGTTTTGGAGCCATTGGTAAAAAGTTCCTGTTTTATAGAGGTCAAATCGGAGTTTAATTACAAGATAACAAGTAATTTTTTTCTTTTTGATGGATTAGCATATTTCCCTCTGACTGTGAACCAGCAAGGATCCCACATTTGAATATTTCCAGCTCCAGATAATGACCTATGCCAAATCCAGCTGTGCAAAAAGCCTTTATCAGCAGCCGTCACACATTAAGCCCAGGTTACCTGGGTGCTGCCATGTTCTGCTCAGACTTTGCAGTATGAAGGCATGAATGCACTGGGAGCCCTGGTGAATGACAGATGCAGGATGGAGATAATGACTCCACTCCATTGTCTGACTGTAAATTATACATCGCTATAAAGTCTCCCTGCGGTTCGTGCTGTTTACTTAACATGGCGACAAGTTTCTTATTAGACGTCTATATCCCCAAGTCATGGAATCTAATGTTTAGCGAACGTCTAGGAGCCAAAACCACTACTGATGATCAGGGCGAGAAGGTCCCAGCGCTCCCGGGAATCTGCAGGATTACAATAGAAGCCACGAGGACTTTCTTACTGAAACAGCGCCACACCTATCTACAGGTTGTGAGTGGTATTGCAAGTCAGCCCCCTTTACTTCAGTGGTGTGAGCTACAAAACCTGACATAACACATTGCCATGTTTTTACAATCCTTGAGACCATGATACTTGTGTAAAAAGAGATCGGTGCAGAGTTCCATGTTCTTCGTGGAAAGTTATGAAACTATGTAAATCAATTTATTAGAGGATTGCATGTAAAAAAAAATTGTATGTAATTGGCTTCCAAACTCTGCTTTTCCCCAGTCTATTTCCCTGCCTTCAGCTGCTCTGATATAAGAAAGTACTTACTTGGAGTACAGATGCTTGCAGTGATCGGACCTCCTGAGTTTTCTGCTTAGGGAGCAGTCAGACGGCAGTCTAACACAGACGACGATCACATCGGAGTTCATGGACTGACCGGCGGCTCTCCTGACAGCTGCATAGAAGTACATGCTCGGGTCAGGATAGCCGCCTGCCAGTCCGAGCATTGCAATGTGATCGTCGTTCATGTTATACAGCAGTCTGACTGTGCTTTTCTCGGAACAATTTGGTCCCTTATTGAAAAATAACAAATCTAGAGATATTCTTACTTGACCCATCAGGCACCAATCTTCTGCATCACCCATCGTTTTCCCATAATGAAGACACATCAGGTGATCATCGAGACCACTCAGAAGTAATACATTGTCTATAGTGACGTCACTTGACTACTCTAAAGTTGAATTCTGCTTTAAAGGGAATATGTCACAAGTTTTGCTGCCCCAGCATGATATAGGGAGAGATATCCCGATTCCAGCGATGTGTCACTTACTGGGCTGCTTGCTGTAGTTTTGATAAAATCACTGTTTTACCCGCTGCAGATATTACAGTTCTCTAACTGCTGAGCTGTGTATAACCCCGCCCACATCACTGATTGGTCACGTTCTGTGTTCACTGTGCATAGGCTGCTATCAGTGATGGGGGCGAGGTTGGACTACATGGCACACGACAACTAGTCCTCTAGTGATAATCTCCTGCTGATAAAACAAGTGACTTTATAAAAACTACACTAAGCAGCCCAGTAAGTGACAGATCGCTTGAATCAGGGTCTCAGTCTCTACATTATGCTCTGTGTCAAAAACCTGGCGACCGATTCCCTTTAAGTATACTTTTAGTTTACTTTTGATGCCCACTGTTCCCATCCATATTCCTCAGCGCTTCTGTTATCTTCCTTTTGGATACTTTCAGCACTGTGTCTTCATAGCATTATTATTATTATTATTATTATTATCATTTTTGGCATTCATTCACAGGGCCGTTTTTGCATTTGCTTTAAATTACCGTCAGTCACTCACATATGATTATGACTTCTATTAAAAAAAATTTTGGCTCCGGGGATCCACATTCATCTTTCCGGCCGCACAGTGTTTTGATGTATAATGGCGCTCATATATTTACAATAAAGACTTATTTTTTTTGAGTATTTCCTGAAGGCTGGGAAGCAAATTCTTCATCATGAATTTTTTTTATTTTTTTTTTATTTTATTTTGTGGTTTTGCATTGGAACAGACCTGACAAAACACATTATCTCCATTTTCGTCGATCTGGCTGCGCTTTTGTTATGGAAATCCTTAAGTGCTTTTTTTGGTTCCAGGTAAAATGAATGCAGAAGACTGTTTGCGGGTTGATTAACAAAACGTTCCCACTGCGATTTGTCTTACACTGAGCGCATGGCGGGACGGACGGACGTTTATTATATGGCGGTAATGCTCTGGAGGATAATGTCTCATTAGGACACCGCCGGCTTCTGCTTTGCTATTCAGGACAGGACAGGCACAATGGATAGTTGCTGAAAAGGGTTCACGCACTTACAACAAACACCAAAGTAATTATCCGCAGAGGTTTTCAATTTGATCACGCGGACGGCTCTCAGGATTGTGATCGGAATAAATATGTGCCTTTAGCTCTACGTATACACTGGGGTACACACATTAAAAAGACTGATAATTATTAATTATGCAAATTAATCTGATTTCTATTTTCGGGATCCAGTTGGGGTCTTCTTAGGGTCTGTTCACACCGAGTTTTTGGAGCAGAACCTCTCCTTCTCCAAAACACCTTAAAAACTTGGATTTTCCGCTTTGTGGCGGAGTCTTTTTTGCAGTTTTTTTAGAGGAAACTGAGCAGAACCTCCAAGTTTTTGAGGAGCTTCCTTGCAGTTTCTGCTCCAAAAACTCACCAAAAAATGTTCTGTGTGTACATAGTCACACGGCATCTGTAATCTGACGGCGGAGCAGCTGGAGTTTTCTTTCACAAGCCGCTTCAGGAAAAAGCCAACGGCTTTTATATCCTTTATTAAAGGGGTTGTCCAGGCCTTTTGTTCTAGTCTGCAGTCACTCTATGGGACAGCAGACTTGCGAATCCTTACAGTGCGCACAGTGTGCGCTTTCGGGATTCTCGGGTGCCAGCGCCTGAGAGCTCTTGGCGTCGGCACAGGAGAATCTTCACTGCGAGCACTATGCGCGGTGTGAGGATTCACAAGTCTGCAGTCACTTAGAGAGACTGCAGACTTCTACCCTATGGCCGGACAACCCCTTTAACATTGCAGGGTAAAGCCAACCACATACAATAGATAGCTCTCCCTCTCCTCATACACAGAAGTTCCCTACACTTAGGGAATATTGCCTGACAAACCTCCGTCATAACGCTCTGATGTACTCCTTGGTGTGGCATATACCGCCCGTAAGGTCAGATTATGAAAAAAACAGATTTCAGGTTGTATACCTTTTCTATGGGGTAACACAATACAGAGCAAGATAATCAACTATGCAATTCTGCAAAGTATGTGGTTGCACCATGGACTCACCATATAAGTTTAGCCAAAAACCAAAGAGTATTTTCAGTAATTTCTATCATAATTTTGTCCATTTAAATACAATAGACCCCAAATTTTCTGTTGAGACTCCATCTCTTCCAGGTCCCCAAAAATGAGAATTGTTAAGAGGCCATGACATTGCATAGGACCTTACCGATCATAGGGGATTCTATAAAACTCCATGTGTTGGTCTGAGGCACGTAGGACTGCAACACTCCGGCCGCCCTGCCAGCTTCGTTCACTCCACCAAAGACGTAGATCTTCCCCCCGCACACGGTGGCTGCTGCAGAGTGGACCGGTTTGGGAAGAGCAGCTACCGTCTCCCACTGGTTGATAATTGTATCATACCTAAGGAAGACAAGACAAATCCATGTTACAAACAATCCTATTTGTAGATGAGGGTCTCACAGTCGGGATAAGATGTAGAAACAAGATGGAGGGATAGAAGGTTACTCCACTCTACAAAGTGATGTCTCCACGTTGTGCTGTACATATGAGACTCGATAGTGGGTAACCATCAAGCATGCCAAGCATCCATGTGACACATAGTAGCAGTGAAGCGTTACGTCTCATCATACACAGAGCTGCTCCAACTCATACCAAGACTAAATTCTCCAAAAAAGAACAACAGGATACAACTGTGCAGAACACAGACAGACAGTGTCCGTTTCGCAGTTTTCTCTAGTGCTTCATCTGGCCTCATTTGTCAAGATGCCAAGGAGTGTCTTATACATTTTTCCTCACGGCGTTATAAATAACATAGTGCAAAAAAACCCCACAAAACACTGAAAATTGGCATTTATGACACAGCGATAAGGAGTGTAGTACACACACCTTGACATGAAACTCCAGATGAAGCGCTAAAGAAAAGAGCAAAACGGCATTCTGCACAATTTTATCCTGTTTGCCCTTTAATCATGTTCTTGGAAAAAATAAAGAATGTAAGTACCAGGGGTGAGTGCCGCTTTTACTTTTTTTCTTTCCCTCTTATTGGAGTATATTATCTATTTATAAAAATATGCTGAGCGCCACAAATTTTGAGAAAATGTGTAATCCCACTCCAAAACTAAGTGTTTGATGTAATTCTTGATAAATGGCTGTTAGGTTGTGCCAGCATTTCTGATGCTTTTTTGGATTTATGACAGGTGGAGCTGACTCCATAGAAATTTACAAAGCCGCCATTGAACGCATTGGTAGCTTCATAAATCTGCATGCGTGTAACTTCCCATAGTGGCAGCTGCATTATGTTAGGAAGCAGCAGAAGCCGTTTAGTGCCAGGACCCGCTCTGTATAGCTGCTGATTTCACTGCTGATCTCCCAACCCAACATCAAAGGATACAAACACGGCAATGGGACATAAAGAGCCGTATGGGGCCCGATTCATTATTGCATTTGCGCCTTTATTTCTCTAGCTTTTGGTGTTTTTTCACCTGTTTTTCATTTGCACCTTTTTTTAACTCTATTTTATATTTGTTCGCCTGTTTTTTATTATGTTCATCATTGTGGACAGAGTTTAGAGTTTCTAGATGTTTTCGGCTAATTTTTAAAAAACTTTAAAAAATAGGCAAAATTTTGGGGCAAATGTATTCCAGTCTCTGGAGTGCGTTTACGTACGTTCTTAAGGTTTTGATTAAATTTGGCAACATTTAAGTGGAATGTGCTACTTTTTTTTGCGCTACAAATTGCTGCTGCTGCAAAAAAAAAGTAAAGACAAAAACAAAGAGCATTTTTGTTTTTGCACAAAATTCTTTAACCACACGGGACATTTTGAAGAATAAAACAAGACAAAAAAAAAAGAAAACTGACTTGAGAAAAAAAAAAAAAATCAAATGATGAATCAGGCCCATAGGGTTGTGCTATTTCTAGCAGCTCCCTGTCCGTAGACAATAAAGGATTTCTGGCTTGAATACCAGACAAAAAATTTTTAGACCTCAAGTCCTAATTTTTTTGGAGTAGTGTATTTTTGGACAAATTCTTTAAAATGGTGAATAATGTTTGATAAATTTGGAGCAAACACAAAGCTGCTTTTTTTTCACTTTTTTTTCTCACTTCTTAGCCGAAAGTATCTGGATAATGAAACTCACGTGAACATACCTTTTATAGAAAAATTTCTAATTAAAGGGAAGATGCCAACACCATTTTACATATACAAGTAGTGATGAGGCTGTATCGGCGCTTGTCTCCCAATAAAAACGATACCTTTTTTGTTGAAATCCGATGTCTCAGTCATGAGAAATCTAGTGTAGAAGTTATATGCAAATCAGGCACTGGAGGCGTGTCAGTGTCGTTGGAAGAAGCCATCTAAGTGCTCTGACACGCCCCCGGGAACTTCCAGCCTGATTTTCATATGTCTTCTACACTAAATTTCTCATGACTAGCACATCGGATCTCTACAATAAAGGCATCATTTTTTTTGTGAGACAAGCGCCTATTCAGTCATACCACTACTTCCTTATGTAAAAACATGCTGACAGGTCCCTTTAAGTGGTCATAATACACTGGGCTAGTTATGGGATGAGTTTAATACTCCGCTAGGTGCTTTCACTAATGACAGGTAACTTATCCTATATAATGTATTCTCCAACAAAGACCAATAAACCCAAAACAAAGATGTTTTTACTATTTTTTTCCCCCAAATTAGCCGGCATACGGCATTCAGAACACATCCGCACTTGGCCCGCAGTCCTTCCATGAATACATCTGACCTTTCCACACTCTCTTCTTGTAAATCAATACGGCAGCTTTCCAGCAGTGACTATACGAGGATATGCTGTTATTCTACTTAAACATTTTATTCAGTGGAACTGATCAGACCCGTTAAATAGTACAACATGATGTCTCTCTCAGACGACCATTAATTGGCGAGCTTCAGCCGCCTCGCTTAAAAGGACCCTTTTGGTCTTTCTTGCAGGGTGAATCGTACACTCTTCTGCTTTTTAGCTCAAAAACAACTGTCTCTATTCTACAAATGATATGCTTGTGATTTGTATAGACAGCGAGGATTAGAAAAAAAGATTTCAGCTTTCTATTAAACACAGCGCCACCCCTATCCACAGGTCATAGGTGGTAGTGCAGCAGTTCAGCTTCATCTACTTTAATGGAGTTGCAATACCAGACACAACCTGTAGATAGGTGTAGCACTGTGTTTTGAAGAATCCCTTTTAAAGAGGAAGCACAGATATTGTCATATAAACAGCATAAAGTTTGCTGTGTTTAGTTGGGGTTTATTTTCTTCGGCTTTTTACTCCGTCAGGGCAGAGGGGATATCAGTGGCCCCATTACAGCACCTATTGGACTAAAAAATATCACTCTTGTATAACCAGTGGAGATGAGCGAATCTTTTAAAATTTCTATTCATTAGCTTCAGCAAATTTTTCCAAAAAAATAAATTAGATTCATTCCGCATTTAAAGTACTTCAAAGCCTCCAATTGGCATGACACTATTCTATTTTTTATCACACACTAATCTTCTTCAGTGCTCTGCTGCCACACACTACCTGTACAGTTTCTTCAGAGTTTTATGGCTTTATCTCTCAATGCCTAATCTGTGAGCCCTGACGTCCTCTCATGATCCAGATTTCCCCCAAAATGGCTACTGCATTCCCTGCCTCAGCTTTTATACAGGCTACGATAATACTTCCTGATTGGCTGAGTAGCTATACAATGTGATGTGAAAGCTGCAAGCTGGTCGTGGCTGCCCAAGCCTGGAGTCATAGATGGAGTATCCACTTCTGGAGAGACATTGATTTTTGTTCACCAAAGGGAAAGAAATAGAAGAAGATGAGGCTTGAAGTGGTGCTTTCGAGCCACCATGTAATAAATATTCCTTTATATCAGGTAGTCTATATTGGTTATGTATTTCGGGGACACGCTCCCCTTCTTCTGACCAAGTTAGACAGGTTATTTCTTTGTAACATCGCTTCTCTAATAAAAAACACTAGAGCACTCAGCTTAGCTAAGTGCTCCTGTGTATGAGAAAGTTGGGAGAGAAAGCTGTCGATTGATGGGCCAAACAAGTCACCTATTGCAGGACTTAAAAGGAATATGCCAGCAGGTTTTCGCTATATAATCTGAGAGCAGCATAACGTAGGAGCTGAGAGCCTGATTCCAGAGATGTGTCACTTATCAGGCTGTGTACTGTAGTTTCAATGCAATCAGTGTTTGATCAGCAGGAGATTATCACTGCAGGACTAGATTTCATGTGCACAGCAGTCAGGATAATCTGTGTGACCACGCCCCCCACCACTGATTGGCAGTTTGCTGACCATTCACACTGTAGCTGCCAATCAGATGTGTGGGCGGGTAATGCACAGCCCAGAAGTCTTAGCTTTGATACATCTACATCAGACAAAATAGGGATTCTATCAAAACTACACCAAGCAGCCCCGTAAGTGACGCATCGCTGGAATCAGGGCTTCTGTCTCTACATTATGCTGCTATCAGATTCCATAGCAAAACCCTGCTGACAGACTCCCTTTAAGGGTAGGCCATCAATTTTAAAGAAGCCCTTTAATAAACTCCTACCACTGGTATATAGAAAAATATTATTCTGTGCGGAGTTCTTTAATAAAACTGATTTTTTTTTTTCTGTACAAGTTCCGTAATTCATCCTACAGACGCATTCAAGATGAGCGCTCACTGAGCAAATGATTACAAGATGGCAGCGTGCTCCTGCCAGGACACGGGATCACTGATACACCATCAGAGCGCTAAATTGGTTTTGCAGTCAATGGTATTTGATTGGGTTGGTGACCGTAAAGATGTACAGTTAATAAACTGTAGATGAAGATTCATTTTAGACAATGCCATGAGTTCAGTTGCATAGCTTTTTTTTTCGCTTCCGATACAGTAATGTGGCAGTGATTCAATAGCCTCTTGTAAAATGAGCCTGGGAGACTGCAGAAATGACTATGCTTTTAGCTGTCAAGTATATCTGTTTAATGGTCTGCTCTTTCAACTTGCAGTTTCTTAAAGACGTGTAACATATTGCAGCATTCCTAGACCTTGTGCTTGCGTCAACTCTTGCAGAAGTAATGTCAGTGCTGAGATGTGAGGCGCAGGAGGCCTCGTTCCTCCCAGGTCTATCTTAGAAATGGTTTTACAACCATGTTAAGTTATATTCTTCGAGACATCTTTAATACAGTTTTTAATTAGCTTTGCAAATACTCCAGAGGCTGGAGGCGCCACCAGGAGACAGGCCAGTACACCAGTAGACGTGGAGGGGGCCGTAGGAGGGCAACAACCCAGCAGCAGGACCGCTACCTCCGCCTTTGTTCAAGGAGCAACAGGAGGAGCACTGCCAGAGCCCTGCAAAATGACCTCCAGCAGGCCACAAATGTGCATGTGTCTGCACAAACAGTTAGAAACCGACTCCATGAGGGTGGTATGAGGGCCCGACGTCCACGGATGGGGGTTGTGCTCACAGCCCAACACCGTGCAGGATGCTTGGCATTTGCCACAGAATACCAGGATTGGCAAAGTCGCCACTGGCGCCCTGTGCTCTTCACAGATGAAAGCAGGTTCACACTGAGCACATGTGGCAGACGTGACAAAGTCTGGAGACGCCGTGGAGAGCGATCTGCTGCCTGCAACATCCTTTAGCAGGACCGGTTTGGCAGTGGGTCAGTAATGGTGTGGGGTGTCATTTCTTTGGAGGGCCGCACAGCCCTCCATGTGCTCGCCAGAGGTAGCCTGACTGCCATTAGGTACCGAGATGAGATCCTCAGACCCCTTGTGAGACCATATGCTGGTGCGGTTGGCCCTGGGTTCCTCCTAATGCAGGACAATGCCAGACCTCATGTGGCTGGAGTGTGTCAGTGTAGCGCCCCGAGAAAAGAGTAGAAAGAGAGAGAGAGAAGGAGGCTGGGAGCAGAGGCTCTGCATGGGCTCTGCTCCATAGGCAGGCCAAGTCTTAAGGCCTGGGCCTGGAGGAGAAGGAAGGAAGGGAGAAGAATGGAGGAATCTCTAGGAGAAGACTGAAGGGACCCCAGGGGTGCGGACCGGCCAGCCGCCACCGCACGCCAGCCACTACCAGAGTAGGGGGGGTCAGGCCAAGAAAGGGAACTGGATCCCTCATCTAGAGGAGGAGAGCAACTACCCTCAGCTAGTAACCGGAGGCCGTGGCATTGCACGTGTTACGGCCCCCCACTACACCTGTTAGGAAGGCACCACATAGGACCCAGGGAAACGGAACATACGTTTGCCCGCCAAGGCCCGAGGCAGCTGGACAGAAACGTGGTCAATTGTGGGGAACGACAGGCCAGAGAAAGGACACACGAAGGGGGCGTAGTCGGACATTTAAGCATTACAAAACCCAAATAAACAGATCCGCCACTGGTTTGACCAACCTGAGCCACGGGACCGGGTCGCCGCCATGGAGACTACAACCCCCAGCGTTACACAGATACTCGGCTCCGGGTAATTCCCCTACACACATGGCCCAGGGGGCGCGTCAATTTTGGCGTAGTCGGCAGGATCTAAACCAACCCGTTATCATCGGGTATTGTGTGCCTAGAGACTGTTTCACTGTATTGAATGTGGCGCCTGCCCCAGAAGAACGGACGCCATGATGTGCGCGCCAAAAGACAACAAGATGGCACCTCCCATCGTGGGCCAGGTCCCAGAATGGCGCCAAAGACGGAGCCCACCCCCAACAGCCATGAGTGCGGCTGTAGAGATGTCCATCAACGTGGGGGGGCTGCCCCTGAGAGTGATTGTCAGCAGATTGCCCCGGGACCACCCCCAACAGGGGCGGAAGGGAAAGAAAACCGAGGGGCAGGGTGTGGTTTGGATCAGTCTTGGCAGACCACACCCGGAGATGGCGGGGAGCGCCAGTCCCAGTGCCCTGACGAGTGGCCTGCTGCAGGCCGAAGTGGCTCCGTGCAGCCTCACGGAGCTGGTGGCCCAGCTCCCCGGAGAGGACCCTGAATTCCTCCGGGCTGGACTGGAGGAGTTGGACCGGAGGATGGTCCGGGCGCAGCGAGAGGCCATCGCGGGGTGGAGAGAAGAGATGGGCCGGCGGGTCGCGGCCCAGCAGCAAGTGGCGCTACAACCACCCGACAGCGTGCCTGCCTCTGAGGACGGAGGAGGACCATCGGAGGCTGAAAGCAGCGCTGCGAAGGGAGCAGGTAAGGGGGACGCCCCTGATACCAGCCAGGACGCCACTAACCTGCCCCTGGACCCTGTCGCGGAGCCGATCGCCCCGGAAGTCGCTGCACCTCCTCCTCCGCTCCCGCCGCCTGCACCTAGGCCCAAAGCCCCAAGCGCAGCCGCCGAACCACGTCCCACGCCGTGCCCCTTGATCCCGGGTACGGCCGGAAGCGGCCCGCTCCAGGCCCGGTCGCAAGGCCTGATGTCACCAGGCGCCTTCCCACAGCGAGCGCCCCCGGTCCCAACACTACCATCCCTAGGGACCGACTTATACAGTCAGCTCGCCGGGCCTGATGGAAAGCCGGTCCCCCTGCCACGCGGATGGGTTCACCCTTGCCACCGGAGGGACCTGTACGCAGGGGCTGAAGCCCCGCTTTCTCCGCTCCTGCCCGCTCCACAGCCAGGCACCATCCCCCAGCTCCCGGATGAAGAGGTCCAGATAGAGTGGGACCAGACCGGGGAGGACCTAATGGGGTTTTCACAGGAGACGCGGGAGGACGCAGCTCGCAGGCGGCAATTCAGCCGCCGTGAAATAGAGCAACTGGAGAAGGAGAAGCGCCAGAGGCAGGAACAGCTGCAGGCCCGGAGAGCGGAAGAGAAGACCCGGACCCGCCGAGGCCCCCAAGCTGCACGCGGTCCCATAGTTACCGGGATCGTGGTCAAGTTCCACCAGGAGAAGGGGTGGGGGTTTATTTGGGACCCGACGACGGACACAGACCTCTTTGTCAACAGGAGGGATGTGGAGAGTCGTCTTCCCGCGGGTCACCCGGAACGTGATCTGTTCCCAGGGGATCGGGTATCATACACCCGACACCGAGGTCTGCGAGGGTGGTACGCTCTCATTGTTCAGAGGGTGGAAGAGCACCGCTACCCTGAACCCTGCTACGCGGAGGACCTGGACGAGCCTGAGGAGGATGAGGCGCAGGGAGACCGCTATTAAAGAACCACAGCAGGACTTGTATATAGTTACCTGCCAGGGTGAAGAAGTTTCATGACACGCCGTTTGCGGATTACAAAAAGTTTACCTGGTTAGGGGTTGTTGTAAAGTTTATTTGTTTACTAGAAGTTACCCAAAAAGGGTCTGTGAATTATCCGGCTGAGGACTGGGAGCAGCCAAACCCTTTTTCTATCCGGCTGAGGACTGGGAGCAACCAACCTTTCTATCCGGCTGAGGACTGGGAGCAGCCAAATTTTGTAAATAGTTGCACTTCTTAAAGTGCCCCCTATTGGTTTTATATACACCTACCTCAAAAGATACCTGAAGGTGTTTGTTGAACTTAGTAAAATTGCACCTTGTTGGGTGACATGGACACCTGGTCGCGGCAAGGACTGTGACCTGCTAAAGAGACTTTGTCGCAAGAATACTGCTGAGAATAGTTTGTGTTTTCTATTAGAAGAGATGTTTTTTATATATATATATATATATATATATATATATATATATATATATGGCAAGAGTTATATATTTGAAAGAAAATTTTATATCTATTAAAACGTAAAGTTTAATAATGCTGAAAATAACAGGAAAAGTCGTCTCCCATAAAGGGAAAAAGAAAATGTTGAATTGCTTTTATATGGTTGCATTTAAAATGTTTTGCATGTCTTTTGCTCTGTTCCAGCCCGCGGACGTGCTGTGATTTACCAGGGGGGAATGTAGCGCCCCATGGGTTCGGTCGCTACAGATCCAGGTAAGGATGGAGTATGGCTCAGGACCCTAACACCCACATGCATTACACCACATTTCCGGGGGACAGGGCGACAATTCTCCCGGGTGTGAGCACAACTGTCCCTGTCCCTGGCTGGAGTGGGGGGAGGGAATACCTAGAAAGGGGGAACCCGGTAGTGTGTGGGTGGGGAGACAACCGAGTGCAGTCCGATGTTTCACACGCACCTGTGGCGCCCCTGAGGGTTCGGTCGCCACAGAGGTATTGCATCTCACCCAGAGGTGTGGTATCTCACTCTCAGGTAAGGAAGGAGTATGACTCAGGACCCTAACACCACATCCACTACACCACATTTCCGGGGGACAGGGCGATAATGCTCCTACAGTAGAGCACAAGTGTCCCTGATCCCTGGCTGGAGTGGGGAGGAACCACTTAGAGAGGGGGAACTAAGTAGTGGATGGGTGGAGGACGTAGGTCCTGGGAGCACTGTAGTAGGAAGTATAAAAGTGAGTGAGTGGGGGGGGAGTTCAGTCAGAAGTGACAGGGAACAGAGGCTCTGTACGAGCTCTGCTCCACAGGCAGGCCCAGCCAGGAGGCCTGAGCCTGAAGGAGAAAGGAGAGGAAAGAGGGAGCAGGAAGGCTCCAGGACGAGGAGTGAAGGGACCCTGGGGGTACGGGCCGTGCAGCCGCCACCCGTACGCCTGCCGCTGCCAGTAGGTTGGGGGGTCAGGCCAAAGAAGGGGAACCGGGTCCCCCAGCCGGCGGAGACTACAGGGCTCAACTGGAAACCGGAGGCTGCAGCACTTCAAGTACAGCAGGCCGTCCACACCAGCCACTAGGAAAGTAGCCACATAGGGTCAGGGGACGGAACATACGTCACCCGCTAAGGCATGAGGACACTGGACAGAGGTGCCGCTAGGTGTGAGGTGTAGCGCCGGCGTCCCTGCCCTCTGCTAGGCAGGGACGCTGTTCCCCTCACCTCCCTGCTCCGTGCCCGGCGTCCTCCTCCCGCTCTGCTGGCAGCGCGCGCTCCTTCCCGGCCACTGTGCTTAGGGCGCGCGCGCTCTCCCTCCCTCTTAAAGGGGCCGCGCGCGCCGTCCTAAGGAGTCCCCGGCCAATGGCCGGAGGACTTCACCATATATAAGGCACCTCCTCCAAAATGGAGGTGCCCGAGCAATGTTGTTGCACTGTTCACTACTCTGCTTCAGCCCTCAGGTCCCGTTGCCAGTTACCTGCCAGATACCTGCCAGATTCCTGCCAGCTTGCTGTCTTATTCCTGCCTGATATTCCGCTACCTGCCTGCTAGCCTGAGGTCCGACGGTCTGCCTTACAACTCCTGTCAGTCTGTCTAAGGACCAGCTTGCCCGCTCACCTGGGAGCGCACTTCAGCTACCTGCCTGCTTGCCTGAGGTCCGACGGTCTGCCTTCCAACTCCTGTCAGTCTGTCTATGGACCAACTTGCCCGCTCACCTGGGAGCGCACATCTGCTACCTGTCTGCTAGCCTACCTGGAGGCTCCGCCGTCACGTGCTGTGACCACCTGCCTGTCCAGTGACTCCTGTCCGCTCACCTGGGAGCGCTCATCTGCTGCCTGTCCGTTAGCCTACCTGGAGGCTCTGCCGTCACGTGCTGTGACCACCCGCTTATCCAGAGACTCTCGCCCGCTCATCTGGGAGCGCTCATCTGCCGCCTGTCCGTTGGTCTTCCTGGAGGCTCCGCCGTCACATGCTGTTACCACCCGTTTATCCAGAGACTCTCGCCTGCTCACCTGGGAGCTCAAGTCTACCATCAGCCGCCACAGGTCGTACCAACCCTTTACCCAGAGACTGCCCCGGTCACTTGCCGTGACCATCTGCCCGTTCTTCCAGAGACTGTCCCGGTCACTTGCCGTGACCATCTGCCCGTTCACCCAGAGACTGCCCCAGTCACTTGCCGTGATCTCCTGCCCGTTCTTCCAGAGACTGTCCCGGTCACTTGCCGTGACCATCTGCCCGTTCACCCAGAGACTGCCCCAGTCACTTGTCGTGATCTCCTGCCCGTTCTTCCAGAGACTGTCCCGGTCACCTGCTGTGACTGCCTGCCTGGTCGCCACCCGCTCCCTTACAAGGACCGCCCCCTTGTATAGTAGCTCAGAGGTTCCGCCTCCCAGACCCGTTACATGAGGTACAAGGCGAGAGACCAGAGAGGACACACAGAAGGGGGTCCTGCTAAATGCTCCAGAGATACCTGAGGGTCGACCGAGCCCCTTACTGCGTGAGCACAGGACGCCGTGGGCTCTGACACTGGCCCTGTAACTGGAACTGCTTTAACCGTGAGTAAAAGATCTGGGACTGCATCATCTGGACTCTGTGATTCTTCTTACACCGCGACATCTTGCACCATCACCACCATCATCCACTCACGCTGCCCTGAAGCTACACTCTACCTGTGGGGAGTTACATCATCTTGCTGCACATACCACCAGCTTCAGCGGACTGCCCCGCAGCGGCGGTTACCAATAACCGCAATCCACAGGTGGCGTAGTCGGACATTGATATTAGTGCACATAGACTACCCTGGTTTGACAGCCCTGGGTCACGGACCGGGTCATCGCCACGGTGACTACAACCCCCAGCATCTACAAGGCCCGGCTCCTGGTATCCCCACGGCCCAGGGGGCGCATCACACCCATAGACTTGAATGGGTGCACGTGATCCAATTATCGGATGCATTCGAAGCATGCTGCTATTATTCTTCTCATGCCGAGTGCTATCCGATAAAATGTAACCTGTTTAGTACATGGTGGCAAACAATGCTGAATTTCCCATAACTGTCTTGATTTTTTTTTGGGATACAGTTTTGAAAATTTCAGAAAAAGGGTTGGGTTTATGTTAATGTAGCGCCCCGAGGGTTCGGCCGCTACAGGGGTATTGCACCTCTGCCAGAGGTGTGATATTCCACTCCCGGGTAAGGATGGAGTATGGACCAGGGCTCAGTTAGCTACATACAGCACACTCACCCCATTTCTGAGGGACAGCTCAACGGTGCTCCCATTAGACAGAAATGCAGGTACGACAGACCATGTCCCTGGCTGGAGCGGGGAGGGGGGAGGAATACCCAGTGGTGTAGGAGCAGATAGGGGTTGGTTCCTGGGCGTAGGTAGGAGCCCATTGGTTGCCGGTCACCTGGGCTCATGGCTAGAGGGAGGTATAAAAGGTGGGCACCATCTTAGGACAGTGAGTTCAGTCAGTTCAAGACAGTCTGTACAGAGAGAGGAGAAGACAGGGAGTAGAGGCTCTGTAGGAGCTCTACTCCAGAGTGGGCCTAGAGAGAGGCCGAGGAGGAGAGTGGAGAGAGAGAGGAGGTGAAGGGGAGCTGGGATTACTTCTCAGCCCAGCTCCACGAGAAAGGAGAAGAAGGAGGAACCGAGAAGGGAAAAGAAGAGAAAGAAACAGAAGGGCTCAGGAACAAGAAGGAAGAAGGGACCCTAAGAACCCACGAGAATACAGGGTGAAGGGTCAGGCAGATTAAGGGTACCGGATCCCAAGTTGGTGGAGGAGAAACTACCCTCAGCCAAGAACCGGAGGTCGTGATCATTTATTGGTGCGACACCTCATTAAACCTGCTAGGAAGGCACCATATAGAACAGCGGGGAACGGGATCCAAGTTTACCCGCACAAGTTCGCGGCAGCTGGACAAAAGTGGGTCACTGGTGAGGCAGGCCAGAGGAATGATTGTAGGGGGTCCTGAGCCATACTTCCGATCTGCCTGGGAGTTGACCGAGCCCCTCACCTGGTGGACGCAGCACGGCTCGGGCAGTCATTGCCAGCTGAAGTGACTTGGATATTAACCGTGAGTAAAGACCCTGGACTGCAGTACGTTGTCTGTGTGCTTTTTTGCTCCTCCGGCACTACCGGTACTGGGACTCTCACCACCATCACTCCTACCATCCACTACACTGCCCTGGGGCTGCACTCTTCCCGTGGGGAGTCACACCACCTCAGCTGCATACACCATCAGCCCCAGCGGTCTGCCCTGCAGCGGCGGTTCCTAGTGACCGCAAATCCACGGGTGGCGTAGTCGGACGTTATCAACAGCACATAGCAGACTACTATTAGTCTGACCACCCTGATCCGCGGGACCGGGCCGCCACTACTACCCCCATGGTTTCCCTACTGCCCGGATCCGCGTGCCCCACGGCCCAGGGGGCGAGTCATTAACTCTGCCCCAAAATAGGCAGTCCTACATGGTTAGTTGACATTCTTTGCGGGAGTGTTGGTGGGACTTAAACAATCCTCTTTTGCCAAAAAAAATGGGTCTTCACAGATCCTCCACAGTTTTTTAATTTTAGTATCATGACTTTGGATGCTGCCCACTAACCAGAATCATAGTGATACAAGGGGGAATATTCCCTTTAAATATCTCTGGAGATTTTGAGAATTGTAAAAATTACAAAAGCAGTAGTTATGGTGGCAGGGGTTCTTCTGCATTTCCCGTTATCAGTGCCATTGAAGGAATTTACAATCAGCCAACCCCAAAACAACAAATGGCGCCAAATTCTACACAACGTGTCCATTTGTTCTCAATAAGAGCCTCTTGTCCATTTTGCATATCCAGGACCGATATGAGTTGGACGGCAAGGCAAAGTCTGTACAGGAGACGGCTAACCACTCGGCAAATACTGTATATAGCTATAAGGTATTCTAACACGCCGGTTGTGCCGCAATAAAAAATACAGATGCCCTTGAAAGGTGTTTGAAAATATTACAAAACACTGAAAGTAACAGAACGGTGAAAGATTTCTATAAATCTGAAATAAACACAAATCTACAGATATGAAATTTCTGTATGAGCAGAGAATTAAATTAATCTGCGGCACCGGCAGAGAAGGGGCCGGAAATAAAGACTCTCTGCTCACACATCCATTCTGAGCAATCTGCAGATCATTTACAATATTGCCAACGAAATGATCACAATTCCCAGCACATCCAGCCTGACCATGAATGGAGCTTCAGTCATCAGCGATCAGTCAGTGAATGGAGTTCCAGCAATTTTCACAATTTATGGCTAAACTCTATCCCTCTGCGCACAGACACCTGCAATATTTAACAGAGCAGGGACCCGACCTGGACGGAAACTTCTTTTCTGGATGTTTCTACACATTTGCCAAGATTTATTTTCCTCTGAAGGAAACTAAAACCTCAAGAAATAATTTATAGAGTTTTGTTGCTGTTCTAAATGAGAGGTTTCCAGAAACTACAGCGCCTTCACTTTAATCCATGTACAGTACAGACCAAAGTTTGGACACACCTCATTTAAAGATTTTTCTGCATTTTCATGACTTTGAAAATTGTACATTCACACTGAAGGCATCAAAACTATGAATTAACACATGTGGAATTATATACTTAATAAAAAAGTGTGAAACAACTGAAAATAAGTCTTATATTCTAGGTTCTTCAAAGTAGCCACCTTTTGCTTTGATGACTGCTTTGCACACTCTTGGCATTCTCTTGATGAGCTTCAAGAGGTAGTCACCGGAAATGGTCTTCCAACAATCTTGAAGGAGTTCCCAGAGATGCTTAACACTTGTTGGCCCTTTTGCCTTCACTCTGCGGCCCAGCTCACCCCAAACCATCTCGATTGGGTTCAGGTCTGGTGACTGTGGAGGTCAGGTCATCTGGCATAGCACCCCATCACTCTCCTTCTTGGTCAAATAGCCCTTACACAGCCTGGAGGTGTGTTTGGGGTCATTGTCCTGTTGAAAAATAAATGATGGTCCAACTAAACGCAAACTGGATGGAATAGCATGCCGCTGCAAGATGCTGGTTCAGTATGCCTTCAATTTTGAATAAATCCCCAACAGTGTCACCAGCAAAGCACCCCCACACAATCACACCTCCTCCTCCATGCTTCACGGTGGGAACCAGGCATGTAGAGTCCATCCGTTCACCTTTTCTGCGTCGCACAAAGACACGATGGTTGGAACCAAAGATCTCAAATTTGGACTCCTCAGACCAAAGCACAGATTTCCACTGGTCTAATGTCCATTCCTTGTGTTCTTTAGCCCAAACAAGTCTCTTCTGCTTGTTGCCTGTCCTTAGCAGTGGTTTCCTAGCAGCTATTTTACCATGAAGGCCTGCTGCACAAAGTCTCCTCTTAACAGTTTTTGTAGAGATGTGTCTGCTGCTAGAACTCTGTGTGGCATTGACCTGGTCTCTAATCTGAGCTGCTGTTAACCTGCGATTTCTGAGGCTGGTGACTCGGATAAACTTATCCTCAGAAGCAGAGGTGACTCTTGGTCTTCCTTTCCTGGGGCGGTCCTCATGTGAGCCAGTTTCTTTATAGCGCTTGATGGTTTTTGCAACTGCACTTGGGGACACATTCAAAGTTTGCCCAATTTTTTGGACTGACTGACCTTCATTTCTTAAAGTAATGATGGCCACTCATTTTTCTTTACTTAGCTGCTTTTTTCGTGCCATAATACAAATTCTAACAGTCTATTCAGTAGGACTATCAGCTGTGTATCCACCAGACTTCTGCACAACACAACTGATGGTCCCAACCCCATTTATAAGGCAAAAAATCCCACTTATTAAACCTGACAGGGCACACCTGTGAAGTGAAAACCATTTCCGGTGACTACCTCTTGAAGCTCATCAAGAGAATGCCAAGAGTGTGCAAAGCAGTCATCAAAGCAAAAGGTGGCTACTTTGAAGAACCTAGAATATAAGACATATTTTCAGTTGTTTCACACTTTTTGTTAAGTATAGAATTCCGCATGTGTTTTATTCATAGTTTTGATGCCTTCAGTGTGAATGTACAATTTTCAAAGCCATGAAAATACAGAAAAATCTTTAAATGAGAAGGTGTGTCCAAACTTTTGGTCTGTACTGTACTTCAGAATTGAACCATTAGAGATTCCTCTCCATGCTTTCTATTCATTCCTGACAACTTTTAGGGGGAGGATTAAAATTGTGGTGAGAATAAAAATTTGGGTGACCATGCCTTCTTCTACAGGTCCCACCCCTACACCCATTCTAAAGGCTTCAGCTTTGCCTGTAGTCATGGAGGTCTTCCTTTTTCCGGGAGCCTCCAAGATGATCAGGAAGAGTGGGTGAACAAATGAGAAGCTTCTGGAGGACAGACACAGAAAGGAAAGTGTATAGTCATAGTTAGGCCCTGGAAGAGCCTTGTGCGGACTTGGAGGATGGAGGGTATTGCCACAATACAGTGCACGTCTGTGGAAAATGCTGAGTGATGCCAACACTGCGGTAGTCGAGTTGTTAAGAATTAAGTGTGTTGATGTCTGAATTGGGTCGAGAGCGTGTTGGCCTATTTAGGGGCTGCTTTCCCACCACTCAGGGTCAGTTGCAGATGACATGTGGACCTCTTAGGAGCTACGTTACATGATAGCTCACAACTTTTAAATGATAAGAAATCACAACAGAATGTGGTTTGTGGGCCCAAGGTTACAGAGCAAACATTTCCTCCGTGACTGTCTTTGGCACTGGAAGCCATGTCCACCTCTAAGGAGTACAGGAAGAGACCACCCAAGTAGAAAGCCACCACATACAAGAGCTGGGGAAGAGTAGAAACCTGCTCTCATGTCTCGATGGCAGAGAGATGGAGCCGCAAGAAAAAGCTGGGAGAAACTGACCCCTGTGGAGACATGAAGGTATAGTCTCCAGTGGGAAAGGAATGACTACTGCCTGACATAAGCTGACAAGCTCAAAGGCCAGGTGAGGCGTGTGAGACTCAAGAATACTTGTACAGTAAATGAAATTTGTGCCATTAGGGTCTGAAGTGAAAGAGAAAAGTGTGCCATTGTGCAGTAGATTAGGTTAAGGCAGTGCACAACAAGCAGGGTCTAGAGTTCAGCCTCAGGAAGAGACGGCCTATGTAACGGCCTATGTAACGAGAGATGAAGAGACTGGAAATAAGCTGCTGCCAAAATGTTTAAATTGACCGTGCCTTGTGCCTCTTAAAGACTTGGTGCCAGTTTTTGGAGTGTGTGGTTTAACCCGTTCTGTGCTGCACTGGGATACTGTTGGTCTGGGCAAAGGGTTAGGCCAAGACCTGAGGACCGGAGTGGGTACTTATTCCTTTACGAGCAGATGGAGTGTGACTGAGAGGTTGCTGACTTGGAGTGGTGGACCGGATGTTGGAGGTGGTGACTTGGGGTCTGCGAGGAGCTGTCAGAGGAGTTCACCTTCAGGATCGAGAGTTAACTTTGGAAGTAAAGATGGTTCAGCTGTTTTACCTCCTGGCTCATGTGACACTCTATAGCCAATTCAGAATGGCTTGTAAGTGATAAGCTCACCCAAGTGCGGAAAGCATTAGGGGGAGTTTACTGCTTTTGGATTCATACAGTCTACACTGAATTCATCTAAATCTGCAAAGTAAAAGCTCCTGATGACCATGGGAACCCACAGGTAACACCAAGCAAAGCTGGACAGATGCCAAGAGCCCACATGGACATCCAGCAATCTGCAAGTTCACGTCGATCTTGTGGTGCACTGAGGAACCCCAACAGTGTGGGAGATAGCTTTCTTCTCTGCCAACAGATAGCATGGCCAGTCAAAATACTCCATGGCATGCTTGGCTGGTCTTCCGATGATTTTGTAAATGTTTTATAGGTATTAGGTTGCAGCAAACATTTTTCCAATTGAGGAACGAGTAAGATTAGGAGCTATTGTGATCTTAACGAGCACCTTCATTGTTATCGAGACCAAAAAGAAAATATATACCGGTAACAATTCTTAAAAGCTCGCAGCCCACCTGTGCTCAGACGATCAATAGATTTATCTCTTAGGCTCCAATTTTCATGAAATTGTCAGATACTAGGGAGAAAACTAAGCAGCCTGCCTTTTTTTTTCCAAGAGTCACAAAAGTCTGTTGTTTTGTGTGAAAATTTCTGACAGCATCCTTCGCTGCCCACCATATTGATCTGTGCATTAATACTGTGCACAGGTGGCAGACTACAAGATAAAAAGTGACTCACAAATCGATCTGTAGAGTGAAAATTTCCTTCAGCTGTGGACGGGCATTACTGCGAGAGCTCAAAAGATGCCACATCACTGCTATGTAATATTCTCCGACTTCTTACTGCCCAGTCATGGTCTGTCCTCAAAGTCTTCTCAGTGGGTGGCACATGGTGAGATCATACCGGGGTTACTAGGAAATAAGGCAATGAGTGATGTATGTGCTGTGGCGTCAGCCGGCATGTCGTAAGGGAATCAACACAATGTTACAGATAAACTATTAATCTAGGGATAAGTACAGTAATGTATGTACACAGTGACTGCATCAGCAGAACAGTGAGTGCCGCTCTGGAGTATAATACAGGATATAACTCAGGATCAGTACAGGATAAGTAATGTAATGTATGTACACAGTGACTCCACCAGCAAAATAGTGAGTGCAGCTCTGGAGTATAATACAGGATATAACTCAGGATCAGTACAGGATAAGTAATGTAATGTATGTACACAGTGACTGCACCAACAGAATAGTGAGTGCAGCTCTGGAGTATAATACAGGATGTAACTAAGGATCAGTACAGGATAAATAATGTAATGTATGTATACAGTGACTACACCAGCAGAATAGTGAGTGAAGCTCTGGAGTATAATACAGGAGGTAACTCGGGATCAGTACAGGATCAGTAATGTAATGTATGTACACAGTGACTGCACCAGCAGAATAGTGAGTGCAGCTCTGGAGTATAATACAGGAAGTAACTCAGGATCAGTAATGTAATGTATGTACACAGTGATTCCACCAGCAGAATAGTGAGTGCAGCTCTGGAGTATAATACAGGATGTAACTCAGGATCAGTACAGGATAAGTAATGTAATGTATGTACACAGTGGCACCACCAGCAGAATAGTGAGTGCAGCTCCGGAGTATAATACAGGAAGCAATTCAAGATCAGTACAAGGACTGATAATATCTGATAATTGCCGTATAATCAGACTTATTTGATGACAGATTAAGGGAATTGTAATGTAAAGACTTTGTGGTGCAATGAGAAACACTTAGCAGTTTTGGGATTTCATTTGTGCACAGAGACAGAAGTCATTTTCCAGCTGCATTTTTCCAGAATCCCTGCAATGTCCATGGGAAGATAGGAGTGCAGAGACCGGGCTGTAAACCCCATCAGCCGCGTGGCTGTGACTCCGTCCTCCTGTGCACGGTGGGGCCTCATGGCGCGGAGCACATCCACACATCAGCGCTCACTAACGACTCTGATGTCCGTGGCATTAGCTCTCTGTTTCGTGAATAATGTCTTGATTGTTTCTCCGAAATTGAAAATCCACAAAGCAGAGCAGGAATGTTGGGGATGGAATTCTCATAAGCGCTGATATGATCCCTCGTTAAATATAATTACTGATTTAGGACAGGCATAAACTGCTCTTCTCGAGGATTACATTGGCCAAGTAATTTTAACCACTCGGATGATTTACATGACGCTTTCTGGTCACCGCGGAGAGATAACAGCTGTTTTCCGGCAGATACAGGCGCAGCCGCCATGATGCTGCATTATTAAAAAGCCACGTGATATCCGGACTTTAACAATTCTCTGCAATTCATCACTAGTATTGGTAAATTGCTTCAAAACTGTATAACAGCCTTAAAGGGAATGTCTACCTTTGTAAACATCTGTGACTGGTCATTTATTCTCAATCTATCTATAAAGGGGTTGGCGTTCCATTTTTCTGATACAGAGTTCCATATCTCCTGCATAGGTATACAATTAAATAATAAAATTCTGTCTGCTTGTAGTCACCACTAGGGGGAGCTTTGGAGCATACAATATGTAATAGTATGCTCTTAAGCTCCCAGCGGTCATACCTTTTCTGGCCAGGCATGTTACTGCAGCAGCCAATCACTGACCACAGCAGTGTCCAATATTCCAGTGATTGGCTGCAGAAGTCACATGTCTGTAAAGGAAGTGCAGAGCTGCTGTGTACTTATGACCGCTGCAGCCAATCACTGGTGTCCATCATGTCTTCTCTGAAGCTAGTGACTGGTCAAGTGGTCACATGTTAGTAATGAATGGGAAAAAAGGACAGAGCCCGGCAGGGGACCCATCCAGTGCTAGGAATGGAGCCACGAGGGATCATTATGTACCTGGAAAAGATGAGAAAAACCACAGGAGTTGAAGTGCCGTGGTGCCCCCAGAAGCTTTCCCATTGGTCGGACTCTCGCCCGTCAGACTTTGCAGCATTCTAGTATATCACCAATATGTATTGTGAGACATCCCCTTTAATTGGTTTTCTGGCCCACATGTTCTTTAATATCTACAGTAACAGAAATCCTTCGATAAAAATAGATTCTTGAGTAAATCCGATCTCCAGAGAGATGATTTATTTTTTTTTTCACCGTATTGTAGAAACTACATTTTATATTTTAATTGTTACAAATCGATTGGTACGGTGGGAAAAATAATGAGAATTCAATAGGATTTCTGTTCCTGGCTTCTCCGGCGCTCACTTCACAGCTCATATTACTTTTTGTAACAAGTTTTCATCTCGGAGACTGATTAATGAAGCCGAGCTCTCTCCTTCGGTCTCTCACCAGACTCCACGCCGAAGTCTTCAATATTGACGGAGATGCTAATTGTTTTTATTCGATTAATAATTTACCAATTATCAGGAGGTAGCGGGGCTCTATCTTTTAGGATAAGCACAAGAGTTTTCTTAAAGCAAATGAGTTCTCTCTCAAAATGCAAGTTTTATAGATGTGGATACTATGCTTTATGCTTGTTGTTTTTTGTATGGGCGGGCTGAGCCGGGGGGACGACAGAGGGGCATATTCAACTCGGGCCGGTTCCTTAGTATCTGTTTAGGGGATGTAGCGCTTTAATAACGCTGTACCTTTAAATCATCGATGGCTGCATCACGACATGAAGCATTTGAGGATTATTTTACACATACGCCCACAGATGATTTAAAGCAAGGTACAGCGCCACTACGGCACCCTATCAAAGTAATTGTTTAGCTCTGCCCAGCTGCCGGGTGCTTTAGAGGCGTTATTAATTAAGAAAACATCAAAAAACACATATAAACAAAGAACACCCATGTTCTTAAGGTGTGTGCATACAACGTCTTTTACACGCCAGCGTACCCGCATCGTTTTTGAAGCAAGAGAACGCTTCAGCGTTTTCTTGATGTTTATTGCGCAGTTTTTACAGCTGCTTTGCCGTCGTTTTTTTTTCTAAATGTCATATATAAGATAGTGGCGACTGAAGAACATCCAAGTCACTTCTTTTAGCCACTTCATGGCTATCGAAACCGGTTAAAAGAAGTGAAAAAAGACGAACATCAGCACAACAAGTCGTTTTGACACTGCAGGGCATGTGTTCATTTTTGGGGGGCGTTTTCTCAGCGCTTCTTTACCTGGAACCCACTTGTGCACATACCCTTATAAAGCCACTCCAAAATCCATATTTTTTTTTAGATGTGAATTTTTCCAAAAACTCAAAGTGAACATGTATACTACTGTGTGTTTTTTTTTTAAGGTTCACCTTAAAAAAAATATATAAAAGCCAATAAACAAAATGTAATTAGAATAATAAAGAAATTATTCCAAAATTACATGAGAAACAATAAACAAAAAAAAAACATAATACATATATAAGCATATATATAAAACTACAAATAAATGCAAAAATTAAAGGCAAAAAATAATAATTTGAAAGTAAATACTTATTGTAGTTCTAATTAAAGAAAGTTTCATTTTCGGCCTGAAAATATGTTGACTCCAAACTGTGAAATAATTGGACGTCAAACCTTTCTTACCAGTACAGAATGTTCGGAATATTTCCTTTATTTCGTAAAAGAATGATTTTCTCCTCCAAAACTGAATAAATCTGGGAAAGGTGGAATATTCAGCAGCACATCCAGGGAAAAAGACGCCAAGAACAAGATGGCTGACAGAGGACGCGCGGGCTCTTGAGGTGTTGGATGTCATACAGACTCTTGACCCTACATCTTATTACAAAGTGCAAGTTTGAAAGAAAAATAAATGCCGCAGATTGTGTTTTTCTCCTACACGGATGAACGGCCAAGCCTTTTATTACTGCCTGTTTGCTTAGGGTTTGGCTCATTTCAATATTCACAATCGAACAGGGCCAGGGAACCGAGAGGAACGTCAGCCAAGCTGGTGTCGGAGGGAGCCAGGCAGGAGATGAAGTACGCGGCTCGCCAGTAGGTGTCACTTGGACCTTACACAGGAGATGAGCAAAGTCAATGGGACAACCAGAGGCTGCTCGATTTACCATCTAAAATGAGATTTCACCCATGATGGGACACAGCTGTCGGGATGGAATTGGCAATTGTTTCAGTGAAAAAGTCACGCTGATCTTAAAAACATAACTTGAGACTGTAATTGTCAGCTAACATGTTTTCCCTGTATTTATTACAGGAGCTGCTCCCCAGAAAGCCAAAAACATTCGGAAAGTGTCTGAATTATTTTCATCCTACCGTTCGACGAGTCTTCTAGAAGTAACAGAGCAGATGCGTTGTCTATTAGTCTAATTTCTTAACCATGTTCTGCTCGTATTGTAGATCATAGATACTCAAAACTGCAAATAAATGGGTCGTCTGGTATGGAAAACCCATTTTCAAAGGGTTAGGGAATTCTGAATTAATAGATGTTGGGTTTCTGTCTTTGAGCAACTGGTGTCTCTCCTGTCCTAGAGGGCCTAACATTTTCAAGGGTTGATCCAGAGTGAAATGCCTAAATCAGAGCACCCAACTTTTACAGCGTAAACTATGTGGCGCACTACGCGTGCCGCGGCAATTTGGACAGCGCCCCCTAGCCACACCCATTTACCAATTCTTTCTACCCCGGCAGGAGGAGATGTCAAGAGGTGCAGGGTTGCAGTGAGGGACATTCAGCAGACTGCCCGGGACAGCATGATGTGGACCCAAATCCAGGACTGTCCAGCTGCATCCTGGATGGATGGGACCTATACATTTATTTTTTTGTTCATTCATTTATTCATAGTTGTAGCAGCCATAACTTTCTAATTTTTATGTAAGCTTCACTATACGACATCTGCCATTTTGGTGTCCATAAGGCCGTGTAAATACTGTATTTTTTAATTATTTCTGCACTTTTTCTGCAGGTGTCCGCACCAAACTATGCAATAACAATTTTCACTGGTTATTGCTTTTTTACTTTATTTTTTTTATGCGTTTTGCCCCTTAATGAAGCACTCCTCCTCCCATCAAAGTTTTTATCCTCTTAATATATTGCAGTCATCATATTATATAGCACTGTGTACTTACAATTGCTCATTTTGCCCTTCTACTCAGCTTATTCTTCTCTTTTCTTTCAGTCTAGGAGATCATGTGATTGAAAACAGACTAGCTAAATCCTTCTAAGCTCTATGTAGAAACAGGAAGTCCATTTTCCCAGCACGAGTCATCATTAGAACTACAATCCTACATCTCTTTCAAGTCCCTGGTACCCTAGATCCATCTTCTCTTCAACTCCTGACCCAGTTGCTTCACTTCTAACCCCCTACCAGGAACTTTTCAGTGATGTAGGATTGTAGTTCTAATGATGACTCATAGACCTAAAGGAAAAGAGATGTCATACGCCTAATGGAAAAGAGAAGAATTAACTGGGTAGAAGGGCAATTTCGGGGAGAAAAGACTCCTACTCGGTGGTTGACAGTTACTGAAAATTACTTCAGATGAGTTGGATGATATCTTAGAGTCACGGGGGAAAGTATTGATGAATACGACTCAAAGAAGATCCCAAATATTTCTTGTACACAGAGAATATAGAACTCCAAAAGTGCTATAAAGAAAGGATCTTAGGACAGATGATTGTTGCCCACTTTGTAGGGAAGATGGTGCAGACTTGGTCCATATGTTCTGGTCCTGCTCACACTTGGTTGGGTTGCGGAAGGAGGTGGGTAGATTGATTTTTGAGGTCTTCAAAATTCAAATATCTCTAAGGCCCAAAGTGTGTATGTTGGGTTACGTGGGAGACATTGGGAATTCATCCCCACTAGAACTGGCTATAGCCAAAATACCGTATCAAACCAGGAAGACCATAACTAAACACTGCTTGGCAAGAACTTCTCCATCAATGGAAGAGGTTGTGAGCTGCTTAAATACCCCCATTCTAATGGAAAAAGGATCTACATCAAAAGGGGGCCATCGCAAAATTTGGTAACCGGTGGAGGGATTGGATTAAATGCCCAGGAGTGGTGTCGGTGATGCTGGCAAGAGATGTCATATTTAACTTACTTCTCCTTTGATAGTGACCTACTATTTTAGATATTTAACACCTTATTGTTTGTGTCTCATGTTTAAATCATTGTCTAGATATTGTAATCAATATAATATTAAAATGTGATTTCAGATAGGTGAGAAGGAAGATTGGGAGGGAGGGGAGATGTGGAGGCGGAAAGATTGGCCATTGTATTCCTGTCATGAACAATGATTGATACAAAACTGTACTCAATTTCTTGTGATTTTATGACATGATTATCTTTTTCAACCATTTTCTAAGTTGTAAAGTTTGCTCAATAAAAATGTTTTCATTTAAAAAAAAAAAGTTGTGTTTTTTTCAGGTTCCACATTGAAGCCTGCAGAGAAAAAAAAGCAGCAAAACTGCACGTTCAGCACAATCTTTAGACCCACCGTGGGAGCAGCTTTCATGAATCTCGTCTGATTTTCGTAGACAGTAAAATTTCTGCAAAAAAAAAAAACAGCACAAAAAAACCCCCACAGCATTTACCATGAACACGGCCTAATCGTTGAAGTAAAGTGGATGTGATTTCATGAAAACTGCATCCACTGTGTGTACAAAGATGCTGCGGTTTTGGTGCATTTTTTTAAAAAAAAATATAACCTTCTATGGGGAGCCTGAAAAATATGCATGTAAAAAAACATTGTTGAATTTTCTGTACTTTAAAAAAAAACAACCATAAAAAAAAGTTGCTTCTAGTCTGTGTCGTGAACATGCCCCCTGATGAAGCTGGGTGAAACACACATTGGGGCACAGGGCTACACACTATTACTATGTAAGTATGCCTCCTATACTCTCCTATCTAATATATATGTTAACCATTAGGGAATGTACTGAAATAGATATGTGGGCATACTATTAATATACTGTTTATAGCCTTGGAAGATATGTTGTTAGCTCTCTATTGACCTACTCTTGTTTTTCAACAAAATCCGTTATATTTTCTATTTAATAAAGTTGATATATTTGTGAAATATTTCGTAACACCATTTTTCTTTTTATTTATCTAGTGCAGATTCAAGTAGAGAAAAGGCTCCCAAGCTAGATAGTGCAGCCCGTGGCTCATAGCTTTTGCTCCTGCCCCCAATGCTACATGTTGGGTGTTCGAGTCCAGGGGAAGACCAGTTCAAGAGAAGATAACGTTGATGTCCCATGACTGATCCAAGTAATGTAGCTATCATTACAAGGTGGAACTTATCTAACATGGATCGAGCTCTTCTCCTGGCCACCAGAAGATTGACTCCTAATAGTACAATTCTCAAACTGTAATTGTTTGACAAATACAAGATGTCTTTCTTGTACTGGTCTAGATAGAAGGGCTGAGAAGAAGACATAATCAGCTGACCACCAATGGTATGGTAGTCCATGTGGTCCTCACATGGTCCAATGTGACCATGGGCAAAAGTAAAGTGCCTTTAAGCCCTGTATCTCAATATTCATACCAAGAACTAAACAAAAAAAAATGCTTATACTCATGATAATTTGATGCCACTCCAGGGCTAAGACTTTGGAGGTCCCTGATGGTCTTTCACTTGACCTGCAGTGTGAACAGGCTGACCCTGTGTGCATGACTAATGCAGCCAATCATGTGGCCACGTCTAGTACTTGCAGGCATCTCCACTAAGGTCAACAATGTCAACTGCGGTCAAGTGTTCATGGTCAAGTGATGAACCATCAGGGACCTCCTCAGTGTCAGACTGAAGAACATTGGGCCCACCAGAGGATTTGATTCTGAGGGCCCGCCTTTCTCCCCCACTCAAGAGCCCCATAGCAGCTGCAAGGTTTGCACTATGAACTCTCCTGAAGGAGAAGCCAGGGCCCACCGGAGGATTCTCTGGTTCTCTGGTGGGCCAGTCCAACTCTAGACCTCCTGGATCGGCAGCTTGGAGGAGGAATTACCAGGTCAGTATAATTATTTAACACATTTGCTGGTTTTAAAATATCTCTTTAATATTTTTTCCTCTACACCAGAAATGATAAGTTTGAGCGTCCTCTTCACCATCACTTAACCAGCAGGTTGAATGCACAAGGCTCTGTGTGTGAATTTCCCTCAGTAATTGCCTTGTGGCATAATTTTGTTCAGAATGTCAATTTTATGGCCATAGGCACATCAAAAAGTCAGATTAGAAAATCCAATTAACCCCCTCTTTTTTTTTCTCTGTAAAAATATTTGATCTCAAAGAATAAACCAGATGGGACATATAATATTAGTCTGTTTTTTTCCTGCGCTGTCTCTGCTCATAAATCAGCGCACAGATAACTGCAGATTAATTATAACTTCAAGCCTTGCAAATCCCATCAGAAAGGTTTACAGGGTCCCTGTTGAGTAATGCAAAGATATAGAAACCGGGGCTCGGTGGGATATTATGTAAAAAACGCCCTAATTGGACAGACTTTAACTCCTTTGCAGCCTCTTACTGGGGCCTTGAGGACCCAGCGGGAGATCATACGAGCAAATTCACACAGTAACCCAAAGTTTTGATATTAGCTAATTAAAATGTTCATTACTGCACAGATGGAACAGCTACATTTGCTGGATCTCCACAAATAATATACCATGGTGGAGTGAGATATTTATGGATACACTAAATCTGTCACAAAGAAGTCAATCTGAACCAGCATGAATTAAACATTTGCTGAATATGGTTAATTTTTGAGAAGAAGAAAAACTTTCTAAGTTTAGCAAATATGAATGTCCCAGAGAGTGGAGCTTGAAAAATGGTGGAGCTTGTGAAATTATGGATATTGATTGAACTAATTGGAAGCCGTGGCCTTCAGTGATAGCTGAATATTGCCACTATGTCATAGTCCTTGCCTGTTTTTGATAACCACTTCTCACATTACGGCTCACTCTAGATCATCACTGCTACACAAGAATCTAATCAAGAAAAGACTTTGCGTTGCTCTTGGATCACAATTTACCAACTATTTTTTTTTTTTTTTAAAAAACTATGTCCTTTGGCCAATTATAAGCCAAAATTAGAAGGAGAAAGCTCCACAAAGGTCAAAGAAAGGCCAACCCTGACCAAAACTTGAATAAATCCAGGTCTGCTCAGGTGTCTTTCTAGACTGTTGCCCAAGAATCTCCCAGGGCTCATAGTCTAATCAGAGGCTGTGGCCGTCAATATTGGCAGAATACTGACAGCGGGTCATAGTTGTGCCTATTTTTGATAACCACTTCTAATACTGGGGCTCACTCAAGATCTTCTCTGTTACACAAGAATCTCATCAAGAAAAGATCTACACGTTGGACTTTGAGGACAATTGATGAATTAATTTTTAAAGAAAATTACATCCTATGGCTTATAATAAGCCAAATCTAGAAGGAGAAAACCCAACAAGAGTCAAAGAAAAGCCACTACTGCCCAAAACTTGAAGAAACCCAGCTTTGCTCTGGTGTCTAACTAGGCTGTTGGCCAAGAATCCCTCCAGGGCCTAACGTCTAAATGGAGCCTATGGCTGTCATTCTTGGCCGAATAGTGAAACCAGGTCATATTTCTTTCCTATTATCGAAAACCACTTTTCATAAAAGGGCTCACTCAAGATCATCACTACTACACAAGAATAATCCAGTCAAGGAAAGATATTTGCGTTGGACTTGGATGCCAATTTAACAATTATTTTAAAAGAGAACTACATATTATGGTTAATAGTAAGCTGAATCTAGATGGAAAATGCATCATAATGGTCAAAGAAGAGCCATCTCTGGCCAAAACTTGAAGAAACCCAGCTCTGCTGTCTAACTAGGTTGTTGGCCCAGAGGTTTCAAAGTCTACTAATTGGATGCTGTGGCCCTCAGCATTGGATGAAGAGTGAAACCAGGTCATAGAAGGTGCCAATTTTTGATAACGAGTTCTTATACTAGGGTTTACTCAAGATCATCTCTGTTATACAAAAATGTTATCAAGAAAAGATCTTTGTATTGGACATTGCGTTGAATCTTGTGAAGAATAGAACTTTGCGTTGGATGCCAATTAACCAATTATTTTTTAAAGAAAGCTACATTATATGGCCAAATCTAAAAGGAAAAAGCCTCACAAAGCCACCCATGGCTAAAACTTAAAGCAGGCTCTGCTCTGGTGTCTAACTAGGCTGTAGACCAAGAACTCCTCAAGGCTCAAAGTCTAGGTTTGGCTCCAGCGGTATGGAGAGATGAAGTTGCAGAATAGTGAGGAACGTATTTTCAATCTGCCACCAGTTATCAACCATTGAAAGGAACATATCATAAGGGCTCTGCAGCAAATCAGTAACTTTCTATAAATTACTTAACATTCATGAAAATTTCAAAGAAATATGTATAAAACACCTCTTACCTTTCAACATGGTCAACATTGCCAGCTACACCGAGGCCACCTATTGTATAGATTTTGCCATCATATACAAGGCTGTTGTGTCGACACCTTGGAACGATCATCCTGGAGACCAGATTCCAGTTATCAAGTAAGGACATATAGCACCACACGTCTGCAAGTGTGACCCCGGATTCCATGCCACCTAGAGGGTTTCGAGAGAGGTTATTGAGTAGGAACATGCAATTTACATATTTTATATAATGCTCAAAACTCTATGATGAAATTGGGGAGCTGTAACCTTCTATACTGGAATTCAGAAGTGCTTGGTTGACATACAGAGATTTGCTGACATGTAAGAAAGTTTATGTGTCATGACTTCATCCTTCTGTAGTTTCATACAATAAGGAAGGATCTAAGCCCTTCTCATGTACTAGCAGCTAATAGAGAGTACAGGGACTGGATGACGGCTCATGGCTTACAAGAAAAAGTTGGTTAAATCAAAGATCAAATAATAATGAAAAAACCAGGGGTTAACATTTTTCTCAATCATATGTCCACTAGATGGAGCTATTCTATCACCGTCTGATCTGCAGTAAAAGTAGGGAATATGTTTTTCTATCGACATATCAAAGCAAATAAAGTGACTTAATGAGCATTTTCGGCTTAATTAGATTACAATCTAGGAGCAATTGCACTCAAAGCATCCATGAACACACAGAGAGAATGTAAACTTCATGAAGCTATATTTTTGGCTGGCTTTAAGCTCAAGACATCAAGGCAGCAGGGTAAGCTTTGCCCCCATAGGTAATTACGAGCAATGAGAAGGACCAGTTTGAGTTCTTCAACATTTTGTGTGTTACAAATAGCAATTCTGGAAGGGACATATGGGCGCTTGTTCGTACCATAAATGGACCAAATCTTGACCAACCTTTGGATTAAGCTACCAGAAAAGATCTATGTATGCCTAGCTGTACATTGAGCTTTCTAAATGAGTGATAACTCAAAATGACTGGGGTAAAACTTGGTGTTGTTGAGTTGTATCTATGGTTTGGCTCTGTTAGGTTGGACATATACATTAGTTCATTGTGGCCTAACCTGACAATTTTGGCAGGGTAGTCCAATTTGTCTAATTTGCATGGGGGCTTCCCAACTCTCCCGATGGCAGATGTAAACAAGAGGGTAACTAGGCAGCTGGATTTTAACATGCCTGATCTTTTTTCTCTGAGGACCTAATCTGCTGTCAGATATGTTTGGCAACGGTGTAGTCCCCTTTACCCATTCAGATCACAATTGCATGTGTGGGACCAGGAGAGAGCTTTGGCAAAAATGAACATTTATTATTGGTAGCACAAGGTCAGGGGAATAATGATTGGGCCCGGGCAAGAGGTGGGCCCGCGAACCCAGCAGCTATTTCAGCTGGATGTGCATGTGAGGACGCATATTCAGCTAAAATGTATTGTGGCACAGAGACCTGCCGGGTTCCTGCACTGCAATACACGATACCAGCCAATCAGAGGCCAGCAGCTGACATCGGAGTGCAAGTCACTGGGGGCGCATGGCAGTGACGTCCTGGGCTGCCAGTCTCTTGCACGCTGAAATCATCTGCTTCTGTGCCGGCTACAGAAGAGGACACCACATTACACGGTAGCGGGGGAAGATGAGTAGAATCGTTTATTTTATTTTTTTTACATTTGTTGGAGAAGAGCCGCAGAACAGGGACATTATTAATGGAAGAAGCCTTGGATGGGACACATTATACCAGGATGGGAGACATACATTACTGAAAGGGGCCCAGAATTTACGACTTTATACCAGAAAGTGGTCCAAGATGGGGGACATTATTACAGGTAGGGGCCAGGATGGAGGAAATTATTACAGGAAGGGGCCAGGATGGAGGACATTATTACAGGAAGAGGCCAGGATGGAGGAAATTATTACTGGAAGGGGCCAGGATGGAGGACATTATTACAGGAAGGGGCCAGGATGGAGGACATTATTACAGGAAAGGGGCCCAGGATGGGGGATATTATTACAGGTAAGGGGCACAGGATGGGGGACATTATTACAGGAAGGGGCAAGGATTGAACACGTATGTCATTACAAGATCTGGAACTCTACAAGGGCCCATACATCTGACGAGCATATCGGGGCACAGGTCCAAGTTTTGCATTGGGCCGATCAGATTCTAGTTACGCCACTGCTCACAAGAGCTGCCATAGATCCTTATTGACATCCGATAAACTGGTATGTCATTCATAACACATAGGACAATACAACTTTGTTTGATCACATCTTTTCCATGCAGTGGATAGGGAAGGGTTACTCAGAAGTAACATGATGTAAGAATAGAGTACTTAGGAAAATGTACTTATACGGAAAGTGAAGCGAGATCCCCGAGTGCAGCCAGCCTGGAGCAAGTCATGGATGCCTCCGACTCAATGCCGGTGAGAATAAGCCTGCCTAAAGCTTCCTCGAGCTAGCGTTGGATCCTGCGGAGCTGATTAGCATTTCTTATTTTTACAAGTGCTTCCTCGCTGTCTGAGCTGCCTCTAATACATAGTATTGGTGTGGGCAGATCCTCATTAAGAAGCTAGAGCAATAGAAATTTAATTAGCCTGGAGACAAATAGACACAAAATAGAAAAAACAAAAAACACACACGCGTCCCAAACAAGTCTTAGGCTTATCCTCCTCAAAGTGTATGTTCTTGCTTGGCTGGTCTATACACCAACCGGTTGACCAATAGGCAGGGGAATGTGTATGGAAGGATAAATAATGCAATGTAATGACTTTATCCTTTGCTTCAATACAGATTTAAAACTAGGATCAGTTTAATACCATCTGCACTGTGGTCCCTACTGACCGACATGAGAAAATAAAGACTTAAAAGCTTCTTCATCAAGGGCTCGTCTCACACGAGTGCAGACACTCTGATGAAGGCAATAACATAATAAGACTTTTATCGAGCACATAAACATAAAACTTTTACAAGAAGACCCCCTATGTGATAGGGATCGCAATACCCATAACATCAATGATATAGAATACATAACATATTAATGACTTTGCTGATGGAGCTCCTTGGGAGGTTGCAAGAAATGGAGATAAAATGTAATGTCTCATTCTGGATGAAGTATGTCATTCCCAAAGCTCATATGTCTTACGAATGTACATGGACATCATAGAGGTGAGGTGGGGGTCTCTATTCAAGATATACCTTTATTAGTTATAACAGAAAGCTGCAAAGAGCATCTCTGTGTCACGCAAGGTGTGGGAAAGACTTAGTGCAACACAAAGGGAAGAGGGAAAGGGAGCCCAGACTCTAGGGAAGGGAGGGGGGGGGTTGAGACCTCCTAGGTAGATCTAGTGTCACCCTCTCTCCCCTAACGTCCCTCTATTGGCTCTTCACCAATCACCGCACGCGATTGTGCCTCGCCCTGTCTTTCCCTGGCATTTGGCTCAGGCTAGTGAAGGGAGGAGATGAGCACTAGTCAATCTCCACTAAACACTATAGAAAACAAGGAAAGACAAACAGGGGAAAATTGCTTAGCTTTAGACGACTCCAGACAAATGTGCACACATTCTCAAGCTCCAGAGAGGACAAAGTACTGCTCTTGCTAAAGCCTTCACAAGTAGTAATGAATATCGCCGACACCTCCCTCTAGAACACACCAGGTATTTATACATCCAGGCCAGGGAGTTAATTAGCCAGAGGGAGGTAGCCGCTGGGTCCTGGAGACAACCTCTAATAAGATGTCTGTAATGCCAAATGTAGTGATCTCCTGCAACCAACAGCAGGGCGACTGTCTGTCACTTCTGACACACCTGTGACACTCTGGAGGACTCGACACAACACGGTTAGCCATTATTTAAATAAGAGCCATGGAATACCGCATTTCTCCTGAAGTGGCCACAGTAGTAGAAATGTGTAGCCTCTACCCGTGTTCCTTATGGTTGATCGACTGATCGTCCGCATTTAAAGTAAATTTAGATAGGATTATATTTTAACCCTTTAACCAAGCAAACTTGTCCCTACACAAAATTACCACCAGCTACAAAGCTTTGCCAAACAACTCCATATATACAATATCTACATTTTGTGGAATTTTATTATTTTGGATATTGGGACCTAATTTTTTTGGGCTTTTTATGGATGTAGATCCTGCTCTGCCCTTATTCACATTGAGGTCACTTTTGACACATGGTAAGGTTTTAATACTAGAGACAGTATAGGACCGTCCCGATCTGGGTTCACCTTGTGGTGGTGGGATGGCTTTTATGCAAGATCACAAGTGTCTATTTTTGGGAATTATAAAAGTGAAAAATAATCCTTAGGGTATTAGGATACTTTGGGGTCCACGTCTTGCCACCCCTGCTCATAATCACAAATATTATTATGTAAATTAAACTTCTTACCTGACAAATAGATATTGTCCCCCGCGCTCACAACGCTGAAAAACTCCCGGTCATAGAAAGGTAGGCTCGCCAGCGGATACCATTTATTGATTTGTGGGTTCAAACAAGTGACGGCCGTCAGCGTCCTCTGATTCATTCCTATCATTTGCCGACCCCCAACTAGAACAATCACTTCAGCCACTCCTGGAAAAAAAGAGAAAAACACATTAATCTACAGTACAAACATATCAGTATTGGATAGTCCTACACCTCTAAATAGCTTTTAAATAATAGCAGCAGCAGGAGAAGAGTGTGCTGACCTTGTGGGAGGCAGTGACTTGTCCAATGATATGATTATGCTAAGTGGAGACAAGTATTCATAGGACAGAAAGCAATATAACTTACCAAGAGATATGTATTATAGCAGGAGAAGAAGAGTGTGATGATCTTGTGGGAGGCAGTGACCTGTTCAATGATATGATTATACTAGTGGAGACAGGTCTTCATGTGGCAAAACACTTTATCACTTACCACAAAATGTGTATTATAGCAGGAGGAGAGGAGTGTGCTGATTTTGAAGGGAAAGGTGGAGGTGGAGATGACAATGTCATGAGACAGGCATGGACTAAATTCTGTAAATGATAGCATAAGCAGAAAATGATGTTGATTTTTAGGAGAAAGTGACCTGTCCATTTCTGTGATTAAGTTATTGAAGAAAAAGGTGCATATAAAAGGGACAATGTCATACAATAGGTATCATTTGATCATTGTGTTTATAATCAAGCCATGGGAACAATAGCAGCAGCAGGAGAGGAGGGTGCTGCTTGTGTTAGCAGAAGTAACCTGACCATTGTTGTCATTCAGTTAGAAAGGACAGGGATGCAAGTTATGTACACAGGAATAATGACAGCAGCAGGAAAGCAGTGACCTCTAAACTCATATACTGAAGGGAATGGATTTAAATGGAAATTTAGAATAGACGAGTAACAGCCAGTCTTCCGACAGCACGGATAGAAAAAAAGTGATGGCTCTTTTAATCTGTACCATCCTACAATTTCGTCATTATTCCAACTACATATATTTAATATGGCAAATTAATACATGACTGTTGAATACCGTTCCATCATTATGGAAAATTTATTTTTTAAAGGGATTGTCCATTTTGATAATTTCTTAACCGGTGTCCATTAAAGAACACTGGTTAAAGGAAATCTGAAATTATGACAACAGAATTACCAGAATATAAAGAAATAAAAAATTAATAGCTGAAGACAGGTATGATGAAATCAAAAACTTCACCCTCTCCACCCTACTTTGACCTTAAATAGATATAAAGGCAATAAACATCTGACATCCTCACCAAAAAATAATATAGGCATAGGTCCAGGTCAACTCTTTCTTTATTTCCTTCTTCAGCCTCCCACCAGACCAGCATAAAATACAAAAAGTCCTCATATTTCATGATCAGGAATCTAAAACTCTCTGTCCACCCTTTGTGTTGTCTTCTCCTGAGTTGCCCATATGATACAACTCACTTTACTCCAATGCCTAGCTCAAAGCTCCAATGTACATCCAACCCAACAATGAAGAACATTCCTTCGCGCCACCATGTCCATTACCTGCTGATAGTCTTGGCCTTGTGCGCGGAGTTTGCATCTCTTGCCGGGCGTGAGGAAGCATGTGATATCTCTTCGCCTCATTGACTAAATCCCGACAAGCCTCTGATGACTTTATCAGCTCCTCATTGTCAACAACATTGAGCAGATAGCTTGGATGAATGAAGGGAAGACGGACGACGGCCAACAATTCAGCAGAATGCTGCAAAAGAGGAATCCAAAGAAACATGCTCAGTGTCAAACTTTATCTGAGATAGCAGCTCCTTTCCTCTTTTCGTCCTGCAACAAAGAATCCGTTACGGCACAAAGGACTCGGAATTGAATGGTCTCGGGATGTAGGAACCGCACAGCAGGTTTACTAACATGTATTCAAAGAGGACGGGATCTGGTGTCATTCATATTACAAGTACAAATACATTCAGTGTTAACAAAAAGTTCAATGAAAAACCACAAAAAGATAGCAACTGGATTGTGCGGGCTGTGATCCTGAAAGAAGGTGGAAAGATAGAGACATTTTGATGGTCAAAGGTGGACTCTTGTTTAACATCCAAGGATTTTTTATCTATTTAAAGCATGATGTAATTTTTTTTCAGTAAGTTCGAAATGTATAGTAGGTAAGGGAACATATTTCAATGTTCTCCAGAGCATTAGAATCCCTTTACAATAAGATAAACTCAAGTTTCCACTGATGAGACAAAATCGTACTCTTCACTGTTCATCATTGACAATATAATAATCTTTATTTTTATATAGCGCTAACATATTCCGCAGCACTTTACATACATTATCGTCGCTGTCCCCATCAGGGCTCACAATCTAGATTCCCTATCAGTTTGTCTTTGGAGTGTGGGAGGAAACCAGAGAACCTGGAGGAAACCCACGCAAACACGGGGAGAACATACAAACTCCTTGTAGATGTTGTCCTTGGTGGGATTTGAACCCAGGACCCCAGAGCTGCAAGGCTGCAGTGCTAACCACTGAGCCAACAAAGGATAGATAAATAGGTAATTGTGATATACAATATACAGTGCTTTGTACCTTTTTTCTAACGATAATGTACTGATATATAGAGATATACAGTTATATGAAAAAGTTTGGGCACCCCTATTAATCTTAAGCTTAATGTTTTATAAAAATTGGTGTTTTTGCAACAGCGATTTCAGTTTGATATATGTAATAACTGTTGGACACAGTAATGTTTCTGCCTTGAAATGAGGTTTATTGTACTAACAGAAAATGTGCAATCTGCATTCAAACAAAATTTGACAGGTGCATAAGTATGGGCACCTCACCAGAAAAGTGACATTAATATTTAGTAGATCCTCCTTTTGCAAAAATAACAGCCTCTAGTCGCTTCCTGTAGCTTTTAATGAGTTCCTGGATCCTGGATGAAGGTATTTTTGACGATTCCTCTTTACAAAACAATTCCAGTTCAGTAAAGTTTGATGGTCGCCGAGCATGGACAGCCCTCTTCAAATGATCCCACAGATGTTCAATGATATTCAGGTCTGGGGACTGGGATGGCCATTCCAGAACATTGTAATTGTTCCTCTGCATGAATGCCTGAGTAGATTTGGAGCGGTGTTTTGGATCATTGTCTTGCTGAAAGATCCATCCCCTGCATAACTTCAACTTTATCACTGATTCTTGAACATTATTGTCAAGAATCTGCTGATACTGAGTGGAATCCATACATCCCTCAACTTTAACAAGATTCCCGGTGCCGGCATTGGCCACACAGCCCCAAAGCATAATGAAACCTCCACCAAATTTTACTGTGGGTAGCAAATGTTTTTCTTGGAATGCTGTGTTTTTTTGCCGCCATGCATAACGCCTTTTTGTATGACCAAACAACTCAATCTTGGTTTCATCAGTCCACAGGACCTTCTTCCAAAAAGAAATTGGCTTCTCCAAATGTGCTTTTGCATACCTCAGCCGACTCTGTTTGTGGCGTGCTTGCAGAAACGGCTTCTTTCGCATCACTCTCCCATACAGCTTCTCCTTGTGCAAAGTGCGTTGTATAGTTGACCGATGCACAGTGACACCATCTGCAGCAAGTTGATGCTGCAGCTCTCTGGAGGTGGTCTGAGGATTGTCCTTGACTGATCTCACCATTCTTCTTCTCTGCCTTTCTGATGTTTTTCTTGGCCTGCCACTTCTGGCCTTAACAAGAACTGTCCCTCTGTTCTTCCATTTCCTTACTATGTTACTCACAGTGGAAACTGACAGGTTAAATCTCTGAGACAGCTTTTTGTATCCTTCCCCTGAACAACTATGTTGAATAATCTTTGTTTTCAGATCATTTGACAGTTGTTTTGAGGAGCCCATGATGCCACTCTTCAGAGGAGATTCAAACAGGAGAACAACTTGCAAGTGGCCACTTTAAGTAGCTTTTCTCATGATTGCATACACCTGGCTATGAAGTTCAAAGCTCAATGAGGTTACAAAACAAAAAGAAAGTGCTTTAGTAAGTCAGTAAAAAGTAGGTAGGAGTATTTAAAACAAGAAAATGATAAGGGTGCCCATACTTATGCACCTGTCAAATTTTGTTTGAATGCAGACTGCACATTTTCTGTTAGTACAATAAACCTCATTTCAAGGCAGAAATATTACTGTGTCCAACAGTTATTACATATATCAAACTGAAATAGCTGTTGCAAAAACACCAATTTTTATAAAACATTAAGCTTAAGATTAATAGGGGTGCCCAAACTTTTTCATATAACTGTATCTGCACATACCATTACATTATGAAGAAAATTACTATTGAGTTTTTTTTAGGCAGAGAATATCCTCTCAAAGACACAGTTTAGCCTGTGGCTCACTGTTTGTGTTTCTTCCTTCCATTTAGCCGGTCCATATTTACAACATAGCAGAGATCATCACCCCAGAATAGCTGACATATAGAGATATATCGGTATTTACCAGTACATTATAAAGAAAAATATTATTGAGGGTTTTAGGCAGAGAAAATCCTCTCAAATACACAGTTCAGCCCGTGGCTCACTATTTGTGTTTCTTTCTTTCATTTAGCAGGTCCAGGTTTGAAACTTAGCAGAAACCATCTCCGCAGAAAGCCAGAAGGGCTGCTTCCCCAATCTCCTGATTCCAAAGAATATCTACCCAGGAGAAAATATAGTCTACAGTGTCCTGTTTTGTTCCTTCTACTGTCCTGCGTAAATACATCCATGCAAAATAGATGGAAGTTGGCCAAACCCGTCAATGTCAGCAGGACCGGTGTGTACGGTGGCCCCCATCTCTGTCTTCCAACTGATGATTTCGAAAGAGTGAAAGACTGGGTGGTTGGAATTTCAGTACCTGATCGGTTTGTTTTCAGAGGAGATAAGCCACTGCCAAAGGTGTCTGGCAGCTGCTTTTACCTCCCTCTCTGCTGAGGAAAAGCCAAGCGATCATGTTGATGGGGGAATTTGGAGTGATAGCTGTCTGAAGACAACAATTATCTCATGTGCATGGCCATCTCAAGAGAAGATACACAGGGCACCAGAATGCAGAGAGCAACAGTGGTACCCCTACAATGGATGGTTGGATAGATAGATAGATTTGATAGATAGATAGATATATAGATAGATAGATAGATATATAGATAGATTCGATAGATAGATTCGATAGATAGATAGATAGCTAGCTAGATAGATTCAATTACATTTGAAGGACGATCTATTAAGACCAAATAAATCAGCCTATTGAAAGAATGATCAGAGGGAAGACTAGGCCGCCTTTGTGGTCCACATAGAAGTCAAATCAGAAGGTTATAAAGTCAATCCAATTAATGAACAAGCTCAATTCCAAATAAACAAACAGTCGCATCAAAACTTCTGCAATAAGTTTTCTTTTATAATATATTTTCTGCTCCAGTTTATTATTCCGCACAATCCCCTTAGTATCCAATTGAACAATAATAGCTACAACAAGATGCAAATTAATCTAATTTCACAGGCAGAACCATTATAATAAGGACGCATTTTTTGAAAAGGAGAATATTCTCTCTATTCAGAATGCACTTCCATAACCCTCGGGAGCATATGGCAATCTCTAAGGCTTATTTTGTAATAAAGAGACACAGATAACCTTTGGATCAGGGAGGCTGTCTATTCCACTACATTGTGAAAGTTGAAAAAAAAAATAAAATCAGCCAGTCACAAAGACATTGTAACGTGTTGTGCGCTGAATGCAAATCTGTACAGCAAACCATAAAATAGTGCACTTGTAGATGAATGGAATTCAAGAACACGGAAAATAGGGATATAAGGCACAGTGATGTGCAGCTCTTAAAGGAACACTGAACCTAGAAATTAATGTACCTTATAATATAAACAAGGTGCCCTCTCTCTTATATAGGTGCCCTCATTTTCTGCAGGGATCTGAAACAATCCAGAAGGGTTAAATTCTGGCTGATCAGTGCCATCTTCTATGTGAAACCTTTGCCAATGAGCAGAGAAGGGAAGTTCCTGCTGCAGAGGGGGGAGGTTCTTGCAGCAGAGGTGAGAAGTTCCTGCTGCAGAGGGGGGAGGTTCCTGCTACAGAGGTGTGAAGTTCCTGCTGCAGAGGGGGGGGGGTTCCTGCTGCAGAGGTGAGAAGTTCCTGCTGCAGAGGGGGGAGGTTCCTGCTGCAGAGGTGTGAAGTTCCTGCTGCAGAGGGGGGAGGTTCCTGCTGCAGAGGTGAGAAGTTCCTGCTGCAGAGGGGGGGGGGGGTTCCTGCTGCAGAGGGGGGGGGGGTTCCTGCTGCAAAGGTGAGAAGTTCCTGCTGCAGAGGGGGTAGGTTCCTGCTGCAGAGGTGTGAAGTTCCTGCTGCAGAGGGGGGAGGTTCCTGCTGCAGAGGTGAGAAGTTCCTGCTGCAAAGGGGGGAGGTTCCTGCTGCAGAGGGGGAAGGTTCCTGCTGCTGAGGGGGGAGATTCAGGCTGCAGAGGGGAGAAGTTCCTGCTGCAGAGGGGGGAGGTTCCTGCTGCAGAGGGGGGAGGTTCCTGCCGCAGAGGGGGGAGGTTCCTGCTGCAGAGGGGGAGGTTCCTGCTGCAGAGGGGGGAGGTTCCTGCTGCAGAGGGGAGAAGTTCCTGCTGCAGAGGGGGGAGGTTCCTGCTGCAGAGGGGAGAGGTTCCTTCTGCAGAGGGGGGAGGTTCCTGCAGCAGAGGTGAGAAGTTCCTGCTGCAGAGGGAAGAGGTTCCTGCTGCAGAGGTGTGAAGTTCCTGCTGCAGAGGGGGGAGGTTCCTGCTGCAGAGGTGTGAAGTTCCTGCTGCAGAGGGGGGAGGTTCCTGCTGCTGAGGGGGGAGATTCAGGCTGCAGAGGGGAGAAGTTCCTGCTGCAGAGGGGGGAGGTTCCTGCTGCAGAGGGGGGAGGTTCCTGCTGCAGAGGGGGGGAGGTTCCTGCTGCAGAGGGGGAGGTTCCTGCTGCAGAGGGGAGAAGTTCCTGCTGCAGAGGGGGGAGGTTCCTGCTGCAGAGGGGAGAGGTTCCTTCTGCAGAGGGGGGAGGTTCCTGCAGCAGAGGTGAGAAGTTCCTGCTGCAGAGGGGGGAGGTTCCTGCTGCAGAGGTGTGAAGTTCCTGCTGCAGAGGGGGGAGGTTCCTGCTGCAGAGGGGGGAGGTTCCTGCTGCAGAGGTGAGAAGTTCCTGCTGCAGAGGGGGGAGGTTCCTGCTGCAGAGGGGGGGGGGTTCCTGCTGCAGAGGTGAGAAGTTCCCTCTGCAGAGGGGGGAGGTTCCTGCTGCAGAGGTGTGAAGTTCCTGCTGCAGAGGGTGGAGGTTCCTGCTGCAGAGGGGGGAGGTTCCTGCTGCAGAGGTGAGAAGTTCCTGCTGCAGAGGGGGGAGGTTCCTGCTGCAGAGGGGGAAGGTTCCTGCTGCTGAGGGGGAGATTCAGGCTGCAGAGGGGAGAAGTTCCTGCTGCAGAGGGGGGAGGTTCCTGCTGCAGAGGGGGGAGGTTCCTGCTGCAGAGAGGGGAGGTTCCTGCTGCAGAGGGGGAAGGTTCCTGCTGCAGAGGGGAGAAGTTCCTGCTGCAGAGGGGAGAAGTTCCTGCTGCAGAGGGGGAAGTTCCTGCTGCAAAGAGGGGAGGTTCCTGCTGCAGAGGGGGGAGGTTCCTGCTGCAGAGAGGGGAGGTTCCTGCTGCGGAGGTGGGAGGTTCCTACTGCAGAGGGGGAAGGTTCCTGCTGCAGAGGGGGGAGGTTCCTGCTGCAGAGGGGGAGGTTCCTGCTGCAGAGGGGGAGGTTCCTGCTGCAGAGGGGAGAAGTTCCTGCTGCAGAGGGGGAGGTTCCTGCTGCAAAGAGGGGAGGTTCCTGCTGCAGAGGGGGGAGGTTTCTGCTGCAGATGGGAGGTTCCTGCTGCGGAGGTGGGAGGTTCCTACTACAGAGGGGGAAAGTTCCTGCTGCAGAGGGGAGAAGTTCCTGCTGCAGAGGGGGGGGTTCCTGCTACAGAGGGGGGAGGTTCCTGCTGCAGAGGGGAGAAGTTAATGCTGCAGAGGGGGAAGTTCCTGCTGCAGAGAGGGGAGGTTCCTGCTGCAGAGGGGGAAGGTTCCTGCTACAGAGGGGAGAAGTTCCTGCTGCAGAGGGGGGAGGTTCCTGCTGCAGAGAGGGGAGGTTCCTGCAGCAGAGGGGAGCAGTTCCTGCTGCAGAGAGGGGAGGTTCCTGCTGCAGAGGGGGGAGGTTCCTGCTGCAGAGGGGGAAGGTTCCTGCTGCAGAGGGGGGAGGTTCCTGCTGCAGAGGGGGGAGGTTCCTGCTGCTGCAGAGGGGGGAGGTTCCTGCTGCTGAGGGGGGAGGTTCCTGCTGCAGAGGGGGGAGGTTCCTGCTGCAGAGGGGGGAGGTTCCTGCTGCAGAGGGGGAAGGTTCCTGCTGCAGAGTGGGGAGGTTCCTGCTGCAGAGAGGGGAAGGTTCCTGCTGCAGAGGGGGGAGGTTACTGCTGCAGAGGGGGGAGGTTCCTGCTGCAGAGGGGAGAGGTTCCTGCTGCAGAGGGGGGAGGTTCCTGCTGCAGCCAATTCCAATCAACTTACAGCCACATAACTGTAAAGACACGACTGAGATCCTGAAACATCCAACACTTTATATATTTCTCAGTTTTCACTAATATGAAACAATAAAGTATCGAAGAAAAGAGCGAGAAAAAGGAAAAATTGCTGGGATATTTTTAAATTCTTGTGCATTTCCTCTCTCTTCTGTGACTTGCTAAGTTTGATGGAGCCTACAACATAGAGTAGACTGCAGAAAACACTACTACATTTGTTATTAGACAGTTAGATATTGAAATGATCATAGGATGTACTCTCTGCTGGGTATCTATCGATCAGCTGCAATCGGTGTTGGAAACACGCAAAAAGATACATGTTAATTTTCCCTTAGGGGATATAAAGGTATTACGTGGTCCTGATTGAAATCGATGAACTGACACATGACCACCGCTCCCGTCACTGGAGAATCCTCACAGCACGGAGTGTGCGCCCTGTAAGGATTTGCAAGTCTGCAGTCACATAGAGTGACTGCAGATTTGTACACTAAGATTAGACAACCCCTTTAAGAATCTGAGAGGTCCGATTTTGTTCTGTGTTCATAGAGACACGTCTCCTGATGACTTTCTCATTGGAAACACAGGAGTGCTCGTCCGAAGAAGCACTTTTGAATATGGGGGGGCCGGATGAAATGGCAGCCGGCTGAAAGATCGGTTGAACTATCGTCCAGACGACAGCAATTTAATAAGTACTAAATAGTTGGGGGATCTTCATAGGAGTAGCAAAAGGGGGTGAGGTGTTGAATGATGGGGCATAAGCTGAAATGCTGGATTGCAATGGGCGCCAACAAGGACAATGCATCTAGAAATGGTGCTTGGACAGACTGCATGGAGCGCTATTTTCCCACATCAAAATGAAGGTCCACCAAGGAAAACCTGATAAACCCCATTATAACAAATAAGGTTAGGATGGTTTCACTCATCCGACTTTCATAGACCACAATGTCTGGACCAACCATGAGTTTCATGCCCCGAACTCAACAGCCTCATAGGAATATCAAGACAGCCAGTCTGGATATCATGGTCCGTACTCGGACCATGAAAGTTGGATGTGTGAAACCGGCCTTAGTCAGATACTTATTCATCTTCGAAGATTATTTTTTAACAAGGAGGAGTATAAGCCACTTTCAGACACCTCTAATGGTGGAATATCTACCATGAGAACAAACACTCGAGGATGTTAACATCCAACATGCCAGATTGTTTTTCATCTGTTATCGGCCTGAAGTTGGGCCCTGCCAAAATCGGTGGGATTGATTGATATTCATCTTATGGCCTGTTTACCTCCTGCAGATTGCATGACTTACTCAAGAACACCCTTCTTCTAACAAGTCCTAAAGAAATCAGTCGCTACTATCCATTCCCATCAATTATCCTACACCACTTGCCACAAGTTATACATTGGCGCTGGTTTTCTTAACTTTTGGAATTGTCCTGTGAACCCACGTAAGTCTTGTAAGGTCTAGAAAACCTGCAGCACTGAAGCAGTGGAATATCACTACTGGGTTTTAGAAAATTTCCATTTCCGTGACCTTCTGTTTCAGAAAGACTAAAGAGAGCGTCAGCTATATAAATAACATCTGCCATCGTCTATAAAAAGTAATTGCAACCTACAGTCATTGATTAATAAATGTTATGTATGGGAAGTGACATTTGGCCAGGAGTAAGGAGAATGTCAATATCATACGCAGTATCTGTCCATCACCGGATGTAGAGTCTCTTCCGACTCTTGGGATGACCAAGTTCATTAGTAGGCCTCGTATGTCATGATTTTATCACTTGGCTTTAATATTGGTATTTTTAACATCAAGGCTCAAGTTCTGGGTTGTAAAACATGTACTGTGACTCAATAATCTTACATCAACCAACAGCAAAAGTGGATTTCCAAATAAAACATAAAATTGATCTAGTAGTTTAAAATCAAAAGTTAGGTTGGGGATCTATATATCCGAGCCATCCGGATCTGATTTTTTGTGCCTCTACTGATGGCAGCTGATATTGGAACAACATAATTTATCATCCGCCTTTTCACCAATTTCTACCAAAAAAAAACAGTGAAGCGGAAGGAAAAAAATGCATAAAACTTAAGTAGCATATTCTCATCTGGCAAACGGACAGGTCTAATGCAACAACTGATCGCCAACATCTCTGTAGGTGCACACAGACCTCAACATCCTAAGAGATCAGATAAAGGGGTATTCCCTACCTGTGGGATAGGGAATAACTACATGACTTCTGGGCTTTCGATTGCTGGGACCCCCATGATCCTGACAATGGGCTCATGGGAAAAGAGTAGTGGTCGATGGCACTTCTCAATGGGACCGTCGAAGATAGCCAAGCACAGCGATCAGCTGTAAGAATGAATTGAGGGGCAGTGTGCATGATCGATCACTGCTCCATTCACACGGACCTGTTCACTGGATCATGGAGGTCCCAGCAATCAGAACCCCATAGATCGTCAACTTATCCCACAGGTAGGGAATTATTATTATTATTTATTATTATAGCGCCATTTATTCCATGGCGCTTTACATGTGATAGGGATATACATAGCAAAAACATTTACATAATCTTAACAAAACGAGTCAGCGACTGGTACAGGAGGAGAGAGGACCCTGCCCGCTAGGGCTCACAGTCTACAAGGGATGGGTGAGGATACAGTAGGTGGGGGTAGAGGAGGTCATGCAGTAATGTGGAGGGGCGGTGGTTACTGCAGGTTGTAGGCTTGTCGGAAGAGGTAGGTCTTCAGGTTTCTTTTGAAGGCTTCCATGGTAGGTGAGAGTCTGATATGTTGGTGTAGAGAGTTCCAGAGTAGGGGGGATGCGCAGGAGAAATCTTGTATGCGATTGTGGGAAGAGGAGATAAGAGGGGAGTAGAGAAGGAGATCTTGTGAGGATCGGAGGTTGCGTGCAGGTAAGTATCGGGAGACTAGATCACAGATGTACGGGGGAGACAGGTTGTGGATGGCTTTGTATGCCATGGTTAGGGTTTTGAACTTGAGTCTCTGGGCAATGGGGAGCCAGTGAAGGGATTGACAGAGGGGAGAGGACGGGGAATAGCGGGGGGACAAGTGGATTAGTCGAGCAGCAGAGTTTAGGATAGATTGGAGGGGCCCAAAAGTGTTGGAAAGGAGGCGACAGAGCAGGAGGTTGCAGTAGTCAAGGCGGGAGATGATGAGGGCATGCACTAGTGTTTTTGCAGAGTTTTTGCTGAGGAATGCACGGATCCGGGAGATATTTTTGAGTTGGAGTCGGCAGGAAGTGGAAAGGGCTTGGATATGTGGTTTGAAGGAGAGATCAGAGTCCAGGGTTACCCCAAGGCAGCGGGCTTGTGGGACTGGGGAGAGTGAACAGCCACTGACGTTGATGGATAGGTCAGATGGGGGATATGAATGAGAGGGTGGAAAGATGATGAACTCTGTTTTATCCATGTTAAGTTTTAGATATCTGGCAAAAAAGAAGGATGAGATGGCGGACAGACATTTTGGGATTTTGGTTAGTAGGGAGGAGATATCGGGTCCAGAGAGGTAGATCTGTGTATCATCAGCATAGAGGTGATACTGAAAGCCGTGAGACTCTATGAGCTGTCCCAGGCCAAAGGTGTAGATGGAGAAGAGCAGAGGTCCTAGAACTGAACCTTGGGGGACACCGACAGATAGGGGGCGAGATGAGGAGGTGGTGCGTAAGTGGGAGACGCTGAATGTCCTGTCTGTTAGGTATGAGGAGATCCAAGATAGGGCCAAGTCCGTGATGCCAAGAGGTGAGAGAATCTGTAGTAAGAGGGAATGGTTGACTGTGTCGAAGGCAGATGACAGGTCCAGAAGGAGGATGGAGTAGTGTCGCTTGGATTTCGCGGTTAGTAGGTCGTTGGTGACTTTGGTCAGGGCAGTTTCAGTCGAGTGATGCGGTCGGAAGCCAGATTGTAGGCGGTCGAAGGGGGAGAAGGAGGAGAGGTGGGAGGACAGTTCAAGGTGGACATGTTGTTCTAGTAGTTTTGAGGCATAGGGGAGAAGTGATATGGGGTGGTAGCTAGTCAGAGAGGATGGGTCAAGGGAGGGCTTTTTGAGGATGGGTGTGATTGAGGCATGTTTGAAACATGAGGGGAAGACACCTGTTGTTAGTGACATGTTGAAGAGGTGGGTTAGGGTTGGGATGAAGACTGTGGTAAGGTTAGGGATGAGGTGGGATGGGATTGGGTCAAGTTCGCAGGTGGTGAGGTGTGATTTGGAGAGTAAAGAGGAGACTTTACCTTCTGTAATGGTGGAGAAGTGGGGTTTGGAGGAGGAAGGTTGAGTAGATATGAGGAGGGGTTGTGTGGACTTAAGGCAAAAGCTTTGTCTGATGGTGTCAATCTTCTGCTTGAAGAATGAGGCAAAGTCGTTGGCTGAGATGAGAGAAGTGGGAGGAGGCGCAGGGGGACGAAGGAGAGAATTGAAAGTGTTAAATAGCTGTTTAGGGTTGTGGGACAGGGAAGATATGAGAGATGAGAAGTATGTTTGTTTTGATGCAGTGAGTGTGGACTTGAAAATGGTGAGGGATTGTTTGAATGCGATGAAGTGCTCGATGGAGTGAGACCTTTTCCATCTCCGCTCCGCAACCCTGGAGGCCTGTCGCTGTTCTTTAGTAAGTTTGGTGTGCCAGGGTTGCCTGTTGAATGTGCGAGGTGTGGTGTGTGTGAGAGGGGCGATCGAGTCGAGAGCTGCAGCTATTGTGGTGTTATATGAAGCAGCAGCAATATCTGCATTGTATAAGGAATTTATGTCTGTAAGAGGGAGGAGGGATTCAGAGAGTGAGTGTAGGTCAAGGTGTTTGAGGTTTCTGTGAGCGTGTGTAAGTTTGTGGAGTGGGGATTGTGCACCTGGAGAGGAGAGGGTAGAGAATGTGAGGAGGTTATGGTCAGAGAGAGTGAGAGGTGAGTTAGAGAGGTTAGATAGGGAACAGAGTCGGGTGAAGATGAGGTCCAGTGTGTGGCCATCTTTATGAGTAGATGCAGAAGACCATTGAGCAAGGCCGAAAGAGGAAGTGAGGGATAGGAACTTTGAGACAGACGAGTGGGAAGTGTCAAGGGGGATGCTGAAGTCACCCATTATGATAGTGGGGATGTCAGCGGAAAGGAAGTGAAGCAGCCAGGTGGTGAAGTGGTCTAAAAAAGTGGTGGCTAGCCCTGGGGGTCGGTAAATGATGGCCAGTTGGAGGTCAGAGGGGGAATAGATGCGCACACAGTGCACCTCAAAAGAGGGGAGTGTAACGGAGGGTGGTGGTGGGATTTGCGTGAAAGCACAGGTATCTGACAGGAGAAAACTTACGCCTCCACCATGTTTGCCGCTGGGGCGGGGGGTGTGGGAAAGGTGGAATCCGCCATATGAAAGTGCAGCTGGGGAGGCTGTGTCAGAGGGGGTGAGCCAGGTTTCGGTGATGGCGAGGAAGGAAAGTTTGTTAGTAATGAAAAGGTTGTGGATGTAGGAAAATTTGTTGCAGACGGAGCGAGCGTTCCATAGAGCTCCTGTTAGTGCAGCTGAGGAAGTGGGATAACTCCCAAACTTGAGAATACTCCTCTTCAGAGCCCCAGCTCTTGAGAATGGTGGGAGTCCCACCATTAGGATTCCCAATGAAGGTGGATAGAGGATAACCTCCAAACTTGAGAATGCCCATTGAACTGGTTGACTCAGCTCTAGAATCAGAAGGAAGAAATATGAATACAGCTCTGGAGAATATTGTTACGCTCACGCCCGGACTGTTTGGCGTGAGCGTGGTTAGTGGTCCCACTGGGCCACGAACTGAGGAGTGCCTGGAGGGGCGTGACTAGGGACCTCGCCAGATCCGACCATGAACGCACGCGGCTTAATCGATTCCGTGGTCCAAGGGGGACGTGGGTGGTGGCCCAGGTGCTACTCCAGGTCAGACCCCGGTCACAGCTGTTGACCCACACCGGGGAATACAGGAACAGGCAGGTTTGGCTGGTATGCAGACAGGCAGGTACTGGCAGGCACGGATGGTATGCAGACAGGTGGGTACTGGCAGGTAGGTAAACAGGCTGGATAAGGACCAGTACAGACTGGGATACAGGAACAGAGCCGCAGGTGTGGAGAGCAAGCGGAGTAGAGCAGAGCAGAGCCGCAGGTGCGGAGGGCAAGCGAGCAGAGCAGACCCGCAAGTGCGGAGGGCAAGCGGGGCAGAGCCGCAGGTGCTGACAGGGCTCTGTTCACATGGAACAGACAGGGACAGGGAAACACAGGAAGATAACTAGAACACAGGAGGTAGATACGGAGGCAGGGAAACGGGACAAGCAGAACCAGATACACACAAGGTACTTGCTAAGAAGTAGCGAGTGGACACAAAACTCACAACCAGAAGTACAGAGACAACGGGTAGGAGTTAGGTACTGGTTGAGACACTGCAGGAAAAGGGAAGGATCAGACATAGAGACAAACAGGTAAAGGGCTAGGACACAGTTTAGACAAGAACTGACACAGGAACGAGATACAGGAACGAGCCTGGGAATTCAGCCCCCAGGGTGGGGGAAATAAACTAGAAGTCACAGATACAGGTAACGGGCCTGGGTACTCAGCCCCCAGGGTAGCGGAAACTAACAGTTGCACAGAACACACTGTAAGAAAGTGTTGCTCAGGCATCCCACTGGGTGGAGGAGGTTTAAGTATCCAGTGACTCACAGCAATAAGCTGGGGACGCATTAGGACTGCGCACACTGTAACTATAAGAATCAGGAAGTACCAGCGCCGACGCCCTAAGCCAGCAGACAAAAGACATGCACACAGCAGGTAGAGGAGTATAGTGCACAGCCTGACTGGTAGGTAAGTTGGCGGTCTTGCATGGTGGGAGATGGTAAGCCATGCCAGCACGCCGCCAGGGATGTTACACATATTATCGAATATCTAACTCCTCATCTGCATGGCATTTCATGCTCCACCCCTGAGGGATGCTTTCGGGAACACCCACAAAGAAGCACGCTATCTGAGACCATCTGCATACCCTTTTAGTTTAAGACTAAATCCCCAGACCAATGGGAAAGTTAGAAGGTACACCAGTACACCTTAAAGTATACTACATGCTAAAAAAAAAAAAGAAAAGAGGAACAAAAAATCTAACAATGTTTATTACAAATAGGGCCAACATTTGGGTGGGTGTTTGTTTTTTTAATTCAAAGAATCTATATAAAAAAAATAGAGAATTTGACTTTTTTCGCAGGGTTTTGATCATCTAGTCAGCTCCTGTCAAGGATCATTCCCATAATCTGGAGATGAAACATGAATGGGTAAGCCGGAGGGGCAGAGATGGTTAATCAAACAAGCTCTGAATATCCGTCCTAAACCGAAAAGAGCAGCTCGTTCTTGATGAGATATTCACACCATACGCTGCAAATGTGATCATTTTCCTTCCACACATTTAAACACCTTCAGGGCAAAAGTTGTCTTGCTGTTTAAGTGTTTCTTAAAAGAGAAGCTATATCTGCATGTCAAGCTGACCTTTTAATACAACACGCTGCTGGAAAGAAAAAAAGAAAGTAGCAAAATGGCCGTCATGTCGAATATAACAACCAGCACGATTGGTCTTTTTCAGACAGCAGCAAATGATGGTTGATTCCAAACCTTTACTTCACTCGGGGCTAAAATCAGTTGACTACTGGCCATGTCAGAGCGGCTTGTCAATTATTACATGCCCTACAACCCCCCTGCCCGGCTCATATTTACCAACATTTCTGTTGGGAAAATATGAACATTAAAGTCCCACCCCCGCCCGACCCAGGAATGGGCCTAACCCCCAAGGTACAGACTTAAACTGAATCCACAGCCCACTTCTAGGCTTTTGGCTAAATTTGCTCGGATTGTGTTATACATCTGACCCAGCTCGGCAGGGCTACATCCCCTTCTCCTATGGCCTCTGCTCTCTGCTGTGCTCCATGCCAGGTTTTGCAAGTGGCATTTATGTGATTATCTGCCTAGGCCTATATAAGCCCCACCAAGACAAACACATGTGTCATGGTATTAAGACTTAGTTTTCCTCTGTCCTGTCTGCCTGTGGTCTCCAGTGCTTCTAGTACCTGCTTCAGACCTGCTTTCTGGTGTTTTGTCTGCCTGTGGCCTCCAGGGCTTCTAGTATCTGATCCATATCTGCTTTCTGGTGTCTTGTCTGCCTGTGGCCTCCAGGGCTTCTAGTACCTGATCCATATCTGCTTTCTGGTGTCTTGTCTGCCTGTGGCCTCCAGGGCTTCTAGTACCTGATCCATATCTGCTTTCTGGTGTCTTGTCTGCCTGTGGCCACCAGGGCTTCTAGTACCTGCTCCATATCCGCTTTCTGGTGTCTTGTCTGCATGTGGCCACCAGGGCTTCTAGTACCTGTTTCCCGCAAGCCTAACCCGCCTGCTGCACTGACACCTGTGGCCCGTCTGCCCACCCGGACCTGGAGAACACGGTGAGACCATCACAGATGGTGAGACCATCACAAATTGTATCCAAGAAGTTAGCAAATTTGGGTCTGATGGCAATTATACTTAGCTACATCCTATATATAGACCACCGACAAAGACGTAGCCCCCTCCCCACCACAAAAGTCATCTTTATTCTAAATGCCACATGGTAGATGGGGCACTGTTACAGCTTTAGTAACGGGGCCCAGGAACTTCAAGTTTTGCCTCTGGCCCCTGCAGTCGAGTAAAATGGTTTTGACCCACCTCTGTAGCTGTATCCTACGAGTCTAGATGTTGACCCAAAATTGTGATAATGCCCATCTCATCAAATAGTAAGTATTAGGGGGCCATAAAGAGCAGCTCTTCACAATGGTTTTCCACTGTGGTTAGAAAGGAGTCTCAAGTGGAGGAAAAAATACATCACCGTACAAAGTACCTAAAAATCCTAATAAAGTTCTGTAGGGTCTCCATGTCCTGCCCTACAGGCTTTCTAATGTTTATTACATTGGTATTTCCATAACAGGCATTAAGGCATAGGGTATACCATTAATGTTTTTTGGCTGGGGTCAGACCCCTGGTACCCCATCAATTTTGAGAATAGTGCTAGATTACGACTTTAACTGTGACACAGGTCACACGGCTAATGACTGCTGAATGCTACATCATAGCACACTGCGGGTTAATGGGGCGGCATTGCGACCTGTGAGGTGCAGCGACCAAACATGCAAGGCGCAAAAAGTCAGAACCAATTGGATTTATTGCAGCCTGCTTGTCGCGGCACCTTGCAATTATATCTGCATTATACTGCAATGTAGCAGCGGCATACAGCGATCTTCAGCGTGCGTAACCTGTGTCGTGCCCAAAGAGGCCCTGTGGCTGCAGCCTTATGGTATGTCCATAGGACAGAACATCCTTGGGACAGACAAAGTGTCCAGGTGTCTGAACCCAGTGATACAGCATTTATGGTATATTCTATGATCGAAAATCTTATTAATGGGGTTGGCCCAAAATAACGTGTTACCAATTCACAGGGTAGCTAATAAGTTGCTGCTGGAACCCCCATGGATCACAAGAACTGGGGGTCCAGAGTTCCCAATTTCAGTGGAGAGATGGTCTATGTCTATGGGACTGATAGAGATGTCTATGAGTTAAGCAGAAGTGTGGATGCTCATTCATTTGGGGGGGACTCGAGACCTCCACCGATCAGCTCTGGTTAAATCATAAAGTGTGATTGAGGGTCTATTACTTTAAATCAAACACTGATAGTAAGTAATCGAGGGGTATTCCATTTTCAGTAAATAAGTGATCAATGTATTTTGCATATCAATTTCTCATTTGTTTCAATATGTCTGCTTGCCATCGTTTAATAGTAAATCTGATAAAACATTTATTTTTGCCGTTACCAGTGCAGTGTCATGTACGATCAGTACACTTGAGAGTCCATTACCTGATTAGGACAGCTTTATATCCCCCGGGAAATTAAATATGCAACTAGTCTCTTCAGAGAGGAAGAGGACTAGAACTCCCTTGCCACTTATTTGAAGCAGCAATCCTAAAAGTCAATATCGACTCTTTAACGAGTCTTGTCACATGACTTAGGATAAAAGTCAATACCAGAATATCAATTTGCAGACACAGTGTTTTGGGATGTTGCCCCTCATCAGTGCAAAGTATGGGATATGATTTGGCTAGATGAGAGGCTCTGGACTGGGGTCTAAGTGGTAACATTTCTTCTTGTAGAGAGTGACAAGACAGGCCTGGCATGTCAGAGTGAGGAGACTTATTGGCCATGCATGGTCCTCTGGGAAATTAAATATACAAATTGTCTCTTCAGAGAGGAAGAGGGAAAGAACTCTAACGCCACCAATTGGCAGAAGCAATCCTAAAAGTCAATATCAACTCTTTAACGAACCTTGCAATATGACTTAGGATAAAAGGCAAACTAGAATCTCAATTTGAGGACAATGTTTCATGGTGTTGCCCCCTCATTAGCGCAAAGTATGAGATCTGATTTGGATAGGTGAGAGGCTCTGGACTGGGGTCTAAACGGTAACGTTTCTTCTTGTAGAGATTGACAAGACAGACCTGGCATGTCAGAGTGAAGAGACTTATTGGCCATGCATGGTCCTCTGGGAAATTAAATATGCAAATTGTCTCTTCAGAGAGGAAGAGGACTAGAACTCTAGCGCCACCTTTATCCTTTGGGAGTAAACTTTAAAGATTTCTAATTGAATGACTGCAAGCAGAGGTACTGAAAAACTAGAAAGTATAATTCTAAAACTTTTCAAAATCACATTGATTTACGGAAACTGAAACACGCCATTGCTCATACCCACCCAGGACTGTAAAGAACCTCGGTATTTGCTTACAAAACGACATGAATTCTCCTTTAAGATCGGTGTATTTTAACTTTAAAGTAAAAAGTCTGAGCCGTTCCAAGAGCCCTCACTCTCTCCATCAGAACTTAATCTGGAGCCATTCAATCGACTGCACTCTCCTGCCTTGAAGAAATATTCCGCTGGTGTGACACCAGAGATAGTTCTCCGCCATTCCTCCCACAGATACAGAATTACCTCCCTTCAATCTGCAGGAGAGAGATATCTCTGGCTGGCTAGCAAAGCAAGATTACAATTATAATACTTCCCCGCCATACCTGCCTTTGCCTTTATTCCCAGCAAGAGCGCTGTTAAACCAAGCTGGGAAATTAACCAAGCTTGTTGCCGCTATCTCCCCTTATTAGATTAGTAAGGAAATATAATTATATTTCTATATCGCCGGCTCCTCTTCAGCTTCTACAGTAGCTCATTGTGGAAGCTAATAACAGTGAAGAGATCTAACTATCTCTTATACAATCCAGGCTATTAAATCAGTGTCTCTGCCTCTCCTCTGTTCCAAAATTACTTACACGGCCGCAAAGTGTTAACCCGTTCACAGCTCCTTAAAGGGAAGTGATCATCGGAAAATGAAAAGGTTTTTCTTTTTTTTTCTTTTTACATATCAAATTTTTATTAAAAATAAAAATAGAAATCTTGCAATTTTCACACCGGCCACTAGGGCTTTCCTTAGACTCTTAATACCGTTTTCAAAATGCACATGTACATTAATAGCAACAGAGTCCGACCTTATTGAAGCATCTAATGAGCGTGTGTAAAGGTCATTGTGAAGGTCAGCTGTGACATCACCTATTGTGATTATCAGCACCATTGTAATCCTGCCTCTGATGATAAGGAGCCTGCTGAAAGCTCTTCCTGAATGAAGAGTCTAAAAAAGCCCCAGAGGCCAGTGTTGCAAATTTACATATTATATATTTTTTTAATAAAGAAAGTGATATGGATAAAAAAAACTGGTCAAAAATGTTTTTTTTTTTTTTTTTAAAGCACATGTAAAACCTGATTTAAACAACAGGCCATTTTCTGATGACCGCTTACCTTTAAAGGGGTTGTAGTTCAAGTCACCCTGTAGGATGGCAGACTTGTAAATCCTCACAGCACGCAAAGTGAGCGCTGTTAGGATTCTCAGCTACCGAGCAGACGTGAGACCGCAAATATTTGCATATATTAAATCACCTGCCGACTAGACGTGTGCAACAGCTCAACAAGTGTATTGAGTGAGGCTGGACACGTCTAGTTGGGATGTGGCCAGAAGTATGCAAATTTTATACTTGCGGTCACATGAATGCCCGTAACCGGAAAATCCTGACAGTGCGCACTGTGCATGCTGTGAAGATTCACAAGTCTGCAGTCATATAGAGTGACTTGAACAACAACAGTCCTGGACAACCCTTTTAAGAAAGAGTGTTCCGGGAGCTCTGATTACAGATCAGAGGACATAATCTGTGTTTGAGGAGGTTTTTCTGCTGAATATTTTTGTGTGCAACAATTCAGGATGGGAAAAGAGTAAATATACATCTAGACTTTTTCTCGCCTTGCGCACCATGAAACTAGCACAGGAGCAGTGTGATTCAATGGTTGGTGCTAATCAGCAGGGACCCATCCCATGCCCTTTGGCAGCGGCGATTCTATCTACAAATCTGCACTTTTTTTGCTCTTGCCCATCAAAAAAGTGGCGCAGGCACAATGGATTTAAATGGCAGCGCCAACGGTCAGGGTTGTGTCGGATGACCGCTCTTCAGCATGTATTTTGAGAATGGGAGCAGCATGGCTTTGCTCTCACTGGCATTTTTTCTGAGCTAGAGAACCAGGAAACTAGAACAGGTGCAACTGGTTTCAATGGGAAGTGCAGACAGATGGGGAGCTATCCAATGAACCTCAATCAGCGGCCATTTTCAGGATGCTATCTACTCATCCATACTTTTTCATCATAAATTTCAATGGGAAGTGCTGATGTGCAGGCCGGTGTCGTATCAGTGGCCAGGAGATCTGGACATCAGTAACAAAAAAATACCAATTTTTCAGCGATTTTCACAGATAGAACATGTATCCATTAAAGTCTACGGTGCCGTTCACATGTTCGTATATTGTGCGGACCATGTGTCTGCAAAAAATCCTGGAGACCTGTCCATTTTTGACAAGAGTCATGGATCAAATTTACCCATACAGATCTATGGGTCCGTGAAGGTCAGCCCCCCGATGGCATCTGTGTACAGTCCGTGTGCTGTCCATGTTATATATAGGAAAAACTTTGTAATTTATTTTTTTCATATGTGAAAATCACAGAAGAAATACTGATGGTAAAAACTGACCAAAAAATCGTGAAACTCGGACCGTGAAAAATCACGAAAGTCTGAATCAGGCACTAAAGATATATTAGAAAATTAATCAGCACCTAATTATGTACTAATTATCAAATGTATTGGGAAGGAAAGCGTTAGCAGTCATTCCATTGTTGGAAAACGAATTATTCAGTCCGTCTTTGCTTTTCCAGACACAGTTTGATGCAATCACCACGAGATCAGACCCCGTCAGCTTGTACGGAGACACAGAGCGATTGTCACCCTGCACTAAGGAGCAACGTGAAGAGAGCAACGTGAAGAGAGCAACGTGAAGAGAGCAATTGTTGCTTAGACATTTACAAAAGAATCAATGGTCTTAAAATACTAGGAAATAAGAAGGAGAAAGATTGCAAAATGGAAATGAGATGTGGAGAAGAGCCTCAGAAGTTCTCATGCTGAAGCTGGAGAACACATGAAATGCTCATTGTGATTAATATTCCCGGAGTGTACATCAGGTGCCATTTACAGGACGAGCGGATTAAACTGAACCATGAAGAGGACGATAATGAAGTGTGAACCTCGACGTATAGACCGTATTATAATACTGAGGCCTGGATGTCCTAGAAATTAAAGGGGTGCTTCATGAAGATATCGTAAAAAATGGTAACATCTCCTCTGCCACTGGTGAAATGTTTGACTGGGCGCAGCTTTGGCTGTAGAGACCGTAAGGGGTTATTTTGGAATAGATGACCCGTAGTAAAATGTAATTACCCAGTGTAAATGTCGCCGTTGTTCTTCTGAATCCAGCGATTTTTTTTCTCTTGTTCCTACAACGTGACGCAGGGACGGTACCTGTCTTCCACGCCCCGGCACGCTACATGAAGGTGGGGGCCCTGGCGGGGTGTGTGGGTTTTGACTACACCCTTGCAGGCTGCATGATGCCGGTGACTTAGGCTGGCCAGGACCAGATGGTGTAACGTTCAATGAGGGAGACCACCAGCCAACAATAAACTGTCTTTTACTGAACATCAACTTGGTGGGAATTATGTACAACAGATAGCGGGTGCATAACTTCACGAACGTTTCCTTTACAACATGGAGCATTTTCTCACATGGTCTCCCTACATCTTCCAGACTTGTTTCTGCCCACAAGTTCCTCAGCCTTCACCACAACCCAGTACAGTACTACAGTCCAGAAAGTGAGAGTCCTATCCTCTACCCGCGGTACCGCATCCTCCTTTCCCATGGGGGATCTAGTTTTCCACTATGGCCGTTACTTAGCTTCTCAGCTTGCTTGACGCATTGGAACTCCTGCTCGGGACACTCTCTTCATCGCATGTTCCCTGTTCCGTCCTGGCCTGTTACCTCTCTGAATTGCATGCTTGGGGCCGTACTGCTAGGTGTCCTGTCCCAGGACCCGTCTCTAGTGCATCATTTTGTTTTTCTATCACTTCTCCTCTTCTCTACTCTGGATCTTGCTATCTACTGTCTCGGTTTCCACACACGTCAGGAACACCCACTTCATGCGCCTCTGCTGCCTAGTCAGATCATAGGTCTGCTTCTACTGCAGGATGAGCCCTATCTGACGCTCTCACAGGAAAATCTGCCCCTGCACTTTCCCCCTCCCACTCTGGGCTAGTCCCAAACATTAGCCCTCACTCTCCCTACTGTCAGGCAAAATACGATCTATCACTAATAGTGTTGAGCGAATTTGTTCGGCATTTCAAATTTGGGTTCGTGTTTGGGGTTCCCGAATTTGAAATGCCAAACAAATTCGCTCAACACTAGTCACAATACACATTACATAATACAGCAATACGCGTGTCTTCAAGGGGGAACTTGGGTAATATGTTCATCGCCTTAAGTTCCTGAGCCTCTCTGTTGCTGAGATATGATTCATTTTTCCCTGTTTATAAATCTAGAACTTTTATCCAATTGGTAGAGGTCTCCCACTCTTCTTCTTGAGGACCATTCCTCTTTGGCTAAAAAGATTAGATTTTCAAACAGGAAAGAAGACATATCTCAGGAACGGAGAGGAAGAAAAGAAAAACATCACCAGATTCAGGAGAACATCGGCATTTGTACCAGGTAAAAAAAAACATATTTATGGCAAATGACAGGTCCTCTTGAAAAACAATTGAAACCTTTGCTTGAAAAGGATAAGGTGCCTGTGGAGGAAGAATATTTTTCTTAACGACTACAGCCAGATAGTGATATATATTTATTTTTTTCTAATTTGTTTTTCTTTTCTGATTGTGTTTTTTTTTTCAGTATTTCATTTTTTTGTACATAATTATTTTGCCTAAACTCCTAATAACAACATTAACTTCAGCTAAATGGAGCTAAGAAACATGTAATATGGAGATGAATCACTGACTTTTAATGGGAAAGAGTTGTGGTCACACTCTGTGATGTCTGCAGGGAGGAGGAGGAGGTGAGCTGTGATAACAAGCCATTATAAAGGGTGGACCCTGTGTTAGATACCTTTCATTGTAATCCTGCCTGTAATTTCAGAAATGTAAATATAGATAGTGATGATGAAAATTAAATATAAAAACCACTCACTAAAACATCTAAAAAAAGAAAGTTACACCTTTGCCAATGTTCAAAAGTTATAGGGTCAATCTGGGATAACCAAACCCTAAGGAGGTTATAGATATATCGCTAGGGTGCATATATTCTTGCAGGCCGGTGGAGCTGCTGTCATGGGAAGAACCCAGCGTACGACGATGGGATAAGGGGTGAAGCCCAGCAACTAGGGAAAGGAGGAGAGGAGACCCCTAAGCAGATCTAAAAACACCCTGACTCCCCTATCTTCCCTAAATAGGTTCCGCACCTATCGCCGAGCAGGATACCTTAGCCCTGGCTGACCCTAGAGCTAGGCCCTAGGAAGGGAGGGGGAGGGATGAGCACTAGTCAGCCCCACTGCAACTAAAGACAAACAAGGGAAACATACAAGGGGAAACACTTAGCTTTGAGAAGACGACAGCTCCAAGGAGAATCTAGCCAACTGCTAGAATTCCAGACCTTAACAGAGGAATTAACTCTATCACCAGCTACTCTCTGGAGAAACTGAGTGTATTTAAAGATGGGTGTGTCAATTAGCACAATGACTGTCTATCAAACCTGATAGACCCGTGACAGCTGCACATAAGAAAAGGCCAATCAGTCAACAAAGAGGTTTTAGAATCCGATCTATTACCAGGTGAGGAAGCAGCTACAATGTCTCTCATTCTAGAGGACTCCGCGTGTTGACACCTTACATGGATAAATCATTTGTTTTGAAAGGGAACTGTGTAATACATCATTTCTCCTGCGATGGCGCTGCAGACAAATAAAACATGTACTGTAAGGTTCCCCAACAGCTGATCATGGATTTCAGCAGGTGACATCTTTGATGAGTTTTTCTTTAGGAATATGTCCAAAACCAGGGATTATACAAAACGGCCAACTACTTTAACATCTGTGCTTTTGCCGGGTGGGACCTATCAGAAATTTGGGACATATCCTGTAATGAAAAGATCCCTTTAAGGATCAGTCAATAATGATTGATACTTTGGCGGCTTATGAAATCGACGGTCGTAATTTTTGTAACACTGAGACAAAACTGAGCGTAATCCTCTTTACTGCAGATGTCACATTGAGGAGAATAGTGAAACTGTTTTGCAATAAGATTATTTTCTCTAATAAATTCCCAGTAAGTTGATTAAAGTTTGCACTGATCGCGTCAGTGAATCCTGTGTCTGGATGGGAACACGCCGGAGGGAAGATTTGCTTCCAAACAAGACCCTTAATTTTATCTGATTCAATGATCTATCATAGTGTTATGGTTGATGGCCTCCATCCACCCATGGGACACAAATCTACCGTCAGTCAACTTTTTATGTGCTGCCCAAACAACAGGAAAGTTCTGATCTATGTGACATAAGACAAATACTATAGGAGGAGACATGGATGATGTTATAGAGAACAGTGAGGATAATAGGATCCTAGATAAATAACTATGGGACTACTGTCAGCGGAAGGCTGCAAGCTCTTAAAGGGGATTTCCATGAACGGCTTCTGATAGGCCACTTCGTCTATCACAATTTGGCCTTCAGGGTGATTATATTTGGCCCAAGACACCATATGGAGGACTATGTGGGGCCCATTATACAGTATGGAGGACTATGTGGGGCCCATTATACTGTATGGAGAACTTTGTGGGGCCCATTATTCTGTATGGAGGACTATGTGGGGCCCATTATATTGTATGAAGGACTATGTGGGGCCATTATTCTGTATGGAGGACTATGTGGGGCCCATTATTCTGTATGGAGGACTATGTGGGGCCCATTACACTGTATGGAGGACTATGTGGGGCCCATTATACTATATAGAGCACTATGTGGAGCCCATTATACTGTATGGAGGACTATGCGGGGCCTATTATACTGTATGGAGGACTATGTTGGACCATTATTCTGTATGGAGGACTATGTAGGAGGGCCCATTATACTGTATGGAGGACTATGTGGGGCCCATTATACTATATGGAGGACTATGTGGGCCCATTATACTGTATGTAGGACTATGTGGGGCCTATTATACTGCATGGAGGACTATGTGGGGCCATTATTCCGTATGGAGGACTATGTAGGAGGGCCCATTATTCTGTATGGAGGACTATGTAGGAGGGCCCATTATTCTGTATGGAGGACTATGTAGGAGGGCCCATTATACTGTATGAAGGACTATGTGGGGCCCATTATACTGTATGAAGGACTATGTGGGGCCATTATTCTGTATGGAGGACTATGTGGGTCCCATTATTCTGTATGGAGGACTATGTGGGGCCCATTACACTGTATGGAGGACTATGTGGGGCCCATTATACTATATGGAGGACTATGTGGGGCCCATTATACTGTATAGAGGACTATGTGGGGCCCATTACACTGTATGGAGGACTATGTGGGGCCCATTATACTGTATGGAGGACTGTGTGGGGCCATTATTCTGTATGGAGGACTATGTAGGAGGGCCCATTATACTGTATGGAGGACTATGTGGGCCCATTATACTGTATGGAGGACTATGTGGTCCCATTATACTATATGGAGGACTATGTGGGGCCCATTATTCTGTATGGAGGACTTTGTGGTGCCTATTATTCTGCATGGAGAACTTTGTGGGGCCCATTATTCTGTATGGAGGACTATGCGGGGCCCATTATTCTGTATGGAGGACTATGCGGGGCCCATTATACTGTATGGAGGACTATGTGGGGCCATTATTCTGTATGGAGGACTATGTGGGGCCCATTATTCTGTGTGGAGGACTATGTGGGGCCCATTATTCTGTATGGAGGACTATGTGGGTCCCATTATTCTGTATGGAGGACTATGTGGGGCCCACTACACTGTATGGAGGACTATGTGGGGCCCATTATACTATATGGAGGACTATATGGGGGCCATTATACTGTATGGAGGACTATGTGGAGCCCATTATACTGTATGGAGGACTATGTGGGCCCATTATACTGTATGGAGGACTCTGTGGGGAAAATTATACTGTATGGAGGACTATGTGGGGGCATTATTCTGTATGGAGGACTATGTAGGAGGGCCCATTATACTGAATGGAGGACTATGTGGGGCTCATTATACTATATGGAGGACTATGTGGGCTCATTATACTGTATGGAGGACTATGTGGGGCCTATTATACTACATGGAGGACTATGTGGGGCCATTATTCTGTATGAAGGTCTATGTAGGAGGGCCCATTATACTGTATGGAGGACTATGTGGGCCCATTATTCTGTATGGAGGACTATGTAGGAGGGCCCATTATACTATATGGAGGACTATGTGGGGCCCATTATACTGTATGCTGGACTATGTGGGGCCATTATTCTGTATGGAGGACTATGTGGGTCCCATTATTCTGTATGGAGGACTATGTGGGGCCCATTACACTGTATGGAGGACTATGTGGGGCCCATTATACTATATGGAGGACTATGTGAGGCCTATTATACTGTATAGAGGACTATGTGGGGCCCATTACACTGTATGGAGGACTATGTGGGGCCCATTATACTGTATGGAGGACTATGTGGGGCCAATTATACTATATGGAGGACTATGTGGGCCCATTATACTGTATGGAGGACTATGTGGGGCCTATTATACTGTATGAAGGACTATGTGGGGCCATTATTCTGTATGGAGGACTATGTAGGAGGGCCCATTACACTGTATGGAGGACTATGTGGGGCCCATTATACTATATGGAGGACTATGTCGGCCCATTATACTGTATGGAGGACTATGTGGGGCCTATTATACTGCATGGAGGACTATGTGGGGCCATTATTCTGTATGGAGGACTATGTAGGAGGGCCCATTTTACTGTATGGAGGACTATGTGGGCCCATTATTCTGTATGGAGGACTATGTAGGAGGGCCCATTATACTGCATGGAGGACTATGTGGGGCCCATTATACTGTATGGAGGACTATGTGGGGCCATTATTCTGTATGGAGAACTATGTGGGTCCCATTATTCTGTATGGAGGACTATGTGGGGCCCATTACACTGTACTGAGGACTATGTGGGGCCCATTATACTATATGGAGGACTATGTGGGGTCTATTATACTGTATGGAGGACTATGTGGGGCCCATTACACTGTATGGAGGACTATGTGGGGCCCATTATTCTGTATGAAGGGCTATGTAGGGCCCATTATTCTGTATGGAGGACTATGTGGGGCCCATTATTCTGTATGGAGGACTATGTGGGCCATTATTCTGTATAGAGAACTATGTGTGGCCCATTATTCTGTATGAAGGGCTATGTAGGGCCCATTATTCTGTATGGAGGACTATGTGGGGCCCATTATTCTGTATGGAGGACTATGTGGGGCCCATTATTCTGTATGGAGGACTATGTGGGGCCTATTACACTGTATGGAGGACTATGTGGGGCCCATTACACTGTATGGAGGACTATGTGGGGCCATTATTCTGTATGGAGGACTATGTGGGCCCATTATACTGTATGTAGGACTATGTGGGGCCTATTATACTGCATGGAGGACTATGTGGGGCCATTATTCCGTATGGAGGACTATGTAGGAGGGCCCATTATTCTGTGTGGCGGACTATGTAGGAGGGCCCATTATTCTGTATGGAGGACTATGTAGGAGGGCCCATTATACTGTATGAAGGACTATGTGGGGCCCATTATACTGTATGAAGGACTATGTGGGGCCATTATTCTGTATGGAGGACTATGTGGGTCCCATTATTCTGTATGGAGGACTATGTGGGGCCCATTACACTGTATGGAGGACTATGTGGGGCCCATTATACTATATGGAGGACTATGTGGGGCCCATTATACTGTATAGAGGACTATGTGGGGCCCATTATTCTGTATGGAGGACTATGTGGGGCCCATTACACTGTACTGAGGACTATGTGGGGCCCATTATACTATATGGAGGACTATGTGGGGTCTATTATACTGTATGGAGGACTATGTGGGGCCCATTACACTGTATGGAGGACTATGTGGGGCCCATTATTCTGTATGGAGGACTATGTGGTCCCATTATACTATATGGAGGACTATGTGGGGCCCATTATTCTGTATGGAGGACTTTGTGGTGCCCATTATTCTGCATGGAGAACTTTGTGGGGCCCATTATTCTGTATGGAGGACTATGCGGGGCCCATTATTCTGTATGGAGGACTATGCGGGGCCCATTATACTGTATGGAGGACTATGTGGGGCCATTATTCTGTATGGAGGACTATGTGGGGCCCATTATTCTGTGTGGAGGACTATGTGGGGCCCATTATTCTGTATGGAGGACTATGTGGGTCCCATTATTCTGTATGGAGGACTATGTGGGGCCCACTACACTGTATGGAGGACTATGTGGGGCCCATTATACTATATGGAGGACTATATGGGGGCCATTATACTGTATGGAGGACTATGTGGAGCCCATTATACTGTATGGAGGACTATGTGGGCCCATTATACTGTATGGAGGACTATGTGGGGCCTATTATACTGTATGGAGGACTATGTGGGGCCATTATTCTGTATGGAGGACTATGTAGGAGGGCCCATTATACCGTATGGAGGACTATGTGGGGCCCATTATACTATATGGAGGACTATGTGGGCCCATTATACTGTATGGAGGACTATGTGGGGCCTATTATACTGCATGGAGGACTATGTGGGGCCATTATTCTGTATGGAGGACTATGTAGGAGGGCCCATTTTACTGTATGGAGGACTATGTGGGCCCATTATTCTGTATGGAGGACTATGTAGGAGGGCCCATTATACTGCATGGAGGACTATGTGGGGCCCATTATACTGTATGGAGGACTATGTGGGGCCATTATTCTGTATGGAGAACTATGTGGGTCCCATTATTCTGTATGGAGGACTATGTGGGGCCCATTACACTGTACTGAGGACTATGTGGGGCCCATTATACTATATGGAGGACTATGTGGGGCCTATTATACTGTATGGAGGACTATGTGGGGCCCATTACACTGTATGGAGGACTATGTGGGGCCCATTATTCTGTATGAAGGGCTATGTAGGGCCCATTATTCTGTATGGAGGACTATGTGGGGCCCATTATTCTGTATGGAGGACTATGTGGGGCCCATTACACTGTATGGAGGACTATGTGGGGCCCATTATACTATATGGAGGACTATGTGGGGCCTATTATACTGTATAGAGGACTGTGTGGGGCCCATTACACTGTATGGAGGACTATGTGGGGCCCATTATACTGTATGGAGGACTATGTGGGGCCATTATTCTGTATGGAGGACTATGTAGGAGGGCCCATTATACTGTATGGAGGACTATGTGGGGCCAATTATACTATATTGAGGACTCTGTGGGCCCATTATACTGTATGGAGGACTATGTGGGGCCTATTATACTGTATGGAGGACTATGTGGGGCCATTATTCTGTATGGAGGACTATGTAGGAGGGCCCATTATACCATATGGAGGACTATGTGGGGCCCATTATACTATATGGAGGACTATATGGGCCCATTATACTGTATGGAGGACTATGTGGGGCCTATTATACTGCATGGAGGACTATGTGGGGCCATTATTCTGTATGGAGGACTATGTAGGAGGGCCCATTATACTGTATGGAGGACTATGTGGGCCCATTATTCTGTATGGAGGACTATGTAGGAGGGCCCATTATACTGTATGGAGGACTATGTGGGGCCCATTATACTGTATGGAGGACTATGTGGGCCATTATTCTGTATAGAGAACTATGTGTGGCCCATTATTCTGTATGAAGGGCTATGTAGGGCCCATTATTCTGTATGGAGGACTATGTGGGGCCCATTATTCTGTATGGAGGACTATGTGGGGCCCATTATTCTGTATGGAGGACTATGTGGGGCCTATTACACTGTATGGAGGACTATGTGGGGCCCATTACACTGTATGGAGGACTATGTGGGGCCATTATTCTGTATGGAGGACTATGTGGGCCCATTATTCTGTATGGAGGACTATGTGAGGCCCATTACACTGTATGGAGGACTATGTGAGGCCCATTACACTGTATGGAGGACTATGTGGGGCCCATTATACTGTATGGAGGACTATGTGGGGCCATTATACTGAGGGAGGGGTGGTACAGTAGGATCATCATACTGTGCGTGTGGAGTGTACTGTGGAGGAATTCACTCTGGGGGTATCATACTTTGTTTGGGGGGCCCTTTTGTTGGGGCAATGAAAAGGGGAATCTAGGGGCTTTAATAGGCGAAACATTACTTTGTAAAAGCTGCAAAGTTGTGAGATATTTTCTTCTGTGACCCCACCGAATATTAAGGTTTTTTTTTTGGAGGGGACAGGCCCAATTAGAATTTATGCTATGGGACACCATGATTTCTTTGTACACCCCTGCCCTCGAGGAAATACTCAATGCTCTGGTCATGTGTTCTGTCTCTTAAGATTTCTTAATTAAAATGTACTTTGTTTGTGGGACAACCCCTTTAAGTTTGTTTCCATATTAGATGATAAGGAAAAACGTCCTCAATTGTAGAAAGGTTTTTTAATAAATATCAAAGTTGGTCCACAACTTTGTCCAAGTTTTTAATTTTGGCCCTCTGTGTATTTGAGTTTGACATCCCTGGTCTAGCAGGTCCTAGGTGGACCCTAGCATTCTGTCACGGGTGTGTCAGAAGTGACAGACAGTCACCTTGCAGTTGGTTGCAGGAGATCTCATCTCTTCGTTTGGCATTACAGATAATTTCTTAGAAGCTTTATCTCTAGGACCCAGCGGCTACCTTCCTCTGGCTAATTAATAGTGTTGAGCCACCCCCGTAGTGTTCGAGTTCGGTTCGGTTCGTCGAACACCCGTGTGTTCGCCGAACTGTTCGTCGAACTGTTCGTCGAACACCTTTGAACACCGTTAAAACCAATGGCAGGCAAACAAAAACACATAGAAACACATAGAAAACACCTTCAAAGGTGTCCAAAAGCTGACAAACTGCTCAGAAGACACAACTAACACATGGAAAAGTGACAAGTACATATAGTCATGCGAAAAGAAAAGAGGTGGAGGAGTAAAAGGAGGGGGAGACACAGATATAGGCATGTCATGCCCTTCTAAAATCCAAAAAGTGAGAAGCCGACACGTTCAGTCCGCTCCTGCCCGTGCCACCTCCGTGTCGCCGGGTTTGTGCCAGAGCTGCGGTGAACCCTGACGGCCAGCCCCCCTCTCCCAATACTGGTGCCTGTCCGCTGGTGGGTCGAGCGAGCCCCCCTGTGGTGGAGGCAGTTCTAAGCTTTTTAATTTAAATTGTCTCTCTAATTTGAATAAATACACTTTAAATCCATTTACAAGGATCTATTGGAGGGCAAGTCTCATGCCAGCAGCCGCGTAATTCCAGCTCCAGTAGCGTCCACTAAAGCTGCTGCAGTTAAAAAGCTTTTATAAGGATCGAGCTCGGCTGTCCACCGCAAGGCATCCTACTGCCAGTCCGAGCCCCTATGCCTTGGGGTGCCTCCTGATGCTCTTCACTGAGTATCCCGTGGTCCCGAAGCATTTCCTTTGAAAAAATGAAGTGTCCAAACTACAGGTGGTGTAGCTTGCTTAACAGCCGGGATAATCCGCTGACTAGCAGACCCTGCTACTAGGCACAAAGTATTTCCTGGGCTAGATGCAGTTAAAAATTTGTAATTAGATACTCTCGTTGGATGCTGAGAAAGCATTCCATAGAGTCTCCTGGCACGCCATATATGATTCTCTTAAAAAGCTTGGGGTAGGGGTCTAGGGGACCCTTTTATAGCCAAAATCACGGCCCTGTATCGCAATACGTCACCTAGGCTGAAGATAAATGGAACTGTAGCACCCTGAGGGCTCGGTTGCTACAGAGGTATTGCACCTCACCCAGAGGTGTGATATCTCACTCTCAGGTAAGGATGTAGTGTGGATCAGGACCCGACACCTGCATGCATTACACCACATTGCCGTGGGGCAGGGCGACCAATATGCCCTTGAGATGGGCACGACAGTCCCTGTCCCTGGCTGGAGTGGGGGGAGGGAACACTGAGGAAGGGGAACCCTGTAGTGCAGGAGCAGGGAGGAAGCAGTTCCTGGGTGCATTGAGAAGGGAGTATAAAAGGTGGGCACCATCTTAGTTCAGTGCAGAGAAGTCTGAGCAGAAGTGGCAGGGAGCAGGGGCTCTGCATGAGCTCTGCTCCGGAGGCGGGCCTAGTAACAGAGGCCCAGGCCTGGAAGAGGGAGAAGGAAGGAAGAGGAGCGGAGAAGGCTCCAGGAACGAGGAACGAAGGGATCTCAGGGGTGCGGACGGGCGAGTCGCCACCGCACGCCCGAATCCACCTGCGTGGAGGGGTCAGGCCAAAGGGGGAGACCAGTCCCCGAAACTAGTGGAGGCAGGAAACGACCCTCAGCTAGAAACAGGAGGCTGTGACATTTTATGTGGCGCAGCCCCTCGCTACACCCGCTAGGAAGGCACCACATAGGGTCAGGGAAACTGGCGCCAAGTTTACCAAGAGGAAGCCCGAGGCAGCCGGACAGAAGGGTTGGTAAGAAAGGCCAGACAAAGGACACACAAAGGGGGTCCTGTGAAGCACTCCAAAGTTATCTGGGAGTTGTCTGAGCCCCTCACCTGGTGAGCACAGTACGACGTGGGCAGCCGTTACCTGCAGACGTGGTCTGGATAATAAGAACTGTGAGTAAAGGCCCTGGACTGCATCACTGACTCCGTGTCGTTACTGCTGCTGCCCTGCACCATCACCCCCATCCTCCGCATACACTGCCCTGAGGCTATACTCCTCCCGTGGGGAGTTATGCTACGCTCTGCTGCACCCACAACACCAGCCTCAGCGGTCTGCCCTGTAGCGGCGGTTCACTCTGACCGCAATCCACGGGTGGCGTAGTCGGACATTTAAACATCAAAACCACATAAATAGTTCCGCCACTGGTTTGACCGCCCTGAGCCACGGAACCGGGTTGCCGCCACGGAGACTACAACCACCAGCATCCACCAAAAAGGGTCCGGCTCCGGGTGTCCCAAGGCCCAGGGGGCGCGTCAGAACATTTTCATCACCTTTCACAATCACCACTGGGACAAGGCAGGGATGTTCTCTGTCCCCTCTCTTATACATCCTAGTGACGGAGCACCTGCTCTCATCAATTCGCCATAACCCCAATATTAGGTGGATTGAGGTGGGAGGCACCGAGTACAAGTGCTCTCTATTTGCTGATGATGTCCTAGTATATATCACTCAATCACATATATCCATCCATGCTGTTATGGCTGAAATAGATCACTTTGTTACATGGTCAAATTTTAAAATCAATGCAGCGAAGTCTGAGGCCCTCGATGTCTCCCTCCCCAAATCCATATAGGATTCCATCCAGTCCAACTTTCCCTTTGCCTGGCCCTCACAGGGTATCAAATACTTAGGAATTCCTATTCATAGAGACCTCTCCCATCTATGTTATCTTAATTTTGGGCCCTTTATTGAACAACTCCATACAGACCACGGTTGGCAAGTTAGAACTGTAAGATTCACTACGTGAACCACTGGTGTTTTGTGGAAAAGCACATGTACACTGTGTTCCAAATTATTATGCAAAAAGTGTTTAGGAGTGATAAGGGAAGAATTTGTTTGTTTGTCAGTTAAACTCATTGATGGTGATGTGTGTCAGGGCTCTTTATATCACTGTAAGCAATTGCAGACACCTGTGCTAATTAGTTTGGCAGGTGTGTCCAATGAAAGGCAAGACTACTTAAGAAGGCTGTCTCACATTATTAAGCAGCCTACATTTTCTGCCAAAATGGGAAAGAAAAAGGATGTGTCGGCTGCTGAGAAGCAACAAATTGTGGAGTGTTTAGGTCAAGGCATGACTACAATCAACATTGTGCGATGATCAGGATGAAGTGTCTTGGCAATCAAGAAGTATGTAGCTGATTCACAGTACACACGTGTGCGTGCTGATAAGGGCAAATTGAGGACTCTTTCCTACAGGCAATTACGTCAGGTTGAAAGAGCAGCGGCAAAAAAGCCTTGTCATAGCAGCAGACAAGTGTTTGAAGCTGCTTGTGCCTCCAACGTCCCCCGAACAACAAGATGCAGGGTCCTTCAGAGGTTTGCAGCTGTGCATATGCCATCCTATCGACCTCCTCTATCCACTTCACACAAGCAGAAACGGCTCCAGTGGGCCAAACATTACATGAAGACTGATTTCAAAACTGTTTTGTTCACAGATGAGTGCCGTGCAGCGCTCGATGGTCCAGATGGATGGAGTGGAGGATGGCTGGTTGATGGACACCCCACGCAAACACGGCTACAGCGCCAACAAGGAGGAGGTGGAGTAATGTTTTGGGCTGGAATCATGGGGAGAGAGATTGTCGGCCCCTTTAGGATCCCTGAAGGCACTAAAGATGAACTCCATAATGTATGTGGATTTTCTCAAACAGCACTTCCTGCCATGGTTCAAGAAGAAGAACCGTGTATTTCACAGCAAGATCATTTTTCTGCATGATAATGCACCATCTCATGCTGCACATAAAACATCTGCATCTCTGGCTGATATGGGCATAAAAGGGGACAAACTTATGGTGTGACCCCCATGCTCCCCTGACCTCTACCCCATTCAGAACCGTTGGAGCATCATTAAAAGGAGTGTCTATGATGGCGGGAGGCAGTTCACATCTAAGCAACAGCTCTGGGAGGGTATTCTGTCCTCATGCAAAACAATTGAAGCAGAAACCATCCAAAACCTGACAAATTCAATGGACGAGAGAGTTCAGAAGCTCCTTTCGAACAAGGGGTCCTATGTGAAAATGTAACATCACCTAGAATAAAGTTTTGAGTTGAAAACTGTTTGATTTCAGTTTCTAACAACCTGCTAATGCTTATAATTTCAAAAATGACCATTTTTTTGGTCTTTATTAAAATGAAAAGGTTGATCGAAAAGTTTGGGGGATCTAAGAGTGTGGCAACCCAGTAGTCATGATTACTTCGAATTCTGACAATATGAGGGTCATGCTGCAGGTAGTGCAGCAAGAAGGCACTTATGTGTCTTGCGCATCTCGGAGCCCCAAAATTATTTTCCGGGCTAGATGCAGCTAAAAATTATTATTAATTTTAAATCTGGTGAAGCTTTAGTATAGATGGCCTAATAGGATCAGTGCTGCACACTGCTACAAAGCCCAAATTATTTTCCAGTCAAGATACAGATAAACATGATTAGTAATTTTAAATCTGGTGGAGCTTATTATAGATGGCCTAATAGAATCAGTGCTGCACACTGCTACAAAGCCCAAATTATTTTCCAGCCAAGATACAGATAAACATGATTAGTAATTTGAAAGCTTAAAACGGTTGGTAGGGTGATTTTAACCAATCATCAAGCTTTTACTCTCCCCAGGATGACACAGGGGTAGAAAAGTCGTTTCGGATCCATGATTTGTTCATCTTTATGAACGTGAGTCTGTCTACATTATCAGTGGAGAGCCGCGTGCGCTTATCTGTCAGCACACCACCAGCAGCGCTGAACACACGTTCAGACAGAACGCTGGCTGCGGGGCATGACAAGATCTCCAAGGCGTAAGTGGCTAGCTCCGGCCATTTATCCAGATTGGAAGCCCAAAAAGAGCAAGGGTCCAGTGACACAGTCGTGGCTTCAATGTTTACTTGGAGATACTCCTGTACCATCGTCTCTAGGCGTTGACTATGTGTCAGACTTCTTGTCTCCTGTGGCCTTGCAAAGGATGGGCTAAAAAAGTGGTGAAATGATTCCGCAAAATTGATGTTACCAGCAGATACTGTGGTTCTGTTACGGTTTGAGTGCTGAACACTTGACGGTCCCACGGTTGGCAAGTTGGAACTGTGAGATTCACTACGTGCACCACTGGTATTTTGTGGAAAAGCACATGTAAGATTCTGCAACAGTCTCTGCTGATACTCCTGCATGCGTGCATCCCTTTCTATGGCAGGAATAATTTCTGCAAATTTACTTTTGTACCGGGGATCTAACAGTGTGGCAACCCAGTAGTCAGGATTATTTCTAATTCTCACAATTCGAGGGTCATGTTGCAGGTAGTGCAGCAAGAAGGCACTCATGTGTGTTGCGCATCCAGGAGCACCAAGTCCCTGTTGTGTTGGTGGCGAGGTAACAATCATGCTTCCTTCCTCTGTCCTCTCCCCCCAACCTCGCACAACAGAAATGTGATCAAGGTCTCCCTCATCTGATGAGTCTTCCATCAGTTCGTCCTCCACTTCTTCCTGGGCTCCTGCACCTTCCTCACTAGTTTGGCTGCTACCATGCGCCCTGGTAAAACCATCTCCCCCACCCTCACATGCCTGCCGCCTTGGTGCTGCCGACCGTCTGGACCTTGCAGATGTTAGCCCTTCCGCATACAACTCCTCCTCCTCTACTTCCTCCACCTCCTCTTGTGCCACCACCTGACTCCGAATTCTGTTTAACATGTGCTCCAGCATGTAAATCACCGGAATAGTCATGCTGATAACGGCATCGTCAGCACTAAACATCTTCGTCGCCATTTCAAAACTGTGCAGAAGGGTGCATAGGTCCCTGATCTGAGACCACTCCTCCAGCGTGATTTGCCCCACCTCTGGATCTCGTTGGCCCAGGCTATACGTCAGAACGTATTGCACCAGGGCTTGTCGGTGCTGCCACAGTCGCTGCAACATGTGCAGAGTTGAATTCCACCGGGTAGGCACATCGCATTTTAGCCGGTGAAGTGGCAGGCCCAACGACTTCTGTAGAGATGTAAGTCGCTGAGCTGCGGGATGCGAACGGCGAAAGTGAGCACACAGCGACCGTGCCCTCTGCAGAAGGCCATCTAGTCTGGGATAGTGGGCTAAAAATTGCTGGACAACCAGGTTCAACACGTGAGCCATACAAGGCACGTGTGTGACATTGCCCCGGCGAAGGGCCGCACCCAGGTTTGCAGCATTGTCGCACACGGCCTTCCCTGGTTTCAGGTCCAGTGGAGACAACCATTCATGAAATTGGTTCTCCAGAGCTGACCACAACTCCTCAGCTGTGTGACTCACATTTCCCAGACATTTCAATGTAAAAACCGCCTGATGACGTTGAGCCCTACTGCCAGCATAGTAAGGAGGTGTGCAGGATCCCTTCTGCGCAGTTAGAAAGCTTGTGGCATGACCAGACAGGCTTTGGGTGCAGGTGGAAGACCGAGAGGAGGTTGAGGAGGCAGAAGCAGTGGAGGAACTTTGACATAAAGAGGATTGACGCACAACTCGTGGGGACGGCAAGACTTGGACAGCAGCCCCTTGTCCTGCTGTCACCATAGTTACCCAGTGCCCAGTCAGCGACATGTAACGCCCCTGTCCATGCCTACTCGTCCAAGTGTCTGTGGTGAAATGCACCCTGTCACACACAGAGTTTCTCAAAGAAGCGGTGATGTTGTGTGCGACATGCTGGTGGAGCGCAGGCACACCTTTCTTTGAGAAGTAGTGCCGACTGGGCATCTGGTACTGGGGAACTGCGACGGACATAAGGTCTCGAAAATCCTCTGTGTCCACCAGGCGGAAAGGCAGCATTTCTGTAGCCAAGAACTTGCAGATGGTGAAATTCAACCTCTTAGCTTTCTCATGGCTAGGAGGAAATGGTCTTTTACTTGTCCACATCTGAGGGACCGAGGGCTGGCTATTGTGCTTAGACGGGGTTGATAAGGGTGTCCCCGGCAAACTGCCGGTCTGTGAGGAAGATGCAGGCGGACATGTTAGGTTGCCTTGATCCAAAGGTGGTGCTATCGATGTCGGACAGCGCTCAACACCAGCTGGTGTTACCACCTCCAAAGAAAATGATGACCTGCCAATCACGCTGGCTGTTGCGGGTAAAGAGGTGGCAGGTCTGCGCCCCAAAACAGGTGTGACTGCTGTCCCCCCAGTCACAGAGGATGAAGAGGCCGCGGATGCACAAGATATGGCAGACGGTGGTTGGCCCGGCCGGCTAGGCCGCATTGTAGCACACTGAGCTTCCCACTGCAACTTATGCTTCATGTCCATGTGCCGGTTCATGCATGAAGTACTCAAACTATGTATTTTTTGGCCTCTACTTAGCTTTTGCTGACAAATGTTACAGATAACACGAGTTGGGTCATCTTTATCGATCTGAAAAAATGCCCAGGCTATGCAAGGCTTAGCACCCATGCGACCTGAAGAGCCACCACGACTTGTGGTGAGAGGCAGAGTTGTGTTTGAGGATGCAGTTGTTGACGTGCTTCCAGTACTACGTCTCTGTCCAGGAAGGCGCAACCTGACCTCGTCGTCACTAGCATCTTCCTCCACCTCCTCTGCTGACCTCATCTCTTGGCTGACTGTGGGTTGACAGTAAGTGGGATCTCCAACCTCATCATCATCACCCTGTGCGTTATCACACCCGTCGTCCTCAGAGCCAACCTGTTCCTGCCCTGACAAAAAACTAAAGTTGTCGCTCCAATCAGGTATTTGAGTCTTATCATCGTCTTCCTCATTGTCTCCACCAACAGGAGTTACAGTTTGGGAATGAGGGTCTACATTATGGTCAGAACCTTCTGCGTCTGGTCCTGGATCCGACTCATAAAGATTCTGGGCATCAGTGCAGATCATTTCCTCGTCTGGATTCACAGAAGCGCTGGAGTCGACCTCTGATTCCCAGGCTATAGTATGAGTAAACAGCTCTGCAGACTCAACCATCTGTTCTACCTCATACTCAGACGGGCAGCTGGAGATTTGGGAGCTGTGAGGAAGCAAGTGCGATTGGGGTGACACCTTTGAGGACTGGAGTATTTGTGATGTTGAAGTTGATGTGGAGGAGAGCCCACTTAAAGGAGCACTTGATATCCGTTGAAGCACCTGCTGTTTTTGTGCCTCATCTGGAATTTGTAGCGATTGGCGTGGCCGTAAGAAAGGGATCTTATCACATTGTCCGCTAAAAGAAGTAGACATTTTAGTTTGGCTGGAAGATGGTCTTTCTTCTGCAGATGTTACTGTTGCTTTAACACCTACCCCACGGACACAACCTTTTTTCCCCTTCCCAACACGCCTATTCCCCTTTCCACCAGCAGCAGACGTTTTTCCACTCATTTTGGTGGTTAACTAATTAACAACTCTGGAGTTGTTTGCACAAAAAAACAATGGATGGGAACCGAGCAGAGCTGAGTGGCCAAACTGTGGTATTAGGCCAAAACTATTGGCTGGGTTAGATGCAGGAAAAAATTATATTCAATTTGCAACCTGATGGAGGTCAGTATAGATGGACTAATAGAGAAAGTCCCACACACTGCTAGAAGGCCAAATATTTTTTCAGAGCTAGATGCAGAAAAAAATATATTCAGTTTGCAACCTGATGGAGGTCTGTATAGATGGATTAATAGAACAAGTCCCACACACAGCTAAAAGCCCAATATTTTTTCAGAGGTAGATGCAGAAAAAAATATATTCAGTTTGCAACCTGATGGAGGTCTGTATAGATGGATTAATAGAACAAGTCCCACACACAGCTAGAAGCCCAATATTTTTTCAGAGGTAGATGCAGAAAAAAATATATTCAGTTTGCAACCTGATGGAGGTCAGTATAGATGGACTAATACAACAAGTCCCACACACAACTAGAAGCCCAATATTTTTTCAGAGGTAGATGCAGAAAAAAATATATTCAGTTTGCAACCTGATGGAGGTCTGTATAGATGGATTAATAGAACAAGTCCCACACACAGCTAGAAGCCCAATATTTTTTCAGAGGTAGATGCAGAAAAAAATATATTCAGTTTGCAACCTGATGGAGGTCAGTATAGATGGACTAATACAACAAGTCCCACACACAGCTAGAAGCCCAATATTTTTTCAGAGGTAGATGCAGAAAAAAATATATTCAGTTTGCAACCTGATGGAGGTCTGTATAGATGGATTAATAGAACAAGTCCCACACACAGCTAGAAGCCCAATATTTTTTCAGAGGTAGATGCAGAAAAAAATATATTCAGTTTGCAACCTGATGGAGGTCAGTATAGATGGACTAATACAACAAGTCCCACACACAGCTAGAAGCCCAATATTTTTTCAGAGGTAGATTCAGAAAAAAATATATTCAGTTTGCAACCTGATGGAGGTCTGTATAGATGGACTAATAGAACAAGTCCCACACACAGCTAGAAGCCCAATATTTTTTCAGAGGTAGATTCAGAAAAAAAAATATTCAGTTTGCAACCTGATGGAGGTCTGTATAGATGGACTAATACAACAAGTCCCACACACAGCTAGAAGCCCAATATTTTTTCAGAGGTAGATGCAGAAAAAAATATATTCAGTTTGCAACCTGATGGAGGTCAGTATAGATGGACTAATAGAGAAAGTCCCACACACAGCTAGAAGCCCAATATTTTTTCAGAGGTAGATGCAGAAAAAAATATATTCAGTTTGCAACCTGATGGAGGTCTGTATAGATGGACTAATACAACAAGTCCCACACACAGCTAGAAGCCCAATATTTTTTCAGAGGTAGATGCAGAAAAAAATATATTCAGTTTGCAACCTGATGGAGGTCAGTATAGATGGACTAATAGAGAAAGTCCCACACACAGCTAGAAGCCCAATATTTTTTCAGAGGTAGATGCAGAAAAAAATATATTCAGTTTGCAACCTGATGGAGGTCTGTATAGATGGACTAATACAACAAGTCCCACACACAGCTAGAAGCCCAATATTTTTTCAGAGGTAGATGCAGAAAAAAATATATTCAGTTTGCAACCTGATGGAGGTCAGTATAGATGGACTAATACAACAAGTCCCACACACAGCTAGAAGCCCAATATTTTTTCAGAGGTAGATGCAGAAAAAAATATATTCAGTTTGCAACCTGATGGAGGTCTGTATAGATGGATTAATAGAACAAGTCCCACACACAGCTAGAAGCCCAATATTTTTTCAGAGGTAGATGAAGAAAAAAATATATGCAGTTTGCAACCTGATGGAGGTCAGTATAGATGGACTAATACAACAAGTCCCACACACAGCTAGAAGCCCAATATTTTTTCAGAGCTAGATGCAGAAAAAAATTATATTCAATTTGCAACCTGATGGAGGTCAGTATAGATGGACTAATAGAATGATGCTATGCCCAAAAGATTTTACTTCACTAGGTGCAGTAAAAAAATTGGTATTCTATACACAGGTGGTATATCTTGCAACACAGATAGGCTACTCCACTGACTAACACACTCTGCAATAGGCCAAAAAGGATTAACTTTGCTAGATTCAGCCAAATGCTGTGAAAAAAACTTGCACAGCACTGGCACAGACCTGCCTGGCAAAAACTGATAGGAACTGATGTAACCTAGTCCTGAAAAGGACTCCAATTACAATTAGTCTTTACTCCCACAATCTATCTATTTAAGAGCACAGACCTGCCTGATAAAAGTCGTAGGAAATGCTGTAACCTAGTCCTTAAAAGGACTGCAATCACAACTATTCCCTACTCCCAAGCTATCTGTAGATTTGTGCGAAAATTGGCTTGAAATTAACAAGGTATAGCGCACACAGCAACAGCGGTGCCGTCTAACACGCAGCTGCAGCAGTGAGAAAATGGTGGCGACGGAGAAAATGGCTTGGTCTTATAGGGCAAGGACATGTGACATACACTGCCAATGACACATGCCCTTGCTTGTGTGAAAAAAAGCACTTGGCTCCGTGTGTGCGCTGCTGATAGGCTGACAGATTGCACCTCCCCACTGCAAATGCGGGAAAGAGAAAAAAAAATGGAGATCTTCATTGTTCCTGCAGAGATCCATCCCCTGCCCCTCCCCCCACCCCGCTGTACACTCAAACTGCGTATTAACATTAATTTTCATCATTACTGAGAAAAAATCCAGTTATGATTTTGGTGCACGAACAGTTATCGAACATAACCTCGAACAGCTGAATTTTTCTCAAATTGTTCGTGTTCGCCGAATGGCTCGAACACCGCCCAAAACAGCTCGAATTTGAGATTGGCGAACAGTTCGAGTAGAACAACGCTCATCTCTACTAATTAACACCCTGGCCTGGGTGTATAAATTCCTGCTGTGTGCCAGAGGGAGGTGCCAGCGATATTCATTACCCCTTGTGAAGGCTTGAGCAAGAACAGTACTTCTTCCTCTCTGGTGCTAGAGGACGTATGCGCATTTGCCTGGAGTCGTCTAAAGCTAAGCAATTCCCCCCTGTTTGTCTTTAGTGTTCGGTGGGGATCGACTAATGCTCATCCCATCCCTTCCCTAGCCTGAGCCTAATGCCAAGGAAAGACAGGGCGAGGTACGCGTGCAGCGATTGGTGAAGAACCAATATAGGGACGTTAGTGGCGACAGGGTGACACTAGATCAACCTACGAGGTCTCCACACACCCCTTTCTCTAGAGTCTGGGCTCCCTTTTCCTCTTCCCTTTGTGTTGCACTTAGTCTTTCTCACACCATGCGTGACACATTCTCCCTTTAACCCCTACACAAATAACTAGACTTACACAGGGACACCTGGGTTGCATCCACGGAGTGACTGCTGGCTGGTGGAGCAGGCAGGTGGAGAATAGTAAGAATGCCTAGGAGGTCAAGGTCAGAAACCAAATTGAACGGCAATGAGGTAGATAATACCGTGAAGGGGGATCAAGAGAAACTGTCCCTTTTGACTGTAACCTAAATGCTTCTATGTGATGGTGTAATATATAATTTAGGGCCCCACCTCTAAATTTGCGAAGGGACACATTTTGTCTTAGTCTAAAACAGGCCTTGTTAAAAGATCTCGGAAAAAGCCACCACAAACTATTTTTTTTTTTTTTTTAGAAAATTCTGAATTTGTTTTCATTACTTACACAAAAAAAAACACTTTGATATCGTCTTAATGGTCCAGGTCATTATTACCGTACCAGTGAATGACACAAAAACAAAATCTAAAAAAACAATGTCAGAATTGCATTTTTTCTCCATTTCATTTTTTTCCCCATTTTAAGTACATTATACGATAGAATGAATGGCGTCATTCAAAACTTCAGCTTGTCCCTCAAACAATAAGCCTTCATATGGCTATACTTACAGAAAAATAAAAATAAAAAGTTATAACTCTTGGAATAAAGGAAGAGAAAAATACAAATGTTTAAAACTAAAATTGGGTACAGAGGCAAGGAGTAAAACTAATACAAGACGGAGTGAAGTCCTCTGGGTGCGACGGGCTGGGCAGGCGTCATCACCATCGGTTAGTGATAGAACATGAACTCCATACAATGTACATTTACTTTAATGCACACGCGCCTCTGGATAGTTAACTTTAAAAGCGGAGCGGACTTAATTCCGTCACAAAGACTTAAGGATGAAAATGTAACAAAACCACATTCTGACATTCAGGCTAATGAAATGTGCTTGATGCTCGTAAAACATCCGGCTCTCCGGGAGCCGAGCGCTTTTGTAGATGGAATCGACTCCGGCTGCTTCACTTACAAGATATGGTTTATTGGACTTTACAGTATATAAAATCAAGGAACATTGAACAAGCCACCGTGGATATTCCAGAGATTACTGAACTGTAGAGCAGCTAAACTGGAGGATATACTGTCCAACTAGAAGAGTCTCCTGAAAAGGAGGGCGAACTGTATAACCTCCTGTTACTGGACTACGGATGTGTCCTTTTAATGTTTGCTTGTTACTTTAAAAGGATTTTCCCCCTAAATATACAGCAGGTAAAATAAGTATTGAACACGTCCCCAATTTTGTGAGTAAATCTATTTCTAAAGGTGCTATTGACATTAAATTCTCTCCAGATGTCGGCAACAACCCATCCAATCCACACATGCAAAGCAATCACCATAGATGTCCATAAATTATGTGTAATAATAGATATGAAAAAGGGAAAAAGCATTGAACACACTTACTGACATTTAACTAATACGTCGTACAAAATCCTTTGTTGGTGATGACAACTTCAAGATTCCTCCTGTATGGAGAAACTAGTTGCATGCATTGCTCAGATGTGATTTTATCCCATTCTTCCACACACTCTTCACATCTTGAAGCTTCCATGGGCTCCTTCTATGAACTCTGAGCTTTAGTTCCTTCCATAAATTTTCTAGTGGATTCAGGTTAGGTGATTGGCTTGGCCATTCTAGAAGCTTTATTTTCTTTCTCTGAAACCAATTGAGAGTTTCCTTGACTGTGTGTTTGGGATCACTGTGTTGCTGAAATGTCCACCATTGTTTCTTCTTCATCATCCTGGCAGATGGCAAAAAAGTTTTTTCAAGAATGTCTCTGTACATTTGTCCATTCATCCTTCCTTCATTTATATGAAGTTTGCCAGTGCTGTATGCCGAAATGCTGAAAAACAGCCTCACACCATGATGTTACCACCTCCAAACTTCACTGTTGGTATGGTGTTTTTGGGGTGATATGCAGTGCCTATGGGTCTCCAAACATGGTGTGTATTATGGCATCAATTTTGGTCTCATCTGATTCCCAGTCTTTTTGTGGCTCTCCTCAGGTGATCCTTGGCTCTTGGACAACTCTTCTGATAATTTATTTCACTCCTACCTCTGAAATCTTGTGGAGAGCACCTGGTCGCGGCAGGTTTATGATGAAATTATGTTCTTTCCACGTCCGGATTATGGTCCCAACAGTGCTCACTGGAACCTTCAGTAGCTTAGAAATGTTTGTATAACCAATGCCATCAGTATGTATTGCAACAATAAGGTTGTGAAGGTCTTGAGACAGCTCACTGGTTTTACCCATCATGAGGTGTCTATTGTGTGGCACCTTGGTTATGAGACACCTTTCTATAGGCCATCAGTTGAACCAGCTGATATTATTTTTCACTAAGTGGCAGGATTGCTTTATAATTACTGATAGATTTAAGCAGGTATCATGATTTTCCATGGCTTTTTGTACCTTTCTTTATTCATGTGTTCAATACTTTTTCCCTGTGTCATTTCTCAATATTACGCACAATTTATGGTTATCTATGGTTTGGTTTGTTTGTCTGTGTGGATTGGACGGGTTCTTATCGACATCTGATGAGAATTTCATGTCAATAACACCTTTATAAATAGATTTACTTAGAAAATTGGGGACGTGTTAAATACTTATTTCACTCACTATACAGTTAGGTCCATATATATTTGGACAGAGACAATATTTTTCTAATTTTGGTTCTAGACATTACCACAATGAATTTTAAACAAAACAATTCAGATGCAGTTGAAGTTCAGACTTTCAGCTTTCATTTGAGGGTATCCACATTAAAATTGGATGAAGGGTTTAGGAGTTTCAGCTCCTTAACATGTGCCACCCTGTTTTTAAAGAGACCAAAAGTAATTGGACAATTGACTCCAAGGCTATTTCATGGACAGGTGTGGGCAATCCCTTCGTTATGTCATTCTCAGTTAAGCAGATAAAAGGCCTGGAGTTGATTTGAGGTGTGGTGCTTCCATTTGGAAGGTTTTGCTGTGAAGTAAACATGCGGTCAAAGGAGCTCTCCATGAAGGTGAAACAAGCCATCCTGAAGCTGCAAAAACAGAAAAAACCCATCCGAGAAATTGCTACAATATTAGGAGTGGCAAAATCTACAGTTTGGTACATCCTGAGAAAGAAAGAAAGCACTGGTGAACTCATCAATGCAAAAAGACCTGGGCGCCCATGGAAGACAACAGTGGTGGATGATCGCAGAATAATCTCCATGGTGAAGAGAAACCCCCTATCACACTAGGTAAGGGAAAGATCAAGTGTACGACAATGGGAAAATGCGGGAATCCCAACAACTAGGGAAGGTAGAGTGGAGACCTCTAGGCCGATTTTACAACACCCTGACTCCCCTATTGTCCCTAAATACACTGTGTTCCAAATTATTATGCAAATAATATTTTCTCAGATTTTCCCAAATTACCTATATGAATTGCAGTCATTGTAATTTTCCAGTCAAATGACTATTCGAGTACAATTGAAAGGTTTTTGTACAAACTGCCTATGATAACAGTATATTTTTAAAAAAATAAAAAACTCAAACTGCACTCAAAATGCATGTTCCAAATTAATATGCACAGCAGAGTTTTCAACCTTTTCATTTTAATAAAGAACAAAAAAATGGTCATTTTTGAAATTATAAGCATTAGCAGGTTATTACAAACTGAAATCAAACAGTTTTCAACTCAAAACTTTATTCTAGGTGATGTTACATTTGCACATAGGACCGCTTGTTCGAAAGGAGCTTCTGAACTCTCTCGTCCATTGAATTTGTCAGGTTTTGGATGGTTTCTGCTTTAATTGTTTTGCATGAGGACAGAATACTCTCCCAGAGCTGTTGCTTAGATGTGAACTGCCTCCCGCCATCATAGACACTCCTTTTGATGATGCTCCAGAGGTTCTCAATGGGGTTGAGGTCAGGGGAGCATGGGTGCCACACCATAACTTTGTCCCCTTTTATGCCCATAGCAGCCAGAGATGCAGATGTGTTATGTGCAGCATGAGACGGTGCATTATCATGCATGAAATGATCTCGATGGTCCAGATGGATGGAGTGGAGGATGGCTGGTTGATGGACACCCCATGCAAACACAGCTACGGCGCTAACAAGGAGGAGGTGGAGTAATGTTTTGGGCTGGAATCATGGGGAGAGAGATTGTCGGCCCTTTTAGGATCCCTGAAGGGGTAAAGATGAACTCCATAATGTATGTTGAGTTTCTCAAACAGCACTTCCTTCCATGGTTCAAGAAGAAGAACCGTGCATTCCACAGCAAGATCATTTTCATGCATGATAATGCACCGTCTCATGCTGCACATAACACATCTGCATCTCTGGGTTGCTATGGGCATAAAAGGGGACAAACTTATGGTGTGGCCCCCATGCTCCCCTGACCTCAACCCCATTGAGAACCTCTGGAACATCATCAAAAGGAGTGTCTATGATGGCGGGAGGCAGTTCACATCTAAGCAACAGCTCTGGGAGGGTATTCTGTCCTCATGCAAAACAATTGGAAGCAGAAACCATCCAAAACCTGACAAATTCAATGGACGAGAGAGTTCAGAAGCTCCTTTCGAACAAGGGGTCCTATGTGCAAATGTAACATCACCTAGAATAAAGTTTTCAGTTGAAAACTGTTTGATTTCAGTTTGTAATAACCTGCAAATGCTTATAAATTCAAAAATGACCATTTTTTTGTTCTTTATTAAAATGAAAAGGTTGAAAACTCTGCTGTGCATAATAATTTGGAACATGCATTTTGAGTGCAGTTTGAGTTTTTTATTTTTTTAAAAATATACTGTTATCATAGGCAGTTTGTACAAAAACCTTTCAATTGTACTCTAATAGTTATTTGACTGGAAAATTACAATGACTGCAATTCATACAGGTAATTTGGGAAAATCTGAGAAAATATTATTTGCATAATAATTTGGAACACAGTGTAGATTCCGCACCTATTGCCGAGCAGAATACCTAATCCATGACTAACCAGATGGGAAAATTGCCGAATAATTTTTTTTCTGTAGCGTCTTATTCATTGATGTCACGAGGACCTGAGTGGATGATGGGATTCTCTCGCCGTCAATAAACTATTTAGATATCAATTTGTGTTTGTCAATGGATAATAAGACTCAGATTGCTTCATTTTGGAAACCAACTGCTGCAAATACGACTCCTGGTAGAGGCTGAAAATATTAGATTATGTGGGAAGAGCTACAGGTAGAGGTGAGGGCACTCGCCCCGGCTGAAAATTACACTGATTGAAGCACAGACGGGAATGTGGGCAGAGAGGTCAGTAAACAGCAGATGAGACGGAGGAAAGAACAGCGCAAAAGTCAAAGTAGATAATGAAGGTGCATACATTTATAGTCACACCCAGGTAGGAAAAATAGTAAAATTAACCCATTTAGTACTGAGCTTAGTTTGGAATTAATGATGGAATTTATTTTAAATTATTACTATTATTTTGTTCTGTAACTTCAAAAAGCAATACAAATTTTATTTCTCTGGTGACATAGCTCTAAAAAATATACTGGGCTACAGTAAACGTATCGACTGACTTTAATTAATTTTTTTTTGGGGGGGGGGTGGGATGGAAAATGAAAATTAATTCCACCTTTTTTTTTGAGTGTAAGTTTGTGCAATTCACTCTGCACCATAAATAACAAATAAAGTGCAATCTGTATCCAATGGGTTTACATGATGACAGTAGTACCTATTATGTTTAGGTTTTTATGTTTTCCCATTTTTGCACCATAATTGCACATTACAAGCCTAAAAATTGTTTTTATTTTGCTGCGTTACAAATCACATGACTTTTTTCTTGTTTAAATTTATATTTTTTTTGGTCAAAGTAGCTGCATGTGGGCTTGTAGGACCACATAAAGTGAACATATACTGTCAATTATTAACTTTTTTAAGGAGGGGGTAATTGAAGAATAACACATTGCTATAAATGAAAAGAAAAAAACACTTGAAGAAAAATGTAATGTAATTTGTCGGGTCCGGAGAGCCGCCGGCCAGTCCAAGAATTGCGGTCTGATCTCGGTCTGATTTATGCGGCCGTCTGACCGCGCCCTTAAATGAGATATTCCCAATTGAAATGATCATATATGATCCAGTAAACATCATACAGTCAAATGGAAACTCTACTAAAAAGAAGGTCTCGAATAAACATTATTGAGTAAGGGGGGGGCACAATTTCTGGATGTAAAGTATGAGGAGCAAGTGCATTGGCTGCCGATACATGATGGGGGCCAACTGACTTTGCAGCGGTAAAGGTACATGTGTAAAATATAGGGGTACTCCTTATAGCCGGGAATATAGGCAGGTGATAAATGAAAATGTTGATTGTAAATGTGGTAGCAATCATTTGGAACAATCCTTATGAGCACTTTTTCAGTAGAAAAAAAAACCTCTTTCATCCATAATCTGACCACAGGACACTTCGCGATCGACTGTCATCTGTGAGCACTTGGACGAACAAGATCAATTCCCTTACAGCGCCTCCACAGGGGAAATTAAGCATTACATGATACCCATTATAAGGACTGGGCCATCCATCTAATGCACAGGCATGCTGGGTCCTCCAATGACGCTCTTTTTTAGCCATCTTTTACTCCAAAAAAAACTGTTTTTTTTTTAGTAAAGTATATTTAAAAAAACTAAGTAAATTTGGCAATATTTTTTTTTTTCACGTACGAAATGTATTAAAAAAATAAATAAATGAGGAATCTTGCAATTTTCACGCTGGCCACTGGGACTTTTTTTTTTTAGATTCGTACGTCTTGAACTTTCAGAAATAGTTTTCAGGTTTTTTCTTTCTTTATAATAAAATTATATAAGTTACATAAAAAAAAAATTTGTATGTAGGATAGAAAAATCTGAGCCTGGGTTGTAAGAGATAATCACCTCTGGCGAAACAATCTGCGCTGTTCAGGGATGAGTGAAGCGTCGGTAACTCATAACGTTCAATTACCAGTCGTAATTAAATACTAGATGACCATTCATGCCTGATAGGCCATGTGCATTCATTACCCAAATACCATATTTTACAACCCATTAAATAATACGTGTAATTAGCAAGGATCTACTTTCCTCTGGCCGTGATCGTAACCACAATAAAAACGTCCCCATGGGGCGTTCACAAATGCCTGGGAAATTATAAGTGATGAGAGCGGCATCTATGGGGCTTCTGCTGGGCTCATGAATTTGCTCGAGTTGATAAATTCCTGAGAACAATAAGGGGTTTGTCACATGTATTAGAAAATGCACATGGTAAATCTGTTACTGATTTTGCATTGGTGTCCCGCAGCTTCAAAGGGATTGTCCACCTTTGGGGACATAATTTTTAAGCTAAATGGATGTGTTTGGTGCTAAAAATTATTCACAATAGATGATGTCACAGCTCACCTCCTCCTCCTCCTCCTCCTGTACAATGACTGACAACACCTCTATATAGAGTAGATAACACAGGATCCACCATTCACAATAGATGATGTCACAGCTCACCTCCTCCTCCTCCTGTACAATTACTGACAACACCTCTATATAGAGTAGACAACACAGGATCCACCATTCACAATAGGTGATGTCACAGCTCACCTCCTCCTCCTGTACAATGACTGACAACACCTCTATATACAGTAAATAACACAGGATCCACCATTCACAATAGGTGATGGCACAGCTCACCTCCTCCTCCTGTACAATGACTGACAACACCTCTATATACAGTAGATAACACAGGATTCACCATTCACAATAGGTGATGGCACAGCTCACCTCCTCCTCCTCCTGTACAATGACTGATAACACCTCTATATACAGTAGATAACACAGGATCCACCATTCACAATAGGTGATGGCACAGCTCCCCTTCTGTACAATGACTGATAACACCTCTATATACAGTAGATAACACAGGATCCACCATTCACAATAGATGATGGCACAGCTCACCTCCTCCTCCTCCTGTACAATGACTGATAACACCTCTATATACAGTAGATAACACAGGATCCACCATTCACAATAGGTGATGGCACAGCTCCCCTCCTGTACAATGACTGATAACACCTCTATATACAGTAGATAACACATGATCCACTATTCACAATAGGTGATGTCACAGCTCACCTCCTCCTCCTCCTGTACAATGACTGACAACACCTCTATATACAGTAGATAACACATTTCTCTTGTACAGTAAAAAATGTAAAATCATAAAATACAGTAATACCTTGACTAATGAGTGCACCAACTTTTTGGAGATATGAGCTGTTGCTCGATTGATTTATTGTTTTATGATGCGAGCTGAGATCTGAGCTATGAGGGAGCCCAGTTTAGGTCACTCACCACGTGGTCATCCTGCCCTTCAAGCATCTCTGTCATTGCTGTTGCACTCTTGACCTTTATTATTTTTAGCACTGCTTGCTGCATGCATTTGACATGGGGCTGCACATAGGGTAATGGTTATTTTTTCTGGTTTATGCTTCTACTGCTTTTTCTGTGGCAGTACTGTACGCTATTTCACATGTGCAGTAAGGTAAAGTATACTGCACTATTATGTGCACTCTCTAAGGCTAAGTGCCCACGATGCAGAAATGCTGCGGAGCGTTTCTGCATCTCCCTAGCAGAAAAAACGCATGTAGATTTTACATGCATTTTTTCTGCCAGGTAGAAGCGTTTTTAACTTGCGATTTCGCATGCGGGTTGACAAGCGCTTTCCAAGAGATTTTAGCATCACTTGGAAAGTGCTTGACAACTTGGTCACACTATATAAATCCATGTAACCGGCAAGGATTTATGTTGTGTGACCAAGTTACGATGCTGCAAATGCAGCATCAATAGTAAAAAAAAGAATAAAAATGTTGAAAAATAAAAAAAAACATTATACTCTCCTTCCGATGGCCCCCGGCCTCCTCAGATATGCGTCTGGTGTGTTGGGCGGCTCACGGTGGTGTAAAAGGACCTTCCATGACGTCATTTAGTCATGTGACAGGTCACGCGACCGCTGACGTCGGCGGTCGCGTGACCTGTAATGTGACTAAATGACGTCTTGGAAGGCCCTTTTACACCATTGTGAACAGCCGAAGAGCCAGCAGCGCCGTCGGGAGCAGACAGGGGGTCATCAGAAGGTGAGTATATGGTTTTGTTTTTTTTAATTCTTTTTTAACTACAGGTTCTATGGTACCCGGGTCTGGAGGAGAATCTCCTCTTCTCCAGACCTGGGTACCATCCGCGCATTGAATCGCTTCATATCCGCATGTGTACGTGTAGTCATGCGGATGTTATGCGGTCCAGTGCAAGTCAATGGCCGCGATTCCGCAAAATTAATGGTAGTGCTGCGGAGTTTTCCGCAATGATAATCCGCAGCGGAAATTTCCGCAGCATGTGCACAGCACATACAGATTATCATTGGGGAACATGGCAGACAACTTAACAAGCGTTTTTAAAGCGTTTTTGCACGGCGGAAATGGCGCAGCGGAAACGCATCAAATCCGCATTGTGGGCACGCAGCCTAACTCTTCGGAGTGTTGGCTTGAGGGGTCAATATTTGCTACATTTAATTGTGAAGATGATTAAGTGAAGTTATTAAAAAAAAAATAAAAAAATAAAAAATAAAATAAAAAAAGTACAGTACAATAGTTTATTACACGTTTAATAGTTTTTCACACTGTACATTACTGCATTTGTTATTACTAAAGTTAATTTTTCTTATTTAAAAACACCTAACAACAAAAAATTGGTGTGGATTTGGGGGGCTGGAACGGATTAATAGAATTTCAATTAATTTTAATGGGGAAATTTAATTTGATATTAGAGCAAATTGAGTTAAGAGCTCGATCACAGAATGAATTAAACTCGTAACTCAAGGCATTAATGTAAAAGGAAATGATAATTTGATATTTAGTTGATTTAGAGGTCCAGAAATGGCCATTTCCACTAGTAACACGACAATGAAGTCATCCCCTTTTGCCAGAGTCACTTTATGACAATGATTTATCATTTATAAAGTACGAGACCTTAATGCTTTTTTATTATTAAAGCTTCACCACGAGGAAGAAAAAAGGCCTTTGTCACCTTCCTATGTTTCATGTCGTACAGAAAGATTTATGTTGTTAACATGACAGGGGAAGAAATGGCGTGTGAACCTCAGTACTCCCATAGCACAAAGCCCGGAATGAGCAGGTGCTGATTTATCTGGTCTCCGCACACAGCAGGGGAGGATTACTAACAAAAATGTCAGCAAAAAAGCAATGTTTTGAGCTGTAGTAACAATGCTGCAAAGCGGATCTGATTGTCACCGCTTTATGAAAGTGCAGATAAGGTGGAGGCCGCAGCTCAGTTCCCGCTATCACGCAAGGATCAGGCTTTAACTGTCATGGACGTCAATGAAGGGACAGATAAGAAGCGGCTCGCCATTACTATGATGATCTAGATCAATGTAAATAAGTCTAGTGACTGCCGCTGCCAAAAAACCCTCCGAGAGCGGCTCAGAACTGTGACTGCGGCAGAACAGGACTCGCACCGCAGCCATTCATCTGTACAGCGCTGTGGGATATGTCAGCGCCATATAAGTAACATAAATAAGTGAAAAATAAATACAGGAAATTAATGAAGGTGAATGGGGAGGAATGAGGGTGAATGGGGAAGAATGAGGGCGAATGGGGAGGAAAGAGGGTGAATAGGGAGGAATGAGGGCGAATGGGGAGGAATGAGGGCAACTGGGACGTAATGAGGGTGAAAGGGCAGGAATGAGGGTGAATGGGCAGGAATGAGGGCGAATGGGGAGGAATGAAGGTGAATGGGATGTAATGAGGGTGAATAGGGAGGAATGAGGGTGAGTGGGGAGGAATCAGGGTGAATGAGGAGTAATGAGGGCACATGGGGAGGAATGAGGGCGAATGGGGAGAAATGAGGGTGAATGGGGTGGAATGAGGGTGAATTAGGAGTAATGAGGGTGAATGGGGAGGAATGAGGGTGAATAAAGAGTAACGAGGGCAAACAGGGAGTAATGAGGGTAAATGGGGAGGAATGAGGGTGAATGGGGAGGAATAAGGGCGAATGGGGAGGAATGAGGGTTAATGGGGAGGAATGAGTGCTAATGGGACGTAATGAGGGTGAATGGGAAGTAATAATGGCGAATGGGGAGGAATGAGCGCGAATAGAGAGGAAAGAGGGCGAATGGGATGTAATGAGGGCAAATGGGACGTAATGAGGACGAATGGGCAGGAATGAGGGCGAATGGGGAGGAATGAGGGTGAATGGGGAGGATTAAGGGCAAATGGGGAGGAATGAGGGTGAATGGGGAGGAATGAGGGGGAATGGTACATAAAAAGGACGAATGGGACACAATGAGGGCGAATGGGGAGGAATGAGGGCGAATGGGATGTAATGAGGGTGAATAGGGAGGAATGAGGGTGAGTGGGGAGGAATCAGGGTGAATGAGGAGTAATGAGGGCACATGGGGAGGAATGAGGGCGAATGAGAATGAATGAAGGCGAATGAGGAGTAATGAGGGCAAATAGGGAGGAATGAGGGTGAATGAGGAGTAATGAGGGTGAATGGGGAGGAATGAGGGTTAATGGGGAGGAATGAGTGCTAATGGGACGTAATGAGGGCGAATGGGACGTAATAAGGGCGAATGGGCAGGAATGAGGGCGAATGGGGAGGAATAAGGGCAAATGGGGAGGAATGAGGGTGAATGGGGAGGAATGAGGGTGAATGAGGAGTAATGAGGGTGAATGGGGAGGAATCGGCGAATGGGAATGAATGAGGGTGAATGAGGAGTAATGAGGGCAAACGGGGAGGAATGAGGGCAAACGGGGAGGAATGAGGGTGAATGGGGAGGAATGAGGGTGAATGGGAAGGAATGAGGGTGAATGGGGAGGAATGAGGGTGAATGGGACGTAATTACGGCGAATGGGACGTAATGATGGCAAACGGGGGGAATGAGGGCAAATGGGGGGAATGAGGGCCAATGAGGTAGAATGAGGGTGAATGGGGAGGAATAAGGGTAAATGGGGAGGAATGAGGGCGAATGGAAATGAATGAAGGCGAATGAGGAGTAATGAGAGCAAATAGGGCAAACGGGGAGGAATGAGGGCAAACGGGGAGGAATGAGGGTGAATGGGAAGGAATGAGGGTGAATGGGGAGGAATGAGGGTGAATGGGACGTAATGAGGGCGAATGGGACGTAATGATGGCAAACGGGGGAAATGAGGGCAAATGGGACGTAATAAGGGCGAATGGGGAGGAATGAGAACGAATGGGGAGGAATAAGGGCAAATGGGGAGGAATAAGGGTGAATGGGGAGGAATCAGGGTGAATGGGATGTAATATGAGCAAATGGGATGTAATGAAGGCAAATGAGGAGGAATGAGGGTGAATTGGGAGAAACGAGGGTGAATGGGGAGGAATGAGGGTGAATGGGGAGGAATGAGGGTGAATGAGGAGTAATGAGGGCAAATGGAGTAATGAAGGTGAATGGGGAGGAATGAGGGTGAATGGGGAGGAATGAGTGCGAAAGGGGAGGAATGAGTGCGAATGGGACGTAATGAGGGTGAATGAGGAGAAATGAGGGCAAATGGGGAGGAATGAGGGTGAATGGGAAGGAATGAGGGCGAATGGGGAGGAATGGGGGCGAATGGGACGCAATGAGGGTGAATGGGGAGGAATCAGAGCGAATGGGAATGAATGAAGGCGAATGAGGAGTAATGAGGGCAAATAGGGAGGAATGAGGGTGAATGAGGAGTAATGAGGGCAAATGGGGAGGAATGAGGGCAAACGGGGAGGAATGAGGGTGAATGGGGAGGAATGAGGGTGAAAGGGACGCAAAGGCAAACGGGAGGAATGAGGGCAAATGGGGGGAATGAGGGCAAATGAGGAGGAATGAGGGTGAATGGGGAGAAATGAGGGTGAATGGGGAGGAATGAGGGTGAATTAGGAGTAATGAGGGTGAATGGGGAGGAATGAGAGTGAATAAAGAGTAAAGAGGGCAAACAGGGAGTAATGAGGGTGAATGGGGAGGAATGATGGTGAATGGGGAGGAATAAGGGTGAAAGGAGTAATGAGGGCAAATAAGGGGTAAAGAGGGTGAATGGGGAGGATTGAGGGCGAATGAAGAGGAATGAGGGTGAATGAGGGAGGAATGAGGGCGAATAGGGAAGTAATGAAAGCAAATAGGGAGTAAGGAGGGTAAATGAGAAGTAATGAGGTCAAATGGGAGTAATGAGGGTGAATGGGGAGTAAAAGGGGCAAATATGGAGGAATAAAGGTGAATAGTGAAGAAAGAGGGTGAATTGGGAGGAATGAGTATATTTTGGAAGGAATGAAGGTGAATGGGGAGTAAACAGGGAAAATGTGGAGGAATTAAGGTGAATAGTGAAGAAAGAGGGTGAATTGGGAGGAATGAGTATATTTTGGAAGGAATGAAGGTGAATGGGGAGTAATGAAGGCGAATGGGGAGTAAACAGGGAAAATGTGAAAGAGTAAAGGTGAATAGTGAGGAAAGAGGGTGAATTGGGAGGAATGAGGGCGAACCGGGAGTAATGAGGGTGAATGGGGAGAAATGATGGTGAAAGAGGAGGAATGAGGGTGTATAGGGAGGAATGAGGGTGAATGAGGAGTAATGAGGGTGAATGAGGAGTAATAAAGGTAAAGGGGAATAATGAAGGTGAATGGGGAAGTAATAGAAGGCAAATGTGGAAATATTGCAATAATGTAAAGGATTCTGCAGCTACTGCAGTGACTGGGAGCAGCCTGCAGTACCTGAGAAAGGCCACTGTGCGGTGTATAGAGCTGTGCTGTTTCGGCAGGAGCTGCAAACATCTGATTGGTCGGAGTGCATATTTCCTACCCCACTGATCTGATATCGGTGACTTATCTATATCTATGCAGTGAACACCACCAATTACAAGAGCGCATAAAAAAAATTGCCTGGTTTTCATCCTGAAAAAAAATCAACGTTTTTTTCGTTTGTACCCGTACGGCCTCTGTTTTTACACCTCAACAGTTAGGAAACTGTATTTGGTTTTGTAAATTTTCATATGTAAAAACGAAGATGAATACATAAAAATCGGTTGATCCCTATGGGACGTAGCATGTCCCTTTATGTCACGGATCGGTTGCAGATTTTCCCCACCAAGTGCAACATAGAGGTCAAAATCTGCATCAAAATTCAGCTTGTTGTAGATTTCAGTGCAGATTACTCATGTAGTGCAGCAACGTGTTCACACTATATTTTTGCCAAACAGCAGAGGCATACATCTTTACTGCTAAGTGCCAAAACGTATATTGCTAGTAGGATGGCTACACAGTCGGATGCTGATGCCATTTCCTTCTATTGTAAAAGAAACAGTTACATCTGGATACAGTTATTTCGACAGAACAAAAAAAGCTGGTACAGACATCGCTTTAGGGTATGTTCACACGCAGCATTTTTTCTGCAGGAAAGACTCTGAAAAATTATGGAAAAACATAGCAGTTCTGCATTACAATGGGTGTTTTTGCCGCATTTTTGTTTTGCTGCTCGGCCTCCTTGATCTCAATGAGAGAAAAAACATTGAATGAATTGAAAAAAAAATACTAAGAAAATAAAATCGCACTGCGGGAATGAAATATTATTTATACTCATTCATTTTGCTGCTATCGTAGAATGCTGCATTTTTTCTTCCCTGAAAAATGGAAGAAGAAATGCAGCAAAATCATGACGTGTGAGGGAGTCCCTGGACCTGTGGATAATCTGCAGTAAAATCTGCAATAGGGTATGTGCACACGTTAAAGGGGTTGTCCGACCTGAGGGCTCAAGTCTGCAGCCACTATGTGACTGCAGACTTGTGAATCCTCACTGCGTGCACTGTCAAGATTCCCTGATGCCGGCACTGAGAGCAGGCGGGCGTGTGACCACAAGTTCACGATTTACATACATGTGGTCACATGCCGACTAGACGTGTATGGCCTCGTTCACTACAAGTGCATTGAGCAATGCCAGATATGTCTAGTTGGAATGTGTCCAGAAGTATACAAATCACATACATGTGGTCACATGCCGACTACATGTGTGCGCCTTGTTCTCTACAAGTGTATTGAGCAATGCCTGATATGTCTAGTCGGAATGTGTCCGGAAGTATTCAAATCACATGCATGTGGTCACATGCTAACTAGATGTGTGCGCCTCGTTCACTACAAGTGTATTGAGCAATGCTGGATATGTCTAGTCGGAATGTGTCTGGAAGTATAGAAATCACATACATGTGATCACATGCCGACTACACGTGTGCGCCTTGTTCACTACAAGTATATTGAACAATGCCGGATATGTCTAGTCGGAATGTATCCGGAAGTATACAAATCACATGCATGTGGTCACATGCTAACTAGACGTGTGCGCCTCGTTCACTACAAGTGTATTGAGCAATGCCAGATATGTCTAGTCGGAATGTGTCCGGAAGTATACAAATCACATACTTGTGGTCACATGGCCGCCCACTCCCGGCACAAGCACCGGAGAATCCTGACAGCATGCACTGTGTGTGCTGTGAAGATTCCCAAGTTCCCAAGTCTGCAGTCACATAGAGTGACTGCAAAATGAATCCCCAAGCCTGGACAACCCCTTTAAGTATTTGCTTCAAACGTTAAAACATGTCTCTTGGCAGGAAAAACATTGCATAAAAAATCATGCATTTTTTGAATTTGTTCTTTACCACATATTAGACAGGAGGGAAAAAAGCATCAGAAATGCAATGTGTGAACATACCCATGCCTGGGTTTTGTTGTAGACTGAAGTCAATGGAAAAATTCAGCAACCCATTTGTTCTGCGCTATCCATGGAAACTCATCCTCTTCGGGTCACGTTAATTGAACTCACAGACCGGTCACAGGGCAGATATTGTAATTTAGTTCAATTCACTCCAAAATAAGGGCCACAAACAGATTTGGGAACGGTCTGAATACCAGTTTCAGTAATTGTGCAACCTCGGCACAAAGTGCTAATAATTCCAGGAGAAATCCTCTAGATCGAGACTCCGCAAAGTGCAGGGGTCTGACGGCGACAACTGCGGGGCACGGAAAGCTGTCCTCTGACATTAACGGATCACTGCGGAGACCGATCTAATAACGCCTTGTACCCAGGCAGCTCGCTCTGGTTATTAAACTGTTTATCATGTCTCTACCTAATAAAACAGAAATAATAACGGCAAAGACAGGCAAGACGGCCGCAAACAAACAAGCCAAAGAAAGAAATAAAAAGTTTTTGTCTGTGCCCTGAGAGCAAGAACAAACTTTCCGAAGCAGACATCTGGGCGACTCTGGAGTTTAGGCTGCCGCTCCTTTGATACTCCGCAACTGATTTAATTTCTAGTGATTAGTGCCGGGAATGTCAATAAACGATCTATTAACTGCATACTAACTAATCCCGCTAATAAAAGGAGCCTCGGAGCCGCAGACAGTGTTACACACTGGCACCGTTACACTGCGCCCTTCCATCAAATGATAGTAATTGGCACACGCCGGGTCCAAGACAAAGCCAAATAAATGTGGCTATAAGAAACGAAAAAAGCAATAAAAGAGGGAAAAACAACACCGATAATCAATAAGTGGTCCCCAGTGGTTCCAGTACATGCTCCAACAATGCGAATAATTTAACATCTTCTCCAAGCTCAATAAATTTACCTCCAGGTGAACCCGGAAAAATTTAAAAAAAATGGATTTTGCTTTATTTTTAGATTTTTTGTCTTTATTTTGCAGTTTCGGGGGATTTTCGTACTGGCGGAGAATGAAAGCTGTTCTTGGTGTCGAGTTAAAAAAAAAAAATCAGTACGGAGTAAATAGTATTAGCAGGAACGCGGAGAACAAGGCTGAAAAGATAGCAGCTTTTCAAATTTTAATTCCCCTTGTGATAGACCGCTCGGCCCGGCATCCATCAGTCAGACGGAGCACTCGGTAAATAATGCGGCCCCTTGGTACCTGCTGTTTAGTAACAGAAGCTGTTTTTCTCCATGGTTATGTGGTGAGCAACATGAAGTGGGGAGGGGACGGTGAGATGACTCCATTACCAGCTAATCATTTTACCCAGGATTTGCTGCCAGCTCAGAAACATGAACACTGCTCAGTAATACACGGAGGGCCACAGCCTTGGGCGGCAAAATGTTAGTGATACCAATTTTACAAAAAGGAAAAAACAAATAGAAGGTAGCAATGGCTGCTAGCACAGAAGATCTAGGACAGTGCACATGCCCCGGACTTCTGACCAAGTGCCATGAATATCCGAGCAAACGTCATTTTGGACTATATCGGGGTGAACATGACACCAATACTGTTGGATCCTGTGACCACCGGCTGCCCTGTGCCTATGGCCAAAAAGACGTCAGTGTCCCGGCACAATGACGTCACTGCGATGCGTCGCTTGTGACGACTTCCATTGTATGCAGGGGAGAAAAGGACTCGGTTGCTTGGATTATGTGAGAATAAACTTTATTTTTTCTTTTTAAGGATGGTGGCATTTAGAGCTGCAGGACCCTGGTCCAATGGCCACATGAGTGCAACATCTTCTGCACCTCTTCTGATTAGTGGGCTGCTGAAGGGAGCAAAATTATTATTGAGAGCAATCTGTCACGGGGATGCCGAGACAGAGAGGGGCTAGAAGATCACGGTGTCTGGTCACCCGAACTCCTGCACTGACTAGAACTGCTTCATCATCCTACTAAACAGTGCAGGTTTTCTTTGCCCTGGCATGGATAGGGTTAATCAGTTCAGTTGATCTCCTGGAGCTCTCCATCTTGGATTGCTTCAGCTATTCAGTGTTGGCCACTCCCCTCTGGTATATATGTTCACCACTGGCACTTGGGAATTACCAGTGATAGTTCTGCTTCCTGGTTTGGAGTTGGAGGAGTAGTTTCGTTTTGGATTTGGCGGTTGGAGAGTTGTTGTGGAGATTTCTGCATGATGTTTGTTTGCGTGTTCATCCTCATCCTCTCCTATTTGGCTTCATCTACCTTAACCTCCCCTGTGTACCACTCTGTTGTTTGGTGAGTGTATTTTGTATGATTGTAGTTTTCATTTATCCCTGTCTTTCTTCCCTTGTCTGTCCGGTTAGTGCTTGCATATACACTTCCGCCTCACACTTTCCTGGGTGGGGGAGGGAGCAGATTAAGGGTAAGACAAAAGCATAGCAAGGAACGTGACCCTGGCGTCTCCACCATCCGGGGTAGTCCAGGGGACAGGTATAGACTAGAGCACCCCCTAGCTGGAGGGATTAGAAAAGAGCCCCTTGCCCTGGGATACCCTACAACAGTACCATGACACACTATACTAATTAGGGCACTTTGGTGGAGTATGAGGTGGCTTTAACATTGAGGGCACCCTTACTTTTTTGGGGCATTGTCTTTGTAACTATCATTTTGGAGCTAAGTTGTGTGGGCACTACTACTGGGGGCACTGTTATTTTTGGAAGAACAGCTTGGGCTCAATTAATTATTGTTAGGGCATGTTCACACAGCTGTATAAAAAATCATCAGAGTTCTGTCTGATTTTTTTCTCACTTGTAATCCATATACAATCCGTTTTTTTTTACAACAGCAGCTATTAATCATTTCCACAACCATTTTAAGTTTCCTATGTTACAGAATTGCAATGTATCCATTTGATGCTATCCTATGTCTCCAGATGGCTTCCAACTTTGTTTGCACATCCGTAGACTTGAAAGCATGAGTGTCATCCGATTTACAGAAGGAGCTAATGTGTGCAGATTCAGTCGATGAAAAAAATCCCTCATCTGCACGGCCCGATGAATAACATTGGTCCTTTTTTTTCACGGATAGCACTCGGATCGAGTACACTGTATCACTAGGAAATTCCATATCATTATCTACTATATAATCGGCTTATCCCGTCTGTCTGTCTGTCCAGGAAATCCCGCGTCGCTGATTGGTCAGAACAAGATGGCGGCCGTTAGCGGCTCATCTGCCGCACGTAGGTCAGCGGCGATGCAGCCGGGAGATGACCGGCGCTAGTACCCGCACAGGCAGCGCCACTCCCCAGTCCTCACTAACATGGTTCGCTGATTGGTCGCGCCCGGTCGGCCGCATACATATTCTAGAATACCCGATGCGTTAGAATCGGGCCACCATCTAGTGATCCATAAGGGTCTGACTAATGGGACCCCTGCCAAACCTAAGATTGGCCTCCCTAGTGAAAAATTCCTTTTATCCTATACCATCCAGGCTAAATTCAGTTCCAATGAATTGCCTCATCACCTGCCAAACCTTGCTATAATTCAGAGCGGAGGCAATAATGATCTGATACTAGCAGATACATTCATTTTCTACATCCAACCATACACGGACATGTGCCATAGATAAAATGACATTCCCAATGATACAAAACTATTAACCTACAAGTATTGATCTGTGACTATAGACATAAAAATTATCGCCAATTATTGAAAACTCGCTCTGATAGTTAATAATCTTTAGCTCTATGGCCTGTGTATAGATCAGACATAAGAGGGGATAGTAGTAACAATGACTCTATTGAGGCACACCAACTTGTTCCAAGTCTCAACACACCCAGTGTGCAACTGTGTTGCTCCTCTGTGTGTGCATATTATCCCTTAAAGAAGCCCTCCTCCTCTTCCTCCTCCCATCAAAGTTTTTATTCTCTTAATATTATTGCAATGATCATAGTATACAGCACTGTGTACTTACAATTGCTTATTTCGCCTTTCTACCCGATTAATTCTTCTCTTCCATTAGGTCTATGACATCACGTGATTAAAAACTGACTAGCTGAATCCTTCTAAACGCTATGTAGAAACAGGAAGTCTCTTTTCCCTGCATGAATCATCATCAGAACTACAATTCTACATTACTGCAAAATCCCTGGCAGCCCAGCTCCATCCCCTCTCCAACTCTTGACTTAGCTGCTCCACTTTTTCCCCTATCAGGGACATTTTAGTGATGTAGGATTGTAGTTCTAATGATAACTTGTGCAGGGAAAAGAGACTTCCTGTTTCTACATAAAGCTTAGAAAGATTCAACTAGTCTATGTTTAATCTAGTGATTTACTGGGTAGAAAGGCAAAGTGAGCAATTGTAAGTACACAGTGCTATATAATATGATGACTACAATATATTAAGAGGATAAAACTTTGATGGTAGGAGTGCTTCTTTAAAAGCAATGCCATGTACTGTCGGCACTTCACTATAGGATCAGTCCTGATTTTACTGGGACAGAACTGAATTGCAAAAGGAGAAAGGATTATGCAACCCTAGCCAAAAAGTGGGCACTACTCTCCGTTTTGGGGTTCTGTTAGGGTGGAGAACAAATTCCTCTATTTTGGGCATTGAAAGTTGGTTAATACAATATGGTGCCTGTAAATTCACCTTTAAAGGACCCTATACACCATCATTGGTGCTGTACTAGGAGCCGGGAGGGAATTGCTGCTGTAGATTTACAACAGCAGGAATGTGGATGAGATTTGGAAAATGTCACCAACATGGTGCATGTAAAATACAAGCACGTTGTGGATTTTACTTCAAGGGGTGAAATCCGAGGTGACTCAGCAGCAAAATTAGCACGTAACTCATGTGAACCTTGCTGCCAATTTGCTGCGGGAAAAAAAATTCAGCTCATGAACTAACCCATGGACCAATAGCTCCTTCGGTTTCCATATTTTAGTAATAGTACCTGTAAATAACATAGTGTACTTAGTTAACGCTATTTTGATCGAAAAAGCATAAAAGCCATCCTACCGCGACAAGGTGTACCCATCAGGATGGTCAAACAAACAACATCTGTACCCTGCACAGAATATAGAATAATAAGTATCTTACAACATTTTCAAACAATCCCGTCATGCACATAAGACTGCATCGAAAAGGTAACATAATGCCACAATGAGGTTTTTGCAAGTACCACCAACTACCATGGCGACGTCAGGGTCTGTGGAATCCACAGATTCTTATACTCTTCCTTTTAACTCCATTGATTTCTATGATCAGCGCAGGGTGACACAGGCGGCGAGTCAAAGAGCTGCAGCTCCTAGGCAGGTTAGCAAGAGTTAAATCTTTCCTGGGCTGGTTAATCTCCTTTAGTCACATGCTGTGGGAGAACCAATCATGTCTGCTCTCCTTCTATATATGCTAGCTTTGCTATGCAGGTAATGCCAGCTATAGTAAGTCTATCCTGGTCTGGAGAGGTGGACACATCCTTGTTAACTGGTGTCTATTCCAAAGTTGTTGTGAGCGGTCCCTGATGAAACCTTTCCTTTTCCCTTGGTGTCTTTTTGTTACTTTGTTGTCTAACAGGCTCTACACTTTAATACCTTATTGTTTTTCCCTGTGAAAGTGCTGTGTGATTGTGCTTCTCTTTTGCCATGTCTGTCTTGTTTATGTTCTCCTCATACACTTACAGATTAGTGCTACTCAGGAGCATAGTGAGGAATGAGACCCAGGCGTCCCCACCATCAGGGGTAATCTTGGGGACAGGGATAGCTAGGGACCCTTAGCCTGAGTAACAGGATATAAGCCCATTTGCTATTCCCACAGTCACACCATGAGACATAGACACCAGTAAGGAGTAGAACAGAGATCTCAGGGGTAGACAAGGCCAAGAAGACAACATGGTGGCGCTGATGGACTTAGACGACCTCGGATGAGTTACTTATACGTAGTACGCAGTCACCGGGGTCCAAGTGACAAAAGTCACATGTCTCTTCTCAGCTTTCACTTTATTTGCAGTGTATTTCAGAGGAAAGGCTTTCTATAGAGCCGCGGCTAAGAAATTGAAATAACCTGTTTGCAGAGGGAGTTATTCAGAACTACAACACAATGTGAAGCGATAGAAATGTAAATTCAGAGCACTGGAAAATGAAGTATCACTTCATCCTTCATTGCACTTTGTAAATCCCATTTCTTTCTCAATATATCATGTCACCACTAGATATTCAAGCATATTTGCAAATGGCAATTTGGTGTCTCTCAGTGTGAATTTAATAGGGCAGAAGCATGGCTCTTCAGATCCTGGTGTCACGCCACCACGCGATTCAGAGCACAGACGGGAGACGTGCTCCTGTACTGATGTCCCTCATCTGATGGAATCAAGTATATATGAGTATATATGAGTATACATCTATATAAAGAAGGATTCAGTGTTCTGAAGTTTATTCAGACCTTACAACTGGCTAAGGCTCTGTTCACATGTCCAGTAGTTAGTTCTGTTTTTGAATCCGTTTTGGGATGACAAAAACAGAAATGAAATCATCCTTCAATTGAATAAGGATGGAAATGTTCTAAAATGTCTTCTGTCTGATTGCAGATCAAAATAATCGCCTGTGACAAATACAGAAGCAAAACGGAAATCAAAGTGTGCATCCGTTTATGTTCCATTGTAATGGAGGCAGTTTTTTTTTTATAAACTGGAAATGTGAACAGAGCCTTATACTTTCTTGGAGGCAGTTTCTTTTTAATAAACTGGAAATGTGAACAGAGCCTTATACTTTCTATTAATTTTCAGCTTGTGCTGTATACACCAGGGGCAGGGACAGCAGTAATCTCACTATCACCAGGGGGCATGATTACAATGTAAGGGCTGGTTCATACATCCATTTTTCTCGTATGAGTGCTGTCCATGGTTTTTCACGGATAGTATTCGCACCTATGGTATGCTACGAGGCTGTGCACATGTTTTCCCTCGGACTTAGTGGTCCACAGAAAATATCAAAGACATATCCAATTTTGATTTCAGCGACTATGGGTCCGTTAAAAAATCGGATCCCACTCAGATGACATCCAAGTGTGTTACGATTTTCATGGACTGTCGGAATGGAGAAGATGGAGAAACTTTTGTTTTTCTCCATGTACAAGAAAAATTGATGGCACTCAGACCACACTGTGATCAAACTCTGATCAGAATAATCGGTCCATTTTTCTTGTACTTGAGAAAATCGGACGTGTGAATGAGCCCTAAAGCAGGAGGCTGAAAATAAAGGTGATCGACGAGCTCCTCCTCCCTCTCCCCTCTCACAGCACTAGGACCTCTGCACAGCACATGCTCACTACACTCTCCTACAGGAGTCAATAGGTTTTTTCTGACTAAGTCTTCATATTTCCAGGTATCTGTTATAAAGCAAAATCCTAGACCTGCCAATGAAAGGAACTTGATAGAAGTCTCCATAATTGTGTGCAGAGAATAATTAATCTACAAGCAAAAAAATTAAAACTAGCATCAGAACAAAAAAAAAGGTATATACATATATTCCCTTCTGTATCTCAGCTTGTTAATCAAGCACAATAGTAGCACTGGAAGGGCACCCGAGGCACCGAGCCGGCCTACACCAGTGCCGCATGTTTTTACAAATGTTACTGCTTCCTTGTAAGCAACCAAAGCAAGACTGTTGCATCTATAATTCTATAGTTTACCAAAAATCGCAGGGGAACTTGGACCTGGTGGGGTTCAGGACCATTAGGCTAGAGTCAGACGGCCGAAGATTCTCTCATCCGAGAGAATCGGACGATTATGACACTCTGACCAAACTCTGATCAGACTTTGATCCCAGTGTCAGCATTGTTTGTTCCATTCTCTCGAATGAGAGAATTGGAGCACACTGAGGAGAAGATGGAGAACAAAATGTCTCCATCTTCTCCATTGTGTCAGTGTGCAGAAATCGGACTTTACTCAGATGTCATCTGAGTGCAGTACAATGTTTTCCACGAGTGAATAAAATACTAATATTGGATCAAACTTGGACATGCAGATAATTTTTTCCTCAGACAGACTCTGTACGGGGAAAAAAATCAGACATGTGCACGGTCCCATAGACTAAGATTGCAATCCAATGTTTTGTCAAATCCAACTCGGGCGTAAAATACGGTGGTGTGAGCGAGCCCTTGGTAACATGATAAAAGTCTTGCACCCTGGCACAGAAGAGGAAGATGGTTAAACAAGTAAGGGGGTGTTCACACTGAGTCTTTTTGCTGTGTTTTTGGAGTGGAAACTCCAACATTTTTGGGAGTTTTTAGTCTTTTCAGAGGATTTTGGAGCATTTCTACTTCAAAAACTCAGCCGATAAACTTAGTGTGAACACACCTTAAGGGCGTATAGTTTGTGTGCCGTGTCTGTGTGTAAGGCCACAGTCCCACTATCAGTATTCGGTCAGTATTTTTTCTCAGGAGTGGGAGCCAAAACCAGGTGAGGAACAATCAGAGAAAAGGTATAATAGAAACAAGTCACCAATTCTGGATTTATCACCCACTCCTGGTTTTGCCTCTCACTACTGAGAAAAAATACTGACCAAATACTGATAGTGGGACCGTGGCCTAAAAGGGCTACACTTACCCTAGGGCAAATTTATGTTGGGTGGGTGCTCAATAGATCATGAGTTTGCTACTGACACATTTTGCCTAGTGCCAGTATCACCGCTCATCTTTTAGTGGCACAATATTAGGTCCTGAGCTTTGCCAGAACACTGGGAAGCAGTAGAATTATAAATGCAGCTCTGGAGTATCATACAGGATGTAACACATCGGATATCATTTTCTACCGATAAAGTGGCAGCATCGTTTCCAACTTGGGTGGCAAAAAAACTGATGCGACCATGACAGTCAGATATTTCACAACTATTTTAACTATATCTACAGTATATTGCCCTGAAATGTTCTTATTTTAGGGGGGTCTGATACCTCCATCTGCTAGGTGCATGAGACTCCGGAAAGAGACGACACTGCAATGAAAGAGTGTCCACAGTGACCATTAATTCCAAAGCAATTCCTGCAGTCCTCGAGGAGCTTAGCTTTAGCAAGGGGCTCCATTTTTCATTTCGGCAAATCTTAATGTTCCCACTGGCAACATTTCTACTTTTTTTTTCACTAGTTTTTATAAATCTGCCCATTAACATTTCCCTAGTTCCATCTGCAAAAAAAACATATTGAGTAGACAGATATGAGAGAAGTGTATCATCTTCAGCTCATTTGTGCAACCTGCTGGATACATTTGCTTCGCTTCCAGTCATTATCCAACCACAGCCAACAGGGCGTCAAGCTGGTTGGACATCTTGCTTTGGTAGGTTTCCAATATCCTAATGTGCAGCCGGCGCTTTAATCAATAGCCAAGCAAGGAAGCATTCGGCTACACAAAACACTTTACAGAGCAGGCATAAACATACAATGATGTTCCATCACAAAATACAGATTTTTTTGTTGTTGTTTTGCCAACGCTGATCTTTTTAGAGACTATCCTGGGGCAGAACTATTACTTATATGGGGGCGCTTCACTAACTTTGCAAAGGACGTGTAGAGGTCTTATTAGCACCCAAAGTCTGGAGCCTATAAGATAGATCCAAACACACAAAAAAACTCAATTTTCATTAATAGTAGATGCTGGTGACACTGTTGGGGATTTATTCAAAATTGAAGGCATACTGAACCAGCATGGCTACCACAGCATCTTGCAGCGGCATGCTATTCTATCCGGTTTGCTTTAAGTTGGACCATCATTTATTTTTCAACAGGACAATGACCCCGAACACACCTCCAGGCTGTGTAAGGGCTATTTGGCCAAGAAGGAGAGTGATGGGGTGCTACGCCAGATGACCTGACCTCCACAGTCACCAGACCTGAACCCAATCGAGATGGTTTGGGGTGAGCTGGACCGCAGAGTGAAGGCAAAAGGGCCAACAAGTGCTAAGCATCTCTGGGAACTCCTTCAAGATTGTTGGAAGACCATTTCCGGTGACTACCTCTTGAAGCTCATCAAGAGAATGCCAAGAGTGTACAAAGAAGTCATCAAAGCAAAAGGTGGCTACTTTGAAGAACCTAGAATATTAGACATATTTTCAGTTGTTTCACACTTTTTTGTTAAGTATATAATTCCACATGTGTTAATTCATAGTTTTGATGCCTTCAGTGTGAATGTACAATTTTCATAGTCATGAAAATACAGAAAAATCTTTAAATGAGAAGGTGGGTCCAAACTTTTGGTCTGTACTGTAGGTAGATATACAGTAGCTATATGGATAAGAAGTCAGTGATCAGTGCTCTATGTCGTTTATTAGCTTCATTGACTTATAGGCTGCATACTAAATTTATTTAAATATGTGTAAGGTAAGATTTGAATTACTCCCGCCCTTTACTTCCTCCCTGCTGAAAGAAGTTAGACGATTCAAAATAAAATTGTACATATCTTTTTCTTAACATATGTTGTTTTTTTTTACCCAACTTTTCTGAATATTATAGAATAGTCTATTTTTCTTCATTATACTGGTATAAACCAGCCAAAAGCGCCAAAAATTATTTTTAATCCTCTTTCTAACTAACGTAGCCTTCTGAACACTTTTAGCATGTGACGCGCCCCCTGGGCCATGTTGTTAGGGATACCCGGAGCCGGATCAGATGGGGGTTGTAGTCTCCGAGTGGCTGTGACCCGGTCCGTGCCCAGGGTGTCAAGCTCAGAGTGTGGCAGTCCTACAGATGTTATTAGTTCTTTGTGTCGACTACGCCACCCGTTGATTTGCGGTCAAAAGGCCGCCGCTGCAGCAGGGTCCGCTGAGGCTGTTGGTATGTGTGCAGCTTTGATAGTATAACCCCCAACGGGAGGGGTATAGCCTCAGGGGGTCAGCCGTGGAGGATGGTGGTTGTGAAGGTGCAGCAAGGAGACTCAGAGGCATAAAATGCAGTTCCAGGGTTTTACTTACTGGTGTTGCTCGGGTCACTGTGTACAGCAGTGACCACCCAAGCCGTGCTGCGTCCACCAGGTCCTGGACTCGGTCAACTCCCGGGCAATTCTTGAGTATGGTCCTGAGCTCCTTTCTGACTCTCCCTTCTTCTGGCCGTTCCCACCAGGGATCCACTTTTGGCCGGCTCCCTCGGGTCTCTTGGTGGTCAAGCCTCCTCTGGGCTCCCTGACCCTATGCTTGGTATGCCTTTCTAGTGGATTTGGTGAGGGTCGTGGCAGATCCTGCCCACGACCTCCGGTTCCTGGCTAAGGTGTGCTGTAGCCTCTGCCAGCTTGGGATCCGGTACCCTTTTGCCGACCCTTCACCCTTTTGTCCTTATTCTGGGATCTTGGGGTCCCCTCTGCGCCTCTGGGTCTCTCTTCCTTCTCCTCTGCTCTGCTTCTCAGGCTCTCAGACAGACTGTCTGACTGGCTGACTGACAACTGACTGACTGACCCTGATCTCAGATGGTGCCCACCTTATATACTCCCTCTATGTGTGAGCTCAGGTGACCAGCACCCAATGAGCTCCTAGCTTTACCCAGGCTGCTCCCCCTATCTGCCCCTACACTACTGGGATGTTCCACCCCCCTCCCACTCCAGCCAGGAACAGACACTGTCGTACCTGCACATTTCTCTAGTGGGAGTACCATCGGTCTGTTCCCCGGAAATGGGATGTGTGTAGTGCATGCAGCTTACTAGCTCAGTTCCACACTCCATCCTTACCCGGGAGTGGAATATCACACCTCTGGGTTGAGGTGCAATACCCCTGTAGCAGCCGAATCCTCAGGGTGCTACATTCCCCCCTGGTAAATCACAGCACGTCCTCGGGCTGTAAAATATAAACATCCAAAACATGCAATTTTTTTTTTTTTTCATAAACATAAACATAGAAAACATCATATATATATATCAGCAATAAACTTTTCATATAAATAACATTCTTGTTTCTGGTTCCTCCGGTCACGGTGCAACTTGTGACCGGGTAAAGTGCGACAGTCTCTCTTGGAAGAAAACAGTTTCCTATAAAACCGGTAGGGGGCGCCTTAAAAAGCGCAACTATATACAAAGGAAATATGGCCGCTCTCAGTCCTCGGCCAGGTATTAGGGAGGAATGACCGCTCTCAGTCCTCGGTCAGTGGGAATAGGGACACATGGGTTTCAGTTCAATCTGCTGGTCCCAACGGGGACTATATTTTAAATAAGTAACAGTTCTTGGTACCCCGACGGGCAACTTTATACAGTCTCTCTCTACCGTACTTCAACGACGGCGTCCTCCTGCTCTTTCTTGTTGGTTGGTTTCATTTTCAGACCCGTCCGGGTCCTCTTGCTCCTCCTCACACCGCAACTCCTCCTCCGTCAGGCGATGCACATGGAGGGCGTAGGGTCCTTTGGCACACTTGTGCCGGGTGAAGGTGACCTCGTCCCCTACATACAGGTCACGACCTCTGTGTCCCTCCGGCAGATGGCTTTCTACGTCTCTGCGAGTTACAAAGACGTCGCCGGGGGTCTGATGGTCTCTAATGAAGCCCCACCCATGCTGCATGTTGAATTTTATCACAGTCCCGGTGGCACGTGGACCATGAGCTGCACGGGGTTTCCTCCTGGTCCGGCTCTTCTGCTCCGCGCTCCTTATCTGCATTTGCTGTTCCCGGACCCGCCTCTCTCTCCGCTCCCTTTCGAAGACCTCGAGCTGCTGCCGGCAGCACTCTGCACGCTCCGCTGCGGCCGCCCGAGTCTCCTGAGTGAACCCCATGAGGTCTTCTCCAGTGGGGTCCCACTCGAACTGTGCCTCCTCCAGCGGGGGCGAGGTCCTCTTTACGGGCTTCGGAGCCGGAATCAGGGGCTCGCACATGGGCCTTGCTCTCTGGAGTTCCAGCTGAATGTACTCCTGGGGCCATATGAAGGGCTGCCCATCCGGGCACGTATGCTGGGCGAATAGATCTTCACCCAGGTGCGGCACTCTAGATGTTGAGGGCGCGTTGATGGTAGCGGCGCCCGGGTTAACCAGGCCTTGCGACCAGGCCTGGGGCACCTTAAAGGAAAAGGGCACCGTAAGAACGGCGGCGCCCGTGGTTACTCGGCCCTGCGACCAGGCTGGTGGCTCCGCGGAGGTAGGGGGCGCTGTTGGAATGGCGGCGCCCGGGTGTACTAGGCCTTGCGACCAGGCCGGTGGTATTTCCTGCTTGGCCACGCTCGAGGTCGAGGCGTGTGACGTCACAGGGGTCGCGGCCGCGGTTTCCGGTTGAGGCCTAGTCTGCGGCGGTGACGATGCAGCGACGGGCACGGCAGGGGGAATTTCGGGCTCTGCGACGGGGAGCTGGGGCAGGCACGCGGTTTCCCGGCTCGGGGTAGAGACGTCCCCTTTACCTGCCTCCGTCCGTTCAGCTCCCTTCTCGGCGCCGTCTCCTGCCTTCATTCCTCCTGCGCCACCCTCAGAGGCGGTCTGTCTCCTCGTCTCGGGCGGCGTGCTCCGCTGACGGGTTCCGGTCTGCTGGGCCATCTCTCGGCTCCACTCCGCCAACGTCTCCCGCTGCACCCGGGCCATCCTCCGTGCGAGGCCCTCCAGCGCGGTCTGTGCACGCTCCCGATCTCCGGGGAGCTGCGCCAGGATCTCCAGCAGGCCTTCTGGAGTGGCGACCTGCAACAGGCTCCTGACCACTGGGTTGGTGCTGCCTGACTCTCCCTCCATCTCCGGGTGTGTTCTCTCTGGACTCTCCTCCAGACTCCTCCAAGCTGCTCCCATCTTCTTTCTTTTGTTCTGTCTCCGCCCCCATTGAGGGTGGTCCCGGGGCAACTTAGTGATTGTCAGTTCCAGGGGCAGTTCTCTTACGCTGATGGACACTTCCAGCATCACAGTCTCTGTTGGTGGGCGCGGTTTCCGCTTTTGGCGCCATTCTTCGACCTGGCCCACGATGGGAGGTGGCCTTTTGCCACCCTCTGGCACGCCCATAATGGCGTCCGCTCTTCCAAGGCGGGAAATCTTCGGAAATGGCGGGAATCGTCTCCCAGTGGCGGGAAACTCCATGGATGGCGGGAAAAAGCTGCAAATGGCGGACAACCGGCGGGAAACGACCTGTGATGGGGTCCGTTGGCGGGGACCCTCCGGAACCGGCGGGAGACTTCTTTTTAAGGTAACGGTGAACTTTTCTTCAGGCACACAGTACCCGGTTGTTGCGGGCACGTTATCCTGCCGACTACGCCAAAGTTGACGCGCCCCCTGGGCCATGTTGTTAGGGATACCCGGAGCCGGATCAGATGGGGGTTGTAGTCTCCGAGTGGCTGTGACCCGGTCCGTGCCCAGGGTGTCAAGCTCAGAGTGTGGCAGTCCTACAGATGTTATTAGTTCTTTGTGTCGACTACGCCACCCGTTGATTTGCGGTCAAAAGGCCGCCGCTGCAGCAGGGTCCGCTGAGGCTGTTGGTATGTGTGCAGCTTTGGTAGTATAACCCCCAACGGGAGGGGTATAGCCTCAGGGGGTCAGCCGTGGAGGATGGTGGTTGTGAAGGTGCAGCAAGGAGACTCAGAGGCATAAAATGCAGTTCCAGGGTTTTACTTACTGGTGTTGCTCGGGTCACTGTGTACAGCAGTGACCACCCAAGCCGTGCTGCGTCCACCAGGTCCTGGACTCGGTCAACTCCCGGGCAATTCTTGAGTATGGTCCTGAGCTCCTTTCTGACTCTCCCTTCTTCTGGCCGTTCCCACCAGGGATCCACTTTTGGCCGGCTCCCTCGGGTCTCTTGGTGGTCAAGCCTCCTCTGGGCTCCCTGACCCTATGCTTGGTATGCCTTTCTAGTGGATTTGGTGAGGGTCGTGGCAGATCCTGCCCACGACCTCCGGTTCCTGGCTAAGGTGTGCTGTAGCCTCTGCCAGCTTGGGATCCGGTACCCTTTTGCCGACCCTTCACCCTTTTGTCCTTATTCTGGGATCTTGGGGTCCCCTCTGCGCCTCTGGGTCTCTCTTCCTTCTCCTCTGCTCTGCTTCTCAGGCTCTCAGACAGACTGTCTGACTGGCTGACTGACAACTGACTGACTGACCCTGATCTCAGATGGTGCCCACCTTATATACTCCCTCTATGTGTGAGCTCAGGTGACCAGCACCCAATGAGCTCCTAGCTTTACCCAGGCTGCTCCCCCTATCTGCCCCTACACTACTGGGATGTTCCACCCCCCTCCCACTCCAGCCAGGAACAGACACTGTCGTACCTGCACATTTCTCTAGTGGGAGTACCATCGGTCTGTTCCCCGGAAATGGGATGTGTGTAGTGCATGCAGCTTACTAGCTCAGTTCCACACTCCATCCTTACCCGGGAGTGGAATATCACACCTCTGGGTTGAGGTGCAATACCCCTGTAGCAGCCGAATCCTCAGGGTGCTACACATGCATGTTGGGAACTTTCACGATATATATGCTGAACTTAATAATGCCTTAGGTTAAATAAACATCATGTGCCTAAGTGATGTGAACAAGCCATAATCTTAAAGTTTGGGGGTCTGTAGAGGACACTTGGTTGTTAATAATGTCCTGTGATCACAGCAGCATCAGCGCTGATTCGAGCCGCAAACAACTTTGCAGTGGTTTGTACAGAAATAATTGTAGCCAAGCTGCAGCTCTACCGCTGTAACATAATAACAACCGATAACATCATCCTGTTAGAGAATTAGTAGGAACAAAAGGTCACAAATGGCTGATATTTTAAGAGAAAGGCTTCACATGAGGATCTAATTATTTTTTACTGGAGGTGCGCATTTGCAAAAAAAAAATAGAGGCACAAAAACCTACTCGTTACAGATTTATTGTATACATGAATTCAGCTCCTCGCATTGAACAACAAGCCTTGACATGACAGGCTACTCCCTCATATTTGTATGATAAAACATGAATAGCGGCATTATTAATGAGTGTGATGATAAATATCAGGTCTCTTTTGTGTGTACAGATTATACGACAGCGCATCCACAGCCAAAGAAAATTGTCGAGCTTCCGACTATTTCTTCTTCTTTATTGTTGCAGTGATAGAAATTATCACGAGGGGCTTATGTGTCTGACGCCTGATAAATAACAGTCTACATAAAGAGGATGAAGAAATCATTTTGGGTTGATGAGATATTCGAAAGCTGAAAAACGGGGCTTGTTTTAGGCCAAATTATGTTACCAGCATGAGATGTTGGTAAACTCTGAAAAGACATGAAGGACCCTAGAGGTGGAGAATGAAGTTACATAATTGGTTGAAGATCTGGAGGGCAAAATACTTGGAGCTGGCCACTCAAAAATTGGCAGTCTAAATGCTTGTTCATTCCACCTTAGGTCCCCTGTCAAAGGCCTCCCACCCAGCCAAATCAGGTCTCTTGCTTTGCACTGATGAGTGACAAACACCCCGAAACATGTCTGGTTTGGCTTCTTATCCAAAGTCGTGTGGCAAGGCTCGTTAAAAGGTCCATATTGAATTTTAGAAGTGCTACATCCAATAGGTAGCGCTAGAGTTCAAGTCCTCTTCCTCTCTGAAGAGGCTAATTTCACGTTTGGGATACAGATAGTGTTCCTGACTTCCACACACCTGGGTTGAGCGTGCATGGATTTTAAATGGGGAAACAGAAAAAGTGTGCTGCCAGATACCTATAGCAGAAACTTATTTCCCACAGGAACGAAGGATCAGGCATGTTGAAATCCAGTATGCCCAATCTGCCTTTATCATGAAAATTACCATTGAAGGATAGTTGGAAACAACCATTCACATTAGATACTTAGCCGTTACAGCTGAAATCAGCTGGTTTGGTCAACTTATGTCAAGTGTGTATGGGCTCCTAAAATGTACTGTGTTAACTTGATCTACAATGTACCTAATTATCCTTAAAGGGAACCTGTCACCAGGTTTTTCCCATATAACGTACGGCCACCACCGTTCAGCCCCATGGGAAAGCATTCTAAAATGCTGTATATATGACTCCAATTTGCCCTGTAAGGCAAAAAGCTGAAGATCCCGTTAACACAGTGCATTTTAGGGGCCCAAACACACTTGACATAAGTTGGCCAAATCAATTGAATTCAGCTGTAACGGCTAAGTATCTAATGTGAATGGTTGTTTCCAACTATCCTTTGATGCTAATTTTCATGGTAAAGGCAGATTGGGCATAATGGATTTCAACTTGCCTGATCCTTTGTTCCCATGGGAGATAGGTTATATGGGAAAACCTGGTGACAGGTTCCCTTTAAGGTATTTTTATGGGAACATGTCAATGACCAATTATAACCATGTAACCTCCATGGATGAAGTTGCAGTAGAATGGGATGGACAGAAGAGAGAGCTTTGCAACTTTGATCATGATGTCCATAGGGCTTCATTGACCCAAATGCCAAAATAGAGTCTTCATGTCAGACCAATAAGTATCAGAAACCCTTTTCTTCACTACATTGAGATGCACGCGGCTTTCAAGGGATGCTAGGAGTTGTAGAGTTCCAAAAGCAGGAGAACCACACTCTTGTAACATTGAGTAGAAAGTCTTCCTAAACCATGGAGCGGATGAGATGTGACACGGACACGTAATGTGTAGAGATGTTCCTGTACTTATAGTCTTCTAGCCACAAATTCTGCTACGACAGAGTTCTAGAGTCACATAAACGACCCATATCTCACAATAATAGAGAAGACTCCGCAGCTTGTTTCTTGGAGACGGTTCAGAAAGGTTTCCTTTCATTTTATCTCATTATCTTGAAGTATATGTCAGGAAACTCTGAACTAAGTATTAAAACAAGACTCATAATATGTGTGGGAGGCGGAAAGATTCACATAGCTACAAACTCATATTCACAGCAAAAATGTAATATACGACAGTGACACCTGATGCCAAGATGGTCCAAAGCTCGGCTGTATGTGACTGCATTGAATGTCATCTCCCCAAAGATCAGGACTCTCATATTGTCAACAACAGCCTACTCTGACGGGACGTGGTGAAACATCTCCTACAGAAGGGCGTCTCAGCTCCGGCTGGTAACATGAATCACGTGTCGAGGTTTTTATACCCCTCCTTTCCCGCCACAGACAATTTTCATTTTTGCATGTTTGTTACTTCCTGCCCTTCTTCCAGGAGCCATACCTTTTTTTATTTTTCTGTTGTATGAAGGCTTGTTATTTGTCGGATGAGTTTTGAGTGACGCATTGCACTCTAACATTCAAAGTACTGGAAGCTGTGAAAAAAATTAAAGAAGTTGTTCACTACTTGGACAACCCCTTCTTGATCTAAATGTTTGGCCCAGATAAAATAATAAAGCCTAAACTCACCTCCCGTGCAGGCGCTGTTCCCGCGGTGTCGGCACTCGCGGCTCCGTGCTGTTGTTATGACACCTGACCCCGGTGACCAATCAGCGCTGGCGTCACTGTCCCCGCCTCCTGTCAAATTGAACCCGGACTTCCTCTTCATGTTCGATTTGTCCAAAGGCGGGGCCAGAGACGCCAGCGGTGATTGGACACCGGGGTCAAGTATCACAACAACAGTACGGAAGCCCCGAGACACCGCTGGAACGGCGCCGGCACGGGAGGCAAGTCTAAGCTTTTTTATTTTATTGGGGTCAAACATTTAGTTCAAGAAAGGTTTCTCCAAGAAGCAGACAAACCTTTAATCCTTGGATTTCCAAATTTTGTTTTTGCGTCAAATTTTTTTTTTACTCTAAATCATGATCTTCCAGGTCAGTACGATCACGGTGATACCAACCTTATAAAGATCTATCTTTTCATTTAGGTGGAGAAAAAAAATGTGGAATTTAAAAAAAAAAAAAACAAAAAAAAAACTTTTTTCTGTTTGTGTTGTCATTTTCCAAGACCCGTAACATTTTTATTTTTCCATCGATGGAGCTGTGTGAGTTCTTGTTTTTTTTGCATGGTGAGCTGACTGCTTTATTGATACCATTTTGAAGTACATATGACAAGTTGATTTTTTTTATTGAATTTTTTTAAGGAGGTGTGGCAACTGAAAAACGACAATTTTGTCATTTTGATTTCTTTCTTTTTTACCGATCAAGTTAATTAAGTTTATATTTTAATAGATCTGACTATTACGAATGCGGAGAATTCAAAGTATGTATATTTTTTCTTATTGATCCTTGATGGAGAAAAAGAGAGGTGATTAGAACTTTTATATTGAAAAATATATATGCATTTTTAAAAACAATTTTTTTATTTTTACATGATTTTTTAGTCCCCGTAGGGGGACTTGAACTTGCAATCATCTGATTGCTTATACTATACACTGCAATAACGCATCATATAGTGAAAATCACGATGTCCTTTGATACTCAGCAAATAGCTCTTAGGGTTTTGTTTTTTCAATGTCCATTGTACGGTAAAAATTTATTGGCAACACGATTCTCTGGGTCAGTATGATTACAGTGATACTAAGTTTGCCCAGTTTTTTTTAAATGATTAAAATTATTAAAATTATTTTTTAAATTATTTTAGAGGTGGAAAAAAATGGTGTATTTTTTATTTTTCCATCAATGGAGCTGTGTAAGGGCTTGTTTTTTTTTTTTGCTATGAGCTAACACTTTTATCAATACTATTTTGGTGTACGTATGATATTTTTATTGCTTTTTTCTTGGGAAGCACGGAGAAAAAATGTCAATTGTAGCTCGAACTATCCCTACTTAACAGCTCCTGTTAGCCCTAGGGACTCCCCGTCCGGCCCCACATTCTCGAGATCTGTTACATTTCCCTCACGCGTTTCCCCTTCTGGCTTCCTCTGTATAGGAGAGATTAAGGCAAACTTCTCAGTGCCTATTTTGGGCCGTAGGCCCTGGACGTTTCAGCGAGATTCACAGGAAATTTGGTATGACCTCATGCTGCCAGAAAGATATGTACTCCACGTGCCTCCAGCCCACTGCACCTTGAACTTCAGCTTCACGCAAATCTCACACTAATCCTAACTCTCTGACTAAACCAGAAAGTGATTCCCCTTTTTATTTGACCTTTCCCCCTCACATCCTGGGCTGGTCCCAAGGATTTAACTGTATCCCTCGCAATTCCTATCACTTATATACTAATAGGTTCTTTATATATATAAAGTCACTATCTATCTCTATCTTAAGCAAGAAACTATGTCCTATGCTTTGCTAAACCTGAGCTGAGTGTATCACAATTACCTTAGGCATTACCTTGCAGTACCCACACAGCAGCATCAGTACTATAACAATGTACATTAGTCACATTGCATTGTACACATTTCACAGTAAAATGCAATAAAACAGCATGTCAATATTTACATAACACAACTTGTTATCTTCAGGACCAGAGTATACAACAGTCTCTGTCACACCCTTACATATGCAAGAGGGCAGTGCTCACAGGATCCTCGGGGGTGGGTCTTTAGGCTCCTCTGCATCATTACCCTGTGAGCCACGCCTCCTTAGTAATGACCATAAAAACTAGCACTAAACAAAAAGGCCCATATCTCTGGAACTACATGGCGGATCTTAAAAAAAACAACAACGGAAAATTCAGGGGAGTATCGGGAATAAAATAAGAGCAAAAACTGGTCACCTTTGATCTGTGACAGGTTCCCTTTAACAGAGACCTTTTACTGGCTTTTATGAGCGCTAAAGAAAGTCGATCAGCGCTGGTTAAGCATCATTTTCATCTATCAAAAAATAATTGGAAAGGATATTCATGTTGTTATTAGTTTCCTCCTGCTTACAAAAGGGATGACCAATGATAATTTTTAGGCTGCTTGAAATATGGGCCCGACGCCTTACCACCTATGTAATTCAGGTATACTAATAAGGTGGCAGGGGGTGGGGGCTATTTTACTTTTGGCTACGGGGTCCCCTCTCCTCTATGTAATACAATCATACCCTGCCGGTCATCCAGTTTTGTGATAAGTAATACACTATGAAGCAGATGAAACTTTTCCAGATGTGACATATTGCTCGGGGCTTCCAGCTCAGTAGTCGGCCGTCATTTCTGCCGGCTATTACCTCATCACTCACTAATCCTCCGTCGCACGCCGTTCTCTTTTTTTTCCTTCTCTTCGAGCAGTTGATTTCATGCAACTGTTAGTGATGTTGCTGACATATTTTTTCTAATTGGGAACATCTGTACCTCTGTACTGTAAAAACCAAAGCACCAGCACAAATGCACTCCACAAAATATTAAGTAGATGGCTCGTATCACCAGTGCGGCCATTGAACGTCTAAATGGGATGTTACTTTCCAGTTGTTGATCTTCAGAGCGGCAACAAAAAGGAGAAAAAGGCATTAACCTCTTCACTGCTGCACCAGCCATACAGGCAGGAGCGCAGGAGGTAGAGGAAAGCACCGGCAAAGCATCGGGAAGTCATACAGAGATATTATACTGGATAGACAGACAGATAGATATAGATAATATACTAGATAGATATATGATAGATAGATAGATATAAATATTATACTAGATAGATATATGATAGATAGATATAAATATTATACTAGATAGATATATGATAGATAGATAGATAGAGATAGATAGATAGATAATAGATAGATAAATGATAGATAGATAATAGATAGATGATAGATAAGTTATAGATAGATAGATATAGATATTATACTAGATAGATAAATGACAGATGATAGATAAATGATTGATAAATAGATGATAGATATATGATAGATAGATAGATAGATGATAAATAGATAATAGATACGATAGATAATAGATATATAGATAGGTAAATGATTGATAGATAGATGATAGACAGATATAGGATAGATACAATAAATAGATAAATGATATTTAGCTAATAGATACAATAGATAGATATGAGATAGATAGATAGATGATAGGGCAGTAAACATTTCAGCACATGTATCACTCCTCTTTATATACAGAGTATATAGCTATATATTTCCGTGTTATGTTTGTCTGACTGATATGGAGTATAGGGTTTTGTGTAAGTCGCTCCCCTCCCAGGATGGACATTAGTCCCGATGTCCCATGAGCTGATTCTTAGCAGAGGTAGCCATCTCCATCTATGCTGTAACTTCCTACACGCAGATAATTGGAGGCGAGGTGTCGGCCGCATCCATCTGCAGCCATTTATATTCCCATTCCTGTGTGAGTCCTTAGATGTGGAGTAATACGGGGCCGCAGAAGTGACGCACCCCTGGGCCTGTGTCGCGCAGCGTTGCGCACGCGGGAGCTTACCCGGAGCCGGATCTGTTGAGGGTTGTAGTCTCGTGGCGGTGACCCGGTCCGTGCCCAGGGAGTCAGACTAAGTGGCGCTGTATCAGCGGTAGATGTAGGACGACTACGCCACCCGTTGAATGCAGCCATGGAGCCGCCGCTGCAGGGCAGACCGCTGAGGCCGGTGGTAGGATAGTGCAGCGTAGATGGTATAACCCCCAACGGGAGGGGTATGGCCCCAGGGCAGCCGACGTGGATGATGGGGGTAGCAGGAACCACTCAGAGATGATGCGGTGTAGTTCAGGGTCTTTACTGGTGACAAAGATAGACCCTCCCGGAGTACTGGCTAGCGGTTGGGGCCTGGTCAGTCCTTGAGCAGATGGGATCTCCCCTGGCCAGGCGGAGTTGTAGGCCTCCCAAACTAACGATACTCTTCTGGCTACCTTGCTAGAAGCGAGTATAAGTAGCCCACGTCCCTGAGTGTACCGTGTGGTGCTCACCCGTATGGCCGGTGACTCGGGGCCTTCTAGTAGCTTCCGCTCCACGACGGCGGTGCTGGTCCCATGCGTGTGACCGTGCCTTCGGGTTTCTTGGCCAGAGGACCTGAAATTCCCTGCCTGACGGATTCTGCTGCTGGGTAGGAGTTAGTCCCCACAGCCTCGGACTCCGGGTCCGGTAAGAAATCTTCTCAGTCAGGGCGAGCTCTGCAGCTGCCAGCCCCTGACTCTTTGTAACACTGCTCCCACAGAGCTCCTGTTGTTTCTTCCTATGCTGTTTCTCTTCTCTACTTCTGGCATGGCCCAGGAGCTGGGCCCAGCCGGAGCCACAGCTCCCTGTCAGCCCTCCTGGCTGCACTCTCCCTCTGAACTCTCTAACCCTGCCTCAGCCCCAGGTTTATACAGGGGAAGTTCTTCCCCTCCCAGGACTGGGCAGGAGGTGTGGCATGCACAGGATCCCTGACCAAGAGACCTCCCACCTGCTCTCAGACATAACATTGCTTGTTACTGTGGAAACCAGACCCCTGGGGTGCCACATTCCCCCCTAGTGAAATTTAGTACTCCGGGACTAAACATATTTTTTTTTGTAAAACATAACAAGTAAAAACAGAAACAGTACAATAAAGAAAACACATAAAGATGGTTACGGCGTGTCCGCAACCGGGTGCAGTCTTTGAAGGAAACAAAGGTGTCCATTTCACCAAAACAGGGAGACGTAACCAGGTAGGGGTCTGTCCTGCCCCGAGTCCTTAACAGTCTTTTAGTCCATCCTGGGTTACGCTCCACTAACTGTACAAAGGATTCCCGGTAAATCCACCAAGGACTCTTATAAATTACTAGAAACACATAATTATTTACAGGATATGGCCGCTCTCAGTCCTCGGCCAGGTAGAGGGAAAGAACGACCGCTCTCAGTCCTCGGTCAGTGGGGATAAGGAATGGCTGCTCACAGTCCTCAGCCTGGTTTAAGATAGGGGCACATGGGGAACAATTCACTAATCCCAACGAGGACCATATTTTAATTAGCAGCAGTCCTTGTACCCTAACGGGTAACTATGTACAGCTCTTTATTCACGCTACTTCCCTTCAGTAGCTATGTCCTCTTTGTGCTCCCTCCTGAGGGTAGTCCTCAGACCCGTCCGGGTCCTCTTGGCTTTCCTCGTATTGGTAGTACTGCAGCTCCTCCTCGGTTAGCTGGGTTAGTATCTCTGCGACAGTCCTCCTCCCAGGTGGCCAGGACTTTACCTCCCTTTGGGCTGCCCCGGTTAATTGGGCCACCAGGATGCTCACTTTTTGCTCCTCTGTGAGGGGGTACACCTGGAAGAGGCTATCCAGCTTTTCTCTAAAGTCATGCAGGGTATGTGACTCCCCTGAGTACTGGGGTAGCCAGGCTGCCCCCGGGATATAGGGCATGGTGAAAGGCATGACCGCAACAGCGGTGGCGCTGGCAGGGGTTGAAGCGGTGAAGCTCTCCTCCGTATCCGACATCCTTCTCCCCCCTAGTGGACCGTGGCCTACCTTGCGATGATCCTCTTCCGTAGGCCGCGGCTCCGCAGTGGATCGTCAGGGTTGAGGACCTTCCGTCGCGCTCCTGTGACGTCGGCGTCTGCTGGGCTCCTTCCAGGACCTTACGCAACGTCCAGACGTGAGGCGGGGCTTCAGTTCTCGCGCGCTTTCGGAGTCCACGCCCCTCTTCTTCCCGCGCGGCGTCCTCAAGATGGCGTCCAATGGCGGGAAAACTCCACGTATGGCGGGAAGAAGGCCGAAGATGGCGCCGGATGGCGGGAAAACTCCACCGATGGCGGGAAGGAAGCAGAAGATGGCGCCAGATGGCGGGAATCTTCACCACAGGTAAGTTTGAACAGTCTTTTTCAGGCACGCAGTACCCGGTGGTTGCGGGCACGAAATCCTGCCGACTACGCCAAAAGTTGACGCACCCCTGGGCCTGTGTCGCGCAGCGTTGCGCACGCGGGAGCTTACCTGGAGCCGGATCTGTTGAGGGTTGTAGTCTCGTGGCGGTGACCCGGTCCGTGCCCAGGGAGTCAGACTAAGTGGCGCTGTATCAGCGGTAGATGTAGGACGACTACGCCACCCGTTGAATGCAGCCATGGAGCCGCCGCTGCAGGGCAGACCGCTGAGGCCGGTGGTAGGATAGTGCAGCGTAGATGGTATAACCCCCAACGGGAGGGGTATGGCCCCAGGGCAGCCGACGTGGATGATGGGGGTAGCAGGAACCACTCAGAGACGATGCGGTGTAGTTCAGGGTCTTTACTGGTGACAAAGATAGACCCTCCCGGAGTACTGGCTAGCGGTTGGGGCCTGGTCAGTCCTTGAGCAGATGGGATCTCCCCTGGCCAGGCGGAGTTGTAGGCCTCCCAAACTAACGATACTCTTCTGGCTACCTTGCTAGAAGAGAGTATAAGTAGCCCACGTCCCTGAGTGTACCGTGTGGTGCTCACCCGTATGGCCGGTGACTCGGGGCCTTCTAGTAGCTTCCGCTCCACGACGGCGGTGCTGGTCCCATGCGTGTGACCGTGCCTTCGGGTTTCTTGGCCAGAGGACCTGAAATCCCCTGCCTGACGGATTCTGCTGCTGGGTAGGAGTTAGTCCCCACAGCCTTGGACTCCGGGTCCGGTAAGAAATCTTCTCAGTCAGGGCGAGCTCTGCAGCTGCCAGCCCCTGACTCTTTGTAACACTGCTCCCACAGAGCTCCTGTTGTTTGTTCCTATGCTGTTTCTCTTCTCTACTTCTGGCATGGCCCAGGAGCTGGGCCCAGCCGGAGCCACAGCTCCCTGTCAGCCCTCCTGGCTGCACTCTCCCTCTGAACTCTCTAACCCTGCCTCAGCCCCAGGTTTATACAGGGGAAGTTCTTCCCCTCCCAGGACTGGGCAGGAGGTGTGGCATGCACAGGATCCCTGACCAAGAGACCTCCCACCTGCTCTCAGACATAACATTGCTTGTTACTGTGGAAACCAGACCCCTGGGGTGCCACAGAAGCGTCCGGAGAACGATCCCTCCACAACACCTGGGAACATGGCAGACATGGGGCACTAATACTTTCTGAGGTCTCAGGAACGGACACAGAAGACAAGAGCTGAGCTGCCCTGATGCAGCAGAGCTGCGTGTGCGTCACTGTATAAGATGAGGAGCCGCAATGATGATCTGAATAGGAATCGTTCCTACATGTATTTTGCGACTGATGGGCCAGAAACAATAGGTCTGTTACCATAGATGCAGGGATTATTCCTGGTATCAGCAGAACTATCTCAGCCTCTCTATCCGCCTTTGTCTTTATTCTCTTTTGAAACTTCTGTCAATTTTCTCTATTGTATTTTATCAATTATCTGGAAGCCGTTGTCTGCTCTATCTTGTCTAGGTACATAAATATATGCATATATATACAGTTATATACTGTATTGTGCAAAAATGTTCTGCAGGAGTTGGAAAAATGCTGCGGAGTAAGAAAGCAATAAAAAGTAGAAAAATTAGAAGTTTACTTTTATCAACTAACCAAATGCAAAGTGAACGAACGAAGGAGAACTGTAAATCACATTAATATTTGGTGGCCGCCTTTGCCTTCATCACTTCTTCTAGGTACCTATCATTTGCACACAGTTTTTGGAGGTACTCAGCAGGAGGTTGTTCCAAACACCTTGGAGAACTGACCCCAGATCTTCTGCGGAGGACGGCTTGTGCAGATCCTGGGGTCTGGAGAGACCTCAGGCCATAATAAACGACTTTTACCAGCAATGTTTGCCTTGATACTGACATAATGGCTACCTGCAGCTGCCACTAGGGGGAGCTCCCTACATACATAACGTACATACTGCATATACAGCTCTAACTGAGTTCAATGCTTGCTGTATTAAAGGGGAATCTGACAGCATGTTTTAGATATTTAATCTGAGAGTAGCATACTATAGGGCAGCCTCCTGATTCTAGGCATGTGTCACTTACTAGGATGTGTGTTGTAGTTTCAATACAATCAGTGTTTTATCAGCAGGAGATTATCACTGCCTGACTAGGTCTCAGGTGCACAGCAGTCCAGCTAATCTGTGTAACCCCGCCCACATCATTGATTGGTAGCTTGCTGACAATGTACACAGAAACGGTCCAATCAGGGTTGTGGGGGCGGGGTTATATACAGCTCAGCATTCTCAGCTCTGTTACATCTACAGCAAAGAAAACAGGGATTCTATCAAAACTGCACCAAGCAGCCCAGTAAGTTACACATCACTGGAATCTGGGTCTCTTGCCCTACAACATGCTGCTCTCAGATTATATAGAAAAAAACTGCTAACAGATTTCCTTTAAAGGGTTTTTCCAGTTTGCAGATGTTAGCCTTAAAGGGAACCTAGCATGTAAAAAAAAGCTATTAACCTGCAGATATGGGATTAGTCTGCAGGTTAATAGCGTTCTAAAACCGTGAGGATGACTCACTGAAAGTCCGTCCACCAGGAGGAAGTTAACTTTATTCCTCCAGGCAGCCTCCGGCTTTCAGTCACTGCTCAGTACATAGTGAGAGGTGGCTGTGACCGCGCCCATGGCACTGACTGACAGCCGGCTCAGCAGTGTGACGCGCACCCTGAGCTGTGGGGGTACCCGGAGCCGGGCCTGTAAATGCTGGGGGTTGTAGTCACCGTGGCGGTGACCCGGTCCGTGACCCACGGCGGTCAAACAAGGGTAGTCTATGGGTGTCTGTTATATATAGTCCAACTACGCCACCTGTGGAATGCGGTTATTGGGAACCGCCGCTGCGGAGCAGTCCACTGAAGCTGATGGTGTGTGCAGCAAGGTGATGTGACTCCCCACAGGAAGAGTGGAGCTTCAGGGCAGCGTGTATAGATGATGGTGGTGATAGTGCCGGGATCAGAAATGACAACACGGAGTCGTTGCAGTGCAGTCCTAGGGTTTTTACTGGTGGCAATTATATAGGCCCCAACGGGAGTACTTGCTAGGGATGAGGGCCTGGTCAGTCTGGGAGCAATCCTAGAATTCCCCTGGCCAGGTGGAGTTGTAGGCCTGCCGTTCTGACTGTACTCTTTGGCTATCCCGCTTATAGTCGTGTTGTAGCCCACGTCCCTGAGTGTAACGTGCTTTGCTCACCCGTATGGCTGGCGACTCGGATCCCGTGTATTCCTCGCTCCTCTGTGGCGGCACTGATCCTCTCGTGTGGCTGAGCCTCTGGGCTTCTGATGGGGCCAGGAGACCTACAATCTCCTGCCATGCGGTTTCTGCTGCTGGGTATGCAATCCCCACAGCCTCGGACTCCGGTGTCCGGTTCTCTGTATGTACTCTGGCCAGGACGAGCTCTGCCAGCTCCAGTCCTCAGCTCCTTGCTCCTTCGTGTCCTACTTGACTCCTCACTGGACTCTGACTCTAGACTCACCTAACCTAACCCCGCCTCCAGACCCAGTTATAAAGGGCAGGATCCTCCCCTTTCTGGTCTGGGGCAGGAGGTATTGCATGTAATGAGTTCCTGACCAGGAAACCCCTGTTTTGCTCCCAGACATGGTATTGGCAACCAGACCCTCGGGGGTGCCACAAGTGCATCAGTGACTGAAAGCTGGAGGCTGCCAATTTCTGCAGCTTAATAGTGTTTAGGGACACGACAGGTTCCCTATAAAGGGGTTTTCTGCTTTTCGAAGATCTCCCCAGCTGTAATTTGTTTTAAAAAAAAACACAGTGTTCTTTCCTTACCCTCCCCGGGTCCAGCGCAAAGTCTTCACTGCTGTTCCCAGTGCCTGTTACTGTCTGCAGCGCTGCAGCTAATCAGTGAAATCAGCAGCTCTGATCGGCTTATGCATTGGTAGATAAGGAGCGCTGATGACGTACTGTCGACAGGTGTCTCTCCAGGACGTGCTCATCCGGGAAGTATCAAGCACCAATTCCTTAGAATGAGACGCCATCACTGTTAACACTATACCTGCTGGCCCTCATTGTCTTCTGGGAGACGCCTACTGACAATTGTTAGCATTCTCTGTATTGGGTCAATCCATTTTATTCCTATGGTCTCTTCACTTTGAGTATTTACACTGTGATTCCCCAGGAGATCGTCGCCACCATTGGAGGTCCCAGCAGCAGTACCCCCCTTTGATCGGTTTGCCGCCGGAGGACCTGTACTTTGAGCTATTGTCTAAACACAGGAAACAGTGACAATTATAAACAGTAATCTTCAATTATTACACAAGAAAATCAATAGGGAGCGGATTAATTAAAGTTGTTTACTCCATTAATGTTACTGCAGAGATTTCGATTGGAATTTTAATGACATCGTGAAGTCAGAATCCCAATATTACAATGGTCGCTCGCTGCACTGTCCATGGTGCTGAATGCCGAAAAGTTATCACGCCTGGTGGGGCCGGAGAGAGAAAACTACTTATACTTCTACCTAAACCTGCGAAGAATAAACTTTCATCATCACCAATGATGCAGTGTGTACAACTGATGAGGTCACTAGACCTGTATATACTATATTCATGGGAACTTCTTTTTTAAAGGAACACTCTGAGCAAAACTAACACAATTGTGTTATGTCTAGTGCCAAGTTTGTGGGAATTGTAAGGGATTTATACAGGAATTCAAAGAACTCCTCAGAGTAAAACTTTATAGCCTGTGCAAGATGAATCTTCCTTTAGAGTGCACTTTATTTAAAAGGAATGTATCATCAGAAAATGTTTTATTAGTTTAAACAGGTTTTTGTATTAATGGGGAAATCTCATATTACTAAATTGGTACAATTAGTTAGCCAGCATGAAGATAAGCAAGTTTTCAATTGACTTGCTTTTTCCATCTGCTTCCATTCTCCAGCTGTGAGAGCTTTTATCTTACATAGTGTACAGATTTTTTTCCATAGAGCTAAACCACCAGACTCTGGCCCCAGTGCGTAAATTTCAAGAAGGAGTTAACTCCTAACATGCCAGCCACCTCTCTCCAGCTCATTGCTTTCTATAAATTAGCTGCTCACCTCCCTCTCAGCTTCTGACAGAGCTCTTATCAGTCCTGCATAATCACAATCGCCAAGGCCACCAGCAAAGGCAGTTTTCAGAGCAGTTCTTGTAATCAATGCTCTCACTTTCCTGAGCTGTGTGAACTGTTATCTCCATTTGTAAATAGACTGTTAATGTGTTGTAACCAGACAGAACTTGTGACCAGAATTGTCACTCAAGGATAAAAAAAAGGAGACTCCAGAGCTGCAAGCTGCTCAAGAAATACATTTAAAGGGGTATTCTCAAGTTATTTTTAAAAATGTTTGTCAATGCTTTTTTTTTCCATATCACAATCAAAAATGAAAAATCTTGCATTTTTTCACACTAGATACAGGGGCTTTTTTAGACTGTTGTTTCAGGAAATTTACACTTTACACATATTAGCTGCAATGAACAGACTCTCACTCTATATATTCTATTGAAGTAGCTAATGAGCGTGTGCAAATATGAAGGGAGGGGGAGCAGGGGCGCTGTGACATCGCCTATTGTGAACGGAGATAGAGGTGTCAGTTTAGCAATATGACCTCTGCTATATCTACAACAGATAAAACCGGGATTCTGTTAAAACTGCACCAAGGAGCTAAGTGACACATCGCTGGAATCAGGGTCTCTGCCCCTACATCGTGCTGCTCTCAGATTACATAGCAAAAATCTGCTGACATATTTTCTTTATTTGCAAACACAGCAGTTTTCCTAGGGAGGTGAGCCCGACAATGGTTCTCTGCACCCAACTGCATAGGAAAGAAGATGAGCACCAAGGACTTGGAAGCTGCATGGTCCTCCTCTTTGGCACGTCTCCCACTTCATATAAATATATATATATATATATATTATAGACGATGCGTGCCATGTGAGAAGAAGAACAAGTTGCAATATAAAAGTATAAAGTTTCTGGAGTGCCTGGAGAGCACAATCTCGTTTTTCCAGGCCAGCTTCTTAAGGTTTAAATTAGTTCCTCGGGTTCAGTAAAGGAGCATGTAAGAGGCTTACGTAACGTATTGGCAGCTATAGGGATCGTAGCCAGGAGCTGCCAACACAACATCACCGGAGCCTATACACCAAAGCCCCCGAAGCCCCTGACAGCATGCTCTAAAATCTGAAGAGTCAAAATATTATTAAAGCAGTCATATATTTTTTTTTTGTGTGAAGCCGCTTACAAGTTATATAAATTCACATCGCTCCGCGCTCCAGCCGAGGAAACCGGATTTTCATATTAAGGAGTACCCACTCCTCAAAATTAAAAAAAAAAAAGGGAAAAGGAAAGTCCTTGAGCTGCTGCTCAGCCGTTTTTGACTTACATGTCCGAGCAGTACTGGGTAAGTGTCAAATCAATTATCACTGCCATTCTGGTACTTAACTCGTGAACCAGGTGGATCAGGATGAACAGAGCACTACAACATCAAATAATGTCAGTAACTCCACTCATCACTGTTCCTGGGCTCTGTCTGCTATGGAGGGAATCAACATTTAATATTAACCCATACGTATCCAATTATTTTGTTTCCAGGTGGAGGAATCCTCCATTTTTTTATGTATCTAAAAATTAATTGTTGCAATTTGGCTTAAATTAAAAATTTAGCACCATTTTGCCTTTAAATGCACCATGTTTCCCTGTACATTCTGCTATGGTGTGTTCATAAATTAGCTAGGAGGAGTTTAAAAAAAAAGAGCAGAAACTCTCCTAGAATGAGCTCACTGATGGATTCTCAGTTAACTCATCCTGAATCTAGGAATAGACAGTGCAAAACAGACGTTTTAGAGGGCAAATGGTGCAAATATTTTAATGCAATTCAATTATAAGAATGATTTTTAGTAGAGATGAGCGAACCCGAACTGTACAGTTCGGGGTGAGAATGAGAGTGAGAGTGAACAAATCCCCATTGATTTCTATAGGGTTTCGGGTTCACGTTCAAATTAGGGTAGAATTCTGGTACCTGAACCAAACTAAGGACTAAAGTTCAGTCGAACCCGAACTTCAACGGGTCTGCTTATCCCACATTTTTTAGCCAAAAAGTAAAAAAATAGTAAGTTCAAAGGGTGTCGGGGATATTCAATAAAAAGTTCGAGAATATTTTAAGGTATCATAAGATGGAAACTCCCCATTACTTAGTGTGTACAGATCAATAGAGACAAGTTTTCTGGATGTAGTTTTCTGGAGTCATGGCTGCCTAGTATAGCAGAGATGAGTTTACGGGTGCAGAAGGGATGAATTCATCACGTTACAGAGCCTTGTGTGCAGCTCATGGAGATTATCACCATGGAATAAGTTCTCATTGGTCTCCCTGACCAAAAACATGCAAAAGTTTTGGCATACAGTGGGTACAGAAAGTATTCAGACCCTTTGCTCAGACACTCATATTTAAGTCACATGCTGTCCATTTCCTTGTCATCCTCCTTGAGATGGTTCTACTCCTTCATTGGAGTCCAGCTGTGTTTAATTAAACTGATAGGACTTGATTTGGAAAGGCACACACCTGTCTATATAAGACCTCACAGCTCACAGTGCATGTCAGACCAAATGAGAATCATGAGCTCAAAGGAACTGCCCAAGGAGCTCAGAGACAAAATTGTGGCAAGGCACAGATCTGGCCAAGGTTACAAAAGAATTTCTGCATTACTCAAAGTTCCTAAGAGGAACCTCCATAATCCTTAAATGGAAGAAGTTTGGGACCACCAGAAGTCTTCCTAGACTTGGCCATCCAGCCAAACAGAGCAATCATGGAAGAAGAGCCTTGGTGAGAGAGGTAAAGAAGAACCCCAAGATCACTGTGGAGGAGCTCCAGAGATGCAGTAGGGAGATGGGAGAAAGTTACACAAAGTCAACTATCACTGCAGCCCTCCACCAGTCGGGCCTTTATGGCAGAGTGGCCCGACGGAAGCCTCTCCTAAGTCCAAGACATATTAAAGCCCGCATAGAGTTTGCTCAAAAACACATGAAGGACTCTCAGACTATGAGAAATAAGATTCTCTGGTCTGATGAGACGAAAATAGAACATTTTAGTGATAATTCTAAGCGGTATGTGTGGAGAAAACCAGGCACTGTTCGTCACCTGCCCAATACAATCCCAACAGTGAAACATGGTGGTGGCAGCATCATGCTATGGGGGTATTTTTCAGCTGCGGGGACAGGACGACTGGTTGCAATTGAAGGAAACATGAATGCGGCCAAGTACAGAGATATCCTGGATGAAAACCTCTCCCAGAGTGCTCTGGACCTCAGACTTAGCCGAAGGTTTACCTTCCAACAAGACAATGACCCTAAGCACCCAGCTAAAATAACAAAGGAGTGGCTTCAGAACAACTCTGTGTCCATTCTTGACTGGCCCAGCCAGAGCCCTGACCTAAACCCAATTGAGCATCTCTGGAGAGACCTGAAAATGGCTGTCCACCAACGTTCACCATCCAGCCTGACGGAACTGGAGAGGATCTGCAAGGAAGAATGGCAGAGGATCCCCAAATCCAGGTGTGAAAAACTTGTTGCATCATTCCCAAGAAGACTCATGACTGTACTAGCTCAAAAGGGTGCTTCTACTCAATACTGAGCAAAGGGTCTGAATACTTATGACCATGTGATATTTCAGTTTTTCTTTTTTAATAAATTTGCAAAAATTTCTACATTTCTGTTTTTTTTCAGTCAAGATGGGGTGCAGAGTGTACTTTAATGAGAGAAAAAAGAACTTTTTAGAATTTACAAAATGGCTGCAATAAAACAGAGTAAAAAATTTAAAGGGGTCTGAATACTTTCCGTGCCCAATGTACAGTACAGACCAAAAGTTTGGACACACCTTCTCATTTAAAGATTTTTCTGTATTTTCATGACTATGAAAATTGTACATTCACACTGAAGGCATCAAAACTATGAATTAACACATGTGGAATTATATACTTAACAAAAAAGTCTGGAAAAAACTGAAAATATGTCTTATATTCTAGGTTCTTCAAAGTAGCCACCTTTTGCTTTGATGACTGCTTTGCACACTCTTGGCATTCTCTTGATGAGGTTCAAGAGGTAGTCACCGGAAATGGTTTTCACTTCACAGGTGTGCCCTGTCAGGTTTAATAAGTGGGATTTATTGCCTTATAAATGGGGTTGGGACCATCAGTTGTGTTGTGCAGAAGTCAGGTGGATACACAGCTGATAGTCCTACTGAATAGACTGTTAGAATTTGTATTATGACAAGAAAAAGCAGCTAAGTAAAGAAAAACGAGTGGCCATCATTACTTTAAGAAAAGAAGGTCAGTCAGTCTGAAAAATTGGGAAAACTTTGAAAGTGTCCCCAAGTGCAGTTGCAAAAACCATTAAGTGCTACAAAGAAACTGGCTCACATGAGGACCACCCCAGGAAAGGAAGACCAAGAGTCACCTCTGCTTCTGAGGATAAGTTTATCCGAGTCACCAGCCTCAGAAATCGCACGTTAACAGCAGCTCAGATTAGAGACCAGGTCAATGCCACACAGAGTTCTAGCAGCAGACACATCTCTACAACAACTGTTAAGAGGAGACTTTGTGCAGCCGGCCTTCATGGTAAAATAGCTGCTAGGAAACCACTGCTAAGGACAGGCAACAAGCAGAAGAGACTTGTTTGGGCTAAAGAACACAAGGAATGGACATTAGACCAGTGGAAATCTGTGCTTTGGTCTGATGAGTCCAAATTTGAGATCTTTGGTTCCAACCACCGTGTCTTTGTGCGACGCAGAAAAGGTGAACGGATGGACTCTACATGCTTGGTTCCCACCGTGAAGCATGGAGGAGGAGGTGTGATGGTGTGGGGGTGCTTTGCTGGTGACACTGTTGGGCATTTATTCAAAATTGAAGGCATACTGAACCAGCATGGCTACCACATTATCTTGCTGCGGCATGCTATTCCATCCGGTTTGCGTTTAGTTGGACCATCATTTATTTTTCAACAGGACAATGACCCCAAACCCACCTCCAGGCTGTGTAAGGGCTATTTGACCAAGAAGAAGAGTGATGGGGTGCTACGCCAGATGACCTGGCCTCCACAGTCATGAGTCCTGAACCCAATCGAGATGGTTTGGGGTGAGCTGGACCGCAGAGTGAAGGCAAAAGGGCCAACAAGTGCTAAGCATCTCTGGGAACTCCTTCAAGATTGTTGGAAGACCATTTCCGGTGACAACCTCTTGAAGCTCATCAAGAGAATGCCAAGAGTGTGCAAAGCAGTCATCAAAGCAAAAGGTGGCTACTTTAAAGAACCTAGAATATAATATAGAAAAATGTTTAAATGAGAAGGTGTGTCCAAACTTTTGGTCTGTACTGTATGTTCTGTGGATTTTTATTTAACTTGATTCTTTTTATTTCCATTGCAATAAATATTTTTATTATAATTTTTAAATTAGGTTATCGTCCAATTCTGGGTAATTTTAGGGATGATCGTTTGATTCAGAAAGATAAAAAAATAAAAATCGCATTGTAATTTCACAGAACATCACAAGAAATTTGTGATATTACAAATGCTTAAGGAGGACCTGTCACTTGCCATAAATATGAATTTTTATTTTTACCTGGTGTAAATGCCGCTGTTCTGAATCCAGTGATGTTTTTCTTTTGTTCCTGCTCCTGTCTGTTCCTGAGATACAACCCCTTCTTCCTTTGTATAAAAATCTAAACTTATTAGCCAAATGGGCGTAGTCCTCAAAAAGACAAAGATAAGTGTTTATGATCATGTCCATTTGGCTAAAACAGTAGATTTACAGACAGCGAATTTGGGGTCATATCTCAGGAACGGTAGAGGAGCAGGAAGAAAAGAAAAACTTTGCCGGAGAACTTTCTGCCAGCGATCCAGCTGCTCCACATCAACAGAGCAGCTCTTCTTCTTCTGGGCTGCTCAGTTGATGGGGCGGGACTGCCGACATCATAGTGATTGACAGCCAGCTCCCACAGTTAGGCAGTACTCTACAAATATTTGCCTTTTTTACTCCAATCCTGGCGGGTTCATTTTGTGCCAACATTTTGAAAAAGTGTGTGGATCTTAACTTGAGAGGGGTAATGGCTTTAGCGCGGCCAATAAAATCATCATCATCATTAACTCTAAATAAAATGGAGTAAAGTACGAAAGAAACATACTCTGGTTCCTGTCTCTACATCAACTGCATGACTCCAGTCCATCATTGGAGCACAGCAGCGCCAAATTCATTGTTGTTGAAGAATCGAGTACTTCCGGTTCCGTTCATTATTGCATTTTGCACCTTTTTATGTCTAATTTTTTGCCTTTTTTAATTTACACCTTATTCTTCTATTAATTTGCGCCTTTTTTAATGTCTATTTTAAGTGTCCGCATGTTTATTTTAATGTCTGCATTGTAGTTGAGGTTTGGTGTTTCGAAATCTTTTCGAATTGATACATAAAATTGTGCAAATGTACTCCAGTCCCCGCCACCGGAAGTGATTTTATATACAATTGAAATTTTTAGCAACTTTTGCCCAAAAAAAGACTTGATGCAAAAATGCAGAGCATTTCCTCAGCCACATGCGTCATTTGGAAGAATTTGGCGCAAAACATTATTCACAAAACAAAAAAAAAAGTGACTTATAATAAAAAAAAAATGCAAATGATGAAATGGACCCTTCGTGTTTTGCGAATGTTAAAATGCTGACTGTGCAAATAGATGGTGTTGTGGTTACTATCACATTCAAGATGTCACCGCCGGAGTTCTTAAAGGGGTCAAAAATAATCCAATAATAGAAAATGAAATATTGTGGTTTCCATGGAAACATGGTAAAAGTTCTGAGAAAATAATTACTGGTTTGCCGGTAATAATGGTGTTTAAATCATGTTTTTTTTAACAATGCTGGGATAAGTACAACTAGTAATTACAGAGGTGGAATTTGCATTTTTATTGTCCTGATCATTGATAAAGCATTAAATAACATTTTGGGATTAGTTGTTAATATGTCCAATTTTTTTCGACACCTTTTGAAATGGAATTTCAGTGGGGTGCGGCGTCCTGGAGGAATGTCGAAAAATCAATTTGAATTGTGCTCAGCAATTCCTTCCCTCAAATTCATTCTTCAATACCAGAGTCAGTAGATAAATGTATATATAAATAGTATAAAAATTGAAATTGCTTTAAAAGGTTCAACCTCTTGGTAAATTTTATGTTCCAATTTCTCAAAAATCCCTGTTTTCAGTGGAAACATTTATATGCAAACTGCTTCTTCAGAGAGAAACAGGACTAGAACTCCAGTGCCAACTAGGTGTCACTGGAGTTCTAGTCCTCTTCCTCTCCGAAGAGGCAATTTGCATATTTAATTTCCCAGAAGACCATGTATGGCCTATAAGTCTCTTCACTCTGACATGCCAGGCCTAGCTTGTCACTCTCCACAAGGAGAAACCTTGCCCCTTAGAAACATTTATAGTAACAGTAAATTTAATTTACAGACAATTTTTCTTTTCTTTTGCATTTCCGTTGGTTCCTCCTCTTCTTCCAAGGGCCATAACTTTATTCTTGTTCTGTCGCCATTGCCATACGAGGGTTTGCTTTTTTTGCAGGACAAGTTGTAGTTTTGAATGACACCATCTATTTTATCATTAAATATACTAAAAAAATGGGAAAAAAATAATTCCAAATGCAGTGAAAAAAAAAATTGAATTCCACCATTGTGTTTTTGGGTTTTGTTTTTACAGAATGCGGTAAAAATAACGATTCGCGATACTAAACTTGTGTTGTTTTTTTCTATTAATAAATTTTAAAAATTCTGAACTTTGTAGAAAAAAATTATTTTTGTGTCGGCAATTTCCGTGACCCAGAATTTTTTTATTTTCAGTGAATAGAATAGTGTGAGAACTTGTTTTTTTTTGCATACCAAGCTGCAGTTTTTAATAGTAGTATTTTGGGGTACATAAGGTATATGATGTTTTGATCACATTTTGAGGGAGAAGGAGTGTGTCGACCGAAAAATAGCAATTTTAGCCTATTTTTTTTTCTTTATGATCTTTACTCTACAGAATAAATAATGCTATATTTTTATTTGATTGGACTTTTATGGCTGGGCAATACCAAATTATTTCAAATTTAATTTTTTTTATTTTAATCTTAGCAAAAGGGGTGATTTTAATTTGTATTTTTTTTTTTTTTTCAAAATGTTTTTAAAAACTTTTTTTTTTTTTTTTTAAACTTTACACTGTATTACTTAAACCTGTGATTTCTATCTCAATACCAAGGTCAATGTCTATGATATGTAAGCCTTCCTGCCATTCTTAGCAGCCAGATCTGATACCTGCCTGGGAGTAAGTGATACAAGAACGGGTTTGGGTATTTTTGTGTGTAATGATTTGTATAGAAAGCACGTTAGGTTTGGTAAGAAATTTGATGATGTCTCCCCTTTAAATTCGCTATTTTATTCCACGAGAAAGCAAATTTCTTCCAGAAAAAAATAAAATTGCCTTTTGCGCCACCTATAGGTAGAGACCCTGTAAGTCAATGTCCATCCTATTAAAGAGCCAGATACAAATGATACAGTGACAAATATTTATCATCCCAGCACATCGCTCTGTTACCTTCTCTAGACGCCGTGACTGCTACTAACCCCAGCATCCAAGGGGTTAACCAAATGGGATATATATATATTTTTTTATATAATCTCTGTTTATAATTTGTGGTTAATTCCATGTGGAACAATAAGCGACAGATGTTGAATATTTTCCAGACCGATATCTAAGGGGTAAGGTTTCTCTTGGCATGACAGGCCAGGCATGTCAGAGTGAGGAGACTTATAGGCCATGCAGTGCAGTTTTAGTGTCCGTTTTATGCTCCTTTAGAAGCTGCTTTCAACTGCTGCTCAAAAGGATATGTACATTATTTTCAAATAGTCTATTCATGTGAATTCTCCTGTTTGAGTATGAAACATTACCAACTCTTAGCCTCCCAACCCTGCACTGAGCCAGAGAAATTCTCATACTCTTTTCTGAGCAGCAATTGAAAGCAGCACTTAAAAGGAGCATGAGATGGCATTTAAATGGCAGTGCAGCATAGTATTTCAGAGAGAAGCCATCAAAATAGTAAATTAAGTACAATATATTACAAGAATTCATCACTTTGCAATGCCTGTAGGATCATCAAATGTAAAAAAAAAAAGTTTAACAACTCTCGATCATAATTACACTCATTTCCACTCTTTAACAAGAGTGAACCTACCCTTGAATAATAGACAAACAAGTTTTTTCAACGACTTATTGCTGTTACTGTAATACACGGCAGATACATGACAATCTGCTGCATATCAGCCCTGTGTGCACATACCCTTACAGTATCCCAGTCTTTTACAGTTTCCATAGGACATATCAGAAATAATAAGCCGTAAAGCCTCTTCCCCTACCTGTGCTCTGTTTGCCGGGTCTTTCTTGATCCATTTGATCACCGTCTCATATACCAGCTCTTCAGCTTTAGTGTTCAGGCTGTCATTGGAAATGTACGAGACAAAATCTTCTCTGGAAATATTCAGGATCTCCTCCTGATTGGCCACCTCAGGGAAATTCTGCAGGGCATATGCCTTGGCCATATTATACAGCTCCACGCATTGCATGGCTTCTGCCATGGCCAAGATGCCCAGGCAGTTGTTGGCAGTCAGCTGTTTTTCTGCATAGAGAAAGACAAGCAAATCACTTGTATTTTAGAGGTTGTTGCTCCGCGCTGACATTATAAGCACTACATGACAACAAACTGCTTCATCCATCTGCTGATGAATAACTATAAAAAGGCTAGTAATTATAACTTTATAACTTTATTTTTTCTGATTGGTTATTATGTAACATGTTCAATATAAACAATTATCTACGACCTTCTAATAATATTTATCTCGATCCTGTTCCCCTCCGTAAAACATAAATAAACAGGTCACTGCTTTGAATAAGATCAACACACTCGTCTTCTGCTGCAATTATCATTCCCTTCTAATTGGTTATCGGGTTTTCAGGTCCCCACTTACTTTGCATACCTTTGTACTTTCATAGGCAGCCTATACCACAATCAAATGAGTAGACAGGTCAGGTCACTGCCTCTTACAAAATCAGAACACTCCTCTCCTTCTGCTCTAATCATTTCCATTTCCACCATCTGACTGGCTACAGGGGACTGAGACCCCACGTACTCCATCACTAGAGTATAACCATTTACTCCGTAACACAATGAGATGAATAGGCTAGACAGGTCACTGCCTTTCAAAAGATCAGCACACTCTTCTACTGCTGCCGTCTGCATTCCCCTAAACTAAATGCCACCAGGATATTAAATCATGGCCCATTACATATTGGTATATGCAGAACTTTAACTATTTTAAGGTTATGTTCAAACAGAGTTTTTTGAAGATCTTTAAAAATCATTTTTTTAATGGAAAATACACTTTGCTGTTCATATTAGGAGGGTTTTTTTTAACCCCTTCACTACCTTTGACCTACTTTTACATCAAAAGTAGTGTCCCTGCCTTTGATGCTGGCTGACATGCCAAGCCCTCATCTTTCCCCGCACTTGATGGCTGATTTAATCAGCTATCATATACCTCTAACAGCCGCGGATGCAGCGGTGCTCTGCCTGTGGCTGGTAACCAGTTATATCCCGCTGTCAATCAATGACAGCGGTATTTAAGACACACCAACCAGAAGCGCGTCATTCATTCTGCCCATCGGCACCCCCGTCATGTGATTGCAGGGTGCCGAGGGGTTGTCATGACAGCTAGGGGTCTGCTGATGACCCCCATGCCTGTCATTACAATCTTCCTGTGAACGCCGGCTCGTGGCCGACGTTCATAGGAGATCGTAATTTCTGCTATACATAGCAGTTCTGAAGCTCTGCTCTGTGTAGCACAGGCGATCAATTGATCGCAGCTTCAAGTCTCTTAAGGGGAATATTAAATTCAGTATAAGGTAAAAAAAAAGTTTTTAAAAAGATGAAAAAAATAAATAAAACACAAAAATTCAAATCATCCCCCTTTTGCCCCATTAAAAATAAAACAATTTAAAAAAAAATAAAGATACACATATTTCGTATCCCTGCATTCAGAAATGTCTGATCTATCAAAATCTAAAAATAATTAATCTGTTCAATAAACGCCGTAATGAGAAAAAAATCCAAAACGCCAGAATTACATTTTTTTGGGCCGCCTCAACATTGCGGTGAAATGCAATATGAGGCGATCAAAACAAAATGGTATCAGTAAAAGCATCATCTCAGGGCACTAAAAATAAGCCCTCACCCAGCCCCAGAGCCCAAAATATGAAAATGCTGCGGGTCTTGAAAAATGGCGACAAAAGCAAAAATTTATTTATTTATTTTTTCACAAATTTCCGATTTTTTTTACAACTTAAATAAAAAAAAAACTATACATATTTGGTATCTATGTACTCGTACTGACCTGGAGAAGCATATTGTCTGGTCAGTTTTACCGTATAGTGAACATGGTAAATAAAAAAAAACAATTGTGGAATTGCATTTTTTTGCAATTTCAGAGCACTTGGATTTTCTCCCATGTTCCAGTAATGAATGGTATAATTCAAAAGTACAACTTGTCCCGCAAAAAAACAAACCCTCATATGGCTATATTGATGGAAAAATATAAAAGTTCTGGCTCTGGAGAGCAAAAAACAACAGCGCAAAAAAAGAGGAAAATATCAAGATCGTGAAGGGGTTCAAATTTGAAAGCCTACAAAACTCCATGTGAACATAGCCTAATTAATAGACGAGTAGAGTGGGGAACAGAAATGAGTATTGCTACTATACAGAACCTATTTGTAGTCAGTACCCATGGAGTCAGGTAGGGCACTAAGTCCGTAGTGGCTTCTCCTTGCCTTGCTCACATATGGAGAGACCTGTCAGTCTACAGGGGTAGGGAGTGGCCGTAGGGCACCTGCCTCAGATTAGTCATTCAAGACACCTAGTTCCTGGCCCATTTCCCAAACTATGTTTTCATGTCAGATTAAAACATATTTGTCTGCAATAACTGCCTGTACTTCGAGCAACAAGGATCTACCTTTTCCCCCTTATTTGATGGGTTTTTTTGGTGCAGATTTGAGGCTTTTTTTACATGTGTTTTTACATGTGTTTTTTTTTTTTCAAATTCCCCATAGAATTCTATAGAGAACAAACGCACTCCCCAAAAGATGAATAATTCATCAGAGTCTTTAGACGTACAGTGGATAGGAGTTTTCATAAAATCATCTCCAATTTGCTTGGACAGTTAAATACAGCAGATTTTCTGCACAAAAAAATATACAGCGGAATAAACACAGTATTTACGCTAAGTATGAACATGGCCTTAAAGGGAATCTGTCAGCAGGTTTTTGCTATGTAATCTGAAGAAAGTAAGAGATAGAGGCTGAAACACAGAATTCAGGGATGTCTTACTTGTCAAAATTCGTGCTGTAGTTTACTAACTGTGAAGGATTTATCACTAAGAGATTAACATTGCCAGACTAGTCTGACACGCCCCCTCCTGTGATAAGCAGCTCACTGTCTATGGACTTTGTACATAGAGAGCCTGGTGTGGGCGGGACTAGCTTTCTCAGCTCAGCTTCATTCTAAATCTAAAAGCTCTGATTGTTTCAGAACCGCTGCACCCAGTAATCTAAGTGGTATATTGTTGGATTCAGCTTCTACTTGCCGACATTACGCTGCTCTCAGATGAGGAAGCAAAAACCTGGTGACAGACTCCCTTTAATTTTTCTCATTGTGGGTTTTCTTAAGAATGCAGGTAAAACTCACAAAGTTACTGCCACGCCAAAAAATAGCTAAGCACCACAAACAGCTCTGCTACATTAATACATTGCAACATAAAAATAGGACAAAACATAGTAATAAAAAAATGGCTTGAACGAAGCTTTATCCTAACCTGGGAACAATAAAGCATTGCCCAAGCCCGACCACCCTTAAATCTATAGTATAGAAGAATGTTTCTTCCTACCTAAGAACGACACGCAGACTTTACAGAACGTGTGGAACTGGAATTTGCTCGCCGCTTCTAGAAGAATTTTCGCATTGGCCGAATCTATGATCAGGGAACCTGTATAGACAAATTCCAGTAACAGTTCTAAGACTTCCGCATTGATATTGGACATTGCCAGCTCCAGTTTCTCCCCGTTTTTAGCTTGTTCCTTCGACGACCTGGTAAATACAACGACATTCTTAGACATAGGTTCATTCACACTGTAAAAACCAGAATTTTTGCAAATTGTCATCATCAACTCCTTGCAGCAGATGGAAGATTATAAATTGCAAAAAAATACAACTCATCTCTTACTGGATCTGAAAGAGAAGGATTTTTTTTAGAATCATTCAGCAAAATTGATACAAAAAAAAAAAGAAAAAACAAACAAACAAAGCATTTTATTGCTATGGTTATCCGCATTCTCATGCATAAGAGGTTGCATACGTAAGGAGTATGAGGCGACGTTAATGAAAATGGGATACAATGTTAGGGAAACAATACATTTTAATGAGATCATTAATTACAGAGTGTGAGAAAGGCTCTAAAAATTGCTCAACTGGAGCAGATTGTTGATGTATTTGAATATGCATTCGGAAGAAGGAATTAAAGAGATACCATTTTAGTTGTCCTTTTACAGAATTTTTTTCTTTCTTTTTTTTTTTTTCAAAAATCACTTGACATTTAGAGTTGCGTCTCCGAGAGGCATTCTCCTTGCCGGTAGCGGAAAATTCTACTAGTTAATTTAACCTTTTTGATTTCAATGAATAGTAAAGAAGCAAACAATTATCAGTAAATATAGGCTCTCAAGTTTATACAATTCTGTTCTGTCACTTCTTAGCTAAAGGGCTCGTGTGCATACTCGTATTACAAATCTGTGTTGTGTAGTGCTGAGGAATCTTACCGCTATATGATAACTGTTTACTAGCCTGCTTGGCACAAGGTGGCGTATCAACAAGCCACTCTGGGCTAGGACAGAAAAAAGTAACTTTGCCAACTACCTCTCTGATCTATAATGCTGAATGGTGGAATTAGCAATATGTGTTATAAGTTGGCACCATATGGCGGCATACAGGGTGCATATAGGCTCTGTGTGCAGGTGAAAGGTTCTGCACCCAGAGCATAGCTAAGTGAATGAGGGACGCTGTTTCCTCTCCTTAAGTTGACTTTTCCAAAAAAATTTTATTTTTGCCAACTCTTGAAAGAATAATTCTGCCTGGTAATACATTAAAGAGGTATTCCCATCTCCACGATCCCATCCCAATATGTAGTAGATGTAATAATAATAATATTAGTAAATACCTCCAATTAGAAATGTAGTATAGTTCTTCTGATTCACTATGTCACTAACCCCATGTGCAGGGCATTGCAGTAGCTTAGGTATCTATGGTTATGATCATTCATAAAGTGACAGTTAGTTAGTTATTAGCGGTTGTAACCATGGATACCTAAGCTACAGCAATGCCCTGCACATGGGTTAGGTGACATTGCGAATCACAAGAACTATACTATATTTCTAATTAGAGGTATTTGCTAATATTATTATTATTACACCTACTACATATTGGGATAGGATCTTGGAGATGGGAATACCCCTTTAATACTCCTCACAGCTACCAATATAATGTGTATAGCCAAGGACGTTAGGAGACCACATTCTGGGTGCCAACTAATCAAACTGCCATTGCCAGGGTATTTAGATAGAGGTTTAGGGCAAAAAATCTACCTAGGTACACCTCTGGCATTTCTGATGCTTTAGGCTACTTTCCCACAATAAGATTTTGGTGAGTTTTTGATGTGGCCGATAATCTCCACCATTTCTGCACCCATTAAGCAAAATAAGTTACTTGCATTTTTTTCAACAATATGCAGCATAAAAAAACTTTTGGTGGGAATGTAGCCTTAGGATATGTTCACACTGAGTTTTTTTCAGCCCTTCAAAAATGTCCGCTTTTCATGCATAAGACGTTGCAAGAATCGCCCTTTTCTCTGTATTTTTCTTCTTCTTTTATGTCGGAGGTAGTTTTGTTGATACTTAAGTGTTTTTTTTTTATTTCTGGCATTTTTTTTTACGCCAACATTTTCTTGTGAGTTTTTTTTTCCGGACATTTTGAACTCCATTAAGCAGGTGGTGCTTTTTCCCAGAAAAAAAGAAAAAACACTAAAAAAATGGCCTGGGTGTCTTTTTAGCCTTCTCAATGACTTGTACTGTAAGTACTGAGCGCCAGAAACATGGACAAAACACTTGATGTTCTTAAAAGTCTAAAAGCATTAAAAAGAAGTCCTAAAGGAGCCAAATATGAACAGGAACTTATTTTTCCATATAAAAACAATAGGACCATTCTTTTGAGCATCTTCTCTGTGCTTTTTTTTATTGCGTTTTACGGCAAAAAAAAGGCGTAGTGTGAACTTAAGCGTGCTTGTCTTCATAAGAAGATTTGCTTTACAACGCTTAAAGAAGGCACGGAAGGAAAAAAATCTATAAGTAGGAAATGGATATATAAATTATATTTATTTCTGATTTTTTTTTTGTGCAACTATATTTTTTATTTGGAGATTTGACATTATAAATAAACTGGAAAAAAAATAGAAACGTTTTGTTCTTTAAGGCAACCAAAGAGGTTGCGTTGATTGCTTGCTAATGGCTTTTACGTTCCTCCATTGGTTCTGCTTTCTTTCTTTTTTTTTTACTTATTTATGACAACCAATCAAAAATGAACTCACATTGCGAGTCCTCTGAAAGCTGCGAGCTGATTGGTTGTTAGGAGTTCCAGCCTCTCTTACAGGCCATCGTTTGCATCCTAACACTAATTAAATGAATTGAAAATCATTAATTAATTTTTTATTAAGCCTGAAGAAAGAATTGTAAATAACACATGCAAATAAATTCATTAAAATCTAAAAAAAAAAAAAAAAAGAAAAAAAATTCCATACTATTTTTAAATGTGAACTTTTTTCTTCATTTTTTAATAACTTTTTTTTTTAATTTGATTATTATCCCAGGGTCAGATAGGGGCCATCATGGTGTGACGGCTATCAAAACTCTTTCCTCGGCCTATGTCATCAACACTATCCCAATCACAATCTTGAGCCTGGTTGCTAAGGAAACACTGCCTAGTAACCACAGGATATTCAATGAGATTATTTGGCAGTGATCTCCTGGCAACCATTTTGATTCAGTGGCAATTTTGCCTTGACGCGAGTGATGTGATAAATGTTGAATGACATAGTTGTAGGAAAAAAACAAAAACAAAAGGCCTCGTATATCTAAGACAACTAATAGAAACAAAAGTCTTGTTGATGTTAGCAACCAATCAGAGCTAAGCTTTCATTCTTCCAGGGCAGTTTCTGAAATGAAAAGTGAGTTCTGATTGGTTGCTATGAGTAACAAGGCCTAACAACTTGAGTTGACCTAATCTGACAAACCCAGACCGATAATATCATGGAGCAAAGACTGTGGTTTTATAAGACAGCAATGGAGATAATGATTACAGCTGGTGTAAATCGATTCGCAGGACCCGGTCCATCGGCCATGTCAGTAATCCGGGGCTTCTGGACTGCAGGCCTGAGAACCGCCAGCATCCATAGCTCTTCTTTACATTAGTCAGCCTGGTGCGATCTCAACATTGCAATGTGACGTAAATGTGATGTCACACCAGGAAGGCTAATCAAAAGAAGTGTCATGGATGCCGGGAGATAGGAGGAGGCTCTCAGAGCGCCCATTCAGCATCCACAGATTACTGTCATGGCCAATTTATCAGGTCCTGCAAATCGATGCACACTAACTCGAATAATGATTCCTGTATAGGATCCATTCTTAAGGTGCCCACAAACATAATAAAAAACTTAACTGAATGACAAGAGTTATTTATCCAGACACTGGAACACAACAGAGAGGAGAAAATGACATTATCAGACGCTTCTTTCCCACGAAAAAAAATCATCAGACATGTCGAAAACCAACATGCGCGATCCTTCTTCAGAGTTTAAAAAAAAAAAAATAAAACAACACACATTTTTCAGGAAACGCTCCTTTTTGGGGGAGTTTTTGAAAGAGTTCTTCTATTTCTGAAGAGTTTTGGAAGAGTTTTTCTTTTTCCTGTAGAGTTATTTGCAGCCTTTTCATAGAACAGTGTCTCATTTGCAGAGTTACAAATAATGCAAGGGAAAATGGAAGCAGTCTGCATTGCTGAATAAAAATGACGATCCAAGACAAGAATAGAGGAATGGTGGTTTAATGTCAACGCGTTTCAGAGTCACTCCGACTCCTTCGTCAGGACGACCACAGATGAGTCATTTGGAGTTAACTTGAATTTTCTTTTTTTCCACCAGATGTTTTTCAAAACCTCTTCAAATTAAAAAAGAAAAGTTCAAAAACTCCTCATATGAGCAACAGAGAGAAATTATTTAGAAGAGTTTTCCAAGAATTTTTGAATTGTTTTTTGAGGAGGATTTTGAACAGGATCCAATAAAAAAAAAACTCATCAAAAAACTCAGTGTGAACATAGCTTCACCCTCGACATTTGTGAAGGATCAGGGCACTATAAATAGCAACCAATCCCTGCAAAGTCATTTTGTTTAATGCATTTGGTCACAATTTTTTTTTATCTCTATATGGACTGGAAACTTATAATATCATGTCATTGAAAAATGGACAGCTAATAATTAGGGATGAGCAGACCCATGGAAGTTCGGGCTCTTGTACCCGACCTGAATTTTAGTTCGAGTAGCAGAACTGTACCCAAACTTGAACCAGAATCCGAACCCCATTGAAAAAAATGGAGACCTTAACGTTGGGTCTTGGTATGAAACAAAGGATCTCTCTCACTTTCTCCGGAACTCCGAACATTCCAATGCTCTTCCGGGAGAAGTCCATGTTCGGAGTTAAACACCGGACACTAACTGTCCGGTACGAACCGCAATCTTTTAAGTTTGGGTTTGCTCATCTCTACTAATAATCAAAATTGAAAAAAAAATGGATTTATTCCAATCTTTTCCTATGCTGAATTTTAGAGGTAATTTATATTATCGATGTGTTAAATTCTTCAATTCCCTTTTTCACTCTCTTGATGTTGCCTTAGCTTGAGGTATGTGGATTTATACTAGCCTAAAGTTTGACCAAGCAAGAGTTGAAAGAAGTAAAAAAAAAAGTATATATAAAAGAAGCCTTTGCCGCTGTGGGAAATATAAAGATAGAATAAAAGATAGCGAATCAATCAAACTAACAGCAAAGCATTACATGGGGACACATCCTAGGCCCCGGCTGGCGCATGGAGGTGCTTTAGCAGCTCTGGGCTGTATGATAGGAACAGAAAGTGATATACTTTTAGCTTTTCTTTTCCGATTCAACTCGCTTTGACCTGTGATCTTTAAGCAGGCTTTGATATAGCGTAAAGATATATAAAATAAAACGCTGTCTTTCATCAGACTTTTTGATCTTTTTTTTTTCTTTCCAAGGTTATATGTAAAAAAAAAAAAAAAAAAAGGCTTTTTTTTTGTTCTAAAAATATATTGTTCCCTTTAGGCACTAAAAGAAAAGACCTCAGTGACACAGCTTTGAAAACGGAATACGAGACAAGATAGACAGACAAATGGTTAGAGAGAGCAAAGGAGAGGGGAGAGGGACGGAGGGAGGGAGTCATCCAGATCTCCCGCACGAAGCCAGAAGCCATCCTTAAGGAGTTTTCAAGTCTGTTTTCCTGCATAAAGCGCTAAATCATTTGAAATCAAAATATTGCCTGCATTTGGAAGTGTGAATTAGTGCATTGGGAGCTATTGTGACTGTCACGACCCGATAGGCCTGAAAGAGTAAACAAATAGTAAGAAGAGTTTGGTAACGAAGAGAAAAAAAAAAAAGAAGGTTGGGAAGAAGCAAGATGTTATTCGGAAAAAAAATATGGATATTAACAAAGCACACGGCTGACCATAGAGAAGGCTGTCCTGAACATCCTAGAAGAACTGACGTTAACATTCTGGATTTCTAGTTGGCTACATTTTCACAAGTCCACAAGATGACATGGAAAGAGCACCTCTTTGGTCTCGGTTCTTCTACACCAAGGATTTGGGGTTTTTTTGCAGGCTGAATGATTCATCTAGCTAAAGCTATAACAGTTTACTGTAACACAGCTTAAAATTAGAAATAAAAAAAAAACATAAAAAATTAGACGTTGGGTGCGCTCATTCACTCGGCAATACAGAAAGCATTCACGCATTGTATACAACAATAGAAGACATTCTGCATTTCACACGATGAGGGGCAGCATATAGAGTGGGGTCCCATATGGAAAAATATGGGGTTCCCATTTAGTGCAGGAACATATTACCATTCACTAAGGGTGCTTTCACATTGCGTTTAGGGACACACTCGGTGGCCCCGTCGTAGCATATGTCCGCACCCCCGCAAAATGTTGAACAACCAGATGCAGTCTACAACGTCTGAGTGTCCGCCTCCAGTAGGCGTACACTCCCGAAAACGATGCATGTCAGAACACACATTTGCTCTGCCGGCACCATTACAGTCTAGGGCCCCGTTGGTGCATACATCCGAATCCAATTTTGCGGGGAGAGGTTCGGACATATGCCCCGACGGGGTCACCGAGTGTGTTCCTAAACGCAATGTGAAAGAACCCTAAGGTTCTGAAGCAAGAGCATACAGTATTTTTCAACTCGCCCATTGTAGGAAAGAAGGACATTAAGCATCTACCCAAGGAAAATTGGGGCCATGTGGCTTTTTTGAAATAAGGGAAAGAGTAATAATGGATTAATACTGCTCCAAAATGCCTTAAAAGTGTTATCCTGAACTTTTATATTGATGGCCTATCCTTAGGATAGGTCATCAATATCTGATCGGTATGGGGGCATCAGTAAGGTACTATGGATCCACCACTATTTATTCGGATAGGGGCCGATGTGCCATACCCGGCCTCGGTCGCTATGTAGCTGATGCATCTATATTGTGCAGCTTTGCAACTAATCACATCCAGCCCCCAGTACTGGGTACGGCTGATCAGTGGGAGTGCTGGGTGTCGCACCTCCTTCAATCTGATTATGATGACTTATCCTAAGTATAGGCCATCAATATAAAAGTACTGGACAACCTCTTTAAAGATGCCGCCTTACAGTGCCAATTATCAGAGTTTATAAACCATAAATGCACACATAGTAATGCCATAGAAAAAACCCAATAATGCCAATATAACAAAATGTACCCTACTGTAAGTTTGAATTAGGGTAGGATGGCAGTGTCCATATTACCCATGAAAATGGAACTAATTTGAGCCCACCCTCCTCACTATGTGCCCCCAATTAAAGTGTGACATAGAAAATGCTGGTGTCTGCATTGGCCGCTACTACTGGGCTAATCGGATTCACTGCAACCTTATCAAAGGATACCTTTATAATGGGTAATGGTAGCAAATGGCTTGTAAAATGTGACATAGGAGCTGTTAGTTGTCAATCTCGGCAGGGTTCACAGTAAAACATCCTGGTTGCCACCCCAACTTACTGGGTTTATCAGCGCACTTGGAAACTTCTAGTAGAAACACTTGTAATCATTGTAAAGCTTTTATCGTTATGTATTCCAGTACTATAAAAATATAGCATCTGAGTCCTCCAAGCCAGCTATGGGGGTCTGCTCAGGTCAGGACCCAGATCCTATGAACACAGTTATCTGAAATATAGTATTTTACCGTAAACTGACTATCCAGGTCAACGTCCCTCCAGATGACATGGTTGGCAGCCAACACTTGATTATGACAGATGGAACCTGCTTAACAAGTTCAGAGCTGTCAATTCTAATGGAAACCCTTCTGCTAATGGACAAAAAATAGGAATTGATATGTTTTTCCTTTTTTTCAGAATATTTGCTAGATGAGGGTTGTGGGCCAAAGCTGTGACCTGGGTAACTTGTGACTTTTCCTGAATTGCACAGCGTTGCTTGCCAAATCATGTAGTAGGTTAAACTATCATGCCACCTAAAAACCAAACACTGCACTATGTGTGTCAACAAATTGCAATGCATGGTCATTTTACCCAAAGGTGATGGCATAGAGGGCTAAAAAAGTGACTACTGATTACCCAAATGGTGCTCAGAACAGATGTTCAGAGGCTGGTGGGTCTAAAGACTCTATCAGCACCTCAGGTTTCTTTTCCTTAGTACTAACTTTTATGGTCCCTTCTGTGTCTTCATACTTGTAGTCAGTGTCCAGGTCAAAGGACATGAACCCTTGAAATAAAGAAACCCCAGTAAATGCAGAAATATGATCCCCAAGTTGGGGGAATTTAGAGGACGAGAGACTTCATCTGACTGGTTCCAGGTACTTTTCATAGGCTCACTCCTAATCACCCGCAACAGGAGGTAACTCCCTTCCCGCTTCATTAAAGTGATGAGTGACCATCCTAAATTGGCACCACTCTCACAGCAGTTGTTTGGTCTACCTATTGTGCACACCCCTTTCCACCATTTCCAATTCCAAAAGAATTTCCACCCAACCTTCCAAGACTCTTGAGCCCACCTAGATAAAGGCTGATTAATCCCATAGTCGTAGCTACGCTTTTCTTTACCAAATCTCCATTTTGCTCCTCTAGCTTTCTATCTAAAGAACATGTTCAAGTTATGTTGTGTGTTGGCACCACATCTAGTATCCAGCAACTGTGACACAATCCCTTCTACAGTAGCCCCCTTGGGCTATGTTGTAGATGAACTCACCATTGCTTGATTTTTGGAAGCCATGAAAGTCAAGTGAAAATCTTAGGAAAGTCATCATGATTGTCACTCAACTGTTCAAAAGAAAGATAATAACCAATTTTACGTACTGTAGAGTTACCTTATACGTACTTGTAGTGCTGCTTCTTTTTTTTTCTTTGGATGTTTTGTAACCTTAAATTTTACCATAAATTAGACTTTGCTTCTATTAAAAGTAGTAAGTAATTTGAAGGGAATCTGTCTGAAGGGTTTTAACCCCCCAACTATTTATATGCACTTGTAGCTCTTTCAAAGACAAGTCCAGCAACACCTTTATATGGCCAGTGCATTCCTCCATTACTGGAAAATCAATGTTTAAATTGATATGCAAATGAGTGTGTAGATCTGAAGCCTCCGTCACTCCAGCTCTATTCCCCGTCCGGTGATGGCTCCTCCTGCTTGACTGACGACTCCTTTGCCTGTATTTACAGAACATGGAGGCTGTCACTCAAGCAGGCCAAGGTGGTGCTAGGTAGGGAGTAGAGCTGGAGTGACAGAGGCTTCACTATAACTACTATAGCGCTGCAGCCTCATTTGCTTATCAACTCAAACGCTGATTTCTCAGGAAAGGACGGGCCATGTAAAGGTATTGTGGACTTGTCTTTGAAAGAGTAACATAAATAGTTTGGGGGGATGAAATCCTGCTGACGGATTCCCTTTAAAAAAAATTAAGACCCCCAGTTATTTATTATTTCTTTCTTTCCAGACCCCTGACACTGCCGCTCCTTGTCACTACGTTTGGATAGCAATGCTGAATACAAAGCGCTCTCGTCTCTTCAGATAACTCTCTGACCACTCAATATTATTTATTTTTTTAAACACTTCATCCAGGAAGCGACATAATCTCCTCCACTTATTTGATTTTGTTGTAACCTGAAACGTCTCCCTGCTTTATATCGTCAGGGATAAATGCATTTCTCTGGCTTTGTGATACGCATCAAGCTTTTAAGGGGGCAGAGTTCGTACGAAATCCTGTAAAGTAAGCAAGCAACTACGGGAAAAGAATATTTCAGGACAAAATAATGCCCCATGAGAAGGGAATACTGCAGCATTAAAAGGGTTACAGACAATTAGCGCATCTAATTGTGAGACTTCCAGAACTATTTTCTGTAAGTGTAATCAAGTCAATTGCTACTTTCTTGTAATAGCAGCATGAACGGGGGAATGACTTCTCTCCTGGTTAATATATAGCAACATTTACATGTAGGGTTGTTTAGAAAATTACATTAAAGTAGAGTATGGAAATCTGGCCTTGGAGAGGTATTTCCACAATAGACCTCTATGGTAAATTTATAGGAGCATGCTTGCTCAGCTCTTTAAAACCCATAGACATTAAAGGGGTTAACTCTGTGACTGCAGACTTGTGAATCATTGTGAACTGTGAGAATTCTCCAGTGCCGAAAGCGAGACCGGAGAGAAGCAATATGCATACTTCCTGCCACATTCCAACTAGACGTGATGCTGCACATGTCTAGTCGGAATGTGGCTAGAACTACGTATATTGCATACTTGTGGGCAACATGGCTGACCACTCTTGCCACCTGCATTGGAGAATCCTGACAGCAAGCACAAGTGCGCAACGTGGGGATTTATAAGTCTGCACATAGAGTGATTGCAGACTTTCGTAAACAATCTGCACAACCCCTTGAATGGAGAGCCATGCATACATATGAGGCTGGTATTCCACTTTTTTCCTTTCTATCTGAAGCTTAAGTCTCAGGAGACTACTGTTCTCCAAATAGGAGTCCATCTCTTAGATAAGCCAGTCAGATTACCCCATGAAAGATCATTGGTTGAACATGACATAAATGTGTGGGCACCCTAACACTAAGTCTCCTACCGATCCAAAGAATCCCACTTCACAACAGGTGACCTTGTAGATCCTAAGCCCCAATAAAAGCACAACTAATACCTAAAGAATTAGACCTGACCCTTTACATAAAAAATAATAATTTTACACTAGTCTTGAAGGGGTTGCCCACGTTTGAGGCCTTTATTTATTTCTTTTTTTATTAAATGCATGTATTTGGGGCTCAAAATAAATTTTTGCACCTTTTGCCATTTACAGGAATGTTGCTTCCCTGAACATTCAACTTTGATGTGATCTGTTTTCATAAATTATCTGAGTGGACCTCAGAAAAAGACAGATAAAGTAGAGTTAGAAACGCTCAATCAGATGGTCAGAACAAGCTAACAAGTTCACTGTCAGTGCAACACGAGACTAAAGAAGGCAAACAATGCATTTTTTTTAATTAAACAAAATTGCAAAAATTATTTTAGCCCCAAATATATGCACTTAAGTAAAAATAAATGTGGCTAGCCCCTTAAAATGGAATCTATCATCAAATTTTTGCTATGTAATCTAAGACAGCATGATGTAGGGGTTGAGATCCTGATTCCAGCGATGTGTCACTTTCTGGTCTACATTCTGTCATTCTGATATAATCACTGTTTTCTCTACTGCAGATCTAGCAGAGCTCAGAATACAGAGCTGTGTATAACCCCACCCACATTACTGATTGGCAGTTTTCTGTGTGCACTGTATATCAACAGCCAATCAGTGGAGGGGGTGTGGTTGGACCAGGGAGGGGGTGTGGTTGGACCAGGAGGTATGAGACGCCTAGTTCTGTAGTGATAATCTCCAGCTGATAAAACACTGATTTTATTGAAACAGCAACACACAGCCTAGTAAGTGACACATCACTGGAATCAGGATGTCTCCCAACATCATGCTCCTTCAGATTACATAACAAAACCTGCTGACAGATTTCCTTTAATCTCGCAGTTCTCCTGAACATGATGCTGGTTTTTGGCCCTCTGATCCCTATATATAAACCTAGTCTAGTTTTGAGGATTTGGGGTCTTCTCATGAATCACTGCCTCTGCATGCCTTTATGGTTTGGGTCCTATCATGCATCTTCTATTTCTAACTCTATTTTTTTTAGGGTTTGTGTGGATTCCAGCTCATATTTGCCAATAATCCCTACTGTTATAGAACAGTCCATCAGTAGGGACTAGTGATGAGCGAGTATGTTTTGTTAACCCTTTCGCCGAGTATACTCGGGCGAGCACCGAGTATATACAGCGTGCTTGGTGATATGTTTGAATCACTCCCGTGTGTATGATTTGCGACTGTTTGAAAGCTTTATTACATGTGAGGAATGTGTAAGAAGCAGACAATCCTCACATGTAATAAAGCTGTCAAACACCTAAACACCTACCAAAAATTATGGACTGCAAAACATCAGTACTTTTAAAACCAAGATTTATCCTTAGAAGATGGCTGCTCGTACCCCGTGCTGGAGGGAGGAATATTCGGTGAGTTACTTGTTATTTAACATTTTATTTTAAAATTGTAACAGCTTAGTAAAGGGCAGTATGTTTTTTTTACTTGTTTTTTTTTTTGCTTTTTGCTCAGAATTTTATTGACTTTCAGACTATGATTTCTAGAAAAACTATTTAATACGTTTCTGCATGATCAAGCTCCTCATGGGCAGTCATTATGCAAATTAGTAAAATATTATCACAATGCTGCCAATCTGATATTCAAAAAAAAAAAGTTTTGTATAAAATAATCTAATTTCTACCAACATGGCAGCCATAAAATGAAATTCTATACTTGTCCCTACACATTTCTTGTGTCCCGCGGCCTTTTTTATACTCTGTGCTGTATTGGTTTTTTTAAATTACTTAAAAAAAAGAAAAAACAACTTTAAAGGATAAAGCAAAGTTAGATTTACTCCCAAATCCCTCATTCTACGCTCAGAGCAATATCTGCCGAGCGCACATGGGAAGAAATTTCATAATGGAAAAAAAGGCCACGGGAGGCCACCGTCTTCATTCCAGTGACTATTTGTCTGTGTGTAAAATAAATATATTGCAGCCAGTCGGTGCTCGGACCTTAATAAATGCCAGTGGACCTCTCCGCTTCTTTTCTGGTCATGCAAATTTAGCATTAAAAGAACAATCTGTTGTAGTTTTGCTACTGACTGTTCTGCTCTTTTGTCTTATACTCATGTAGAACAGGTTGGCCTGTATGTTTTACTGTTTTTTTTAAGCATTTCACAGTGCTGCAGTGTATATTTTTCTTAGAAATCTGGATGACGCAGTCCCTCTGTTATTCTTCCTGGAAATAGCTGATAACTGGGTGCTGCCATGTACCTGGTTAATTGTACAATGTCCATTTCGGGTTGACAGTGTCCATACTATTTAGATATGCAAATTGTCTCTTCAGAGAGGAAGAGGACATGAACTCTATAGCGCCACCTGTTGGAAGCAGAAATCCTACAAGTCAATATCGACCCTTTAACGAGCCCTGTAATATGACTTAGGATAAAAGCCAAACCAGAATCTTAATTTGCAGACACATGTTTCAGGGTGTTGCTCCTCATCAGTGTAAAGCGTGAGATCTGATTTGGCTATATGAGAGGCTTAAGACTGCGATCTAAGGGGTAACATTTCTCCTTGTGGAGAGTGATACGCCAAGCATTGCATGATGAGGGGCAATACCCCGAAACACTGTGTCTGCAAATTGAGATTCTGATTTGGCTTTCATCTTAAGTCATAGGACAAGGCTCATTAAAGGGTCGATATTGACTTATGGGATTGCTACTTCCAATAGGTGGCGCTAGAATTTTAGTCCTCTTCCTCTCTGAATAGACAATTTTACATATTTAATTTCCCAGAGGAGCATGCATAGCATGTATAAGTCAACTCACTCTGACATGCCAGGCCTTGCATGTCACTCTCCACAAGGAGAAACATTACCCCTTAGATCCCATACTATTTATAGACACACCCTATTGCCAGGTATAATGTTATGCCCAGTTGGTAACTAACCATCGATTTCCAGGAGGAATAACTGATGAACTGCACAAGGCAAGTGCTAAGAAAATGTGCTTAAGAATTGTTAAAATACAAGGCATGGCAATATAATCATGCAGTAGGTACATTAAGAGCACAGCCCTCTAAAAAATTAAATGAAAGCTAAAAAGTACCCTATTAACTTAAACCAAGTGGATTGTGGCTATAGCGGTAAGCAATGGGCCAACGGGGGCCCCCATCACCCTCAATCATCCTTCGATCATAAATAGCCACAACAGCTGGACCCTAAAAAGTGTGGTCCTAAGTGAGAGGACTGAATTAGGCTTTTTGTATGGCTTATATAACATTTTACAGAAAAACAAATGGTTAAAAATTACAAAAATATTGTTTTTTTCCTCCCAAAACGGCGCCACACTTCTGTACAGGTCACGTGTGGTACTGCAGCTCAACCCCATTCCCTTCAATTTAGCTGAGCTGCAATGGCAGAAACAAGGACAGGTGTGACCCTGTTTCTAAATGAAAGCGGCCATATTTTTCTAATCCTGAACAATCCCTTCAAACATTTCTTATTTTTTTCACAAAGCCTCAAAAGTACGGAGTTTCTTTCAAACTTTTTCCGCCTTTTTACTTTCTTCAAGGAACTTTCCTTTTATCAAGAAAGGATAAATCTTGAAAGTACTGTAAGAATGGCAAGAGAGAGAATTATAAAAAAAAAAAATGAAAAAAGATTTATGTGGAGACAGAAGATGCAAAAAAATAAAATAAAATAATGGCATGTTAAAATAAATAAATAATAATAAAAATAACTAGTCGGTGTACTTCCCAGCATCATCTATCAAATATTTCATTATAAATCAAAAGACGCCTTCCTCCCTCTCCCCTTCTTTGATTTATTCAATAGAAATAATAAAACACAAATTCAAGATTTCATCCATTTTTTTTTTCTTTTAGAAGAGAAGTTATGAAGAAGACAGATGTGACAGCTTACTGGATATGCTAAAATTTACCTTCACAAATGCTTTAAACATATTTTCCATTGGAGCTTACCACATCCCGCAGATTTATTTTTTCTAATACCGTGTGATGCAGAAACAAAGAGGTAAAATATAATTTTACGCATAAAATATCAATTATTTTCAAATATTTAAATAATCTTGCAAATAAGGGTCAGAATCTTTTCTTTTTAATCAAGAGGTTTCTTAATTAAGGTAGTTGTTACTTATTTTAGAAATAAAATTATTATGTCTTTTTTTTAAGAATCTAAAATAGTCATATTGTAATAATACTCATTTATTAAAATGTTCTTCATATATTTTAAAGGAACGGATCAATACACCTAGAAGATTGTTTCATTTTCTTAAGGCCTACATGGGCAATGGTGTTCATGATAGCATTTTATGTAAAAATTAGCAGCAATTAATACATTATTACAATGTAATTCCATATATATATGTATTTTCTTCTTATTTTTTTTTGATCTGCCATATTCACTCCTGCTATCTGTAACACTTAAAAAGAAAGTGACACAGCTAGGTGCAGTGCACTGTCAAATCAATGAGAAAAGCAGCAGGAGAGCCAGCTATGTGAAGAGGTTAGACAGCTACTACATCAGTAAAATCATAGAAAATTGTTAATGAAAGTTGCTCTATTTTGCATAAAGAAAGAAGCTGAATAACAATATAGTGCAAAGTTATCCATATGTATCAAATCCTCACAAAAACATCTTAATATGTCATAGGGATATATTTAAGAAAAACACAACATATACTGTATATATATACATATATATATATATATATATATATATATATATATATATATATATACAGTGCTGGCCAAAAGTATTGGCACCCCTGCAATTCTGTCAGATAATACTCAGTTTCTTCCTGAAAATGATTGCAATCACAAATTCTTTGGTATTATTCTCTTCATTTAATTTGTCTTCAATGAAAAAAACACAAAAAGAATTGTCCTAAAGCCAAATTGGATATAATTCCACACCAAATCTAAAAAGGGGGTGGACAAAAGTATTGGCACCCTTTGAAAAATCATGTGATGCTTCTCTAATTCGTGTAATTAACAGCACCTGTAACTTACCTGTGGCACCTAACAGGTGTTGGCCATAACTAAATCACACTTGCAGCCAGTTAACATGGATTAAAGTTGACTCAACCTCTGTCCTGTGTCCTTGTGTGTACCACATTGAGCATGGAGAAAAGAAAGAAGACCAAAGAACTGTCTGAGGACTTGAGAAACCAAATTGTGAGGAAGCATGAGCAATCTCAAGGCTACAAGTCCATCTCCAAAGACATGAATGTTCCTGTGTCTTCCGTGCGCAGTGTCATCAAGAAGTTTAAAGCCCATGGCACTGTGGCTAACTTCCCTAGATGTGGACGGAAAAGAAAAATTGACAAGAGATTTCAACGCAAGATTGTGCGGATGGTGGATAAAGAACCTCGACTAACATCCAAACAAGTTCAAGCTGCACTGCAGTCCGAGGGTACAACAGTGTCAACCCGTACTATCCGTCGGCGTCTGAATGAAAAGGGACTGTATGGTAGGATACCCAGGAAGACCCCACTTCTTACCCCGAGACATAAAAAGCCAGGCTGGAGTTTGCCAAAACTTACCTGAGAAAGCCTAAAACGTTTTGGAAGAATGTTCTCTGGTCAGATGAGACAAAAGTAGAGCTTTTTGGCAAAAAGCATCAACATAGAGTGTACAGGAAAAAAAAAGAGGCATTCAAAGAAAAGAACACGGTCCCTACAGTCAAACATGGTGGAGGTTCCCTGATGTTTTGGGGTTTCTTTGCTGCCTCTGGCACTGGACTGCTTGACCGTGTGCATGGCATTATGAAGTCTGAAGACTACCAACAAATTTTGCAGCATAATGTAGGGCCCAGTGAGAGAAAGCTGGGTCTCCCTCAGAGATCATGGGTCTTCCAGCAGGACAATGACCCAAAACACACTTCCAAAAGCACTATAAAATGGTTTGAGAGAAAGCACTGGAGACTTCTAAGGTGGCCAGCAATGAGTCCAGACCTGAATCCCATAGAACACCTGTGGAGAGATCTCAAAATGGCAGTTTGGGGAAGGCACCCTTCAAATATCAGGGACCTGGAGCAGTTTGCCAAAGAAGAATGGTCTACAATTCCAGCAGAGCATTGTAAGAAACTCATTGATGGTTACCGGAAGCGGTTGTTCGCAGTTATTTTGGCTAAAGGTTGTGCAACCAAGCATTAGGCTGAGGGTGCCAATACTTTTGTCCGGCCCTTTTTTGGAGTTTTGTGTGAAATGATCAATGATTTGATTTTTGCTTCATTCTCTTTTGTGTTTTTTCCTTGCAAGCAAATTAAATGAAGATAATAATACCAAAGAATTTGTGATTGCAATCATTTTCAGGAAGAAACTGAATATTATCTGACAGAATTACAGGGGTGCCAATACTTTTGGCCAGCACTGTATATATATATATATATATATATATACCAACCTTTGCACTTGTTTTTATTTGCTTTCTTTATGCAAAACCAAAATAAAGAAGCTTTCATTAACAATTTCCTATGATTTTACTGATGTAGTGACTGTGTAACCTCTTCACATAGCTGTCTGTCCTGCTGCTTTTCCCATAGGTTTGACAGACCTAGGTGTGTCACTGTCTTTTTAACCCTTTACAGACTCAGTTACGCAGATACATCATATGCCGGCTCCCTGACTTTGATGTGGGTTTAGGAAAGGCATCTTGCCCGGCAGATGATATCTTGATATACAACCAACATTAGCTTCTAAGAGTGGATGTCCATCTGCGGCTGTTAACCTGTTAAATACCGCTGTCAATGTCTAACAGCGGCATTTACAGTGCGTTGGCAGGGGGAGCATCATTCTTTGCGCCCATCGGCACCCCAGTGATGCGATCGTGGGACACCAAGGGTCTCCTGAAGATCCCTGTGCTTGTCATGATGGTCCTCCTGTGAATACCAGCTTCTGGCTGGTGTTTATAGGAGACTGTGATATTTGCTGTATTCAGCAGTACCTCAATATTGCTGTACATAGCACAAGCGACTGGATGATCACAGGTTCAATTCCACTAGGGGGACTAACAGATACAGTGAAAAGAAAAAATAAATAAAAATACACATATGTGGTATCGTTACATCCATAGAAGTCTGATCTATCAAGATATAAAATTAACTAACCTGATCAGTAAACAGAGCGATGAAAAAAAAATCTAAATACCAGAATTACGTTTTTTCGCCTAATCACAACATTGCAATAAGGGGGCGATCAAAACATCGTATCTACCCCTAAATGGTGTCAATAAAAATGTCAGCTCAGGGCACAAAAAATAAGCCCTCACCCAGCCCCATCAACCAAAAATTGACATACTGTATATACAGTACAGACCAAAAGTTTGGACACACCTTCTCATTTAAAGATTTTTCTGTATTTTCATGGCTATGAAAATTGTACATTCACACTGAAGGCATCAAAACTATGAATTAACACATGTGAAATTATATACTTAACAAAAAAGTGTGAAACAACTGAAAATATGTCTTATATTCTAGGTTCTTCAAAGTAGCCACCTTTTGCTTTGATGACTGCTTTGCACAGTCTTGGCATTCTCTTGATGAGCTTCAAGAGGTAGTCACCAGAAATGGTTTCCACTTCACAGGTGTGCCCTGTAAGGTTTAATAAGTGGGATTTCTTGCCTTATAAATGGGGTTGGGACAATCAGTTGTGTTGTGCAGAAGTCTGGTGGATACACAGCTGATAGTCCTACTGAAGAGACTGTTAGAATTTGTATTATGGCAAGAAAAAAGCAGCTAAGGAAAGAAAAACGAGTGGCCATCATTACTTTAAGAAATGAAGGTCAGTCAGTGCGAAAAATTGGGCAAACTTTGAAGTGTCCCCAAGTGCAATTGCAAAAACCATCAAACGCTACAAAGAAACTGGCTCACATGAGGACCGCCCCAGGAAAGGAAGACCAAGAGTCACCTCTGCTTCTGAGGATAAGTTTATCCGAGTCACCAGCCTCAGAAATCGCAAGTTAACAGCAGCTCAGATTAGAGACCAGGTCAGTGCCACACAGAGTTCTAGCAGCAGACACATCTCTTCAATAACTGTTGAGGAGACTTTGTGCAGCAGGCCTTCATGGTAAAATAGCTGCTAGGAAACCACTGCTAAGGACAGGCAACAAGCAGAAGAGACTTGTTTGGGCTAAAGAACACAAGGAATGGACATTAGACCAGTGGAAATCTGTGCTTTGGTCTGATGAGTCCAAATTTGAGATCTTTGGTTCCAACCACCGTCTTTGTGCGACGCAGAAAAGGTGAACGGATGGACTCTACATGCCTGGTTCCCACCGTGAAGCATGGAGGAGGAGGTGTGATGGTGTGGGGGTGCTTTGCTGGCGACACTGTTGGGGATTTATTAAAAATTTAAGGCATACTGAACCAGCATGGCTACCACAGCATCTTGCAGCGGCATGCTATTCCATCCGGTCTGCGTTTAGTTGGACCATCATTTATTTTTCAACAGGACAATGACCCCAAACACACCTCCAGGCTGTGTAAGGGCTATTTGACCAAGAAGGAGAGTGATGGGGGCTACGCCAGATGACCTGGCCTCCACAGTCACCAGACCTGAACCCAATCGAGATGGTTTGGGGTGAGCTGGACCGCAGAGTGAAGGCAAAAGGGCCAACAAGTGCTAAGCATCTCTGGGAACTCCTTCAAGATTGTTGGAAGACCACTTCCGGTGACTACCTCTTGAAGCTCATCAAGAGAATGCCAAGAGTGTGCAAAGCAGTCATCAAAGCAAAAGGTGGCTACTTTGAAGAACCTAGAATATAAGACATATTTTCAGTTGTTTCACACTTTTTTGTTAAGTATATAATTCCACATGTGTTAATTCATAGTTTTGATGCCTTCAGTGTGAATGTACAATTTTCATAGTCATGAAAATACAGAAAAATCTTTAAATGAGAAGGTGGGTCCAAACTTTTGGTCTGTACTGTATATGTCAATGTGGTGATTGAAATTTTTTTTGTTTTTAAAAAAAAACACAAAAAAACTGAAAACCTATAAAACAAAATTCTAAAATTCATCAGCAGAAAATTAAAAATAAAGTATATTTCCCTCATCCCCTATTGACAAGTCAACATTGACCTTTCAGAAAAAAAAGTCAAATATGGCCAGGAAGCCTATCGTTTTATCCATGTGGTGTTAATTTGAGTCTCATTTTTTTTGTTAAAATGACGAAAAGGCAAAAAAAAAAAAATTAAGTAAGGCCCACGCTCATAAAACTTCCAACTACTTTGCGGACTGGCTAGATAAAGGCAACAATATTTTTTTTTTCAACCCTGCTCCACTGGGAAGAAGAAAATAGCCGATGAATTTCATCCACTAAGTGATAAAATAAATTGAATTTCAAAAGTATAAACACAGAGGAGCGGGAAGATTTTTTTATTTATTTTTTTATTCTTATTTTTTTTACAGAAAAAGGCTAGAGGGCTCCATCCATTGCTATTATCTACGGAATAAGTAGCCTCTGTACTTTTAAGTGATAACAGCCATCAGACGCTGCTGTGAATATTAAGCTGCGAAAAAGGGCAAAAGATAACGGGGGACGGGGGGAAGCATCCAAACACATAAAAACACAAAGTAAACAGACACACAAAAAACACTACAGCCGGTTCACACACACCATCAAAGGCCTACCGTGTCAACAGAGAGTTAAAATAGTACAGTTTTATACACACATCTCTCTAGATCGGTCATCGGATAAATAAAAAATAATAATAAGAAAAAATAAGAAAAAATAGGGAGCAGATGCATCAATCTCCTGAAAGGAAAATGTCACTTCTACAGTGTTAGTTTATAGAAATTCAGTATTTCTCATAGCAAGCAATGGTAACACGAAGTCTTCGCGGCACACGGCTATCACCCTCCTGCTCTGGCTCTCAGCTCAGGGCCATGCTGCAAAGCAAAGAATGCACCAGGATTAATTTTTCAACGCTTGAGAAAAATAGGTGTTAAATTTATTATTACTATTTTTTATTATTATTATTTAAAGGGCATTTTTTGATTCTACTCTCCTACTCTAGCCTACATTATAAAAGATGGATTTTTTATTTTATTTAGTCTGTTAAAAAATAATCTAAAATGGAAAAAACATGTCTAGATGGATTTTTTGTTATTTAGTTAACATGTATATATATATATATATATATATATATGTATATATATATATATATATATTATTTTTATATTATTATTTTTTATTATTATTTTATATTAGTTTTTAATATTTTATATCTATCTATATAGAGATAGATATAAAATAATATAAAATGATAATATAAAATAATAATATAATAGAAAATAATATAAAATAAAAAAAACATAGATCTAGTCTAGATGGATTTTAAATACAAAAAAAATCTATCCAGATATGTTTTTTATTTTACATTATTTTAGATTATATTATATTATTATTTGTTTATATTATTTTTATTATATATATATATTCAATAAAATTAAGATAAAAAATAATAATATAAATAAAACAATTTTAAATAGTAATATAAAATAATACAAAAAATCTTTATCTTATATTATATTATGATATATTTTGTACTATTTTTATTGTATATATATTTATATATACACAATAATAAAATACAAAATAATATAAAAGAAGAATAATATAATATAACATAAATAAAATAATTTTAAATAATATAAAATAATAAAAATATTTTATATTATATGTTTTTTACTATTTTTATTGTATATATATCTATATATGTAATAAAATAATAGAAAAAAGAATATAAAAAAGAATAATATAATATAAAATAAATAAAATAATTTTAAATAATAGTGTAAAATAATAATAATAATAAAAAAAATGATCCTGGTAATAAGAACAAAAAGATATTTTTTTTGTATTGGGTTACAAAGGAAAAAGAACAAAAAAGATGGCAGATGACAGAAGCTGTCTTCATGATCTGACCTTACTGACAGTCATTGCTTTGCTTAGATGGATATATTTAATTAAGTGAACATGCAATTGATTTTTGATGCGATCTGTATTTTTTTTCTTTCTAAAGACAATTAATTTGATGCGTGGCGGTTGCACAAAGCTCCGCATTAGAGTAATGACAGCGGAATTATTCTATAAATTGGCTGCAGTGGAAATTAGCTGGGGACTTATGAAACACTGCTGAAGCCATCAATTAACATGGACTTTTAATGCCACTTATTCTGTGATTTTTTTATTTATTTTTTAGGCGGTTTTTGTTTTTTCTTGTTTACTTATATCGGCATGATACTAATAAAGTCAGATCTACTTTCTAATTACGGTAATAGCGGGGCCATGTGTTTAACCTCTAAAGAGTCAGGCGGGTGTTTTATCTTACAGAAGAGTGGGAGTAAGAAAAAAAAAAGCCTTTTTGTGTGGGTGGTGGATGCTAAACTTGGGCGCCAGAAATAAGTACTCTGCAGGAGTCTGTGGCAAAAGTATTCAATGGTTTCAATTTAGAAAGTACATTCAAGAAAACTGGAAAGAATGGCTACTGGCTCTGTGACAAGGAGATTCATTCTTCACAGACCTGCAAGAAAGGGGAAGGAAAAAAAAAAAGAAAAAAAAATAGATATAAAAAAATAAAAAATAAATAAAAAATAAAGCCACACATATGCGCCCTACAAAAGAACAGACCAGATCACAGCTGGAAGGGAGGCAAACCTTTTAATCAGGTCCTTGAAATACAAGCTGCAGGAAGATAGAATATTTTGATGGACTTCAAACTCTTTTCCTTCAACAATAATTTTCAGGTCTGTAAACTCTTTCGATCTGCGCTGCTGGTTCAGTTCCTTCAACATTTCTGCAGAACAGAGAAGACAGACATTGCCAGGGTTCCAATTAAGAATGAGCTTTTTGTTTCTTTATTTTTTTTTTCTCTTTCATAAAGTAGAAAAATCAAAAATTAAACAGTTGACGAAAATTGGGACAACCTGTGCATGCCATAGTAACCAATCAGACGGTTTATTATTTTCTAATTTGCTCTAGACGGTAGACTGAGACTGGTCTGGTGACATCACTGCACCTAGTGTGGTGACATCACTACACCTAGTGTGGTGACATCACATTACCTAGTATGGTGACATCACTGCACCTAGTGTGGTGACATCACATCACCTAGTATGGTGACATCACTGCACCTAGTGTGGTGACATCACTGCACCTAGTCTGGTGACATCACATCACCTAGTGTGGTGACATCACTGCACCTAGTGTGGTGACATCACATCACCTAGTATGGTGACATCACTGCACCTAGTGTGGTGACATCACTGCACCTAGTCTGGTGACATCACATCACCTAGTGTGGTGACATCACTGCACCTAGTCTGGTGACATCACTGCACCTAGTGTGGTGACATCACTGCACCTAGTCTGGTGACATCACTGCACCTAGTCTGGTGACATCACATCACCTAGTGTGGTGACATCACTGCACCTAGTCTGGTGACATCACTGCACCTAGTGTGGTGACATCACCTCACCTAGTATGGTGACATCACTGCACCTAGTGTGGTGACATCACTGCACCTAGTCTGGTGACATCACTGCACCTAGTGTGGTGACATCACTGCACCTAGTGTGGTGACATCACTGCACCTAGTCTGGTGACATCACATCACCTAGTGTGGTGACATCACTGCACCTAGTCTGGTGACATCACTGCACCTAGTGTGGTGACATCACCTCACCTAGTATGGTGACATCACTGCACCTAGTGTGGTGACATCACTGCACCTAGTGTGGTGACATCACTGCACCTAGTCTGGTGACATCACTGCACCTAGTGTGGTGACATCACTGCACCTAGTGTGGTGACATCACCTCACCTAGTGTGGTGACATCACTGCACCTAGTCTGGTGACATTACTGCACTTATTGTGGTGCCATCACTTAAAGTAGGACACTTGTTTTCTATTATACTATTGTAGATGAGGGTCTATCAATGCCTCAAAATCGAATGTCACCGAGGTTGGTCTGGGTTTGCCTCTGAGCTGGGACTAGTGACTTCACTGAAATTGTTATGGTGACATCGCTTAATCCAGGTCACTTTTTTTCTGTTTTAAATAATGATCTACAGATTGATTCTTTGTGTAATGGAAACTCACTGACATTATCCTAAGTGTGGAATTAGCTGGGATTAGTGACATCACATCATATAGGATACTGGTTTTCTGCTTTAGATGTAGTTGTGTCTTTTAGCTGGGACTAGTGACATCACTGAACTTGGTGTGGTGATATCACTTAATGTAGGACACTTATTTTCTGCTCTAGATGAGGTTGTGTCACTGTGCTGGGACTAATGACATCACAGAACCTAATATGATGACATCATGAATTTAGAATATTGTTTTCTGCTTTAGATGAGGTTGCACCAATTGAGTTGGAACTAATGACATCACTGAACCTAATATGATGACATGAATTTAGAACATTTGTTTTCTGCTTTAGCTGAGGTTCTACCACTGAGCTGGGGCTAGTGACATCTCTGGACTCGGTTGACATCATGAATTTAGAATATTTGTTTTTTGCTTTAGATGAGGTTGTACCACTTGAGATGGGACTAATGACCTCACTGAATCTAGAATGATGACATCATGAATTTAGAATATTGTTTTCTGCTTTAGATGAGGTTGTACCACTGACCTGGGACTAGTCACATCACTGAACCTAGTATGATGAATATTTGTTTTTTCCTTTAGATGAGGTTGTACCACTTGAGATGGGGCCGGTGACCTCACGGAATCTAGAATGATGACATCATGAATTTAGGATATTTGTTTTTTCCTTTAGATAAGGTTGTACCACTTGAGATGGGACTAATGACCTCACGGAATCTAGAATGATGACATCATGAATTTAGAATATTTGTTTTCTGCTTTAGTTGAGGTTGTACCACTGAGCTGGGGCCAGTGACATCACCGAATCTAGAATGATGACATCATGAATTTAGGATATTTGTTTTTTGCTTTAGTTGAGGTTGTACCACTTGAGATGGGACTAATGACCTCACGGAATCTAGAATGATGACATCATGAATTTAGGATATTTGTTTTTTCCTTTAGATGAGGTTGTACCACTTGAGATGGGGCCGGTGACATCACGGAATCTAGAATGATGACATCATGAATTTAGGATATTTGTTTTTTGCTTTAGTTGAGGTTGTACCACTTGAGATGGGACTAATGACCTCACGGAATCTAGAATGATGACATCATGAATTTAGAATATTTGTTTTCTGCTTTAGTTGAGGTTGTACCACTGAGCTGGGGCCAGTGACATCAGTGGACTGGGCTGACATCACTTACTTGACCTTTTGTGTAGTAGAAGGTTACGGAGTGGAAGGGACCACTCAGTCTACTCAAAATTCCAGCAAAAAAAAAATTATAATTAGATTGGTTGCCGCAGGATAGCACCTACATGTAAGTGTGCAATGGTTGCCAGTGATTCTCTTTTTGTAGACACATACATTACATTACGTTACGTCTCTTGTATATGGCAAGACTGGACGGTAAAAGAGGCCACAGACACCATGTGCAAAATAAAATAAATCCACAAGGAAATAAAGCAAATATGGGCAGTAAGACACAAAGCATAATACCTTTCAAATATACAATATACATACCAGCGGGAATGAAATACATTGTCATTATATTGCTATTGTTAATACAAGTAGGAAAGAGAAATAAAGCATAAAGAAATGTGGCAAGAAATACTTGTCCATTTGCAAATGCTATTCAATGCTTTTGGGTCTTACCAGGTAAACATTACATTATGAGGCACAGTATGAGCGGGTTGTGTTTCAAAAGGATTAAAGACCTGTGGGAACAATAGATCTTGGCTCGCGAGTATTTGCAGAAAAGTTAATATTCAGCGTACATCAATGCAAGGCAATTATATTTAATGGAAACAATTATTTATAAACAAATCAATTACCGTTTGTGTAATTAATTTCTTGGAACAAACAATCCACCTCAACCAAATCAGATAAACAAGTGATAGAAGCATGGCAAAGTAAAAGGCTCTTTCCTTTACATCATTAGGGGACACAGCCCTCAAGAGAAGGGAAGAGTGGAGCAGAAAGAAAGAAAGCTGAAGGAAGCAGAAAGACGACCTTGTTATCTTTAGTAAGTCGAAACATGGTGCCCAGAAGAAGACCTACCTTGGGTATTGCATCCAGTTGTCATAGGCTTTGCGGCAAGACGATGGTACCTGAGCAAAAATGTTACTTGCGACGTACAAAAGTTTGATCCAACAGTCGATTCATTAAGGATGTTGCAGGAATATACTAACTCTTCGTTTATAGTCACTGTTAGTCTTGGCCAAATTTTTAGAACTCAGTGGTCTCCATAGTCCAGGTCTCTTTGCCTCTTGTCTACAGGCTATGTCAGATTCTCTATCTTTATATAATTATTCCAAAATCTGACTGAAATCTCTATTTGAAACCTCAAAACAATACTCTAGTTGACTTTCCTTAGATGTAACTAAAACCATGAAGACCACAGGTTCGGGAACATACGAGTTTGTAGGTTTAGACGTTCTTGCTGTTCAATATTTTACAAGTTACCTCTTCTCTTTCAGAAAATTGTTAGTCTAAGGTTTTTAATGGGGAATTTCGTCAAGAGTCCAGAATTAGCCTACATAGAGGAAACTCACATCAAATTGTGATAATTTGGTGAAAATTCTATATAGCATGATGTGCCATGAGACTAGTGAACACTAGTTTTTGTGCTGTTGGCCTGCAACCCAGATCGAACTTCAGATGATCCATCAATGTGGATATCTGTAATGGTTCTGGATCAAAACCTTGAAGCAATTGTAGCACCGAACCCTCAAAATGAACAGAATTTTTCCAATTTAGATCAAGATTTGCCCTTTTTTTATTAGAAATCAGGCCACACACCATGAAGATTGGTTTATAATCTATGGAGTGGATCTGAGAAAATATGGTCATTGTCCCAGAGAAGTTTATGATGCCTGTTTAGAGAAAGAGCTCATATTATATAGATTGTCCAGCAAGGATGAAATACATTGCTACATTAGTTTTAAATATTAGCAGATATATATATATATTTTTTTAAAAAAAAAAAGGTCAATGTCTTTTCAAAGGGTGACTTCATTCTCATTTTAGTCAACAAAGCAACAGACCCTGAAACAAGACATCCGACATGTGAGCGCAGTGTCAGACTAGGGTGGCAAGGGTCCACCAGTAACTCTGACTCTGGGGGTCAACTGTCCAGTTACATGTCAATATTGCATTACCCCCTTTCACATGCTTTTATCTGTACACAGTATACTGCTCATAGTGTGGGGTGAGTGGTTTCCTCAAGCACAGGGGCCCACCAGGGAATTTACCTGTTATCCCATGGGCCAGTCCGAGCCTACCCGATCCATAATAAGGACATACCGTCGCCCTGACCCTTTAAATAAATACAATAACCACAACCTGTAATTACAGACACAACAAACCACAGACTGGACACCCAAAACGAATAAAGACCTCCAACCAGTCTCTTCTGATTATTTTCACTCCCAAGTGCTACCGCAGACAATGTCGAGATGATGGTCCAGGTGTCAGAAAAAGCCCATGAACAAAGAAGACAGCATAAACTGGTGATTTGCCCATAGTTCCAAGTACCCGGGAGATCTCCTATTTCCCTGGATTTTAGCAAGTAAGCCACGGAAGTAGTCAAAATATGGCTTATCAGCCATAGTAATGATTCACTTTTATTACATTATCCCTTACAGACAAGGGTATCGCATACATTCATTTACGGATGGCCCTGATGGCATGGCCATCACCACACAGTACACGGGGTTAATTAAAGAACTGCAAATTTCATTTTAGTTTTTGCTGAGCTTAAAAAAAAGAAAGAAAGTAAAGCAAAAGAAATCTTTCAGTGTATTATTACAAAGCCTAGGTAAGTAAATGTCAGCCCGAGAGCTTATATATATTTAATGGAAACATGGCAGAGCCTGAAAGGCTAATTATTCTGTTGTGAAATGGGTCAGTGTCCTCTGGAGAGTGAGAAGATGATGAGAACACTTGTGAAATAACAGCGGCTTTTGTCATTCCCAGAATGGAGCCAGAAGACTATTTCATCCTACGGGCTCCGTGCGTTTTCATATTCTATAATCCTTTATATTTGTGCCGAACGTAAATCAACTTGAATCTTGGTGTGAAATCGGAGGCTGCTTTGGTTTAACAAAGGCAATAATTCACTTTTTTATTAACGCGCTGGAGAAGATGCGTCAGTGTCTGAGCTCAATAAACAATACCTGGGAATGTATGTACAAACGGTCTGGTCCCAATGAGCAGTCGGGATGAGAAGTCCTCAAAAACAAAGAGGAAAAATAAACTATTCATTAATATCACGATTAAAGAGTTCTGTACCAGATCCATCAATATCTAGGTCTATATCTCAGGAACCTTAAGGAGCAAAATGAAGGAGCTGTGTGATTGAGGCGGCAATACCGGATGGCTCTCTCATATCCTTACAATGAGAAGTCAAGTTTTGACCCAACTCCAGACACCTTGCCGATGAGCTGAATAAAGTAGTAGTAGTGTGATGTCCCCATCACTGTTTAGCCCGACACAGCGCTGTATGTATGTCTGTCTCTAGGACAGCAGTTTACAGCAGGGCTGTGAAGTCGGTAAGCCAAACCTCAGACTCCAACTCCAACTACGACTCCTCAATTTTCATGACACCGACTCCGACTCCAACTCCGACTCCCTCATACATGGCTCATGTTTAAGTGATAAATTTACTGTAGCCCAGATTCATCTCAGCTAAAAGTCTAGACCCTTAGATCAGGAATAGGACAGACATTTATAGGACATTTCAGAACTTTCCCAAATTCTTATGAAAAAATATTTCCTACAAACTGCATTGAACAACTGTACCCAATTTATTATATATTTTAGGAGTTGGAGTGGGTCCATCTTATACCGACTCCGACTCCACCAAAATAGACACCGACTCCGACTCCACAGCCCTGGTTTACAGCAGCTTAGTCCCATTTTAATGCCATGCACCCTTCACTAAACTGATCAGCGGAGTTGGACCTCCAATAATCAAATAATTAAAAGGGGTGGTTGGGTTCAGAAAACTTATTTTCAAATACCCTCTTAAGAAACACTATCACTTATCCTCTGGATAGGTATCAGTGTCAGACTGAAGAACATTGGGCCCACCAGAGGATTTGATTCTGAGGGCCCACCTTTCTCCCCCACTCAAGAGCCCCATAGCAGCTGCAAGGTTTGCACTATGAACTCTCCTGAAGGAGAAGCCAGGGCCCACCAGAGGATTCTCCAGTTCTCTGGTGGGCCAGTCCAACCCTGATAGGTATCATGTGTGGGGGTCCAACTCCTGGAACCCCCAAAATCACTAGAGCGGGGACCCTGTGTCCCCTGTATGAATGGAGCAACAGTGTGCATGCATGTCCATTGCTCCGTTCTGTTAGGCTCAACTTGTGAAGTAGACCTGCTAAGCCACAGGTCCGGGTGGGTACACGAACCCGGGCGTCAGCGCAGCTGGCAGGATGGCACGTGGAAAGCGAGGACGTGGCACACACAAGAGTCATGGGAGCAGCAGGATAGATGAAGAGAAGCATGCATAAATGGAAGCAGGTTACGAACGATGTGCACAGGAGGTGGAGTACACAAAACTAAAGTCTTGAACAGCAATCTGAAGACACCGGTGTGTGTCCTAATAGGCCTTCGAAGGCCTTCGGAGATGATAAACGATGCTGGGCAATCTGCAAAGCCCAACATGGAGCACAACCAAAGTGAAGAGAGCAAAGCTCGGGCCTGGGACCGGTGTGTAACACTTTCACTTCTATGGGTTTGTGGGAATTGTAGTGCACTTGCATGGCCACAAAGAAGAGAGTAAACAGAGTGGTGGTCACGAATAAGATCTTCTGGTCTAATCAGACAGCGGATATGGGACCTTCAATGGGACTCATCCTCCAAACTCCTAGCGATCATACATTAATCACCAATCTGGCACACAAGAGATAACTTATAAAATGTTATTTGTGCCATATATCCCCTTTATTAGAGGTCAAGTATCAATCATTAAGGAAACATCTCACACACTGAAGAGCCCCACCATGTTTTCCAGGAGAATTGAACATTTCATGCAAAATTTTCCCCACTGATTACTAGTAATCACTGGAACCCCAGCAGCAGTTCATAAAGGACCGACTTTTTTAAGAAAAATAAGGTGCACAATACTGTCCAAAATGGAGCACAATTGTCTAAACCAAGCTTAGAATTGGTCCCTGGATGCATACAAGTTCGGTACAATGTTAATAGACATTATAATTATAATAATGTACAGATCTACACTGCACTCTACATTAGATAACTCATTTTCTGAGAATATTTTTTTATGTGTTGCCCTTTCCAGATAAATTCAACCATGTCCCCAAATGGAAAACAACAGCAAACAGAAAAATGGAGGACGGATTTTTTTTCTCGTCTTTTTTTTACTCCATGTCCATCCCAGTATGAATAACCTTATGGGCATGTAAAACCTTTTTATAGAGATCTTATTAATCTGCAATAGACAGGGCATGGTTAATAATAACAAGATTATGTTCTCAGTAAACCTAAAACTACATTTGCATTGATGAGAATAAATGTGGACAATTCCGAGCCGGGGCTCGAGGCAAGGATACATATATCAGAAGGAAGAAAATTGAATTTTTCCTGATGGCTAATAGTGAATGAGATGTGAAAACGCATTGAACACCACAGCATGAGCAAAATTCTCTGTCAGGATCATTATGGTCTGTAACAAAAAAAACCTTTACATATTTAAAGGTGCACAATGTAGGCTAAGCTTCAAGATCCTCTCTTCCAGTTGGCAAAGAAAGACCACATGGCTGGTAATCTGACTCTCTTCATGTATTAGTTTCGTACTTCTATCCATGTGACCCCTTTAACAGATCCTCTTTAACGCCATTTGGTACAGAACCATTGTTTCCTCTTACTTCCTGCCAGATTATTCAGTGTTTTGGTCTACTCTAAAGGTTTGTACATTGCAATACTGAACTTTCAACCACCATATGTGACAACTACTGGCCTCTGAACCTTCATAGGTGAGAGTTCCTGGGCTCTAAACCTATGTACATGACACCTACTGTGCTCTGAACGTCAGTACGTGACAGTTATTAGACTATAAACTTCCAGGCTTGACAACTACTCATCCTTGAACTGTCATATGTGGCAGCTACTGGGCCCTGAACTTCCATACATGACAACATAGGCTCCTTACCTACAGTGCCTACAAGTAGTATTCAACCCCCTGCAGATTTAGCTGGTTGACACATGCGGAATTAACTTGGCATTGTGACATTTGTACTGTAGATCAGCCTGGAAGTGGGAAATGCACTGCAGCAAATTTTTTTTTTTTTTTTTTTTTAAAAACGTAAAAAGTTAATTCAGAGTGTCATTTATTATTCAACCCCTCAAACCACAAGAATTCTGTTTGGTCCCCCTAAAGTATTAAGAAGTAGTTCAGGCACCAAGAATAATGAGCTTCACATGTGTGGATTAAAGATCTCTTTTGCCAGCCTTTTCTGACTATTTAAGACCCTCCCCAAACTTGTGAACAGCACTCAGACATGGTCAACATGGTTAAGACAAAGGAGCATTCCAAGGCCATCAGAGACAAGATCGTGGAGGGTCACAAGGCTGGCAAGGGGTACAAAACCCTTTCCAAGGAGTTGGGCCTACCTGTCTCCACTGTTGGGAGCATCATCCGTAAGTGGAAGGCTTATGGAACTACTGTTAGCCTTCCACGGCCTGGACAGCCTTTGAAAGTGTCCTCCCGTGCCGAGGCCAGGCTTGTCCGAAGAGTCAAGGCTAACCCAAGGACAACAAGGAAGGAGCTCCGGGAAGATCTCATTGCAGTGGGGACATTGGTTTCAGTCAATACCATAAGTAACGTACTCCACCGCAATGGTCTCCGTTCCAGACGAGCCTGTATGGTACCTTTACTTTCAAAGCGTCATGTCAAGGCTCGTCTACAGTTTGCTCATGATCACTTGGAGGACTCTGAGACAGACTGGTTCAAGGTTCTATGGTCTGATGAGACCAAGATCGAGATCTTTGGTGCCAATCACACACGTGACGTTTGGAGACTGGATGGCACTGCATACGACCCCAAGAATACCATCCCTACAGTCAAGCATGGTGGTGGCAGCATCATGCTGTGGGGCTGTTTCTCAGCCAAGGGGCCTGGCCATCTGGTCCGCATCCATGGGAAGATGGATAGCACGGCCTACCTGGAGATTTTGGCCAAGAACCTCCGCACCTCCATCAAGGATCTTAAGATGGGTCGTAATTTCATCTTCCAACAAGACAACGACCCAAAGCACACAGCCAAGAAAACCAAGGCCTGGTTCAAGAGGGAAAAAGTCAAGGTGTTGGAGTGGCCTAGTCAGTCTCCTGACCTTAACCCAATTGAAAACTTGTGGAAGGAGCTCAAGAATAAAGTCCACATGAGACACCCAAAGAACCTAGATAACTTGGAGAAGATCTGCATGGAGGACCTGTGCCGGCCTGATCAGGTCTTATAAAAGACGATTATTAGCTGTAATTGCAAACAAGGGTTATTCCACAAAATATTAAACATAGGGGTTGTATAATAATTGACCCACACTTTTATGTTTAAAATTTAATAAAATTCAACTGAGCAACATAACTTTTTGGTTTGTAAGATTTATGCTTCTGTTCATAAAACCTACTCTCGTTTGCAGTTTGAAGGCTCTAACTTATTTGCATCTTATCAAACCAGCTAAATCTGCAGGGGGTTGAATACTACTTGTAGGCACTGTATATTCTTGAGAACTAACGTGCTCAAGATCTCTGTACATAACAGCTACAGGACTCTGAATTAGCAAGAAGCCCAATGATGTCTACTGGGTTTCTGAATTTTCATCCATGACAGCTACTGGACACTAAGCCTCTATACGTGACTGCTAATTGGGTTTGAACCTACATACGTGACAACTACTGGGCTCAAAATCTCTGTACATGACAGCAACTGGGATTTAAACTTCTGGACCTGAAAGCCACTGTGCTCCGTAGGTGATTGCTACTGGGTTCTAAAACTACTGTACATACGTGAAAGCTACTAGGCACTGAACCTACATACATGTCAGCTAATAGGATCTGAACTTCCATATGTGACAGCTACTTTAATCTGAACCTTCATATGTGCCAACTTCTAGGTTCTGAATCTGTACATAATAGATACTTGGCTCCAAACCTCTATACATGGGTTTCATAGATGACTACTAATAGGCTCTAAACCTCAATATGTGACAGCTTCTGGGCTCTGAGTCTTCAGATATGTAATAGGTACTCGGTTCTGAACCTTCATACATGTCAACTGCTAGGCTCCAAACCTCTGTGAATAACAGCTACTTGGCTCCAAACCTCTGTACAGCTACTCGGCTCCACAGATGACAATTAATATAGCTCTAAACCTCAACATGTGACAGGTATTGAGCTCCAAATCTCCACACTTGACAGGAGGCTCTGAACCTCCATATGTGACAGCTACTGAGCTATGAACCTCCATACATGGTGACAGCTACTGGGCTCTGACCTCCAAACATTATAGCTACTGAGCTACGAACCTCCATACATGGTGACAGCTACTGGGCTCTGACCTACATACGGGACAGCTACTGAAGTACGAACCTCCAAACATGACGAAAAGTTTCCCTGCCATGAAATATATTTATGCTCTCTACAGAGAACACCCAAAAATAAAACAATAAGATGGAATTGCAAGGGGTTTTTAGATTTTCCCAATGGTGATTGATATCAAAAACAAATAACTCACCAGAAAATCTGGTGAGCCCTGGGTTTGACAAAATAAGAGGTCCTAAAGACATTGCCACTGGGATGCGACTTTGGAACCAAACACCATTTCTTATGAGTAGGGAAATTCACAAAATACCCTACTAGATGTTACTGATTATATAAATTTATCCTGAAAATAGTCATTTTTTGGACTTTATTTTAGTATTGACTGTTACTGTATATATCTATTGTAAAAAAAATCCAAAAAGAACGGTATTACCTAATAGTAGAAGGGTAGCAGCATTGGCGAATATATCATGCTAAATCTTGTGTAGTGAACAGTTAAAATACAGTAACTAATAAGTATTGAAAAGAAGGGCAATTCTCCGAGACTGCTAGGAGGACATCCTTAGGCTATAGCTACAGCGGGAGAGGAAATCGATATGCAGAAAGCAGTTTAGGGAGCAGAAGTTTACAAAGAATAAATGATTTGTGTCAAAGGTTAAGGCTCATACAGCTGAGGATCTGCCAAATGTAGGAAAAGCCAGAGGCCTATAACTATTGACATACCTTTAAGTCTATAATGAGCCATTCCAAGAAGATGTAGCCCCCGGAAACCCCTGATGACTTGTCACTTTTCTCTAAGACCAATCTATTTGGCCCCGTATAACAATTACTTATGGGTCTTTTATTAATACATTAACCTTTAAATAAATAAAACTAGAATATCATTGTTGTCTTTGGCCGGTTAAAGACATGAGTCTTGGAAACGGGATGGCCAAAAGAACTCTAACTGAAGAACCACAATATAATAAGTAAATACAGAAACATTTGACTTGGCCACACGGATGCAACAATCACAAGAGGAGTCAAGTATATCTGGTAAAGAACATTTACATTGAGCCCTGAATATACTTTAAAGATCTCTTCGTTGCCCGGTGGTCTTCTGGACTATCCATTTCAAATCCAGGAAAGAGGTTCACATTCGTACAATTATCTGATAGTAGAAGACAGTATAATTTCCACTCCAAAACCTAAGCTTGTTGACTACCGTCATGGTTGGATTGGTAAATCAAAAGTCAAAAGTATTCTAAGCAATTACATGGTCCAGTCTTGCCTGGAACCAAGAGCTAAATCCTTTTAAGTGCTGAGTTAATTACTTTTAGGACTCTTGCTGACATCCAAGACTCTTTAGGACTCTTGAAATTTGGTCCAAGTAATGGACTGACTGTCCCGGGTCTCCTGACCCGAACTTGACAGATATAAACGCCTATGACTCGTGGACAGTCCATTTTTGTACCGAGCTTCACAGACGTCTGCATGAGCCCTTAGGTATGTTCACACTAAAGACCTTCCAATTTTCATTTTTATGCTTTGTCCTGCACCGTCACTTCACCAACGAGGGCGTCAAATGGACACCAAGAATGGAACACTCCCGGGACTGTGAGCCTTAATTGCCACGGTCAGAGACTGACTACTGCATTTAAGGGTTTAACAGTAGCAACCAGAGCTCCAATCGCTGCTACTACATGGGGATGCCGGCTGTATGGCATCAGCACTCAGCTCCTGTGCTTGCTCCATACACCTGCAATCAAAACAGATGTCAAAAAGGGGGTTAATCCCTTCTAAATTACAGCAGGTGTGAATATACTCTTATGGGGTATTTCGTTACGGATAATATGACCTAAGATCTGTCTGCAAACAAGACAAAATACTTTGGCCCCAATTCATCAAGACCAGTGATTTTGACAGGAAAAAGACTTGTAGCATAAGGAATGCCACAATTGTCATAAATTAGGGTAGCTGTGGCATCACGCCCCTGCTGCGCCCCACGTCTGACCATTTTGGTAAAGCTGGGAGTAACGCGTGAAAAAGGCAAAAGACACAAAATTTATGCAACTTTTCACAGCAATTTAATGCAGAATTATGGTGAAAATTGCTGTGACGAATTGGGGTCTATTACTCCGATTCATCATGGCTGTTTTTCCAGTATTCTAGAATAATTTGCTCTCTATTATTGTCTTTAGAATTTGCGCCTCATTCTCTGTACATTTTATGACACTTTTTAGGTTGTCTTTCTTTTTTTTCTCAACACATTTTTTTTATCCAGGTGTTTAAGACAGATTCATGAAATGCAACTTTTAACAAATGTCAATTTTTTTTGTTGCATTTCACTCCAACCTCTGCCTGAAGTTCATTTTTCCAGAGGAGATTTAGATTTGGTGCATTTTTAGACGTTCAACTTTTAAAGGGTTTTCAACTTTTGGTTTTGAAAAGTCGCAAAAAAAGAAAGAAAAAAAAAACAACTACAGACAAAAAAATAAACAGCATTTATGATTTTGCACCAAATTAATGAAAATCGTCAGCTTGAAATATCTGGTGCAAAACGTCAGCGAATACAATGAGACATAAAAAAAAGTCGCAAATGAAGAATCACAATTGAAATTTAAAGGGCAGGAGGATGGTCCATCAAAATGATATCTGACTATCTAATAGTCGAAAGCATCTTAAACACTTGACAAATATGTCTAACACTAGATACAAAAATTTGCATCAAAATGTACCAAAATTTTTGCATCGTGGTGCACTGAAAATAATTAGAGATGAGCGAACCAGATCTTAAAAGTTCGGCGTTCATATTAGACAGTTAGTGTCCGGTCCTAAATGCCGAACACGGAGTTTCCCCAGAATTCCGTTGCAATGTTGGGAGTTCCGCGGGAAGTCTGAGATAAACAGAGATATTTTTATTTCTTAAGTTCTCAAAGTTTGGATTTCCATTGTTTTCAATGGGGTCCGGGTTCTGGTTCAAGTTCGGGTTCTGGTTCAAATTCGGGTACAGTTCTGGTACCCGAACCGAACTTTGGAATAAAGTTCGGGTTAGGTACCAGAACCCGAACTTCCACGGGAAATAATATATCTGCCTCAGTTTGTTCTAGTTTTACACAAGCACAAGATTGCATCATGTCAACAAGATGCTTGTATCTAAAAGACAGAAGAAGGTACAAAATGTAGGCATACATTCCAACAAAACAACATTATTCAATTTTTCCAAATTGCACCCTACCGGTCCAGACCTAAGAATCCTTTCTTGAATAGTCGTGTTACCTTTCAGAGCGACGCAAAAAAAAAAAATCCATCTAGATCAAAGTCTACATCTTTTCTGCCACTAAAATAGACACTGACATTGGTCATAATTTTCGATTTAAACAATGTCCTTTTATGAGAACCCAAATCTGGAAATGTTTTCTAAGGGTCGGGGGCTTTGTAAGTAAGCATGGGTCTTAAGGGATCAACTGAAAAAGGTTTTCATCTTTTAAGAAGAAACCAAACTTCTGTCGAAGTGTTCCCGAAAGTGCCGTGAAATAATTTTTCCCTATTATAACACCATGATCATATGACTTTTTCTACAACATCGTTACTGAAGGTTTTTGCTAAAAGCATTCTAAAAGCTCCCTTGTTATTTCTTTTAAGTCTTTCTTCCACTGCCTTTTTTTTTTTTTTCACGTGTAAAGTTAATTCACTTCTGCTAATGTCTGTGAGCATTAGGAGATGTTCCTCTGTGGAGCTGAGAGAAGGTTTTGTTGATTCAAGATGTTGCTTCTCTCGGTGCCACAAGTTTACTGTGATTGGATTCAGCTCAGGGTCAAATAAAGAAGAATTTCTGTGCAAATGAATAAAGAAAAGAAAAAAAGTCTGAGAAAGAGTATCAGTTTACCTGCGGTTTACATATAATCCCTCAGATTTTCTTTTTAAGCAAAGTGGAACCTCTGCCAAATAAAAGGAGCAAATGAAATCTCGGAGGAAAGGCAAAAAAAGAGCAAAGTGAATTAGTTTACTGTCTATAAATATGTTCAGATTCCCTCTAATCTGAGGGTAGAAGAAGCTGAATCCTAAATTCACTTGTAGCAAATAATGGCTTCTGAAAGACAATTCTATGTTCTTATTTAAAGGGGTTGTCTGGTTCCAGAACCATATTATCATAGAATCATAGAATGGTAGAGTTGGAAGGGACCTCCTGGGTCATCTGGTCCAACCCCCTGCTCAAAGCAGGATTCACTAGATCATCTCAGACAGATGTCTGTCCAGCCTCTGTTTGAAGACGTCCATTGAAGGGGAACTCACCACCTCTCGTGGCAGCCTGTTCCACTCATTAATCACCCTAACTGTCAAAAAGTTTTTTCTAAAATCTAATCTGTGTCTCCTCCCATTTAGTTTCATCCCATTGCTTCTAGTCTTTCCTTGTGCAAATGAGAATAAAGATGATCCTTCTACAATGTGACAGCCCTTGACATATTTGTAGACAGCTATTAAGTCTCCTCTCAGTCTTCTTTTTTGCAAGCTAAACATTCCCAAATCCTGCAACCGTTCCTCATAGGACATGGTTTGCAGACCAGTCACCATTCTGGTCACTCTTCTCTGAACTTGCTCCAGTTTGTCTATGTCTTTTTTAAAATGTGGTGCCCAAAACTGTACACAGTATTCCAGATGAGGTCTGACCAAAGAGGAGTAAAGACCGATAATGACTTCACGTGATCTAGACTGTATGCTTCTGTTAATACATCCCAGAATTGTATTTGCCTTTTTTGCTGCTGCATCACACTGTTGACTCATGTTCAGTCTATGATCTATTAGTATACCTAAGTCTTTTTCACATGTACTGTTGCTTAGCTCTATTCCTCCCATTCTGTATATGCTTTTTTCATTTTTATTGCCCAGATGTAGTACTTTGCATTTTTCCCTGTTAAAAACCATTCTGTTGGTTGCTGCCCACTGCTCCAGTTTATTTAGGTCTTTTTGAATCCTCTCTCTCTCTTCTCTAGTATTAGCTATCCCTCCTAGCTTTGTGTCATCAGCAATTTAATCAGTTTACCCTCAATTCCTTCATCTAAATCATTGATAAAGATGTTGAACAATACAGGTCCCAGGATGGAGCCCTGTGGTACCCCACTTGAGACATTCATCCAGCTGGATGTGAAGCCATTTACAACCACCCTTTGAGTCCGATCACTAAGCCAGTTATGAATCCACCTAACAGTTGCCTGGTCCATTGCATACTTGGTCATTTTTTCAATAAGGATGGTGTGAGATACTTTGTCAAATGCTTTGCTGAAGTCAAGATATACTATATCTACAGCATTTCCCTGATCCACCCAGTCAGTGATTCTGTCATAGAAGGAAATTAAGTTAGTCTGACATGACTTGTTAGTTACAAACCCATGCTGACTCTGGTTAATCACTTCATTCTTATCCATGTACTTACATACATGTTGTTTAATAATTTGTTCAAAGATCTTTCCTGGTATAGAAGTCAGACTCACCGGCCTATAGTTCCCTGGGTCCACCTTCTTCCCCTTTTTGAAGATAGGAAAAACATTTGCTCTTCTCCAGTCTTCTGGGACTTCTCCTGTTCTCCAAGAATTTTCAAAGATTATGGAGAGTGGTTCTAAAATTTCTTCTACGATCTCCTTCAGTACTCTGGGGTGTAATTCATCTGGACCTGGAGACTTGAACTCATTTATGTTAGCTAAATATTCCCTCACAATCTTTCTGTTTACAGATAACTTGGATTCCTCTATTCCTTTAAAAGGACAGTGAAGATCAGTTGATGTTACATTTTCTTTCTGAGAGAAAACAGATGCAAAATAGGAATTAAAAAGTTCGGCCTTCTCAACATCCTCTCTTACCATTTCTCCATTTTCATCCTGTAAAAATCCTATAGTATCTTTGACTTTTCTTTTACTTTTGACATACCCCCAAAATCCTTTTTTATTGCTTTTGACATCTCTTGCAAGCCTTAATACATTGTCAGCTTTAGCTAACCTGATACGTGCCCTGCAGGATCTGCAGACTGCATTATAATCTTCTTTAGATATGCCTCCCTCTTTCCATTTAATAAACATTTCTTTCTTTCTTTTTAGCATGTGTTTAAGTTCTGTGTTCATCCATCCTGGTTTCCTTAAATGCTTCCCATTCTTCCTACTTTTCGGGATTGTTAATGATTGTGCTTTGAGAATCTCATTTTTAAAAATTTCCCATCCTTCCTGGACATTTTTGTCCTTAAGGACATCCAGCCATTGGATCCCTCCTATTCTCTTTCTGAGTCTCTTAAAATCTGCCTTTCTAAAATCTAACCTTGAAGTTTGAGTCTTCACATGTCTTCCTCCTCTAGTTATCCAAAATTCTATAATAGCATGATCGCTGCCTCCTAGGGTCCCAGCCACCTTTACCTCCTCAACCATTTCCTCCCTGTTTATAAGGATTAGATCCAAAGTAGCAGATCCCCTTGTTTTCTCCCATACCTTTTGGAAGATAAAGTTGTCAACAAGAGAGGATAAGAATTTGCTTGACCTGTTAGTTTTACTTGAGAGAGATTCCCAACAAATGTCTGGATAGTTGAAATCTCCCATGACCACTACGTCATATTTTTTGGAGAACTTGGTCATTTGATACATAAAGAGTTCATCCATATCTTCAGCTTGCCCAGGTGGCCTGTAGTAAATGCCTACAATGGTGTCCTTTCAGTTGTTCTCTCCTTGTATTCTTACCCAAACAGTTTCCACAGAACTCCCAGTCTCTGAAGCTTCAATCTCTGTGCAGATATACGCTTTTCTAACATACAATGCAACACCTCCTCCTCGTTTATCAAGTCTGTTTCTTGCAAATAAGTTGTATCCTTTTAGCCTTTTATTCCAATCATGTGTATCGTCCCACCAAGTTTCAGTGATTCCAATGACATCATATTCCTTTTCCTGCATTAGTAGTTCCAATTCTCCTTGTTTGTTGCCCATGCTTTGTGCATTTGTATAAAAACATTTTAGTTTGTGATTGGTTTCTCTTCCTCCCATATTTTTATTATTTAAATTGTTTTGTCTTTGTTCTTCCTTTCCACTTCCAGTAGCAGAGATCTCAATAGTATTTGTCAGCTGTATGGCTTTTTCTGGCCTTTTGCTTCCCTTCCCACATTGTTCTAGTTTAAAGCTCTCCTGATGAGTGTAGCAAGGCGACTTCCAAATACATGTTTTCCAGTCTTCGTAAGGTGCACCCCATCTCTAGCAAGTAGTCCATCGTATAGGTAATTCATTCCGTGATCCAGAAATCCAAATCCTTGTTGACAGCACCATCGACGTAGCCAGTTGTTCACCTGTAGAATCTTATTCCACCTCATTGTTCCATGGCCATCCACTGGGAGGATGGATGAGAAGACCACCTGCGCTCCCAATTCTTTCACTTTCTTGCCTAAGTCTTCAAAGTCACTGCAGATGGTTTCCAGGTCCTTTCTTGCGGTGTCATTTGTCCCCACATGTATTAGCAGGAATGGGTAGTGATCTGTAGGTCTGAAGAGTCTTGATATCCTGTCAGACACATCTTTAATTTTTGCTCCTGGAAGACAGCACATTTCTCGAGGTTATGTCTGGTCTGCAGATAGCGGCCTCTGTTCCTCTTAACAGGGAATCCCCCATGACCACCACTCTCCGTTTTTTCTTCACAACATTCTTCTTTCTCCATCCAGGAGGATTCTGAGGGCTTACAAGGTTATTCATTGCTGGCAAAGTCTTATTTTGCTGTATTTCTTCATGGTTCTCCTGAGTGAGAGCCTGGTACTGGTTCCTGAGCAGTATGGGTGCTGACTGCCTCTCGATCCTCCTGCTTCTGTGGGTCACATGCTTCCATTCCTCTGTTTCGTCAGGTGCAGTTCGAATTTCTTCTCTTTCTGAATCATGAAGAGATAATTCTGCTCTGTCTAAGAACTCTTCACCTTCCTTAATGATTTTCAAGATAGTTAACCTCTCTTCTAGATTTCGCAACTTTTCCTCCAACAGGGACACAAGCTTGCATTTCTGGCATGTGAAGTTTGGCTTTTCCACTGGCAAGTCTGTGAACATGTAGCAGGATATGCAGCTCACCAAATGGCTCCTGGACTCTTCCATGTTCTTATTGTTAATGTTGTGAAAACAGTGAAAAAAGCTTAAAAAAAAGCTTCAAAATGCGCGCGCCAGTAGGCGCGCGGTTTACCGATGTCCTCTTTTCAGCTCCAACAGCCAAAATCCAGTGTTCTTTGAGCTCGTGGAGACTCTTCACTTACCCCAAAATGCAGTGGGAATATGCAAATTATCTCCTCAGGACTCCTCCCCTGGTTTACCGATGTCCTCTCTTTAGCTCCAACAGCCAAAATCCAGTGTTCTTTGAGCTCGCGGAGACTCTTCACTTACCCCAAAATGCAGTGGGAATATGCAAATTATCTCCTCAGGACTCCTCCCCTGGTTTACCGATGTCCTCTTTTCAGCTCCAACAGCCAAAATGCATTGTTCTTTGAGCTCGCGGAGACTCTTCACTTACCCCAAAATGCAGTGGGAATATGCAAATTATCTCCTCAGGACTCCTCCCCTGGTTTACCGATGTCCTCTTTTCAGCTCCAACAGCCAAAATCCAGTGTTCTTTGAGCTCACGGAGACTCTTCACTTACCCCAAAATGCAGTGGGAATATGCAAATTATCTCCTCAGGACTCCTCCCCTGGTTTACCGATGTCCTCTTTTCAGCTCCAACAGCCAAAATCCAGTGTTCTTTGAGCTCGCGGAGACTCTTTACTTACCCCAAAATGCAGTGGGAATATGCAAATTATCTCCTCAGGACTCCTCCCCTGGTTTACCGATGTCCTCTTTTCAGCTCCAACAGCCAAAATCCAGTGTTCTTTGAGCTCGCGGAGACTCTTCACTTACCCCAAAATGCAGTGGGAATATGCAAATTATCTCCTCAGGACTCCTCCCCTGGTTTACCGATGTCCTCTTTTCAGCTCCAACAGCCAAAATCCAGTGTTCTTTGAGCTCGCGGAGACTCTTCACTTACCCCAAAATGCAGTGGGAATATGCAAATTATCTCCTCAGGACTCCTCCCCTGGTTTACCGATGTCCTCTTTTCAGCTCCAACAGCCAAAATCCAGTGTTCTTTGAGCTCGCGGAGACTCTTCACTTACCCCAAAATGCAGTGGGAATATGCAAATTATCTCCTCAGGACTCCTCCCCTGGTTTACCGATGTCCTCTTTTCAGCTCCAACAGCCAAAATCCAGTGTTCTTTGAGCTCGCGGAGACTCTTCACTTACCCCAAAATGCAGTGGGAATATGCAAATTATCTCCTCAGGACTCCTCCCCTGGTTTACCGATGTCCTCTTTTCAGCTCCAACAGCCAAAATCCAGTGTTCTTTGAGCTCGCGGAGACTCTTCACTTACCCCAAAATGCAGTGGGAATATGCAAATTATCTCCTCAGGACTCCTCCCCTGGTTTACCGATGTCCTCTTTTCAGCTCCAACAGCCAAAATCCAGTGTTCTTTGAGCTCGCGGAGACTCTTCACTTACCCCAAAATGCAGTGGGAATATGCAAATTATCTCCTCAGGACTCCTCCACTGGTTTAAAGAGTTCAAAGAGTATTCAAAGAGTAGAGGAGAGTTAATAGAGGAGAGAGGCTGGTTCAGGACCTTCATCTATTAACTAAAATATAGAACAGCTACAAAGAGCAACTCTCACAGAGGGAACAGTGTTATAGTAGTTATATTCTTGTACATAGGAGCAGTATTATAGTAGTTATATTCTTGTACATAGGGGCACTATTATAGTAGTTATATTCTTGTACATAGGAGCAGTATTATAGTAGTTATATTCTTGTAGATAGGAGCAGTATTATAGTAGTTATATTCTTGTACATAGGAGCAGTATTATAGTAGTTATATTCTTGTACATAGGAGCAGTATTATAGTAGTTATATTCTTGTACATAGGGCACTATTATAGTAGTTATATTCTTGTACATAGGGGGCAGTATTATAGTAGTTATATTCTTGTACATAGGAGCAGTATTATAGTAGTTATATTCTTGTACATAGGGCACTATTATAATAGTTATATTCTTGTACATAGGGGGCAGTATTATAGTAGTTATATTCTTGTACATAGGAGCAGTATTATAGTAGTTATATTCTTGTACATAGGGACAGTATTATAGTAGTTATATTCTTGTACATAGGAGCAGTATTATAGTAGTTATATTCTTGTACATAGGACACTATTATAGTAGTTATATTCTTGTACATAGGGGGCAGTATTATAGTAGTTATATTCTTGTACATAGGAGCAGTATTATAGTAGTTATATTCTTGTACATAGGGACAGTATTATAGTAGTTATATTCTTGTACATAGGAGCAGTATTATAGTAGTTATATTCTTGTACATAGAGCACTATTATAGTAGTTATATTCTTGTACATAGGGGGCAGTATTATAGTAGTTATATTCTTGTACATAGGAGCAGTATTATAGTAGTTATATTCTTGTACATAGGGCACTATTATAGTAGTTATATTCTTGTACATAGGGGGCAGTATTATAGTAGTTATATTCTTGTACATAGGAGCAGTATTATAGTAGTTATATTCTTGAACATAGGGAGCAGTATTATAGTAGTTATATTCTTGTACATAGGGGCAGTATTATAGTAGTTATATTCTTGTACATAGGAGCAGTATTATAGTACTTATATTCTTGTACATAGGAGCTGTATTATAGTAGTTATATTCTTGCACATAGGGTGCAATATTATAGTAGTTATATTCTTGTACATATGGAGCAGTATTATAGTAGATATATTCTTGTATATAGGGGCAGTGTTATAGTAGTTATATTCTTGTACACAGGAGCAGTATTATAGTAGTTATATTCTTGTATATAGGGGCAGTATTATAGTAGTTATATTCTTGTACATATGGAGCAGTATTATAGTAGATATATTCTTGTATATAGGGGAAGTATTATAGTAGTTATATTCTTGTACATAGGAGCAGTATTATAGTAGTTATATTCTTGTACATAGGGGGCAGTATTATAGTAGTTATATTCTTGTATATAGGGGCAGTATTATAGTAGTTATATTCTTGTACATAGGGGCAGTATTATAGTAGTTATATTCTTGTACATAGGAGCAGTATTATAGTAGTTATATTCTTGTACATAGGAGCAGTATTATAGCAGTTATATTCTTGTACATAGGGTGCAGTATTATAGTAGTTATATTCTTGTACATATGGAGCAGTATTATAGTAGATATATTCTTGTACATAGAGGGCAGTATTATAGTAGTTATATTCTTGTACTTAGGAGCAGTATTATAGTAGTTATATTCTTGTACATAGGGGGCAGTATTATAGTAGCTATATTCTTGAACATAGGAGCAGTATTATAGTAGTTATATTCTTGTACAGAGGGGGCAGTATTATAGCAGTTATATTCTTGTACAGAGGGGGCAGTATTATAGCAGTTATATTCTTGTACATAGGGAGCAGTATTATAGTAGTTATATTCTTGTACATAGGAGCAGTATTATAGTAGTTATATTCTTGTACATAGGAGCAGTATTATAGTAGTTATATTCTTGTACATAGGAGCAGTATTATAGTAGTTATATTCTTGTACATAGGAGCAGTATTATAGTAGTTATATTCTTGTACATAGGGGCAGTATTATAGTAGTTATATTCTTGTACATAGGGGGCAGTATTATAGTAGTTATATTCTTGTACATAGGAGCAGTATTATAGTAGTTATATTCTTGTACATAGGGAGCAGTATTATAGTAGTTATATTCTTGTACATAGGAGCAGTATTATAGTAGTTATATTCTTGTACATAGGGGCAGTATTATAGTAGTTATATTCTTGTACATAGGGGGCAGTATTATAGTAGTTATATTCTTGTACATAGGGGCAGTATTATAGTAGTTATATTCTTGTACATAGGGGGCAGTATTATAGTAGTTATATTCTTGTACATAGGAGCAGTATTATAGTAGTTATATTCTTGTACATAGGGGCAGTATTATAGTAGTTATATTCTTGTACATAGGGAGCAGTATTATAGTAGTTATATTCTTGTACATAGGAGCAGTATTATAGTAGTTATATTCTTGTACATAGGGGCAGTATTATAGTAGTTATATTCTTGTACATAGGGGCAGTATTATAGTAGTTATATTCTTGTACATAGGAGCAGTATTATAGTAGTTATATTCTTGTACATAGGGAGCAGTATTATAGTAGTTATATTCTTGTACATAGGAGCAGTATTATAGTAGTTATATTCTTGTACATAGGGGCAGTATTATAGTAGTTATATTCTTGTACATAGGGGGCAGTATTATAGTAGTTATATTCTTGTACATAGGGGGCAGTATTATAGTAGTTATATTCTTGTACATAGGGAGCAGTATTATAGTAGTTATATTCTTGTACATAGGGGGCAGTATTATAGTAGTTATATTCTTTTATATTCTTGTACATAGGGAGCAGTATTATAGTAGTTATATTCTTGTACATAGGGAGCAGTATTATAGTAGTTATATTCTTGTACATAGGAGCAGTATTATAGTAGTTATATTCTTGTACATAGAGGGCAGTATTATAGTAGTTATATTCTTTTACATAGGGAGCAGTATTACAGTAGTTATATTCTTGCACATAGGGGGCAGTATTAAAGTAGTTATATTCTATTACAAAAAAAAAAATTACATAGGGCAAGTATTATAGTAGTTATATTATATTACATAGGGGCAGTATTATAGTAGTTATATTCTTGTACTTAGGAGCAGTATTATATTAGTTATATTCTTGTACATAGGAGCAGTATTATAGTAGTTATATTCTTGTACATAGGGTGCAGTATTATAGTAGTTATATTCTTGTACATAGGGGCAGTATTATAGTAGATATATTCTTGTACATAGAGGGCAGTATTATAGTAGTTATATTCTTGTACTTAGGAGCAGTATTATAGTAGTTATATTCTTGTACATAGGGGGCAGTATTATAGTAGTTATATTCTTGTACATAGGAGCAGTATTATAGTAGTTATATTCTTGTACAGAGGGGGCAGTATTATAGTAGTTATATTCTTGTACAGAGGGGGCAGTATTATAGTAGTTATATTCTTGTACATAGGGAGCAGTATTATAGTAGTTATATTCTTGTACATAGGAGCATTATTATATTAGTTATATTCTTGTACATAGGAGCAGTATTATAGTAGTTATATTCTTGTACATAGGAGCAGTATTATAGTAGTTATATTCTTGTACATAGGGGGCAGTATTATAGTAGTTATATTCTTGTATATAGGGTCAGTATTATAGTAGATATATTCTTGTACAGAGGGGGCAGTATTATAATAGTTATATTCTTGTACATAGGGAGCAGTATTATAGTAGTTATATTCTTGTACATAGGGAGCGGTATTATAGTAGTTATATTCTTGTACATAGGGAGCAGTATTATAGTAGTTATATTCTTGTACATAGGGAGCAGTATTATAGTAGTTATATTCTTGTACATAGGAGCAGTATTATAGTAGTTATATTCTTGTACATAGGGGCAGTACTATAGTAGTTATATTCTTGTACATAGGGGGCAGTATTATAGTAGTTATATTCTTTTACATAGGGAGCAGTATTACAGTAGTTATATTCTTGTACATAGGGGGCAGTATTATAGTAGTTATATTCTATTACAAAAAAAAAAATTACATAGGGGAAGTATTATAGTAGTTATATTATATTACATAGGGGCAGTATTATAGTAGTTATATTCTTGTACATAGGGGGCAGTATTATAGTAGTCATATTCTTGTACATAGGGGGCAGTATTATAGTAGTTATATTCTTGTACATAGGAGCAGTATTATAGTAGTTATATTATTGTACATAGGGGCAGTACTATAGTAGTTATATTCTTGTACATAGGGGGCAGTATTATAGTAGTTATATTCTTTTACATAGGGAGCAGTATTACAGCAGTTATATTCTTGTACATAGGGGGCAGTATTATAGTAGTTATATTCTATTACAAAAAAAAAAATTACATAGGGGAAGTATTATAGTAGTTATATTATATTACATAGGGGCAGTATTATAGTAGTTACATTCTTGTACATAGGGGCAGTACTATAGTAGTTATATTCTTGTACATAGGGTGCAGTATTATAGTAGTTATATTCTTTTACATAGGGAGCAGTATTATAGTAGTTATATTCTTCTACATAGGAGGCAGTATTATAGTAGTTATATTCTATTACAAAAAAAAAAAATACATAGGGGAAGTATTATAGTAGTTATATTATATTACATAGGGGCAGTATTATAGTAGTTATATTCTTGTACATAGGGGGCAGTATTATAGTAGTCATATTCTTGTACATAGGGGGCAGTATTAGTGTAGTTATATTCTTGTACATAGGAGCAGTATTATAGTAGTTATATTATTGTACATAGGGGCAGTACTATAGTAGTTATATTCTTATACATAGGGGCCAGTATTATAATAGTTATATTCTTTTACATAGGGAGCAGTATTACAGTAGTTATATTCTTGTACATAGGGGGCAGTATTATAGTAGTTATATTCTATTACAAAAAAAAAATTACATAGGGGAAGTATTATAGTAGTTATATTATATTACATAGGGGCAGTATTATAGTAGTTATATTCTTGTACATAGGGGGCAGTATTATAGTAGTCATATTCTTGTACATAGGGGCAGTATTATAGTAGTTATATTCTTGTACATAGGGGCAGTATTATAGTAGTTATATTCTTGTACATAGAGGGCAGTATTATAGTAGTTATATTCTTGTACATAGGGGGTAGTATTATAGCAGTTTTATTGGTATTCATAGTGGCATAGAAAGAAAAAAATGCAAAAAAGTAAAGTCCTTAGCCTTTGATATCAATGTGAATTTTGAGTCTCCTATTTTCTCATGCAGTTTCAGTAGAACTAAGAGTCCTGAAATCCTGTGAATTCCCTTATCTGCATTTTCCTTAGTTAATCGTCTCTAGTTGACAGGAATATAACTATTCCCTGCAATTGTCATCTTCCACTAACTCCAGAAATCAGAGCACTATAGCCTTGTCTAATTAATGTCAGCACACCCGCATACAGCACAGCCTTTCACTAGCAGTTACTTGCACATACATTGAGACACATATGGGATATCAAAGCTAATTTATCACACTGTGATCATAGTGGGCTCCCACAGTGGGAGGAAAATCACTTCTTTTAAGATGGTGGTCCTGTTCCCTTGTGATAAAGACCGCTTAATACGTACTGGCTGGTGAGTGTAGGAATAATTACCAGTGTCCTTTAATCCAGTCACATTGCGACTTACTACTCTGATAATATCACGAAAGGCAAAACGGAACAAGTGGAGAACATCACTCAGGGGTCTTATTACATAATACCGTGTCATAAATCCATTTAAGGAAACATGAGTATAAAAAATATGACTCTTATAGGGTACTAAATAGGGAGACTCGGGCAAGAGAAAACTAGTAATAAATCAAAATTAATAATACAAAATGAGTACTATGGCCCCGATTCATCATTTTTTATTTAAGTCACTTTCCTTTTTTTCCTATTTTTGGTGCCAAATTCTTCAAAATGGAACAACCGATTCAAAGTAACAAAAAATCATCTGTTTTCTGTCTTGAACTGTTTTTGCAACTTTTTGGGGCCAAAAGTCACGTTATATAAAAATTGACCCAAAACACTAGCATACTCAAAAATACACCAGGCCCCCTGGAGTGAAGTTGCGCCAAAGTTTGCAAAAGTTTTAAAAAGTCGCAATTGATGAATCACACGAAAACACATGGAATCGCTAAACTCCGACCACAAAGAGGAAAACAAAAAAAGAAAGCAGGCAAGCACATATAAAATAGACTTAAAGGAGCAAATAGAATAATGAATTCGGAGGAAACAAAAAAAAGTCGCAGAGCACTGTAGCAAAGCCAGCTTGGATTGGGTTAAATCCTAGCACTGCAGGTGTTAATTAGAGGCACCTGGCTAGCTTTGACTACAACCAGGAAATGGGCTCACCTTGTGTCAGTTTGCTGGGGATGTTGAGCAGAGTGTAGTGTGTTGAAACTGGTGAACGAACAGCCAAAATGTAAGCTGTAGCTGGGAGAGAGACAAGCCAGAGTTTCTCTCTGAATGGAGACTGCGCGGGTCAGCTAGGAAAGCTGAGCAGTTTGTGTGTTGCAGCGGCAATAATGTGTGGAAGCCTCAGCCTGTTCAGTGTGAACTGCATGGCGCTGTAAGCTGCTGGAGCACAGGCTGAAGGTGATATCAAGACTGGCAGGACCGTACCTCTTCTGTATATAAAGTTTGCATCGGGAGAAAGAGCAGTAATCTGTTCGGGTGAGCCCGCTCTGACATATATGTTCCTGCTGAATAAACTGTTTATTTGCTGTTATACCTTTGTGCCCAGAAGAGACTGTTTTTGGTTTTGAATTCCTTGGAGTTTTATGAAAACAATTAAACTGCACATGTTTGGACCAAAATGCATTGCCTGTGTGAACGCTACCTAATGCCTACCTGAGAGTGTAAATCTGTGACGCGAGTCACTACAGAAATAACAGTCTCAGAAGAGGAGAGAAGAGACTAATATTACTGAAAGAAATATTATGTAAGTGCTACTTACTGGATAAATAGAGGGAGTTCAAACAATCCAAAGTCAAGTCCAGGAAGATGGCGCAGTACAACGAGGAGAAGTCAGAGACGTAAGCCACTACACAAGCCGGGGTCAGGAAAACCAGAAAGACAAGGCAGTACACAGGGAGCAGACAAAAGAGTAGTCAGATAACAGGCAAATGGTCAAAATCCAGGTAAGGGAATAGTCAGGCTGGGTCAGGCACAGAGCACAGAGAGATCAGTCCTACACAGGCAACAGCAAGTGTACAATTGACACTGGGTGAAGGAGCTAGCATGCTTAAGTAGAAAACTAATCAAGGGAAGTGAACACAGAAGATTGCAGAAACAACCCAGCAAAACCAAAACAGACTGACAGCCTCCACACAATAGTAACATAGCAGACAAGGAAAGTGTCGAGACCGTGACAAAATCCCTACAACACACAAAATTTAAAAAAAACAGGTCCAAAGGCAATGATGATTAAGTACTAAGTTTTATGAGCTTTATGAAGGGGGTGAGTTTCACAGGATCCTCTGGGGTGTGTCTTTAAGCTTATCTCCATTATTACTCTGTGAGCCATGCCCTCTTTACAAAACCATTACATTTAGCACTAATTAAAAAGGCCCATATCTTTGGAACCATATGGAGGATTTTAAGAAAGAAAAAAGTAGAATACTCAGGGGAACAGCAGGAATAACATAAGAGCTAAAACTAGACACTTTTGATTTGGAGACAAGTCCTCCTTAAAGGGATCCTATCATTGAGAGTGCAGTCCCTAAACTACTGCTATCTAAAGCTTTCCATCTCGAAAAGTTATATAATAGGGCACATGACTTATAAAAAGTCAAGGGGGTGGTCTCTGTCTGCATCAGAGTCAATACAATCAATATAACAATGTTATGAAAAATAATATATAATTTACCAGAAGTCTTTACCAATTTTAGTAGAATTTGACTTGCACGAAAAATAATTTTGCTAATCTGTCATTTAAATTAAATATTCACAATCCAAATCCTTTCCTTTACAAGTGCGGCATTAAAAGTTAATTGGCAAATATTTTAAATTCCCCAGTAGACTCTCTTGGCACTTCATACAGAATTCATGTCGCAGCCGGTGTCACAGTGGCCTTTGGTGTCACCACCTCGCTAATCGTATGATTTACAAACATGTAATTCCTTCTGTGTCTTCAAATCTTAAGTGCGGCACAATGCATTCATTATTCGGGAGGTGAGGAATGACTGGTAATTAGCTCAGTGCAATGTAGACATTCATTTAATATATACTTTCTCTTAATATTGTATTCATCTCACACTGTCCGGGGAAGGGGGTTAAAAAAAAAAGCAGAACATTTATTAGTATTATCTAAAAACTTAATTGGGTATGAACACTTTTGCAATCATTTCTGCATTGTTCCAATGCATATAAAATGATATGTAATCGTTTTGTGTATACAGCTCTTATGCAAAATTATGTACCTCTATGGTTACAGAATACAAACACTCCTGATCATGCAGTCATGTGTTATTCCGTGTCCTTGTATTTTTCAACTATAATACTCCCTTTTTCTCTAACTTATTGTATGGTCTTGGTACTACTGGTCCAAGGACTTCAGTCTGGATTTGCTATCTAGTAGTTGGAAAACCGACTGGAAGAAGTGCAGGAGCACAAGTAGCAGCAAATGGTGCTGTAGTCAACATGGGATCTTGGTAGGTAACAGTCAAAAGGAGAGTTGGTGCAATTCGATTCGTAGGACCCGGTCCATTGGCTATGCCATTAATCTGTGTGCGCTGGAAGGAGACCTTAGAGCCACCACCTACCTCCTGGCATTTGTGGCTATTCTTCTTCTAGTCGGCCTGGTGTGATGTCATCGTTGGGGCATGATGCACATATGAAATTGTGCCAGGCCGGCTAATCAAAAGGAGATCCATGGATACCTCCCCATAGAACGCCCTGTTGTGCCATATCAGGAGCTTGGGTGGGTCTGTTGGACCCTGTATATAGCCAGTACTGTATATAATTTCGGCATAAAGATAAATTGTCTTTATATATTCCAAGAAATGATTAGACATTATGTGGCACTACAGGAGGCCCAGCAATCTCCCGGAGACCACCCTCCCCATAGAACGGTAGCACTTTGTGTGACCAAAGTATCATTGTTTGCAATATTCCTCACCATGTGCATCATGAAGGTCAAGCAGTAAATACAGAGCAATCACACTCCAACATCCGAAAAGCCACTTCTTCCTCTGATGAAATCTCTACGCTCTGCATCTAAAATGATTTATTCACAAAACGCAGGCAAAGGGGAATCTTCTGAGCCAAATTCCCATAAAAGATAAATGAATCATGATAAGGAAAATGTATCAATTCACTGGGGCTGACGGGTGAATGAAGAAATCCTGCGCAGGCCTAATTGTTATTTGCAGCAGGGAGTGCTATTGTTTTGCTGTTCTTGAATTCTCTAGTATGTAGCTAACGCATTTCAGGAGGAAGACTTGTGCTTTTCTATTTAACATGCATTTAGGTCAGGGTATGCCATAGGTATATCTGTATGCATGTATACTTAATAGTCTAATAAAAATCATAAATTATTACAAACTTCCCAGGTATCAGAAATCTATGGAGAGTACAGAGGTAACTGCTGCGTCGGAGCCCTAGAGCCTTGAAAACACAATGTTATGAATGCACATGGTGGGCAGAGCAGTATTTCCAATGGCTGTTAGGGCTCCAGATTATCTAAGCAAAGAGGAACTTGAGAACAGTTTGATTTCTTTTTTACCACCTCAACATCTATGCAAGGGTTAAACCAGATAAAGATGTCCAGAATTAAAATTTGCAAAGCTGTGCCTGGCATCCAACTGAAAAGGACATGTTGGGAGGAGCCTTGCGAAGAGACATAGTAGAAGATTGCGGGTTCCAGAATCCGTAAAGAAAAAACGTTAAAACTTAATTTTAATTCTTCTCTCTAAAATTGTGAAAATACAAATAAAATCATCCAGAAACTAGAGTTTGGAGATTTTGATACTTTGCTTAGTATCAAACTAAAGAGGACTTGAGGGCGGAGCCTTGTCAGAACTTTATCAGTTGCTCTCAGCCAATCAACATTCCTGAGAACATTCTGGACGATTCTGATAGGGTGAAAGCATCTGACAGATAAACAGAGCTCTCCACACAGTGCTGTTATCAAATGTCACTTTCAGATGGATTCAATCAGGGCAAGCGATGTCCTAAAATCGGGTCCTGGAAGCAACATAATTTAACCCTTTATGGACATGTTATAGAAGAACTTGCTTCATTTTCAGAGGGGTTGCCTGACGTACTCAAACCTTTTTTTAAATAGAATTTGGCTCAGTGATTAGACGTATAGCGCAGGTCCGGCTCCTCTAACCACCAGTGATCAGCTGTTATCATAGGTCAACAGGGTAATCTAGCACAGGCTTAATGTTTTATTACATTAAAATGAATTGTCAAATATATAACACGAGTACAGGCTGGGTAAGTCGGAGTGAAAGCAGCTCTATTGCAGGTCATATAAGTGGTTCCAAGAGGATCATTTTTTGGAACTGAAACGCTTAAAAAATATTTTAGAAGTAATCTTAAGTCTCAACGAATGGGTCTTCTTAATAGCCACCTAAAAGCCACATAAGGGGTTCTGAGAGGGGTCATTTTTTGGACCTGAACTACTTCAAAAATATTTTAGAAGTCATCTTAAGTCTCAACGAATGGTCTTCTTAATGGCCACCTAAGGAGTTCTGAGATGGGTCATTTTTTGGGCCTGAACTGCTTCAAAAATATTTTAGAAGTCATCTTTAGTCTCAATGAAAGGGTGGTGATGGTCATCCAAAAAAATCAAAAGCCTGTAACCTTGGCTGTGTTGTGCAGTACGTATACATGCATGGGTGTACCTACGGCAGAGGACTGGTAAGACATATGTCACAGGTGCCACTTTGCCGCGGGCAAGGAATTTCCTACTTCGAAGGCTTAGCTATGACTTTGTACATGTAGGGAGGCTTATGCGAGGAAACGTGTTTCGCTAAAGTGCAGAAATGTTCGTGTAGAGGACCATGTTACTTACCATTACCAAATCGGCACCTTGGTCTGCTCCTATTAAGGACAAGACCCTAAACCAAACCATACAAATTTAGCTACAAATCTGAGCCTTCCACATATCAGTCAGTGATACATTTCACTTCAATGAATGAAGCAGTAATTAATTTCAAGAGCGTTTTCATAAAAGGTTACCCTGTCTTATTAAGTATGTCTCCCGTCTCTCAGAGAACACCTGCCTATTAAAGCTTTGTCCCATTAATTGATCAATCCGCAGTCCCAGAACTTTTTCTGCATGCATCTAAAAGTTCTTGGATACTTTAATTGGATAGAAACAAAGTATGGTAATAAGAGGCCATTAATGTCACTGTTTAACTCTGCAGTGTGTTACCTCTGAGAGCTCATTAAAGACAGAGAATATTAACAACCGGCACTCACCCCGGTAAGGCATTAGCCCGTGCCAATAGCTATAAATGTTTTACCAACCAAGTTCCTGTGCCAGTGATAGTAATTATTAGCTGTAAAATCCATCCGCCACATATTAAGTTGACACAAATTCTTTTCAGTGCTGTCATTTCACATTCCCCATTATACGTAGTGGTCCAGGTCGACTTTGCTGTTAGTGTTTAGTATTGACGTATTGCCGGTCTGCTTGATGGATCACGCCATGATTTAGACATTTTTTTTTTGTCCATCCTCTCTACGAAAGGAGGAAGATTTAATGAAACTATTTTAAAACCAACCGCATGAATCGAAGGGAAAATTAAGAATATAATTGGATCCAACAGAACGAAAAATGAAATATTTTTGTTCTAATGTTCTAGTTTAGTCTACAGAATGAGTGGGATGTTTTCAATCCTAACATCCAAGATGGTGGAAGATCTGCCAAATTCAAGCACCGTGGGGTTAACTAGGGTGGGAGATGGAGGTGATCTGATCCGTTACGGATTTAGCATTTATACATTATAGCCTATTATCGGTTCTAACAAATTTACTGCATATATTAGATCAAAGGTTGCTAAACATATTGACTTAAAGGGGTTGAAACACGAAGGGAATAGGGGGAGGAAGCCCAAACACTAGGGAAAGGGGGAGTGGAGACTCCTAGGCAGCTCTAATATCACCCTGACTACCCTATCATCCCTATATAGGTTCCACACCTATCGCTGAGTAGGAACCTAAGCCCTGGAGGTCCCTAGAGCTAGGCCCTAGATAAGGAGGAGACGGAGTGAGCTCTAGTCAGGAGTCACTACAAACTAAAGACAACAAGGTAGAAAAATAAAGGGAATACACTTAGCTTGAGCAGACACCAGAGAGATAATGCCAACTGTCCTCAAAGGCCACCAAAGAAGAAACTAGCCAACTGCTAGTGCTCCAAGCCTGCACAGAGGTACATAGAACTAACACCAGCAACTCTCTGGAGAAACTGAGACTATTTAACTACCCAGCAAGGGTGTGTCAATCAGCAGCAGAAGGTGGAGGTCGCTGCTGGGTCCTAAAGGAAGAAGGATATAACTATACTACAGAGATTAGGGAATCAAGAAGGCATCTGCAATGCCAAGCAAAGTGACCTTCTACAGCCGGCTCCAGGGTGACTGTCTGTCACTCTTGACACACCTGTGACAATAGATCATTAATATCTGATTGGTGGGGGTGCAGCACCAGGCAACCACCGCCAATCGGCAGCTCCTGGTGCCGGCGTCAAGTTGTAGAGCTGCACAGCTCCGTTAATTGCACAGTGGTCATGGCCAGGTACTGTACATTCGCCCCCTATTGAATAGTGGGTGGATCTTCAGTACTGAGCCGCGGCCACTATTCCGCTGATGGAGCTGTGCAGCTCCACAACTAAGCATATCTGGCCGCCAGCAGCACCGGCAACAGCTGATCGGTGGGGATGTCGAGTGTTGTTGATGACCTATCCCAAGGGGCACAGAAGAAAAAGAAAAATGTGTCGCCCAGGGGATGGGGAAGACTCGGTACCCGGGCTTTTGCCTGGCCTTGGGGATGTCGCGGTGGTCGGCTCCCGGGCCCGTACCCTGGGCCTCTCTTTTAAAAGGGTTGGATAATGATGTGAAAGTTCGTGACACCACCTGTGGTGTCTGGTGAGGATCACCAGCGCTGCGGCAGCCCACTGAGGCCGATGATAAGGCAGCTTGGTGGTATAGCTCCCCACAGGTGGAGCTGGGCCTCAGGGCAGCGTAAGAAAAGGGGGATGCAGGACAGGGAGGCCCAGCCGGGCCTACGGAAAGATAGGCAAACACACAGTTCTCTTCAGTACCTTTTACTGATGGAAATTCAGGCACATCCCGGAGCACTGTAGGGTGAAGGGTGCATTTCAGGATTCTCCCCAGGGACGGGTATGGGGCCTCCTGTTTCTTGCCTTTGCGTAGTAAGTTTCTGACCTGCCTGGAGCTAGGCCTAACTGTTATGTTCTGCTACCAAAGCTAAGGAAAGAGAGGAGATCTGTCCCTACTATAAGACTCAGCTGAATCCCTACGATGTAACAGGGAACCTGATCCTGCGATCAGACCTGCTAAAGTCCTAATCTAGTCTGTACGGAGACCTATAGATTTGGGGAGGGAATCCCTACAAGTACTAAGGACTGGGAGGAATAAGGGACACCTCCTAACAGAAATAGCAGCAGACAGACGAACAAACAAAATAGATAGAACCTAGAGGTCCGTAGACCAAGCAAACTAACAGAGTTAGATACAGAGCACAGGCTAGCTAGAAAGTAGATATACAATGAAGTCCAGCAAAGCCAGAAGGGCGGAGCAGGATTAAATAGGCCAACAAGGTCATGTGACCAGCAAAGGAAAAAAAACCTAACAGCAAGGTTCTAACAGTACCCCCCCTTCTAAGAGGATCCTCCGGATCCCCTAGGACCAGGCTTATCAGGAAATCTCCTGTGAAACGCTCTGATAAGTCTGGACGCGGAAACATCATCTGACCTCACCCAAGAGTTATCCTCGGGTCCGAAACCTTTCCAGGCCACAAGATACTGCAAACTACCTCTATACCGTCTAGAGTCAAGGATGCGAGAAATTTCATATTCCCCGTCCTCCACCACCGGAGGAACAGAGGCAGAGGCGTCACCATCCGACACAACAGCTTTTTTTAACAGAGAGACATGAAAGACCGGATTAATTCTCCAGGAGGTAGGAACCTCCAACCTAACAGCAGATTGGTTGACAACCTGAAGCACCTTAAAGGGCCCTACAAACTTGGGACCCAATTTCTTAGAAGGAATCCTCAACCGCAGATTCCTAGAGGACAACCAAACCATGTCACCAACAGCGAACAAAACCTCCTGTCGTTTCCTATCAAAGTAGTCTTTAGATTTTCTGTTGGCCTCCTGAAGATTACCACGCACATCCGTCCAAACTCTTTCCAAATCACCGGAAAAATTCTCCTCCTCAGGCACGGCAGATCCCAACTTGGAGAACGACCCAAACGACGGATGTCTCCCAGAACAACAAAAAAAAGGCGAACAACCAGCAGAAGAAGATGTATGATTGTTCAGAGCAAATTCGGCAAGTGGCAGAAACTCAGACCACCCCTCTTGATTGTCTGCCACAAAACAACGCAAGAACTGCTCAACATCCTGGTTTTTCCTTTCTGTCTGGCCATTAGATTCAGGATGATATCCGGACGAAAACGACAAATGAATTCCCAACCTGTCACAAAAGGCACGCCAAAAACGAGCCACGAACTGAGGACCCCTATCAGAAACAATGTCAGTAGGAACGCCATGAAGTCTGACAATTTCCTTGACAAAGGCCTTAGCGAGAGTTTTAGCGCAGGGCAGTTTGACGAAGGGAACCAAGTGACACATCTTGCTAAAACGGTCCACGACCACCCAGATGACAGTAAAACCCTCAGAGGGGGGAAGGTCAGTTATAAAGTCCATAGCCAAATGTGTCCAAGGAGCACTGGGGACCTCCAAAGGACAAAGCAACCCCGCAGCAGGAGTATGTGAGGACTTAGATCTAGCACATATAGTACATTGGCGCACCCACTTAATGACTTCCTTCTGCCATCCAGGCCACCAAAAACTGCGACCCACCAGTCTCTTGGTCTCAGAGATTCCGGGATGACCTGCCAACCGAGATTCGTGACACTCAACAAACAAATCTCTCCTAAAGGTCCCAGGCACAAACAACCTCCCATGAGGAGTGTTAGATGGGGCATTCTCCTGAGCTTTAAGAATCTCATCTTCCAAAACGGAGTCTAAAACAGCTATCACAACACCTTCTTGTAAAATGTTTTCCTCTTTCTCAGCACCGACTATGGGAGAAAAACTGCGAGACAAGGCATCCGCCTTAACATTCTTAGTACCAGGGATGTAAGTAACGGAGAAATTAAACCGCGAGAAAAACAGTGCCCACCTAGCCTGACGGGCATTCAGGCGCTTGGCAGCGTCAAGATATATCAGATTTTTATGATCCGTAAGAACCTGAACGGGAAATTCCGCACCTTCCAAGAAGTGGCGCCAGTGTTCAAATGCGAGTTTAATAGCCAATAATTCCCGATTACCAATATCGTAATTCAATTCAGTCTCCGAAAATTTTTTTGAAAAAAATGCACAGGGATGTAATCCATCCCCGTTATCCTGAGACAATACTGCGCCAACCCCCACAGAGGAAGCATCAACCTCAACCAAAAACGGCCTAGTAACATCAGGCTGCATAAGGATGGGAGCAGAGGTGAACCTCTCCTTGAGATACACAAAAGCTTCAATGGCCTCAGAAGACCACTGAACCGCATCAGCACCTTTCCTGGTGAGATCAGTCAGAGGTTTGACAATACTAGAAAAATTTTTTATGAATTTTCTATAGTAATTGGCGAAACCCAAAAACCTCTGTATTGATTTCAAACCAATAGGCCTAGGCCATTCCTGCACAGCCTGAACCTTAACCGGATCCATCTCAAAACCTTTGCTGGAGATAATGTAGCCCAAAAAACTAATTCTCTGTACAGCGAACTCACATTTCTCCAGCTTAGCAAAAAGCGAATTGTCCATTAATAACTGTAATACCTCACGCACGCTCCGCCAATGAGACTCCAGATCTGGCGAATAAATCAAAATGTCATCCAAATACACAACCACATTTTTACCGATCAAAGGTCTAAGGATGTCATTAATCAGATTCTGAAAAAATGCAGGAGCATTAGTAAGACCAAAAGGCATAACCAGATTCTCAAAATGACCCACAGGAGTGTTAAAAGCAGTCTTCCATTCATCACCCTCCTTCATGCGCAACAGATTGTATGCCCCCTTAAGGTCAATTTTAGAGAACCACTTGGCCCCCAATAACTGGTTAAACAGATCAGGAATCAATGGCAGTGGGTAAGGATTGCGTACCGTAATTTTGTTAATCTCACGAAAATCCAGACAAGGACGTAAACCGCCGTCCTTTTTTTTTACAAAAAAAAATCCAACCGCCACAGGAGACTTAGAGGGCCTAATGTGACCGGCGGCCAAACTTGTCTGTATGTATTCCTCCAAAGCCTTCCTCTCAGGAATAGTAAGGTTAAATAAACGACTTTTAGGAAGAGTCGCTCCAGGGACAAATTCAATAGAACAATCATAGTCTCTATGGGGAGGCAAAACCTGCGATTCCTCCTCAGAAAAAACTCTCCAAAAATCCTGAATAGGAACAGGCAATTCTCCCCTATCCACAGCTGCAATACGCCCGTTACAACACTTGTCATAACATTTATGGCTCCAGGATTTAATTTCACTGGTAGACCAATCCAGTACAGGATTGTGAAATTTTAACCAGGGCAAACCCAATATTACTGGAGAAGGCAAGTTATTCAACACTACCAAATCCAATTTCTCATGGTGAACACCATTAATAGTGAGAGGAAATTCACTGACCTTGAGAGTAATATTCTTCAAAGGGGAGCCATCCACAGAAACCACAGCAATGGGGGATGATAAAGGTTCAGGTTTTAAATTGAGTTTTTCCACGAATCCCCCATCAATAACATTCAGTGTAGACCCGCAATCAACAAACACCCGAAATTCCATTAATTTTTCCTGAGCAATCGTGGAAGCAGCTAAAAATATACCCTTGGAATTTAAACAGGCAATACGGGCGTGACTGACCATTTTTTTTTCTTTCTTCATACGAAGCTCACAGCCTTTAATCAAATGACCAGATTTTCCACAATAGAAACACAAGCCTTCCGAAAAACGACGGTGTTTTTCTTGAGAGCGAGGTGCCACCGATCCAATCTCCATCGGTTCACCACTGTTAGTACACACATTATCATAACCAGAAACTGACATAGCAGAGGATTTGCTCTCATTAACCCTAGCACGCAGTCTTCTATCCACCCGTATAGCTAATTGCATAGCCTGTTGCAAATCCTCAGGTGTAGGATAAGCAATTAGCAGGTCTTTAACCTTTTCACTGAGCCCAGCAAGAAATAGACTTTTCAGAGCAGAATCGTTCCACCCTGTTTGAGTGGACCAACGACGAAAATGTGTACAATATTTTTCCATATTACCTGATCCTTGTTTTAAACGTCTCAACTCAGTCTCAGCTGATGCCACACGGTCAGGATCATCATATAATAGTCCTAAAGCAGAAAAAAAACTATCCACTGATCTGAAGCATGTATCACTAGGTTGCAAAGAAAAGGCCCACTCCTGAGGCTCTTTGCGCAAAAGTGACATTATGAACCCTACGCGCTGGGATTCATCCCCAGAGGACTTGGGTCTCAAACGAAAATACAATAAGCAAGCATTTTTAAATGAAAAAAATTCTCGATGTTCACCAAAAAATAAATCCGGCAAACATACCTTAGGCTCCAAGAAATATGCTCCAGGACAGTTACTCACGTGCTGACGGAGCTCGGCCACTTCCAGAGAGAGTCCCTGCAGGTGTTTAGCCAAATCCTGAACCGACACCATGATGGAACAAAAAAAAATCTTTCCTTAGAGAATTTACAGGCTGGACTTACTGTTATGTTCTGCTACCAAAGCTAAGGAAAGAGAGGAGATCTGTCCCTACTATAAGACTCAGCTGAATCCCTACGATGTAACAGGGAACCTGATCCTGCGATCAGACCTGCTAAAGTCCTAATCTAGTCTGTACGGAGACCTATAGATTTGGGGAGGGAATCCCTACAAGTACTAAGGACTGGGAGGAATAAGGGACACCTCCTAACAGAAATAGCAGCAGACAGACGAACAAACAAAATAGATAGAACCTAGAGGTCCGTAGACCAAGCAAACTAACAGAGTTAGATACAGAGCACAGGCTAGCTAGAAAGTAGATATACAATGAAGTCCAGCAAAGCCAGAAGGGCGGAGCAGGATTAAATAGGCCAACAAGGTCATGTGACCAGCAAAGGAAAAAAAACCTAACAGCAAGGTTCTAACACTAACTTTGTCTCTGTCCTGCACCGGCTGACTTTGTGGTAGGGCCTTCTCTTGGAGTACACGCTCCCAGCTTACGGGGCCTCTGTGTCTCCTGGCTCTGGTACGTATCAGCGCTTTGGTGATCCTGGGACTTGAAGTCTTCCAGGGGTCTCCGGTTGTCTCCACAGGGGGATATATGGCCCTGTAGACGCGGACCCGGTGTCCGGTATATGCTTTTCTGGGGTGAGCTTGTACAGCTCCTCGGCCCCCAATGCTACTCACTCCTCTAGCCATCGACCTCGCTCGAGGCCCTAACTAGGCTAAACACACTAGCGGCAGCTTGCCGCGCTTCACCACTCTTATGGCGTCGGCACACCTTAAGCTCACTATTCTGAGCTACAACTGAGTCTGAACTGTGCTCCACTGCAGCTGACTCTTCTCAGGCACGTTTACTGCAGGAACTTTCTCAACAGACTTCCTTCTCTGTGGACTCCAGACTGAGCTGCCTAGCTCCACCTTCCCTATTTATATCCCTCACTGGCTCCCTCTGGTGGTCTGAGGTGGAAGGTGGAGGTGTGTGTATGCTGTGGGGGCCTCTTGTGGAGGAATCCGTTCATGCACCCTTCTAGGATCTGTGGTACCAAGCGCAGCTGGGTGCCACAAAAACTGTTCCAGAATAAGTGGAAATTAAAAAATCCAGTGAAAGGTCCCCTTTAAGACCCATAGAGTGGAGAGTCACTAGGAAGCAACAGCTCTTGAGGATCCAACCATTTATTTGAATGGGCTTGTAATACCACTTTTCCCCAGCAGTGGCAGCTGTAGGTAAACTGTATAGTGGACAGCAACTTTTCTTGGCTAAATCAGCAGAGATGAACTAAAAAAAGGATTGTCTTCATAAAGCAATAGAAACAACCCCAATCTTTTATTTTCAGCTCATCCAGAACGCTCTGAATTTCTCTCCATCACGTCACCTACCCATCTAAATAGAAATAGAATCACTTTCTTTTATTGAATTACCATTTAATAAAAATATCTACTCCCGGCATCAAAACTGTATCATCCAATTCATCATCACTAGAGAAAAATAATGAAAGAAAATGAGACTCGGCTGAAAAAAAATCTTTTTTTTTTTTTTTTCCCCCATGATCGAAGCAAAACCTATATGTCGTGTAATTGAGATATCATCGTCTCCTGTATATTTTCTGTCCATCATAAAAATCCATATATTCCAGGAGATTAATGCAGAGGGGAAAGAAAAAACCTGATTCTGCTCCGTTATATCTGAACAAGATGAGATTTACGGACAAATATAACACTCCAATTATAATCCCCCCGCCACGAAAAAAACCCTTATAAATGAGATTTGGACATTGGGGGGAGGGGAGCATACAACAAATCCATGATGAATGCACCATGGAGGGGGAGATGAGAATTAGCTGCACACGATGACCTGCATTGCACTGCGAGAAATCAATCCATAACCTTAATACACAGACAGAAGTGGCAGAAAGATAAGGGTATAATGAAGGCTGGCGAGAAAAGCTGAGCGCTGAGAAGAGGGCATTTACAATGACTGCTCCATAGCTAACAAAGAACTACTGACAAATAACTAGGTTGTACTGCGCTTCGCTGCTGCTGCCAGAAGGGGAGTCAAATTTTGGCCTTTTATCTAATGGTATATTATTAATATGATTGGTTTCTATGGGCAGCAGCTCCATCTCTGCTTTGTCCTAGTTCTGATAGATCTTATAGAAGCAGCCACAAAGGGGTCAATAAAGATAGGGGGGCCCTAGATATAGTAAAAGAGGTCACCAGGCGAAAAGTGGCCAGATTTTGTTCTTATTTTATTTCCGCTGTTCTCTTGAGTTTTTATCTTTTTTTTTAAATCTGCCATACGGTTCAAGAGTTTTTTTTTTAATATCGTGCTAATTTCTATGATTTTTTCAAATGAGGCATTGCTCACATGCTCCTCGGGGGCGTGTCTTTAAGCTGTTTTGCATTGTGAGCCATGCCCCCTTGTACAGACCATAGTAATTAGCATTTTATAGAAAAGTCAATGTTTCTGGAACCATAAGATGGATTTATAAAAATAGAAAAGATCCTCTGGGGCGTGTCTTTTAAGCTGTTTTGCATGTTGAGACATGCCCCTTTGTAAAGAACATAGTAATTAGCATTTTATAGAAAAGTCCATATTTCTGGAACCATAGGGTGGATTTACTAAAATAGATAAGCTCCTCTGGGGCGTGTCTTTAAGCTGTTTTGCATTTTTTGAGACACGCCCCTTTGTAAAGAACATATTAACTAGCACTTAATAAAAAGCTCCATATCTCTGGAAGTGTATGACGGATTTATTAAAAGAAAAAAACTAAATACTTCGCGGAGCAGTGGCAATAAAAGGAGAGCAAAATCTGGGCAGTTTTGACCGGGTGACAGGTCCTCCTTAAAGGGAATCTGTCACCACTTTGGAGTTATCAGACCTCTACTATGGCGATACAGGGTATAGAAAAGTAAATCTATACTTACCTGTATGGCCCATAGTAGAGGTCTGATTGCAGAAAAAAAGCGCTTTAATCAATTCTATTGTGTACAGGCTTGGAGTCCGGGGGATGGGAAGAAATCCCCACCTATGTGCTTATTATTCCCCGAAATCCCCGTCTGTATGCTTAATAATCATTTAAAGCATAGAGCATATAGACATAGAGCTTGCTTTGCTTCATTCCGGCTCCTTCTGCCTATGCACTGCGCCACAGGTTTCTATTGCACAGGCACAGGGAAGTGACAGTGACTCCTCGGCGCCTGCACAATAGAACCCTGCGGCGCAGTGCATAGGCAGACGGGGCCTGGATGAAGCAAAGCGCAATCTATGTGAGCTCTATGTGAGCGGCGTTTTGCGCATGCTCGGGAAGTCAGGGAGCGCAGTGCACGTCTCAGGGTCCTGTGACGTGCAGGGGAGGGGGAATATGATAATTAAGCATATAGGTGGGGATTTGGGGGAATATTAAGCACATAGGCGGGGATTTTTTCCCGTCCTCCGAATGCCAAGCCTGTGGAGAATAGAATTGATTAAAGCGCTTTTCTCTGCAATCAAACCTCTGCTATGGGCCATACAGGTAAGTATAGATTTACTTTTCTATACCCTGTATGGCCATAGTAGAAGTCTGATATCTCCAAAGTGGTGACAGATTCCCTTTAAGACTCTGTTCACATCTTTTAACGGAAACCACAACACATTGCTGAATCCATCATGGAACCGATACCAATGGTGCAAGATGCACGGCTGACAACAGTCATAAATTTGCTGGCACTGTCCCGCTTCTTAAGGAACAATCCTGGCAAATTAAAGACTTTTCAAGACCAAAAAGGGGTGTGGTATATATATATAAACCTTGTAATTAAAAGCGGGTGGTCTTACTCTGGGGGGAGTTCCCAGGCTTTGTTGGGATATTCCGAAGCAGGGTTGGAGGTGAGAAGTGTCCAGTTCATTCACACAGAGGACTTTGCATCCTTCATTCTTGGGGTCAATGGGGCAGGCAAAAATCCAGTAATCAAACATCTGTAAACTACCCTTTGGATAGGTGACATCATGTTTATAGGACCACCCCAAGCTCGGACTGGCCCATAGGAGAACAGGAGAAATCTCCAGTAGGCCGCCCCTGTGATGGAGTGTTAATGAGCAGTGCTATTACACTTGATTCACAATTTGCAGAAAAAGGTATAATCTAACCATTCATTAAACAAGCTAGCCAAATTAATATGACATAAAAGCAAAAGTAAATGTATGCACTAGGGTCAGGTTATTTTTGCATGTAGCTGAACAGTGGCCCCCAAGAATCAATGTTACTGGTGGGACTTTGCCAACCCAGGCTGACACTGGACCACCCCTTTAAGTTTTGATAAAAGAGGACCAAAGCCACAAATGGAAATGTGAACAGAGCTTTTACCCAACTGACACATTGTTATCATGGCATGGGAACCGATGGGTGATCCGAACCCTGTCTCTTCTTCAAGGGTCCTCCTACCTAGTACAATAGGGTTAGCAGTGGCAATGGTGAATAAAAAAGGCCATTTTACGCTGCCTCCTAAAATCTATAAATCCTCGATGATACTTTTATATTATGTAATTATGTAAGCCTAATGCAATCTGGATGAAAGTCTATATTTTCTTAAAAAAAACTTTTCAAACTTGTCCTGTGGGTATTGTACCTGTTATATCAATACAAAAAAAAAAGTCTTTTTCTCAGTTACCTTTTTCCCTCAGACCGGAGGGAATGAAGAAGAAACTAATTATAGTTTTGTAGAGCAGGTTGAATTCTGGAGAAATTTCTAATAGTTAATAACATGCAAATATATCTCCTGCCTTTGTACAGTAATTGTGTGTCCTTGCTTTATTTATGAATCAGTTTTCGGGGGCTTCCTAAAAAAATTAATAGTTTACCAGTCGCGGATGTGAGAGCCCTCTTACATGGGGATCAATAGAAAATAGGCTATTAATTACCTATAAACCAATGTCAATGCCACCTTAAATGACATTAACTAATGATAGCGGTAGGAGCCGCTATATTGCTTCCCTTTATAGTCCACCATTTTTCAACCAAGGCTTCAATATACCAGAACATGAGCCCCATTCTTGACCTCAACCTGTGCTACTTGGACCAGATGGGTACAGGCCAGATCACAACAGATACTCTCATGGTGATCATTGCTGTGAGGGTACTTTGGTTGCTTAAAGGAAATGTTTACAACAATTTTACTACTGAAACAAGTAGTATGGCTGGATAGGTTGTAGAATAACAATAAAAATGATACCTGTTTTGTAGCAATCCGATGAGCCAGTGTTAAAAAAATTGAGCTTTAAAGCCACATGCAAATTATCTTGCAATTTCATTGGGGGCGTGTCAAAGCACTTCCAAGCTAATTTGCATGTGGCTTCAAAGCTTGATTTCTCAGCACTGGAACATTGTATTACTACAAAAGATATATCATTTTTAAAGTTGTTCCACGACCCACGTAGCCACACCAATAGTTTAGGTAGTAAAATTATCCTGACAGGTTTAACTTAGCTGTTCTCAAAAGTAGCTCACCCACTGGTGTTTGCCCAGATTCATGGCAGCAGCTATAAGGGGCTATGTTCACACATGTTGGGTTTTTCAGGGTCCCAAATCTGCAGCAAAACCCAATCTCTGGCAGGAAATCAGCTACGTCAAAAACACAGGTTTTACTGCATTTTTCGATGCGTTTTTTGTGCGTTTTTATTCACTGTTCTTCTGTCTCAATTTATCCATGCACATAAAGTTTTCTGTAAAAAAGAACCCCATTCCATTTTGCCATCAAAAACGCTGATGCAAATTTTGGTGCGTTTTTCAGCGTTTTTTTCACCACCCATTACTTCCTATGGGTGAAAAAACGCTGAAAGAAGTGACATGCTCAATTTTCCAAAAACTCAACCAAGGCACAAGAAACGCAACAAGAAAAAAAATATGATGTGTGAACAGACAATTTTGGTATCTCGTAGACTTTGCTGGCACTGCAAAACGCAGCTGAAAATTTGTATAAAAATCTGCAGCAAAAAACACTGAAAAACACAACATGTGTTAACATAGCCTAAGAATATTTGCCTCAGGTTGTTTCTGTTTCTGGAAGAATTGCAGGCCAAGTTAGCCATACATTGTTTAGATGGTTCATATATGGAGTTATAATGGCCTAAAATGTCAAATTGGGACAGTATGCGAACAGCATTATATTGTAGAGACTGACTATAGGGAATGCTATCAGCCACATGAACTGTGTTATACCTCCTCTAGCTACTCCACTGTCTATGGTATACCTCCCCTAGGTACTCCCCTGCCTATGATATATCTCCTCTAGTTACTTCCCTGCCTATGGTATACCTCCTCTAGTTACTCCCCTGTCTATGGTATACCTCCTCTAGCTACTCCACTGCCTATGGTATACCTCCTCTAGTTACTCCCCTGCCTATGGTATACCTCCTCTTGCTACTCCCCTGCCTATGGTCTACCTTCTCTAGTTACTCCCCTGCCTATGGTATAGCTCCTCTAACTACTTCCCTGTCTGTGGAATACCTCCTCTAGTTACCCCCCTGCCTATGGTATACGTCTTCTAGTTACTCCACTGCCTATGGTATACCTCCTCTAGCTACTCCATTGCCTATGGTATACCTCCTCTAGTTACTCCCCTGCCTATGGTATACCTCCCCTAGGTACTCCCCTGCCTAAGGTATACCTCTTCTAATTACTCCCCTGCCTATGGTATAGCTCCTCTAACTACTTCCCTGTCTGTGGAATACCTCCTCTAGTTACCCCCCTGCCTATGGTATACGTCTTCTAGTTACTCCACTGCCTATGGTATACCTCTTCTAGTTACTCCCCTGTCTATTTTATACCTCCTCTAGTTACTCTCCTGCCTATGGTATAAATCATCTAGTTACTCGCCTACCTATGATATACCTCCTCTAGTTACTCCCCTGCCTATGGTATACCACCTCTAGTTACTCCCTGCCTATGATATACCTCCTCTAGTTACTCCCCTGCCTATGGTATACCTCCTCTAGTTACTCTCCAGCCTATGGTATACCTCCTCTAGTTACTCCCCTGTCTATGGTATACCTCCTCTAGTTACTCCCGTGCCTATGGTATACCTCCTCTAGTTACTCCCCAGCCTATGGTATACCTCCTCTAGTTACTCCCCTTCCCATGGTATACCTCCTCTAGCTATTCCCTTGCCCATGGTATGCCTCCTCTAGCTACTCCCCTGCCTATGGTATACCTCTAGTTACTCCCCTGCCTATGGTATACCTCCTCTAGTTACTCCCCTGCTTATAGTATACCTCCTCTAGTTACTCCCCTGCCTATGGTATACCTCCTCTAATTACTCCCCTGTCTATGGTATACCTCCTCTAGTTACTCCCCTGCCTATGGTATACCTCCTCTAGTTACCCTCCTGCCTATGGTATACCTCCTCTAGTTACTCCCCTGTCTATGGTATATCTCCTCTAGTTACTCCCCTGTCTATGGTATACCTCCTCTAGCTACTCCACTGCCTATGGTATACCTCCTCTAGTTACTCCCCTGCCTATGGTATACCTCCTCTAGCTACTCCCCTGCCTATGGTCTACCTCCTCTAGTTGCTCCCCTGTCCATGGCATACCTCCTCTAGTTACTCCCCTGCCTATGGTATACCTCTAGTTACTCCCCTGCCTATGGTATACCTCCTCTAGTTACTCCCCTGCTTATAGTATACCTCCTCTAGTTACTCTCCTGCCTATGGTATACCTCCTCTAATTACTCCCCTGTCTATGGTATACCTCCTCTAGTTACTCCCCTGCCTATGGTATACCTCCTCTAGTTACCCTCCTGCCTATGGTATACCTCCTCTAATTACTCCCCTGCCTATGGTATACCTCCTCTAGTTACTCCCCTATCTATGGTATATCTCCTCTAGTTACTCCCCTCCCTATGATATACCTCCTCCAGTTACTCCCCTGCCTATGGTATACCTCCTCTAGCTACTCTCCAGCCTATGGTATACCTCCTCTAGTTACTCCCCTGTCTATGGTATACCTCCTTTAGTTACTCCCGTGCCTATGGTATACCTCCTCTAGTTACTCCCCAGCCTATGGTATACCTCCTCTAGTTACTCCCCTTCCCATGGTATATCTCCTCTAGCTACTCCCTTGCCCATGGTATGCCTCCTCTAGCTACTCCCCTGCCTATGGTATACCTCCAGTTACTCCCCTGCCTATGGTATACCTCCTCTAGTTACTCCCCTGCTTATAGCATACCTCCTCTAGTTACTCCCCTGCCTATGGTATACCTCCTCTAATTACTCCCCTGTCTATGGCATACCTCCTCTAGTTACTCCCCTGCCTATGGTATACCTCCTCTATTTACCCTCCTGCCTATGGTATACCTCCTCTAGTTACTCCCCTGTCTATGGTATACCTCCTCTAGCTACTCCACTGCCTATGGTATACCTCCTCTAGTTACTCCCCTGCCTACGGTATACCTCCTCTAGCTACTCCCCTGCCTATGGTCTACCTCCTCTAGTTACTCCCCTGTCCATGGCATACCTCCTCTAGTTACTCCCCTGCCTATGGTATATCTCTAGTTACTCCCCTGCCTATGGTATACCTCCTCTAGTTACTCCCCTGCTTATAGTATACCTCCTCTAGTTACTCCCCTGCCTATGGTATACCTCCTCTAATTACTCCCCTGTCTATGGTATACCTCCTCTATTTACTCCCCTGCCTATGGTATACCTCCTCTAGTTACCCTCCTGCCTATGGTATACCTCCTCTAATTACTCCCCTGCCTATGGTATACCTCCTCTAGTTACTCCCCTTTCTATGGTATATCTCCTCTAGTTACTCCCCTGCCTATGATATACCTTCTCTAGTTACTCCCCTGCCTATGGTATACCTCCTCTAGTTACTCCCCAGGCTATGGTATACCTCCTCTAGGTACTCCCCAGGCTATGGTATACCTCCTCTAGTTACTCCCGTGCCTATGGTATATCTCCTCTAGTTACTCCCCAGCCTATGGTATATCTCCTCTAGTTACTCCCCTTCCCATGGTATACCTCCTCTAGCTACTGTTATGATCTGCTACAGAGACTAAGGAAAGACAGGAGATCTGTCCCTACAATAGAACTAAACTAGATCCCTACGATGTAACGGGGAACCTGATCCTGCGATCAGACCCGCTAAAGTCCTCGGCTAGTCTGTACGAAGACCTATAGATGTGAGGGAGGAATCCCTACAAGAACTAGGGACTGGGAAAAGTTGGACAACTCCTAGCAGAAATCGTAGCAGTCAAAGACAAACACACAACAAAAAGTAAAGAGGTCAGAAGACCTAGAAAAACTAACAGAGAACGGCAACAGAGCACCAAGCTAGCTCAACAGTAGTAAATACAAATGAAGTCCAGCAATGCCAGGAGGGCGGAGCCGGATTAAATAGGCAAAACTGGTCATGTGACCAGCAAACAAAAAAAAAACTAACAGGAGAGTTGTAACAGCTACTCCCTTGCCCATGGTATGCCTCCTCTAGCTACTCCCCTGCCTATGGTATACCTCTAGTTACTCCCCTGCCTATGGTATACCTCCTCTAGTTACTCCCCTGCTTATAGTATACCTCCTCTAGTTACTCCCCTGCCTATGGTATACCTCCTCTAATTACTCCCCTGTCTATGGCATACCTCCTCTAGTTACTCCCCTGCCTATGGTATACCTCCTCTAGTTACCCTCCTGCCTATGGTATACCTCCTCTAGTTACTCCCCTGTCTATGGTATACCTCCTCTAGCTACTCAACTGCCTATGGTATACCTCCTCTAGTTACTCCCATGCCTATGGTATACCTCCTCTAGCTACTCCCCTGCCTATGGTCTACCTCCTCTAGTTACTCCCCTGTCCATGGCATACCTCCTCTAGTTACTCCCCTGCCTATGGTATACCTCTAGTTACTCCCCTGCCTATGGTATACCTCCTCTAGTTACTCCCCTGCTTATAGTATACCTCCTCTAGTTACTCCCCTGCCTATGGTATACCTCCTCTAATTACTCCCCTGTCTATGTTATACCTCCTCTAGTTACCCTCCTGCCTATGGTATACCTCCTCTAATTACTCCCCTGCCTATGGTATACCTCCTCTAGTTACTCCCTTTTCTATGGTATATCTCCTCTAGTTACTCCCCTGCCTATGATATACCTTCTCTAGTTACTCCCCTGCCTATGGTATACCTCCTCTAGTTACTCCCCAGGCTATGGTATACCTCCTCTAGTTACTCCCCAGGCTATGGTATATCTCCTCTAGGTACTCCCCTGCCTATGGTATATCTCCTCTAGTTACTCCCCTGCCTATGGTATACCTCCTCTAGTTACTCCCCTGCCTATGGTATACCTCCTCTAGTTACTCCCCTGCCTATGGTATACCTCCTCTAATTACTCGCCTGCCTATGTTATACCTCCTCTAATTACTCCCCTGCCTATGGTATACATCCTCTAATTACGCCCCTGTCTATGGTATTCCTACTCTAGTTAGGTCCCTGCCTATACTATACCCACTTTAGTTACACCCTTGCCTACGGTATACTGCTTCTAGATATGTCCTGTCTATGTTATACTTTCCCTAGTTACACCCCTGCCTAGGTTATACCTTCTCTAGTTACGCCCCATCTTGGGTATATCTTTTCTCGTTACTCCCCTGCCTAGGTTATACCTTCTCTAGTTACGCCCCTGCCTAGGTTATACCTTCTCTAGTTACACCCCTGTCTAAGGTATATCTTTTCTAGTTACACCCCTGCCTAGGTTATACCTTCTCTAGTTACGCCCCTGCCTAAGTTATACCTTCACTAGTTACGCCCCTGTCTAAGGTATATCTTTTCTAGCTACACCCCTGCCTAGGTTATACCTTCTCTAGTTACGCCCCTGTCTAGGGTATACCTTCTCTAGTTACGCCCCTATCTAGGGTATACCTTCTCTAGTTACTCCCCTGTCTATGGTATAACTCCTCTAGCTACTCCACTGCCTATGGTATACCTCCTCTAGTTACTCCCCTGCCTATGGTATACCTCCTCTAGCTACTCCCCTGCCTATGGTCTACCTCCTCTAGTTACTCCCCTGTCCATGGCATACCTCCTCTAGCTACTCCTTTGCCTATGGTATACCTCCTCTAGTTACTCCCTGCCTATGGTATACCTCTCCTAGGTACTCCCCTGCCTATGGTATACCTCCTCTAATTACTCCCCTGCCTATGGTATAGCTCCTCTAACTACTTCCCTGTCTGTGGAATACCTCCTCTAGTTACCCCCCCTGCCTATGGTATACGTCTTCTAGTTACTCCACTGCCTATGGTATACCTCTTCTAGTTACTCCCCTGTCTATGGTGTACCTCCTCTAGTTACTCTCCTGCCTATGGTATAAATCCTCTAGTTACTCGCCTGCCCATGATATACCTCCTCTAGTTACTCCCCTGCCTATGGTATACCACCTCTAGTTACTCCCTGCCTATGATATACCTCCTCTAGTTACTCCCCTGCCTATGGTATACCTCCTCTAGTTACTCTCCAGCCTATGGTATACCTCCTCTAGTTACTCCCCTGTCTATGGTATACCTCCTCTAGCTAGTCCCGTGCCTATGGTATACCTCCTCTAGTTACTCCCCAGCCTATGGTATACCTCCTCTAGTTACTCCCCTTCCCATGGTATACCTCCTCTAGCTACTCCCTTGCCCATGGTATGCCTCCTCTAGCTACTCCCCTGCCTATGGTATACCTCTAGTTACTCCCCTGCCTATGGTATACCTCCTCTAGTTACTCCCCTGCTTATAGTATACCTCCTCTAGTTACTCCCCTGCCTATGGTATACCTCCTCTAATTACTCCCCTGTCTATGGTATACCTCCTCTAGTCACCCTCCTGCCTATGGTATACCTCCTCTAATTACTCCCCTGCCTATGGTATACCTCCTCTAGTTACTCCCCTTTCTATGGTATATCTCCTCTAGTTACTCCCCTGCCTATGATATACCTCCTCTAGTTACTCCCCTGCCTATGGTATACCTCCTCTAGTTACTCCCCAGGCTATGGCATACCTCCTCTAGTTACTCCACTGCCTATGGTATACCTCCCCTAGGTACTCCCCTGTCTATGGTATATCTCCTCTAGTTACTCCCCTGCCTATGGTATAACTTCTCTAGTTACTCCCCTGTCTATGGTATACCTACTCTAGCTACTCCACTGCCTATGGTATACCTCCTCTAGTTACTCCCCTGCCTATGGTATACCTCCTCTAGCTACTCCCCTGCCTATGGTCTACCTCCTCTAGTTACTCCCCTGTCCATGGCATACCTCCTCTAGCTACTCCTTTGCCTATGGTATACCTCCTCTAGTTACTCCTCTGCCTATGGTATACCTCCCTAGGTACTTCCCTGCCTATGGTATACCTCCTCTAATTACTCCCCTGCCTATGGTATAGCTCCTCTAACTACTTCCCTGTCTGTGGAATACCTCCTCTAGTTACCCCCCCTGCCTATGGTATACGTCTTCTAGTTACTCCACTGCCCATGGCATACCTCTTCTAGTTACTCCCCTGTCTATGGTATACCTCCTCTAGTTACTCTCCTGCCTTAGGTATAAATCCTCTAGTTACTCGCCTGCCTATGATATACCTCCTCTAGTTACTCCCCTGCCTATGGTATACCACCTCTAGTTACTCCCTGCCTATGATATACCTCCTCTAGTTACTCCCCTGCCTATGGTATACCTCCTCTAGTTACTCTCCAGCCTATGGTATACCTCCTCTAGATACTCCCCTGTCTATGGTATACCTCCTCTAGTTACTCCCGTGCCTATGGTATACCTCCTCTAGTTACTCCCCAGCCTATGGTATACCTCCTCTAGTTACTCCCTTTCCCATGGTATACCTCCTCTAGCTACTCCCTTGCCCATGGTATGCCTCCTCTAGCTACTCCCCTGCCTATGGTATACCTCTAGTTACTCCCCTGCCTATGGTATACCTCCTCTAGTTACTCCCCTGCTTATAGTATACCTCCTCTAGTTACTCCCCTGCCTATGGTATACCTCCTCTAATTACTCCCCTGTGTATGGTATACCTACTCTAGCTACTCCACTGCCTATGGTATAGCTCCTCTAATTACTCCCCTGCCTATGGTATACCTCCTCTAATTACTCCCCTGTGTATGGTATACCTACTCTAGCTACTCCACTGCCTATGGTATAGCTCCTCTAATTACTCCCCTGCCTATGGTATATCTCCTCTAGTTACTCCCCTGCCTATGATATACCTCCTCTAGTTACTCCCCTGCCTATGGTATACCTCCTCTAGTTACTCCCCAGGCTATGGTATACCTCCCCTAGGTACTCCCCTGCCTATGGTATATCTCCTCTAGTTACTCCCCTGCCTATGGTATACCTCCTCTAGTTACTCCCCTGCCTATGGTATACCTCCTCTAATTACTCCCCTGCCTATGGTATACCTCCTCTAATTACTCCCCTGCCTATGGTATACCTCCTCTAATTACTCCCCTGCCTATGGTATACCTCCTCTAATTACGCCCCTGTCTATGGTATTCCTACTCTAGTTAGATCCCTGCCTATACTATACCCACTTTAGTTACACCCTTGCCTACGGTATACTGCTTCTAGATATGTCCTGTCTATGTTATACTTTCCCTAGTTACACCCCTGCCTCAGGAATACCTCATCTAGTTACACCCCTGCCTAGGTTATACCTTCTCTAGTTACGCCCCGTCTAGGGTATATCTTTTCTCGTTACTCCCCTGCCTAGGTTATACCTTCTCTAGTTACGCCCCTGCCTAGGTTATACCTTCTCTAGTTTCGCCCCTGTCTAAGGTATATCTTTTCTAGTTACACCCTTGCCTAGGTTATACCTTCTCTAGTTACGCCCCTGCCTAAGTTATACCTTCACTAGTTACGCCCCTGTCTAAGGTATATCTTTTCTAGTTACACCCCTGCCTAGGTTATACCTTCTCTAGTTACGCCCCTGTCTAGGGTATATCTTTTCTAGTTACGCCCGCGTCTAGGGTATATCTTTTCTAGTTACGCCCCTTCCTAGGTTATACCTTCTCTAGTTACGCCCCTGCCTGTGGTATATCTCCTCTAGTTATGCTCCTGCCTACAGCAGAATTTCCCTTAAAGGAATAAATGGCGTTAGCTGAGCATCTGGAGAAGATCTCACTGCAGAAAAGTATAAACAGAAGCTTTAGTTTTAAGTCTAAAGCCCCTTTAAGAGGGTAGCAAGAAATGTATGTAATATATAAGTCATGTCTAATCTATATAAAGTATAAGCTTTGTTAAGTATGTAAACCATGTATAATCTATGTAAGCCTTTAACTACAGCAGAAGTATGATTTATATAAACCCTGGCTAATCCCTTGCTAGGAGCAGGTGCACGTGTGCGGATGAGTAAAGTTTAGTGTTGAAAGAAGTTATTTCAGGGCGACTGAGCGAATCAGCCAGGTAGACAGCACAGAAATTCATTCATGGACATTAAGGTGGCAGTGCAATAATGCATTAAGAAGTTCAAGGGGGAGAATACTTATGTGGGCAATGTACAATAAATCTCACAAGCCCTCTCCTCTATGGCTGAATTCTGGTTGGAGCTGCAGTTTATGCCCTAGAGCTGCTCTTCCTTCTTTATCTAAGGATGGGAATTTGTCACCATTATGGAGGCAAAGGATTTAAATATTTTAGTCACCCAGTCACTCACCTATATGGTCTTCTCTACTGTCCACCATCCTTCTCTCCACTTCCATCAAGCAGTCAGTTCTTCACCCTTCATATGTAAGTCCCCACTCCATTCCTGAATTTACGGAGAGTGTCCTATTTTTTTTAGGAAACAATCTTGATAAATTTGAGACTGTCCCCAGCTGATTTGCACCAACCCTTCCCTCAAGTCGGCAGTCTCACTTGGTTTGGCGTATTCCTGGGATGAGGTGGGATGATATCGTTGAGGTTGGAGATGGGACTAAACGTTCCTAGATCTTCGGAACTGTCATAGATTTCACCATATGAATAAACTGGTAAAATGTACCCCAATACTTAAAAAAGACCTGTCATCAGTTAAATAGGGGTTAATTTTTGCTCTTATTTTTCTTGCTGCTGTTCTCCTGAGTATTCTGCTTTTTTTTTTTTTTTAAATCCGCTATACAGTTCCAGAGATATGGGTCCTTTTTATTCAGTACTAATTTTTATGGTCTTCATAAAGGGGGTGTGGCTCACAGGGTAATTATGCAGAGCAGCCAAAAGACACGCCCCTGCGGCATATTGTGAGCCACACCCCCTTTGTAAAGACCATCAAAATTAACACTGAATAAAAGAGTCCATATCTCTGGAACCGTATGGCGGATTAACAAAAAAACAAAAAGGGAATACTCAGGGGAGAAGAGGGATCAAAATAAGAGCAAAAACAGGACAATTTTGTACTCGTGACAGGTCCCCTTTAAGGTGTACACCGCAGACAAACTAGAAGATGGCACTCTTCTCTTTCTCGTTAAATCAATGGCACGTACAGAATGTGAGAATGCAGCAATGCAAATACGCTATAATGGTATAATAACACACATATTTCACCACGGTGTGCAGCTGTATAAGAAATGCACAATATATTATATAAAGCAGGGTTACTCTTGTCGCATCGGTAGAAATCATGACTCTGAAATTGAGATAATTGCCTCCGTGTGTCATCCGGCAGCAATCAGAATAAACACGTTCACTGGAGATGTCACATACTGATGTTATATAAGCAAGGCATTAAGAATAATAGGAAATAAATGACGCCCATCTAAAGGTGGAAAAACACATTACCATTATAATTGCTCTGTAATCCAAGATAACAAAGAAGAGGTGGCTGCTTTTATCTTAACTCACACTGAAAGCTGGAAAATTATCATGAGGAATTGATTAGTATTATTTATATTAGTATACGGCTCTATTGTGCTGTACAACCATAATAATAATCATCACCGCTATTATCATTACCCGACAGTGAATGCCACCATATTAAGAGGCCCCAATCCATGTAACACAAGCGGAATTGCCAAGTATTGGAGAATTTGTTTTTACCCTAAGTGGTAACGTTTCTCCTTTGTGGAGAGTGACATTCCAGCTCTGGCATGCCAATGTAAGGAGGCTTATTCGCTGAGCAATGCTCCTCTGGGAAATTTAACATGCAAATTTCCTCTTCAGAGAGGAAGAGGACTTGAACGCTATAGCGCCACCTGTTGGAAGCAGAAATCCTACAAGTCATTATTGACCCTTTAACTAGTCTTGCAATATGACTTAGGATAAAAGCCAAATCAGAATCTCAATTCCTGTGTCTGCAAATTGAGATTCTGATTTGGCTTTTATCCTAAGTCATATTGTAAGACTCATTAAAGGGTCGATAGTAACTTGTAGGATTGCTGCTTCTAACAGGTGGCGCTATAGAGTTCAAGTCCTCTTCCTCTCGGAAGAGGCAATTTGCTTTTTACCCCAAGACATTTACGGAATATCCTAGAGATAAAGCGTCTGATACATGAGGTCCCACCTCTGGGACCCACACCTATCTCAGGGGACACTCTGGGACCCGCATTATCTCGTGGGACCCTCACCTATCTCGTGGGACACTCTGAAACCCGCACCTATCTCGTGGGACCCTCTGGGACCCGCGCCTATCTCGTGGGACCCTCTGGGACCCGCACCTATCTCGTGGGACCCTCACCTATCTCGTGGAACACTCTGGGACCCGCACCTATCTCATGGGACCCTCTGGGACCCGCACCTATCTCAGGGGACCCTCTGGGATCCGCACCTATCTCAGGGGACCCTCTGGGACCCGCACCTATTCCAGTTTCCCTACTCTAACCAAGTCCAACCACAAGTGAGTGGAAAAGTAGTGTCTCATTCACCGCCGTCGCTCTCCATACATTACAATAAGAGATCTGATTGCAGTCGAGCAAATACTCTTGGCTGTATTCCGAATTCTCGTAGTCTCTTCTCCATTAACTGGTTGTCGGATGGGGGGTTCCCATTCTGGACTCAAACATACAAACACCAGGGGTCTCAATTAATGAACTGCAAATTTTACTTAAATTTTCCCCAAAAAATATATATTAATCTGATCAGCTCCTCCTGTCCTATAACGTCCTGCCTGCGGATGAGATATTATCTTCAACATGACAAGTTCCCTTTAAGCTTACCCTAGCAAAAACCCAGCAATACCCGACACAAACCACCAACAACACTAGTATTGTACTAGTACAAGCAAAGATAAGAAACTTTCTAATATCTTATCAGAAAAAAACTTCTTATTTCTCCATTTATGAGCCATTTCTCCTCTTCTGCTTCTAGAACTCACCACCCAGTCTGAAAAACAGCTACAATCCATCTTGGTCAAAGCAATATAACAATGCTACCTCACTGTGATGTCAGATTACAGCTGTCTATTAAACTCTATGGAGATGGGAAGAGAATTGTGGAATACTGATCACCAGGCAGACATGGGCAGAGGAGAAAACTGGTGAAAAATGCAAGATACAAGTCGAATAATGGCCAAAAATAGTTATTCCTCATGTACACACACGACACGTCATAGCCGCCTTCTTAGGATCGGTGTGATCCCCAGCAGTCGGATCCCCTATTCATTTGATAGGTGATAACTAGAATGGTACTGTGACGCCCAGCTGCGCTTGGTATCACAGATCCTAGAAGTGTGCATTGATGGATTCCTCCACAAGAGGCCCCCATAAACATTCACACATCTCCACCTTCCACCTCAGACCAGCAGAGGGAGCCCGTTAGGGATATAAAGAGGGAAGGTGGAGCCAGGCAGTTTAGTCTGTTGAGAGAGTTCCTGCAGTAGAGAAGCCTGAGAGAGGTCAGTCTGCAGTGGAGCACGGTCCAGACTCAGATGAAGCTCAGAATAGGGAGCTTAAGGTGTGCCGGCGCCATAAGATCGGTGAAGCGCGGCAAGCGGCTGTTAGTGTGAGTAGCCTAGTGAGGGCCCGAGTAGGCCGAAGGCGAGTGGAGAGTTAGTACATAGGGGGCAGAGGAACTTAACCAGCTCACCCCGAAGAATTTACCGGACACCGGGTCCGAAGCTTACCGGGATCTCTATGACCCAGTAAGGCATAACCGGATCCCTGGAGAACTACAAGTCGCAGGATCGCTAAAGTGCTGATACGTAACAGAGCCAGGAGACACATACTCCAAGAGAAGGCCCTACCACAAGGTCCGCCAGCGCAGGACAGAGACAAAGTTAGGCCTAGCTCCAGGCAGGTCAGAAACTTACTACGCAGAGGCAAGTAACAGGAGGCCCAAAACCTGCTCATTGGGGAGGATCCTGACATGTACCCTTCACCCTACAGTGCTCCGGGACGTGCTTGAAATTCCATCAGTAAAAGGTACTGAAGTGACTATCATGTCTGTCCCTGTTCTTGCTCTGACCCGGCTGGGTCTCGCCTGTCCTGCATCCCCCTCTCCATACGCTGCCCTGAGGCCCAGCTCCACCTGTGGGGAGCTATACCATCGAGCTGCCTTATCATCGGCCTCAGTGGACTGCCGCAGCACTGATGATTCTCACCAGAAGCCACAGGTGGCGTCACGAACATTTTATAAAATAAACATCTATCAACGTTTTTAAAGAGTGACCCCAGGGTACGGGCCCGGGAGCCGACCACTGCGACATCCCTAAGGCTAAAGGCCCGGGTAACCGAGTAATCCCCATTCCCCTGGGCGAGTCAGTACTTTCACCAAACTTTACATAAATCAATAGTTCAGGCGAATATAAGGAACTTTGCAATATATCTAAAGGAGAAATCTGCTTTTTTTCTCCTCTTATGAGCCTCTTCTTCTCTCCATTGTTTACTGAACTTATAATTCATGCATATACCTATGCTTACGGTATACATTAATCATTATTTACGGCATATTTATATATATATTGTATGCATTGGTTCCTAGGTTATTAACATATGATTATACATCATGGCTATCTACCTGCTTTTCCCTTCCCATTCTTTTCTGGCACTCAGTCCAGCACATTGACTGTCATGTATTAGCAACATCATAGATTTTTTGTATTATATGTATGGCTTTGCAGTGCGGACTTGCTTGTGCATGTAGTGCCACTTAACCATTGCTTCACAATAAAGGTTGTTTATGGAATTTACTTTGTCTATTATCTGACTTGGACCTATCATTCGGTGGTTCTCCTCTTGTCATAGTTCCCAGCATGCATTGCCTTAAAGGTGTTGTCTGGGCATAGTTATAGATGACCTATACACATGATAGGTCTTCAATATCAGATTGGTGGGGGTCCAACACCTGGTACTCCCACCGATCAACTAGTTTTTGCTCTGGCCTTACGGAGCTCCTGAGCTCAAAATGTTTACATCCGGCCACCGGGGGAGCAAAAAGCGGCTGATCAGTGGGGGTACCGGCTGTCTGAACCTCAGCAATCTGATATTGATGACCTATCCGGGGGGTTAGGTCATCAATACCTATGCCCAGACAACCCCTTTAAATACTCCCTACCTCTTGCAGGATCCTTACAAGGAGAGTTACTACTTCCAGTTGACGGTTACATTTTCAGAATTTTCTCAATTTTTCACAAACTTGTACAAGAACCTGAATATTATTTTGGTTTCCTCCTCATTTTCTGCTTCTGTAATTTATTATTGACAACTTGAGACCTATCGTAAATGCCTCCACGGGGCGACTAGCGCAATTGTCTTCTACCGCTTTCCCATATAATACACTTTGCCGTTGATTAATCCCGGCATTGATTCCAGGTTAACTAATCCATCACCGCTCCCTTATGGTCATCTTGGGAAATTACAGAAGGCATTAATGTGAATTCATTCGCTATTGTACAGTGTGAGATTTAGGCAGAACTGCGGCGCATTACCGCTATTGACTACGGTCTGAAAAACAATCTCACTCTGATACATTGTGCTAGTAATAGAGAGAGGGCAATTACGCTCCGGCCCACACGCTCTACGCTGAGGAAGCTAATTGAAAAGAAAATGGAGAGGATGTTTTCTGGAGAAAAGGAATTAACGAGGAAGACTGGATGTCATAATTTATAGGAACTTACAAGATATACTATATTAATAATATATAGTCAGCCTGCCATAGCTGACAGCAATGACGAAGAGACATCGGAGAAATATCGGTAAACTGGAAAACGCAAGGTTTTTTTTTGGAAACTATGGGTTATACACTACGTTAGAGATAGGGAGCAGGACTCCGCAGGCAACGTAGGATGTTGCGGTGTTCTGCCACATACATTGCTTATATCTGACAAAGGTACGTCAGAGACCCCAGGTTCAAAAAGGCTACCTCGGACACGGACAGACTTGGCAAAAGCCACTCCGTCTGGCAGATTGCAGAGGAACCAAGACTTTCACCCTTTAAACCCTGTACAGAGATCTGGTCTTATAATAGGGGCCACTGGATTCCTTCCATGGAAGGTTTGCTGGCCGGAGGAGCGAGTCAGAGGCAAGAGAGGTCGTCATGCGTGGATGAAACCTGAGAGGTCACATCAAGGACAAAATCAGGAGAGACAAGCGGGTGGTCAAAATACAAGCCGGAGTCATAACACAGGAAATACAAAATAGTACACAGGAGTCAAGGTCTAGTTGAACTAACTAATAACTATAGACTGTCTATTGGGGTTTACATAAAAGAGAGTCGCCCATGGCTCCCAGCAGAAAGCTAGTTATCTACCAGCTCACTGCAGCAACACACAAATGTATAAGAAAAGGGAGAACTAATCTCACAAACTAAATGCTAAACACCCACACACTGCCGGCGTCCAGCAGTAACTGTAGAGTTAGTGCAGCGCCGTTTAGCGACCAAGGCAGGGGTTGCAGCAGTTCGTTCAGACACGAGCTTATAACATGGAAGGGTTGCAGCAGTTCGTTCAGACACGAGCTTATAACATGGATGTTCGGCACAAAGAGGGTATACTGAGAAAGGAACATGCAAATGAGAGATCAAAGGATCAGGCTTGTTGAAATCTAATATGCCCGATCATTATCTCCTTTGACATTAGGGAGGTTTCGGGAGGCACCCATATACATTAGATGGTTTGTAGGTGATGGCGAAATTAGCAGGTTCAGTGTACTTTAATCTTATATATGGCCAGCTTAAAGGGGATGTCCACAACCCAAAAAAATATTAATGGGCCCAGAGTGGTGTAAGAATATAAGAAAAAGATTGCCTATCCAACTGGCGTCACTTCTCAGCATTCTATAAAGTGATCCTAGACAATCTCCTTGCTCCCTATGACTATTACAGAGATTTTCCTGCTTTCAAGAAAAAAAAACTCAAAAAAAAAATGAGCATATAGTAAGTAAATAGTAATAATACATATAAATAACATAAGGTACTTACCTCTATTTTGATTGAAAAAAGCATAAAAGCCATCACACCACGACAAGGTGTGCCCAATGAGGGCAGTCCTATCCTGTCTCTAGTATTAAAACCTTACCATGGACAGGTGTCTGCATAGTCGGTTTCCTGTCCTGTTCTGCCCTTATTCACATTGAGGTCGGCTGACATAAGGTAAGGTTTTAACACTAGAGATAGGGTAGGACTGTCCAGATTGGGTACACCTTGTCGCAGTGGGATGGCTTTTATGCTTTTTTGATCAAAATAGTGTTAACTAAGTACCATATGTTATTTATATGCACTATTACTACTTACTTACTATAGGGTATTTGCTTCTTTTGTTTTTTTCTTGGGTTGTCTGTGAAATGGCCGCAATGTGAATGTGCTCTTACATGTTACACATATATCAACTTGTGCTCCGGCTCATTTCTTTAATTCTTCTTTCAAGAAAGTGGATCCAAATTGCGGAAAAATAAAATACAGAGAAGGTACTCACCCTTCTCGGGTCCAGCGCTGGCTCCATGCTGCTGCTCAGGGCTCGAATATTTGGATGCAGGAGTGACGTTGCGTAGATAACGCACATAATTGCCGCAGCCAATAACTGAGTTCAGTGGCTGTGTGTAGAAGTCGCTGAACACAGGGATTGGCTGCAGTGGTGATGCACGCTGTTGACGTGACGTCACCACTGCAAACAAAACACTGAGACTTGAGCAGAGGCAGGAAGCCAGCATTGGACCTGGGGATGGTGAGTATCACCTCTGCTAGTTGTTTTAAGTATTTTACAGCATTTGGAGTCCATTTACCTGAGAATGGAATACACCTTTAACAATATAATTTCTATTCTGCGGATCTATATGAGAGGTTTCACTGAATGGACAAAAGTTGCTCAAAAGTCGAGATTCACGTTTTCACTTTTTAATTATTTTTCTTCTACGCGGCTCAGAAAGTAGAAATCTGTTGGTAAAAGTTTAACAGCTCCATAACACAGACTGCTGGCCCGATGCTCCAGACGGCTGCTAAACCTCTTGAACTTCCATTGATCCGCACCTCGCAGTGCGAATAAGTTCTGCCGCACACAAAAGATGACATTAGGAGCGAGGGGAGAAAAAAAAATCAAACCTGGTTAAGTTTGTTGATGGAAGTTAATGCGTTTCTAAGCCAATTAAGAAGGAAAAACCACACGCATTTCAGTATGTGGCGGTGATTATAGGGAGCTGCTGGGAAACATACTGGCGACTGAACGAATGTGCGCTATAGTGCCGCAGGTTACACAACACAATGTAATGTACACACACAGGGTGGCAGGAAAGTGGGTATTTGAGATAACATGGGAGATAAATTGCCCTCTGTGGGTGCTAATCAGTAAGAATAGGATATATGAAAGCAGGAAATAGGAAAAGAACGGGAGGTATATTTCCACACTACTGGAGGTAGACAGGTGAGTGGAAGGTTTATACATATCGTTATTGAGGTTTCAGCTATGATGCAATATTTTATATGTCGGCTTTTGGTGCTTTGCAGTGTTTTTTTGATGCAATTACTTTTTAAAAATTACACAAAATGCAAAAAAAATGGAAAATGTCAAGACAGCGATATGCAGATTACAAAAGGCTGCAATGCAGTTGCATTATAGCGTCCATATTGCAGCCATTATATCTAGGCTTCATGTAACTCATCGGTTGCTGTCAACAATTTTGCCTTTTGTTCTAATTCTGAATTTAAAATCTCATTGCCAAAAGCATCATTATAGAGTGACTATTCTTTCACGCTGTATAATTTGCCATCCACTGTATTTGAATGGGTGGTAACTCTTTATCAAAACTATAGGGCCTGTAACTATATAGCTCCAGCCATCACTTCCTGTAGATTAAGACATGCCTCCCTTCCTGCAAAGAGACAAAGATTGGCCCCCACTTTCTGTAGAGAGACAATGCCATGCCTCTACTTCCTGTAGAGAGCGAAAGACCTGCCCCCACTTCCTCTAGAGTGAGAAAAACCTTCCTCCATATTTTGTAGAGAAAGACCTGCCCTCACTTCCTTGAGAAAGACAAAGACCGGTCCCAACTTCCTGCAGAGAGACAAAGACCAGCATTCACTTCCTGTAACAAAACAAAGACCTGTCCCACTTCCTGTAGAGAGACAAAGACTGGTCCCTACTTCTTGAAGATAGACAAAGACCTGCCCAAACTTCCGGTAGAGATAAAAACCTTCCCTCACTTCCTGTAATAAGACAAAGACATGCCCTCACATCCTACAGAGAAAAAATATCATCTCCCATTCCCTGTAAGGAGACAAATACCCACCCTCACTTCCAGTAGAGACACAAAGACCTGTCCCCCACTTCCTGTAAATAGACAAAGACCCACCTCCACTTGCTTTAACGACACAAAGACCCACCCTCACTTCTTGTAGAAAGACAAAGACTTGCCCACACTTCCTGAAGCGAGACAATTACCTACCCCCACTTCCTACAGACTAACAACAACCAGTTTCCACTTCTTATTGAGAGACAGAGACCTGTCCCTCACTTTCTGGAAATAGAAAAAGATACACCCTCAATTCCAGTAGAAAGACAAAGACCTGCCCATACTTCCTGAAGCGGGACAATGACCCACCTCCACTTCCTGTAATAAGACAAAGACTTACCCTCACTTCCTGTAGAAAGGCAAACACCTGCCCACACTTCCTGAAGGGAGACAATTACCTACCCCCACTTCCTACAGACTGACAACAACCAGTCTCCACTTCTTATTGAGAGATGAAGACCTGTCCCCCACTTCCTGTAGATAGAAAAGACCCACCCTCAATTCCAGTAGAAAGACAAAGACCTGCCCATACTTCCTGAAGCGGGACAATGACCCACCTCCACTTCCTGTAACAAGACAAAGACTCACCCTCACTTCCTGTAGAAAGACAAAGACCTGCCCACACTTCCAGAAGCGAGACAATGACCCACCCTGACTTCCTATAGACTGACAACCAGTCCCCACTTCTTGTAGAGAGACAAAAACCTGTCTCCCTCTTTCTGTAATCTGTATCGGTGTCTCTGCTGCTGGAGATGGATTACACTTTACAACAGGCAGTGGAAACCAGGTTACTTAGAGGCAGAAACTTAGTGGTCGTCACTTTGTAGAGACTTTTTGAGGGTAAGACAACATCATTTGCAGATTTTCTATTCATCACAGAATACTAATATAGAGGGAGGTCTACAATTCAGAACCCTCAAATTTTAGTCTAAACCACCAAGAGCAGCCCATTGTCTTTGGAGGAGCTTGTATGTTGGTGCACAACCCAGACAGTCCATTGATTACAATAAAAATTGTGTAATGCTTAATTTCCCCTGTGGTGGCGCTGTACAGATTGTGTAGGATTTCTCCACTGATTACAGCAGAATGGGATTTCCAAGGTGGACAACCCCTATGTAAACCGAACACAAGACTTACTGTAGCTTTAATTGGATTTTATGCGTTGGCTCTGTCTATTATCTGTCCCTACAGTATTACAGCACCCAAGCAGCGGCACATTTTAGTAATTGATTCAGAACGTCTTAAGTAATAATGTTCGGTAGTAAATGTTGACTGTCTGTAACATATATCATATAGCGATGTGTCAGGTCATTTCATTCTCTCTACCTGAATCAGCAGCAAGAAAATCCAGACACAGCACTTGAAGAGCAAAATTTAAGTCCAGGCTATAATCTCTACTTTCTATGATTTTTTATTTTTTTATTATTTTTTTTTCTTCTTCTCATTGACAGCAGAGTATTCATTCTGCAGATTCTCTAGGTCAGCACACTGTAAATCCATCAATCATCTGGCCAATAAAAAAAAAATACAAAAGAAAACGACGGCTAACGAAAATGTAACATCATCCGGACAACAAATAAATTAATCACACGCCGGGGGACGAGAGTCCTTAGTTAGCTGATTTTTGATAGGAAACTGTAACCACTGATTCTTCTATTTACAATGTGAAAAGAGTAGGTCAACTGAACGGAAACGGGATAAGGTGTCGGAGATCGAGACTGAGTTATTTTTATTTTTGCTTTTTATTATTTAATATTTTTTTATTTATTTATTTATTTTTGCTAATTTTAATAATTAGAGAAAGCAGGTTGAGGTTGTTTTTATACCTCCAATAATAAGAAGTTATCTTGTATCCTTAGGATAGATGATAATTTATAGATTAGTAAGGGACCGACCGCTAACGATCCTCAAGAAAAGGAGACTTTTATCATCTTTGATCTGAATGGAGCAGGGTTTGGGCATGCACACTGCCGCATCACTCACAGCTCGGTTATCTCTGTCAGTCACGTAGAGAGAATGATTAGGATCGCAGTGTGCACGCTTGACCACTGCTCCATTCATTTGTTCCGATCGGTCCTATCCTTAGGATAGGTAGTAATTTCGAGATTAGTAAGGGAACCGACCGCTAAGGATCCTCAAGAAAAGGAGAGTTTTATCACCTTTTATCTGAATGGAGCAGGGGTTGGCCATGCACACTGCCGCATCACTCACAACTCGGTTATCTCTGGGAGTCTCGTGGAGAGAATGAATAGGGTCGCAGTGTGCATGCTTGACCACTGCTCCATTCATTTGTTCTGGTCAGTCCTATCTTTAGTATAGGTGATAATTTCTAGATTAGTAAGGGCACCGACCGCTAAGGATCCTCAAGAAAAGGACACTTATCACCTTTCATCTGAATGGAGCAGGGTTTGGGCATGCACACTGCTACGTCACTCACAGCTCGGTTATCTCTGTCCGTCACGTAGAGAGAATGATTAGGGTCGCAGTGTGCATGCTTGACCACTGCTCCATTCATTTGTTCTGGTCAGTCCTATCTTTAGTATAGGTGATAATTTCTAGATTAGTAAGGGCACCGACCGCTAAGGATCCTCAAGAAAAGGACACTTTTATCACCTTTCATCTGAATGGAGCAGGGTTTGGGTATGCACCTTGCTGCGTCACTCAGAGCTCGGTTATCTCCGTCAGTCTCGTAGTGAGAGTGAATAGGGCTGCAGTGTGCATTCTTGACCACTGATCCATTCATCTGTTCCGGTGATCAGTGGGGGTCTCAACAGTTGGACCCCCATGGATCTTGAGGTTAGCACCTATCTTGTAAATAGATAACTTTTTATTACTGGCATAGACTTGTAACTAGCGTAAAAAATGGTGTCCCATATTTATTATGTTTTAGATCCTCTGTGCACCTTACTCAACAAGTGGAAGTGGTGTGGCAGTCATGGCTTAAAGAGGACCTGTCACATTCTGAAAAAAAATGTAGTCAAATACCTTGTAAAAATCCCCGATTCTGATGCTGTTTTCCATTTTGTGCTGCGTCACTCTATTCCTGAGATATTCACATTTGTAACTTTCAGAGCGCAGTATGTGAAATCTCTGCTTTGCAGTCCAACTGGACGTTTCTTTAGTCTTCTTCCCCTTCAAGATGCTGCCAATCATAGCTCGGAGTGACGCAGTGCAAAAATGGAAAAGAACAGAAAAAAATGGGGCGCTCATGAATTTTACTCAATTATTTTAAGCAAGTGACAGGTCGGGGTTGTCCACCTTTGGTGACTTTTTTTTTTTTTACTTAAGTGCATGCATCTTTTTGCAATACAGTTTTATTAAAAAAAATTGGCTTTTACATACATTATTTCACTGCACAAACTTTGATGTGGTCTGTGGTCATAAATCAGAGGTGATCAAAAAAAAAGTTAGAAACTCTCTCACTGGACTGTTAGAAAGAGCTCACTGATTGAATCTCAATTAACCCATTCAGCAGCCAGCAATAGATAATGCAACATAGAAGTTTACAGAATTCAAACGGTGCAACATTCTGAATGAAACACAATTAAAATAATGATTTTGTCTTTATGAATCAGTACTATAGGAAATGAGTAGGGTTCCTCTTTAAGTCCACCACATTGCATTTTCAGCTTTTTCTGTATCCAAATATCAGAGCTGTGCAGAGATGAAAGCCTCCGAATATTATTGATATCTCCGCGCTTTACGTGGGATTATGGGAATAGATGTAATACCGGAGGGACAAGTTGCTCCCTGTCATTTTCACTTGGTGACTGTATCTGTTGTAACACGCAGAGCGAGTTTCCAAGCTCTGCACATCACACACTTTCAAAATTGATTCAGCCGCTCGGGTCCGGCTCAGTGAAATTGTCTTGTGACATCACAGACCGCGGAAACACGAGAAAATGCTTAATAAACAAGAGCTGACAAGGTAGCAAGGTGCGGAAGAGGCGAAACACGAAATGGAAGGAACTCGAGAACGGAGAATCTGGTGAAGCTGCCGGTGTGACAGCTGGCCAGAAACCTGATGTATCAAAGGCTGACCCAGGAGAATATCGCCTGCTGATTGTGTGGCTACATTCTCTCTATTCCATCATGTCACTTTCAAAGGTACATGAGGGATCACGAGAGACTGTCAGGGTAGAGCTGATCAATAGCCCCAGATATACAGAGTAATCAACAGTACACAGCATTATAGTAGTTATATTCTTGTACATAGGGGGCAGTATTATAGTAGCTATATTCTTGTACATAGGAGCAGTATTATAGTAGTTATATTCTTGTACATAGGGGGCAGTATTATAGTAGGTATATTCTTGTACATAGGGGCAGTATTATTGTAGTTATATTCTTGTACATAGGGGGCAGTATTATAGTAGTTATATTCTTGTACATAGGGGCAGTATTAGAGTGGTTATATTCTTGTACATAGGGGGCAGTATTATAGTAGGTATATTCTTGTACATAGGGGCAGTATTATTGTAGTTATATTCTTGTACATAGGGGGCAGTATTATAGTAGTTATATTCTTGTACATAGGGGGCAGTATTATAGTAGGTATATTCTTGTACATAGGGGCAGTATTATAGTAGTTATATTCTTGTTCATAGGAGCAGTATTATAGTAGTTATATTCTTGTACATAGCGGCAGTATTATAGTAGTTATATTCTTGTACATAGGGGCAGTATTATAGTAGTTATATTCTTGTACATAGGGGGCAGTATTATTGTAGTTATATTCTTGTATATAGGAGCAGTATTATAGTAGTTATATTCTTGTACATAGGGGGCAGTATTATAGTAGTTATATTCTTGTATATAGGAGCAGTATTATAGTACTTATATTCTTGTACATAGGGGGCAGTATTATAGTAGTTATATTCTTGTACATAGGAGCAGTATTATAGTAGTTATATTCTTGTACATAGGAACAATATTATAGTAGTTATATTCTTGTACATAGGGGGTAGTATTATAGTAGTTATATTCTTGTACATAGGGACAGTATTATAGTAGTTATATTCTTGTACATAGGGGCAGTATTATAGTAGTTATATTCTTGTACATAGGAGCAGTATTATAGTAGTTATATTCTTGTACATAGGGGCAGTATTATAGTAGTTATATTCTTGTACATATGAGCAGTATTATAGTAGTTATATTCTTGTACATAGGAGCAGTATTATAGTAGTTATATTCTTGTACATAGGGGAGCAGTATTATAGTAGTTATATTCTTGTACATAGAGGGCAGTATTATAGTAGTTATATTCTTGTATATAGGAGCAGTATTATAGTACTTATATTCTTGTACATAGAGGGCAGTATTATAGGAGTTATATTCTTGTACATAGCAGTATTATAGTAGTTATATTCTTGTACATAGGGGGCAGTATTATAGTACTTATATTCTTGTACATAGGGGCAGTATTATAGTAGTTATATTCTTGTACATAGGGGCAGTATTATAGTAGTTATATTCCTGTACATAGGGGAAGTATTATAGTAGTTATATTCTTGTACTTAGGGGCTAGCATTATAGTATTTGTTTTCTTTCTTGTAAATAGGGGGCAGTAGATTACTATTGTACATATGCGTGGAAATTTCACGGTATATTTGAATGAGTTGGCAGAAACCCAAGATCAATTGCATTTGTGACAAATTTAACACTGATATTAATCTGAAAAGACAGTCAGTACATGTATTTATTACTGTATTGCCTCTATACAATATACGGTATGTTTTTGTACCCTACACATTTTAAGTTCCATTACTTTACAGGAAATAAAACACTGCATGGCCTACAAGTCTCCTTACTCTCAGCACTCTCCACAAGGAGAAACTTTCCTCCTTAGACCATCTTACAGGAAAAACAAACAAATAGGAGAATTGTTTTGTACCATAGACGTCAACCCATGTAGATGACAGGAGCGGCAAACGGAAAATAACCGATAAAAGGCCCTGGACTGGCGCCGCTCATCTCTCATATCTCTACAACCGGTGAGCTGCACTACAAACAAATGTTGTGTTTGTTGTGAAAGCCGCATATTGATATCATCAAAGGAAATATATGCAAAGCATTTCCAAGGCTTTGAATCAGGCTCCACAGTCAAACGCTTGGCGTCTCTCTGATGTACGAATCAAAAAAAAAAATCTAATTTGATTTGAAGTGTATTCCTGATTAGCCGGGGTCAAGTATCCGCATCTGTGCGGAGCTTCTCTAGGGCCTGTTGACAGACCCTGGACTCTCATGAGTTCCATTGACAAACCTGAAATATCATCAAAAGTGCTTAAGGTAGTCTTGGCTCGATCATGTGTTACAAGAAAACCATTGGGAAGAGTCTCCAATCCGCTTCCTATAACACCACATGCGTTTGGTTCTCTTCATCTGTTGCACTGTTTTGCGCTTTACGGCAGGTAGCGGCGATTTTTTATTTTGAGTTTTTCTTTTCTCTGGTTCCAAAGCAAAGATCCAAGAAATCTCCAGAGAGGATACTTCAGATCTGCCATACTATCTAAGTGTATCCTCACACAGAATTTGTTTCTTTATTTGCTTCCTAAATGCAAAGTTAAAAAACTTTCTACATTATATTCCTTTACATTTTTCTACTATTTTGCTTCTGCAAAGTGTCTACCAAGTCCTTTATCTAGCTGAGTTTTTGCCGAAATGTTATAAATTCATCCATTTTTCCATTCCTAATCGCTATTTCTTCTCCCCCTCCCTTCTCTCAGTGTTAGTGATACCAGAAGGGAGGGGAAAATTTTATATACAAATTTGCAATGGGCAGACTAGAGAGGATCTTGGAGGGCACAGAAAACAGTCAATAAGGGAAGCACATGGAGAGGAAAGGACAGTATTGAAGTTGTGCTGATGCCTGACGGAAAGTGAAAACAGAAGTACTCTAGATAGCTTAGATCCAGCCTCTATTACTAGGAGAGACACTCCCCCCCAAAAAAAAACCCATGGAGAGGAATGTACTGCATTGGAGCTGTGCTGATACCTGACGGCAAGAGAAGACAGCAGTACCCTAGATCCAGCCTTTATTACTGGGAGAGACACTCCCAAAAGATACAAATATAAACTTGGATCAGACTATAAACTGCATATTTGGGGGTCTGTAACTGAAGTAAAGGATGAATGTTGTAACCTGAAACTTGGTGCAATGATATTAACTAAAGGTAACCTCAAATATACGTAAAAATATTTTTTTTCAGAGCAAAAGTGTCCTCAGCCTTAGTACCCCTTTAAGGTGCTGTGGCATATGTTGGCACTATAAAAATACAATTATTAGTACTAAGAATAAATAAAGAACTTGTTTAATTGCCATGTCACCTTAGAATACACTAAGAAATGTTGCTGGGTGAGCCTAAAACTAAAGTATAGAGATGGTCATACACCATCAGTGGCAAATCCACTGCTTTATTCCCCAGCATTCCATTCTGCTACCGCTTCCCTGAGTAACTGTGTCACTGCACACTGCTAGTCTAGGATTCTATTCGTGTTTCGATTCTTTCAGCATTTTTTATGCAGATTTCATCCTTACTAATGAATGAAAAAAACACACGTCAAAATGCATCAAAAATTCATAAAAAACAAGTATTTTATATGGCTCCTGCCAACACATTTTTTTTTTTCAGCAGAGTTTTGCTGCAAATACTGAATGCGTGAAAATAAAAAACTTTGTAATATATCTTATTGGAGAAATCTGCTTTTTTCTCCTCCTGGGCTGATCACTTATTGTGAAAATTCTCAATTCACAGGTAAAATCTGTGCAGATTACTGACATAGAAAATGACAGTTGGTGCTCATTAGATTCTATGGAGAACTGTCTTCTCAGGAGAACTTGCAGAAGCTTTTCCGTGTCTGCCTTTATCTCCTCCCTCTTCCTCATCTCCTCCCTTTTCCATAGAATCTTATAAGCACCAAATGCCATCTATCTCAATAATTTTCACTAAATACAAATTTTTACAGATTTTACCCCTAAACTGAGAGTGAAAGATCCATCCTGAAGGAGAAAGAAGCAGATTTCTCTGATAAGATATCTTACAAAGTTGCTTATTTTCACGTGTACTATAGATTTATGAAATAAAAATTAAAACGTCGGTCAATCTAATTTTTTTTTGTATCTTTTATTATATATAAATTCTAATTTTTTTTGTTTTCTAATAAATGATAAACCACCAGCAATACAGGCTCAGAATTTTTTTTTTCTTTTCTCGAGTGTTTATGAAAGGAAGCTGATTACTGATTAAGGAGAGGAAAGAATGATTGAAATTTTTCTTAAAACATGTCAGAAATAATTTTTGAGTGCTCCCAGGTATGATGGGGTAATGACTCCAGGAGACGGAAAGATCTGAGATGTAAAATGAGAAAGCATTGCGGCATTTAAAGAGAATTTTATCAAGTCTCCACGCATTTCGCTTTTTTTTTTGTGCATCTAATGCTCATTGAAAAGCGAAAAGAAAAAAAAAAAAAATCCCGGCAGCACTTACAAAATGCGGCCGGTGATAATTACCATCGTCTGAAGGATTAGTCAACTGTAAGATATCTGAATAGATCCAAGGTGCAGAGCAAATACAAGTGAATTACAGAAAAATAAGCAGGGCGTGAATACGTGTCCGGGAGCGAATGATGCATAAATGCCACCAGGAAATGTCAGCTGAAAATAATAAATAAATAATAAAAGTAATTGAGAATAAATTACTCTTATAATAAGTTATAAAAAAAATATTTGCCCCCGTTCAGTTCTGGCTTATATGTCACTCTGAACGCTCTGTGGTTTAAAAAATTGTCAAATGTATTTTTTATAGTTACTAAACTTAAAGGAAAAGGATTGGCCTATGTAAAAAAAAAAAAGAAGTAAGTGCCCCCTGTAGCACCTCATTAAAGACACAGACTGAACTAGTCCAAGAAATGTGTCAATGGATTTGGGACTTTTTAAAAACAAAAAGTTTTACAAAGCTTAGCAGTTGTTTTTTTTAACTTCTTCCGCCGAGGTTAATTTTTGTTCAGAGAGTGATAACATTTTAATTTTATTTATTTTTTCTATTTTTTTTTTTTTTTTTTTTTGCACGACAAGTTGTAGTTTTGAATTACACCATTAATTTTAACATAAAATATACTGGAAAACTTGAAAAAAAAATTGAAGTTAGGTGAAATGGCTAAAAATAAATAAATTCTGAATATTGGGTTTTGTTTTTTACAGTTTTTATTATGCAGAAAAAATTACCTGGAAATGTGATCTTTAAGATCAATAGTATTCTAGCGGTTTAATTGTATATCATTATTTTTATCTTTACAGCTTTAACAGGACCGGTTAATTAATTTTATATCTTGATAGATCCGACTTTTATGCATGTGTTACAATTATGTTTACTTATTTTTTATTTCTTTACTTTTAATACGTGAAAAGGGAAATGAACGGTGACTTGAATTTTATATATATATATATATATATATATATATATATATACGGTAAATATATACATACATATAAATATGTATGAATATATATTTATATAAATATACATATTTTTTTTTTAGGTTTTATATATTTATATTTTTTTTTACTTTATTTTTTTAGTCTCCATATACAGGTGCATCTCACTAAATTAGAATATCATCAAAAAGTTAATTTATTTCAGTTCTTCAATGCAAAAAGTGAAACTCATATATTATATAGAGTCATTACACACAGAGGGATCTATTTCAAGTGTTTATTTCTGTTAATGTTGATGATTATGGCTTACAGCCAATGAAAACACAAAAGTCGTTATCTCAGTAAATTAGAATACTTTATAACAACAGCTTGAAAAAAGATTTTAAAATCCAAAATGTTGTCCTACTGAAATGTATGTTCAGTAAATGCCCTCAATACTTGGTCGGATCCTTTTGCATCAATTACTGCATCAATGCGGCGTGGCATGGAGGCGATCAGCCTGTGACACTGCTGAGGTGTTATGGAAGCCCAGGTTGCTTTGATAACAGCCTTCAGCTCGTCTGCATTGTTGGGTCTGGGGTCTCTCATCTTCCTCTTGACAATACCCCATAGATTCTCTATAATAGATTCTCTATGGGGTTAAGGTCAGGCGAGTTTGCTGCCAATCAAGCACAGTGATACTATTGATTGTAAACCAGGTATTGGTACTTTTGGCAGTGTGGACAGGGGCCAAGTCCTGCTGGAGAATGACATTTCCATCTCCAGAAAGCTTGTCGGCAGAAGGAAGCATGAAGTGCTGTAAAATTTCCTGGTAGACGGCTGCGCTGACTTTGGTCTTGATAAAACACAGTGGACCTACACCAGCAGATGACATGGCTCCCCAAACCATCACTGATTGTGGAAACTTCACACTAGACCTCCAGCAGCTTGGATTGTGGCCTCTCCACTCTTCCTCCAGACTCTGGGCCCTTGTGGAGTGTGTCAATGACGGCCTTCTGGACATCTATCAAGTCAGCAGTCTTCCCCGTGATTGTTGAGCTTACTGAAACAGACTAAGGGATCTTTTTAAATGCTTAGGAAGCCTTTGCAGGTGTTTTTTGTTAATTATGCTAATACTGAGATAATGACTGTTGTGTTTTCATTGGCTGTAAGCCATAATCATCAACATTAATAGAAATAAACACTTGAAATAGATCACTCTGTCTGTAATGACTCTATATAATATAGGAGTTTCACTTTTTGTATTGAACTGAAATAAATTAACTTTTTGATGATATTCTAATTTATTGAGATGCACCTGTATATGTATATATTTATATATATATTTTTTTGTTTTGTTTTGTTTTATATATTTCTATAGATTTTTTACTTTATTTTTTAGTCCCCATAAATATATATATTTTAAAAAAAAGTTTGCTTCATATATTTAATATATTGTTTACTTTATATTTAGTCCCCTTAGGGGACTTTAACCTGTGATTGCTTAACTGCTTTTCTATATATGGTAATAGTATTGTAGTATGTAGCTAAAATCACAGTCTGGCTGGGTTTCACATCTACCAACATTAGCACCCTGAGACTACGACGTGAGGGGGGGAGTGCGGGCTCATGGGACAGACTGCGAGCCTTAAACGCAGCTGTCAGTGATTGAGAGCTGCATTTAGGGGTTTAACAGCAGTGACCACAGCTTCATCTGCACCTACCGGGTATGGTAGCGGTCTCAGCACCTGAGCCTGTCCCATACATAGAGACTTGACATTAGAAGTACCAGTACATCCAATGTTGGGAAGTGGTGAAAGAAATAGCGCCACCATTGTCCTTGGGCTGTATTTGGTATTGCAACTCAACCCCTTTTATTTGAATATGACTTTGCTACAATCCCATACATGAGCCGTCCAACCTAAGGGTATTCTTGCAGCTTTGGATGTGAATGGAGTATAAGACAGGATAGAATTCTGTTCTAGAATCCTCAGCATTCTATGTACACGGGTTCTAACAGCGGAGCAGTGATTACAAATGCTGATACAACCTCATTTTCCTATATTTCTGCCCTTTTCCTAGGGTAATCCAGACCGTAGAAATATATGAAATCCTTGGAAAACAGATTAATCATGGCAGACACCATTTTTTCTTCCAATTCTGCGTCTAAGTGAAATAAATACGGTCACTGCCCTGTGTGAGAGGAAACAAATCTTTAGAAAGTAATGTAATTTGCTATGTGGCATGATTAGACCTGACAATCAATATACTTTCCAAGAGAGCGACTGCCTCCGGGTAATGCAACTCCACACAATTCAGGTCAAAAACAGGACCCGATTAAATCCATTAACTTTTTTTTTTTTTTCTTGTGACTTGGTGCAGGCAGCAAGCAAGAAAAAGAAAAAGAAGGTCTGCCCCAATTATCTGCTGCTAAATTAGTGTGGAATGAAGGTAGCAGATTAAAAACAATGTATCATGGGGCCGTGAACATTACAGTGTGGAACCTTTAATTATTACATTTTAACTACTTAAAAAGAAAGTCTAGTTTTGATCTGATTGATAACACAGCTGATAGGTTATGTGATAATCCACCACTAGAGGGAGCTAGTAAGTATGATGATGACACATTATGTAGTGAACTCCTAAGAAGCTCCCTCTAGTGGCGACTGCAGGAATGGTCTTTCTTCATATTACACACGCACCTTTAAAGGAATGTATCATTAAAAAATGAATGACCTATTGTTTCAATCAGGTTTATGTGCTAAATATATATTTAAAAAACATTGGTAATGTTTTTTTCCTTATTTTTCATATCATGATCTCTCTCTCTCACATTGGCCACTAGGGATATCCCAGACTCATAATTCCTGGTTGTTATTTTTTTTTTTCAGGAAATCTATATGTATGTACAATGGCAGCAATAGACTGACACAGCCCTTATCTTTTGTAGTGAAGCATCTAATGAGTGTGTGCAAAAGTCATTGTGAAGGGATAAGGAGGAGGTGAGCTGAGCCATCACCTATTGTGAATGGTGGATCCTGTGTTATCTATTGTATATGGAGATGTTATCAGTCATTGTACAGGAGGAGGAGGAGGTGAGCTGTGATATCACCTATTGTGAATGGCGGATCCTGTGTTATCTACTGTATATAGAGGTGTTACCAGTCATTGTAAAGGAGGAGGAGGAGGTGAGCTGTGACATCACCTATTGTGAATGTTGGATCCTGTGTTATCTACTGTATATAGAGGTGTTATCAGTCACTGTACAGGAGGAGGAGGTGAGCTGTGACATCACCTATTGTGATTGGTGGATCCTGTGTTATCTACTGTATATAGAGGTGTTATCAGTCATTGTACAGGAGGAGGAGGTGAGCTGTGACATCACCTATTGTGAATGCTGGATATTGTGTTATCTACTGTATATAGAGGTTTTATCAGTCATTGTACAGGAGGAGGAGGTGAGCTGTGACATCACCTATTGTGAATGGTGGATCCTGTGTTATCTACTGTATATAGAGGTGTTATCAGTCATTGTACAGGAGGAGGAGGAGGTGAGCTGTGACATTACCTATTGTGAATGGTGGATCCTGTGTTATCTACTGTATATAGAGGTGTTACCAGTCATTGTACAGGAGGAGGAGGTGAGCTGTGACATCACCTATTGTGAATGGTGGATCCTGTGTTATCTACTGTATATAGAGGTGTTATCAGTCATTGTACAGGAGGAAGAGGAGGTGAGCTGTGACATCACCTATTGTGAATGGTGGATTCTGTGTAATCTACTGTATATAGGTGTTTTCAGTGATTGAACAGGAGGAGGTGAGCTGTTATATCACCTATTGTGAATGGTGGAACCTGTGTTATCTACTGTATATAGAGGTGTTATCAGTCACTGTAGAGGAGGAGGAGGAGGTGAGCTGTGACATTACCTATTGTGAATGGTGGATCCTGTGTTATCTACTGTATATAGAGGTGTTACCAGTCATTGTACAGGAGGAGGAGGAGGTGAGCTGTGACATCACCTATTGTGAATGGTGGATTCTGTGTTATCTACTGTATAGAGAGGTGTTATCAGTCATTGTACAGGAGGAGGAGGAGGTGAGCTGTGACATTACCTATTGTGAATGGTGGATCCTGTGTTATCTACTGTATATAGAGGTGTTACCAGTCATTGTACAGGAGGAGGAGGTGAGCTGTGACATCACCTATTGTGAATGGTGGATCCTGTGTTATCTACTGTATATAGAGGTGTTATCAGTCATTGTACAGGAGGAAGAGGAGGTGAGCTGTGACATCACCTTCATTGTACAGGAGGAAGAGGAGGTGAGCTGTGACATCACCTATTGTGAATGGTGGATTCTGTGTAATCTACTGTATATAGAGGTGTTTTCAGTGATTGAACAGGAGGAGGTGAGCTGTTATATCACCTATTGTGAATGGTGGAACCTGTGTTATCTACTGTATATAGAGGTGTTATCAGTCACTGTAGAGGAGGAGGAGGAGGTGAGCTGTGACATTACCTATTGTGAATGGTGGATCCTGTGTTATCTACTGTATATAGAGGTGTTATCAGTCATTGTACAGGAGGAGGAGGAGGTGAGCTGTGACATTACCTATTGTGAATGGTGGATCCTGTGTTATCTACTGTATATAGAGGTGTTACCAGTCATTGTACAGGAGGAGGAGGTGAGCTGTGACATCACCTATTGTGAATGGTGGATCCTGTGTTATCTACTGTATATAGAGGTGTTATCAGTCATTGTACAGGAGGAAGAGGAGGTGAGCTGTGACATCACCTATTGTGAATGGTGGATTCTGTGTAATCTACTGTATATAGAGGTGTTATCAGTGATTGAACAGGAGGAGGTGAGCTGTTATATCACCTATTGTGAATGGTGGAACCTGTGTTATCTACTGTATATAGAGGTGTTATCAGTCACTGTAGAGGAGGAGGAGGAGGTGAGCTGTGACATTACCTATTGTGAATGGTGGATCCTGTGTTATCTACTGTATATAGAGGTGTTACCAGTCATTGTACAGGAGGAGGAGGAGGTGAGCTGTGACATCACCTATTGTGAATGGTGGATTCTGTGTTATCTACTGTATATAGAGGTGTTATCAGTCATTGTACAGGAGGAGGAGGAGGTGAGCTGTGACATTACCTATTGTGAATGGTGGATCCTGTGTTATCTACTGTATATAGAGGTGTTACCAGTCATTGTACAGGAGGAGGAGGAGGTGAGCTGTGACATCACCTATTGTGAATGGTGGATTCTGTGTTATCTACTGTATATAGAGGTGTTATCAGTCATTGTACAGGAGGAGGAGGAGGAGGTGAGCTGTGACAGTCACTTATTGTGAATGGTGGATCCTGTGTTATCTAATGTAATGCTGTGATTATAATGAGACTTCTCTAAAGAACAGGAAGAATTGCCTGTGTAAAAATTAGCAAATTAAATTTTTTTTAATACAGATTGTAAGTAACATAATAAAATGTTGCAAAAAAAAAAAAAAATACATTTTATAAAAAAACCCTGCTTTAAGCAATAGGTGACTTTCTTCTTCCACATTCCCTGTAAGATCCCAGGCAGCGGTTGTCATGTGGAGACTCGGCAGCGATATAATGATCTGTTGTATTAGTGTTTCTGTGGAATATACAGAGATCTCACACAGCCCAGGAAGCTGATGCAGCAGAGACTGCCGGGAGACATGAGGCTTGTATGTCTTCATAGTTTACATAAACCCTGTCCAGAAAGGCCCTCAGGGCAGTCGTCACTGTCACACCTAGAAGTGCAGGCACATGAATGGTTCTGTCATTACCCGGGCTCCTCATTCTGCAGGGGATTAGGTGGCCTTGAAGCTCTTTACTTCCCCATCAACATCTCAAATCAGGGCTGTAAAGGGACGGGCGCACTTATTTTCTTTTTTACTCTCAGGCAGTGAGCTGTTTAATTTGCGTATTTAATTCCAGATAAAAATATTGTTTTATTTATTTTTATTAACTTAAAGTCTTGACGCTGCAAACATGAAATAAATCAAGAAAAAAAAGAGAAATAAATCAAATGGAAACAAACGTAAAAGCAAATAAAAAGTCTAATACAAAGAGGAAAAAAATTGAAAATGAAAAAGATGTATAATTAACTCACCAAAAGAACACTATACAAATAAAACCATACAAGAAACTGTGTGTATGATGTTATTAACTACAATGAATTATATACACAAACAAAAAACAATTAAAAACACCCTGTTAAAAAATGAAAAAAAAAAAAAAAGGAAAAGGCAGTGTGGTCAATGGTAAATCACAACATGGCAAAAGAATGAATAAAAAAAATATTAATAAATCTATAATAAATTAATACATAAATAAATAAAAAAGAATTGTTTTTAAACCGCCAGCACCAACATACTGTGAAATCAAACATGATTATAATCAGGAGAGCAAAACCATAATATATTATTATTACCATTATAAGAACTTTCAATTCATGCAATGGCCCTTAAATGAAATAATGAATAATTCTAATATATAACAATTCATATCAAAATAGACCCCCAAGAGAAGAGCTTCTAATTAAGTGCAATAGTGTATTAGCACCAGTACTCACCAGCACTTGCCACCAATAAAGCATCATTCAATGGACCACCCTGCCCAGTCCCCCTGACGCGCGTTTCACTTATTAGCTTCATCAGGGGTTCTATTCTAGTTTGTTGACAATGGCGGTGCATCCATAACACGTAAGGGAGGATTTAAGATTTATTTGCCTTACCTAGGTTTTATAAAATTAATTAAAGGGTCATTCTCGTCTTCTATATTCAGGAGTGCACCGTTCCTCTGCTTCTTGCTTTCCGGGAGCGGTATGCTCTTGAAGATTAACAGTTTGGAGCAATGGCAGTGATGAGCTATCGATCTTAAATGCTGCAAACAAAGGTAGCTTTTCCTCCGCCGCATCAGAAGGCTCTGAAGTGATTAGAGCAGGTTGTATAGCAAATAAATTGCCTAGGAGATCGACCACCTCTGCTACACTTCAGAGGTGGCCGGTAACACAGACAATATAAAGTAAACTATAGAATTAAAAATACCTCCATTCTTGAAAATGGAGAGGATATTTAATGAGAGGTAAAATGCAAAGTAGCTTGTTTTAAGCACTTAAGAAAATAAATAACTGGAGGGGTGGCATTAAAACAAAAAGTATGAAAAATGTGCAAATTTTCAACAAAAAACCCCTAAGTTTTTGATAAATCACAACAAAAAATTTGCATGGCAGCCATTGTCCAACTATTCTGTCATTCAAAACATTTGTTGTTGGAGGAGCAGAATTCAGTAAGTACAGTAAAAAGGTCAAAAAGTTTGTTGTGGATTTTTACCATGAATAAGGCCGAAACGCGTTGGTGTGAATTAAAAACCTTTGTTATACTCTCCAGATTTCATCCTTTCTGTGAGTGCAGCCCGCACATCGACGACATAATCCCCGCTTAGCCAAAAAGTTTTTTCATAACATGATAGATCCAGGCTACAATTTTTTTCTGTTTTTGATTTTCAATTCCCTTCTACTCCAGCTATTTTTGCCTCTTTTTTTCTTTGGAGAATCCCCATCCCCCTCTATGTATTTCGTCTATATGTAGAAAATACATTTTTTTATGTAATTTTATCTGGTCGTCTAAAAAGAATTTCTGAAAGGAGATTTTTATTTTTCCATTTCTACTTTCCATTTTATTCTGTTACACAATTTTTGAAAATTTTTCAAATCCCAGACAACCAGCTTCACCCAATATATAACTTTATTATGGAAACACTGGCAGAAACTTCACATTGCTGATAGATGAAATGCACCACCTTCTTCACAGTAATAATTGTTTTTTTCTTACAATTTTTTAAAGTGTATATATCGTGTACAGTAACAAAAGAAGGGACGGAAATAAGATTTCAGCAAGGCAATGTAAAAAGAGATGCAGCAGAATGTGACAGCTACTTGCATTATAAATGCTCTTCATGCTTGGCCTAGTTTTCACCATATTATTAACACTTTTTAAGAATATACAATTATTCCTATTTTCTTGGATTAGATGGTTTATTACATTTCATTATCATTTTTGTACAATTAAAAATGTGTGGTGTTTTGATATTTAAAAATGAATGTATGTTTATAATTTACAATACTTAAAATTCATGCTGACAGTAATTACCGGACTATTTCCTCTGGAATCTAAAATAGGCACAAGTATAATAACTACAATAGGAATGTACAGTGCCTACAAGTAGTATTCAACCCCCTGCAGATTTAGCTGGTTGACACATGCGGAATTAACTTGGCATTGTGACATTTGTACTGTAGATCAGCCTTGAAGTGGGAAATGCACTGCAGCAATTTTTTTTTTTTTTTTTTTTTTTTTTTTTTTTAAACGTTAAAAGTTAATTCAGAGTGTCATTTATTATTCAACCCCTCAAACCACAAGAATTCTGTTTGGTCCCCCTAAAGTATTAAGAAGTAGTTCAGGCACCAAGAATAATGAGCTTCACATGTGTGGATTAAAGATCTCTTTTGCCAGCCTTTTCTGACTATTTAAGACCCTCCCCAAACTTGTGAACAGCACTCAGACATGGTCAACATGGGAAAGACAAAGGAGCATTCCAAGGCCATCAGAGACAAGATCGTGGAGGGTCACAAGGCTGGCAAGGGGTACAAAACCCTTTCCAAGGAGTTGGGCCTACCTGTCTCCACTGTTGGGAGCATCATCCGTAAGTGGAAGGCTTATGGAACTACTGTTAGCCTTCCACGGCCAGGACAGCCTTTGAAAGTGTCCTCCCGTGCCGAGGCCAGGCTTGTCCGAAGAGTCAAGGCTAACCCAAGGACAACAAGGAAGGAGCTCAGGGAAGATCTCATGGCAGTGGGGACATTGGTTTCAGTCAATACCATAAGTAACGTAATCCACCGCAATGGTCTCCGTTCCAGACGAGCCCGTAAGGTACCTTTACTTTCAAAGCGTCATGTCAAGGCTCGTCTACAGTTTGCTCATGATCACTTGGAGGACTCTGAGACAGACTGGTTCAAGGTTCTATGGTCTGATGAGACCAAGATCGAGATCTTTGGTGCCAACCACACACGTGACGTTTGGAGACTGGATGGCACTGCATACGACCCCAAGAATACCATCCCTACAGTCAAGCATGGTGGTGGCAGCATCATGCTGTGGGGCTGTTTCTCTGCCAAGGGGCCTGGCCATCTGGTCCGCATCCATGGGAAGATGGATAGCACGGCCTACCTGGAGATTTTGGCCAAGAACCTCCGCTCCTCCATCAAGGATCTTAAGATGGGTCGTAATTTCATCTTCCAACAAGACAACCACCCAAAGCACACAGCCAAGAAAACCAAGGCCTGGTTCAAGAGGGAAAAAGTCAAGGTGTTGGAGTGGCCTAGTCAGTCTCCTGACCTTAACCCAATTGAAAACTTGTGGATGGAGCTCAAGAATAAAGTCCACATGAGACACCCAAAGAACCTAGATAACTTGGAGAAGATCTGCATGGAGGAGTGGGCCAAGATAACTCCACAGACCTGTGCCGGCCTGATCAGGTCTTATAAAAGACGATTATTAGCTGTAATTGCAAACAAGGGTTATTCCACAAAATATTAAACATAGGGTTTGTATAATAATTGACCCACACTTTTATGTTTAAAATTTAATAAAATTCAACTGAGCAACATAACTTTTTGGTTTGTAAGATTTATGCTTCGGTTCATAAAACCTACTCTCGTTTGCAGTTTGAAGGCTCTAACTTATTTGCATCTTATCAAACCAGCTAAATCTGCAGGGGGTTGAATACTACTTGTAGGCACTGTAACTACTATAATATTGCACCCTATGTACAAGAATATAAGTACTATAATACTGCCCCCTATATACAAGAATATCACTACTATAATACTGCCCCTATGTACAAGAATATAACTGCTATAATACTGCTCCTATGTACAAGAATATAACTACTATAATACTTCCCCTATGTACAAGAATATAACTACTATAATCCTGCCCCTATGTACAAGAATATAACTACTATAATACTACCCCCTATGTACAAGAATATAACTACTATAATACTGCCCCCTATGTACAAGAATATAACTACTATAATACTGCCCCCTATGTACAAGAATATAACTACTATAATACTGCTCCCTATGTACAAGAATATAACTACTATAATACTGCCCCTATATACAAGAATATAACTACTATAATACTGCCCCTATGTACAAGAATATAACTACTATAATACTGCTCCTATGTACAAGAATATAACTACTATAATACTGCTCCTATGTACAAGAATATAACTACTATAATACTGCCCCCTATGTACAAGAATATAACTACTATAATACTGCTCCTATGTATAAGAATATAACTACTATAATACTGCCCCTATGTCACGCTGTCTCTGTATACTGGAGGTAGGGGGCCTAAGCTGACCCTAAGCTGGGGCCCTGACTAATCCCTCAACCTGGAGGTACTGTTAAAGGTACAGAGGTCCAGGCCGCCAGCGTAACCCCTACCTCCTGAGGATCCCTGCACCTAAGTAATCTAGTCCTGAGAAGGACCCCGATCACAACAAAAGAGGACAAGTAATAATATGCCCACACACAGTACTTAGACGAACGAGACAGTACAAGGGAAAAACCAAAACCACCTTGCATACAAAAACTACACAACTACAACAGAGGGAACACGAACGGGAAAGGAGATAAATGATAAAGCGAGGAAGGGAAAATACACTCCAAATACACTTATCTCAGAAACTCCAAATACCACGATCCGCTCTGTAAGTCTGTATGAAATGCTTTCACCGACACTTCCCAAACAGACCAGCAGGCATTTGAAGGAGACTCACTACAGCAGCATTGATTGCAGCTGGGCGAGGCTGGACCTCGTCTAGCACAGAGAGAGAGAGAATTAACTCCCTCACTGCCGAAAACACAAAGCACCAAAAAGTCAGCTGCGAGAAGTCAGGCTGTGTAATCGTGACGATCTTCGTGGCGACACACCCGTGACAGTACCCCCCCTTCTACGAGGGGCCTCCGGACCCTCAGGGCCAGGTTTATCCGGGTGAGTCGTGTGGAAGGCCCGAACTAATCGGTCTGCGTTAATATCCGACGCAGGAACCCACATCCTCTCCTCAGGACCATACCCTTTCCAATGAACCAGGTACTGAAGGGACCGACGATTAAAACGTGAATCGATGACCCTTGATACCTGGAACTCCAAGTTACCATTGACCACCACTGGAGGGGGAGGTAAAGGTGACGGTACCACCGGCGCCACATACCTCTTAAGCAACGATCTGTGGAACACGTTGTGAATTTTAAACGTAGGGGGGAGGTCAAGACGGAATGCCACCGGATTAATAATAGAACTGATTCTGTACGGCCCGATGAACCTGGGACCCAGTTTCCAGGAGGGAACCTTAAGTTTTATATTCCTGGTAGACAACCATACCCGATCGTTCACACTTAGGTCCGGACCAGACACTCTCCTCCTATCAGCCATACGTTTGTATCGGTTCCCCATAGTATTCAGATTCTTCAGCACCCCTCTCCATACTGAAGCGAGTGATGAGGAAAATCGTTCCTCCTCAGGAACCCCCGAAGAGCCCCCCCTACTGAAAGTACAAAACTGGGGGTGAAAACCATATGCCCCAAAAAACGGGGACTTACCAGTGGACTCGCTCCGCCTATTATTGAGAGCAAACTCTGCCAGAGGTAAGAAAGAAGCCCAGTCCTCCTGGTTCTCTGACACAAAACACCGGAGATATGTCTCCAAGCTCTGGTTCATACGTTCCGTCTGACCATTGGTCTGAGGGTGAAAAGCCGATGAGAATGACAAATGCATCCCCCGCCGTGCACAAAACGCCTTCCAGAACTTGGACACAAACTGAGACCCCCGATCAGACACCACATCGGAGGGTACCCCGTGAAGCCTCACAATCTCCCCAATGAACACCTGCGCAAGAGTTTTAGCATTAGGGAGAGCCGGAAGAGCGATAAAATGTGCCATCTTGCTGAACCTGTCCACTACAACGAGTATGACCGTTTTACCCGAAGACGGAGGGAGGTCCGTAATAAAGTCCATAGACAGATGAGTCCAAGGACGCTCCGGGATCTTCAAAGGTAAGAGGGCCCCAGACGGACGAGTATGTGAGGTCTTAGAGCGCGCACAAACCCCACAGGACGCGACAAAAGTTACCACCTCCTTATGTAAGTTAGGCCACCAAAACCGACGCGAGAGAAGATCCACAGTTGCTTTACTCCCCGGGTGTCCTGCCAAAACTGAGTTATGGTATGCCTCGATCACCTTTTGTCGCAACTGATCTGGAACAAACAGTCTCCCCGGAGGTCCAACAGGGGCGTCCCCCTGAGCCTCCAATACCTCCTCCTCCAGCTCAGAGCATACTGCCGAAACCACCACCCCCTCCTGAAGGATAGGAATCGGGTCGTCCGTATTCCCGGCCCCAGGGAAACTACGAGATAAGGCATCCGCCTTTACATTTTTTGACCCAGGACGATGTGTAACGACAAAATTAAACCTGGTAAAAAACAATGACCACCTAGCTTGTCTGGGATTCAGACGTTTCGCGGACTCCAGATATAGCAGGTTCTTGTGATCGGTGATGACGGTGACCGGATGGACTGCCCCCTCCAAAAAATGGCGCCACTCCTCAAAAGCTAACTTAATGGCTAAGAGTTCCCTATTGCCGACATTGTAATTCCTCTCAGCGGACGACAATTTTTTAGAGAAAAAGGCGCACGGATGCCACTTACCAGGGGACGAACCTTGTGACAATACTGCTCCCACCCCTACCTCGGAAGCGTCTACCTCTACAATGAATGGCTGTGACGCATCAGGTTGAATGAGTATGGGTGCCGAGGCAAAACATTTTTTCAAGCAGGAGAATGCTTGACAAGCCTTGTCAGACCACCTAGAAAAATCCGTCCCCTTTTTAGTCATGTCTGTGAGAGGCTTAACCATGGACGAGAAATTACGAATGAACTTCCGGTAATAATTAGCAAACCCCAGGAAACGTTGTAGTGCCTTAAGATTCTCTGGCCGATCCCACTCAAGAACTGCCCGCACTTTCCCAGGGTCCATACGAAAACCGGACGCTGAAACCAGGAAGCCTAAAAACTGGAGTTCCAGTACGGCGAACACACACTTTTCCCATTTGGCATACAGTTTATTATCCCGCAAGATCTGTAACACCTGCCTAACGTGCTCCTGATGAGACACCAGATCCGGCGAGTAAATTAAGATATCATCCAGATATATGACAACAAACTGTCCCACCAGGCGGCGAAAAATGTCATTAACAAAGTGTTGGAACACCGCCGGGGCATTAGTCAGACCGAATGGCATGACAAGGTTCTCATAATGCCCCTCCGGAGTGTTAAACGCCGTCTTCCACTCATCCCCCTCCTTCATCCTAATCAGATTGTACGCCCCCCTGAGATCCAACTTAGAGAACCATTTGGCGCCCACGATCTGATTAAAGAGATCGGGAATAAGTGGGAGTGGATACGGATCTCGGACCGTAATCCGATTAAGTTCACGGAAATCCAGGCAAGGGCGTAGGCCTCCATCTTTCTTCTTAACAAAGAAGAACCCCGCAGCCACCGGTGAAGATGAAGGTCTAATATGCCCCTTAGCCAGACTTTCTGAAATATAATCCTTCATGGCCTGCCTCTCAGGACCAGAAAGGTTATACAACCTAGCTTTAGGTAACTTGGCCTCAGGGAGCAGTTTTACAGAACAGTCATACTCGCGATGAGGAGGTAGTTCCTGACACCCTTTCTCCGAGAATACATCCTCAAAGTCCGCCAGAAATGGAGGTAAGACCCAAGGAGTAACCGCACCGATGACCGTGTTCATGCAGTTTTTATTACAGAATTTACTCCATTGGCTTATCTCTCTGGTTTGCCAATTAATAACCGGGTTATGCTTAGTTAACCAAGGAAGGCCCAACACTATAGGAGTGGGAAGACCCTCCAACACGTAGCAAGACAACAGTTCTTTATGTATCGCCCCCACTTGAAGTTTTACGTCATGCACAGCTTGCAAAAAACTTCCCTGACCGAGAGGCCTGGCATCGATCGAGAATATGGGGATGGGTTTAGCCAACTCACTCAATCGCATACCTTGAACCCGGGCAAACCGAGCATCAACCAGATTAGCCCCGGCCCCACTATCCAGAAGAACAGATATCCTCTCAGTTCTCGTACCCACCACCACCTCCGCCGGTACGAGAAACTGAGACGAACCTAGGGACGAAATACCTACTCCCAGATTGCCGTCCACCACACAACCTGGGATCAACAGTTTTCCGACGACTATTCACTCTGCAAGGGACGGGATGGACACCCCCCAATAAAATGTCCCTTTCTCCCGCAGAAGAAACACCTTCCTGTCTTATGGCGCACCACCGGTCCCCTCCCCCGAAATGATGTCCCTCCTAATTGCATAGGCTCCTCTGGACTGACCAGGGGAACCACCATATGAGGGGACCTTGTAGGAGGTGGAGTCATCACAGGGGGTCGAGTTATCCCGCACCTCTCCCGAAGCCGTCTGTCAACGCGAATAGCCAGGGCCATAGCGGCTTCCAGTGACGCTGGAGAGTCATACTGTGCCAACACATCCTGTAATTTGTCGGATAAACCTTGACAAAACTGGCTCCTAAGAGCCGGGTCATTCCACTGGGTGTCCGTGGCCCACCTACGGAACTCCGAACAGAATTCCTCCGCCGGACGATCTCCCTGCTGGATCCTACGTAACTTAGACTCAGCAAGGGAGATCCGATCTGGGTCATCATATACGAGTCCCAGAGCAGCGAAAAACCTATCCACTGACTGGAGAGCCGGGGAGCCCGGGGGAAGAGAGAACGCCCAAGATTGTGGGTCCCCTTGTAGGAGCGAGATGACAATTCCCACCCTTTGTTCTTCACTCCCCGATGACCGAGGCCGCAGCCGAAAGTACAATTTGCATGCCTCCCGGAAAACAAAAAACTTGTCCCGCCCCCCAGTGAACCTGTCAGGGAGAGCTACTTTAGGTTCTGGTCCGGCTTGCTCCAGAGGATGCAAAACCTTGGACCTAACGTCCGCCAGCTCCATGGACAAACTCTGCAACTGCCGAGCTAGACCGGCTACTGGATCCATGGTAGCTGGAGAAAAACTAAGTGGGTCGGTGAAAATGTCACGCTGTCTCTGTATACTGGAGGTAGGGGGCCTAAGCTGACCCTAAGCTGGGGCCCTGACTAATCCCTCAACCTGGAGGTACTGTTAAAGGTACAGAGGTCCAGGCCGCCAGCGTAACCCCTACCTCCTGAGGATCCCTGCACCTAAGTAATCTAGTCCTGAGAAGGACCCCGATCACAACAAAAGAGGACAAGTAATAATATGCCCACACACAGTACTTAGACGAACGAGACAGTACAAGGGAAAAACCAAAACCACCTTGCATACAAAAACTACACAACTACAACAGAGGGAACACGAACGGGAAAGGAGATAAATGATAAAGCGAGGAAGGGAAAATACACTCCAAATACACTTATCTCAGAAACTCCAAATACCACGATCCGCTCTGTAAGTCTGTATGAAATGCTTTCACCGACACTTCCCAAACAGACCAGCAGGCATTTGAAGGAGACTCACTACAGCAGCATTGATTGCAGCTGGGCGAGGCTGGACCTCGTCTAGCACAGAGAGAGAGAGAATTAACTCCCTCACTGCCGAAAACACAAAGCACCAAAAAGTCAGCTGCGAGAAGTCAGGCTGTGTAATCGTGACGATCTTCGTGGCGACACACCCGTGACACCCTATGTACAAGAATATAACTACTATAATACTGCCCCCTATGTCTTGTTTGCATTCTGTGCAATTTAAGGGTGTGGCATCCTCTTTGTTGAGCTGATTAGTATATATGTAGCTTACCACGGGCCTAGGTGGTCTGGAGTTGGGACCCGGTCCTATTTGTCTACCCTTTTATATGCATTACTTCAACTTTGATATACAGTAAGGTTTTTAATATAGACAGTGTAGAACCGTCCCAATTTAGGGTCACCTTGCCGCTGGTGGGACGGCTTGTATACTTTTTTTGATCAAAAATAGTTCACTAAGTACCCTATATTTATTATGCAACTTTGCTTTACATTTATATATAACGATGGTAGGGTATGAGATATATTTTTTGTCTTTTGTAGGTTTTGCTTCTTTTTGCTAGTGTGAACATGCTCCTATTTCTTGCATGCCTACCATCTTAGACCTCAGTTCACATTGCTTGGTCCCCTATGTACAAGAATGTAACTACTATAATACTGCCCTCTATGTACAAGAATATAAGTACTATAATACTGCCCCTCTGTACAAGAATATAACTACTATAATACTGCCCCCTATGTACAAGAATATAATTACTATAATACTGCCCCTCTGTACAAGAATATAACTACTATAATACTGCCCCCTATGTACAGGAATATACCTACTATAAAACTGCCCCTATGTACAAGAATATAAGTACTATAATACTGCGCCCTATGTACAAGAATATAAGTACTATAATACTGCCCCCTATGTACAAGAATATAACTACTATAATACTGCCCCCTATGTACAAGAATATAACTACTATAATACTGCTCCTATGTACCTATGTACAAGAATACAACTACTATAATACTGTTCCTATGTACAAGAATATAACTACTATAATACTGCCCCCTATGTACAAGAATATAACTACTATAATACTGCTCCTATGTACAAGAATATAACTACTATAATACTGCTCCTATGTATAAGAATATAACTACTATAATACTGCCCCTATGTACAAGAATATAACTACTATAATACTGCTCCTATGTATAAGAATATAACTACTATAATACTGCCCCCTATGTACAAGAATATAACTACTATAATACTGCTCCTATGTACAAGAATATAACTACTATAATACTGCCTCCTATGTATAAGAATATAACTACTATAATACTGCCCCTATGTACAAGAATATAACTACTATAATACTGCCCCCTATATAAAAAATAGAACTATTATAATACTGCTTTGTATGTAAAAAATATGAAATACCGCCCTCATCTAGTAATAGATATACTACAAGGCAGTGGTTCTGATTTCCGTCTGGAGTGGCTCTGTAAGGTCTGGTTTGCTAATTACTGTATTAGTATAGCGGTAGTTTGTGAGTGTCAGTTTGGCGTGTGTAATTTGTGCTCTTGGTGTACAATACAGGGATGATTTGCGTTTTCAGTATGTATTTCCTTCGCACGCTGTACGTTCTTCTTTGGAGGGAGGGTCGGCCATTCTGCCATTATGAAAGCTAAATATGAAAATCTACACATTATTTTTGTACAAACTGAGGACCGAGAAATTTTTTTAGGATGGAACAACACAAATTGCATGTGAACCGTGTATCACAAACAGCTTCCACCGCTGCAGTACTTAAGGATTAGCCGCTCGGAAATTTAGAACAAGATAATCTTTTCCATTCTCTAGGCAATTTTAGCTGTCAGATGGAAGATAGAGGCGGCGGAGCGAGTACCTGGGAATATCCTGTGCAGCACAATGCAACTGTGCGGGGAACAGATCTGACAGAGAATGGCCCACTAGTGCCCCGGCCACAGCGGGGGGCCGGCACCCTGTCCTGGGGGGACATTCACATCACAGCTCATTACTCTATTCTTCCTATTCGTTTAAAAAAAATTAAAGCAAATCGTCTTGGTAAATGTTATTTTTAATCATTTTGTGTATACAGCTCCTCTGCTGGCCCATGTGTCTCCATGGTTACAGACTACAAAGAAACACACCTCAGCTGCTGCAGAACCTCATAATATACCTCAGCAGCTGCAGAACCTTATAATACACAACTCAGCTGCTGCAGAACCTCATATTACATCTCAGCTGCTGCAGAACCTCATAATATACCTCAGCTGCTGCAGAACCTCATAATACACCTCAGCTGCTGCAGAACCTCATAATACACCTCAGCTGCTGCAGAACATCATAGTACACCTCAGCTACTGCAGAACTTCATAATACACCTCAACTGCTGCAGAACATCATAATACAGCTCAGCTGCTGCAGAATATCATAATACACATCAGACGCTGCAGAACCTTATAATACACAACTCAGCTGCTGCAGAACCTCATAATACACAACTCAGCTGCTGCAGAACCTCATAATACACCTCAGCTGCTGCAGAACCTTATAATACACAACTCAGCTGCTGCAGAACCTCATAGTACACCTCAGCTGCTGCAGAATATCGTAATACACCTCAGTTGCTGCAGAACCTTATAATACACAACTCAGCTGCTGCAGAACCTCATAATACACCTCAGCTGCTGCAGAACCTTATAATACACAACTCAGCTGCTGCAGAACCTCATAATACACCTCAGCTGCTGCAGAACCTTATAATACACCTCAGCTGCTGCAGAACCTCATAATACACCTCAGCTGCTGCAGAATATCATAATACACCTCAGCTGCTGCAGAACCTCATAACACACATCAGCTGCTGCAGAACCTCATAATACACATCAGCTGCTGCAGAACCTCATAATACACTTCAGCTGCTGCAGAACCTCATAATACACCTCAGCTGCTGCAGAATATCATAATAAATCTCAGCTGCTGCAGAACCTCATAATACACCTCAGCTGCTGCAGAACCTCATAATACAGTTCAGCTGCTGCAGAACATCATAATACACCTCAGCTGCTGCAGAACCTCGTAATACACCTCAGCGGCTGCAGAACCTTATAATACACAACTCAGCTGCTGCAGAACCTCATAATACACCTCAGCTGCTGCAGAACCTCATAATATACTTCAGCTGCTGCAGAACCTTATAATACACAACTCAGCTGCTGCAGAACCTCATAATACACCTCAGCTGCTGCAGAATATCATAATACACCTCAGCTGCTGCAGAACCTCATAATACACCTCAGCTGCTGCAGAACCTCATAATACACCTCAGACGCTGCAGAACCTTATAATACACAACTCAGCTGCTGCAGAACCTCATAATACACCTCAGCTGCTGCAGAATATCGTAATACACCTCAGTTGCTGCAGAACCTTATAATACACAACTCAGCTGCTGCAGAACCTCATAATACACCTCAGCTGCTGCAGAACCTTATAATACACAACTCAGCTGCTGCAGAACCTCATAATACACCTCAGCTGCTGAAGAATATCATAATACACCTCAGCTGCTGCAGAATATCATAATACACCTCAGCTGCTGCAGAACCTCATAATACACCTCAGCTGCTGCAGAACCTCATAATACACCTCAGCTGCTGCAGAATATCATAATAAATCTCAGCTGCTGCAGAACTTCATAATACACTTCAGCTGCTGCAGAACCTCATAATACAGTTCAGCTGCTGCAGAACATCATAATACACCTCAGCTGCTGCAGAACCTCGTAATACACCTCAGCTGCTGCAGAACCTCATAATACACCTCAGCTTCTGCAAAACCTCATAATACACCTCAGCTGCTGCAGAACCTCATAATACACCTCAGCTGCTGCAGAACCTCATGATACACCTCAGCTGCTGCAGAACCTCATAATACTCCTCAGCTACTGCAGAACCTCATAATACACCTCAGCTGCTGCAGAACCTCATAATACACCTCAGCTGCTGCAGAACCTCATAATACATCTCAGCAGCTGCAGAACTTCATAATACACCTCAGCTGCTGCAGAACCTCATAATACACCTCAGCTGCTGCAGAACCTCATAATACACCTCAGCTGCTGCAGAACCTCATCATACACACCTCAGCTGCTGCAGAACCTTATAATACACCTCAGCTGCTGCAGAACCTCATAATACACCTCAGCTGCTACAGAACCTCATAATACACCTCAGCTGCTGCAGAACCTCATAATACACCTCAGACGCTGCAGAACCTTATAATACACAACTCAGCTGCTGCAGAACCTCATAATACACCTCAGCTGCTGCAGAATATCGTAATACACCTCAGTTGCTGCAGAACCTTATAATACACAACTCAGCTGCTGCAGAACCTCATAATACACCTCAGCTGCTGCAGAACCTTATAATACACAACTCAGCTGCTGCAGAACCTCATAATACACCTCAGCTGCTGAAGAATATCATAATACACCTCAGCTGCTGCAGAATATCATAATACACCTCAGCTGCTGCAGAACCTCATAATACACCTCAGCTGCTGCAGAACCTCATAATACACCTCAGCTGCTGCAGAATATCATAATAAATCTCAGCTGCTGCAGAACTTCATAATACACTTCAGCTGCTGCAGAACCTCATAATACAGTTCAGCTGCTGCAGAACATCATAATACACCTCAGCTGCTGCAGAACCTCGTAATACACCTCAGCTGCTGCAGAACCTCATAATACACCTCAGCTTCTGCAAAACCTCATAATACACCTCAGCTGCTGCAGAACCTCATAATACACCTCAGCTGCTGCAGAACCTCATGATACACCTCAGCTGCTGCAGAACCTCATAATACTCCTCAGCTACTGCAGAACCTCATAATACACCTCAGCTGCTGCAGAACCTCATAATACACCTCAGCTGCTGCAGAACCTCATAATACATCTCAGCAGCTGCAGAACTTCATAATACATCTCAGCTACTGCAGAACCTCATAATACACCTCAGCTGCTGCAGAACCTCATAATACACCTCAGCTGCTGCAGAACCTCATAATACACCTCAGCTGCTGCAGAACCTCATCATACACACCTCAGCTGCTGCAGAACCTTATAATACACCTCAGCTGCTGCAGAACCTCATAATACACCTCAGCTGCTACAGAACCTCATAATACACCTCAGCTGCTGCAGAACCTCATAATACACCTCAGCTGCTGCAAAACCTCATAATACACCTCAGCTGCTGCAGAACCTCATAATACACCTCAGCTGCTGCAGAATATCATAATACATCTCAGCTGCTGCAGAACCTCATAATACACCTCAGCTGCTGCAGAACCTCATAATATACCTCAGCTGCTGCAGAACCTCATAATAAACTTCAGCAGCTGCAGAACCTCATAATACATCTCAGCTGCTGCAGAACGTCATAATACACATCTCAGCTGCTGCAGAACCTCATAATACACCTCAGCTGCTGCAGAACCTCACACTACACATCTCAGCTGCTGCAGAACCTCATAATACACCTCAGCTGCTGCAGAACCTCATGACACACCTCAGCTGCTGCAGAACCTCATAATACACCTCAGCTGCTGCAGAACCTCATAATACACCTCAGCTGCTGCAGAACCTCATAATATACCTCAGCTGCTGCAGAAACTTATAATACACCTCAGCTGCTGCAGAACCTCATAATACATCTCAGCAGCTGCAGAACTTCATAATACACCTCAGCTACTGCAGAACCTCATAATATACCTCAGCTGCTGCAGAACCTCATAATACACCTCAGCTGCTGCAGAACCTCATAATACACCTCAGCTGCTGCAGAACCTCATAATACACCTCAGCTACTGCAGAACCTCATAATACACCTCAGCTGCTGCAGAACCTCATAATACATCTCAGCAGCTGCAGAACTTCATAATACACCTCAGCTACTGCAGAACCTCATAATATACCTCAGCTGCCGCAGAACCTCATAATACAGCTCAGCTGCCGCAGAAACTTATAATACACCTCAGCTGCTGCAGAACCTCATAATACACCTCAGCTGCTACAGAACCTCATAATACACCTCAGCTGCTGCAAAACCTCATAATACACCTCAGCTGCTGCAGAACCTCATAATACACCTCAGCTGCTGCAGAACCTCATAATACACCTCAGCTGCTGAAGAAACCTCATAATACACCTCAGCTCTTGCAAAACCTCATAATACCCCTCAGCTGCTGCAGAACCTCATGATACACCTCAGCTGCTGCAGAACCTCATAATACACCTCAGCTGCTGCAGAATATCATAATACATCTCAGCTGCTGTAGAACCTCATAATACACCTCAGCTGCTGCAGAACCTCATAATATACCTCAGCTGCTGCAGAACCTCATAATACACCTCAGCTGCTGCAGAACCTCATAATACACCTCAGCTGCTGCAGAATATCATAATACACCTCAGCTGCTGCAGAACATCATAATATACCTCAGATGCTGCAGAACATCATCATACACCTCAGCTGCTGCAGAACCTCATAATACACCTCAGCTGCTGCAGAAACTCATAATACACCTCAGCTGCTGCAGAACCTCATAATACAGTTCAGCTGCTGCAGAACTTCATAATACACCTCAGCTGCTGCAGAACCTCATAATACACCTCAGCTGCTGCACAACCTCATAATATACCACAGCTACTGCAAAACATCATAATACACCTCAGCTGCTGCAGAACTTCATAATACACCTCAGCTGCTGCAGAACCTCATAATACACCTCAGCTGCTGCAGAACCTCATAATACACCTCAACTGCTGCAGAATATCATAATACACCTCAGCTGCTGCAGAACATCATAATACACCTCAGCTGCTGCAGAACCTCATAATACACCTCAGCTGCTGCAGAACCTCATAATATACCTCAGCTGCTGCAGAACCTCATAATAAACTTCAGCTGCTGCAGAACCTCATAATACATCTCAGCTGCTGCAGAACCTCATAATACACCTCAGCTGCTGCAGAACCTCATACTACACATCTCAGCTGCTGCAGAACCTCATAATACACCTCAGCTGCTGCAGAACCTCATGATACACCTCAGCTGCTGCAGAACCTCATAATACACCTCAGCTGCTACAGAACCTCATAATACACCTCAGCTGCTGCAGAACCTCATAATACACCTCAGCTGCTGCAGAACATCATAATACACCTCAGCTGCTGCAGAACCTCATAATACATCTCAGCTGCTGCAGAACATCATAATACCCCTCAGCTGCTGCAGAACCTCATCATACATCTCAGCTGCTGCAGAACCTCATAATACACCTCAGCTGCTGCAGAACCTCATAATACACCTCAGCTGCTGCAGAACCTCATAATACACCTCAGCTGCGGCTAAACCTCATAATACACCTCAGCTGCTACAGAACCTCATAATACACCTCAGCTGCTGCAGAACCTCATAATACACCTCAGCTGCTGCAGAACATCATAATACACCTCAGCTGCTGCAGAGCCTCATAATATATCTCAGCTGCTGCAGAACCTCATAATACATCTCAGCTGCTGCAGAACCTCATAATATAGGTCTGTACAGAAATATTAGAAGTCACCTCGGAGTTGGGTCACACATACAGTATATTCATGTATTCATCCTTCAGCCTCATGTTTGGTCCATACATTACAGTGTGAGCGGGATTATCTCAGATATTATTATTGTATCTTTTACTCTTTCCTTGCTGGCACTGTTGCCGCCATCATTCCTCTAGGTCCCAGATCCCGGTGCCATCACATGAGATTTCTATCACTGGATTACTATGATCTGTTGTGGACGTTTGCCCTCGTTTTTTCATCTTGACCCTCCTGTATCCCCCCATCTCGTATACTATGTAGTGTCTCTCTGCATGAGATAAATGGGGGTAGAATTTTAGGGTTCAGGGGCAGCAGAAGGAATTAACTTCTATGGGAGACGCTTTCTGATACAGGTGGCCCTCATGGGGTCCCTTCATTTCATAAAATGGCCTGGCCCCATGCCCGGATAGTTTCCCTAGGGCCCGTGTCCTTCCATTACACGACCTGGACTGACTTATTCCATTAAATTAGCAAGAAAGGTTCCTATTCAATGGCAGCAAGCAGAGGTCTTGAAAACTTTAAGGCATTGATACAAAAAGTCTATTGCAAAAATTGTCTAACTTTAATCAAAGAATAAAAAAAAATGCAGAAACTGTTCACACTTCTTTTTTTTCTGCATGAAAACAGCAGACTATGGCCAGAAAACTAGCAGAAATTACATAAGGTTTTTGATGCATTTTTAGTGCATTTTTTTATCTCAATGGTGAAAAACTGCAATAACAACAACTTGACACGCTTTGTTTAAAAAAAAAAAAAACAGATGGAAAAAAAATGCACTTGGAAATTTTAGAAATTTCGTTCATTTTGCTGCTACTGTAAAACACTTTTTTTTTCTCATATGTAAAAATGCCACATCAACCAGCACATTTTTTTATGCATTTTTAATGCGTTTTTTTTACCTCAAGGGGGAAAAACTGCAATAAAAACAATGATACAATTTGGTATGCTTCATTACAAATCTCATTTATTTTGCTGTTGTTGCAAAATATTTACATTCATTTTGCTGTTGCTGTAAAACACTTTGCTTGTTTTTTTCCCAATATGTAAAAATGTCACATGTGAACTAACACGTTTTTGATGCATTTTTGGTGTATTTTTTATCTCAACAGTGAAAAACTGCAATAAAAGCAATGATAGAATTGGCATGTTTAGTTTTCTATATATATATATTAAAAAAAACACGAAAAAAAAGCACTTGAAAATTTTAGAAATTTCATTTATTTTGCTGTTACTGTAAAACACTGGATTTTTTTTTCCGTATGGAAAAATGCAACGTGTGAACGAGCTCGGATAGTCGTTCAATATGGCAACTACAGGGATGACTACTCCGCTTTTTCGGACTTCTGAATGGAGAATTGACCTAGTTAAAGATTTTGGCAGACTTATATCTGGTTTCGCCGGCATTGTCCGCGACAGGACGGAGCAAAATGCAGAAGTGATACAATTAAGTGAGTGTCGCCTACAGACTAATTATTATGGCGCTATGATGGTGTAAATATTACAGAGGAGACAGAAGGAAAACTAATTTTCCTGCTTTTCCCTATGGATGGAAATCTGTGTTATTGTATTTTATGAGTTGGACTCATTACTCCGTGATCTCTTCTTCCCTTCAGGATTGAGGCAGCCTATTTCACAAATAATTAACGCCCTTGAAGCAGAGAGTAGGCAGACTGACAGTCTCATTATTGCGACGTGCTCTCAAATATATTCTGCAGCGACGCTCCGCGACGTGTGTGTGTGTGTGAGGCGCTCGCTGTCTCCGTGTCTGGAGGCTTCGCTTTGAAATCACGCTGAAATCCCAGCGCTGTCACAATGTTCTGTGCTGCAAAAGTTCCCATCTCCGGCACGTCGCTGCCTTATATCGCCAACCTCGCTGCTCGTGGCACAGAGCGATGATGCCTCCGTCTATCACTTATACATGCTAATCACCAGAAAACCACTTAAAGGGTTACCCACCGTTACAGCCACACGGCGACCTTTGCACAACTACACAGCGACCTTTGCACAGCCACACGGTGACCTTTTCACAACCACACGGCGACCTTTGCCTTTTTTTTAAGAATGGAAAGCAAAATACATGTAAATGATAAACTGTCACAGCCACAATATACTAACAAGTTACAAAAGATAGCAGATTAATTAAACTACCAAAAGGTGCAAAAATAATACTGCACAGTTTCCTATGGACCCAATAAAACAGCAGATGGCTATGTGCACACGACCTCTTTTCAAGCAAAAGATGTTTCAAGAAACTGGAGTTTTTTTGCTTTAAAGGGGTATTCCCATCTCCAAGATCCTATCCCAATATGTAGTAGGTGTAGTAATATTAATATTACCAAATACCTCCAATTAGAAATGTAGTACAGTTTTTCTGATTCACTATGTCTCTTTCCTCATGTGCAGGGCATTGCAGGACCTTAGGTATCCATGGTTATGACCAGTGATATAGTAATAGTTAACTAGTTGCTAGTGGTAGTAACCATGGATACCTAAGGTCCTGCAATTTTATATATACTCAAATAACAACAGTTGACGGTGGCTGTATAATTAATACTGTACAAGGCCAAATTAGAGAGGAGTACATTAATAATACTGCCATATAGTGCCGAAATAACAATATTATATTTACCGAAATAAGACCACCAGATGACGGCTATGTAATAATAACAAACAGTACCTAAATAGAAAAGGCCTATATAATGCTACCAAAAGTTGTCCAAATAACAGTTTCATAAATAACCCAAAAATGCAACTGGTATCAGCCAAATGGCGAATAAAAACTACCAATAGAGATTGCCCAAATAATACCACTGGACAACGATTTTATGGTATGAAAATACCGTTGCCAACAGTCCTTAAATAAACCACCATAGAGTAACCAAAAATATTGCTTTTTTGCTTTATAAGTATTTCTGATATTTGAAAAAATTATGCGACAGAGGGAAAATGGCATAAAATAATAGAAGATCTATTACTCGCCTGATAAATCCCCTTCATCTTGGTCTTTTGTTTACTGTGCTGTCATTAAAGGAAATCTGTTATCAGGGTGCACCCCCCAAATTACTATCTATAAGGTTTGAGAGTAAACCCATCCATCATCCTTTAACCCTTATACAGGGATTTGGACTTACAATGGTGCCCCCAAGGTGGTATCTACGGTGTAGCAGCTGGCCAAAGGAGGAAGCGTGGGGCAAAGATAGGCAAAACTAAATCGAGTCAGTACCAGAAGGGACAAAACCAGGATCAGAAAGCAACATTGCAGGCAAAGGAAAAGCTGGGGTCGGGTACCAGGAGGTCAGTCAATACAAAGAGTCATTAGTCGAGGTCAAAATCTGGAGGAGATATATTCAGGATCACAAGACAGGTCAAGGTGAGGATAACACAATAAGTAACAGCACAAAAGTAAGAGGATACATCCGAATGATAACTAGCAACTCTCCGCAGTATTTTGGGAGTTTAAGTAAGGTGTGGTGCTGTCCCATTGGCCACAGTAGGGAGGTAAGTTCACCTGCTGCGGTGCTGGAGACTCCTGAGGTTTCCTCCATCTCTAGTGACGAATGAATACGGCAGCACTTGGTGGAGATGCAGAAGTCGCTGGAGGAGATCCAGGTCGGGGATGTAACAATATGGAACTAATATACCGTGGTCGTATAGCGTATCATACGTGTATATGGTACAAATAAGAACCTCCGCTCTTAATACAATCCAATCCCACATATAATGACAAAGAGGGTTGCAAATCTCGATGTACAAAATAATTAACAAAGCTTCACGACTCATGAATTCCAATATCCCGGCCGCACTTACAATGGCACGATAATTAAACAGTATACCCGCTCGCATGTTGAATTAAATGAAACCGTCACCCGTGTGAGAAGACAACATGACCTGTTGCAAATGAAAAATTTGAGAAAATTTTCATGTTCTTGGAGGGTAGGAAGCAAAGGTTAATAAAGAACGCACAGTACATTTCCACATGCAAATGAGAATGATTCCCCTTTGGAAGGGCCGGTAGATCTGTAATTAAAGAAAACAAATGCGGAATTTAAATAAGTGCACTAATGAACTCTAAAAATATCTGTTTCCACTCCGCGGTGATTGGCCCGAGTGCATTTTCCTCGCTGGACATCATACAATAATTGCTCATGAACTTTGCCAAGACTTGCGTGTTAAGCCACACAATGAAATTGAAAGACTCAGGGATTTAATGAGATGGAACCTCCGGCCCTTCTCAAAAAAGATCTTATTATAATGCAAGGCAAGCTCTCGAGAGAAGAAAAGACGGGAGTCGGCACGAGTGGTCTGAGTACCACGCGAGTGATGGCATTCTGTACTCGAGAGCCCGACCATGCTTTAATGCCCACGCCTTTTCCTAGAAGAAGCAGAGGAAGCATAGACAAAGGAGTCTGGGAATCAATGGGAGTAAATTATCTGAATTTGAGCCGCTACATGATACTATGTGCTCCGAGGAAGTGACTCTGTGTATGTGGAAACGTGTGTAAACAGATGGTGGGTTTGTTTTTAGATGTATGGACCCTCATTTGTTCGCTTGGACCTATAGAAATGAGACCAAAAATACTAAAGTAGTCCCCAATTTTGAAGTTTTTCTCCTAAGATCCGATCCTTTGAGAGGAGGTTCTGGTACTTGTTAGTCCATCTTTTCTCATGAGATAAGGTGGAAATTTTCAAGGGTTAATAATGCCCACAAACATGGGGCGAGAATGTACACATGTTCAGGACGGGCATCTAAGAAATCTCTGATTTGATGCAAAATTTTACCCCTTTTTAAGGTCACAGTCCCTTTGCCCATTTTAGGCCCCCTGAACGTGTATGTGAATGCCATCTGATTAGGGCGGCAACCACAAGAAACTTTCTGGGAGTGCTGTTCTCATAAGAGCCTTTGGAGGTGCCTTGGAGATTTACTCACTTTTTTTGGAGTCCCCTGTTTCTATAAAAGAACCCAACAAGCCAGGTCCTTTACCTCATAGAAAAAAAAAACATATGCCACTTTTTGATTCAGTGAAACTAACTAGAACAGGGGATCAGGATCTTCCTCCCACCAGATGAAGAATGGAGAGGTGGCTGAACGTTTACAAGCTTCTCTCCATTCATTTCCATGGCAGTTGTGCAAGCTTTCTGGAAATAGGCTTGGATTGGGAAGATGGGACCTCATCAATCAGACATTTTCGGCACATCCTCTGGTATATTAGTGGGAATACCCCCTTAAGGTATGCTAAAAAAGTTAGTGGCCCTCATCCAGTTAAAAAAGGACAATCCCAACATTTGGTTAAAAAAAAGATAATTACTTACTGATGATGGTTACGGACTCCCATATTTACTGGTTAAGCCCCCAAAACAATAGATAGCTGTCTGATAGATGGATGTTTGGCTGACAGCAATGTCTCACGACTCGCCCATACCCATGCACGCTCAGCCTCTCGTGTTCTCTAAGATTGAGCTGCTGCCAAACTCCTCATCCGGAGAACAAAAGGACTGGCCATCGGAAGGTCTCTTGGTGGAGATTTGGGAGGTCATCACACACATCAGTGAGTTCCCCTTCAATGGAGGTCTTCAAACAGAGGCTGGACAGACATCTGTCTGAGATGGTTTAGTGAATCCTGTATTGAGCAGGGGGTTGGACACGATGACCCTGGATGACCCTGGAGGTACCATCAATCTCTAACATTCGATGATTCTATGACTTACCTAAGAGGGTTTAGCCGACTTTAGCCAAATGTGCATGGTGATCTTGACTCTTCTCCTTAGGTCATAACGAGTTTACACATTCAGTAGTCTAAAAAAAACTACCGCCACTTTGTGCTTGACTCCTATTGATCGCAGCTCTATATTTACAAGGACTCGTGATGACTTTGGATTTTTCTTTTATTTCCACCCTTCCTCATCAATTTAGCTTTTTAGCTCATAGTTCCCCACTGTAAAGCTGTACCCTCACAGCCATAAATATATGATCCCCTGGTGGATGGCCGTTATACCATAAGCATTACTTACAAGAACTATCCTGCAGTGAAAATAAAACCTGATATACAACCCAAGAATCTAACGTCGTCTTATAGCGTTGCCCGCCGAGACGACAGTGGTGGTGGGGGGAGGGTTCATAAATCAAGAGCAGATGAGACCCTCGTTAGAGCAAATTTAATTCTCGGGGAATCTGTCGAGTCATGTGAAATGTAAAGAGATTTCTGTTTTATGCATTTGGACTGTGAACTCGCTAGCATCCCGCCGAGCCTCCGGCCCTTGTTTCGTTGCTTGTTCTGGAAAAGGCACGTTTGCAGATCATGCATTATTAAAAAAAAAAAAAGGACGGAGCTCTGGGACCCGAGCGTTACTTTAGATGAAAACCAAAAATAAAACCAGGCCTCAACCGAAAACTGTTGCATTTCAGCGCGACACCCGGAGAGAAGGCCGTCTATAGAAATCAGACGGCAGAAATTCTACTCAACCATTTTCTGGCAAAACTCAGTAGGCGTCACCGGGAAATGAGACGAGATCCGAGTTTTGTTTTACGTCGGAGAATTGCTTTTCTCTCTTTTTTTTTTTTGTGTGTTCATATTTAATTCATAACCACTTCTGCAAGGCCACAGACGAAGAAAGCGATGGAGAACTCCGAGCTTACATCCGTCAGGGATGAAAGATCTTCTTCCGTGACCTTCGCTTGAGCCTGCAACTTGGTGTCAATCGCATATCACACAGTGTTCAACCAGAATCGGATCAATCGGTAGGAAACAGAAGAAGCGGCATGACGGCTTACCTTTAGGATACCAAGGATCTGTGAATTCATACTTTCCCATTCCAATTGTTCGCAACATCTGAACACCATTTGGGTTTTCGGCGGTCAAAGGCTGGCTGTGAGGCAGCTGCGGAGGGGTCTGGCCATTCGTAGCCGGCACGCTGTTTGGAAGCGCTGCAGAAGGTAGAGCAGGTGGCGGCGGAGGGAGGATAGGACAAGTCATGTGGCCATTGCCTATAGCCGTATGGCCGGGATGAGGCACCTGGCCGACACCGGTCAAGGAGGACATCGCTATGGGTTGACTGTGTCTGTACATGGTTTGGCTCTGTAGGTTCACCACCATGTTGCTCAGAGGTTGAGCGGGCTGCTGCTGCTGTTGGAGCTGGTAGTGAGCTGTCATTAGTGGTACCTGTGGGACCACGTGAGGAGGGATGGTGGGGGTGACGCCTATGATGGGAGCTTGGACGTTGGCTGCTTGGCTGTATATAGGCGGCTGGGTCATCCCGTAGGTGTGAGCTATAAGAGACGCCTGGGTTCCTGCAGAGACTGTCGTTGCCCATGGAGGGGTAGCTGCAAAATAGTAAAATGGGTTAAGGATGGAGGTAAATTTTACATTTCGTCATTTTTATACAAATGTTGATTTTTTTTTCTACGAAGGGAAAATTTGCTGTTCTTTGCACAAGTTACCTAAACTGTTGGGAAGAGGGTGACTGTAACCAGCTTGTTGACTGTTTCCATTAACATAACATTGATCTCCGTAATTAAAATGGTTAATAGAAACAGATTTTTTTTTTGTGTGAAAAACAAATTAGAGGTAACGTGGAAAAATAGAAATTATGACGCTGATTTCATGTGAAGTTTCCCTTTAATATAATGCATTCTAGTCTATAAAAAAGTTGGGTGCCTCCTTTGTTGAAGTGGCCATATTGGTTTTAACCCAACTTTTTAATCAGCTATTACTATAAGGGCTTAAATATGCAAATTGCTTCATCAGAGAGCAAGAGGATTAGTACTCTAGTGTCCTAAAAATCAATGTCAACCCTTTAAAGAGCCTTGTCACATGACTTAGGATAAAAGCCAAACCAGAATCGCAATTTGCAGACACTGTGTTTCGGGGTGTTGCCCCTCATCAGTGCAAAGCATACAATCTGATTTGGCTAGGTGAGAGGCACTGGACTGGGGTTTAAGGGGTAATGTTTCTCCGTGTGGAGAGTGACAAGCCAGGCCTGACGTGTTAGAGTGAGGAGACTTAAAAGCTATGCATGCTCCTCTGGGAAATTAAATATGCAAATTGTGTCTTCAGAGAGGAAGAGGACTAGTACTCTAGCGCCACCTATTGGAAGCAGTGATCCTAAAAGTTAATATCGACCCTTTAACGAGCCGTGCCATATGACTTAAGATTAAAGCCAAACCAGAATCTCAATTTGCAGAGACAGTGTTTCAGGGTGTTGCCCCTCATCACTGCAAAGTATGAGATCTGATTTGGCTAGGTGAGAGACTGTGGACTGGGATCTAAGGGGTAATGTTTCTCCTTGTGGAGAGTGACAAGCCAAGCCTGGCATGTCAGAGTGAGGAGACTTATATGCCATGCATGGCGTATAAGTCTCCTCACTCTGACATGCCAGGCCTGGCTTGTCACTCTGCATGGCTTATGAGTCTATCACTCTGACATGCCAGGCCTGGCTTGTCACTCTCCACAAGGAGAAACATTACCCCTTAGATCCCATATAAGGGCTTATTCACAGTCAGTTTTTCTTATACGAGTGTTAGCCATTCTTTATCACAGATAGCACTAGTATCTATTATAATCTATGGGGTCGTGCACATGTAAGATTTTTTTTCTTCAGACCGAGCGGTCTGTGGAAAATCTCGGAGATATATCTGATTTTGATCGGAGCGTTGGATCAAAATTGACAATCCAAGTCTACGGGTCAGTGACAAAATCGGACCCAATGACCGATGACATCCAAGTTCGGTCCAATTTTGATGGACGATCAGAATGGAGAAGGTGGAAAAACTTTTTTTTCTTTCTCTCCACTTCCGAAATAAAAAAAACGATGACACTTGGGCCAAACTCTGATCCAAAAATGTATGTTTTTCTCGTGCGTGTAAAAATCGTACGTGTGAATGAGCCCTAAAAAGTCCAACTATTTTTCTTTCTTTTTTTGATTGTCATATGGAAAATATTCTTTGCATGAACCTAAACTCGGCTGTGACTCTCACTGCAATAACTTTCCGTCTTCCTGGGGGATGGAGAATGTAGGTGTTACATGTAATCCGGGAGATTTCTGCCTGCGTCTGACAGTATGCCGAGCCTTAATTAGAAAAAAAATCAAATTGTGGGAGCAAACATGAGAATGGGACTTTTCTCCGAGATGAAGTGTCTGCGCAGTGACAGTGCAATGACACAAAGCCGGGTCCCTGCAGTAGGTAATGTGAACGGCACCCTGCTCCCCGCTCATTACCCCCGATTTATGTCCTAAGACTTGACGTCTCCTACAAACTCATATCTCCTACAATCCCACCCAGGAACACACCGTACCGTGCCCCCCGCCACACTGATGGCACAGAGGCTCCGGGCCATGCCACTCATAATCACCCAGCTGCTATTTCGGGGGGTAAAGCCTCCGCTTACTGGCAGCATTGAAGCGCTCATTAATAATGCACCAATTACCATAATGACTAGCGCATATAATTATATAGTGGATGTGTACATCGCTCTCCGTGCCGGAGAAATCAGCGGCGAAACATTAATGACGCTTTCAGCATCGGATTAGAACCTAAAAATAAGATTAGACAATTGCATGAATAGCAACTCCCTAATTCAATGCTATAGACTGTGCATAAGGCGAGAAGGATATGGCGGCAAACAGATTCATTTATAAAGAGACCGTTATTATCGGGTTATAATGAGTTCAGGGTTATCAAACTGGATAATGGCTTACATAGCAATTCCATCAATTAGGTTTATTTTTATGGAGTGAAAAATAAAGCCCGTTAATCGTGTAGCATTAGTAATTTATAATGTATATCTATATTTGTATTTATATTATATATACAATTTATATTTGTAATTTATAATATTATTATAAACTAGTACTCAACTATACTATACTCAACTAGCAATTCCATAATAAATTGGTAATGCTTAGGGCGTTGCATTTTTGCAGCAAAAAAAAGCGCAGCGTTTTACCCTGCCAACAAAGTGAATAAGATTTCTAAAATCTCGTGCACACACTGGTTATTTCTTTTTCTCTGTAGATTTAAAGCACATTCGAGTGAATTCCTTCAGGGTTTTTACAGCGTTTTTCACCCATTAAAAAAAAAAAAAAAAAAAGTATCAAAAACGAAAAACTAACGTACTTTACGAAGCATTTTTTCTGCCATGAAATATGTAACTTTATGTGATTGCAGACTTGGAAATCTTTGCAGCATGTAATGTGCACGCTGTCAGGATTCTCCAGTGTCGGCGCCAGGAGCGGTGGGCGAGTGACTGCAACTATGCAACCACATGCCGACTAGACGTGTGCAGCCTTCATCAATACAAGTGAATTAGCAAGTCTACTCGGAATGTGGCCGGAAGTATGCAAATCACATGACTGCCTGTTCTTGGCATCGGAGAATCCTGACAGACCACGCTGCGAGGATTCACAAGTCTGCAGTCACATAAAGTTACCTCACGTCTGGACATACCCATAGTTCATGCATGCAGTCTTAAGAGTGGATTCACAATTCTAGAAGTCTCTGCTCTGATGCCATGTATAATATTGTAACTGCTTAAATAGCAATTCCATAATGTAATGTAATGCTGGCATAGCTTCAATACTTTCAGCATTAACGATTTACTTTTTCAGGCTTACCTGGGTTTTCGCCTTTCCTCATCTGCTTAGATGGAGGCTCCTCGGTATCCCATGGAGTAGACTGGTTGATAGGGGTCTGTCCCCACCTTACGCTGGTTGCAAGCAATTGCCCTTGTGACTGTTTCTCAGCCTTGGATAGCAGAGGCGTCTGGAGAAAAAAACAATCATTTCATTAAGTTAAATAAAAACGATATATAAAAAATGACAAGCTTTTGCTCTCTGTTATCAGTCAAATCTTCAATCAAAATAGGTTATCTTGGCATAGGGATGCAACACAAATCATACATATGCCACAAGATACTTGAAGATCCCACCACTGAGATGCCCATCGATCCCCTGAATTTGTACCCCCCCTTCCTTTAAGGGGGGATTTATACAGTTGCAACCATTTTTATCCAGTTCATTTATAAAAAAATCTAAGTCAAGAATAAAACAACTTTGCATACAGTCTTTAATAAAACCTCTTCCCGCTTTATGTATACAGCTTCCATGAAAACTAATGTTTCTCTATGGGTGCAGACTACAATCACACCCTGTGTAGTCTGATCCTGCAGTCATGTACAGTACAGACCAAAAGTTTGGACACACCTTCTCATTTAAAGATTTTTCTGTATTTTCATGACTATGAAAATTGTACATTCACACTGAAGGCATCAAAACTATGAATTAACACATGTGGAATTATATACTTAACAAAAAAGTGTGAAACAACTGAAAATATGTCTTATATTCTAGGTTCTTCACAGTAGCCACCTTTTGCTTTGATGACTGCTTTGCACACTCTTGGCATTCTCTTGATGAGCTTCAAGAGGTAGTCACTGGAAATGGTTTTCACTTCACAGGTGTGCCCTGTCAGGTTTAATAAGTGGGATTTCTTGCCTTATAAATGGGGTTGGGACCATCAGTTGTGTTGTGCAGAAGTCTGGTGGATACACAGCTGATAGTCCTACTGAATAGACTGTTAGAATTTGTATTATGGCAAGAAAAAAGCAGCCAAGTAAAGAAAAACGAGTGGCCATCATTACTTTAAGAAATGAAGGTCAGTCAGTCTGAAAAATTGGGAAAACTTTGAAAGTGTCCCCAAGTGCAGTTGCAAAAACCATCAAGCGCTACAAAGAAACTGGCTCACATGAGGACCGCCCCAGGAAAGGAAGACCAAGAGTCACCTCTGCTTCTGAGGATAAGTTTATCCGAGTCACCAGCCTCAGAAATCGCAGGTTAACAGCAGCTCAGATTAGAGACCAGGTCAATGCCACACAGAGTTCTAGCAGCAGACACATATCTGCAACAACTGTTAAGAGGAGACTTTGTGCAGCAGGCCTTCATGGTAAAATAGCTGCTAGGAAACCACTGCTAAGGACAGGCAACAAGCAGAAGAGACTTGTTTGGGCTAAAGAACACAAGGAATGGACATTAGACCAGTTGAAATCTGTGCTTTGGTCTGATGAGTCCACATTTGAGATCTTTGGTTCCAACCACCGTGTCTTTGTGCGACGCAGAAAAGGTGAACGGATGGACTCTACATGCCTGGTTCCCACCGTGAAGCATGGAGGAGGAGGTGTGATGGTGTGGGGGTGCTTTGCTGGTGACACTGTTGGGGATTTATTCAAAATTGAAGGCATACTGAACCAGCATGGCTACCACAGCATCTTGCAGCGGCATGCTATTCCATCCGGTTTGCGTTTAGTTGGACCATCATTTATTTTTTAACAGGACAATGACCCCAAACACACCTCCAGGCTGTGTAAGGGCTATTTGACCAAGTAGGAGAGTGATGGGGTGCTACGCCAGATGACCTGGCCTCCACAGTCACCAGACCTGAACCCAATCGAGATGGTTTGGGGTGAGCTGGACCACAGAGTGAAGGCAAAAGGGCCAACAAGTACTAAGCATTTCCGGTGACTACCTCTTGAAGCTCATCAAGAGAATGCCAAGAGTGTGCAAAGCAGTCATCAAAGCAAAAGGTGGCTACTTTGAAGAACCTAGAATATAAGACATATTTTCAGTTGTTTCACACTTTTTTGTTAAGTATATAATTCCACATGTGTTAATTCATAGTTTTGATGCCTTCAGTGTGAATGTACAAATTTCATAATCATGAAAATACAGAAAAATCTTTAAATGAGAAGGTGTGTCCAAACTTTTGGTCTGTACTGTATATAGAAAGTGAGCGTGCTCATCCACACCAAGCACTGTGATATATTCATACATATAGGTGTCGAAAGGAGGGTCTCTGCCAACACTAGATTGGGTGGGTGGTCACAGTGGCTCCAAGATCAGTAATGCTCCTTCAGTTTCCACCCTGCTGCATCTCCCTCTATTGTTCCGAATGGATCGTCCTGCTGTATCAATGCCACCTGTCCATGCTCATCCAGACCAAGCACTGTGATATATTCATGTATATAGGTGTCGAGAGGAGGGTCTCTGCCAACACTATATTGGTTGGGTGATCACAGTGGCTCCAAGATCTGTAATGCTCCTCCAGTTTCCATCCTGCTGCATCTGCCTCCGTTGTTCCTAATGGATTGTCCTGCTGTATCAATGCCACCTGTCCGTGCTCATCCACACCAAGCACTGTGATATATTTATGTATATAGGTGTCGATAGGAGGGTCTCTGCCTGTCTCTGTGGGTGGGTGGTCACACTGACTTCAAGATCTGTAATGAATTAGGGTGCAAATAAATCTGCAACCTATTCTGGAAATAATAGACAGGATCTCTGAACAGGGAAATCATCCAACGCTGCTACAAAAATAACTAAAAAGTGAGTAGAACAGATGCCGGAGAATGAAGCTACTGTGTTTCCAGGCAAGAGATTAAACAGCCATCGTAACGAGACTTTGGCCCGGAGTTCACCCCTCATCTGCCAATCCCACTTACAAAGCCAAAAAAAATCATCAGAAACACATTGGGTTAAAGTAACTTATGAGCAAAGCAGAAGGATCCATTATACCCGCCAAACAAGGCTCTAATAATACCGCTCTACCACACAACGTCAGTGAACAGGTAACACAGAAACCAGTATGAATCTGAGGCTGTAAACGGAAACAAGTGAGGAGAAAAATAAGGGAATAAAATGCCCAGGGTGTGTATACTTTTGCAACCAATCTGTTATCGCCCCAGTATAGAGATTCAGCAATTTTACAGTTTTGCTATGAAAAAAAAAAAATAGCCCATTGTTTTGGGTCCAATGCACACCTATAAGTCTCCCAGGTATTTTTTTTGTATCACCAAAAATATATTGATAAAAAAAGGATTATTTGCAAAAGTGTTCATACCCTATAATGGGAGCTTTACTAAGAGCAAAACATTGATTGGATAAGTGTTTGATTGGTAGGGACCACCCAATCTTCAGAAATGAGGGGCTGATTTAGTAAATACCGCTAAACCGTGACAGCATACACAGCGGCTCTTATGAATGAGCCGACCTGCTGTTGTAAGCATTGAATCATTGAGGGTCCGGGGGGTCAGATCCCCACTGATCAAACATCCAGGACTTATGTATCTATAGGTCATGAATGTTTTTCTCCTGGAAAACTACTTGGTTACTTTTCATAGTCTGTATTAGACCAATATGAGACATTAGGGAGAGGTTCCTGCTGCAGGAAATTGCCTCCCAGCCGTGTACAAAGCAGCCTAGGTCGCCATCATTGCTCCAACTTCACAACCACTAACCCGAAGGGACAAAGAAGAAGAGGAAGACAAAATTGATGCCTCCTCAGGTTCGTTTCAAGGATCCTAGTTTTTTCTTTTATTTTCAATTTCAATTAAAAAACACAATTAAATATTTCATTTATCTGCATGTAACAATACAGCAGATACATAATGATAGAAATTTTTGTCCTAACACTTTCCCCCCCAAACTGGAATGAAAAGCAGAATATTGTTTCTCTGCCAGTAAGTGAATGTGCTGGTAATTCATCACAATGGTTTAAGTCACAGGGGAAATAATTAGTGAAGAGAGGATGGCGCACAGGCCGGGGACGTGGAAAGAAAAGAATAATCATAATCTGACGGTTATGGACCCGGCGTCTCGCAGGCAGATACAGAGGGATCACAGTCACATCAGAGCTGAAGCTGCCGTCACTCAGCCCCTATGCAGCCTCATACCAGGGCAGATGTCACTGGAGAAGCGGGTCCACAGCAGTCACCACACCGCCACGTCACATAGAAACCTATCACTGATGTATTAATAAGGCCTCATCTAATGAATAGAATGTCAGAAAATCTACCACTGTTACATGACCATCCGGGACGTCTAATATTACACGGGCGTACATCGGGGGACGCTCTCTTACACTCTTCAGGGTCATTTTTGATGTTCTGTTCAAAACAACCAATCTTGGTTTGGTTTTCCTTATAAGAAACATAGTGTTCATAGCTGCCTATTAGTGTTGAGTGAGTATGTTCTGTTAACCCTTTTGCCGAGTATGCTCGGGCCGAGCTCCGAGTAGTTACAGCTGCTCAGTGATACGGTTGAATCGCTCCCGTGTGCATGATTTGCGACTGTTTGACAGTTTTAATACATGTGAGGAATGTGTAAGAAATAGACAATCCTCACATGTAATAAAGCTGTCAAACAGTTGCAAATCATGCACACGGGAGCGATTCAAGCATATCACCGAGCAGCTATAAATACTCGGAGCTCGGCCCGAGCATACTCGGAACAGAACATACTCGCTCAACACTACTGCCTATCTATCTATTATCTATCTATCTATCTATCTATCTATCTATCTATCTATCTATCTATATCTATCTCATATCTATCTATATATATCTCATATATACATATCTATCTATTATCTATCTATTATCTATATAATATCTATCTATCATCTATCTATCTATCTATTATCTAATATCTATCATCTCATATCTATCTCAAATCTATCTATGATCTAATATCTATATATGTATTATATACCTATCATCTACAGTATCTATATCATCTATCTATTATTTATCTATCTAATATCTATCTATCTATCTATCTATCTCATATATAAATATACATATATATAATGATCTATCTATGTATTATCTACCTACTATCTACAGTATCTATATCATCTATCTATCCATTATCTATCTTTCTATCTATCCACGTGTGCATTCCCGGTCCATTTCCTTGGCCTCCATGATCGCACTGATGAGTCTGATGAATATCTCTGGGATGGTCATGGTATAGCAGTCAGCTCAGCATTGATTGAAAGGACGGTTTGTTTTTCTGCTTGAAATATCCGGAGGGATTTCATTACAATCAGATTGTCAGGGTAGATGGATAATGTTTGCACCATATAATCAGAGGCCACATATGAAATCAATGAGGCTCTGGACTGGATAATGTGTTAAAGGACAATGAGTGAGAGTTTAGCTGGAGAAGGCCTGTAGCGCGGGGAGACATTGCCACGTGCCCGGTCCTCCTGAATAATGATCTATTATGTCATTTACATCCAGATAACCGGGTTACTCGAGCTCTGATGCTTCAGGGGCTTGCTGTCTACAGGTTAGTGTTCTCAATCCGTGTTATTTCTATATATTGTCTGGATGGGAGAACATTATTAATGGCACGATATATTCCAGCCTACGTTTATTTTTCTTACACTGAAGGAAAATCAAATGCACTTGCATTGTACGCCGTCCTTTCGAAAGGACAAGCCATGGATCATGCTTTCAAATATTTGTATCCCCTTTTATAGGAAGCACAGGGAAAATGTTTTCATTCCCATGCCCCATTTCCCAATCCCTTAATATGCACCTTATCCCAGTAGCACGCACAGGAAACGTATCTGGCGCAACTTTCCCAAAAAGTGCTGAAGCTTCTAAGGTGCCCAGATTTGCCAGTGTTTCCAGGAGTCCAAGAGGTCTTCTTTTTTCCCACGAGCCTCATGGATGTTCTGGTACATTTGCAAGTGTCACGCAAGGTGAGGGAAAGATTAAATGCAACACGAAGGGAAGAAAGCCCAAACACTAGGGGAAGGGGGAGTGAAGACCCCTGGGCAGATCTAATATCACCCTGCCCACCCTATCTTTCCTATATAGGTTCCACACCTATCGCTGAGCAGGAACCTAAGCCCTGAATGTCCCTAGAGCTAGGCCCTAGATAGAGAGAGGACAGGGTGAGCACTAGTCAAGCCCCACTACAAACTAAAGACAACAAGGTAGACAAACAAAGGGGATACACTTAGCTTGAGCAGACACCAGAGAGATAATGCCAACTGTCCTCCGTCCTCCAAGGGCACCAGAGAAGAAACTAGCCAACTGCTATTGTTCCAAGCCAACACAGAGGCACATAGAACTATCACCAGCGACTCTCTGGAGAAACTGAGGGTTTCTAACTACCAAGCAAAGGTGTGTCAATCAGAAGATAGAGGTAGCTGCTGGGTCCAAAAAGAAGAAGGATATAACAATACTAAAGAGATGAGAGGATCAAGAAGGCGACTGCAATGCCAAGCAGAGAGACTTTCTGCAGCCAGCTCCAGAGCGACTGTCTGTCACACCTGACACATCCGTGACAGCAAGTTTGGTCATATTGCCTTCATATCGCTGGGATGGCTGGATGCAGGTTAGAGCGAAAGGTAAGGATGCATACATTTGTCAGCTTTTCAAAGAAGTTCTGCTGGGACTCTGAAAATTTACATCTGGATGCACGGGCTCCATCTGATGACCGGGCACCCTGATACCATGAATAGAAAATCTTCCTGAAAGTACCTTATTTCCAGGAAATTTCAGTGGCACTAGGGAGATTCTCCATTCTCCACTATATGGACTAGATTTAGGAATTTCCTACAAAATTACTAACCCATTTTCAAACATTGTTTTAGAGAGAAGTTACTCCCATCGGGGTCTAATAAGAGAACAGAAAGAGAGTCTCACCTCTGGAGGACCTGTTCAATGAAAACTGTGTAATACTTCGGTTTGCCTGTGGTGGTGCTGTAAGGACCTTAACCACTTGTAGAAAAGGTCTCTCACAGAGATCACTGATCACTGGAGTTCCCTCCTGAACTCAGTTTTTTTACCAGATGACCTATTTAACAAAAAAAAGGGCATTGTCCAAATGAGACAACCCCTTGTAATCCATTTAACCCTTACTAAACAGATCTGAGCCTCAATTTCTATCAGTAGGTATAATACCATTATAATTAAAGGGAACTTATCACCAGGTCAAAAGTGACTATTTTTTGCACTTGTTTTACTCTCCTTGATCCTCTGAGTATTTTATTCTTTGTTATTTTAAAATCCGCCATTCTGTCCCAGAGATGTGGGCTTTTTTTATTTAGTGGTCATTTTTTATAAAAAGCGGAGTGGCTCACAGGGTAATAATGCAGAGGAGCCTTAACACACACCCCCGCGAAGTCCACAAAAGTGACAATCAAACAAAAAGGAACACATCTCTGGAACCGTATGGCGGATTTAAGAAAAAAAAAGAAGAGCTTTGTCAGGAGAACAGCAGGGATAAAAATTAGTGCAGAAACTAGCCACTTTTTACGCTGTTTCTAAATCTCCTTTCTGTTCCATTGATCACCAGCCTTGCCCAGGCCTCACTGTCGGATTCCTCCATCTCTCTGTCTACGTTTACAAGAAATAATATCTGGAAGACGCAGGTGACACAACACTTACCGAGCGGAGCCGAAAAGTCCAGTATCATGTTAATAACAGCCTCATTTATAATACATTACTCATCCTCATAAAGTGTGCCACGTTTATTGACTTCCCCCATTTCGGTTGCTAGGACTCAGCCGACGGAATAGAAAGTATGAAGACAAGAGTCTCACTTATTATCAAATCTCCATGACTGTGGCAGATTGTCAATAAGTTTGAGGCCCGGTATTTTTTCTATAATTGACACCGATGCCTTGAAGGTAACCTTTGAATGGAAGAAGTAACAAAGGGGATTATTTAAACATCACATTTTGCAGGCGGCTGGCAGCTACACGGGCTCCGCCAGACGTCTCTTTGCCCCGTTTTGTGGCGGCATCTCTGGAGATATTATTATTGACTGAATACATCACCAGAAAAATACATATATATTTATAATGACCCCGGAGTAAAGGTGATTACTTTATACGGCCTCGTAGCGCACAGCTATATTTTACTTAAAAACGAGAAGACTAATGCATAAGTCATGTCCTGTTGTTCTCCGAGATATAAAGACTCAGTGCTTGTACGGAATAACATATAAATCCAGAATACATCTCACTATATACAGTGTGTGCAAGTAATGGAGCTGATTTTGTTTTTTTTTACAATTTTATTTTTCATTTTACAAGTTAAATTTAGGCTGGAGTTACATGTACACAGTCATATGTGCCCCCTTCACATTCCGCCTACATGCTTTTTCATGACCTCCCATTCTACATCCATAGATATTAATATGGAGTCGGCCCATTTACAGCTATAAAAGCTTACACTATTCTGGGAAGCTTTTCTAAGAAATGTTGGAGGTGTTGTGGGAATGTCTGCTCCGTCATCCAGAAGAGCATTTGTGAGGTCAGAACGGATGTTGGGGAGAAACCGGGCTCACAAAAATTCATCCCAAAGGTGTTGGATAGGGTTGAGGTCCGGGATCTGTGTGGCCAGTTAATCCCATCGAACTCCCACAATCATGTCTGTATGGACCTTGTGCAAAACAGAAAAGGGTCTTCACCAAACGTCCCACAAAGCGTGAAGCTACAATTGTCCACAATGTCTTGAGCTGAAGAATTAAGATTTCCTTTCACTGGAACTAAAGGGCCGAGGCCGACCCCTGAAAAATACCCCCATAGCATTATCCTCCACCAAACTGTACAGCGGGCACAATGTAGTCAGGAGGGTAACATTTTCCTTCACCAAACACAGAGTCGTCCATCAGATGCCGGATAGAGAATAGTGATCCGTCACTGCACAGGACACTGTCTCCTCCAGAGTCCAGTGGTGGCGGCTTTACACCACTCCATCCGACGCTCGGCATTGTGCTTGGTGATGTACGGCTGCATGCAGCTGCTCAGCCATGAAGCTCCCGGCGGGGGCGCAGTGTTTGGGCTGATACCAGAGGAGGTCTGGACTCTGCAGTTATGGAGTCAGCAGAGCGTTGGTGACTTTTCTGCCCTCTGCTCCCCAGCACTCAGCCCCCAGCTCTGTAACGTTACGGGGTCTCCACTTCGTGGCTGAGTTCCTGCGGTTCCTTCCACTTCTCAGTAATATCACTCACAGGTGATGGGGAAGATTTAGGAGGAAGAAATGTCATGGACGGATTTGTTACCCCGGTGGCTCCTATTACAGGACTGCGCTGGTATCAGGGAGCTCTGCACCTCCAGCCGCTCTGTCACATGTTAGTAAAGGCAGATGGCATGGCGAGGGGGCAAGATGTTATACACCGGGGCCGGATGTTATACACTGGGGGTTAGGGGCTGGATGTTATACACTGGGGGGGCGAGGGGCCGGACGATATACAATGGGGGTGAGGGGCTGGATGTTATACACTGGGGGCGAGGGGCTGGATGTTATACACTGGGGGCGAGGGGCTGGATGTTATACACTGGGGGCTAGGGGCCGGATGTTATACACTGGGGGCGAGGGGCTGGATAATATACACTGGGGGCGAGGGGCTGGATGTTATACACTGGGGGCTAGGGGCCGGATGTTATACACTGGGGGCGAGGGGCTGGATGTTATACACTGGGGGCGAGGGGCTGGATGTTATACACTGGGGGAGAGGGGCCGGATGTTATACACTGGGGGAGAGGGGCCGGATAATATACACTGGGGGAGAGGGGCTGGATAATATACACTGGGGATGAGGGGCTGGATAATATACACTGGGGATGAGGGGCTGGATTTATATACTGGGGTTGAGGGGCCAGATGTTATATACTGGGGAAGAGGGACCGGAAGTTATACACTGGGGGCGAGAAGCCATATGTTATACAGAGGGGGGCTATATGTTATACATCGGAGGGCCGGGTGTTATAAACCAGGGGGCCGGATGTTATACACCAGGGGGCCGTGTGTTATACAGCAGAGGCCGGATGTTATACACCAGGGGGCCGGATGTTATACACCGGGGCCGGATGTTATACACTGGGGGTTAGGGGCTGGATGTTATACACTGGGGGGGCGAGGGGCCGGACGATATACAATGGGGGTGAGGGGCTGGATGTTATACACTGGGGGCGAGGGGCTGGATGTTATACACTGGGGGCGAGGGGCTGGATGTTATACACTGGGGGCTAGGGGCCGGATGTTATACACTGGGGGCGAGGGGCTGGATAATATACACTGGGGGCGAGGGGCTGGATGTTATACACTGGGGGCTAGGGGCCGGATGTTATACACTGGGGGCGAGGGGCTGGATGTTATACACTGGGGGCGAGGGGCTGGATGTTATACACTGGGGGAGAGGGGCCGGATGTTATACACTGGGGGAGAGGGGCCGGATAATATACACTGGGGGAGAGGGGCTGGATAATATACACTGGGGATGAGGGGCTGGATAATATACACTGGGGATGAGGGGCTGGATTTATATACTGGGGTTGAGGGGCCAGATGTTATATACTGGGGAAGAGGGACCGGAAGTTATACACTGGGGGCGAGAAGCCATATGTTATACAGAGGGGGGCTATATGTTATACATCGGAGGGCCGGGTGTTATAAACCAGGGGGCCGGATGTTATACACCAGGGGGCCGTGTGTTATACAGCAGAGGCCGGATGTTATACACCAGGGGGCCGGATGTTATACACCAGGGGGCGAGGAGCTGGATCTTATATAATGGGAACGAGGGGCTGGATGTTATACACTGGGGGCGAGAAGCCGTATGTTATACAGCGGGGGGCTGCATGTAATACACCAGGGGGCTGTATGTTATACACCAAGGGGCCGTATGTTATATATAGAGGGCGAGGGGCCTGATGTTATACACTGAGGGTGAGGGGCCAGATTTTAAACAAGGCGGGAGAGGGCTGGATGTTATACACAGGGGGAGAGGGGCCGGATGTTATACACAGGAGGAGAGGGCAGGATGTTATACATAGGGGGAGAGGGCTGGATGTTATACACAGGGGGAGAGGGGCCGGATGTTATACACAGGAGGAGAGGGCTGGATGTTATACATAGGGGGAGAGGGCTGGATGTTATATACTGGGGGCAATGGGGCCGGATGTTATACACAGGGGGAGAGGGCTGGATGTTATACATAGGGGGAGAGGGCTGGATGTTATACACTGGGGGCGAGGGGCTGGATGTTATACAGTGGGGGCGAGGGGCCGGATGTTATACACAGGAGGAGAGGGCTGGATGTTATACATAGGGGGAGAGGGCTGGATGTTATATACTGGGGGCAATGGGGCCGGATGTTATACACAGGGGGAGAGGGCTGGATGTTATACACTGGGGGCGAGGGGCTGGATGTTATACAGTGGGGGCGAGGGGCTGGATGTTATACAGTGGGGGCGAGGGGCCGGATGTTATACAGTGGGGGCGAGGGTACCTCCCTGAAATGTTTGGAGAGACCTAAGTTTATATCTGAATATTTTATGAGAATTCGTTGCACGCAAATCTTGTCTAAGTAGGAGTTAATATCCTAATTTGTATACTAATTTATCACACATGTTTAGGGGTGGTCACAGTTTTTATTATAAATGTGTTTTTTAATTCATTTGTATACTGACGAATAAGGGGCTGTGTCCTCGAAACGCGTCCAGTTGTTCCCCTCCTAGGGACATGTTGTGACTTTTAATTTTGGAATAAAAGGATTTATCGCATGTGGCCCTGGATTTTACCTTCTTTACTGGATATTATACTCCCAGTGTATAACTTCATGACAAAAAATGGACCCAAATTTTTTAATTTATCGCCCTCGAAGTGTTACCCGGCCCTCCGACAAGATGGCCATATCCTGCAGGTGCCTCCAGCAGTCACTGGGAAACTATTCACCACACATGCGTCCACCTTTACCTTTCTGATAATTTCATTCAGGAAGACTTTCCCCTCTTTTGCCTGGCACACGGTTTGGTAGCATCAAGCATTAGGGATGCCATTCATTTGCAGAGGAGCCGAACCAGTGGCTCAGCTCTGCTACATCCGCACATCACACTTGCCATCCCAGAGTCTCAGCTGAGGTAGTTTGCAGCTTTCTTTCTGCTTTTCAGTAACATCAAAGCATGTTTTCTTCTGCGACTCCTGTAACAGCCAGATGTTGTGTGTATTCCAGCAATGTCAAGTGCATTTTATTAAACTGGCTCAGAAACGCGCCACGAGATCGCCCCCATCACAGCTATGATGTGACGGGCATTTTGGGTGTTGAGTAACGGTGAAGTTAAGAAAACAAACACTGTCAGAGAACACTTGTAGCCGTCATTTTACTTCCTTTCCATTACAGTTTATCAGACACTTCGCCCTGGGCACAGAGAGCAGAAAACTAAATAACGAAGAGAAGTTTGAGGAACTTTGTGCACCGAGCGCGCGTCAGTCAGATGTCATCTAAGAGCATATTCACCCCATATTCACCTGGTATATTGCTGATCGATGCTTGTTGTAAAAGGACCTTAAAGAGGTTGTTTGTCTCAACTTTAAAAAATGGGTCAAAATTGCAAAGTGCAAAGACGAGAAACTTTGCAATTTGCCTTTTATGTAAAATCCTCTCTGTTCTCAAGAACAGAAGGATTTATATTTCTATAGTTTTCTGCTTGTTGAATCCATTACCATCTGAGGCAACCGGTCTCCTAGGCGAGGAGTGCAGCACTTACAGGCTCATTACAATAGACTTTATAAGTGCTGGCCGACTTCAGTGTCGCTGCGCTCCTCCAATGCTGCAGAGACAAAGCTACCTCTGCTGGTAGTATCTAAGTGAACATACAATAGTTCAGACCAGTAACGGAGCTCTGCTGCATGTCCGAACTCTTATCACCAGGAGCGCAGCCCCCCATAGCAAGCAGAAGAGGAGAGGTTACACACCTGTCCCAGATTCCCTCACCCCGGTCCACTGAACTCTGCTGTGCTTCACGTCGGCCTTTGCAAGTAGCCCGGAGTGCTTCCAAGTGATCGTCTGCCTGGGCATATATAAGGCTCACCAAGACACACGCCTGAGTTTTGGTATTAAGACTTTTAGTGTTCCTGAGTCATTTCTGCCTGCAGCCTTCAGTACCTCTGCTACCTGCTTCCCTCTCTCCTGTCTGCCTGCAGACTCCAGTATCTCTGCTACCTGGTTCCCGCTCTCCTGTCTGCCTGCAGCCTTCAGTACCTCTGCTACTTGCTTCCCGCTCTCCTGTCTGCCTGCACCCTCCAGTACCTCTGCTACCTGCTTCCCGCTCTCCTGTCTGCCTGCAACCTCCAGTACCTCTGCTACCTGCTTCCCGCTCTCCTGTCTGCCTGCAACCTCCAATACCTCTGCTACCTGCTTCCCGCTCTACTGTCTGCCTGCAGCCTTCAGTACCTCTGCTACCTGCTTCCCGCTCTCCTGTCTGCCTGCAACCTCAAGTACCTCTGCTACCTGCTTCCGGCTCTCCTGTCTGCCTGCAGCCTTCAGTACCTCTGCTACCTGTTTCCCGCTCTCCAGTATGCCTGCAGCCTCCAGTACCTCTCCTACCTGCTTCCCGCTCTCCTGTCTGCCTGCAGCCTCCAGTACCTCTGCTACCTGTTTCCCGCTCTCCTGTCTGCTTGTAGCTTTCAGTACCGCTGCTACCTGCTTCCCGGTCTCCTATCTGCCTCTAGCCTTCAGTACCTCTGCTACCTGCTTCCCGCTCTCCTGTCTGCCTGCAGCCTCCAGTACCTCTACTACCTGCTTCCCGCTCTTCTGTCTGCCTGCAGCCTTCAGTACCTCTGCTACCTGCTTCCCGCTCTCCTGTCTGCCTGCAACCTCCAATACCTCTGCTACCTGCTTCCCGCTCTCCTGTCTGCCTGCAGCCTTCAGTACCTCTGCTACCTGCTTCCTGGTCTCCTATCAGCCTGTAGCCTTCAGTACCTCTGCTACCTGCTTCCCGGTCTCATGTCTGCCTGCAGCCTCCAGTACCTCTGCTACCAGTTTCCCGCTCTCCTGTCTGCCTGCAGCTTTCAGTACCTCTGCTACCTGCTTCCCGGTCTCCTTTCTGCCTGCGGTTTCCAGTTCTTCTACTACCCGTTTCCTGCGTACCTCACCTGCCTGCTGCACATGACCCATGTGCCCACCCGGCCCTTGGGCTTGGAGGATCCACCTCACCAGGTGAGCTAAACACAGCTCCTGTAAACACATAGTGAGAAAGCTGCTTCCAACCCATAGAGACACACGTTACTCTAATCTCCCCTCTGGATCAAAAGTTCGGAAGAGGGAAGTTGGGTATGTTCCGAGTGCATTCCGAGTGCGTTCCGAGTACGTTCCGAGTGCGTTCCAAATGCGTTCTGAGTGTTCTCCTATGTGACAGTCCATGAAAACTGGACCGCACTCGGATGTTGTGTTTTTATTTATTTATTTCTTTGCTCACGGATCCATAGACTTGCATTGCTGAATCTCATCCATCCCTTGGATCCAAATCACGCATGTCTCCGAGATTTAGCACGGACCGCTCAATCTGCGAAAAATCATGGACATGTGAATGGCCCCATAGAATATCATAGGTACGAGTGGTATCTGTGAAAACCACGGTCAGCACTCGTACACAAAAAACGGACGTCTGAATGAGGCCCTAGAAGCACCCGCAGGCTTCCGCTTCAGGTTTATGGGTATGCTATTGGGAGCCCCAGTTGCAGACAACGCCCGTTCTCTTTGGGCTCTTGTGCGGCTGCTTTGGCTCTACAAGCGTCGCCCGTGCTTTATCTCAGCCCAGACTGAAGTCTATTCCTTGCCCTAATAGCTGGCATATAAATATTCAGATGTGAGAGCCGCACATAAATATGCCGTATGTGGGAGTTCTTCCCCAAAGTTGACAGCACGGCTATTAATGTGACTCAAATATTACAGAACACACAGGCATGTAAATGCCATAAATTATCTCCAGGAACACTGGTTTTTATGGGAAAATATTGCAATTTTTCAGTAACTTGGGGCAAACGGGATATGAATGTGTAATTACTAATCCGTCCCTATCGGGCGTCATCATTCACCGATGCCTATGGGATAAGAAAATGTTAAATGCTGCCCTGCATAAATTATTGCACCTCGTACATATCACAATATACGCGGCTCTCACTAACTCCGCACATTTTTTGCCTTTCTAGATTCCAAATTTCTTACAGTGCCGGTATCATCCAGAAATGGAGAACTAGACTTTTCAGCAATCAGACAGAGAATTTTACTTTTTGGATACCCCCTCATTTCATACATCTACACGTATTTACGATTTGTTTTATAATAACTCACATTTTAATTATATTATAATTAATGTAATTATATTAATAGATGACTGATATCTGATCTCCAATATTAAAAAATGATTCTGTTTTAGCTGAAAGTTATATCATATTTTACATGAATTAAATAAGTAAATTAATTAAATAAAATAAAAAAAATCAGATTTTTCATTATAAATTGGCCACTAGGTGGCACCAAGTTATTGCTCTCAGGGTAAAATGTGGAGAATGTTCACCTACATAAAGTAATAGACTACGAAATATTACTAATCAATCATTGTTGTACATAAAGGGACTGTAAATACAAAAATAAATTTAGGGGGGAAAAAGTCTGCGAGAGTTTTCCAGTCTTGTAGATATCTAGCACGTGGCCTTAACCCTTCCCTGACTGGAGTGTGTTAAGGGCTAGAACTTGATAGAAAAAAGGTTGGGTCTTGACTTTCTAGGTACTGTAAATGGTCAAAAGGGTGGAGCTCAATACAATAAAAGGGTGGGGCTTAGCTTTTTAGGTCTTGTAAATGCTAAAAGGGTGGAGCTGTGCTGAATAAAGGGTGGGGCTTGGCTTTTTAAGTTCTGTAAATGTTGGAAATGTAGGAACTTAAATGAAAAAGGGTGGGGCTTAGCTTCCTAGGTCTTGTAAATGGTCAAAAGGGCGTAACGTAAATAAAAAAGGGTTGAGCTTATCTTTCTATGTATTGTAAATTGTCAAAGGGATGGGGCTCAGTTGAAAAAAGGGTGGTGCTTAGCTGTCTAGGTCTTGAAAATGTTCAAAATGCAACATAGTTGGAAAAGGGGGCGGGCTTAGGTTTTGCAATTGGTCAAAAGGGTGGGCTCAGCTGAATAATGGGTGGGGCTACCCTTTCTATGTCTTGTAAATGGTCAAAAGGGTGGGCTCAGCTGAATAAAGTGTGGAGCTAGTTTTCAGTTTTCTAGGTCTTGTAAATGTTGCAAAAAAAATGGAAATTCATGAAAAAGGTGGGACTTACATTTCTAGGTCTTGGAAGGCGTGGGACTTAGATGAAAAAGTAGGACTTAGTTTTTTACATTTTCCACAGAAAATTGGTGGACATCACAATTGGATAGGCTCAACTACAACCCCTAGACCAAAGTTCAGCAAAACACCCTGACAGTATCTGATTAAAGGGACACTTCACCTTTAAAATCTATCAAGGACCCCTTATACACCAGCACAGGGGGAGTGGTATGGTGTGGCGGTCGAGCATGTGCACTGTCACTCCATACAACTTTATGGGGGAGTTACTGGGGAGGAACTATGGATTGAGGGATTTCCTAACAGTCATTATGGTTCCAGCAGTTAGATATTGCCTTAACAGCCCTTTAATGGCTTCTCACCCAACATTTTTTGGAAGAATTACAATCTGATTGAGGAGATGATTTACTATAGGTCAGCACGGTGGCTCAGTGGTTAGCACTGCAGCCTTGCAGCACTGGCGTCCTGGGTTCAAATCCCACCAAGAACAACATCTGAAAGGAGTTTGTATGTTTTCCCCGTGTTTGCATGGGTTTCTTCCGGGTTCTTTGGTTTCATCCCACATTCCAAAGACATACTGATAGGGAATGTAGATTGTGAGCCCCAATGGGGACAGAAATGATAATGTAAAGTGCTGTGGAATTAATGGTGCAATATACATCTATAGTTTGATTTCTTTGCCTGTGTAGATTGGATGGGTTGTCATCGACATCTGAGGAGAATTTCATGTCAATAGCACCTTTAGAAATAGATTTACTTAGAATATTGGTGACGTGTTCAATACTTATTTCACCCGCTGTAAGTAAAATAAACGAATTAAGGGCAGTTTACAGGGATTTTTTTGTGAGAAATTAATTAGAAAACACGATTTAAATATTGGAAATAATTGATGTCAGAATCATCAGAATGAAATAATTAGAAACAAAACCTTACATAAAGTTGTGTCAAACAATTCACATCTATCTGCCAAGAATAAAAAAAATAAAACTAGCAAAGACTTAATTGGATTCTCTATTACATAACGAATGTTCTTCTATTCCCCTTCAACTCTGCCAAAACTGGCAAGCCCTGCTCTTATCTCAGCGGGACGGTGACCTTGACATGTGCCATCAAGTTGGCAGGCTGGAATTATGGATAATTTAAGTCACAACTGTCTCTGCATTACAAGAAGCTCTGTTTCCCTCTGGAACTATTTTAAATCAGGCATAGGTATACATTTACATAAGCTCCGGAATGCATTGTGCATCGCCAACGCTCCCTAAAAATGGCGAAACCTCCCCGAAACTCCTGGATGGAATGACAAAACCTCCCCGAAACTCCTTTGTGGAATGACAAAACCTCCCCAGGACTCCTGGGTCGAATGACAAAACCTCCCTGAAACTCCCTGGTGGAATGACAAAACCTCCCCAGGACTCCTGGGTCGAATGACAAAACCTCCCCGAAACTCCTTGGTGGAATGACAAAACCTCCCCGGGACTCCTGGGTGGAATTACGAAATCTCCCCAGAACTCCTGGGTGGACTGACGAAATCTCCCCGGGACCCATGGGTGGAATGGCGAAAACTCTCTGGGGCTCCTGGGTGGACTGCCGAAACCTCCCCGGGACTCCTGGGTGGACAAGCAAAACCTCCCCGGGTCTCCTGGGTGGAATGGCGAAACCTCCCTAGGACTCCTGGGTGGATAAGCAAAACCTCCCCGAGACTCCTGGGTGGACAGGTGAAACCTCCCGGGACTCCTGGGTGAACAGGTGAAACCTCCACGGGACTCCTGGGTGGAATGGCGAAACCTCTCCGTAACTCCTGTATGGACAGGCGAAACCTTCCCAGGACTCCTGGGTGGAACGGCTTAACTTCTCCATAACTCCTGGGTGGACAGGCTGTTCTCTCACAAACGTCTGTAACTAACCACTGTGCTGAACAAAACACTTTACTGGTGCCATTGGCATACTGAGGCCAAAAAGTAGGTCCCATAGCCAAATGGGGCCTCCTGCTGGTGCGTCTTCCTGCCATCATCCCCCACCCTCCCAAAAATAATTACCAAGAAGGCTCAAGACTTGTCTCCTTTTCTTTTTGGAGAGAAGAGCAGCAATAACATCTTTCTTTCTGTTCATCTTAACAAGTAGGGTACAGTTGCTACATTTACGGAGAGAGCAAAGCCGGTTTTAGACAAAGTGGGGCCCTGGGTAAAAGTTTAAAGTGGGGCCTCAAATGCTCACATATTGCACCACCACACAGAAACATTTTGTTTGCATTTGCTTGCCCTGAGATCAGGCCGTTAAATGAGCGTGATCGACAATATTGAAGTCGTTCAGCGCTTGTTTCCCGACCTCTTTACGCCAGATGACAAAGAATGATGGAGGCAGAACAATCGCTAGTAGATCAATCTGTCCCCATACAGTATCATGTTATCAGCAGCATATCTTCAGTTTCGCCTGGCGATGTGCTGCTGAGAACAAGGATTTTTGTTCCAGCATAAACAATACAATCACTTGATGAATAGGCGACATTTTGCTTTTTTAGTATAATGCACCCCATAGTCCTCCACATAGTATAATGCACCCCAAAGTCCTTCACATAGTATAATGCACCCCATAGTCCTCCACATAGTATAATGCACCCCATAGTCCTCCACATAGTATAATGCACTCCCTATAGTTTTCCATATAGTGTAATGCACTCCATAGTCCTCCATGCAGTATAATTCCCTCCCCATAGTCCTCCATATAGTATAATGTACTCCCCATAGTCCTCCATATAGTATAATGCACTCCCCAAAGTCCTCCATACAATATAATGCACCCCATAGTTCTCCATATTGTATAATGCACCCCCATTAGTCCCCCATACAGTATAATGTACTCCCCATTAGTCCTCCATATAGTATAATGCATTCCCCACAGTCCTCCATACAGTATAATGCACTCCCCATAGTCCTCCATACAGTATAATGCACTCCCCATAGTCCTTCAAATAGTATAATGCACTCCATAGTCCTTGATAGGATATAATGCACAGTACACATAGTATAATACACAGCCTATTGTCCTTGATAGAGTAATTCAACCTCCATATAGTACATATAGTATAATGCACTCCATAGTCCTTGATAACATATAATGCAGCCCCCATATGGTATAATGCAGCCCCAATATGGTATAATGCAGCCCCAATATGGTATAATGCAGCCCTCATAGGGTATAATGCAGCCCCCAAAGGGTCTCAGCCATTAGACTTCACAGTTATGTATGTAATTTAGTTTGTATTAAATACTAATCAATCATCATCCTTCCTGTATTTCAGCAGCACTCCGGTCCGCTTCTATTCTCATCTCATCTTCTATATGGGCTGTCTCTGATTTAATCCTCTATAAGCCCCCTCCCTCTTGTAGACACCTTAGATATTACAAAATCTATGGGGTTAAACTACTCGGATCTGAACTATCTCTGATCCTGGCAGTTGTAAAATGAGCACGTTATGTGTTACAACTATACTCGTGCAGTAGAGGAGTGTGCTGATCTTGCAGGAAGGAGTGACCTGTCTAATAAAGTTAGACAAAACACAAGATAAAAACATAACAAGCAAATACCCTGCAGTAAATAAACAGCAATAGTGCATGAAAATAATGTAGGGTACTATAAAAATGTAAAAGCTGTCCCACCACGTCACGGTGACCCAATTCGGGATGGTCCTAACCTCTAATATTAAAACCTTACCATTTGTCAAGTGACATACATGTGGATAAGGGCTGAGAAGGACTGAGCATGTAGAGCATTATTGTTGCAAGAAGGAAGAAAAATAACCAAATTTAATTCCAGGTGATATCATGAGTCCTATAACTGAATAAGGCAAAGCGTAAGGCTCTACATTTAATATTACATTTGTACCCAAATTTCTCTTTCTAATGCATGTTGAGACCAGTAAACACGTTGTCCAGGGCTGAGAACATAAGATATATTAGATCTGTCAGAGATTAATAACTCTACCCTATCTCATTATATGAACAGCTGAGTCTCCAACGTCACACTGAGACATAACTGTTCCTCCACACTTCTACGCTGACAACAATAGGAAGGCAATGTAACCAAGCAATTCATTACAAGGCGGCTCTGTACATACAGGCAGAGCTCTATTAGTTATTCATTTGCTCTAGTATGTTATGACAACTCCTCCGGGACGCTGTATAAAGCCTCAACAGGTTTATTCTTGGCGTATTGACAAGGAACTGCAAAAAGTTTTGTGCATCAATATATCTGCATAATTGATGTAGAATATTGCACTGTAAGGAATTATACAAATGGAGAAATGTGTTGGGCTAAAATGGAAGAAAGAAAAATATAAACATAACAACCATATCTGAAGTCATTCCTTGTACTTCTGACTTCTGCTTTTCTTGCTAGGTGGCGCTGCACTTTCAGTGTGGACGACACTGGACCAGTTCTGTTTAGTAATACGTGACTTGTGGGTTAATTCCTCAACATTGTTGTCTCATTAAATCCCAGCTTTGAGCCTGAGTGGGTCTACACACTATTAAAACCCTACCTCCTTGCTTCTAGCTGCCAGTTATATGTGTTACTGACTCTGGTTCACTTCTTTGCACAGCTCAGACTTAGTTTGCTATTCCCGTCATTGACCTCAGCTTGAGTTTAGACTACCCTAATGCCTTACAATTTCCTCTTACAGCCTGCTCCACCGGCCAGCAAAACATTGTTGTCTCATTAAATCCCTGCTCTGAGCCTGGGTGGGTCTACACACTATTTAAACCCTACCTCCCTGCTTCTAGCTGCCAGTTATATGTGTTACTGACTCTGGTTCACTTCTTTGCACAGCTCAGACTTAGTTTGCTATTCCCGTCCTAGACCTCAGCTTGAGTTTAGACTGCCCTAATGACTTACGATTTTCTCTTCCAGCCCGCTCCACCGGCCAGCAGCCACTCTGTGAACTCAACCCAGGGGGCCCTGCGTAAGTCCAGATCCCTAGAAAGGGTGTAGGCTAGATGGAGTGGCTTGCACAAAGCCTATCATGAAAGCCTTCCACAGCGCTCTCTTACAATTAAAGATTAATTAGTACTCAAGGCCGTACACAACAGAAGTGGTTTAATCATGGGTGTAAATAAATGAGGAAATTAAAATTTAAAGGTGTGCACAAAGGAAAAGCAGAAATGCCGACCTGATTTTTTTATTTTTTTTTAAAAAGAATAATCCATATATTGAAAATCCATAATGAACTCTCTTTTTTTTAACTGAAAATAGAATGAAGATAAGGACCCTCGTAGAGAAAGTTTTTTTTACTCCAATTATTTGGGGGAGTGCACAATAAAGAAGCTTCATTGAGAAATTGAAATTGCTGATATCAATTTTTTTTTAAGGGGCATACATGGGAGAAGAGGCTCAAAGGGAAAAGGTAATGTTTTCATCTGCCAATTCTTGTAGGAAATTGAAAAAAATAATAGTAGTTTGGTTTCCTCTTTTTGCTGGGGGGTGCACACAGAGGAGGAGCGATATAAATGGAAATGCCTTGAATTGCTATTTTTTTATTTTTATTTTACTCGTGGGTGCACACAGAGGAGGAGTCCGGAGGGTCACTTAAAATTGCTCTTATTCATTTAAAGAAAACAGAAAGGCCAGCATTAGTCTCTGATACACAGTCCATGGTTGGTCCCCGTTGGCTCCTCCACGTCCCACCCACTCTCCATGACTGACAGGTCTTTCTCTATGTGTATGCATAGGGAGAAATCTGTCAGTCTAAGAGAGCAGAGTATGGAGAAGCTTCTGGGGACCTGTCTTATGATCCAAGACACATAGCCCCGATTCATCAAAGTTATTACGTCAGAATAAATCGCTTTGAAAAGTCCCAAAATTTGGGCACAAAGGTGTGCAAAAATTTTGAGGCTTTTAGCATTTTCATGCTAGTTTCGGCCAGCTCCACCAAAATAAGCAGAGCTACGTCGGAAAGGGAGGGTGGGTGACGCTGAGTTGTGGTGTTCCTTATTCCGTGTAATGAGACAGCAGCATCTGACTCTCCATAAATATCGCCAGTCTTGATAAATCGGGGCCATAGTCCCAGGTCAGCTTTTCCAACTATCTTTTCTCTGAAATGCCGCTGCGTTTCATAGTAAAACACACATGGCTGCAATAACGCAGTCAGTGCCTGATTCTGGATGCCCGTGGATCAGGCAGCATGAATCTAATGACGGGTTCCTTTTAAGGGTGTACTTGACAGAAAAGTCACTCCTGAAAATTAACGATTATACCACCACCCTGCCAATCCTATACGGGTATGGAGTACCAAACGGCTTTAAGCTCTCCCACATCCACATGTCAAGCTTAGTTTGAAGTTTGGACCCTGTTCTACTGACCCTGGAAACAATGATGTGGCCTAAATATCATGACTCCAGCTATGGGCACGTTGTTCCAAATTAAATAGTCCAGTAATGACTGGAGCATGACCTTACCTCTGAATGCCAACTTTTTTTTTTTTTTAAAGATGACCTACCCTTAGAAGAGGTCATCAATGTCTGATCAGTCAGGGTCCAACACCCGGCACCCAAGCCGATCAGCTGTTCTCGTTGTTGGACACAACTGCCCAATTGCGGAGCTACTCTGTCTTCTGATAGTGGCCGTGGCAGGGTATTGCACATCCGCCCGTTATTAATTTGAATAAGAAGCGGATGTGCAGTACCTAGCAGCGACCACTATAAGAAGACGGAGCAGCTTCTCAATTGGACATTTCTGACCGTCAGCCACCGACACAGCAACAGCTGATCAGCGGTGGTGCCAAGTGCCGCACCCCAACTGATCAGACATTGATTGATGACTAAGAATAGTGTGGCGCCCTGCTGTGCATTGGTGCCACAGATTCTAGGGGGGTGCATGGACAGATTCCTCCACAAGAGGCCCTCATAGCATACACACACCTCCACCTTCCACCTCAGACCACCAGAGGGAGCCCGGATAGGGATATAAAAGGGGAAGGTGGAGCTAGGCAGTGCAGTCTAGAGAACAGTTTCCTCAGGGGACAGAGGTAGTTCCAGTCCCTCTAGAGAGAGTTCAGACTCATTAAGCTCAGTCAGAGAACCTAAGGCGTGCCGACGCCATAAGAGCGGTGAAGAGTAGCGAGGCCTACTGCCAGTGTGAAGCCTAGTGGGGGCCCCGAGTGCGGCCGAAGGCAAGTGGAGTAAGCGAGCTACATAGGGGGCAGAGGAGCTTAACCAGCTCACCCCACAACCATTTACCGGACACCGGGTCCGTGTCTGCAAGGATCTCTAGGACCAGCAGAAACAACCGGAACCCCTGGCGAACTACATGTCTCAGGAACACCAAAAGCCGACTATTATACCAGGGTCAGGAGTCACTGAGGCCCAAGAGACCAGGGAGTGTGATCTCCAACAGAAGGCCCTACCACCAGGTCAGCAAGTGCAAGACAGAGACCAAGTTAGGCCTAGCTCCAGGCAGGTCATAAACTTATCAGGAAAAGGCAAGAAACAGGAGGCCCCACACCCGCTCACTGGGGAGAGTCCTGAAATGCACCCTTCACCCTACAGTGCCCTGGATCGTGCCTGAAACACCACCAGCAAAGGTACTGAAGTGAACTGTCGTGTGTGTGCCTATTCTTCCTCCGACCCGGCTGGGTCCCCTCTGTCCTGCATCCCTTCTCCTACGCTGCTCTGAGGCTCCGCTCCACCTGTGGGGAGCAGAACCAACTAAGCTGCCTGACCACCGGCCTCAGAGGACTGTAGCAGCGCTGGTGATCTTCACCAGACACCACAGGTGGCGTCACAAACTTTCCCTATCCCATACACCTTTCCCCCATTATTCCTTGCTTTTTAAAGAGTGACCCCAGGGTACGGCCCCGGGAGCCAGCCTCCGCGGCATCCCCCAAAACCGACAACAAGGCCCGGGCGCCGAGTCGCCCCCATCCCCTGGGCTCGTCAATAGGTCATCAATGATAAAGTAGTGGACAACCTCTTTACGACTTTAAGAGAAGGCTCCACTAGGTTATGATTTTGTAGGCAAAGTCATGGACATTGGGCACCCAACAATAACAAAAGTTTTTCGCAACGATTTTATTTAGACTTCTCCAACTTTATTTTATTTAATCTCTTTTCTCAATCTTGACAAATCACCAAGAGCCTCACTGTCTGGACGCCCTAATGAAAACGTGTCAGATCCAGATATCGACAATAAAGCATGGAGGACATGAAGGGTCATATCCTCTTAAACTTTATAAACAACAACAGAAAGACACGGACAGAAAGTGACCAATAAAATTAATTTATACTTTTGTTCTCAGCATCAAAACTATTTTATTAGAAGTTCATTGGAGTAAAGCGCAAGGCTGTGCCGGCTCGTCTCCGTTTTTCAATTACCCCGCGGTGTTTATGATTGACAGCTTAATGCCGTAATATAGCGTGAGCGTAGACTTGTCAACCTGCTATCTTTTGTTTTTTAACAGCTACGAAATCCTGTATGGTATTCGGGTTGTAAATTCTAATTCACTCAGCAAAACCCACTCTTTGTTCTGCTGAATATGTGTTTTTAACCATCCATAACGGCATTGCAAGGTTTGCTGTATTTTACTTCACACAGATATGAACCATATACAGGAGAAAAAAGTAGTTTATTGAGCAAATACGAAATTAAAGTCAAGCTTCAGATCACTTTGCTGTCAGCACCTCCAACACTAACCTTGACCACATCCCAAAATAATCTGGTTACGTGAATGAAGTTGTCTAAAAAATTTTGGTAAAATTTTACAGTACAATGGGAGATCAGTAAGAAATCAAACTATAGTGCTATTTTACCATAAAAACATCACTAAAAACACCATCAGCACCCATCATAAACTCGTTCTTGTGTAGCATCAGAAGTCAATAGTCCCCACAGGAGAATGGACTCATCTGTGACTACGAACGCTGCTCCCTTGCTGGCCACTAACAAATAGGCAATGTTCTACAGGTGGAGCCCCATCTATGGTAAGGTTTAGGTTACCTAATTATCGGGTAAAGGTAACTTTAAGAGTACGTTCTGAGCGGTGGTCAACCTAGACCACCACTCAGAACGTACTGCTAGACCACCTAGTCCTCAAACTCAATTCAATGTCTATGGGACTTGATGGACATACAGTCGTAGCCAAGTTTTGAGGTTGACTCAAATTTTGGTTTTCACAAAGTTTGCTGCTTTGATGTTTTAGCCAGACGTTTCTATGGCTATTGAAATCCAATTATCTTCAATTATTAAGTTTTTAAACTTTTTTAATGAATACATGAAGATTATGCAAATATTAACAGAGTTGACTCTAACTTTTCAAGACTTCCTCCCTTCACCCTGGCAGCTGGATATCAAGTTCTGGTCCACATCCTGGCTGATGACCAGCCATTCTTGTCTAATCAGTGCTCGGAGTTTATCACAATTTATGAGTTTTTGTTTGTCCACACGCTTTTTGAGGATTGACCCCAGGTTAAAGAGGTTGTCCACTACTTTTGCATTGATGACCTATCCTTAGGATAGCTCATCAATGTCTGATCGGCTGGAGTACGACACCCGGCACCTCCAATGATCAGCTGTTATCGGTGTCGGTGGTGGTCGTCAGCCGGAAGTATTCACTTGCGGAGCTGGACGTCTTCTGATAGTGGCTGCCGCAGGGTACTGCACATCCGCCTCTTATGGAATTCAATAGGTGGCGGACGTGCAGTACCAAACCTCGGCTACTACCAGAAGATGGAGCAGCTCGTCAAGTAAGTACTTCCGGGCCAGTGACCACCGCCAACACCGATAACAGCTGATCGGCGGGGATGCCAGGTGTTGGACTCTAGCCGATCGGACATTGATGACCTATCCTAAGGACAGGTCATCAATCTAAAAGTAGTGGACAACCTCTTTAAGGGTTGGGTTATATTCACACACAAGTAGGATGTAGTTTTCAAGAGAAATCCTCTTCAGTTATCCATGTGGTTTTTTTTATCAGGTTTTGGGATGCGATCAGGTTGATGAAGAGAGTTTCTTGACGCAGTCTTGAAGAAGTTTTTGAAGCAGTTTTCCTCTCTTTTTTTTTTTTGCAGTCTTTTTGGCCAGACAGTATCAACTTTAAAGCGGATTCCACAAGGAATCACCATCCAAGAGGTGACATGCCACTTTTTTCTCCTTAAGAAGGTTTTGCAAACCTTGTTGAAAAAAAAAGGCTCATTGTACAAACAGCAAAGCGGATTTTCCATTGAAACCAACATGAAAAGTACACAAAAGAGGATTTGAAGTGGCTTTGATGTGTGGATCCTGAAGTCGATGTGCTTCAAAAACCAAATCAAAGGGTATATTAAAAAAAAAAAAATTTGAGCAGGATTTTGAAGCAGATCTGCTCCAAAATCCACATCAAAAAGTGCTTCAAATACTCTTTGACTACTTTTTCTATTGATTTCAATGGCAAATCCACTTTGCTGTTTATACAGCGAGCTTTTTGAGAGTTCATTTCTTCCCAAATGTGGTCTTGAAAACATCGCTGGGGCAAAAAAAAAATTGCGTTTCACTTTCTTGAGGTATATTACCTTGTGGAATCTGCTCCAAACTTGACACTTGTCAAGTCATAAGGCTGCAAAACTGCATTCATATGCCACTTTTGTGGCATAACTCATGAATTTATTGGCTCCCAGTTAATTTTTTTTCAATTTTTAAAAAGTTGGCAGAACTTGATTGAACTTACATATAAATGCCAGAATTAGTTAGAGTATTGAGCAACTAAAATTGTGCAATATTTCAAACAGTATTACACCAAAACTCTGGGTACAAATTGTTAGATGAAACTGTTTTCTCGTGCTGATTCCCTCCATCTAGACTCGATCTCGGAGCACCTGACACATTGGAACAAAGCTTGCCGCTCAAAGGCCGAGGCTTTAATCCCAAGGCAGCTGGATCATGACTTGTACCGCCAAGTGTCTCTGTTACCGTATAACACATTCTGCTTCTGACACCCGGCAGATAAATAAATAAATGTGTGTATAAGTCACTGTAACGGTGAACACATTACTGCGCCATTACATGGGAAGCCATTACCTGACAGGCAGACCCCTTCTTGCTCGCAATCTTTCGCTGATGCAAAAACCACAAATACTTCTTGACAGAAGCTCAGAAGCTGACAGCGTCCTGACCCGCAGGGCTTCAGGATCCATGTAGCACACTTTCACCATGTGGCTGTATTTGAATGAGAATGTCACGTACAGAATAGCAGTTTTTGTTCCCTCGTTGTTTATTGTACATTTTATTGTAGAGGACAGGCACGCGCTGGTTCACTAACTTAATTTATCGCGGCAAAAATAGCAATGGTGATCCATGTGAGGTAATATAGTGTATAAATATTGTCATATCGAGTCCTAGACACCTCCATGTACTGTACATTATCTGTAATGGTGTCTGCCAGGATGGGGGATCCTGAGACGAGCGGACTACAGATGGGTGGACTACAGATGGGCGGACTAGGGATGAGAGGACTACAGATGGGCGGACAACAGATGGGCGGACTACAGATGGGCGGACTACAGATGGGCGAACTACAGATGTGTGGACTACAGATGGGCGGACTACAGATGGGCGGACTACAGATGGGTGGACTACAAATGGGCGGACTACAGATGGGTGGACTACAGATGGGCGGACTACAGATGGGCGGACTACAGATGTGTGGACTACAGATGGGTGGACTACAGATGGGTGGACTACAGATGGGCGGACTAGGGATGAGAGGACTACAGATGGGCGGACTACAGATGGGCGGACTACAGATGTGTGGACTACAGATGGGCGGACTACAGATGTGTGGACTACAGATGGGTGGACTACAGATGTGTGGACTACAGATGGGCGGACTACAGATGTGTGGACTACAGATGGGTGGACTACAGATGGGTGGACTACAGATGGGCGGACTAGGGATGAGAGGACTACAGATGGGCGGACTACAGATGGGCGGACTACAGATGGGCGGACTACAGATGGGCGAACTACAGATGTGTGGACTACAGATGGGCGGACTACAGATGGGCGGACTACAGATGGGTGGACTACAAATGGGCGGACTACAGATGGGTGGACTACAGATGGGCGGACTACAGATGGGCGGACTACAGATGGGCGGACTACAGATGGGCGAACTACAGATATGTGGACTACAGATGGGCGGACTACAGATGGGCGCACTACAGATGGGCACACTACAGATGGGCGGACTACAGATGGGCGGACTACAGATGGGCGGACTACAGATGGGTGGACTACAGATGGGTGGACTACGGATGGGTGGACTACGGATGGGCGGACTAGGGATGGGCGCACTACAGATGGGCACACTACAGATGGGCGGACTACAGATGGCACACTACAGATGGGCACACTACAGATGGGCGGACTACAGATGGGCGGACTACAGATGGGTGGACTACAGATGGGCGGACTACAGATGGGTGGACTACAGATGGGTGGACTACAGATGTGTGGACTACAGATGGGCGGACTAGGGATGAGAGGACTACAGATGGGCGGACTACAGATGGGCGGACTACAGATGGGTGGACTACAGATGGGCGAACTACAGATGTGTGGACTACAGATGGGCGGACTACAGATGGGCGGACTACAGATGGGCGGACTACAGATGGGCGGACTACAGATGGGCGAACTACAGATGTGTGGACTACAGATGGGCGGACTACAGATGGGCGGACTACAGATGGGCGAACTACAGATGTGTGGACTACAGATGGGCGGACTACAGATGGGCGAACTACAGATGTGTGGACTACAGATGGGCGGACTACAGATGGGCGGACTACAGATGGGTGGACTACAGATGGGTGGACTACAGATGGGCAAACTACAGATGGGCGAACTACAGATGTGTGGACTACAGATGGGCGCACTACAGATGGGCGCACTTCAGATGAGCGCACTACTGATGGGCGGACTACAGATGGGTGGACTACAGATGGGTGGACTACAGATGGGCAGACTACAGATGGGCGGACTACAGATGGGCGAACTACAGATGGGCGAACTACAGATGTGTGGACTACAGATGGGCGCACTACAGATGGGCGGACTACAGATGGGCGGACTACAGATGGGTGGACTACAGATGGGTGGACTACAGATGGGCGGACTACAGATGGGTGGACTACAGATGGGTGGACTACAGATGGGCGGACTACAGATGGGCGAACTACAGATGTGTGGACTACAGATGGGCGGACTACAGATGGGCGGACTACAGATGGGCGAACTACAGATGTGTGGACTACAGATGGGCGGACTACAGATGGGCGAACTACAGATGTGTGGACTACAGATGGGCGGACTACAGATGGGCGAACTACAGATGTGTGGACTACAGATGGGCGGACTACAGATGGGTGGACTACAGATGGGCGGACTACAGATGGGCGAACTACAGATCGGCACACTACAGATGGGCGCACTACAGATGGGCGCACTACAGATGGGCGCACTACAGATGGGCGCACTACAGATGGGCAGACTACAGATGGGCGGACAACAGATGGGTGGACTACAGATGGGCGGACTACAGATGGGTGGACTACAGATGGGCGAACTACAGATGGGTGGACTACAGATGGGTGGACTACAGATGTGCAGACTACAGATGGGCGGACTACAGATGGGCGCACTACAGATGGGCGCACTACAGATGGGCGGACTACAGATGGGCGGACTACAGATGGGAGGACTACAGATGTGCAGACTACAGATGGGTGGACTATGGATGGGCGGACTACAGATATACAAACTAAAGATGGCAGACTACGGATGTGAGGACTACAGATGTGCGGACAATGGATGTGCAGACTGTAGGCTGGGCGGACAACGGATGTGGAGACTGTAGATGGGAAGACTACGGATGTGAAGACTATGGATGGGCGGACTAAGGATGGACGGACTACAGATGTGCGGACTACAGATATGCGGACTACAGATGTGCAGACTACGGATGTGCAGACTACGGATGTGCAGACTACGGATGGGTGGACTACAGATGTGCGTATTACAGATATACAAACTAAAGATGGCAGACTACGGATGTGAGGACTACAGATGTGCGGACTACGGATGTGCGGACTACAAATGTGTAGACTGTAGATGGTCAGACTACGGATGTGCAGACTACGGATGTGAGGACTACAGATGTGCAGACTGTAGATGGGCGAACAACGGATGTGCAGACTACGGATGTGTAGACTGTAGATGGGCAGACTAAGGATGTGCAGACTACGGATGGGCGGACTACAGATGTGCGGATTACAGATATACAAACTAAAGATGGCAGACTACGGATGTGCGGACTACGGATGTGCAGACTGTAGATGAAAGGACTACGGATGTGCAGACTACGGTTGTGCGGACTACGGATGTGCAGACTACGGTTGTGCGGACTACGGATGTGCGGACTACGGATGTGCAGACTGTAGATGGGCGGACTACGGATGTGCAGACTTCGGTTGTGCGGACTACGGATGTGCGGACTGTAGATGGGCAGACTACGGATGTGTGGACTGTAGATGGGCAGACTACGGATGTGCGGACTGTAGATGGGCAGACTACGGATGTGTGGACTACGGATGTAGAGACTGTAGATGTGCAGACTACGGATGTGCAGACTACGGAAGTGGAGACTGTAGATGGGCGGACTACGGATGTGCAGACTATGGATGTGCGGACTACGAACGTGCAGACTGTAGATGGTCGGACTACGGATGTGCAGACTGTAGATGGTCGGACTACGGATGTGCAGACTGTAGATGGGTGGATTACGGATGTGCAGACTACGAATGTGCGGACTTCGAATGTGCAGACAGTAGATCGGCAGACTACGTTTGTGCAGACTGAAACTATGAATTATTTACTGTACAAGCAGTAAGACTATGGGTTCTTTGCTGTATAAGCAATGAAACTATGGATTCTTTACTGTAAGAGCAGTGAGACTATGGATTCTTTACTGTAAGAGCAGTAAGACTATGGATACTTTACTGTAAAAGCAGTCAGACTATAGACTCTTTACTGTAAGAGCAGTTAGACTATGGATTCTTTACTGTAAAAGCAGTGAGACTATGAATTCTCTACTGTAAGAGCAGTGAGACTATGGATTCTTTACTGTAAGAGCAGTGAGACTATGGATTCTTTACTGTAAAAGCAGTGAGACTATGGATTCTCTACTGTAAGAGCAGTGAGACTATGGATTCTTTACTGTAAGAGCAGTGAGACTATGGATTCTTTACTGTAAGAGCAGTGAGACTTTGGATTCTTTACTGTAAGAGCAGTGAGACTGTGGATTCTTTACTGTAAAAGCAGTGAGACTATGGATTCTTTACTGTAAGAGCAGTGAGACTGTGGATTGTTTACTGTAAGAGCAGTGAGACTATAGATTCTTTACTGTAAGAGCAGTGAGACTGTGGGGATTCTTTACTGTAAGAGCAGTGAGACTATGGATTCTTTACTGTAAGAGCAGTGAGACTGTGGATTCTTTACTGTAAAAGCAGTGAGACTATGGATTCTTTACTGTAAGAGCAGTGAGACTGTGGATTGTTTACTGCAAGAGCAGTGAGACTATGGATTCTTTACTGTAAGAGCAGTAAGACTGTGGATTCTTTACTGTAAGAGCAGTGAGACTATGGATTCTCTACTGTAAGAGCAGTAAGACTGTGGATTCTTTACTGTAAGAGCAGTGAGACTATGGATTCTCTACTGTAAGAGCAGTAAGACTGTGGATTCTTTACTGTAAGAGCAGTGAGACTATGGATTCTCTACTGTAAGAGCAGTAAGACTGTGGATTCTTTACTGTAAGAGCAGTGAGACTAAGGATTCTCTACTGTAAGAGCAGTGAGACTATGGACTCTTTACTGTAAGAGCAGTGAGACTATAGAATTCACTACAACAACATGCTGTAATGGTCGATTCACTAAACAAGTTCAATGAGGGCTTGGATGTCTTTCTTGAAAAATACATTACAGATTATATGCACTAGATTCTGTGATGGGACGTTGATCCAGGGAACTAGTCTGATTCCTGTATGTGGAATTGATAAGGAATTTTTCCCCCTAATATGGTGCAAGTAGTATTTGCCTTGTGGGATTTTTGCCTTCCTCTGGGTTAACATGTTAGGTTATACAGTAGGTTGTACTCAAAAGACTCGTCTTCTCTCAACCTTAAAACTATCACAAAGCTCTCAACAGGCTGCAATTCCCTTCCCTTGAATTCTGCCAATATATTTTATGGTGGCCATTCAAATTAGCCTTATAATGTAGGGATGGGAGCAAGAGCTTTTGTAATAAGGATGGACACAGGCAGTGAAGGACCTCTGTGCAGGACGTGCGTCTGGGCCTCCTCTACCCCACTACGCGTCATGCCTAACCTCTTATACAAAGATCAGCACATACATTACTTCTGCATTTACACCGTACACACATAAATTTAACACTTGCTTAAACATGGACTTTTTTGTGATATAAGAATTACAGAAAATCCCCTTACACATAACAATGTAGCCTGTGGCTCACTGTTAGTGTTTCTGCCTTCCATGCTACAAGTAACTCAGCTTGACTTGTAGTATGGAAGGCAGAAACACTAACAGTGAGCCACAGTCTTCAAAAACAGCAAGGAACAAAACATAAAAAAACATAAGAAAGTTGAATATTATGTTTGTTGCAATGGAATAAACAGTATAACGGTTTAAGGAAGGTATTTTTATAAAGCGATGTTTCATACAAAGCAAACAAAAAAAACGTGCAGATCGCCCTGCGGCACTTTATTTTAGGCGTTAGATTGGCCGTCGGTGGGGAACCCCTACTGATTCGACATGAATATCTGTGGTCTAATTATAGGGTAACCCTTTAAATACAGCATCTATCGCCCTGCGTGTGATTTGGGAAAGGGTTGCACTAGGGGGCAGTATAGTCCGTGACCGGGAGGCATTCACGGGCCCCTGCAGTCACGGTAGATACCGCGGAGCACGTACTGTATGTTGACTATGTGCCAAGGAGGACTGAAAGATATGAGCGTACGAGCTCGCAGTACACAGGACGCACAGTAAAGTCTCTTTAATCCACATACATCAGCGCCACAAATCATAAAGCCGTCTCTTTAGCACAGTAGGCGAAAAAAAAATGGAGCTGCCAAAAGAGATCTCGCAAATAGAAGGCCTGTGGTTTGAACACAATCCCCGGTTTGTTCTGCAGTTTGTTGCGTTACTTGCCAAGGTTAAGTGCAGCTCATCAAGTAAGCGGCTGGTAACACACAGTAAAGAGGGATCGAACAGCGAGGGACAAGCTGAGTCACAGATGTTGTATTCTCTCCGCAATCCTAGCACCGCCTGACCGCTGCAGTTATTAAAAGCCATAAAGCTAAAAAAAAATTAAATTTTGCTTCGCTTAGATGAATCCTAAATTAAATAATGGTCCCTGCTCCATTCACATCCAAAGCTGCATTTTACAAATCTCATGATTTCCTGAATTTAGAAATTTATACTGCCACCTACTGGTTTTATAGCGGTACAACAATTTTGGGTTTTGCTGCTTTCCCAAATTGTCTCTTCAGAGAGGAAGAGGACTAGAACTCTAGTGCTATCTATAGGAAGTAGCAAGGCTAAAAGTCAATATCCACTCTCTACTGTGCCTTGTCACATGACTTAGGATTTAAAGCCAAACCAAAATCTCAATTTGCAACTCAATTTTGCTTTTGGCTTTAATCCTAAATCAAGACAAGGCTCGTTAGAGAGTCGATATTGACTTTTAGGATTGCAACTTCCAATTTGCAGAAAGGAACTTAAAAGTCTTCTCACCTCGGCATGTCAGGCTTGACATTTCACTCTCCGCAAAGAGAAACGTTGCCATAGTTGCTTTCACATTGTTATTTGGCATGACCCTACTGGTCCAAAATCTGCTCAATCTACTCCGCTTTGTTGCAAACGGTTCTGCTTCCTTTAAAAGTTTTAAATGTAATCTCTTGGGCCTCAATTCAGTATCAGTCACAGCCCCCCACCCGCCATGAGTCATTTATAATACCGATGTATGTGGCAAGGGGACTTTTGTCCCTTTACCACGCTACCTCTGCAACCTTGCTGTTAGCTCTTGAGGTTGCATAGCCAAAAAGCACAGCCAAGGGCAAGACCAGTATTTTGTACCCCCTAAACAGCAAATTGCTAGCATTCCCTAAGTCCCCTCTACCAATCCAGTGTTAAACCCCTTAGCCCCCAAACACATGTATTGTATTTTGAGGGGAAAAAAAAGTAAAAAGTTATATATTTTTTATTCTTTTATAAAAAATGTTTTGTTACTTTTCTTTTTCGTTTTATATGCAGCAATTTTATTATCCTAATTCTGTAGTGAAAAAAAAACCAACTGCTCCCATTGAGATGAAAAAGGCAGACAGATCCAATAGGGGCGAATAGAACAAAAGTATTATAAAAAGAAAAACTTTTTTTATGAAAAAACACTACATGTTTCGAATGCATCCAGCCTTCCTCAGGTGTATAGAAAATAGTCCCATAATATAATTTCCTATACACCTGAAGAAGGCTGGATGCAACCGAAACGCATAGTGTTTTTTTTTAATAAAAAGTTTTTAATTTTAAAAAACTTTTGTTCTATTTGCACCTATTGAATCTATCTACCTTTTTATCTTGACAGGAGCATCCTTTATCTGGTTTCTTTCACTTCATTCAGCTCTGCCGGAACTCCCCATGGAGGATATTTCCACTTTATACCAGGTTGGCTGCACCCACTGGAACTCACTATAGTGCATTTGGAGTTGAGCCTATAGCACAACTTTGCCAAAGATTTTCTAAAATTAGTTATACATTTTTAACTTGCTATGCTGAGAAAGCGCTCTTCTCTCTCATTTTTCCAACCAAAGGAAATTCCATTTATTTATTAATCCTATTCGTAACCCTAACACTAACCCTAACCCTAGCCCCAAATCAAACACTATCACTAACCCTATCCCCAAATCAAACACTATCCCTAACCCTAACCCTAAATCAAACACTATCCCTAACCTTAACTCCAACCCTAACCCTAAATCAACACTATCCCTAACCCTAACTCTAACTCTTACTCTAAATCAAACACTATCCCTAACCCTAACTCTAACCCTTACCCTAAATCAAACACTATCCCTAGCCCTAACTCTAACCCTTACCCTAAATCAAACACTATCCCTAGCCCTAACTCTAACCCTTACCCTAAATCAAACACTATCCCTAGCCCTAACTCTAACCCTTACCCTAAATCAAACACTATCCCTAGCCCTAACTCTAACCCTAACCCTAAATCAAACACTATCCCTAAACCTAACTCTAACCCTTACCCTAAATCAAACACTATCCCTAACTCTAACCCAACCCTAAATCAAACACTATCCCTAACTCTAACCCTAACCCTAAATCAAACACTATCCCTAGCCCTAACTCTAACCCTTACCCTAAATCAAACACTATCCCTAGCCCTAACTCTAACCCTAACCCTAAATCAAACACTATCCCTAAACCTAACTCTAACCCTTACCCTAAATCAAACACTATCCCTAGCCCTAACTCTAACCCTTACCCTAAATCAAACACTATCCCTAGCCCTAACTCTAACCCAACCCTAAATCAAACACTATCCCTAACTCTAACCCAACCCTAAATCAAACACTATCCCTAGCCCTAACTCTAACCCTTACCCTAAATCAAACACTATCCCTAGCCCTAACTCTAACCCTAACCCTAAATCAAACACTATCCCTAAACCTAACTCTAACCCTTACCCTAAATCAAACACTATCCCTAGCCCTAACTCTAACCCTTACCCTAAATCAAACACTATCCCTAGCCCTAACTCTAACCCAACCCTAAATCAAACACTATCCCTAACTCTAACCCAACCCTAAATCAAACACTATCCCTAGCCCTAACTCTAACCCAACCCTAAATCAAACATTATCCCTAGCCCTAACTCTAACCCTATTCCTAAATCAAACACTATCCCTAACCCTAACTCTAACCCTTACCCTAAATCAAACACTATCCCTAACCCTAACTCTAACCCTTACCCTAAATCAAACACTATCCCTAACTCTAACCCTAATCCTAAATCAAACACTATCCCTAGCCCTAACCCTAGTCATAATTTAAAAAAAAAAGTGTAAAAATGTAAAATCTGCTCTTAGTAAAATACTACTACTGACCATATATAACCCCTTTGGAACAACTATACTTGCCCACTCTCCTGGAAAATCCAAAAAGCTCCCCCGAAAAAGGGGACATGTTAGCAAATCTCTTGAGAGCCACTGAGACCTCCTGGAAACCATTGCGTTATGGAAGTTTCTTGTGCAGGTTGCCTGGATGCCACATCATTAGACATTGTGCATCAAACATTCAGTGAAGTCAGAAAAAACCTGTGTTGAAGGCCTAGTAGCTTCATGGTAATGTGCAGTATGGAGGCCTCCACTTATCCTGAGGCATAGGCCACAGGGAGAGCGTGTAAAGAAATCAGAAATCCAACCGCAAGTTTTGCTGTAGTAATACACGGAAATCCAATTTAGTAATTATGCAAATCAGCTCTGTCAAAATATACAAATTTCCAGGCTTGTAATATTCTCCTTGGACTGCACTTTCCTGCCAGTGGTAAAGAAGATTCAGGCCTGACACAAAAATCCGAGTCCCAGCATACACCAAGCGGGATCTAATTGCTTTATTCTTAAGCGGCAAGACAACAGTTGTGTTTGAGCGGCATCGCTGGTCGTGTCTTACATGAGGAAGATGGCAAGGCCTCCCAGTCTGATACAAGCCTGGGGAAATTTCTGAGAAAATCTAGGCAAAGTGGCTGATTGCAGCTTGTCACGAAGTAACAGCTACACATGATTACAGCTCTCATTAGGGATCATTAGAAATGCATTGCTGTCAGATATGGAAAATTCTATCACTGGGTTACAAAGGAGATGAAAGGAAGGTAAACAATTAGGTTTTTGCATTGAGGTCATGATGACGTATGGAAGATACAACTGTCTCTGTGACATGGTAAAGCCAAATGTTCAGCTTCACAAGCTGTCAGGTAACTATTGGTGAAAGAGCATTTCTCAAACCATCCAGATACACCGGCTAAGCAGCGGCTTGTCTTTCCTGGGAAAACGATTGGGAACTGAAATTTGACATAACCTTGATATCAACTGGAGAGTCAGAAGGCCCTATACACATCCGATGGTCATCCAATCCTGCCCAAATTGGTGGGTTCAGCCAACGTTAATCCAATGTGTGTGGTCAACGTTATCCTTGTGTAGGCTCTTATTATTTCCCAGTTGGGCTCCATCAAACACATTAGAGTCCCTTCATCTACTGTACCTTCCCTTTCACTCTCTCTGTCTCGCTGTCCCTTAACTTCTTTGATTTCCATCCAACATGAAACCCTTGCATGAACATACAATGGTCTTGTCAACTAGACCTTCCTTTTACTCAACCCTACAGACAACCTTCTTCTCCCCCTCCTTACTGAATGTACACATGTGGGAGCAGGAAAAGTGGCGTCAGACCAAAGCTCAACAAGTAAAACCCTCCTAGTCGAAATGTAGGCTATAAAGGAAGGCTGTATGCTCTAGGCCCTAGAGTCTAGGGAATGGCCAAAACTAGGATAGACCCATTTTGTGACAGTTCCTAGGTCCACACCCCGGCTATGCCGCACCATATGTACAAGATCCATGTTACGTCATTTAATGATGTTAGCCTAGGGCTACACGCTGACTCTGGTTTTCAGAAAAGTTGTGCATCCAAAAACAATTGTACGATTTCTCTTCTCTACAACTTGCTGTTACATGACTACGATTTGGCCAAGTTGCGGTTGTGGTAGGTCACAGGTTGCAACGTGACCCTAACGACAATCATCAGATGCAATGCAATGTGGCACAGTGATCTTCATTTTAAGTGACACTTATCACTCTACAGCTGTAGACTAAGACATACTGAATAAAATGACTTTTTTTTGGTGCAGCTCCTCAGGAGTGTGCAGTGCAGGAGGGTCTAATATTGCTGTTTGTCCTTCCCAGCAAAGCCGGCACCACCACCCTGCACACCAGGACTTACGATGACTGGGAGGTCCACTCTGCCTAGATTTTAACTCCCAGCCTTCACTGTAGTCGCATGGAGGCTTATCACTCTGCGTGTATGCAGCAGGCTTAGGAGCAGTGCCTACGTCATGCAGCGAGGGTGCTGGCTGTGTTATACAGTCAGCACCCGAAGCTAATTAAAGCTAGCTCTGCTCACAGTTTGCATTTTAATCTCTTAGATATCAATTGTGACAACTGAATTTAAGAGGTTGGAAATGGGAGAAAATACTCCTCCTTATGTCCACTAGTCCCCCAACAAGATTTATATATATGATGTTCATATCACCCTCCTAAAATCTAAAAAAAAAAGATCTCCAAGAGTGATTGAACTAATAAAATATAAAATGAAAAAATATAAATAAAATTAATTCCTAAAATTAGTAGTAAAAAAATATGAATAAAATAATAAAAAAATATAAAATATAAAATTTGTCCCATCCGATGGATATCAAAATGGGAAAAAAAAAAGAAATGCTAAAATCGCTGTTTTGGGGTCACTTTTTTTTTCCTGTTAAATTAAAATCATACAAGCTCGTATCCCCTCCTCAAAATTCAAGTGCTCATACAACTCTATCGGCCAAAAAATAAAAAAATACTGTAGCTCTTAGAATGGGAAAAGCAAAAATCGAAAACCAATATGGATAAGCCGGCACTGGAGCCCTTCCTGCCCGCAGCTCTGCATACATTTCCAGCGTTACTGAACCCATATCTTTGTAATGTAATGATATTACGGTATAGGAGGACAGAAGTAGTATTGAACTTTATTCGAAGGTCTAAGGAGCAGGTGTCCATATCTCACACTTTGCTTTGCTTCTAAACCTGGCCGACCCTACGTCCTGGTGACTCCATGAGATGCATCGTTGTGCCATGTTCTAACTCTTCGATAAGAGCTGCAGAATGTGAAGAACACTCTCCAGCGCTAAATATTTCTCCACCGTGATCTTATAACCGGATTACTGCCCTCTTTTTTTAGAGGAGGATCAAAGGAGCCTTAGACGACTCTGTACAAGACGCGGACTGATGTTAATACTGCACCATCTAGGTCGCAACAAAAAAACTTACGCGGAAACAAAATAAAACACCCATCCATGGAGATGGGCTTAGAATTTCCATAATAAGGCGAAAGGAGTCCAGTGTTATCCTAGGGATGAGCGCGGCGCTGGGGTTGGTGCAGTTCTGAGTTGTTGATTGTGAGATAAAAATAATGTTTACTGTGGAAGCTGCAGTGTGACAGCTCACGCTGAGCCCACAAAACAGAATCCTTCCCCGAAGAGCCCGCAGACTAATTTTTAACACCTCCGGCATGGAGAGATAAATTGACGTGTTTGAAGAAAAACTGAGCAGAGACTGTAAAGAATCTTTGCTTTTAACCCTGCAGTTGTCAGCGAGACCGGATCCAATAAACCTGCACTTATATGCACAAAGGGGGACGCTGAGTAATGAGGGAACGCCTGAGACAGTGATAAGGATCGGACCGGCGTTGTGCCAGATGGCGCCACCTTCTATGTGCTGCCCAGACACAAACAGCCCCGATATGATCCAGTACTGGCAAAGTTATAGTAATAGTTTATCCTACAGAAGTAGAGAGCGTAATACTGATATCTCTGACAGATAGGTAGAAGATACACACATGGACAAAATTGTTGGTACCTTCTGGTAAAATAAGAAAAAATAAAGAATACTGGCCTGGACAAAAATGATAGCTACATAGGTTCAAAAAAGACTCAGGTCCATCTAGTTCCCATAACTTAATATTTTGCTGCACAACCTTTTGAGGCAAACACTGAAGACAAACAATTTAATAAACTCTCAACGAGACCTCTGCACCGGTCAACTGGTATTTTAGCCGACTCCTCATGAGCAAACTGCTCTTTGTGTCTGAGGTGTGGAGGCGCCTTCTCCAGACTGCAGGTTTCAGCTCCTTCAACAGATGTTCAATATGATTCAGAAAAGTCCAATGCTTTGCTCTCAGCCATTACTGGATGTTTTTAGTTGTTCGTTTTAGGCCATTATCCTGTTGGAGGACCCATGACCTGTGACTCAGACCGAGCTTTCTGACACTGGGTAGCACATTTCGCTCCAGAAGGCACTGATAGTCTTGAGATTTCATTGTACCCATCACAGATTCACATCATCCTGTTCCAGATGCAGCAAATCAGCCCCAAAACATAACTGAGCCTCCACCATGTGTCACAGTAGGTACGATGTTCTTTTTCTTTGAATGCTTCATTCTTGCAATTGTGATTTGCTAAACAACTCCGTTTCTGTCTCATCTGTCCAAAGAATGTTTTCTCAGCTTTGTGGCTTTTCAATATAAAATTTGGCAAATTCCAGTCTTACTTTTTTATGATTTGTTTTCAACAATGGTTTCCTCCTCAGTTGTTTTATATGAAGTCCACTTTGGCCAAGACAGCGACTAATGGTGCGATCTGACACTGATGGACCTTGTCCTTGGAAGTTCAACTATAATCTCCTTGGAAGTTGTTCTGGCCTCTTTGATTACCCTTCATATTATCTGTTTCTTCAATTTGTCATCAATTTTCCTTTTACGTCTACATCCAGGGAAGGTCGCTACAGTCCCATAGACCTTACACTTCTGAATAATATGTGGAACTGTACTAACAGGAACATAAGGCTGTTTGGAGATGGTTTTATTGTTCTTACCTTTAACATGCTTGTCTATATTTTTTTCTAATCTCCTGAGACAACTATCTCCTTAGATTTCTTTGGTCCATGTTTAGTGTGATACTATCCATGATAACAAACAGCACAGTGACTAGTTTTCACCCTCAAAATAGGTGACTGACAGATTACAAATTTGTGGACACCTGTAATGCTAATTACAGGACACCTTTAACAAGTCCCTATGGTCAAATTATTTTCAATCTTTTCTAGGGGTATGATCATTTTTGTTTAGGCCATTTTAATTTTTTTTCTGTTGAAATACAATTAAAAAGCAATGTCTAATTCTCAGTTGATATTCTGAAAATTTAAATTGAATATTAATTTTGTTCGTTTCAATTTAGTTCAGTGATCATTATGGGTTATTCTTACTTTTACAGAAGGTACCAACAATTTTGTACATGTGTGTACATAGGATTTTTTTTTAAATAGCTCTGGTAAAAGAAAGCTGCACCGTGACTGGTTGCGAAGTTTATGTATGTTTATACTACATATGGCCACCCGATGGTTGTAACGAGTATTGCGGCCTGCCAAGGGTTGTTATGATAAGGTATGTATAGAGATGAGCGAACCAGAACTGTAATGTTCGGGGATTTTACTGGACACCTTTTGTCTAGTGCTAAACTCCAAACACGGGCATCTCTCGGAAGTCCATTTTGTGCTTGGAGGTGTGAGGGAGGCAGAGCTCCCTAGCTCTTACTACGACCATTTAACAGCCCCTTTACAGCATCAAAGTTCGGGTTCCCATTGACTTCTTTGCTGTTCGGGTTCAATTCGGGTAGAGTTCTGGTACCTGAACTGAACTTTGGACTAAAGTTCAATCGAACCTGGCGAACCCGAACATCCCTAGGTATGAAATTTGTGTCAGAAATAAAAGAAAAATTGTGGAAAGTTATAATTTACTTAGTGACGCCTCCCGGTTTACGTGACTAACAAAAAAGTTGCACTCTGTAGCGCTATAGCATGTAAATGTTAGAACCTTGCTGTTAGGTTTTTTTTCCTTTGCTGGTCACATGACCTTGTTGGCCTATTTAATCCTGCTCCGCCCTTCTGGCTTTGCTGGACTTCATTGTATATCTACTTTCTAGCTAGCCTGTGCTCTGTATCTATCTCTGTTAGTTTGCTTGGTCTACGGACCTCTATGTTCTATCTATTTTGTTTGTTCGTCTGTCTGCTACTATTTCTGTTAGGAGGTGTCCCATATTCCTCCCAGTCCTTAGTACTTGTAGGGATTCCCTCCCCACATCTATAGGTCTCCGTACAGACTAGATTAGGACTTTAGCAGGTCTGATCGCAGGATCAGGTTCCCTGTTACATCGTAGGGATTCAGCTGAGTTCTATCGTAGGGACAGATCTCCTCTCTTTCCTTAGCTCTGGTAGCAGAACATAACAGTAAGTCCAGCCAGCAAATTCTCTAAGGAAAGATTTTTCTGTTCCATCATGGTGTCGGTTCAGGATTTGGCTCATCGCCTGCAGGGACTCTCTCTGGAGGTGGCCGAGCTCCGTCAGCACGTGAGTAACTGTCCTGGAGCACATTTCTTGGAGCCTAAGGTATGTTTGCCGGATTTATTTTTTGGTGAACACCGAGAATTTTTTTCATTTAAAAATGCTTGCTTATTGTATTTTCGTTTGAGACCTAAGTCCTCTGGGGATGAATCCCAGCGCGTAGGGTTCATAATGTCACTTTTGCGCAAAGAGCCTCAGGAGTGGGCCTTTTCTTTGCAACCTAGTGATTCATGCTTCAGATCAGTGGATAGTTTTTTTTCTGCTTTGGGACTATTATATGATGATCCTGACCGTGTCGCATCAGCTGAGACTGAGTTGAGACGTTTAAAACAAGGATCGGGTAATGTGGAAAAATATTGTACACATTTTCGTCGTTGGTCCACTCAAACAGGGTGGAACGATTCTGCTCTGAAAAGTCTATTTCTTGCTGGGCTCAGTGAAAGGGTTAAAGACCTGCTAATTGCTTATCCTACACCTGAGGATTTGCAACAGGCTATGCAATTAGCTATACGGGTGGATAGGAGACTGCGTGCAAGGGTTAATGAGAGCAAATCCTCTGCTATGTCAGTTTCTGGTTATGAGAATGTGTGTACTAACAGTGGTGAACCGATGGAGATTGGATCGGTGGCACCTCGCTCTCAAGAAAAAGACCGTCGTTTTTCGGAAGGCTTGTGTTTCTATTGCGGAAAATCTGGTCATTTGATTAAAGGCTGTGAGCTTCGTATGAAGAAAGAAAAAAAAATGGTCAGTCACGCCCGTATTGCCTGTTTAAATTCCAAGGGTGTATTTTTAGCTGCTTCCACGATTGCTCAGAAAAAATTGATGGAATTTCGGGTGTTTGTTGATTGCGGGTCTACACTGAATGTAATTGATGGGGGATTCGTGGAAAAACTCAATTTAAAACCTGAACCTTTATCATCCCCCATTGCTGTGGTTTCTGTGGATGGCTCCCCTTTGAAGAATATTACTCTCAAGGTCAGTGAATTTCCTCTCACTATTAATGGTGTTCACCATGAGAAATTGGATTTGGTAGTGTTGAATAACTTGCCTTCTCCAGTAATATTGGGTTTGCCCTGGTTAAAATTTCACAATCCTGTACTGGATTGGTCTACCAGTGAAATTAAATCCTGGAGCCATAAATGTTATGACAAGTGTTGTAACGGGCGTATTGCAGCTTTGGATAGGGGAGAATTGCCTGTTCCTATTCAGGATTTTTGGAGAGTTTTTTCTGAGAAAGAATCGCAGGTTTTGCCTCCCCATAGAGACTATGATTGTTCTATTGAATTTGTCCCTGGAGCGACTCTTCCTAAGAGTCGTTTATTTAACCTTACTATTCCTGAGAGGAAGGCTTTGGAGGAATACATACAGACAAGCTTGGCCGCCGGTCACATTAGGCCCTCTAAGTCTCCTGTGGCGGTTGGATTTTTTTTTGTAAAAAAAAAGGACGGTGGTTTACGTCCTTGTCTGGATTTTCGTGAGATTAACAAAATTACGGTACGCAATCCTTACCCACTGCCATTGATTCCTGATCTGTTTAACCAGTTATTGGGGGCCAAGTGGTTCTCTAAAATTGACCTTAAGGGGGCATACAATCTGTTGCGCATGAAGGAGGGTGATGAATGGAAGACTGCTTTTAACACTCCTGTGGGTCATTTTGAGAATCTGGTTATGCCTTTTGGTCTTACTAATGCTCCTGCATTTTTTCAGAATCTGATTAATGACATCCTTAGACCTTTGATCGGTAAAAATGTGGTTGTGTATTTGGATGACATTTTGATTTATTCGCCAGATCTGGAGTCTCATTGGCGGAGCGTGCGTGAGGTATTACAGTTATTAATGGACAATTCGCTTTTTGCTAAGCTGGAGAAATGTGAGTTCGCTGTACAGAGAATTAGTTTTTTGGGCTACATTATCTCCAGCAAAGGTTTTGAGATGGATCCGGTTAAGGTTCAGGCTGTGCAGGAATGGCCTAGGCCTATTGGTTTGAAATCGATACAGAGGTTTTTGGGTTTCGCCAATTACTATAGAAAGTTCATAAAAATTTTTTCTAGTATTGTCAAACCTCTGACTGATCTCACCAGGAAAGGTGCTGATGCGGTTCAGTGGTCTTCTGAGGCCATTGAAGCTTTTGTGTATCTCAAGGAGAGGTTCACCTCTGCTCCCATCCTTATGCAGCCTGATGTTACTAGGCCGTTTTTGGTTGAGGTTGATGCTTCCTCTGTGGGGGTTGGCGCAGTATTGTCTCAGGATAACGGGGATGGATTACATCCCTGTGCCTTTTTTTCAAAAAAATTTTCGGAGACTGAATTGAATTACGATATTGGTAATCGGGAATTATTGGCTATTAAACTCGCATTTGAACACTGGCGCCACTTCTTGGAAGGTGCGGAATTTCCCGTTCAGGTTCTTACGGATCATAAAAATCTGATATATCTTGATGCTGCCAAGCGCCTGAATGCCCGTCAGGCTAGGTGGGCACTGTTTTTCTCGCGGTTTAATTTCTCCGTTACTTACATCCCTGGTACTAAGAATGTTAAGGCGGATGCCTTGTCTCGCAGTTTTTCTCCCATAGTCGGTGCTGAGAAAGAGGAAAACATTTTACAAGAAGGTGTTGTGATAGCTGCTTTAGACTCCGTTTTGGAAGATGAGATTCTTAAAGCTCAGGAGAATGCCCCATCTAACACTCCTCATGGGAGGTTGTTTGTGCCTGGGACCTTTAGGAGAGATTTGTTTGTTGAGTGTCACGAATCTCGGTTGGCAGGTCATCCCGGAATCTCTGAGACCAAGAGACTGGTGGGTCACAGTTTTTGGTGGCCTGGATGGCAGAAGGAAGTCATTAAGTGGGTGCGCCAATGTACTATATGTGCTAGATCTAAGTCCTCACATACTCCTGCTGCGGGGTTGCTTTGTCCTTTGGAGGTCCCCAGTGCTCCTTGGACACATTTGGCTATGGACTTTATAACTGACCTTCCCCCCTCTGAGGGTTTTACTGTCATCTGGGTGGTCGTGGACCGTTTTAGCAAGATGTGTCACTTGGTTCCCTTCGTCAAACTGCCCTGCGCTAAAACTCTCGCTAAGGCCTTTGTCAAGGAAATTGTCAGACTTCATGGCGTTCCTACTGACATTGTTTCTGATAGGGGTCCTCAGTTCGTGGCTCGTTTTTGGCGTGCCTTTTGTGACAGGTTGGGAATTCATTTGTCGTTTTCGTCCGGATATCATCCTGAATCTAATGGCCAGACAGAAAGGAAAAACCAGGATGTTGAGCAGTTCTTGCGTTGTTTTGTGGCAGACAATCAAGAGGGGTGGTCTGAGTTTCTGCCACTTGCCGAATTTGCTCTGAACAATCATACATCTTCTTCTGCTGGTTGTTCGCCTTTTTTTTGTTGTTCTGGGAGACATCCGTCGTTTGGGTCGTTCTCCAAGTTGGGATCTGCCGTGCCTGAGGAGGAGAATTTTTCCGGTGATTTGGAAAGAGTTTGGACGGATGTGCGTGGTAATCTTCAGGAGGCCAACAGAAAATCTAAAGACTACTTTGATAGGAAACGACAGGAGGTTTTGTTCGCTGTTGGTGACATGGTTTGGTTGTCCTCTAGGAATCTGCGGTTGAGGATTCCTTCTAAGAAATTGGGTCCCAAGTTTGTAGGGCCCTTTAAGGTGCTTCAGGTTGTCAACCAATCTGCTGTTAGGTTGGAGGTTCCTACCTCCTGGAGAATTAATCCGGTCTTTCATGTCTCTCTGTTAAAAAAAGCTGTTGTGTCGGATGGTGACGCCTCTGCCTCTGTTCCTCCGGTGGTGGAGGACGGGGAATATGAAATTTCTCGCATCCTTGACTCTAGACGGTATAGAGGTAGTTTGCAGTATCTTGTGGCCTGGAAAGGTTTCGGACCCGAGGATAACTCTTGGGTGAGGTCAGATGATGTTTCCGCGTCCAGACTTATCAGAGCGTTTCACAGGAGATTTCCTGATAAGCCTGGTCCTAGGGGATCCGGAGGATCCTCTTAGAAGGGGGGGTACTGTTAGAACCTTGCTGTTAGGTTTTTTTTCCTTTGCTGGTCACATGACCTTGTTGGCCTATTTAGTCCTGCTCCGCCCTTCTGGCTTTGCTGGACTTCATTGTATATCTACTTTCTAGCTAGCCTGTGCTCTGTATCTATCTCTGTTAGTTTGCTTGGTCTACGGACCTCTATGTTCTATCTATTTTGTTTGTTCGTCTGTCTGCTACTATTTCTGTTAGGAGGTGTCCCATATTCCTCCCAGTCCTTAGTACTTGTAGGGATTCCCTCCCCACATCTATAGGTCTCCGTACAGACTAGATTAGGACTTTAGCAGGTCTGATCGCAGGATCAGGTTCCCTGTTACATCGTAGGGATTCAGCTGAGTCCTATAGTAGGGACAGATCTCCTCTCTTTCCTTAGCTTTGGTAGCAGAACATAACAGTAAACATGAAATATATGAATTTTGAATTGCATTACTGTGGTAGAGAACAGGAAAAAACGAAGATACTTAGTGCATAATTTGACCAATTCATGCATGCCCAGCAGCCACGGCAAGGCAACCCTCATTGCTGGGAACCTATCCTCTCCTAGGCTCCTTGGAAAAGAGTGGAATCACAGAGGCTGCTGCTTAATTCAAAAGGTGTGTCAAAGTACAAGTCAGTATGGGTGTTTCCATTATATCGAGGGCCTAAATAATACTTCCATATGTGCAACTTAAATATAGCACCAAGTAGAGTAGGGTGTCTCAAAGCAGATGCCCCTCTTGATAACCACTGCAGTGGTCCCTGGGTAAGGATGATTACGAGTGAAAAACCTCCTTCATGATGCGATTAGTTTTGTAAAAAGAGGTGTCCTGAGATGAGTGGTGTGAGATAATTAACTTTTAAAAGTGAATTTTGGCCCCCAAACAGTTGTTGAATATTTATCATGAGAAATTGGAGTCTGTAACGAGGTAAGGGTGGACTCGTCTACAGACATCTGCTGTACACATTTTAGCAGTACGCCATTCCAGCACCATTTTTTTCCCATGCTCTATTGCAATTTTCACGCAGAGATTGACATTCCCAGAGCCGTACAGTAACTCCATTGACCAAGCTCAGTCTCGACAGACTTGGGAAGTAGAAAAGGTCATTGTGATCTGTGCACGGATCACTCCGGAGTGCCGCTATTTATACACAAAGGTTAAACTGTGCAGAACGAGCAGATGTGAGGGTGGCTTCACATACGTAGACGGACCACCACTGGGACGCAGCGAGAGCCCTTAAATCACCGCTCGCTCATTCCACACCATAAATGTAAATTATTGATACTGCGGTTGGCCGTGCCGGGAGACAGGACAACGTTAAAGCCTCCGGTGTCGCTCTGAGCGCACATGTGCAATATGTGGGATTACAAATACAATTTTCTTTTTTTCATTACTTGCTTATAAATCTCCAAAGGATCAGATCTTGGAAGCCGAGAAGAATTTCATTACTTATTCAATATTTAACAACAGATGTAAGATGCATTTAAATAGCAGAAGCCGGGAGCACCAGTCATTACACGCCGAAAATGCAATTGTGCAAATGACCGGATTGTGTCTGGAGCGAGGAGGCGACGGCTCGTTCGTGAGCAGCACGGGATGCAAAGACTTTATTACGTTCATTATCACGGCCCAAAAAATTACCTCCACTTCTATATGCAAACTTCAGCCAACAACAAAAACCTTACGTTTTATTACATTTAATTCTACGAGCTTTTGTTTTCATCTTCAGTAAAATTCGCTTTCAATTTTGTTCTTCTCGTCTTTCAAGGACTAGAACATTTTTTTAGTTTTTCGATCGATGGAGTTATACCAGGGCTATCAGTTGTCATTTTTATCACTACAATTTCGGAGTCCATACAACTTTCTCATATCTTTTTATTCCATTATTTTGGGGAGGAGGCAAAGTATCCAAAAAAAACATTCAACTGGCTATTTTTCCTTTTTTTTCAGTGTTCACAATCAGGGACAACTATGATATTTTATTTTTTATATGATATTTTTTATATTATTATATGTTTTTTATATTATTATTTTATTATACTAACACTAACTTTTTTACATTTCAATTATATTCTTAAAAATTGATTGGGTGATTTGAAATTTTATATATATATTTTTTATTTATGTTTTTCAATCTTTTATATATTTTATATTTTTGTACATATTTTATATTTGTTTTTTTATGTATTTATTTTTTCAATCTTTTATCTTCCTATGGCACTTGAACCTGTGTTTGGTTGTAAAATACACTGTATTACTGTAATATTGCAGTCCACTGTAAAATTACCATTCTCCTATGAAACATGGCCGCTATGACAATGCCATCGGCACAACGCAATTGCGCTGAGGATGATGATGGGCGTCAGAAGTGACACCAACACCCCATTTGACAGCAGCATCAAAGAGGTCAATTGGCTATGATATGAGCAAGATCCGATCGCAGCTGTTAGATTTGGGTGCTGGCTGTATAACACAGCTGGCGCCCATGTATGGAGCAGGCTAAGCTTCTGTGCATATATGGAGGATGTCGTCAATGGAGATCTGGGCCGAGTGGGTTTCCCAGATGCAAGCACTAGTAATTAATTCCATAGATATTATCGACACTGTCCCCATTGGGGCTCACAATCTACATTCTTTATCAGTATGTCTTTGGAATGTGGGAAGAAACCAGAGAACCCGAAGGAAACCCGCGCAAACACGGGGAGAACATACAAACTCCTTGCAGATATGATATTGTCCTTGGTGGGATTTGAACCCAGGACCCCAGCGCTGCAAAGCCATAATGCTACACTGAGCCACCACCTAACAGAGAGAAGGCAGGAAGATTTACCAATCCTTCTATTTTGGCAGTACCAAAGTTGGAATAAAGAATCTTGGAGTAGATATGTTCCTTTTTAATTAGGTAAAATAACATAAGTTATTTAGAAAATATACCGAAAAAGTAATAAAATCCCACATGGGGCCATTTGCTCCAGGTCCTCAGAGAAGAACCAAGGGCCGCCAGAAGATGCTCCAAACCTGAAGAGAACTGTCGTAGTTTTAGAAGAGAAAGTCTACAAATATACAATATATAAAACACATACATGAAAACAAAATACCTGAAGAAAAGTTTACGTGAAACACACAAAAGGTTAAATACTAAGAGAAAAGTATTTTTCAGGAAATCTGCCATATGGTGTCTGTATAACCTGAATCATCATCACAATCGAGCGGCTGAAAATAACTTCAGCGCCACTACCAACGCAGTTTTCTAAATCCTGCCGGAGCCCTTTATAACACTTCCCCGGAATAGAAGAATGTCTGTCTTATGTCACTCCTACTCATTAAGATGTTTCCCTTTCTTAAGACAAATTCCATTCATTACCGCTCCAAGATGGCATAACCTTTGATAGGTTCCACTTCATAACCACTGGGTGGCATCGTAGTGACACATGTAGAATAAGCATCTCCTGACAGAGTATTGCAAAATTATGATTTTCTTTAATCAAGCAGGCATAATGTCCTGCCAGACCCTTTACCCAATTTATTTTCTTGTTTTAGAAGATCTGAAAACAAAGATCTGGATGACATAGTCGCCAACAGTCCTAATTTTGCAGACTACAAAAGGGGCTGGGTTTAGCAAAGCCACTCAAAAAAAAAGGGTACTTTGCGGGTGGAATGTCTTGAAATTGCATTCTATATGTTGGCATTTATGACAATGTTTAGTCAACAACTAATGGTTAAAAAATGAGACCTTTAGGAACAAGTCAACAACTAATGGCTAAAAAAAATGAGACCTTTAGGAATAAGTCAACAACTAATGGCTAAAAAAATGATCCATTGTATTCACAGCATAAAGTGATGACTTTTGTCATAATATAAAAATAAGCCAAAAATAAATAAATTAAAAAAAAAAAACTCTATAAGAGGGAATTAATGACAACCACTCTCGCTTCAGGAGCAGCGGCGCCTTTCTCAACACAGTCTGGGAACATCCTGAGCCTAGGTACTTTAAATTTTGGAGTATAACTATAATACGCTCCACAACACAATGAAATTTCTAATAATAGTAAGCAATGATGTGTTAAATTGAGACACTTCCAGCCTGAATACTATAAGCTTCACAATGGATTTAAGGTCTGAGCTTACTTTACTCCATCTATTTAGTGTCAGCTTATTGCTTTTAGCTGTGATTTCCAAAATGTCATTTTTTAAAAAATTACACGGCAACATTTTATAGTAATTTGTAAGTCATAAAAAAAGAACACGTATTGTTTTATAGAGAGGAAGGTTCAAGGTAAGAACATAAAGCTCCGCAGGTTTAACCATTGTCTTTTGTCGGGAAGCCGTCAGAATTTTTGGGGGGATTTTCTCTATGTAGGGTACAGGCTGGTACTGGGTCAGCAGGTTTTTGCTATTTATAGGGCATAATATAGGGCAAGTGAGCCTGATTCCAATGATGTATCACTTAGTTTACTGGGTAAAGCAGTTGTGACACAGAGTTGTTTTAGATGCCGCAGAGCTCAGAAAGCTGCCACCAGGCTCCCTATGTACATTGTTTATTGAGAGTGAGCTGCTTATCACAGGAGGGGGCGGAGTCGGACAACTTGGCATGATGCAGCTAGTCCCAGTAGTGATATTCTCCTTGTGATAAAACTTTCATTGTAAGAAAACAACAGCGCACAGTCTGATAAGTGACACATTGCTGAATTCAGTGTCTCAGCTGCTACCTCATGCTGTCCTCAGATTACATAGCAAAAACCTGCTGGCTGATTCCCTTTAAGCAGAACTGATGCTACATTGAAAAAAAAAAGTAGGCAAATTAGCTCTCTCCAGAAGAGAAAAAAATTATCTCTCAAGTGGCACCTATAAGAGTTAGCTCCTTTTAACTTCCATTTTTTTTTATATATAATTTGTCCAGTATTAAAAGTTACAAAACTTTGCAAATTTCTTTATTAGGGAATTTATCTTCATTCAGTAACAAAAATAAATTCAAGTGGCTTTTTCTCAGTCTATTTGCTGCATTCAGCTGCACTGATATCAGAAAGTACTCATTTGGAGTACAGATGATGGCAGTGAAGGGTCACCAATCTGTACTATCAGTCCTAGTGAGACCCAAAAAAGAATCACACCAAGTCCGAGTTTGAACCGTTATTCACATCGTAATCGGCTTTGGTCTATGAGTGCTTGGGAAACATCGGACTGCACTCGGATGACATCTGAGTTCAGTCCAATTTTCACACACTGATAGAATGGAGAAGATGGAAACAATTTTTTTCCCTTTTTTCCCTCATCCCTAAAAATCGGATCACACTGTGATCACACTCTGAACAAACTCTGATCAGAGTGTGAGTAGTACAATTGTCCCAATTCTCTCGGATGAGAGAATATATGCTGGTGTGACCCCAGCCAAACTGTGAGTATTCTACTGCAGGAGATTTTTCTCATGAGCAGACCACTCAGAGGAGAAGAAGAGGGACAGGTGCTGACAATTTCACTGCCATCATCTGTACTCTAATTAGTACATTTTGATATCAATGCAGCTAATGACAGAAGCAGAGGATTAGAAGCCATTTACATACCATCCCCTAATAAAGTGATTTGAGAAGTTCCTAACTTTCCATAAAGGACAAAATTATATAAAAAAAAGAAAGTTTAGTTACTCTTTAAGTCTTGCAACACGACTTGAGATTTTTGGCTAAGCCAGATACCCTTCTACAGAAAAGTTTTTGGCGTACAAGGGCGTCCCACTCAGCCAGTCAAATCCCACTCTACACTGATAAGGGGCAAGTGTCTCAAAAGTTGTCTACAGATGGGAGTCATGCGTCAATGCTCCTTAAAGTGCCAGGCAGTGACTTATAGCTTCCTCAAATAGGTGACACCTATAGCTGTTACAGATCTTGCATTTAACTTTTGCCTATGGCTTTTAATACGGACCCTGGACATGAGTATATTAGAAATAGTACTCCTCTTTCTCAGAGGCTGCATCTGTTATTGCAGCACTTAGCTGCAATACCAGTCATAGCCTATAGAAGAAGAGGGCACTGTTTCTAAAAAAAAACTTTTTTCTAATTTCATGAAGTCTTTTTAAAGTCTGATAATTTCTCGGAAACTATCTTTCACCTTGTTAGCAGCAGGTAAATTGGCTTTTCCCCCCTTTTATTTGCGTCTACCATGTGCAGTGTGATTTTATTGCATAAGTCACTAATTACATTACATCAATTTGTCCAATAATGGAGCAATTTCTATTTCCCGAGGGGCTGTGTTGCCCCCCTGGCCTCTTTTTTCATGTGAACGCTCTGGAGTGTTTGATATCGGCGCCGATAACCACATGAAGCCGGTGCAGCCACTTCTAATTACCTCTAATCTCCTAATTAATATTTAATAAATTCCTGCAGTTTGTCAGGTAATCAAATAATTGCAGATTCAGAGGACCACAAACAAGCCAGATTTCCTCAGTCCCTCTCATGAATATGTATGAGTAATTTGCATGAAATGCAGAAACGGTGAACTGAAATTAAGGTTAATTAGCATAGGTAGACGAGCGCCTGGAAACGATCAGCCGCTCAAGGCTTTTAGCTGCTCCTCTCACGACTAAATCACCATGATGGTAACCTCTGCCATTAATATTTATTTCATTACCTGCGCTTAGTAAATATCACTTTTATATACATTTTTCTTTTTTGAGCAGGAACTGAATTCTTTTATGGGTTTTGGGTTCTGCTGGGAAAAGGAGGCGATCCAGGAATTTCATAAGATGTAAAGGTAGGATGACAGTGATATTTGGATATGTCCAAAATTTGATGACATCAATATACAGTTCTGAATTTGCCAGGACTGTTTATAATTTTTTGGAAAATTATTCTTCAGAGCTGCACTCACTATTCTGCTGGTGCAGTCACTGTGTACATACATTACTGATCTTATACTGATCCTGAGTTACATCCTGTATTATACTCCAGAGCTGCACTCACTATTCTGCTGGTGGAGTCACTGTGTACATATGTGGCACCCCAGGGATCTGGTTTCCACAGTAACAGCAATGTTATGTCTGAGAGCAGGTGGGAGGTCTCTTGGTCAGGAATCCTATGCATGCCACACCTCCTGCCCAGTCCTGGGAGGGGAAGAACTTCCCCTATATAAACCTAGGGCTGAGGCAGGGTGAGTGAGTAGAGAAGAAGTAGAGACAGAGAAAAGAAGCAAATATAGGAACAGAACATCAGGAGCTCTGTGGGAGCAGTGTTACAAGGAGTCAGGGGCTGGCAGCTGCAGAGCTCGCCCTGACTGAGAAGATTTCTTACCGGACCCGGAGTCCGAGGCTGTGGGGACTAACTCCTACCCAGCAGCAGAATCCGTCAGGCAGGGGATTCCAGGTCCTCTGGCCAAGAAACCCGAAGGCACGGTCACACGCATGGGACCAGCACCGCCGTCGTGGAGTGGAAGCTACTAGAAGGCCCCGAGTCACCGGCCATACGGGTGAGCACCACACGGTACACTCAGGGACGTGGGCTACTTATACCCGCCTCTAGCAAGGTAGCCAGAAGAGTACAGTTAGTTTGGGAGGCCTACAACTCCGCCTGGCCAGGGGAGATCCCATCTGCTCAAGGACTGACCAGGCCCCAATCGCTAGCCAGTACTCCGGGAGGGTCTATCTTTGTCACCAGTAAAGACCCTGAACTACACCGTACCGTCTCCGAGTGGTTCCTGCTACCCCCATCATCCACGTCGGCTGCCCTGAGGCCATACCCCTCCCGTTGGGGGTTATACTATCACGCTGCACAATCCTACCACCGGCCTCAGCGGTCTGCTCTGCAGCAGCAGCTCCTTAGCTGTACTCAACGGGTGGCGTAGTCGTCCAACATCTACCGCTGATACATCGCCGCTCAGTTTGACTCCCTGGGCACGGACCGGGTCACCGCCACGAGACTACAACCCTCAACAGATCCGGCTCCGGGTAAGCTCCCGCGTGCGCAACGCAGCGCGACACAGGCCCAGGGGCGCGTCAACTTTTGGCGTAGTCGGCAGGATTTCGTGCCCGCAACCACCGGGTACTGCGTGCCTGAAAGAGACTGTTCAAACTTACCTGTGGTGAAGATTCCCGCCATCCGGCGCCATCTTCAGCCTTCTTCCCGCCATCGGTGAAGATTCCCGCCATCCGGCGCCATTTTCAGCCTTCTTCCCGCCTTCCGTGGAGTTTTCCCGCCGTTGGACGCCATCTTGAAGACGTCGCGCGGGAAGAAGAGGGGCGTGGACTCCGAAAGCGTGCGAGAACTGAAGCCCCGCCTCACGTCCGGACGTCGCGTAAGGTCCTGGAAGGAGCCCAGCAGACGCCGACGTCACAGGAGCGCGACGGAAGGTCCTCAACCCTGACGATCTACTGCGGAGCCGCGGCCTACGGAAGAGGATCATCGCAAGGTAGGCCACGGTCCACTAGGGGGGAGGAGGATGTCGGATACGGAGGAGAGCTTCACTGCCTCAACCCCCGCCAGCGCCATCGCTGATGCAGTCATGCCTTTCACCATGCCCTATATCCCGGGAGCGGCCTGGCTACCCCAGTACTCAGGGGAGTCACATACCCTGCATGACTTTAGAGAAAAGCTGGATAGCCTCTTCCAGGTGTACCCCCTCACAGAAGAGCAAAAAGTGAGCATCCTGGTGGCCCAATTAACTGGGGCAGCCCGAAGGGAGGTAAAGTCCTGGCCACCTGGGGGGAGGACTGTCGCAGGGATACTAACCCGGCTGAGGGACACCTTTGATACCCGCACCTCAGCCGAGATCAAGCTTAGATTCTACGGGTGCAAACAGCGGGCACATGAGAGTATAAGGGACTATGCCCTGAACCTACAAGAGGCCCTGAGAGCCATTAAGCAGACCGACCCTGACGGCGTGGGAGACGAGGACAGGCTGTTGACTGAACAATTTATAGAGGGTTTATATTGCAATGCCCACCGAACCCAGTTGCGGGCAATGGCCTTACAGGACCCTCATCTGGGATTTGCACAGTTCAAGGACAGAGCCATCCGGGTGCTCCGAGAACCGGCACCAGGTGGCGTTGTGACCCACAGACGCCCCACTACTACTTACCACCAGGAGGCGGCGCCCTTGTCGGCAGGGCCTGTGGGAGCTGATGCGCAGGCTTTGAGCAATGACCCGGCTCCAGACCTGCACCATCAGGTCCAAGAGCTAGCTAAAAGCGTTGCTGCGCTAACCCGAACTGTGCAGTCTTTACAGGTTTCTACTCCAGGGAAGATCCAGCTGGCATCCGGATCGGAGCACATCCCGTGGCGTCGACCAAGGGGGACCCCACCGGCCAGAGGAAGACCCAGCGACCGATACAACGAGGACGGACGACCCATCTGCCGCCGCTGTAATCAACCCGGACATATGGCAAGGTACTGTCCTTTAAACTGGCACAACCTAGGGTAGAGGGCCAACCCCTAGGAAAAAGATCATCAGGCCCATCGAACTGGCGCGACAAATATGTGGGAGGACGTCCAGTCTTGCCTGTGGTACTGGATGGCATTCCTATGAGTGCCCTACGGGACACCGGGTCACAGGTCACCACCATCCCGTACGTGCTCTTCAAGCAGTACTGGAATGACTCGGATATTACCCGCTACCCTGACGACGACTTGAGTATCATCGCCAGCAATGGTCAGCCCGTGCCACAGATCGGATTTAAAGAGGTGACCATTAAAATTGGTAGAGTTGAACTGGCAGCACAGGGACTGATCATTGTAGACATTGACAAACACGAGAGTCACCCAAAGATAACTCTAGGAACTAATGTAATTGAAAATTGTCTTGCAGAGGTGATTTTCCTTTTACAGCAGGTTGCCAAGAACGCCAGCTCCGGCGAGCAGCGAGTGCTCCAAAAAGAGATCCGGGCACTGATGCGACGGCAACAGGTGGAACTCTCCGGCGGTGAGATTGGTAGCGTGAGAATGTGTGACCCTTTCCCTATTGCCATGCCCCCAAAAAGTGAAATGATGATTTGGTGCCGGGCAGCTATTGGTCTGAGAGGTAGAGATTACCAGGCAATGGTAGAACCAGTTTACTCAGACAGTAGGCCCACCATCTTGACAGCACGGGGGGTGGTTAATGTACGCCATGGGAGGGTGCCCGTTCGCATAATCAATATCGGGAAGAGGGAAGTGTACCTGCCCCGGTATGCCACGCTAGCCAAATTATATACCATTAACCAAAATGCTATACAATCTGTGGAACCCTTGCCTCCATCTCACCCGGAGGAAGGTAACGGCTCTAAGAAAACAATGGAGGACTGGTGTCAGCAACTACATTTGGGTACTGACTCCACTCCCTCACACCAGAAACAGGGAGTCTATCGGGTGGTTCAAGAGTACGAGAGAGTGTTTAGTAAACACCCGTTAGACTTCGGGCGAGTCAAGGGGGTAGAACACCACATCCCCACGGGAGACCATCCTCCCATAAAAGAGAGGTATCGACCCGTACCCCCTGCACACTACCAACACGCCAAGGGGATGCTTAGAGACATGAAGGAGGCTGGGGTGATCAGGGATAGCTGTAGCCCCTGGGCAGCTCCACTAGTCTTAGTCAAAAAGAAAGACAACACCATGAGGATGTGTGTAGATTACCGGAAAATCAACCGTATCACACACAAGGATGCGTACCCCTTACCAAGGATAGAGGAGTCTTTGGCTGCTTTAAGATCTGCTAACTTCTTCTCTACCTTGGATCTCACTAGTGGGTACTGGCAGGTTCCTGTAGCAGAGGCGGAGCGGGAGAAGACCGCATTCACCACCCCGATGGGACTTAGCGAGTTTACCTGCATGCCGTTCGGACTCTGCAACGCACCAGGAACCTTCCAACGATTAATGGAGTGCTGTCTGGGCGGAAACGCAAGACAGTGACCCTGCTGTCCGGCTGGTGAAGGAGATGCTGACTCAGCCAGAGGCTCGCCTTGACCCAGACGCTCCGGAGGAAGCCAAGCAACTGTGGGCAGAAAAGAGTAGACTGTTCCTTTACAAGGGGAAGTTGTGCCGCAGGATGGTTAACTCCCGGACGCATGAACTAATCTGGCAAGTAGTGGTGCCACGACGAGACGCAGCCATGGTGATGGAGGCATACCACGATGGAGCTGGGCATTTCGGATGGAAGAAGCTGGAGTTCCTGCTGCGCGGGCGGTTCCATTGGGTAGGCATAAGGGGAACCATCGAGAGGTGGTGCAGAGACTGTGGCCCGTGCAACCTGAGGAGGAAGGACCGTGCCAGCCAGAAGACTCCCCTGCAGTCCATCGTCACCCGGCAGCCGTTGGAACTGGTAGCCTTGGATCATGTAAAACTGACCCCAAGCAGAAGTGACTACGTCTACGCGTTAACCATCGTGGATCATTACTCCCGGTTCTTGGTTGTCGTCCCCGTCAAGGACTTAACGGCTCAAACAGCAGCTAGAGCCTTCCAGCAGCACTTCTGCCGTCCACACGGGTACCCGGACCAAGTGCTGACGGACCAGGGACCTGCCTTTGAAGCGGAGGTCTTCCAGGAATTCTGCAATCTGTATGGCTGCCGGAAGATAAGGACGACACCCTATCATCCGCAAACTAATGGACTTTGTGAGAAAATGAACCAGGTGGTAATGGATCTTCTGAAAACGTTGCCCCTGGAAGAACGCAGTCTGTGGCCTGAGAAGCTGCCCGATCTGGTGGACCTATACAACCACATCCCGGTAGGTTCCACCAACTGTACCCCGGCTTACCTAATGAGGGCGAGACCTGGTAAGTTACCTGTTGACCTGGAAATGGGAGTCCTGACACCCGAGGACACTTCACCAGAAGCAGACTGGGACACAGAGAGGCAGCAGCAGTACCGGAAAGTACAGGAGAGCGTGGAGCGAAGTCTCTGTCAGGCTAGGGAGAGACAAGAGAAAACTTACAACCAGTATGCTCCCGCTGTTCCCCTGGTGCCCGGAGAGCAGGTCTTGAAGAGGAAAAGACGGCTCCACAAGTTGGACGACCAGTGGGAGAAGGACCCGTACACCGTACTGCCCTCAAGCCACGAGAACCCGAAGGTCTGTACCATCAGTAAAGACGGAGGGGAGACCACAGCCATTGTATCCCGGGATCACCTGAAGAAGTGTCCTGAACAGCTACGGAACCCTGAAGAGGAACAAGAAGACCATCGACCCGTAGAGGAAAGGGAAGATATGGTTAGTACTGTGCTCGGAGACTTCCCTCGGTCTTGGACTCAAGTCAATGGTGCAGTTGTGGTACCCGTACTCACCTTCCTCCAACCAGCATCCCAAGCACCTACGGAGCAACAGGTAGAGCTGGAGGAACAGCCGGTCCAGGAGGCAGAAGACCCCACACCAGCAGACCAGGAGGATCAACCCTCTGCTTGCAGTGAGCCTGCCATATCCCTAGTGAGCCAAAGGGCCCGTAGACCGCTGCCCAGTTTACCCTTAACAGCTCCTACACCCTGTAGTTCAGGGCCAGACAGTCAGCTCCGTAGGTCCACTAGAGGCCAGTTACCCGCACGTTGGAGGATTTGAAGTGTATAAATTGTTTTATTTGTGGTTACCTGTTTTTCTTGTTGCTTGTGTATAATTATGTGTTTCTAGTTGTTTATAGGAGTCTTTGGTGGATTTACCGGGAATCCTGTGTACATAGTTGGAGCGTAACCCAGGATGGACTAAAGACTGTTAAGGACTCGGGGCAGGACAGACCCCTACCTGGTTACGTCTCCCTGTTTTGGTGAAATGGACACCTTGCTTTCTTCAAAGACTGCACCCGGTTACGGACATGCCGTGACCACCTTTATGTGTTTCTTTATTGTATTGTTATTGTTATATCTTGTTATGTTTTTCTAAAATATGTTTAGTCCCGGAGTACTAAATTTCACTAGGGGGGAATGTGGCACCCCAGGGATCTGGTTTCCACAGTAACAGCAATGTTATGTCTGAGAGCAGGTGGGAGGTCTCTTGGTCAGGAATCCTATGCATGCCACACCTCCTGCCCAGTCCTGGGAGGGGAAGAACTTCCCCTATATAAACCTAGGGCTGAGGCAGGGTGAGTGAGTAGAGAAGAAGTAGAGACAGAGAAAAGAAGCAAATATAGGAACAGAACATCAGGAGCTCTGTGGGAGCAGTGTTACAAGGAGTCAGGGGCTGGCAGCTGCAGAGCTCGCCCTGACTGAGAAGATTTCTTACCGGACCCGGAGTCCGAGGCTGTGGGGACTAACTCCTACCCAGCAGCAGAATCCGTCAGGCAGGGGATTCCAGGTCCTCTGGCCAAGAAACCCGAAGGCACGGTCACACGCATGGGACCAGCACCGCCGTCGTGGAGCGGAAGCTACTAGAAGGCCCCGAGTCACTGGCCATACGGGTGAGCACCACACGGTACACTCAGGGACGTGGGCTACTTATACCCGCCTCTAGCAAGGTAGCCAGAAGAGTACAGTTAGTTTGGGAGGCCTACAACTCCGCCTGGCCAGGGGAGATCCCATCTGCTCAAGGACTGACCAGGCCCCAATCGCTAGCCAGTACTCCGGGAGGGTCTATCTTTGTCACCAGTAAAGACCCTGAACTACACCGTACCGTCTCCGAGTGGTTCCTGCTACCCCCATCATCCACGTCGGCTGCCCTGAGGCCATACCCCTCCCGTTGGGGGTTATACTATCACGCTGCACAATCCTACCACCGGCCTCAGCGGTCTGCCCTGCAGCAGCAGCTCCTTAGCTGTACTCAACGGGTGGCGTAGTCGTCCAACATCTACCGCTGATACATCGCCGCTCAGTTTGACTCCCTGGGCACGGACCGGGTCACCGCCACGAGACTACAACCCTCAACAGATCCGGCTCCGGGTAAGCTCCCGCGTGCGCAACGCAGCGCGACACAGGCCCAGGGGCGCGTCACATACATTACATTACTGATCCTGTACTGATCCTGAGTTACATCCTGTATTATACTCCAGAGCTGTGCTCAATATTCTGCTGGTGGAGTCACTGTGTACATACATTACATTACTGATCCTGTACTGATCCGGAGTTACATCGTGTATTATACCGCAGAGCTGCACTCACTATTCTGCTGGTGCAGTCACTGTGTACATACATTACATTACTGATCCTGTACTGATCCGGAGTTACATCGTGTATTATACCGCAGAGCTGCACTCACTATTCTGCTGGTGCAGAAAAACAACCTGGCACTCAGAAGACTCATGGGTTCTTTTAGTGATCTTTAATAAAGTAATGTAGTAAATAACAAATAAACAGACGTTTCGGTCACAATAGACCTTCATCGGTGTACTACAAAAGCAAAAAAATATAATAGTGAGTACCACATAGAAATATGCAATTCATATAACATAGGTTTGACAGAATGAGATCAAAATTTAATTGGTCATGGATAATGTACATACAGAAAATACAACATCGGGAAAAGAAGTAGAGGATCTGGGGAAAGGGGATGGGAAGGAGGACTAGGTTAGGAGGGAAAGGGAAAAATAAAAAGTGACATATTTTAAAGTACAGGTACGCCTCCTACACTGGTCCCCTTATCCTTAATACTTAATGCCCCTATATCCCATAGATATTATATTAATTACTCCATTTTCTATACAGCTTATGGCACCGACCAGGCCATTACCTTTAAGTACCTACCGCAAGCAACGGGTACGTTTTTCATCCCCTGCCCTCACACATTATGTGCTCTTCATTGTTCCTCATCCCACAGCACCTATCGGGGTATTTCTTACCTCATAGCCACCGATTACACTAAGTGTCATCACACATCTTACATTGTTCTAGACCTCTTTATTTAAAAAATTTTTTATATGTGTTCCCTTAGTTTACAAATTTCTACAGACAGCGGCCCAAATGCATCACGCCTTTAATAAAACCGGTATGTCACTTTTTATTTTTCCCTTTCCCTCCTAACCTAGTCCTCCTTCCCATCCCCTTTCCCCAGATCCTCTACTTCTTTTCCCGATGTTGTATTTTCTGTATGTACATTATCCATGACCAATTAAATTTTGATCTCATTCTGTCAAACCTATGTTATATGAATTGCATATTTCTATGTGGTACTCACTATTATATTTTTTTGCTTTTGTAGTACACCGATGAAGGTCTATTGTGACCGAAACGTCTGTTTATTTGTTATTTACTACATTACTTTATTAAAAATCACTAAAAGAACCCATGAGTCTTCTGAGTGCCAGGTTATTTTTCTGTATCTATACGGGCTTGTAACCCTACCTGGGCACCACCACCACTCCAGGAGTGCGGTAGTTTTTATTTTATATTCTGCTGGTGCAGTCACTGTGTACATACATTACATTACTGATCCTGAGTTATATCCTGTATTATACTCCAGAGCTGCACTCACTATTCTGCTGGTGCAGTCACTGTGTACATACATTACATTACTGATCCTGTATTATACTCCAGAGCTGCACTCACTATTCTGCTGGTGCAGTCACTGTGTACATACATTACATTACTGATCCTGTACTGATCCTGAATTACATCCTGTATTATACTCCAGAGCTGCACTCACTATTCTGCTGGTGCAGTCACTGTGTACATACATTACATTACTGATCCTGAGTTACATCCTGTATTATACTCCAGAGCTGCACTCACTATTCTGCTGGTGCAGTCACTGTGTACATACATTACATTACTGATCCTGAGTTACATCCTGTATTATACTCCAGAGCTGCACTCACTATTCTGCTGGTGCAGTCACTGTGTACATACATTACATTACTGATCCTGAGTTACATCCTTTATTATACTCCAGAGCTGCACTCACTATTCTGCTGGTGCAATCACTGTGTACATACATTACATTACTGATCCTGAGTTACATCCTGTATTATTCCCCAGAGCTGCACTCACTATTCTGCTGGTGCAGTCACTGTGTACATACATTACATTACTGATCCTGTACTGATCCTGAGTTATATCCTGTATTATACTCCAGAGCTGCACTCACTATTCTGCTGGTGCAGTCACTCTGTACATACATTACATTACTGATCCTGAGTTACATCCTGTATTATACTCCAGAGCTGCACTCACTATTCTGCTGGTGCAGTCACTGTGTGCATACATTACATTACTGATCCTGTACTGATCCTGAGTTACATCCTGTATTATACTCCAGAGCTGCACTCACTATTCTGCTGGTGCAGTGACTGTGTCCATACATTATATTACTGATCCTGAGTTACATCCTGTACTCCAGAGCTGCACTCACTATTCTGCTGGTGCAGTCACCGTATATATTATTTATTCTGTATGGAGCCTGAGTTTTGTCCAGGCTTCGTCTGGGACACCTATAGATAAGCAATAGACCAACATGAAAAAAATAGATAAATGATATATATGAGAAAAGGGATTTTTTATGTTATTCTTTCCTTTTTGTTATTGTATTACTGGATATGCAGCCAGTGTATAATTCCATGTTCACGCTGACAGGAGACTTCTACAGATCCCATTTTCATAATTAACCAAATAGAGCACATTTTAATAAGGATCATCCCTGTATTATTTTCCCCAAGTCTCCTCTAATGAAAACAAGCCATTCACCATGATGTGCATGGTGTAACATTTAATGACACCCCAAATGTGCATTACCTGCCAGTAATGGGCTTGAAAGCTCCGGATTGTGTCTAAACTATAACCTGAAAGCACAAAATGATATTACAACTTTTATTACGGTCATTTTAGGAGACGGCCATTATTTATAACAAGAGAGCGTTGTTTTCTCTTCTCTCATCTCCTCCACAGCCGGGCTCCACTCTTTCATTAGTTTGGGTTTTGTCTGCATGTAGGAGTCAGATGTAAACTTGCGTTATAGCTTTAGCCAGTAGGCCGGCAATTCCCTGCCCTACCAGAGTGGACCCCTGACAATACACCCTACTGTCCCCCTACCACATCCCTACTGTCCCCCTACCACATCCCTACTGTCCCCCTACCACATCCTTACTGTCCCCCTACCACATCCCTACTGTCCCCCTACCACATCCCTACTGTCCCCCTACCACATCCCTACTGTCCCCCTACCACATCCCTACTGTCCCCCTACCACATCCCTACTGTCTCCCTACCCCATCAATACTGTCCCCCTACCCCATCCCTACTGTCCCTCTACCACATCCCTACTATCTCCCTACCCCATCTTTACTGTCCCCCTACCCCATCCCTACTGTCCTCTTACTCCATCCCTACTGTCCCCCTACCCCATTCTTACTGTCTCACTACCCCATCCCCGCTGCCCCCCTACTCCATCCCCTCTGTCCCCCTACCTGATCCCTACTGTCCACCTACTTTATCCCTACTGTCCCCATACCCCATCTCTACTCTCTCACTACCCCATTCCTACTGTCCCCCTACCTCATCCCTACTGTCCCCCTACCTCATCCCTACTGTCCCCTTACCCCATCCCTACTGTCCCCCTACCACATCCCTACTGATCCCCTGCCTCATCCTTACTGTCCCCTAACCCCATCCCTACTGTTTCCCTACCCCATTTCTCCTGTCCCCCTACCCCATCCCTACTATCTTCCTCCATACCTATATCCCATCCGCTCACACTGTCCAGGTATCTTTCAATCAAACAAGGGTGCGGAGCTCGGACAGACACCACGGGCCGGCATTGTCCCGGGTGACAATGATCAGATAAAAGGCAGGAAGCAGCATTGTGGCAACCACAATGGAAAGAACTATAAAAACATTATTTATTAGTAACTATTAAAATATCAAAAGGGAAGAAATAAAAAAAAAAAACACACTAGGCCTACGCATTTCAAGCGCTAAGGTCCTTAATCATAATTATTAGTGCTTGAAATGCGTAGGCCTAGTGTGTGTTTTTTTTATTTTTCCCTTTTGATTTTTAAATAGTTTCTAATATCTAAACTTTTTATAGTGCTTTCTGTTGTGGTTGCTGGATGTCTTCCCGCCTTCTACTCCTCTGGAGAATGACCGGTTCAAGGGACCCCATAGAGCCTGCATTGAAAACCGTGAATGTAAAAGGGAGCCCCACCTGGTACATAAATATTAAATTTAGACAAATGTGAACATATATAAACTAAAGGGAAGACATTTTAAAATTATATATTTACTAAGGTATAAAGTTAAAAACATACCAAACAATTGTACAAAAAAAAAACACCCCGACCCAAAGACTAACAGACTAAACATTGTACACTAATTACCAATCAAACAGAAAAAAACCCAACCAATAACCTAGGTTATAATCATGGTTCAGCCCCCCATCTACTGTTAAAATAGATTTTAAAATGTCTTCCCTTTAGTTTATATACTGTGATTGGGTAAGATTAATAACATTTATTGTTGTGAGCCACAAATGTGAACATAGCCAAAGGTGTCAAGGGTATTTCTGGCAACAAGCTTGTAGTATTTCAGGACACAGTAGTGCTTGGAAGTTTGTGAACCCTTCCGAATTTTCCATATTTCTGCATAAAATTGAGTTAAAATTGCATCGGATCGTCACATAAAACAAGAACCAAACAAATAAGTCAAAAATGTTAGACTTTGTCATTTTTTAAATGGAGAAACTAATGAAAAGAATGTGAGGCTTTAGGAATAGTAGATAATGTAAGGATGAAATTAGACTCCGGGTTTTCATTCAATGGGATGACAATCAAATGTGAGTAGGCAACCTGTTTAATTAAAGAAAAGGGATCTCCATAGCACATGTTTGTGGAAATGTATCGTGGCACAAACAGGAGGAGATTTCTGAGGACCTCAGAAGAAGAGTTGTTGATATTCCTTTGGCTTGAAAAGGTTACAACAAAATCTCTGTAGAGTTTGGACTCCACGAATATACAGACACACAGATTGTGTACAAATGAAAAAAATTCAAAACCATTATTACTCTCCTCATGAGTGGTCAACCAAAAAAGACTCCAAGAGAAAGGATTATAATAGTCTACGAGGTCCCAAAGGAACCCAAGGTAACCTCTAACCAACTAAAGGCCTCTCACACATTAGACAATATTAATGTTCATGAGTCCACCATCAGGAGGACAATAAACAACAATGGTGAGCATGGCAGGCTTGTAAGAAGAAAGCCACTGCTCTGCAGAGAGAACATTGCTGCCTGTCTACAGTTTGCTTTTGCTAAAGATCACCTGGAGAAGTCAAAAGGATATTACAGTAATGTTTAGTAGACGAATGAGACAAACAATGAATTCTGAATTATATCAGCCAATTCTAAAGGAAATTGTCAGGACATGTGTCCATGAGCTGAATCTCAGGAGAACATGGATCATGCAGTAAGACGATAACCCAAAGCACAGAAGTCATCCAAAAAAATAATGGATAAAGAATAATAAAGGAAACGCCCTGACTGTAATCCTATAGAAATGCTGTGGAAGGAAAAGAAATGAGGAGATGATGGGAGAAAACAACCAACATAACAGAGGTGAAGCTGTTTTGTAGGGAGGAACAAGCTAAAATTCCTCCAAGCCGATGTGAAGGACTAATCAACAATTATTGGAAATGTTTAGATGCAATAATTATTGCACAAGTGGTCACACCAGATACTGATGGCAGAGGTTCACATACTTTTGCCACTAACAGACATGGGATATTGGAGTATTTTCCTCATTTAAAAAAAAAGACAAAGTCTGATAGTTTTGATTCATTTGTTTGAAATTGTTTTCTTTAATTTTTTGAACTTAGGTGAAAATATGACAAAGTTTTAAGAAAAATGTATGCAAAAATATGGAAAATTTTTAGGGGTTCACAAACTTTCAAACAACATTATAAGTAATGTAATGTACGTAGATAATGACTCCACCAGCAGAATAGTGAGTGCAGCTCTGGAGTATAATACAGGATGTAACTCAGGATCAGTACAGGATAAGTAATGTAAAGTAGGTACACAGTGACTGCACCAGCAGAATAGTGAGTGCAGCTCTGGAGTATAATACAGGATGTAACTCAGGATCAGTGCAGGATAATTAATGTAATGTATGTACACAGTGACTGCACCAGCAGAATAGTGAGTGCAGCTCTGAAGGATCTCTTTACCCTTGCTTGACTTGCCAAAAAGAAGTAGATGAGGTGTAGAGATGGGGATGCATGGGTGCGGTGAATTATGAAACATTTGGCAGTTTAAGGAACTCACATAAACCAGAGTAGAGAGAGCCACATGTACAGTCTCTTACTTTCCAGAAGGACGGGACCGCCCTTTCTCCGATGGGTTGGGCTCCAGGACGAGGTGCTGACACCTATCATACATTTATGACATACACTTCGGAAATGCCAGAGCCTCAGACGCTAATACTCATTGTGGCCTCGGAGCAGAAAGGTTTTGCATCTCTGATACAAATGAATCAAGTCTGCAGAACTTGTTATAATGAGACTGAGACATAAAGGAATAAAGAAGAGTCGCTTCCCGCTGAGGTCTCCGAGGGTCGCTGAAGTGCACAGTCCAATAATCTATGGACATCTTCAGGAAAACCACATCCTCCGCTCCTTCAGCAACTATTAAAAGTCAAGTTACTCTCTGCTCTGAAAGTTTAATTTCTCAGCTTTTTTCATCCTTTACTGACACTCAACCTCAAGCTGACTGCATTAACCTCCTGTCTAATGCAATATTTAATTATCTTTCCATTTGCAAGTTTAAATCCCACAGTTATTATCATCTGGCAGGTACAGGACATGCCGGGTGGGGAGAAGAGCAGAGTTTTTCTTAAATCTATCTGAAATTATTTACCATGGTGGATTAGAGAAGATATGGAAGGTCTTAGTATAAAGGGATTACTGTGAGAGGGATATCTGTGTGTCTGCAGCATATAGTGACTGCACCAGCAGAATAGTGAGTGCAGCTCTGGGGTATAATACAGGATGTAACTCAGGATCAGTAATGTAATGTATGTACACAGTGACTGGCCAGCAGAATAGTGAGTGCAGCTCTGGAGTATAATACAGGATGTAACTCAGGATCAGTAATGTAATGTATGTACACAGTGACTGCACCAGCAGAATAGTGAGTGCAGCTCTGAAGTATAATACAGGATGTAACTCAGGATCAGTAATGTAATGTATGTACACAGTGATGGCACCAGCAGAATAGTGAGTGCAGCTCTGGGGTATAATACAGGATGTAACACAGGATCAGTGCAGGATCAGTAATGTAATGTATGTACACGGTGACAGCACCAGCAGAATAGTGAATGCAGCTCTGGAGTATAATACAGGATGTAACTCAGGATCAGTAATGTAATGTATGTACACAGTGACTGCACCAGCAGAATAGTAAGTGCAGCTCTGGAGTATAATACAGGATGTAACTCAGGATCAGTAATGTAATGTATGTACACAGTGACTGTACCAGCAGAATAGTGAGTGCAGCTCTGGAGTATAATACAGGATGTAACTCAGGATCAGTACAGGATCAGTAATGTAATGTATGTACACAGTGACTGCACCAGCAGAATAGTGAGTGCAACTCTGGAGTATAATACAGGATGTAACTCAGTATCAGTACAGGATAACTAATGTAATGTATGTACACAGTGACTGCACCAGCAGAATAGTGAGTACAGCTCTGGAGTATAATACAGGATGTAACTCAGGATCAGTAATGTAATGTATGTACACAGTGACAGCACCAGCAGAATAGTGAGTGCAGTTCTGGAGTATAATACAGGAGGTAACTCAGGATCAGTAATGTAATGTATGTACACAGTGACTGCACCAGCAGAATAGTGAGTGCAGCTCTGGAGTATAATACAGGATGTAACTCAGGATCAGTACAGGATCAGTAATGTAATGTATGTACACAGTGACTGCACCAGCAGAATAGTGAGTGCAGCTCTGGAGTATAATACAGGATGTAACTCAGGATCAGTAATGTAATGTATGTACACAGTGACTGCACCAGCAGAATAGTGAGTGCAGCTCTGGAGTATAATACAGGATGTAACTCAGGATCAGTAATGTAATGTATGTACACAGGGACTGCACCAGCAGAATAGTGAGTGCAGCTCTGGAGTATAATACAGGATGCAACTCAGGATCAGTATAGGATCAGTAATGTAATGTATGTACACAGTGACTGCACCAGCAGAATAGTGAGTGCAGCTCTGGAGTATAATACAGGATGCAACTCAGGATCAGTATAGGATCAGTAATGTAATGTATGTACACAGTGACTGCACCAGCAGAATAGTGAGTGCAGCTCTGGAGTATAATACAGGATGTAACTCAGGATCAGTACAGGATCAGTAATGTAATGTATGTACACAGTGACTGCACCAGCAGAATAGTGAGTGCAGCTCTGGAGTATAATACAGGATGTAACTCAGGATCAGTAATGTAATGTATGTACACAGTGACTGCACCAGCAGAATAGTGAGTGCAGCTCTGGAGTATAATACAGGATGTAACTCAGGATCAGTAATGTAATGTATGTACACAGGGACTGCACCAGCAGAATAGTGAGTGCAGCTCAATTTGAGAGATACAGGTGTCGACTCCGCTCCGTCCGTATCCCCCTGGGATCCACTAAGCCTCCGGGCTTTTCTGACTGAGACGTGAAGTGACAGTCAGATATCGGGGGCCGGTTACCCCTTTTGCAGCAGGAATCCCTCTGGCTATGTCCGAGTGAAGAATACAGGTGGCGACTCCGCTCCGTCCGTATTCCCCGGGGATCCTTTTGCCTGTGGAGCCGATCTGCTCTGCTCCCCTCCAAGGCCTTCTTAGAACAGGACCCTGACCGGGCAGAGACACTTGTTAACTCTGACCCGCTCATCGTCTCAAGGCCAGAGAACGAGGACCGCAAATCTTCAGCCAGCTACAGACTCTTGCTGGACCCTGACAGAAGACCCACAATCAAAAGACCTTGAACTAAAGATGGCCATATATTATATATGATTCTATAAGTGCTTCCTGTAAGTGTGTCCTCCACCCTCACCCACTACTTGGTTCCCCCTACCTTTGGTTCCCCCCATCTCCTCTATCCCGGACCGGGGCAGCACCCTGGTGCATTTAGGCCCCCTACAGGACAGGAGTGGTGTAGTGTTGAGTGTGAAGTGGGGTCCTGTGTGATGCTCCATCCTTACCTGGAAGAGGAGATACCACATCTCTATCTGAGGTGCAGTACCCCTGTGGCAACTGAACCATCAGGGGCGCCACATTTTCATATCCAAACTTTGGTGTTCAAAGTTGTACAAACTCTATAAATTAGCCATTTGGAAAAAGCATTTTAATTGCATGGAAGTTTCCGCTGGAAATAAATGATGCAAAGTTCAGGGGAAAACAGTAACTTTGGGCCATTACTGGGAGTAATAAGGATGAAGAGATTTAATATTCGTCCTCATAACAGGAAAGGAAAATCCTTAAGATGAAGAATATGAAAGGACAATATCAAAGCCGAGCAGAAAGGAAAGTGTTTCATTCTATCTACAATACATTCACATTCCATCACTCCGCTTTGTCCTTTCGTGTCTGCTAAATCTTCAGACGCTTTTGAACTTTGCTGTAAAGATATGATAACTAATTGATCTGGTAAAATGTAAAGTAAAATCATTATTTCAGGAGACAACATTGGATCAAATGCATCGACATTCAAAAAGTGCCGTACAATTATGGCCAATACTTTCTGTCCAGCCTTTTAGCAGATCTTAATCCAGAACAAGGTGGTCTGAGATCACAGGTGGCCCAGCGGTGGGCGGAGATAATCCCAACATCAGATGGAGGCAAAGAAAGTCGATGTTTTAAGATCAATACTTTAAAACTGGAAAATGAAGCCTGGGAAAGATGACATCGGTTTTATAATCCCCCACACGATGGACCAATATTAAAACTCTCACATTCTGTAAGAGTGGGAAAAAAAACACGATAATATATCCTTTCTTCCCTAGGCTGAACATATCAGAAATGTGTAGCATGGGATTACCAACTTTGTAAAAAAAAAAAAAAATAAAAAAAATATATTTTGTGATACTCTGTCAGGAGATGATTATGCTGTAAGGATCTTTTTGTGGCCACCCAGTGGTTGTAATGTGAATTGCAGAAATTAAAAGGTTTTGATAGCATGTCATGATATATATAATGTATTTTTTTTGAGAAAATGTAAAGTTGGAGACATTAGGACAAGATGGTGTAAAATTATAGGTGGATGGAAATAATCCCAATGTCAGATAGGGGCAGAGAAAGGATCATACTTTCATTACTCAAGCAACTGTTTTTTTTAACCACCGGATAGGTATCAGTAATGTATGATACTCATGTGCAGTAAAATAATTACCGGTCGCTGTCTTCTGCTGCTTCCAGCACCACTCAGGTCCTCTTCTGCACCACACGACTAGCTGAATTACTATATACAGCAGATCCATTCATATATTATGGAACCCTTAAAGATCTATGAGGCCATAAATATGTGTAAAGATCAATTACAAGATACATTTAGGCTATTCTGCGGATAATACTGCCTGAAGTGGTCCAGATATACTGGGAGTCGTAGCTTTGAAACAGTGGAAGCGCCGCAGAGTTGAAGACAACGACTATATGCACTTTAATACTGGGTGTCAGCAGAAGTATTGTGGAGTATTCTGCTAATACACTGGCAAAACTGGGTTTCTCATATGTAGCAGAGCTGAGTTTGTCATTTGTGTTTGAAGGTAGCAAAAAAGATTGTACAGCACACTCATTAATGGAATGCACAATTCAATACTTTTTATCTAAAGAGGTCCAAAATTCTGTGCTGATACATTTCTTAATCTGTCTTTGCTGTTTTAATGCAGAACTCCAAATCTCCTACAGAATCGTAGATTATAAAAAACATCATTCTGTCTGTCTGCAGCCACCACTAGAGGGCACTTAGGAGCTTACTGCATACTGGTAATACAGTGTACTCCATCATAAAACAGTATGCAGTAAGCTCTTTTGCACCATCTAGTGGTGACTACCTGAACCTAAAACTTTAGATATTTTTTTACTTTACATCAAAGGAGTTTTTGACATAAGAGTAACACAGTGTTTTAGTAAAAGGGTGTGCTTTTTTCCCCTAAGCTATTAATGGGTTTGTCCAGCGAAAACAAAAAAAGTTATCACCTATTTACAGAATAGGAGATAGCTTACTGGAGGTTCCGATTAGTAGAATCCGCACCGATTGGCAGAATGAGGAAATTTTATCCCTAACGGGGCACTCATACTCCTGGAGTGGCAGGTTGGATGCTCAACCGCGGTCCACTCATTCTCTCTGGGGTTGCAGGAAAAATCTGAGCTGCTCCATTCTAATGGGGATCAAAGTGTCTCAAGCTGCAGATTGGTGCAGGTCCTATCAATTGGACTCCCACCGATCTTATGGATAGGTGATAGCTTGCCTTCAATAGACAACCTATTTAAAAATTAAGCTAAAAATCGCTGAGCTCCCCTCATTCTGCGGCTCTTTTCCGTTTCATGTTGCGTCACTCCATTGCGGAGTTATCCACTTTTGTTGCTTTCGGCGCGCAGTATGTGAAATCTCTACTTGCAGTTCAACTGGGCCTTTCTTCAGAGTCTTCTCTGGAGGCGTGGGCCTTCACTACTCCCTCCGAGATGCTACCAATCACAGAACGGTAGCGTTTGAGACTGAAAGACTGCTAGATCAGCTTTCAAGCTGTGATTGGCAGCCTCTAGGAGGGAGGGCTGAAAGTGCACGCCCCCAGAGAAGACTCTAAAGAAAGATTGAGTGCAAAGCAGAGATTTCACATACTGCGCTCCAAAAGCATAAAATCTCTGCAATGGAATGACACAGAGCAGAAACAGGGGAGCGCATGTATTTAACTAAATTTTTGGAACAAGTGACAGGTCCTCTTTAAAGTTCTTTGACCAGAAAGAGGTATATACGACGTTTTCACCATGAAATCATGGAAGAAACTAAGAATTTCAGCTCTGCTACATTGCTATACACTAAACAATTACGTCATGTAACGTTACTCCCACACTTGTTTTCCATATGCATTACCCACCCATGTGTATTCTCAGTAGCCAGAGCCTGTTTTTCCTTAGCGTTCACCACAGTTGAGAAATTTTACATTAGTTCTGCTCAGAGGAGTTTGCTAATTTTTTCCCCGGCTCTAAGATTCCCAACACATGCGAAGAAAGTCTGGAGAACCAATGAGCTCCGGAGGAATACAGCAGCTGTCACATTCCATGTAATGAGGTAAAGCGCTGTTTCTGTGGCTCATTCTCCCTCACGGTTTGCAAATGTAATCAGTGTATGGATCCACATGACTTGTAGCTGGAACGTACGGACCACCAGAGACTTGCTGACATATTTCTGAAGAATCTGCTCCAACCCATTAGACGCATTCACACAAGAACTGCCGCTCTCCCTAAACGCCCTTAAATACCCCATCATTGCCTTCTCCATGCTCAGCTACAAAATAGATGAAAGCAAAACAAAAATGTAGCAGAACATGAACATGGCTGAAGATAAAGATCTACACTAATAAAAGCTTTCTGCCATCGATCACTCCTATCTAGTTGAGCAAACAGAGCCTGGTCCAGGGGCCACGTCAGTAGTCCACGGCCACTGTTCCAGAGCCGTGAGACCCTCCTCAGTCCCGTGCCTCTTCTGACCCCGAACAGTAGGCTCCATAGTATCATAGCATTGTGGAGCGATGCAGATAGTCAGAGGCTTGCAGTGATCTACTCTGGTGGCCATGGACAACCTACGTGATCGGTGGATCAGGTTCCTTCAAATATATCTACTTAACTCTCCTCCTGTAAGGACCCCATAACTGTAATCCGAATCTTGCACCCCTCCTCTACACTTCTATGTCTAGACATGGTGGATGTCTGTCTGTTAGCCCTTTCGGCTAGTTAACAGTCCGTGTTTTGAAAGATTGTTGAACCTTAGGGGTAGCCTTCTACAGATCAAAGCTGTCCACTAAGTAGTTAAAACTGAGTCTGTGACACCCCAGGGGTCTGGTTCCCACAGTGATAGAGATATTACGTCTGAGAGCAGGTGGGAGGTCTCTTGGTCAGGGATCCTATGCATGCCACACCTCCTGCCCAGTCCTGGGAGGGGAAGAACTTCCCCTATAAAAACCTAGGGCTGAGGCAGGGTGAGTGAGTAGAGAAGAAGCAGAGAAAAGAAGCAAATATAGGAAGAAACAACAGGAGCTCTGTGGGAGCAGTGCTACAAGGAGTCAGGGGCTGGCAGCTGCAGAGCTCGCCCTGACTGAGAAGTTATCACCGGACCCGGAGTCCGAGGCTGTGGGGACTAACTCCTATCCAGCAGCAGAAACCGACCGGCAGGGGATTGCAGGTCCTCTGGCCCAGAAACCCGAAGGCACGGTCACACGCGTGGGACCAGCACCGCCGTCGTGGAGCGGAAGCTACTAGAAGGCCCCGAGTCACCGGCCATACGGGTGAGCACCACACGGTACACTCAGGGACGTGGGCTACTTATACCCGCCTCTAGCAAGGTAGCCGGAAGAGTATCGTTAGTTTGGGAGGCCTACAACTCCGCCTGGCCAGGGGAGATCCCATCTGCTCAAGGACTGACCAGGCCCCAATCGCTAGCCAGTACTCCGGGAGGGTCTAGCTTTGTCACCAGTAAAGACCCTGAACTACACCGTACCGTCTCCGAGTGGTTCCTGCTACCCCCATCATCCACGTCGGCTGCCCTGAGGCCATACCCCTCCCGTTGGGGGTTATACTATCACGCTGCACAATCCTACCACCGGCCTCAGCGGTCTGCCCTGCAGCAGCAGCTCCTTAGCTGTACTCAACGGGTGGCGTAGTCGTCCAACATCTACCGCTAATACAACGCCACTTAGTCTGACTCCCTGGGTACGGACCGGGTCACCGCCACGAGACTACAACCCTCAACAGATCCGGCTCCGGGTAAGCTCCTGCATGTGCAACGCTGTGCGACACAGGCCCAGGGGTGCGTCAACTTTTGGCGTAGTCGGCAGGATCTCGTGCCCGCAACCACCGGGTACTGCGTGCCTGAAAAAGACTGTTCAAACTTACCTGTGGTGAAGATTCCCGCCATCCGGCGCCATCTTCCGCTTCCTTCCCGCCATCGGTGGAGTTTTCCCGCCATCCGGCGCCATCTTCAGCCTTCTTCCCGCCACACGTGGAGTTTTCCCGCCATTGGAAGCCATCTTGAGGACGCCGCGCGGAAAGAAGAGGGGCGTGGACTCCGAAAGCGCGCGAGAACTGAAGCCCCGCCTCACGTCCGGACGTTGCGTAAGGTCCTGGAAGGAGCCCAGCAGACGCCGACGTCACAGGAGCGCGACGGAAGGTCCTCAACCCTGCCGATCCACTGCGGAGCCGCGGCCTACGGAAGAGGATCATCGCAAGGTAGGCCACGGTCCACTAGGGGGGAGAAGGATGTCGGATACGGAGGAGAGCTTCACCGCTTCAACCCCCGCCAGCGCCACCGCTGTTGCGGTCATGCCTTTCACCATGCCCTATATCCCGGGGGCAACCTGGCTACCCCAGTACTCAGGGGAGTCACATACCCTGCATGACTTTAGAGAAAAGCTGGATAGCCTCTTCCAGGTGTACCCCCTCACAGAGGAGCAAAAAGTGAGCATCCTGGTGGCCCAATTAACCGGGGCAGCCCAAAGGGAGGTAAAGTCCTGGCCACCTGGGGGGAGGACTGTCGCAGGGATACTAACCCGGCTGAGGGACACCTTTGATACCCGCACCTCAGCCGAGATCAAGCTTAGATTCTACGGGTGCAAACAGCGGGCACATGAGAGTATAAGGGACTATGCCCTGAACCTACAAGAGGCCCTGAGAGCCATTAAGCAGACCGACCCTGACGGCGTGGGAGACGAGGACAGGCTGTTGACTGAACAATTTATAGAGGGTTTATATTGCAATGCCCACCGAACCCAGTTGCGGGCAATGGCCTTACAGGACCCTCATCTGGGATTTGCACAGTTCAAGGACAGAGCCATCCGGGTGCTTCGAGAACCGGCACCAGGTGGCGTTGTGACCCACAGACGCCCCACTACCACTTACCACCAGGAGGCGGCGCCCTTGTCGGCAGGGCCTGTGGGAGCTGATGCGCAGGCTTTGAACAATGACCCGGCTCCAGACCTGCACCATCAGGTCCAAGAGCTAGCTAAAAGCGTTGCTGCGCTAACCCGAACTATGCAGTCTTTACAGGTTTCCACTCCAGGGAAGATCCAGCTGGCATCCGGACCGGAGGACATCCCGTGGCGTCGACCAAGGAGGACCCCACCGGCCAGAGGAAGACCCAGCGACCGATACAACGAGGACGGACGACCCATCTGCCGCCGCTGCAATCAACCCGGACATATGGCAAGGTACTGTCCTTTAAACTGGCACAACCTGGGGTAGAGGGCCAACCCCCAGGAAAAAGATCACCAGGCCCATCGAACTGGCGCGACAAATATGTGGGAGGACGTCCAGTCTTACCCGTGGTACTGGATGGCATTCCTATGAGTGCCCTACTGGACACCGGGTCACAGGTCACCACCATCCCGTACGTGCTCTTCAAGCAGTACTGGAATGACTCGGATATCACCCGCTACCCTGACGACGACTTGAGTATCATCGCCAGCAATGGTCAGCCCGTGCCACAGATTGGATTTAAAGAGGTGACCATTAAAATCGGTAGAGTCGAATTGGCAGCACAGGGACTGATCATTGTAGACATTGACAAACACGAGAGTCACCCAAAGATAACTCTAGGAACTAATGTAATTGAAAATTGTCTTGCAGAGGTGATTTTCCTTTTACAGCAGGTTGCCAAGAACGCCAGCTCCGGCCAGCAGCGAGTGCTCCAGAAAGAGATCCGGGCACTGATGCGACGGCAACAGCTAGAACTCTCCGGTGGTGAGATTGGTAGCGTGCGAATGTGTGACCCTTTCCCTATTGCCATGCCCCCGAAAAGTGAAATGATGATTTGGTGCTGGGCAGCTATTGGTCTGAGAGGTAGAGATTACCAGGCAATGGTAGAACCAGTTTACTCAGACAGTAGGCCCACCATTTTGACAGCACGGGGGGTGGTCAATGTACGCCATGGGAGGGTGCCCGTTCGCATAATAAATATCGGGAAGAGGGAAGTGTACCTGCCCCGCTATGCCACGCTAGCCAAATTGTATACCATCAATCAAGATTCCATACAGTCCGTAGAACCCTTGCCTCCATCTTCCCCGGAGGAAGGTAACGGCTCTAAGAAAACAATGGAGGACTGGTGTCAGCAACTACATTTGGGTACTGACTCCACTCCCTCACACCAGAAACAGGGAGTCTATCGGGTGGTTCAAGAGTACGAGAGAGTGTTTAGTAAACACCCGTTAGACTTCGGGCGAGTCAAGGGGGTAGAACACCACATCCCCACGGGAGACCATCCTCCCATAAAAGAGAGGTATCGACCCGTACCCCCTGCACACTACCAACACGCCAAGGGGATGCTTAGAGACATGAAGGAGGCTGGGGTGATCAGGGATAGCTGTAGCCCCTGGGCAGCTCCACTAGTCTTAGTCAAAAAGAAAGACAACACCATGAGGATGTGTGTAGATTACCGGAAAATCAACCGTATCACACACAAGGATGCGTACCCCTTACCAAGGATAGAGGAGTCTTTGGCTGCTTTAAGATCTGCTAACTTCTTCTCTACCTTGGATCTCACTAGTGGGTACTGGCAGGTTCCTGTAGCAGAGGCGGACCGGGAGAAGACCGCATTCACCACCCCGATGGGACTTAGCGAGTTTACCTGCATGCCGTTCGGACTCTGCAACGCACCAGGGACCTTCCAACGATTAATGGAGTGCTGTCTGGGCCACAGAAACTTCGAGACGGTCTTGTTGTACCTGGACGATGTCATCGTATATTCCAAGACGTATGAGGACCACCTGAAACACCTGGCGGAAGTGTTCGAAGCTCTGGCAAGCTACGGCCTAAAGGTGAAACCCTCCAAGTGTCACCTCCTGAAACCAAAGGTGCAGTACCTGGGACACGTGGTGAGCGCTGATGGAGTGGCTCCCGACCCTGATAAGATCACCGCAATTAAGGAATGGCCAAGTCCCTCCAGTGTAAAGGAAGTGCGGCAGTTCCTCGGGTTGGTAGGCTATTACCGCAGATTCATCCCCGGTTTCACCAAAAAGGCAGCTCCTATGCAGGACCTCCTGATAGGCCAGTCCCGGAAGGCCAAGAACCAGAAGCCACCCTTCAGATGGGAGAAGTTAGAAAAAGAGTCCTTCCGCCAGCTGAAGATGGCCCTCACGGGGGATGAAATCCTGGTGTACCCTGATTACAGCCAGCCCTTTATCCTCTACACCGACGCAAGTAACATCGGGCTAGGAGCCGTGCTGTCCCAGATCCAGCAGGGGAAAGAACGAGTAATCGCTTACGCCAGCCGAAAACTGCGACCCACCGAGAGAAACCCTGAGAATTACAGCTCATTTAAGCTAGAGTTCCTGGCAGTGGTGTGGGCAGTCACCGAACACTTTAAGCACTACCTCGCTTCTTCCCGGTTCACCGTGTACACGGATAACAACCCGTTGACACACCTGGACACGGCAAGACTCGGTGCCCTAGAGCAGAGATGGATGGCCCGTCTGTCCAACTACGAGTTCACAATCAAATACCGGGCAGGACGCTCCAATACCAACGCGGACGCCCTGTCCAGGATGCCAAACCTACCGGACGTAGGAGAAGATCCAGAGGGACTGGAAGAAGTTGAACTCCCCGCGTTCCACCGTCATGGGACTATCCAGTATTCCCATCGGGTAAGGAGTAAGCAAGCCGCTACGTTTAACCCCTTGCCTCACTACAACTGGGAGGAAACGCAAGACAGTGACCCTGCCGTCTGACTGGTGAAGGAGATGCTGACTCGGCCAGAGGCTCGCCTTGACCCAGACGCTCCGGAGGAAGCCAAGCAACTGTGGGCTGAGAAGAGTCGACTGTTCCTTTACAAGGGGAAGTTGTGCCGCAGAATGGTTAACTCCCGGACGCATGAACTAATCTGGCAAGTAGTGGTGCCACGGAGAGACGCAGCCATGGTGATGGAGGCATACCACGACGGGGCTGGACACTTCGGATGGAAGAAGCTGGAGTTCCTGCTGCGCGGGCGGTTCCACTGGGTAGGCATGAGGGGAACCATCGAGAGGTGGTGCAGAGACTGTGGCCCGTGCAACCTAAGAAGGAAGGACCGTGCCAGCCAGAAGACTCCCCTGCAGTCCATCGTCACCCGGCAGCCGTTGGAACTGGTAGCCTTGGATCATGTAAAACTGACCTCAAGCAGAAGTGGCTACGTTTACGCACTAACCATCGTGGATCACTACTCCCGGTTCTTGGTTGTCGTCCCCGTCAAGGACTTAACAGCTCGAACAGCAGCTAGAGCCTTCCAGCAGCACTTCTGCCGTCCACACGGGTACCCGGACCAAGTGCTGACGGACCAGGGACCTGCCTTTGAAGCGGAGGTCTTCCAGGAATTCTGCAATCTGTATGGCTGCCGGAAGATAAGGACGACACCCTATCATCCGCAAACTAATGGACTTTGTGAGAAAATGAACCAGGTGGTAATGGATCTTCTGAAAACGTTGCCCCTGGAAGAACGCAGTCTGTGGCATGAGAAGCTGCCCGATCTGGTGGACCTATACAACCACATCCCGGTAGGTTCCACCAACTGTACCCCGGCTTACCTGATGAGGGCAAGCTGGTAAGCTACCTGTTGACCTGGAGATGGGAGTCCTGACACCCGAGGACACTTCACCAGAAGCAGACTGGGACACAGAGAGGCAGCAGCAGTACCGGAAAGTACAGGAGAGCGTGGAGCGAAGTCTCTGTCAAGCTAGGGAAAGACAAGAGAAAACTTACAACCAGTATGCTCCCGCTGTTCCCCTGGTACCCGGAGAGCAGGTCTTGAAGAGGAAAAGGCGGCTCCACAAGTTGGACGACCAGTGGGAGAAGGACCCGTACATCGTACTGCCCTCAAGCCATGACAACCCAAAGGTCTGTACCATCAGTAAAGACGGAGGGGAAACCACAACCATTGTATCCCGGGATCACCTGAAGAAGTGTCCCGAACAGCTACGGAACCCTGAAGAGGAACAAGAAGACCCTCGACCCGTAGAGGAAAGGGAAGACATGGTTAGTACTGTGCTCGGAGACTTCCCTCGGTCTTGGACTCAAGTCAATGGCGCAGTTGTGGTACCCGTACTCACCTTCCTCCAACCAGCATCCCAAGCACCTACGGAGCAACAGGTAGAGCTGGAAGAACAGCCGGTCCAGGAGGCAGAAGACTCCACACAAGCAGAACAGGAGGATCAACCCTCTGCTTATAGTGAGCCTGCCGTACCCCTAGTGAGCCAAAGAGCCGGTAGACAGCTGCCCAGTTTACCCTTGACAGCTCCTACACCCTGTAGTTCAGGGCTAGACAGTCAGCTCCGTAGGTCCACTAGGGCCACTAGAGGCCAGTTACCCGCACGTTGGAGGATTTGAAGTGTATAAGTTGTTTTATTTATGGTTACCTGTTTTTCTTGTTACTTGTAAATAATTATGTGTTTCTAGTTATTTTTAGGAGTCCTTGGTGGATTTACCGGGAATCCTTGTACAATTGGTTGGAGCGTAACCTAGGAAGACGACGTGGAGAGCGATCTGCTGCCTGCAACATCCTTCAGCATGACCGGTTTGGCAGTGGGTCAGTAATGGTGTGGGGTGGCATTTCTTTGGAGGGCCGCACAGCCCTCCATGTGCTCCCCAGAGGTAGCCTGACTGCCATTAGGTACCGAGATGAGATCCTCAGACCCCTTGTGAGACCATATGCTGGTGCAGTTGGCCCTGGGTTCCTCCTAATGCAGGACAATGCCAGACCTCATGTGGCTGGAGTGTGTCATCAGTTCCTGCAAGATGAAGGCATTGAAGCTATGGACTGGCCCGCCCGTTCCCCAGACCTGAATCCGATTGAGCACATCTGGGACATCATGTCTGGCTCCATTCACCAACGTCACGTTGCACCACAGACTGTCCAGGAGTTGGCGGATACTTTAGTCCAGGTCTGGGAGGAGATCCCACAGGAGACCATCCGCAACCTCATCAGGAGCATGCCCAGGCTTTGTAGGGAGGTCATACAGGCACGTGGAGGCCACACACAATACTGAACCTCATTTTGACTTGTTTTAAGGACATTACATCAAAGTTGGATCAGCCTGTAGTGTGTTTTTCCACTTTAATTTTGGGGGTGACTCCAAATCCAGGCCTCCATTGGTTAATAAATTTGATTTCCATTGATGATTTTTGTGTGATTTTGTTGTCAGCACATTCAACTTTGTACAGAACAAAGTATTCACTGAGAATATTTCATTCATTCAGATCTAGGATGTGTTATTTGAGTGCTCCCTTTATTTTTTTGAGCAGTGTATGTTGTACATTCTTTCTAGTAGTTCCTTGGGGGAGGTCTGAGAGAGAGAAGAATGACAACATAAGGGAGAGAGAGGGTAGAGAGATCTTTACAAGTGGACTTGTTGCCTCCTACTTCGTCTAGTATGTAGTTAAAAATAGGTCCTCTCCTCACTTGGCCCTAAATGATCAGGGTTACCTTCATGGTATGTACACTTATTCTCTCCCCATAATTCATGGTTCAAGAGTTCCTTAGGGGAGGTCTTAAAGGAAAAGGACCATGACAAGGGAGGAAACGTACAGTAAGTAATAGTAACTTATAAAAGGAGGTTAGAGAAGAAGGCTTTGTTTAAGTGGGCTCGTCTCCATCTCTTATCAAACATTTTGGGGCAGGTAAAGAGGCGAAAACTGCCCTTTGGATAGTGATAATTGGATCTTCTCTTTTACTTGACCCCAAGTTGCAGCCTGGGATGCACATCCTTGTAAGCCTTAATCTTATGGGAGCTCTTCAGATGAGGTCCTAGAAGAAGCAAAGAATGACAAAGGAGGAAACATAATGAAGAAGAATTTATGGAATGTGAAGGAGCTGTGGGGTTGGCCTTTTTCCTCGTCTCTATTTTGCAAACATTTGTGAAAGAGTAGCCTTGTGCCAGTCAACACCACTTATTGGATAGTTGAAATAAGGTCTTGCTATTTCTCTGAACCCTTTTATAATCTTGGTCTCCTGATAGTTTATGGTCTAGGACCCCTTTTTCTTATTTTTTCTCCATCTAGGACTTCCCATGAGGAGCTGATTGTGTCAAAACTCAGCGGAGGCCCTAGCGGGAGGAAGGATAAGAAAAAGGGATCCTTTTTAGGGACCTTAGACCATAAACTATTAGGAAAGACTGTAGAAAGGCCAAGAGAAAAAGAAAGTCCTTATTTCAACCATCCACTGGGTTCGAAAGAGAGAGAGGATAAGAAAGAGGCATCCTTTTACAATCCCCTGATAGTTAATGTTCTAAAAGCTCCTCAGGGGAGGTCCTTGAGTGATGAAGAATGAGAAAGAGGGATGGTTTTATAGCAGGAGGCTGGAAAAAAAGCCAGATGGGTAAACCAGTTTAAGTGGTGTGAACAACAATGGTTTCTCACCCAAGTTCTTGCTGTAGTTGATGGACGGGCCTTTGAGATGTGTTGGACTGGTGGTGAATATTCCCAAGGCATGAATTTGAGGATATTGATCAATGTTGAGGAACACTGCTCCTCAAGCCTCACAATTATTTCTAGCCTAAAAGTGATGTTATTGTGTAGCAATCTGTGCTGATCTGAAGAACAACCTGTCAGCTCCTTATTTACTCTGAGATTCCTCCAATTTCAGGTCTATCTACCAGATTCCCTGTAGATTCATAGAAAATTCAGATGTTGCAGTAGCTTTTCTTCATTAGTCTTGTGTAAGTGCTGATGCTGCGTGCAGAAATTGAGGCCGGGGATACATTTTGCAAGCACAAATTTATAAACGTATGTTCCCAGATGGGTAACTGAGCTTGAAAGTGGCACATCAATTGCTTCCTGAGGAGGGGAGGATTTACATGAGGCCCTAAATCAATTACAGAGCTGACACACAACCCTAATGTTCTCATATCCAGTAAAAGTTTTAAGCTTCTCGCACACAGGTAACCGATGCTGGGTGGCGGCTCTAACATTCTGGTGCCCGTTGTGATAGTTTCCCAGCTTTCCATCCATCCTTAATAGCATATACATCACTATCATGCAGTTACATCAGTGCTTTTTCCCATGCGTCAGTCTTCACTGAAGTTCTCGCATTCTATTCCTGAATCAGGAAATGCAGTATAATTAATAGTAAATCCGTATTACGTGTTATCCAGCTTTCCCAGACACTCTGAATGTGTGCATGATGTCAGAACATTCTGGTCTCATGCTCGAGAAACTTTACAGAAGTGCGGATGTTTAGGTGCCGACTCTTCAGGGAATCCAAAAAGTGTTTCCTTTTTTTCCAGCGTCTCCTGGATGTTGAAAATTATATTTTAAAGGGGTTTTCCCACTTTTAGAAAAGTGGACCCCAAAGTTTCCAGTAAAATAACAAAAACATATACTGTTGTACTCACCCTACTTAGGTCCAGCATCGGCTCATTCGGTCTTTGTGTTTTGGCAGTAGCATTGACATCACCGCTGCAGCCAATCACTGAGCTCAGCTGCTGTAAATGCCACGAGCTGCTGAACTCTGTGATCTGCAGCAGTGATCCGAGTTGTCGATGTGACGTCACTGCTGCAGCCAATGCGCAGAGACCAGAGGATAGCACTGGACCTGGGGAAGGTGAGTACTATCCGACTTAATTACTTTACACTGCAGGAAACGTTTGGGGTCCACTTTTCTATAAGTGGGAAACCGCTATAACTTCCGAATAGGGTGCAATAAGAGAGCAATCCAATTAACTCTTTCCTCCCCCACTACCTACTTTAACCCTAATCATTTTCCACTGACGCTGGTGATCACCCAAAAAATCCAGATACGAGGGTGAAATTTTCCGCTTTCCGAGACGTCTCTCATAACCTTTTACTCAGGCGCATAATCTTTTAATGTGAGATTTCGAGTCTGTGTTTCCAGATGAGCGGCAGTCACAAAAAAAATAAAAAAATAAAAATCAAAGAGGCTTTGAAAGAAAACAGATCATAAGAGCCGGCGTTCGGGAAGCCATTATTTGCATTGACTGCGGCATATGATGTAGGATTTTCTTCTCTTTAGCAGTTCAATCAATGTTTGCTTTGTTTCCTCACTATCTCTCACATCCGCTAACAATTTCCGAGACTCAGGTAAACCCGCCGTCTGGGAAAAAAAATAAAATAAAAAAAATTATATCGTCGACGCATTTCGGTGCTCGCTGCGTTCTTCATCCTCATTATTTTATTCAAGGAGCAGGAGGGGGGTATTTTAAATTGTCTAAGTGCAAGAATTTGTGAAGTTGGAGATCCCCTCGGCGGTGGCACGGCGCTCTAAATCATTCCGAAGGTCTTCCCGGTAAACCTGGAGATTAGGCTCACACTGGGCCGGCGTCCAATTATACCGGGTTCCAAGTGGTTTCTTCTCTCGTCTTCGAGAAGCTCATGTGCCCTGATGTCTTGGTCAACTACGCGGCATCTGACCTTCATTTATGGGGGCAAAGGGTGCGGCGTGGTGTTTACCGGGAAACTACAGAGCTGATGGCACACGGAATATTTAATTGGCATGTCACATGACGCTGTTGAGGGAGGTCAATGAGGTTTCACCCCGGATAAATTGCAAAGGTCTTCTACAAGAATCCCGGCCAGGAAATCACAGAACCGCAGCTGTGCTACAGAGCGATACTCCAATTAAAGGGACACCGAATCACTTGCTGGGTAGCAAAATGCAAATTTTTTTTCCCTGTTATCAGCCATTTTAGCCTGGACAGAGAATACATTTTCTGTTAATTAATTTATCTCATGCTTTTTGACCGCATGGCAAAGTACAGGTGACATGACAGTCCATGGAAGAAAGCACCCAAAAAAACATCTGCCATATACAATGTACTGTGGTGTTCTACATCCATAACGTTGCCCAGTCTTTCTTTTGTGACCACACATAAATAATACCTATACGAAAGCCCCTTAGTGTTCCCACACAGTACGCAACCACCTTTCATGGCCCCTATGCAGTATAATACCCCCTCGGTGCCCTCCATGCTCACATACAGTATGGTGCCCCCACAGAGCATCCCCCCACACAAAGTATGATGCCCCCATGAAGTATGTTGACCATAACACAGTATATTGCCCTCAGAGTGTCGTACTCCCCAATCATAGTGCAGTGCCACCTCTGTAGCGCCCCGAGGGTTCGGCCGCTACAGGGGTATTGCACCTCTGCCAGAGGTGTGATATTCCACTCCCGGGTAAGGATGGAGTATGGACTAGGGCTCAGTTAGCTGCATACAGCACACTCACCCCATTTCCGAGGGACAGCTCAACGGTGCTCCCACTAGACAGAAGTGCAGGCACGACAGAATATGTCCCTGGCTGGAGCGGGGAGGGGGGAGGAATACCCAGTGGTGTAGGAGCAGATAGGGGTTGGTTCCTGAGCATAGGAAGGAGCCCATTGGTGGCTGGTCACCTGGGCTCATGGCTAGAGGGAGGTATAAAAGGTGGGCACCATCTTAGGTCAGCAGTTCAGTCTGTCTGTTCAGTGAGAGGATAAGACAGGGAGTAGAGGCTCTGTAGGAGCTCTACTCCAGAGTGGGCCTAGTGAGAGGCCGAGGAGGAGAGTGGAGTGGAGAGAGAGAGGAGAGGTGAAGGGGAGCTGTGGTTCCTTCTCAGGCCAGCTCCACAAGAAAGGAGAAGAAGAAGGAACAGAAAAGGAGGAGACAGAGGAACAGAAGGGCTCAGGAACAAGAAGGTGGAAGGGACCCTAAGAACCCACGAGAATACAGGGTGAAGAGTCAGGCAGATTAAGGGTACCGGATCCCAAGTTGGTGGAGGAGAAACAACCCTCAGCCAAAGACCGGAGGTCGTGATCATTTATTGGTGCGACACCTCATCAAACCTGCTCGGAAGGCACCACATAGAACAGTGGGGAACGGGATCCACGTTTACCCGCACAAGTTCGCGGCAGCTGGACAAAAGTGGGTCACTGGTGAGGCAGGCCAGAGAAAGGATAAAAGGGGGTCCTGGGCCATGCTCCTGACTGCCTGGGGGTTGACCGAGCCCCTCACCTGGTGGACACTGCACGGCTTGGGTGGTCACTACCTGTACAGAAGTGACCCGGAGAATCTGAACTGTGAGTAAAAGGAATTGGACTGTAGTACGTTGTCTGTGTACTCTTTCGCTCCTCCAGCACTAACGGTACTGGGACTCCCTGCACCATCACCCCCACCATCCACTGCACTGCCCTGGGGTTACACTCTTCCCGTGGGGAGTTATACAATCTCAGCTGCGCATACCATCAACCTTAGGGGACTGCCTTGCAGCGGCGGTTCCTAGTAACCGCAATCCAAGGGTGGCGTAGTCGAACAATATCAACAGCACATAGCAGACTACCATTGGTCTGACCACCCTGAGCCACGGAACCGGGTTGCCACCACTACCCCTATCGTTTCCCTATTGCCCGGATCCGAGTGCCCCACGGCCCAGGGGGCGAGTCACCTCAGTGCAGCACCCCACACACAATATGAGGCCCCCACACTATATTCTCCCTCACACAGTGTAATGTCACCACAGTGCCCCCAACACACACAGTATGATGCCCCCATAGTGACCCACACAGTATTATGCCTCCTTAGTGCCCCAAACACACACAGTGTGATGTAACCACAGTGCCTCCAGCATAAACAATATGACGACCCCATTGTGCCACAAACATACACAGATGATGTCCCCACAGTGCCCTCAAAACACATAGTATGATGCCAACATAACCCCGAACACAGTATAATACACTTACACTGCCCCAAAAACACACAGTATGATGCCCCACAGTACCCCGAAAACACACAGTATGATGCCCCCACACAAAGTATGATGCCCCACAGTACCCCGAAAACACACAGTATGATGCCCCCACACGAAATGTAATGCCCCAATAAGTGTTATATATTGTAGTGCCCCTAGATTGCTGTACTCTCCATACACAGTGTGATGCCACACCAGTCCAGCACCCCCCTACACACTATGATACCTCCACAGTGCCTAATACATACACAGTATGAAACCACCACAGTGCCCCCAACTCATACAGCATGATGGGCCCACAGTGCCCCAATACACACAGTATGATGCCCCCGTTGTGACTTAAACTTACACAGTATGATGTCCTCACAAGCCCCCAATACACGGTATGATTCTCCCACATTGTTCATCACACGCAGTATGATGTGCCCACAGTGTCCCAATACAGAGTGATTCCCCCACAGTGTACCCAACATACACAGTATGATGACCCTAATACACACAGTATGATGCCCTCATAGTACCCCAAGACACACAATATGGTGCACCTACCGTGCCCCTAACACACACAGTATGATGTCCCCACAGTACCTCCAACACACACAGTATGATGCTCCCACAGTGCCCCCAACATATACAGTATGATGCCCCAAACCACAGCAAGCTGCCCCCATAGTGCCCCCAACACACACAGTATGATTCATCCACAGTACACTCACACACAGTATGATGCATCCACAGTACACTCACACACACAGTATGATGCCCCCAACACACACAGTATGAATGTGCCCACAGTACCACCATCACACACAGTATGCTGCCCCCATAATTTGGGGAACTGCTGTCTGTCACACTCAGGGGTGGATTAAGAGTAGCAAGGGCCCCGGGCAGTTTAGAAGGCGCGGGCCCCCCCCCCCACCTGATTTATCACGTGACATATCACATGATCCCCTGTGATAGATCATGTGATAGTTCACGGGAAATTAATTTGGCACAATGCTGCCTCATCTGAGAGCAGCACAATATTGGGGCAGATACCCTGATTCCAGCGATGTGTCACTTTTTCAGCTGCTTGTTGTCATTTTGAGAAAATCACCATTTTATCTGCTGCAGATCTAGCAGCTCTCTGAATGCTGCGCTCTGCATAGCCCCACCCACACCACTGATTGGCAGCTTTCTGCCCATGCTCAGTGTACACAGAAATCTACTGATCAGTGATGGGGGTGGGGTCCTACAGAACTTACTAGTCATCTAGTGATAATTACCTTCTGACAAATCAATGATTTTATCAAAACAACACTAAGCAGCCCAGTAAGTGACACATTACTGGAATCAGTGCCTCTAACCCTACATTATGCTGCTCTCAGATTAGGTGGCAAAAACCTGATGACAGATTCCCTTTAAAGGAGCTGTAAAGACAAAAAAGTTTGTATTAAAAAAAATACAAGCCATTTGTTTAATTAACTTTTTTTCATTGTTAATTCACATTAGACTGTATCTTCAACACTTTTATCAGCAGGTCTTATTACAGACTCTGAATAGGGCAGCTCTCTCCCTCTCTCTCAGCAGAAAGTCACAGCATGGTTAAAAAACGGGATCTTTTATGATTTTCTCATAATAAATAAAAAAGGACATGCAAGTCCTCCAAACTATTTTCCGTTTCTCTATAGGGGAGGTCCTAAATCTTTCTTGTTCTTTAGTTGATCACATGTCAAAAAGGCAAAGCATTTACTATGAACTCGCTTAAAAAAATATACACTTGGAGAGTAATATCATCATCTGCATGTAAATATTCCTTGACTCTAAGGGCTCGCTCACACTGTCGTATAACACGGCTGAATGCTATGTGATGTTTTATCGGATAGGACTCGGCCCTATGTTATACTATGGGACAGTGCGATTATTGGCATGAGAAAATAATCTCATTCGGTATTCGGACCATGTGCACCCATACAAGTCTATGGGTGCACGTAAAACATTGGACTGCACTCGGATGTCATCCAAGTGCAGTCCGATGAACACTCACAGACACTATGGAGAAGATGGAGAAATTAAGTTCTCCATCTTCTCCATATCTGTGCTGCGAGAGAATCGGATCACACTCAGTTGAAGCTCTGACAGAGTTTGAGCCGAGTGTCATTAGCATAATTGGCCCTATTCTCTTGCATGAGAGAATATATGGCTTAGTGAGTGGACCCTAAAACTGAATAGTAGTGACGGACAGGCACCTCACAAGCGGGATCCATGTAGCTCTCAGATGTCATGTAGGTAGGGCTTCATTCCATGGGGTAGGGCTTAATTTCAAGGTATATAAAAAAAATGGACTTAAATAAAAATTAAATGAACACAAAAAGCACTAATTGAATTATTTTTTTCGTATTTATGTTTGCAGCCCCTTTAAAAACCCTTTGAGGACCAAGGCACATATATGTCCCATAGTTTTAAACTGGAAAAAAATTTGATTGAATAAAATTTAAGGTCCTCGAAGGTTTAACTAGGTCATAAATTCATATAAATACTTGCTCATACAATTGCACATGCCATAAGATGAAGAAGAACAGAATCAAAAATATGACATTAAGTGGAGCACTTACAGGTATTCAAGGTGAAAGAGACCAGCAAAGGCATCGTCTCGAATGACAGTAAATGAGCTAGAATTCAGCAAGCTGAAAATGAAGACAGCAGGTTAGAAGCGAACCAGACTTTATGGTGCTCAGAATTAGTCAAGCAGAATTTATTGACTGCTCTTGCAAAGCACTGAGACTCCCGCTGTGTATAGATGGTGCCGTGCGGCCTCCCGCTGTGTATAGATGGCGCCGTGCGGCCTCCCGCTGTGTATAAATGGCGCCGTGCGGCCTCCCGCTGTGTATAGATGGCGCCGTGCGGCCTCCCGCTGTGTATAGATGGCACCGTATAGATGGCTATGTGCGGCCTCCTGCTGAGTATACTTGTATAGATGGCTACGTGCGGCCTCCTGCTGAGTATACTTGTATAGATGGCTACGTGCGGCCTCCTGCTGAGTATAGAAGCCGCACGGCGCTCCCCCCAGAGACAGCAGGAGGCCGCACAGCGCCATCTATACTCAGCGGGAGGCCGCACGTAGCCATCTATACACAACAGGAGGCCGCACGGCGACATCTATACTCAGCGGGGGGCCGCACGTAGCCATCTATACACAGCGGGGGGCGTACGTAGCCATCTATACACAGCGGGGGGCCGCACGGCACCGTCTATACACAGCGGGGGGCCGCATGTAACCATCTATACACAGCGGGGGGCCGCACGTAGCCATCTATACACAGCGGGGGGCCGCACAGCGCCCCCCCCAGAGACATCAGGAGGCCGCATGGCGCCAACTATACACAGCAGGAGGCCGCATGCAGTCATACACACACACAAACATATACAGACACGCATAAACACATTTGAAACACAAAAATACATACAAACAGACATCACACAATGACATCTGCCCACACACACACAAACACATACACAGACAGACATCACACACACCTGCCCCCACACACACACATCTGTGTGTGTGTGTGTGTATAATTTGTGTGTGTGTATTTTTTTTTAAGTTAAAAACAAGTAAAATGCATGTGGCATCAATATCAAGACTCCAGATATAAGGGCCTATTCACACTGAATTTTGCAATGCATTCATCTCCTCTTTCCAGGCTTCTATCTAAATCCCTGAAAAATGGCATTCAGATGGGCCTTGACATAGCCATTGATTTGAACAAAGGCAAACCGAGGCTAAAGTCTGAATCTTTAGGCTCCATTTGCTCTGCTTTCAGATGTCTCATTTCAGACAGCACAATCCTGAATTTCAGGGATTCAGTTGTAAGCCTTGTGTAAAGACCTGAATGCAGCGCTGGATGTAATGTGAATAGGTCCTTACATCCTACACCACCTCAGGGTATTGTTGTTATGGAGTATTGCCCCTGGGTGGCCGCAGTTATGACCACCACCAGGGCTCGCGGTCACCCACCCTAGCTTTGGTATTCTGGGGAGCTGGTATAATGAATATCTGAGAAGAGCCCTAGAGAAGCAAGAACATTGGACAACCAAGAGGTGGTGGCCTCAAGTCAGGTGTAGTGTTCAACAGGGCAAGACTTTCTAACCCGCCCACACACACACACACACCTGCTCCCACACACACACACACCTGCCCACACACACCTGCCCACACACACACACACACCTACACCTGCCCACACACACACCTGCCCACACACACCTGCCCACACACACACCTACACCTGCCCACACACACACCTGCCCACACACACCTGCCCACACACACACCTACACCTGCCCACACACACACACCTGCCCACACACACACACCTGCCCACACACACACACCTGCCCACACACACACACCTGCCCACACAGACACACACACCTGCCCACACAGACACACACACACCTGCCCACACACACACACGCCCACACAGACATCTGCCCACACACACACCTGCCCACACACACACACACACACCTGCCCACACACACACACCTGCCCACATCAGCCCACACACACATCTGCCCACACACACATCTGCCCACACACACACACCTACACCTGCCCACACACACACACCTGCCCACACACACACACACACCTGCCCACACAGACACACCTGCCCACACAGACACACACACACACCCACACAGACACACCTGCCCACACACACACACCTTCCCACAGACACACACACCTGCCCACACAGACATCTGCCCACACACACACACACACCTGCCCACACACACACACACACACACACACACACACATATCTGCCCACACACACACACACCTGCCCACACACACACACACACACCTGCCCACACACACACACACACACACACATATCTGCCCACACACACATCTGCCCACACACACATCTGCCCACACACACATCTGCCCACACACACACACTCACCATCCCCCGGCTCCATTCCTCCTGCCTGCTCTCTCTCCTCTCCGGTGGTAAGTAGCAGTACAGGCCGGGCGCGCACTGCGTGACGTCACAGCTAGGAGACACAGCCGCGCACAGGGCCGTGTCTCCTAGCAGTGACGCGGCCGGGCCAGCACAGGGAAGTTAACTGCTGCAGTGCTGGCCCGGCCGATGAAGAAGTAGCGGCGGCCGCTGCTGGGGGAGCGGTCCGGGGCCCCCCCTCCCGCCACTGCTACCGGTATGTGCCGCGGCGGCCCGCACATATAATGAGGGCAATCCGGCATTAGACACCCCGCCCGGAGCCGCGGGCCCCCTGCAGGCTCGGGGCCCCGGGCGGTCACCCGGATTGCCCTCATTATAATCTGCCTATGGTCACACTATAGCCCCACCCTTAAGGTGATGATCACTAATGGCTCCACATAACAGTGACTATAAGAGTTGTCACCCAAGTATCTACAGCTCCTGGGCCCAAGTGCAAATTCTATACCTGGCCATTGCAGGACCTGCGCACACTGCAACCTTTGCATCCTATACATATATGTAACCTAACTCTATAATACTAGGCAGAACTACACTTCCCACCAGCTTCCCATCTGATTGTATTTGTGTCATTGAGTTGCTATAGGTAGTAAAGGTAGAAATATCCCTTAGTTGCTGGTGTCTGAGAAGCCAAGGGGGCTCCACTGCATAATAAACACCAGTATTATATATAACACATGGCGGAGGGGGCTCATGAATCAGGTGGCTCAGGATGAACAGGGTAGAATATGTATCTGCAATATTTATCATTCTGCAGGCCATAAGGGTCACTTTTTAATCATGTATGTTCTATATTGAGTGGGGGCAATGGCAGACACAAACAGAAAAGGGCCTCTGTGCAAGAACAGTATATGGGCCCTTTGCAGTCAAATAACTCAGAAAAATGCATAATTGCACCTGCTTTGGAGGTAGAAACAGGCTCTTGAGCTCTGCACAGGTTGCACCAATGATATGCCTGCCCCTGAGTGGGGGTATATGGAGCAAGCTCAGAAGCGGTGTTCTACCACCGGCATCAGCCCCAGGAGCGGTATTCTACCACCGGCATCAGCCCCAGGAGCGGTGTTCTACCACCAGCATCAGCCCCAGGAGAGGTGTTCTACCACCGGCATTGGCCCCAGGAGCGGTGTTCTACCATTGGCATCGGCCCCAGGAGCGGTGTTCTACCACCGGCATCAGCACCAGGAGTGGTGTCCTACCAACAGTATCAGCCCCAGGAGCGGTGTTCTACCACCGGCATCAGACCCAGGAGCGGTGTTCTACCACCAGCATCAGCCCCAGGAGCGGTGTTTTACCACCGGCATTGGCCCCAAGAGCGGTGTTCTACCATCGGGATCGGCCCCAGGAGCGGTGTTTTACCACCGGCATTGGCCCCAAGAGCAGTGTTCTACCATCGGCATCGGCCCCAAGAGCGGTGTTCTACCACCGGCATCGGCCCCAAGAGCGGTGTTCTACCACCGGCATCGGCCCCAAGAGCGGTGTTCTACCACCGGCATCAGCCCCAGGAGCAGTATTCTACTACCGGCATCAGCCCCAGGAGTGGTGTTCTTCCACCAGCATCAGCCCCAGGAGAGGTGTTCTACCACCGGCATTGGCCCCAGGAGCGGTGTTCTACCATTGGCATCGGCCCCAGGAGCGGTGTTCTACCACCGGCATCAGCACCAGGAGCGGTGTCCTACCAACAGTATCAGCCCCAGGAGCGGTGTTCTACCACCGGCATCAGACCCAGGAGCGGTGTTCTACCACCAGCATCAGCCCCAGGAGCGGTGTTTTACCACCGGCATTGGCCCCAAGAGCGGTGTTCTACCATCGGGATCGGCCCCAGGAGCGGTGTTCTACCACCGGCATAAGCCCCAGGAGCGGTGTTCTACCCCCGGCATCAGCCCCAAGAGCGGTGTTCTACCACCGGCATTGGCCCCAGGAGCGGTGTTTTACCACCGGCATCGGTCCCAGGAGCGGTGTTCTACCACCGGTATCAGCACCAGGAGCGGTGTTCTACCAACAGTATCAGCCCCAGGAGCGGTGTTATACCACTGGCATCAGCCCCTTGAGCGGTGTTCTACCACGTCATCAGCCCCAGGAGCAGTGTTCTACCACTGGCATCAGCACCAGGAGCAGTGTTCTACCAACAGTATCAGCCCCAGGAGCAGTTTTCTACCACCGGCATCGGCCCCAGGAGCAGTGTTCTACCACCGGCATCAGCCCCAGGAGCGGTGTTCTGCCAACAGTATCAGCCCCAGGAGCGGTGTTCTACCATGTTATCAGCCCCAGGAGCGGTGTTCTACCACCGGCATCGGCCCCAGGAGCGGTGTTCTTCCACAAGAATGAGCCCCAGGAGCGGTGTTCTACCACCGGCATCGGCCCCAGGAGCGGTGTTCTACCACAAGCATCAGCCCCAGGAGCGGTGTTCTACCACCGGCATCGGCCCCAGGAGCGGTGTTCTACCACAAGCATCAGCCCCATGAGCGGTGTACTACCACCGGCATCGGCCCCAGGAGCGGTGTTCTACCATCGGCATCGGTCCCAGGAGCGGTGTTCTACCACAAGCATCAGCCCCAGGAGCGGTGTTCTACCACAAGCATCAGCCCCAGGAGCGGTGCTCTACCACCGGCATCGGCCCCAGGAGCGGTGTTCTACCACCGGCATCAGCCCCAGGAGCGGTGTTCTACCACCAGCATCAGCCCCAGGAGAGGTGTTCTACCACCGGCATTGGCCCCAGGAGCGGTGTTCTACCATTGGCATCGGCCCCAGGAGCGGTGTTCTACCACCGGCATCAGCACCAGGAGTGGTGTCCTACCAACAGTATCAGCCCCAGGAGCGGTGTTCTACCACCGGCATCAGACCCAGGAGCGGTGTTCTACCACCAGCATCAGCCCCAGGAGCGGTGTTTTACCACTGGTATCAGCACCAGGAGCGGTGTTCTACCGACAGTATCAGCCCCAGGAGAGGTGTTCTACCACCGGCATTGGCCCCAGGAGCGGTGTTCTACCATTGGCATCGGCCCCAGGAGCGGTGTTCTACCACCGGCATCAGCACCAGGAGTGGTGTCCTACCAACAGTATCAGCCCCAGGAGCGGTGTTCTACCACCGGCATCAGACCCAGGAGCGGTGTTCTACCACCAGCATCAGCCCCAGGAGCGGTGTTTTACCACTGGTATCAGCACCAGGAGCGGTGTTCTACCGACAGTATCAGCCCCAGGAGAGGTGTTCTACCACCGGCATTGGCCCCAGGAGCGGTGTTCTACCATTGGCAACCGCCCCAGGAGCGGTGTTCTACCACCGGCATCAGCACCAGGAGCGGTGTCCTACCAACAGTATCAGCCCCAGGAGCGGTGTTTTACCACCGGCATCGGTCCCAGGAGCGGTGTTCTACCACCGGTATCAGCACCAGGAGCGGTGTTCTACCAACAGTATCAGCCCCAGGAGCGGTGTTCTACCAACAGTATCAGCCCCAGGAGCGGTGTTCTACCAACAGTATCAGCACCAGGAGCGGTGTTCTACCAACAGTATCAGCCCCAGGAGCGGTGTTATACCACTGGCATCAGCCCCTTGAGCGGTGTTCTACCACGTCATCAGCCCCAGGAGCAGTGTTCTACCACCGGCATCAGCATCAGGAGCGGTGTTCTACCAACAGTATGAGCCCCAGGAGCGGTGTTCTACCACGTCATCAGCCCCAGGAGCAGTGTTCTACCACTGGCATCAGCACCAGGAGCAGTGTTCTACCAACAGTATCAGCCCCAGGAGCGGTTTTCTACCACCGGCATCGGCCCCAGGAGCGGTGTTCTACCACCGGCATCAGCCCCAGGAGCGGTGTTCTACCAACAGTATCAGCCCCAGGAGCAGTGTTCTACCATGTTATCAGCACCAGAAGCGGTGTTCTACCACCGGCATCGGCCCCAGGAGCGGTGTTCTACCACAAGCATCAGCCCCAGGAGCGGTGTTCTACCACCGGCATCGGCCCCAGGAGCGGTGTTCTACCATCGGCATCGGCCCCAGGAGCGGTGTTCTACCACCAGCATCAGCCCCTTGAGCCGTGTTCTACCACTGGCATCAGCCCCTGGACCTTGGTTGCCGTTGCGTAAGGGCACCAGCTCCTACTGATTGAGTTTAACAGAAAAAAATGAAAAATGGCTGCAGGATTAAGCGGGTTAAGTGATTCTGCAACCACAAGCTTCCGACCCGTTTTCCGCCCTTTAATCCTCCTGACATTGAAAACTTCTGACTTCCTAAAGCTTTTCCAAAGGAGCATCTTCCCGGTCCCTTCAAAAAGATATTTTTTGTAGAATCTTCAAACAATTTGGTTTCCCCGGCTGAACCTTGACAAACGTGTAACGTCTCCTCCATTTCTTGTCACTGAGCTTCTTGAAGGGAATTATACATGATACCGGAGTCAAGAACCAGTTGCCTTCTTGGTGATTTGACGTTCGGCTGTCGGCTCAGAGCGATTCAAGTAGCTGGTTTGATTTCCTTCCTGGCTTTTTATCTCTTTGGGAAAGGAAATTAGAACTGCAGGTGCTGAGATATCTCGCAAAAAAGGAGCCTTAAAAGCCGCGCCGAGGTAAAAGCTCCCGTGGTAAGCGGCTGAGGAGGACGGTCCCGGTGGAGATTCGGCAATGAGAAGGAAGACGGATTTCTTGTAGCTGTGAATGTTCCTTACTGCGGCGCGCGTCACCTTGGCGGAGCACCTCACACATTTCCTTCGTCTCCTTCATCTTTGACACAGATCGGTTTTCTGACACTTGTGTTTGGCTCTCAACCCGTTTCTTCTACTCGTTATTCGATCCTGAATTATTTATGGACTATTTTCCTATTTTTTTTTATATTTCTGATGCAATGTAGAACCCGGCAGTGTAACCCTTTCCTGGCATTTTTTGTTTTCGCGCTTTTGTGGAGCTGCGTTGGGGGCTTGTTTTGTTTTTTTTGCTTGCAAGTTGTAGATTGTTTATGGCACCTCTTTAAAATTAAATGTTTTTTGATCACTTTTTATTGCATTTTTTTTATTTTTTGATGCATTTTTTTGGATATGGGTGTAACGTTTATTTTTTTATCTTGAACTGGGGAAAAGATTTTATGATTTTACTTTTTTAAATATATTTAAAAAAAAAACTTTCTTTTTTTTTTTAACTTTACACTGTAATTTTTAGTCTCTATTAGGAAATTGAACCTGCGTTCTTCAGTATTGCTGCAACATACGGTGAAAATCACTGTATCTTATGACTATTATCTTATGACACTGATTGGCCCCTGAACGGATCTGTCATCGTGATGGTGCAATCTAAATGCCACTGTTAGAAATTAACAGCAGAATTTAAGTGGTTAAAAACATCAATGATCAGAGTTCGCTCCAATCACTGCATTTAAAGGCAGGTGCTGGCTGTATGAAACAGCTGACATCGGCCCTTTGTGAGGATCCTGAACCCGCTCCATACACCTACACCTAATATATGATATAATACATCATATAGGAGGAAGGAGTTAAATGTATTATCTTAGATAACCCTATATATCCTATTAGGCTATGTACACAAAGAGTTTTTTGTATGGGAAACGCTTCAGGAAACGCTCCTTTTTCGTGGCGTTTTTGGAGAAGTTTTTTATTTCCTAAAGTGGTTTTGAAAAGTTTTTGAAAAGTTTTTCTCCGCTTCGTAGATTGGAGCACATTGTAGCGTCGTTCCAGATTCACCATCTGGAGCATGGCCAGACATTCAATATGTGCAACCTATAGAGCTACACAGGTGTCCATAGGTCAGGATCAGTCATTGCCACACTAAGAGTATGTGCACGCTGAGTTTTTTGAGGAGTTTTTGGAGCAGAAACTAATCGGAAACTCTTCAAATTCTCTCAAAACTGGAAAACTCCTCAAACACTCTGCTCAGTTTCTACTTCAAAATGCAACATAATGTGAACCTAACATCTAATAGATTTGATTCAGGCTATTACTGAGCCAATAATTGTCATGGGTAAAATGGGCCATACTCAAAGAGATAATGGTTGGTTCGTCCAGCCAACAACTACCTCTCCCGACTCCCCCGTACATATGAATGCTAGGATTAGCCGAGCGTTGATATATTCTTATTGGACAGAGGCTATAAAGCGGCAGTCGGACACCGACGCTGAAAACAAAAAGATTGAAATTTCAAAAGCCTGGTCCTTATCTTTCCAACATCCTCTGTCTGGGGAAAGTCAGGAGACCCCCATACACATTAGAAGGTCAGACGCTCTTGACGACTTTTATCCAATGCGTTTTGGGACCTTAACAGTAATTGGATGTTATATATTGAGTTACTACAATGGGGGCTATCTGTGTCTAACCTGGGATCAGACCCCCACCAATTACACACTTATGGCTATCTTAAAGTGATTCTGTCACCAGATTTTTGCTATGTAATCTGAGAGCAGCATGATGTAGGGGCTGAGACCCTGATTCCAGTGATGTATCACTTACTGGGCTGCTTGGTGTTGTTTTGATAGAATCCCTGTTTTCTCTGCTGTAGATGTATCACTGCTTAGCATGCTGAGCTGTGTATAACTCCGCCCACACCCCTGATTGGGCAGTGTACACAGGATGCCAATCAGTGGTGGAGGCGGGGTTACACAGATTAACTGGACTAGGTTGCACGTGAGATGTAGACCTCTAGTGATAATCTCTTACTGATAAAACACTGATTGTATTGAAACTACCCCACTCAGCTCAGTAACTCATACATCCCTGGAATCAGTCTCTTTTGCTCAATAATATGCTGCTCTCCTATTAAATAGTAAAAACCTGCCGACAGATTCCCTTTAAGGAAGGACTATCGGTGTTTAAATGCGATTTTTCATGGCATGGTAAAGCCGGCCCAGACCGTTGTGACCAGTGAGGATGATATACCCGTGTATACGGAGAAATGAGCCTGTCTGACAACATGGCAGACGAGATAAACGATGGGACGGCCATATAAACAAGATGATATTTACTGTGTTGCGGTACGCACCATAAATTCACACAGAAACATATCAAGCCTCCTGTCTGCAGCCGCGACCAACGTCAAGGTTACACAGTCAAATTTATGTAAATGTATTATGATCGCTCGAATATTATCATTAGTTTCATTAGGACGCTGTAAATTTTCACTCCCTGTAGCCGAGGCTGCAGCTGTCCTTACGCCCGGGTAACCTATCAAGGGCGTAACGGGGAAATGCTACAGGTGCAGCATAGCTAAGCAGGTCATCTGCTCAAATCCACTGCAATGTCACAAAATGCCGTCTGTTTTACATAGGACTGCAGGTAAAATGTATCAAGTGGGAAATTCCAATTTCATACATTAGTTAGATAGGGGTTTGAATACTTTTGTAGCCATTTTTTATTTTTTCTCCAAAAAACTATTGCAAAGTTTTTGTTTTTTTTTTCCGCCTATTTTTCATTTGCGTTTTTTTCTCGTTTTAAATTTCTGCTTTTTTTTTAAGTCTTTTTTTTTCTCTGTGATCTGTTCTTTTTATGTTTCCCATTGTAGGCAAACTTTTTGTTTTCCAGATATTTTCAGATGATTCATCAATTGCAACTCCTTAAAAACTTGTGAAATTTGGGGCAAATGTACTCCTGTCCCCCTCCACAGGAAGTGATTTTATGTCCGCCAGTTATTTTGTAACCTTTTAAAGAATGGCGCAACCTTTTGAGCTAAAATAAAGTCACAAAATGGGTCAAAGAGAAAAATAAAGAACCTTTTTGATTTCAAGCAAAATTTAAGGACCGTCTGCATTATTTAGAGGGATTTGGCGCAAAAAAAAAATCAAGGAATACCATAAGACAAAAAAAATGAAAAAAGACTTAAAAAATTGAAAATGATGAATTGGGCCCTAAAGGTGGTTTCTGGGGCTTTAATATGAGAACAGCGGAGTCCAACTCCCAGCATCCCCATAGATCAGCTGCCTGAAGATGCACATAGAGTAAAACAGCGCCACACATTGTGTAGTGGCCATCAGTGGCATTGCAAGCTCTCTGCCATACTAAAGTCAGGAATCGGACCCCATCCACTGACATTTATGACCTATTTTAAGCAAGGTCTAGTAAAAAAAAAAAGTAAATACTCCTGATGAAAAATCTCCACCGTTTTGTGTATACAGCTCCCATGCAAACCTGTGTGTCTGCTTGGTTCCAGACTACACGTGCCAGGTGATTCTGTAGAAATCTGCCCTCTCTTCTACTGTCTATAGGTAATGATAAGAGAAGTGAAGAATCAGACTACACAAGGTTTGTTTGTAGTCTGTAACCATATAAACACATTGGTTTGCATAGGAGCTGTATGCAAAAAAAGATAAATATTTATTATTAAAAAAAAAACAAATGCAATACTCAGCTATTTCTAGCAGTCCCATGTAAAATTAATGCTGCAGAGGGCAAGTATATGCACCTCAGCTCCATTCAAAAAGGGTCTGCAGAGCCCGGTTTCCTCTTTTCCAGTGCAATCTCTGTTGGTTCCTGCAATCGGACCCCCCAAAAATTAGTTATCCTCTACGCTGTGGATGGGGAATAACATACTATCTTGTGAGTAACTTATTAAAGGGATAGTCCCAGAATAAACCTATTGATTGCGGGGTGTTCAACCATTGGGAGCCTCAGTGATCCAGAGAACTGTGTTCTGCAAAGCTCTGTCTGAATGGAGCTAAACCTCCGCTCTGTTTAGTGCCTGATCATGGACCCCCAGCAAACTAGTTATCCTCTATGCTGTGGATGGGGAACTAACTATCTTGTGAGTAACTTATTAAAGGGATATTCCCAGAATAAACCTATTGATTGCCAGGTGTTCAACCATTGGGAGCCTCAGCGATCCCGAGAACTGTGTTCTTCAAAGCTCTGTCTGAATGGAGCTCAACCTCCGCTCTGTTTAGTATATGATTATGGACCCCCAGCAAACTAGTTATCCTCTATGCTGTGGATGGGAAATAGCTTACTATCTTGTGAGCAATTTATTAAAGGGATATTCTCAGAGTAAACTTAATGACTGCAGGGTGTTCAACCATTGGGAGCCTCAGCGATCCCGAGAACTGTGTTCTGCAAAGCTCTGTCTGAAAGGAGCTCAACCCTCAACCTACGCTCTGTTTAGTGTCTGATTATGGGATGGAAATACTGTACATACAATACTGTAACAGTGAACACAGGGGGGATAAAGAAGATACAAAGTGCAGTTAGCGATCACCTTTACTAATGTCGTCTATAAATGACATAATTAGCTTTGCTAACCCCCGAGGTTCCACGCATGCATTGTTAGCAGGTACTGAATGTGACTATCCCAGAGAGACCAGCTCCTTTCTTCTGCTATTTCCTTACAAGACCATGAACAGAATGTCATTGATATAGCAGCCAAAACACGTTAATCCCTGCCCTTGTTACCGGCTCACAAGGGGAACGTGTACTGCTATTGTCATGACACACTTGTAGATAAAGCAGGAAAATCCTCAATTAGGCTTTACCAGGAATACTTTGTAATATTACATTGTTTATTAGGCGCTGAAGAGCGCTCCTCCGAATGGATTATATTACTCCACAGACCATAAGTTTGTCATTTTATGCAATGTAATAAATCTTAGAGTGCAGTTCTGTACACTGAACCAAGGGGGGGCTATAATAAAGATCAGAATAGACTTTAGGTGCCAGGTTATCACACCCAGGACACAAGGGTCTGCATAGATCAACATTTTAAAGGGTTACCACACCAATCTGCAAAAATGGCCACCGTTGGATAGCGCTTGTATATACGAGCAATTTTGCAATTTACTCCTTTTTAAAATATTCAACCATTCTTAAGACATTAACACTTTTGTTTTGTTTATAGCTCGTTGCCGACCACTGCTGCTATTGAGCAGAACATGCACAGTGCTTACGAGCTCGTTGCTATTGAGCTTGTAGTCACTGTTTTGAAGCTGGACTGAATCACTGGAGTGCGCTGTTACCTCCTAATCCCAGGAAGTTTTAGAGCAGTGCTTACAAGCTAGAAATTTGTGGTGGTCGGTCTCCTAGGCAACGCGCTGTAAACAAAAGAAAAATGTTAATATCTCAAGAACGGCTGTAAATTTTAATAAGCAGTAAATTGCAAAAGCGCTTGTTTTTACAAGCACTGTCCAACAATATCTATCGATGAAGATGAGAATAACCCTTTAAATTAAGTCCTGGTCCTGGAACTACTTGGGAACACCCAAAACAAACACGAATGCATCAAACACACACACTTTTGGATGGAATTGCATAAACCCTGCCCCCTTTTTATCTCAAGCAAAAATAGGACTGTTGGGAAGCATGAGTCTGATTTTTCTTTCCCCTTCATTTCCTTCCCCTCCAAAAAAATAATTTTCTCCATGTTTCAACCTGTTAAAACTCCAGATTGTGCTTCAGAGTTGCTTTTGATATGTTAAGGGTATTCTGATTTAAAAAAGAATATATATATTTTTTTTGTTATGAAAATTGTCCAATATACTTTCCATATAAATTCCTTGCTGTTTTCAAGATCCCTGCTTTACTGCCATAGTCATACCCCTGTAACTGTACTTATTTGGGTTTATACACAACGAGTAAGAGGTCCTATACTGTCCACATGACAGCCCAGACATGTCAGAAGCTAGTGATACCAACTCCTTTTTCATAGATTTTTAATTTACTTCACTGGATGGCACAACCTGGAAGACCACAGCAAGAAAATATAGTAAGACATTATTTATTAATATATTTTTTAACAGTGGGGTATTGTAGGGTTCGGTATTGGGCCCTCTTCTTTTTAACATATTTATTATTGACCTTTTTAAGGACTTTCAAAGTTGAATTTCAATATTTTCAGATGATATTAATCTCCCTGCTATCTGACTAATCTCTGCAAGGTAATTAACACAGAGGAGAATAGTTTAAAATTACAGAGGGATTTGGGGAGGTTTGGGCCAAGATATGGCAACTGAAGTTTAAAGAAGATGGTCACTACTTTTTATTATCGCCCTAATGTATTCCCCCGGGGCCCATAAGGGTTTTTGTAAATACCTTGCAATGCAGTTACTGCCTGTGAGCGGTGCTATCCGTGGCAAAGGAAACAAAATATACAATTATATACTAAATAGTAAAACACTGGATAAAACTGTCAAGGAAAAAGACTTCAGTTTGCTGTCTACCCATACACCCAACTTTTGTGACCAGTGCCAAGCAGCTGCTGCAAGGCAAATAAATTAATGGGATGCATTAAATAAAAGTACCATAGCTGCTCAAGACAAGAACATAATTTTGCCTGTATACAAGTCATTAATCCGGCCACACTTAGAATATTGTGTACAATTTTGGTCTCCAGTGTATAAGAAAGACATAGCTGAACTAGAGCAGGTGCAGATAAGAGCGACCAAAGTTATTAAAGGAATGGGGGGTCTGCAAAACCGAGATAGGTTATCAAACTTGAGGTTGTTCAGTTTGCAAAAGTGAAGGCTTTGGAGCGATCTTATTACAATGTACAAATATATGAAGGGACAGGACAGAGACCTTTCTAATGAGCTTTTTACATCTAGGACTGCCATGTGGACAAGGGGCATCCTCTACATCTACAGGAAAGAAGGTTTATTCATAATCACAGACACATTCTTTACAGTGAGAGCAGTGAGACTAAGGATTCTTTACTGTAAGAGCAGTGAGACTATGGATTCTTTACAGTGAGAGCAGTGAGACTAAGGATTCTTTACTGTAAGAGCAGTGAGACTATGGATTCTTTACAGTAAGAGCAGGAGACTATGGATTCTTTACAGTAAGAGCAGTGAGACTAAGGATTCTTTACTGTAAGAGCAGTGAAACTATGGATTATTTACAGTAAGAGCAGTGAGACTAAGGAATCTTTACTGTAAGAGCAGTGAGACTATGGATTCTTAACAGTAAGAGCAGTGAGACTAAGGATTCTTTACTGTAAGAGCAGTGAGACTATGGATTCTTAACAGTAAGAGCAGTGAGACTAAGGATTCTTTACAGTAAGAGCAGTGAGATTATGAATTCTTTACAGTAAGAGCAGTGAGACTAAGGATTCTTTACTGTAAGAGCAGTGAGACTATGGATTCTTTACAGTAAGAGCAGTGAGACTAAGGATTCTTTACTGTAAGAGCAGTAAGACTATGGATTCTTTACTGTAAGAGCAGTGAGACTAGTACAAGCAGTGATACTATGGATTCTTTACTGAACGAGCAGTTAGACCAAGGATTCTTTACTGTATGAGCAGTTAGACTAAGGATGCTTTACTGTATGAGCAGCGAAACTGGGTTCTTTACAGTACAAGCAGTGATACTATGGATTCTTTACAGTACGAGAAGTGAGACTAAGGAACTCTCTGCCACATGATGCTGTAATGGTTGATTCACTACAACAGCTCAGTGATGGACTGGATGCCTTTCTTGATAAATATAATCTTACAGGTTATGGGCACTAAATTCAGACTAGATCCAGGAAATTAGTCTGATTGATAAGCGGGGAGCTGGATAGAATTTTTGCCCTTATGTAGGGCAATTAGCCTCATTGGGGATTTACCTTCCTCTGTCAGGTTATAGGATGAACTCGATAGACATTTGTCTTCTTTCAACCTTAAAACTAAGAAACTATAAATGGGATAAAAAGATAATTTTTCCGATGAATTGAGATCTCGCTATATCTCGTTAACGAGACATGACAAGCCAGTGTGTTAATTTCCTTTGCGCCGGTTCCCCCTCCCCATTACTTTAATCTCATTGCATTTTCCTCTCTTTTCCTCAGATTACTTTTTTTTCCATCCATGTAATATAATTCAAAATGTAGAAAAAGGGAAAAAAAATACTAGAAAATAAAATTACAGAGCTCCTTTGTTAGCATTCAGCGCTGACACGTTTAGCGCGGTTCAGTCAATCAGCTTTGCGGGTTGTCAGTGACTTTCTCGTTATTATGTGATTAAGTAATTTAAACAATTGCTGGCATAAAACTCAGACGGCAGAGAAGTAATATTCAGGGATTTTTTTCTCTCGGCATATTAAGATTTCAATCAAGAAGGGGAAAGAAATTTGATTTTCTTTTAAAGGTTTTTTTATTAGTTACCATTTGTTTTATGGAGACGGTGATCTCCCATGATTCAGCTCTGCTGTGGATGTCGCATAATGTGATGGAATATAGGTTTCTGATTGGCTGAGAAAATTAATATGAGACGTACTATAGAGACGCCATAGTTTGGGGTTCCCTTAGATTGGAGCAGACAGCCCTGGGGATACATATTGCTGGAGCTGACTGCTGTATACTAACCCATGGCTGCCCCTATGTTCTACCAGAATTGCAGATGGGGGATTGCAATTACACTCATCCCATGTAGTCATATTCATTGCATTAACATGAGCTGGAGCAATTGTTTTATATATCTATTTATTTATTTATTTATAATATTTGTAATAGAAGGATAGATATCTAATAGATTATTTGGGAAATGCAGAACTTTGCTAGAAAGTAAGAGAAAACGAAAGTCGGAGAAAGGCAAAGGTAGATAGATGGATAAAAGAAAGAGAATGAAAGAAAGGGTCAGAGGAAGGGAAAGATAGATGGATAAAAAAAAAAAGAAAAAGACTGAAAGAAAGAGGGTTAGAGGAAGGGAAAGATAGATGGATAGAAGAAAGAGAAAAAGAATGAAAGAGAGAGGGTCAGCGGAAGGGAAAGATGGATGGATAGAAGAAAGAGAATGAAAGAAAGAGAATGAAAGAAAGAGTGGGTCACGGAAGGTGAGGGAAAGACTAAGTTCAACACGAAGGAAAGAGGCGGAGGAAGCCCAAACACTAGGGAAAGGGAGAGTGGAGACCCCTAGCAGATCTAATATCACCCTGCCTACCCTACCGTCCCTATATAGGTTCCACACCTATCGCCGAGCAGGAACCTAAGCCCTGAATGTCCCTAGAGCTAGGCCCTAGATAGGGAGGGGACAGGGTGAGCACTAGTTAAGCCCCACTACAAACTAAAGGCAACAAGATAGACAAACAAAGGGGATACACTTACGGTAGCTTGAGCAGACACCAGAGAGATAACTCCAACAGTCCTCCAAGGGCACCAGAGAAGAAACTAGCAGACTGCTATTGCTCTAAGCATGCACAAAGTTGCTTAGAACTATCACCGGCGACTCTCTGGAGAAACTGAGACTATTTAACTACCCAGCAAGGATGTGTCAATCAGCAGCAGAAGGTGGAGGTTGCTGCTGGGTCCTAAAGGAAGAAGGATATAACTATACTATAGAGATGAGGGAATCAAGAAGCCGTCTGCAATGCCAAGCACAGTGACCTTCTACAGTCGGCTCCAGAGCGACTGTCTGTCACACCTGACACACTCGTGACAGAGGGTCAAAGGAAGGCAAAGATAGAGAGAAGAAAGATAAAAAGAAGGTCAGAGGAAGGGAAAGATAGATGGATAGATAGATATGAGATAGAAGGAAAGCAAGAAGAAATGAGATAGATGATAGACAGCTAGATAAATAAATATGATGTAGATAGAAGAAATAGAGAAGGAAAGAAATAGAGAAAGAATGATGGCCAGAGTAAGAGAAAGATATGAGATAGATGGAAAGATACATGTGAGATAGATATACAAACAAGAGAATATAGAAACCCATCTAAGCAAGAAGATGTCTGCAGACATTGAATATATGAAATTTGAACTGCATTACTGCTATATGGAATATACTTATATCATGAAGGTACTTAGAGCATAAATTGGTCAATTCATGAGAGTCTACTAACCACGGCAAGGCGACCTCTCTCTGATGGGACCTTAAACCCAATATGCTTCCTTTACGCACCACTGAAGTTTTTTATTGTAAAAACTGCCTTTATTTTTATATTTTTTACAGGTACTCTTTTTTGTGTGGCACACTGACTCCTTTACATTGTATCTAAGTGTAATAACTTCAGTGTTGTCCCATGAGAAGATATAATAAAACATTTACAGAAATGTAAGGGGTGTACTCACATTTGTGATATACTGTGTATATATATATATATATATACATATATATATATATATATTGTGCAGCTATCCTGCTTAGTTGCATTACCATGTTCTGATTGTGCCATACCTTCCTGTACTGTTATTGTTCACTGTTACCCTTGACACCGTGCCTACATGTATATAGATATTTGAGTTAACCTAATAAGTAGTGTTTATTAAGTACCACTGTCTCCTCATTGTCTGAGCTGTTGCATCCGCGTACCTGATAATTTCCCATTTTTTCCAAGTATTTCAAATCGTCAAAAAAAAAATCTACACGTTTGAGAAAAGCACAAAGCAAGTAAATGGATGATCTCCACAAAGGAAGATGTCAGGGTCTCTGGTTTTAATAACTTGACCCTGCAGAGGTTAATGCACAGCAGATGAGCGGCGGACGGCAGCACAGTTCTATCTCATGTCTCGCAGACAATGGATATCGGTAGAGCGAGCCGCCATCATCACGCAGGGTTCCTGAGAGCAGGTCACACTCGACACATTATCAATTATAAATGCCTTTAATTTGATTCTTCTCCGGGCTTATTGGGTTCCCCCAGTCGCTGTCACATCTCTACGCCGAGTGGCTCAGCACGCAGCGCTGGCAGATATTATGTGGCGGAACATACGGTGGGAACGTCTGCTGCACTTATCAGGTTGGGAAACCTCCTGATGGTTGACTGACAAAATACAGATGTAGCAGAGCTCACTTTGTCATCTGGGCTATACGCAGTTTAACATAGGACTGCTTCACATCCTAAATATATTTTTGGAACAAAGAGGCAACCCGGCATAAATCCAGTGTAAATAGGATTTGATAAATGACAGATCAAAACGTTTTGGAAAACTAATTAGCATTGTAGAAATTACATTTTATTATAGATATTTATTACATTTATGTCTCATGTAAATACTTAATAGTTTCCCCGTGCTTCAGGTCTCGTGACTACATACTAACCTCTTAATTATGTTACAGATTTAGTTCTTGCAGGGTTATTTATTCTCTTTCTAGGAAGTTATTGCCTATACGTAGGATGGGTGACAACTTGCCGATTGCAGGAGATCCAACCACTGGGACCCCCACAGCTCCTAAAAAAGAGACCTGTAGCGACCAGATGTCAGAGAAGCTTTTCTTCATATACATAGGTTAGTACCCTACTTAGGCCAATGCTTTTTCCAGTGAACATTTGTTCCCATACAACTAGGCATTTGCTAGACATATTTATTGGATGCTTGTTATTTAGTTTGTTGTGTACATTTTTCAAACAATGATGTAATATATACGTATTTACATGTGATCCTCCATTGGGTGAATTTTAATTTATCTAATAAAAATCTAGTTTTATGAGACCTTGTACACCATATGTTTTCTGTTGTTGGTACTAATACTGGAGATACCCAGAGTGCTGAGGTAAGAAGAGTCTGTTCACACTGCTGTCTACCATGTCTGATCTAATAGTGGAGATGCTAGGATTGCCGAGGTAAGAAGAGCCTTTTCACACTGCTGTCCATCCGGTCTGTCTGATCTAATACTGGAGATGCCAGGATTGCTGAGGTAAGAAGAGGCTGCTCACACTGCTGTCCACCATCTTTCTGATCTAATACTGGAGATACCAAGATTGCTGAGGTAAGAAGAGGCTGTTCACACTGCTGTCCACCTGGTCTGTCTGATCTATTACTGGAGATACCAGGATTGCTGAGGTAAGAGGAGGCTGCTCACACTGATGTATACCCTGTCTGTCTGATCTATTACTGGAGATACCAGAATTGTTGAGGTAAGAAGAGGCTGCTCACACTGCTGTCCACCCTGTCTGTCTGATCTATTACTGGAGACACCAGGAATGCTGAAGAGAGAAGAGGCTGCTCACACTGCTGTCCACCCTGCATATCTGATCTAATACTGGAGATACCAGGATTCTTGAAGTAAGAAGAGGCTGCTCATACTCCTGTCCACCCTGTCTATCTGATCTATTACTGGAGATACCAGGATTGCTGAGGTAAGAAGAGGCTGCTCACATTGCCGTCCAACTTGTCTGTCTGATCTATTACTGGAGATGTCAGGAGTGCTGAGGTAAGAAGAAGCTGCTCACACTGCTATCCACCATATCTGTATGATCTAATACTGGAGATACCAGGAGTGATGAGGTAAGAATAGGCTGCTCACATTGCTGTCCACCCTGTCTGTCTGATCTATTACTGGAGATACCAGGAGTGCTGAAGAAAGTAGGGGCTGCTCACACTCCTGTCCACCATGTCTATCTGATCTAATATAGGAGATACCAGGAGTACTGAGGTAAGAAGAGGCTGCTCACACTGCTGTCCACCCTGTCTGTCTGATCTATTACTGGAGATACTAGAGGTGCTGAGGTAAGAAGAGGCTGCTCACACTGCTTTCCACCCTGTCTGATCTATTACTGGAGATACCAGAGGTGCTGAGGTATGAAAAGGCTGCTCACACTGCTGGCCAACCTGTCTATATGATCTAATATTGGAGATACAATGAGTGCTGAGGTAAGAAAAGGCTGCTCACAATGCTGTCCACCATGTCTGTCTGATCTATTACTAGAGAGACCAGGGGTGCTGAGGTAAGAAGAAGCTGCTCACACTGTTGTCCACCCTGTCTATCTGATCTATTACTGGAGATACCAGAGGTGCTGAGGTAAGAAGAGGCTGATCACACTGCTGTCCACCATCTTTCTGATCTAATACTGGAGATATCAGGATTGCTGAGGTAAGAAGAGGCTGCTCACACTGCTGTCCACCCAGTCTGTCTGATCTATTACTGGAGATACCAGGATTGATGAGGTAAGAAGAGGCTGCTCACACTGCTGTAAATCCGGTCTGTCTGATCTAATACTGGAGATGCCAGGATTGCTGAGGTAAGAAGAGGCTGCTCACACTGCTGTCCACCATCTTTCTGATCTAATACTGGAGATACCAGGATTGCTGAGGTAAGAAGAGGCTGCTCACACTGCTGTCCACCCTGCATATCTGATCTAATACTGGAGATACCAGGATTCTTGAAGTAAGAAGAGGATGCTCACACTCCTGTCCACCCTGTCTATCTGATCTATTACTGGAGATACCAGGATTGCTGAGGTAAGAAGAGGCTGCTCACATTGCCATCCAACCTGTCTGTCTGATCTATTACTGGAGATGTCAGGAGTGCTGAGGTAAGAAGAAGCTGCTCACACTGCTATCCACCATGTCTGTCTGATCTAATACTGGAGATACCAGGGGTGCTAAGGTAAGAATAGGCTGCTCACACTGCTGTCCACCCTGTCTGTCTGATCTATTACTGGAGATACCAGGAGTGCTGAAGAAAGTAGAGGCTGCTCACACTCCTGTCCACCCTGTCTATCTGATCTAATATAGGAGATACCAGGAGTACTGAGGTAAGAAGGGGCTGCTCACACTGCTGTCCATCCTGTCTGTCTGATCTATTACTGGAGATACCAGAGGTGCTGAGGTAAGAAGAGGCTGCTTACACTGCTTTCCACCCTGTCTGTCTGATCTATTACTTGAGATACCAGAAGTGCTGAGGTATGAAGAGGCTGCTCACACTGCTGGCCAACCTGTCTATATGATCTAATATTGGAGATACAAGGAGTGCTGAGATAAGAAAAGGCTGCTCACAATGCTGTCCACCATGTCTGTCTGATCTATTACTAGAGATACCAGGGGTGCTGAGGTAAGAAGAAGCTGCTCACACTGTTGTCCACCCTGTCTATCTGATCTATTACTGGAGATGAAAGAAGAGGGGATTATAGGGAGAGAAAATAGGAAGAGCAGGCTTCTAAGTGTAGTAGTTAGATTCCAAGGGTATATACTCAGTATAAATCCACTCACCTATTTGGTGTCTTGAGATACTGCATGTAAATCCAATCAGTGGATCACTCCATTCCTCTTTCCATTCAGTTTGCTGCAGAAATCTGGGAGCTGATAAGAGCACTGGACAGTGCTTTTATGGGCAATACCACTTTGTGAATGTTTTTCCCAGCAATATGCGCTCCTGAAGGATGATGATGATGATCATCCTTCAGGAGCGCATATTGCTGGGAAAAACATTCACAAAGTGGTATTACTGGAGATACCAGAGGTGCTGACGTAAGAAGAGGTTGCTCACACTGCTGTCCACCCTGGCTGAAGTAATATTGGAGATGTCAGGATTGCCGAGGTAAGAAGAGGCTGCTCACACTGCTATTCAACATGTATTTGTTAATGACAATACATTGTATAGGTTATTCAAGATCCTACAGCACATTCTCACAGGCACCTGTCCTAATAACATTTTAGAACAAGTATAAAATAAAACAAACAATCTTTCCTCCAAGTTTTTTTTCTCCTGCTAGTCGCTAATCATCATCAATGGTGAGTGGTATTTTTATTTAACATATTAATTTGGACCCTTTTAAATATATATATAATTTATAATTAATACACAAGACCACCAAGACCATTGACCACCGGAGCTTCTGCTGTGGAACACTAGGTCATTGGAGTGGTAAGTATTGTTTTTTTCTATTTATATTTATAAATATATTTATTTTTGCTCAAAAGTCAGAAATGCTCTTTAACCATTTGACTGTTGGAGAGTAATATTGGGTGTTGGGTGAGGAAGACATTTCAGGAAACACCGGCATTTTTTGTCCTGAAGCGTCTTTTTGGCTGTTTTTTGCCTTTCCTTTGGCTGAGCTTAGAGGAAACCACATGAAGAATGATCAGGTCTCTTCTTATAACTGTTTCGCGTGTTTGGAAACCTGAAATGATTAAAGGAAGCTCAAAAAATTGAACATATGCACAGTGAGCCGTTTTTACGTTGCAATGCATATTTTCATTCTTTTTAGCGTTCAGCACTTTTTCAGGCGCGTACGCGACTGAAAATGACCTTGTGTGCACATACCCTAAGAGTCTTGGAAAACAACCTCTGTATACTGTATGAATAGAAAAGAATATTCACGTACATTCCTATAGCATGACTTGAGCTCCTTTGCGCTTCAAAATAAAAAAATACACAAATACAAGAGATAAAGAACAAACAGCCAAAAGAATGACGGGAAAAATCATGTACGAGGATACAAAGGGAAGCCAAATATTTCAAATATTTGGACCTTTATCCCGTATCTGTGTGTTTGTATAAGTGGCACTATAAAGTGGAATAGTTGAGAATAACAGAATCCGCAGCTTTGCCCTGAGCTATTGTATCTCTCCGTTATTATACTTACTATAATAGTTACCATCTGGGCTTTTTGTTGTTTGTTTTTTTTTTTTTCTTTTCTATTTTTCAATGTTGGAAATGTGTAAAATTTCCAGGAAATTGCTGACAAAGAAATCATTAGAAGCTTTCAGATTTTTTTTTTAGAGAACGCTTACACTGCTATTATTTTTTTTTGTTTATATTTTGTTTCGTTTTTTTTTTAAAAAAATTCCTGCTTTTTTGTTTTCCCTTTTTTTCTTTTTTTTTATAACGGGAAAGTAGAAGGGAAAATAACACGTGCTATAGTTTAACTTGGACAAAAGAGTGGCACATATGAAATGTATTTGTGTTGATTTTGCAACCATATGCTCGTAATGAAAATCTTTTTGTAAAGTCTGCATTAAATCTTGGCATTCTCGCAGAAAGACAGATCCAAACCAGTGATTAATGCAAATTTATTTATGAACTTTCCGGTTGTCATTTTATTTTTTTTTATGTTTACAGAAGTCCTTTTCCTAAACCATTTTTTGAAAGATTTTTTGATGAATATCTGAGGTTTTAATTTATGCGCAACTTCCGCTGTTTACTGTGCAGTAAATGGCTGACGGCGCTAGTTAGCAATAAAAAATACAGTCAATAACACTCGCAAAAGGAAATATTAATATTCAAGGTAAATTGATGATTTTTGGATTTTAAGATCATGTTGTTTCTTTTTTAAACATATTCCTAAGTAAGTAGAAATACCCGTCTAACCATTATCCCCTGCCACTCCTTTACCAATGCTTCACGAGTCTTCCACCGGTCTCTGTACTCCATGCTCAGTCCTGACAGTCACGTGAATGCTGCAGCTAATCAATGGCTGTGGTGGCAACAAATTGATCACAGCTGCAGTCGATGATCGGCTGTAGAAGTCACATGACTGTTGCAAGTGAGCAACTCTGTACTTCCAGACATGTGATCACAGTAGCCAATCACTGGCTGTGTCTCTGTACTTCCTGTCTGGTTAGACAGACATGTGATCATAGTAGCCAATCACTGGCTGTATCTCTGCACTTCCTGTCTGGTTGGACAGGCATGTGATCGTAGTAGCCAATCATTAGCTGTAACTCTGTACTTCCTGCCTGGTTGGACAGACATGTGTAGCAGTGGCCAATGACGAACGGTAATTTTGTGCTTCCTGCCTGGTTGGACAGACATGTGATGCAGTAGCCAATCACGGACTAAATTTTCTACTTCTGGCTACTGCATCACATGTCTGTCCAACCAGGCAGGAAGTACAAAATTACAGTCCGTGATTGGCTACTGCATCACATGTCTGTCCAACCAGGCAGGAAGTACAAAATTACAGTTCGTGATTGGCCACTGCGACACATGTCTGTCCAACCAGGCAGGAAGTACAAAATTACAGTCTCTGATTGGCCACTGCGACACATGTCTGTCCAACCTATCACTAGCTAGACGGACATGTGATTGTAGTAGTTAATCACTGGCTGTAGCTCTGTACTTCCTGCCTGGTTGGACAGACATGTGATCGCAGTAGCCAATCACTGGCTGTAGCTCTGTACTTCTTGCCTGGTAGGACAGACATGTGATCGTAGTAGCCAATCACTGGCTGTAGCTCTGTACTTCTTGCCTGGTAGGACAGACATGTGATCGCAGTAGCCAATCACTGGCTGTAGCTCTGTACTTCTTGCCTGGTAGGACAGACATGTGATTGTAGTAGCCAATCACTGGCTGAAACAGTGAAGTGTTGGTCACTGCTCCGGCCAATAATTGACTGTAGTGGTCGCACATCTGTTCGAATTAAGAAAGATGCACAGACTCGGGAAGCATCAGAAATGAAGCGGCAGGGGATTGGTTGGGGGTATAGGTGTGGATATGATATATAGTCTATGAAGGACACATCTGTGGTGTGCCTCGTCTTTCGAATTACCTCCCTATAGACAATTATATCACTTGTTATAACTAATTGGGTGGTTTCCTGCACAGAACAATGATTTTGGGTTTCTCTTGGCTCCACGAGCGGCCGGTAGGGTTGATTCACATCTGCAGGACGTTCTGTGAAGTCTGTGCCGGTATGGGGCTGATGCTGTTCTCTTTAGAAATAAAAAAAAAGAAGGAGCCAGCTGCTTATACGAGCAAATTACAGGCAGCTTTCCCTGTGGGAAAACATAAGCCAGTTATAATTGGATGATAAAGTACCACAACCACGTATTAAGAGACTGGCGAACCAGCATTTTCACCCACCAACCTTCACGGATATAATTCCCTGTACGAGCTGACTCTTGCTGTTACAATCCCGTATATTGTAGGGAAACACATGTAGGGCGAATGTGAAGTCAGTCACCTTCCTAATGGTATTAAAGCAATGCTTGCCTCCATATAAACAGTGGACGACAGAATAAAGGGGCTCTAGAATTCAGAAGCTCTTTAAGAAGCCCTAATTAATAGTATATGGTGGTGGCATCGGGGCCCTGAGCTCCGGTCTCTACAGAAACACCAGGGACAAAGACCGCTCTGCATATTCATAGATCACTGCGTGTATATATGTGGTTACAGGTGTATATACTCTGAGACGCCTGCGCACTAATAGCTAGACCCCTATTTGTGCATTACTAGATCCCTACAGTATGTACAGTACACAATCCTGGATGCCTATCTGCAGATCTCTAGGTCTGTATGCACTCTCTTAAATCTCTATGTACATACAGTTATATGAAAAAGTTTGGGCACCCCTATTAATCTTAAGCTTAATGTTTTATAAAAATTGGTGTTTTTGCAACAGCTATTTCAGTTTGATATATGTAATAACTGTTGGACACAGCAATGTTTCTGCCTTGAAATGAGGTTTATTGTACTAACAGAAAATGTGCAATCTGCATTCAAACAAAATTTGACAGGTGCATAAGTATGGGCACCTCACCAGAAAAGTGACATTAATATTTAGTAGATCCTCCTTTTGCAAAAATAACAGCCTCTAGTCGCTTCCTGTAGCTTTTAATGAGTTCCTGGATCCTGGATGAAGGTATTTTTGACCATTCCTCTTTACAAAACAATTCCAGTTCAGTTAAGTTTGATGGTCGCCGAGCATGGACAGCCCTCTTCAAATGATCCCACAGATGTTCAATGATATTCAGGTCTGGGGAAAGGGATGGCCATTCCAGAACATTGTAATTGTTCCTCTGCATGAATGCCTGAGTAGATTTGGAGTGGTGTTTTGGATCATTGTCTTGCTGAAAGATCCATCCCCTGCATAACTTCAACTTTGTCACTGATTCTTGAACATTATTGTCAAGAATCTGCTGATACTGAGTGGAATCCATGCGTCCTTCAACTTTAACAAGATTCCCGGTGCCGGCATTGGCCACACAGCCCCAAAGCATGATGGAACCTCCACCAAATTTTACTGTGGGTAGCAAGTGTTTTTCTTGGAATGCTGTGTTTTTTTGCCACCATGCATAACGCCTTTTTGTATGACCAAACAACTCAATCTTGGTTTCATCAGTCCACAGGACCTTCTTCCAAAAAGAAATTGGCTTCTCCAAATGTGCTTTTGCATACCTCAGCCGACTCTGTTTGTGGCGTGCTTGCAGAAACGGCTTCTTTCGCATCACTCTCCCATACAGCTTCTCCTTGTGCAAAGTGCGTTGTATAGTTGAACTATACACAGTGACACCATCTGCAGCAAGTTGATGCTGCAGCTCTCTGGAGGTGGTCTGAGGATTGTCCTTGACTGATCTCGCCATTCTTCTTCTCTGCCTTTCTGATGTTTTTCTTGGCCTGCCACTTCTGGCCTTAACAAGAACTGTCCCTGTGTTCTTCCATTTCCTTACTATGTTCCTCACAGTGGAAACTGACAGGTTAAATCTCTGAGACAGCTTTTTGTATCCTTCCCCTGAACAACTATGTTGAATAATCTTTGTTTTCAGATCATTTGACAGTTGTTTTGAGGAGCTCATGATGCCACTCTTCAGAGGAGATTCAAACAGGAGAACAACTTGCAATTGGCCACTTTAAGTAGCTTTTCTCATGATTGCATACACCTGGCTATGAAGTTCAAAGCTCAATGAGATTACAAAACCAAAAAAAGTGCTTTAGTAAGTCAGTAAAAAGTAGGTAGGAGTATTTAAAACAAGAAAATGATAAGGGTGCCCATACTTATGCACCTGTCAAATTTTGTTTGAATGCAGATTGCACATTTTCTGTTAGTACAATAAACCTCATTTCAAGGCAGAAACATTACTGTGTCCAACAGTTATTACATATATCAAACTGAAATAGCTGTTGCAAAAACACCAATTTTTATAAAACATTAAGCTTAAGATTAATAGGGGTGCCCAAACTTTTTCATATAACTGTATATCCCGCATATGCAACTATCCTACATCCCTATGTACAGATTACTAGATCCCGATGTACACAATCCTAGATACCTATATTCACATTGCTAGATCCGTCTGTACACAATGATAGATCCATATGTATACAGTCCTACATCCTTATATACATATTCCTAGATTTAAGTGTACATGGTCCTAGATCCCTCTGTACAGATTACTAGATCCCAATGTATATGATCCTAGATACCTATATTCACATTCCTATATCCCTCTGTACACAATGATAGATCCCTAAGGGCTCATTCCTAGATCCCTATGTATATCATTCTAGATCCTTGGAAACACAAACCTAGATCCCTATGTACAGGATTCTAGATCCCAATGTATATTTTCCTAGTGTAAACATTAGAATGATAGATTCCTATTTACATAATCCTAGATCCCTATGCACAGATTCCTAGATCCCTATTCACATGATCCTAGATCTCTATTAACAGATTCCTAGATCCCTATTCACATGATCGTAGATCTCTATTCACAGATTCCTAAATTCCTATTCAGATGATCTTAGATCCCTATGCACAGATTCCTAGATCCCTATTCACATAATCCTAGATCTCTATTCAGATTCCTAGATCCCTATTCACATGATCCTAGATCTCTATTTACAGAGTCCTAGATCCCTATTCACATGATCCTAGATCTCTATTCCTAGATTCCTATTCACATGATCCTAGATCCCTATGCACAGATTCCTAGATCCCTATTCATATGATCCTAGATCTCTATTCACAGATTCCTAGATCCCTATTCACATGATCCTAGATCTCTTTTCACAGATTCCTAGATCCCTATTCACATGATCTTAGATCCCTATGCACAGATTCCTAGGTCCCTATGTTCCCGATCCTAGATTCCTATGTTCACATTCCTAGATCCCTATATACAGATTCCTAGAACTCTATGTACAGATTCCTAGATCCCTATTTACATGATCCTAGATCCCTATGTACACATTCCTAGATCCATACACACGGATTCCTCGGTCCCTATGTACAGATTTCTAGAGCCCTATGTACAGATTCCTAGATCCCTATGTACAGATTCGTGAATCCCTATTTAAACATTCCTACATCCCTATTTACATGATCCTAGATCCCTATGCACAGATTCCTAGGTCCCTATGTTCCCGATCCTAGATTCCTATGTTCACATTCCTAGATCCCTATATACAGATTCCTAGAACTCTATGTACAGATTCCTAGACCCCTATTTACATGATCCTAGATCCCTATGTACACATTCCTAGATCCATACACACGGATTCCTCGGTCCCTATGTACAGATTTCTAGAGCCCTATGTACACATTCCTAGATCCCTATGTACAGATTCGTGAATCCCTATTTAAACATTCCTACATCCCTATTTACATGATCCTAGATCCCTATGCACAGATTCCTAGGTCCCTATATTCCCGATCCTAGATTCCTATGTTCACATTACTAGATCCCTATAGAATCCTAGAACTCAATGTACAGATTCCTAGATCCCTATGTACACATTCCTAGATCCATACGCACAGATTCCTTGGTCCCTACATATATAATCCTAGATCCCCCTGCACTGTCTCTGTTTTACCATTTTTACTAATAATGATAATAATTTTAGGCGTCCTGTAGGATTTCTCTCAGGCTCAGGACATCTCCCCTTACCATAGGCTGAGCGATCGCTATAAGTGATAATCTGTTCACTCGGGGTGTCCTTTACCGCTGTCATCTATTAATGAGAATTTTGATTAGATTTATAATTACCTATTAATCACTAAGCTTCACATTTTCAGTGATTGGCTCTGGGCAGACGGTGATTTTATGGTCCGCGGTGGTGCTGGTGGTGATGGTGGCAGCGTTATCTTGCACGATCGCCCTAAGTTTGATATCAGCATGTAAATGTGATGAACCGGCGATGGATTGACAATGACGCTGTCTGTGACATTGAAGACGAGGGGCCGGCTCCTCCTCGTGGCAGAGCAGACAATGGGATCAATGTGATATTCTCCTGTGTGACCCGCTCCGTTCATTATAGGACTACGCAGAAATATCATAGCCAGGTGGAATGAAACGATGACATGATGATATATGTAATAAGGGGTATAGATCCCCCTGTCCGTCATAATCCCACCACATTTTCTGAAAAATCATGTATTATCAATACTAGGCAAACATTCCCTGCAGGGTGCCGCATCATCAGCCCCTAGGTGCACAGTCAGTCATGTGCCAAGGTTTGTTAAAGAGTTGATATTGACTTTTAGGATTGCTACCCCCTCCAATATGTGGCGCTAGAGTTCTTGTTCTCTTCATCTTTGAAGAGGCTATTTGTATATTTCAATTTTCTGAGGAGTATTACATGGCCTATAAGTCTCCTTATGCCAACTTAGCACCCTCCACAAGAAGCAATGTTTCCCCTTAGACCTCCTGTCAAAGGCCTCTCACCCAGCCAAATCAGATCCCCTGCTTTGCACTGATGAGGGGCAAACATCCTGAAACATAAGTCTGGAAATAGAGTGTCTGGTTTGGCTTCCTATTCCAAGTCATGTGGCAGGGCTCTTCAAAGGGTAGATATTGACTTTTAGGATTGTTACTTCCTATAGGCAGGACTAGAGATCAAGTCTTCTTCCAGTCTGAAGAGGCTACTTGCATATTTATAATTCCCGGCAGAGCATTGCATGACCTTTAAGTCTCCTTATTAGGACTTTGCACTCTGCACAAGAAGAAACATTTCACATTAGACCCCCCTGTCAGAGGCCTTTCACTTAGTCAAATGAGACCTATTGCTTTGCACTGATCAGGGGCAAACATCCTGAAACACATGTCTGCAAATGGAATGTCTGGTTTGTCTTCTTATCCTAAGTCATATAGCAAGACTCATCAAAGTGGCAATACTGACTTCTAGAATTCCTATTTCCAATAGGTGGCGCTACAGTTCACGCCCTCATCCACTCTAAAGAGGCTATTTGCATATTTAAATTCCCGGCGGAGCATTGAATGGCCTATAAGTTTCCTTATGAGAACTTTGCACTCTCCACAAGAAACGTTTCCTATTAGACCCCCTGTCAGAGGCCTTTCATCTAGTCAAATCATATCTCCTAATTTGCACTGATGAGGGGCAAACATCCCGAAACACAGGTCTGCAAATGGAATGTCTCAAAAAATAGCAATTGAAAGTTTGCAAAAGATGAAGGGAGATATTAAACCTCACACTTGCCAACAGACCCAGATTTTCTGTGACTGTCACAATATTTTGGAAACAGCCCTGGGAAACTCGTGGGCTTACAGGTCTGAAGGGGGTGGAGCTTACACCAAACCCACCCATGAGGTCCTGGATTGGAGTAAAGAGTGTCTAAAATGTCAACACTAATGTTGGTAATCAATAAACCTATGTATCGTAGGACTCCAAAAATCAAAAAAGGGTTTTAATGACTAAATGATACTAAAATAGTCTCATGTTAAGAGGGTCTATGTAAAATTTTTTACACCTGCTTAGATTCTATAGAAACAGAAAATGAGACTGACCAATGGTCCCATGGCTTCATTGACCCAGAGGATGTTATTCTTGCCCAGTCCGAACATTGGTATTTTTGGGAGTGCTGTAATGCGTGCTAATAATAATAATAATTTTTATTTATATAGCGCCAACATATTCTGCAGCTCTTTACAATTACGGTGCTATTTCCCATTAGGCATTGTAGTCTTGTTACACATTACTTTTTAGAAGACTAAAAGTTTTTAGGAAATCTTTGTAAGAGTTCTCGTTTTTATTAACATTTTCTATAAAACTTTTTGTACTTTGCCCTGTGCATGCAAAAGGAAGCAACAAAAAGCAAGTTTTATCTGTAAAAAAAAAAAGCGAACAATACTGATACAATACTTTAGGAAGCGCACATAGGAGCACCGCCGGTGGTTGCAGAAAACCCGTTTTTAATAGCACGTCTTTTGTCATTCGCGTCCAGATAACTACACGAGTCCCCAAAATAACTCTACCTAAGACGCGTTCGGGGGCTTATCGAGAAAAGCGACAACACATATAAACCTCTACATTCAAATACCTACAAAGGCGTAATCATTGGAGTCTCTTTTGATCTTGCCCTTGAATTAAAAGAAAGCATATTTTAATGGGACCTGAAACAATGCGGAGAAGAGAAATGCATTTTGCGAACACAAAGGCTCCGCGCGGAGTGTTAGATAAATTCTAATAATTGGAGCTTAGGAGATGACTGATAATAATGTTCATGCAAATGAACTGGAAAGGTGCGCTGTTGAGGCCAAGTTTTACAATTTGTGCCTTTGATCCTCATATGCACACATATAATACTTCTTTTTACTGTGCCACTGATTGAAGAGTCCAATAGGAGAGTTGGGAGTACATGGAGCCTGATGGGTCCTGAAGGTTTCGCCTCGGTAGCCTCTAGACACCATCTCAGCTTATTAAATTGCATCTAATATTTTGCACAGAATAATAATAATCTACATAGGAAGTGTCATCTGACCATTTATGCCGATGATTGGCTGCAGCGGTCAAGTAACTGAAGAGTGGGATGTCATCGTTTCCAATCCTGGGTGACGGCATTGGAAGGGTGGGGGTTTTGAGTGGTGTATAAAGATCTCTGTAAAATTTCTAAAAGTCCTGGAACATCCTGTCAATGTCACTTGCCACAAATATGTAATATTTTTTTACCTGGTGTAAATGTCGCTGTTCTCCTGAATCTGGAGATGTTTTTCTTTTGTTTCTGCCCCTCTCTGTTCCTGAGATATGACCCTTTCTTCCCTGTTAGTAAATCTTGTCTTGTTATACAAGTGGGTGTGATCACCAACTCTTCTCTGTAGGTATATGCATGAGCATCATGCCCAGTTGGCTAAACTAGAGTTATATACAGGGAGGAAGAGACTATATCTCACGAACGGAGAGGCACAGGAAGAAGGTAAAAAGAACGCAGGATTCAGGACAACACTGGCATTTACACCAGGTAGAAGATTTCATATTTATGGCAAGGTCCTTTCTAAGCTTGAGTGGTTAGAGATAAGAGGAAAAGGTCCTTAAAAAAAAAAAGAAAACAAAAATAGCTTCATCATGATCAATAGGCTGCATATGGTATTGCATGCAGTTCTGCCCCATCTAAGTAGATGAGACAAAATTGCAATACCAGACATAACCAGTAGACCACAATGGCGCTGTTTTAGGAAAAAAACAAATCTAATGTCATATAGTCCCCCTTTTTAAAGAGCAGTTCTAAGTTTAGACCCTACTGAGCAGTAATAGTAAAATTATTCAGCAGAGATTCGAATATAGGAAATTACAATAATTAAATTCAATTTGCAGGGATGTTATTCGATGTGACCACAAAGCATAATGAATATAGGATGTAAAAAAAGAAAAAATATTACACTACGTCATTGCTCACCTGTCCCGCTGCCTCTTTCCCACTATTCTGTCCTCTGCGCCTCTACATCATTCATTCCTCTTCCGCCTGCTTCACTATACGCCGGGGCTCTGACATCACTTTGAGCCATCCCCCAGAGAAGCGGACTATACACTGGGGCTCTGTGACATCACTTTGAGCCATCCCCCGAGAAACTGACTATACGCCGGGGCTCTGACATCACTTTGAGCAGTCCCTCGAGAAGCTGACTATACGCCAGGGCTCTGACATCACTTTGAGCCATCCCCCGAGAAACTGACTATACGCGGGGGCTCTGACATCACTTTGAGCCGTCCTCCCGAGAAACGGACTATACGCCGGGGCTCTGACATCACTTTGAGCAATCCCCCGAGAAGCTGACTAAACGCTGGGGCTCTGACATCACTTTGAGCCGTCCCCCGAGAAGCCAACTATACACCGGGGCTCTGACATCACTTTAAGCCATCCCCCGAGAAGCTGACTATACGCTGGGGCTCTGACATCACTTTGAGCCATTCCCCGAGAAGCTAACTATATGCTGGGGCTTTGGCATCACTTTGAGCCATTTCCCGAGAAGCTGACTATACACCAGGGCTCTGACATCACTTTGAGCTGTCCCCCAAGAAGCTGACTATACGTTGGGGCTCTAACATCACTTTGAGCCATCCCCGAGAAGCTGACTATATACTGGGGCTCTGACATCACTTTGAGCCGTTCCCCGAGAAGCTGACTATACGCCAGGGCTCTGACATCACTTTGAGCCATCCCTCTAGAAGCTGACTATAGGCCGGGGCTCTGACATCACTTTGAGCAGTCCCCAGAGAAGCTGACTATACACTGGGGCTCTGACATCACTTTGAGCCATCCCCCGAGAAGCTGACTGTACGCCGGGGCTCTGACATCACTTTGAGCAGTCCCCCGAGAAGCAGACTATATACTGGGGCTCTGACATCACTTTGAGCCGTTCCCCGAGAAGCTGACTATATGCCGGGGCTCTTACATCACTTTGAGCCGTCCCCCGAGAAGCTGACTATATACTGGGGCTCTGACATCACTTTGAGCCGTTCCCCGAGAAGCTGACTATACGCCAGGGCTCTGACATCACTTTGAGCCATCCCTCTAGAAGCTGACTATAGGCCGGGGCTCTGACATCACTTTGAGCAGTCCCCAGAGAAGCTGACTATACACTGGGGCTCTGACATCACTTTGAGCCATCCCCCGAGAAGCTGACTATACGCCGGGGCTCTGACATCACTTTGAGCCATCCCCCGAGAAGCTGACTATACACCGGGGTTCTGACTTCACTTTGAGCCGTCCCCCAAGAAGCTGACTATACGTCGGGGCTCTGACATCACTTTGAGCCGTCCCGAGAAGCTGACTATACGCCGGGGCTCTGACATCACTTTGAGCCGTCCCGAGAAGCTGACTATATGTAGTGCCGGCGTCCCTGCCCTCTGCTAGGCAGGGACGCTGCTCCCCTCACCGCTCTGCTCCGTGCCCGGCTTCCTCCCCCCGCTCTGCTGTCAGCGCGCGCTCCGTCCCGGCGTCCTCCTCCTGCTCTGCTCTCAGCGCGCGCTCCTTCCCGGCCCCTGTGCTTAGGGCGCGCGCGCGCGCGCTCCCCTCCTCTTAAAGGGGCCGCGCGCGCCGCCCTAAAGAGTCCCCGGCCAATGGCCGGAGGACTTCATCATATTTAAGGCACCTCCTCCAAAATGGAGGTGCCCGAGCAATGTTGTTTGCACCTGTGTCTCACCTGTGCTTCAGCCCTCAGGTCCCGTTGCCAGTTTCCTGCCAGTTACCTGCCAGTTACCTGCCTGATTCCTGCCTGAATACTTGTTACCTGTCTGCCAGTCTGAGGTCCGACGGTCTGCCTTACTACTCCTGTCAGTCTGTCTAAAGGACCAGCCTGCCCGCTCACCTGGGAGCGCATATCAGCTACCTGCCTGCTTGCCTGAGGTCCGACGGTCTGCCTTACTACTCCGGTCAGTCTGTCTATGGACCAGCTTGCCCGCTCACCTGGGAGCGCATCTCCGTTACCTGCCTGCTTGCCAGCCCGGAGGCTCCGTTGTCACGTGCTGTGACCACCAGCTATCTCAGAGACTCTTGCCCGCTCACCTGGGAGCGCATCTCCGTTACCTGCCTGCTTGCCAGCCCGGAGGTCCCGTTGTCACGTGCGGTGACCACCAGCTATTCCAGAGACTCTTGCCCGCTCACCTGGGAGCGCTTCTCCGTTACCTACCTGCCTGCCAGCCCGGAGGTTCCGCCGTCACGTGCCGTGACCACCTGCTATTCCAGAGACTCTCGCTTGCTCACCTGGGAGCACACATCTACCATCTGCCTGCTAGCCTACCCGGAGGCTCTGCCATCACAGGTCGTACCTACCCCTTACCCAGAGACTGCCCTGATCACTTGCCGTAACTCCCTGTCCGTTCACCCAGAGACTGCCACCCGCTCCCTTACAAGGGCCGCCCCCTTGTATAGTAGCTCAGAGGTTCCGCCTCCCGGACCCGTTACACTATACACCGGGGCTCTGACATCACTTTGAGCCGTCCCGAGAAGCTGACTATACACCGGGGCTCTGACATCACTTTGAGCCGTCCCGAGAAGCTGACTATACACCGGGGCTCTGACATCACTTTGAGCCGTCCCGAGAAGCTGACTATACGCCGGGGCTCTGACATCACTTTGAGCTGTCCCCCGAGAAGCTGACTATATACTGGGGCTCTGACATCACTTTGAGCCGTTCCCCGAGAAGCTGACTATATGCCGGAGCTCTTACATCACTTTGAGCCGTCCCCCGAGAAGCTGACTATATACTGGGGCTCTGACATCACTTTGAGCCGTCCCCCGAGAAGCTGACTATATACTGGGGCTCTGACATCACTTTGAGCCGTTCTCCGAGAAGCTGACTATACGCCAGGGCTCTGACATCACTTTGAGCCATCCCTCTAGAAGCTGACTATAGGCCGGGGCTCTGACATCACTTTGAGCAGTCCCCAGAGAAGCTGACCATACACTGGGGCTCTGACATCACTTTGAGCAGTCCCCAGAGAAGCTGACTATACACTGGGGCTCTGACATCACTTTGAGCCATCCCCCGAGAAGCTGACTATACGCCGGGGCTCTGACATCACTTTGAGCAGTCCCCCAAGAAGCTGACTATACACCGGGGTTCTGACTTCACTTTGAGCCGTCCCCCAAGAAGCTGACTATACGTCGGGACTCTGACATCACTTTGAGCCGTCCCGAGAAGCTGACTATACGCCGGGGCTCTGACATCACTTTGAGCCGTCCCGAGAAGCTGACTATACACCGGGGCTCTGACATCACTTTGAGCCGTCCCGAGAAGCTGACTATACACCGGGGCTCTGACATCACTTTGAGCCGTCCCGAGAAGCTGACTATACACCGGGGCTCTGACATCACTTTGAGCCGTCCCGAGAAGCTGACTATACGCCGGGGCTCTGACATCACTTTGAGCTGTCCCCCGAGAAGCTGACTATATGCCAGGGCTCTGACATCACTTTGAGCCGTCCCGAGAAGCTGACTATATGCCAGGGCTCTGACATCACTTTGAACAGTTCCCCGAGAAGCTGACTAGGAGTGAAGCAGAACAAAGAGGACGTGTGTGATGGGGAAGACAAAATGAAGAGGTGAGGAGGAGTAGACGGCGGGCGGTGGGGTGGCAGGACAGGTGATCGATGAGGTGCGCATTTTTAAATTTTTTTAACCTTTTGGTGTTTAGAAAAACGCTGGAGATTTTCTGAATTTTTTCAAGAGCAAATTATTAAAAATCTTTATTCTGGAGAATCTGAACTTTTGTAAAAATCTGAAGAGAATTCAATTCTACTCACATAAATCCGCTCATTTTTACTATTAAGTATCACAGATCATTGTACAGGCAGAACTGAAGGAGCACAGAGATATCGGCCATAAAAGCCCCGTCTATCTCAATGTGATGTGAAGTGTATGCTGGAAGCGCGAAGCAAATGAAGACGTTACTATAAAAGGCTCCATATTACAAATGTGTTTTTTTATCGTTATGGGACTGTGCACTGCCATTTGCAAATTCAATTCTGCTTCCATGCACCCGGCACACATGGGTCTAGGCTTCTGCGTGCTGGAAATAATAGAAACAATATACAATGCATACCATTAGCGCGTCACGTGCTCTCTGGCATCGGTGCTTTTCTCATTTCTTACATTGCTCTTAATCTTCTAGCGCATTTGTCAGCCACTATGCCTCCAGTGTAATAGGACCAGTAATGTATTCGTCACACACATGGAAAAGCTACGCATACTGTGAGCAAGTTAAATGACAAAATTGTGATTACCTACAGTCGCCACTAGGGGGAGCTGACTACAAACATATTTAGAATTTAGAATTAATTTGGAGTTGTCAAAGCGACTAAAGAACTCATCATTCAACTCCATGAGGGCGTGACGAGAAACCCCAGACGTTGGTTAGCGGCACCTCCATTATACAAGAAATATGCATCAAGGATTTTCTTCTATTTTTTTTTCTACAGCACTCCCGCAGGTTAAAGAAGGCATAGCACTTTCACACTGATTACTCTAGCAGGCTTTTGGGCACCTTTAAGTTGAATTGACACCCATCAAGCTGCAACTATTCCATTTGTCTGAATTAGGCTTGCAACAATTTGTATATTCGCAACTAATGGGATCGACAAAACTTTTGGGAAGAATGAAGAATTGTGCGCTGCATAATAAAATTATATCTTCGTGCTCCCCTACTCTTCATGACCTTGACACATCTTTGTGACTAGGTGATTGCTTCCCTGATCTGCCCCCTTACCTTCCATGGAGGTAGTAGCCCACTTCTCTCTCTATATATATACACTGCTCAAAAAAATAAAGGGAACACTTAAACAACAGAATATAACTGCAAGTAAATCAAACTTCTGTCAAATCAAACTGTCCACTTAGGAAGCAACACTGATTGATAATCAATTTCACATGCTGTTGTGCAAATGGAATAGACAATAGATGAAAATTATTGGCAATTATCAAGACACCCTCAATAAAGGAGTGGTTCTGCAGGTGGGGACCACAGACCACATCTCAGTACCAATGCTTTCTGGCTGATGTTTTGGTCACTTTTGAATGTTGGTTGTGCTTTCTCACTCGTGGTAGCATGAGACAGACTCTACAACCCACAGAAGTTGCTCAGGTAGTGCAGCTCATCAAGGACGGCACATCAATGCGATCTCTGGCAAGAAGGTTTGCTGTGTCTGTCAGCGTAGTGTCCAGAGGCTGGAGGCACTACCAGGAGACAGGCCAGTACATCAAGAGACGTGGAGGGGGCCGTAGGAGGGCAACAACCCAGCAGCAGGACCGCTACCTCTGCCTTTGTGCAAGGAGGAACAAGAGGAGCACTGCCAGAGCCCTGCAAAATGACCTCCAGCAGGCCACAAATGTGCATGTGTCTGCACAAACGGTTAGAAACCGACTCCATGAGGGTGGTATGAGGGCCCAAGGTCCACAGATGGGGGTTGTGCTCACAGCCCAACACCGTGCAGGACGCTTGGCATTTGCCACAGAACACCAGGATTGGCAAAGTCGCCACTGGCGCCCTGTGCTCTTCACAGATGAAAGCAGGTTCACACTGAGCACATGTGATAGAAGTGACACAGTCTGGATACGCCGTGGAGAGCAATCTGCTACCTGCAACATCCTTCAGCATGACCGGTTTGGCAGTGGGTCAGTAATGGTGTGGGGTGGCATTTCTTTGGAGGGCCGCACAGCCCTCCATGCGCTTGCCAGAGGTAGCCTGACTGCCATTAGGTACCGAGATGAGATCCTTAGACCCCTTGTGAGACCATATGCTGGTGCGGTTGGCCCTGGGTTCCTCCTAATGCAGGACAATTCCAGACCTCATGTGCTGGAGTGTGTCAGCAGTTCCTGCAAGATGAAGGCATTGAAGCTATGGACTGGCCCGCCCGTTCCCCAGACCTGAATCCGATTGAGCACATCTGGGACATCATGACTAGAGATGAGCGTTGTTCTACTCGAACTGTTCGCCAATCTCAAATTCGAGCTGTTTTGGGCGGTGTTCGAGCCGTTTGGCGAACACGAACAATTTGAGAAAAATTCGGCTGTTCGAGGTTATGTTCGATAACTGTTCGTGCACCAAAATCATAACTGTTTTTTTTTTCAGTAATGATGAAAATTAATGTTAATTCGCAGTTTGAGTGTACAGCGGGGTGGGGGGAGGGGCAGGGGATGGATCTCTGCAGGAACAATGAAGATCTCCATTTTTTTTTCTCTTTCCCGCATTTGCAGTGGGGAGGTGCAATCTGTCAGCCTATCAGCAGCGCACACACGGAGCGAAGTGCTTTTTTTCACACAAGCAAGGGCATGTGTCATTGGCAGTGTATGTCACATGTCCTTGCCCTATAAGACCAAGCCATTTTCCCCGTCGCCACCATTTTCTCACTGCTGCAGCTGCGTGTTAGACGGCACCGCTGTTGCTGTGTGCGCTATACCTTGTTAATTTCAAGCCAATTTTCGCACAAATATACAGATAGCTTGGGAGTAGGGAATAGTTGTGATTGCAGTCCTTTTAAGGACTAGGTTACAGCATTTCCTACGACTTTTATCAGGCAGGTCTGTGCTCTTAAATAGATAGATTGTGGGAGTAAAGACTAATTGTAATTGCAGTCCTTTTCAGGACTAGGTTACATCAGTTCCTATCAGTTTTTGCCAGGCAGGTCTGTGCCAGTGCTGTGCAAGTTTTTTTCACAGCATTTGGCTGAATCTAGCAAAGCTAATCCTTTTTGGCCTATTGCAGAGTGTGTTAGTCAGTGGAGTAGCCTATCTGTGTTGCAAGATATAACACCTGTGTATAGAATACCAATTTTTTTACTGCACCTAGTGAAGTAAAATCTTTTGGGCATAGCATCATTCTATTAGTCCATCTATACTGACCTCCATCAGGTTGCAAACTGAATATAATTTTTTTCTGCATCTAGCTCTGAAAAAATATTTGGGCTTCTAGCAGTGTGTGGGACTTGGTCTATTAGTCCATCTATACTGACCTCCATCAGGTTGCAAATTAAAAATAATTTTTTTCTTCATTTAGCTCTGAAAAAATATTTGGGCTTCTAGCAGTGTGTGGGACTTGGTCTATTAGTCCATCTATACTGACCTCCATCAGGTTGCAAATTAAAAATAATTTTTTTCTTCATTTAGCTCTGAAAAAATATTTGGGCTTCTAGCAGTGTGTGGGACTTGTTCTATTAGTCCTTCTATACTGACCTCCATCAGGTTGCAAATTCAAAATAATTTTTTTCTGCATCTAACCCAGCCAATAGTTTTGGCCTAATACCACAGTTTGGCCACTCAGCTCTGCTCGGTTCCCATCCATTGTTTTTTTGTGCAAACAACTCCAGAGTTGTGAATTAGTTAACCACCAAAATGAGTGGAAAAAGGCCTGCTGCTGGTGGAAAGGGGAATAGGCGTGTTGGGAAGGGGAAAAAAGGTTGTGTCCGTGGGGTAGGTGTTAAAGCAACAGTAACATCTGCAGAAGAAAGACCATCTTCCAGCCAAACTAAAATGTCTACTTCTTTTAGCGGACAATGTGATAAGATCCCTTTCTTACGGCCACGCCAATCGCTACAAATTCCAGATGAGGCACAAAAACAGCAGGTGCTTCAACGGATATCAAGTGCTCCTTTAAGTGGGCTCTCCTCCACATCAACTTCAACATCACAAATACTCCAGTCCTCAAAGGTGTCACCCAAATCGCACTTGCTTCCTCACAGCTCCAAAATCTCCAGCTGCCCGTCTGAGTATGAGGTAGAACAGATGGTTGAGTCTGCAGAGCTGTTTACTCATACTATAGCCTGGGAATCAGAGGTCGACTCCAGCGCTTCTGTGAATCCAGACGAGGAAATGATCTGCACTGATGCCCAGAATCTTTATGAGTCGGATCCAGGACCAGACGCAGAAGGTTCTGACCATAATGTAGACCCTCATTCCCAAACTGTAACTCCTGTTGGTGGAGACAATGAGGAAGACGATGATAAGACTCAAATACCTGATTGGAGCGACAACTTTAGTTTTTTGTCAGGGCAGGAACAGGTTGGCTCTGAGGACGACGGGTGTGATAACGCACAGGGTGATGATGATGAGGTCGGAGATCCCACTTACTGTCAACCCACAGTCAGCCAAGAGATGAGGTCAGCAGAGGAGGTGGAGGAAGATGCTAGTGACGACGAGGTCAGGTTGCGCCTTCCTGGACAGAGACGTAGTACTGGAAGCACGTCAACAACTGCATCCTCAAACACAACTCTGCCTCTCACCACAAGTTGTGGTGGCTCTTCAGGTCGCATGGGTGCTAAGCCTTGCATAGCCTGGGCATTTTTTCAGATCGATAAAGATGACCCAACTCGTGTTATCTGTAACATTTGTCAGCAAAAGCTAAGTAGAGGCCAAAAAATACATAGTTTGAGTACTTCATGCATGAACCGGCACATGGACATGAAGCATAAGTTGCAGTGGGAAGCTCAGTGTGCTACAATGCGGCCTAGCCGGCCGGGCCAATCACCGTCTGCCATATCTTGTGCATCCGCGGCCTCTTCATCCTCTGTGACTGGGGGGACAGCAGTCACACCTGTTTTGGGGCGCAGACCTGCCACCTCTTTACCCGCAACAGCCAGCGTGATTGGCAGGTCATCATTTTCTTTGGAGGTGGTAACACCAGCTGGTGTTGAGCGCTGTCCGACATCGATAGCACCACCTTTGGATCAAGGCAACCTAACATGTCCGCCTGCATCTTCCTCACAGACCGGCAGTTTGCCGGGGACACCCTTATCAACCCCGTCTAAGCACAATAGCCAGCCCTCGGTCCCTCAGATGTGGACAAGTAAAAGACCATTTCCTCCTAGCCATGAGAAAGCTAAGAGGTTGAATTTCACCATCTGCAAGCTCTTGGCTACAGAAATGCTGCCTTTCCGCCTGGTGGACACAGAGGATTTTCGAGACCTTATGTCCGTCGCAGTGCCCCAGTACCAGATGCCCAGTCGGCACTACTTCTCAAAGAAAGGTGTGCCTGCGCTCCACCAGCATGTCGCACACAACATCACCGCTTCTTTGAGAAACTCTGTGTGTGACAGGGTGCATTTCACCACAGACACTTGGACGAGTAGGCATGGACAGGGGCGTTACATGTCGCTGACTGGGCACTGGGTAACTATGGTGACAGCAGGACAAGGGGCTGCTGTCCAAGTCTTGCCGTCCCCACGAGTTGTGCGTGAATCCTCTTTATGTCAAAGTTCCTCCACTGCTTCTGCCTCCTCAACCTCCTCTCGGTCTTCCACCTGCACCCAAAGCCTGTCTGGTCATGCCACAAGCTTTCTAACTGCGCAGAAGGGATCCTGCACACCTCCTTACTATGCTGGCAGTAGGGCTCAACGTCATCAGGCGGTTTTTACATTGAAATGTCTGGGAAATGTGAGTCACACAGCTGAGGAGTTGTGGTCAGCTCTGGAGAACCAATTTCATGAATGGTTGTCTCCACTGGACCTGAAACCAGGGAAGGCCGTGTGCGACAATGCTGCAAACCTGGGTGCGGCCCTTCGCCGGGGCAATGTCACACACGTGCCTTGTATGGCTCACGTGTTGAACCTGGTTGTCCAGCAATTTTTAGCCCACTATCCCAGACTAGATGGCCTTCTGCAGAGGGCACGGTCGCTGTGTGCTCACTTCCGCCGTTCGCATCCCGCAGCTCAGCGACTTACATCTCTACAGAAGTCGTTGGGCCTGCCACTTCACCGGCTAAAATGCGATGTGCCTACCCGGTGGAATTCAACTCTGCACATGTTGCAGCGACTGTGGCAGCACCGACAAGCCCTGGTGCAATACGTTCTGACGTATAGCCTGGGCCAACGAGATTCAGAGGTGGGGCAAATCACGCTGGAGGAGTGGTCTCAGATCAGGGACCTATGCACCCTTCTGCACAGTTTTGAAATGGCGACGAAGATGTTTAGTGCTGACGATGCCATTATCAGCATGACTATTCCGGTGATTTACATGCTGGAGCACATGTTAAACAGAATTCGGAGTCAGGTGGTGGCACAAGAGGAGGTGGAGGAAGTAGAGGAGGAGGAGTTGTATGCGGAAGGGCTAACATCTGCAAGGTCCAGACGGTCGGCAGCACCAAGGCGGCAGGCATGTGAGGGTGGGGGAGATGGTTTTACCAGGGCGCATGGTAGCAGCCAAACTAGTGAGGAAGGTGCAGGAGCCCAGGAAGAAGTGGAGGACGAACTGATGGAAGACTCATCAGATGAGGGAGACCTTGATCACATTTCTGTTGTGCGAGGTTGGGGGGAGAGGACAGAGGAAGGAAGCATGATTGTTACCTCGCCACCAACACAACAGGGACTTGGTGCTCCTGGATGCGCAACACACATGAGTGCCTTCTTGCTGCACTACCTGCAACATGACCCTCGAATTGTGAGAATTAGAAATAATCCTGACTACTGGGTTGCCACACTGTTAGATCCCCGGTACAAAAGTAAATTTGCAGAAATTATTCCTGCCATAGAAAGGGATGCACGCATGCAGGAGTATCAGCAGAGACTGTTGCAGAATCTTACATGTGCTTTTCCACAAAATACCAGTGGTGCACGTAGTGAATCTCACAGTTCCAACTTGCCAACCGTGGGACCGTCAAGTGTTCAGCACTCAAACCGTAACAGAACCACAGTATCTGCTGGTAACATCAATTTTGCGGAATCATTTCACCACTTTTTTAGCCCATCCTTTGCAAGGCCACAGGAGACAAGAAGTCTGACACATAGTCAACGCCTAGAGACGATGGTACAGGAGTATCTCCAAGTAAACATTGAAGCCACGACTGTGTCACTGGACCCTTGCTCTTTTTGGGCTTCCAATCTGGATAAATGGCCGGAGCTAGCCACTTACGCCTTGGAGATCTTGTCATGCCCCGCAGCCAGCGTTCTGTCTGAACGTGTGTTCAGCGCTGCTGGTGGTGTGCTGACAGATAAGCGCACGCGGCTCTCCACTGATAATGTAGACAGACTCACGTTCATAAAGATGAACAAATCATGGATCCGAAACGACTTTTCTACCCCTGTGTCATCCTGGGGAGAGTAAAAGCTTGATGATTGGTTAAAATCACCCTACCAACCGTTTTAAGCTTTCAAATTACTAATCATGTTTATCTGTATCTTGGCTGGAAAATAATTTGGGCTTTGTAGCAGTGTGCAGCACTGATCCTATTAGGCCATCTATACTAAAGCTTCACCAGATTTAAAATTAAAAATAATTTTTAGCTGCATCTAGCCCGGAAAATAATTTTGGGGCTCCGAGATGCGCAAGGCACATAAGTGCCTTCTTGCTGCACTACCTGCAGCATGACCCTCATATTGTCAGAATTCGAAGTAATCATGACTACTGGGTTGCCACACTCTTAGATCCCCCAAACTTTTCGATCAACCTTTTCATTTTAATAAAGACCAAAAAAATGGTCATTTTTGAAATTATAAGCATTAGCAGGTTGTTAGAAACTGAAATCAAACAGTTTTCAACTCAAAACTTTATTCTAGGTGATGTTACATTTTCACATAGGACCCCTTGTTCGAAAGGAGCTTCTGAACTCTCTCGTCCATTGAATTTGTCAGGTTTTGGATGGTTTCTGCTTCAATTGTTTTGCATGAGGACAGAATACCCTCCCAGAGCTGTTGCTTAGATGTGAACTGCCTCCCGCCATCATAGACACTCCTTTTAATGATGCTCCAAAGGTTCTGAATGGGGTAGAGGTCAGGGGAGCATGGGGGTCACACCATAAGTTTGTCCCCTTTTATGCCCATATCAGCCAGAGATGCAGATGTTTTATGTGCAGCATGAGATGGTGCATTATCATGCAGAAAAATGATCTTGCTGTGAAATACACGGTTCTTCTTCTTGAACCATGGCAGGAAGTGCTGTTTGAGAAAATCCACATACATTATGGAGTTCATCTTTAGCGCCTTCAGGGATCCTAAAGGGGCCGACAATCTCTCTCCCCATGATTCCAGCCCAAAACATTACTCCACCTCCTCCTTGTTGGCGCTGTAGCCGTGTTTGCGTGGGGTGTCCATCAACCAGCCATCCTCCACTCCATCCATCTGGACCATCGAGCGCTGCACGGCACTCATCCGTGAACAAAACAGTTTTGAAATCAGTCTTCATGTAATGTTTGGCCCACTGGAGCCGTTTCTGCTTGTGTGAAGTGGAAAGAGGAGGTCGACAGGATGGCGTATGCACAGCTGCAAACCTCTGAAGGACCCTGCATCTTGTTGTTCGGGGGACGTTGGAGGCACAAGCAGCTTCAAAAACTTGTCTGCTGCTATGACAAGGCTTTTTTGCCGCTGCTCTTTCAACCTGACGTAATTGCCTGTAGGAAAGAGTCCTCAATTTGCCCTTATCAGCACGCACACGTGTGTACTCTGAATCAGCTACATACTTCTTGATTGCCAAGACACTTCATCCTGATCATCGCACAATGTTGATTGTAGTCATGCCTTGACCTAAACACTCCACAATTTGTTGCTTCTCAGCAGCCGACACATCCTTTTTCTTTCCCATTTTGGCAGAAAATGTAGGCTGCTTAATAATGTGAGAGAGCCTTCTTAAGTAGTCTTGCCTTTCATTGGACACACCTGCCAAAGTAATTAGCACAGGTGTCTGCAATTGCTTACAGTGATATAAAGAGCCCTGACACACATCACCATCAATGAGTTTAACTGACAAACAAACAAATTCTTCCCTTATCACTCCTAAACACTTTTTGTATAATAATTTGGAACGCAGTGTACATGTGCTTTTCCACAAAACACCAGCGGTTCACGTAGTGAATCTTACAGTTCTAACTTGCCAACCGTGGTCTGTATGGAGTTGTTCAATAAAGGGCCCAAAATTAAGATAACATAGATGGGAGAGGTCTCTATGAATAGGAATTCCTAAGTATTTGATACCCTGTGAGGGCCAGGCAAAGGGAAAGTTGGACTGGATGGAATCCTATATGGATTTGGGGAGGGAGACATCGAGGGCCTCAGACTTCGCTGCATTGATTTTAAAATTTTACCATGTAACAAAGTGATCTATTTCAGCCATAACAGCATGGATGGATATATGTGATTGAGTGATATATACTAGGACATCATCAGCAAATAGAGAGCACTTGTACTCGGTGCCTCCCACCTCAATCCACCTAATATTGGGGTTATGGCGAATTGATGAGAGCAGGTGCTCCGTCACTAGGATGTATAAGAGAGGGGACAGAGGACATCACTGCCTTGTCCCATTGGTGATTGTGAAATGTTCTGACGCACCCACTGGGCCTTGGGACACCCGGAGCCGGACCCTTTTTGGTGGATGCTGGTGGTTGTAGTCTTCGTGGCGGCGACCCAGTTCCGTGGCTCAGGGCGGTCAAACCAGTGGCGGAACTATTTATGTGGTTTTCATGTTTAAATGTCCGACTACGCCACCCGTGGATTGCGGTCAGAGTGAACCGCCGCTACAGGGCAGACCACTGAGGCTGGTGTTGTGGGTGCAGCAGAGCGTAGCATAACTCCCCACGGGAGGAGTATAGCCTCAGGGCAGTGTATGCGGAGGATGGGGGTGATGGTGCAGGGCAGCAGCAGTAACGACACGGAGTCAGTGATGCAGTTCAGGGCCTTTACTCACAGTTCTTATTATCCAGACCACGTCTGCAGGTAACGGCTGCCCACGTCGTACTGTGCTCACCAGGTGAGGGGCTCAGACAACTCCCAGATAACTTTGGAGCACTTCACAGGACCCCCTTTGTGTGTCCTTTGTCTGGCCTTTCTTACCAACACTTCTGTCCGGCTGCCTCGGGCCTCCTCTTGGTAAACTTGGCGCCAGTTTCCCTGACCCTATGTGGTGCCTTCCTAGCGGGTGTAGCGAGGGGCTGCGCCACATAAAATGTCAGAGCCTCCGGTTTCTAGCTGAGGGTCGTTTCCTGCCTCCACTAGTTCGGGGACCGGTCTCCCCCTTTGGCCTGACCCCTCCACGCAGGTGGATTCGGGCGTGCGGTGGCGACTCGCCCGTCCGCACCCCTGGGATCCCTTCATTCCTCGTTCCTGGAGCCTTCTCCGCTCCTCTTCCTTCCTTCTCCCTCTTCCAGGCCTGGGCCTCTGTTACTAGGCCCGCCTCCGGAGCAGAGCTCATGCAGAGCCCCTGCTCCCTGCCACTTCTGCTCAGACTTCTCTGCACTGAACTAAGATGGTGCCCACCTTTTATACTCCCTTCTCAATGCACCCAGGAACTGCTTCCTCCCTGCTCCTGCACTACAGGGTTCCCCTTCCTCAGTGTTCCCTCCCCCCACTCCAGCCAGGGACAGGGACTGTCGTGCCCATCTCAGGGGCATATTGGTCGCCCTGCCCCACGGCAATGTGGTGTAATGCATGCAGGTGTCGGGTCCTGATCCACACTCCATCCTTACCTGAGAGTGAGATATCACACCTCTGGGTGAGGTGCAATACGTCTGTAGCAACCGAGCCCTCAGGGTGCTACAGTTCCATTTATCTTCAGCCTAGGTGACGTATTGCGATACAGGGCCGTGATTTTGGCTATAAAAGGGTCCCCTAGACCCCTACCCCAAGCTTTTTAAGAGAATCATATATGGCGTGCCAGGAGACTCTATGGAATGCTTTCTCAGCATCCAACGAGAGTATCTAATTACAAATTTTTAACTGCATCTAGCCCAGGAAATACTTTGTGCCTAGTAGCAGTGTCTGCTAGTGAGCGGATTATCCCGGCTGTTAAGCAAGCTGCACCACCTGTAGTTTAGACACTTAATTTTTTCAAAGGAAATGCTTCGGGACCATGGGATACTTAGTGAAGAGCATCAGGAGGCACCCCAAGGCATAGGGGCTGGGACTGGCAGTAGGATGCCTTGCGGTGGACAGCCGAGCTCGATCCTTATAAAAGCTTTTTAACTGCAGCAGCTTTAGTGGACGCTACTGGAGCTGGAATTACGCGGCTGCTGGCATGAGACTTGCCCTCCAATAGATCCTTGTAAATGGATTTAAAGTGTATTCATTCAAATTAGAGAGACAATTTAAATTAAAAAGCTTAGAGCTGCCTCCACCACAGGGGGGCTCGCTCGACCCACCAGCGGACAGGCACCAGTATTGGGAGAGGGGGGCTGGCCGTCAGGGTTCACCGCGGCTCTGGCACAAACCCGGCGACACGGAGGTGGCACGGGCAGGAGCGGACTGGCCGTGTCGGCTTCTCACTTTTTGGATTTTAGAAGGGCATGACATGCCTATATCTGTGTCTCCCCCTCCTTTTACTCCTCCACCTCTTTTATTTTCGCATGACTATATGTACTTGTCACTTTTCCATGTGTTAGTTATGTCTTCTGAGCAGTTTGTCAGCTTTTGGACACCTTTGAAGGTGTTTTCTATGTGTTTCTATGTGTTTTTGTTTGCCTGCCATTGGTTTTAACGGTGTTTGAAGGTGTTCGACGAACAGTTCGACGAACAGTTCGGCGAACACACGGGTGTTCGACGAACCGAACCGAACTCGAACACTACGGGGGTGGCTCAACACTAATCATGACTCGCTCCATCCACCAACGTCACGTTGCACCACAGACTGTCCAGGAGTTGGCGGATGCTTTAGTCCAGGTCTGGGAGGAGATCCCACAGGAGACCATCCACAACCTCATCAGGAGCATGCCCAGGCGTTGTAGGGAGGTCATACAGGCACGTGGAGGCCACACACAATACTGAGCCTCAGTGTGACTTGTTTTAAGGACATTACATCAAAGTTGGATCAGCCTGTAGTGGGTTTTTCCACTTTAATTTTGGGGGTGACTCCAAATCCAGGCCTCCATTGGTTAATAAATGTGATTTCCATTGATGATTTTTGTGTGATTTTGTTGTCAGCACATTCAACTTATTTTTTTCAGCAGTGTATATACTCGCATGTAGTTGGGACTAAAAATAATTTTTTATAAAAGAAAATTTAGAACCTCTTTGTTGTACTGCCTATAGCTCGCTGCTGATTGAGTTAACTGAGAATCCGTCAGTTATGACAGAAGAGTTTGTAACTGATTTATTTGCTGTTTTCTGAGCTCCTCGCAGCTTATTTATAACCACAGACCACATCAAAGTTGAATGTGCAGGAAAACAAAGAGCCTGAAAAAGCCAAACAATGCAACATTTTTCATGAAACCCAATTGCAAAAATAATTTTTTTTTAGCCCCAAATTCATGCACTTAAGTAACAAAAAAAAGTACTCAAAGGTGGAAGAGTCTAAAGTGGAGATGATATCCCTTGCTGGGGTCTGTCCCACACTTTGTATTTCAAGGGCTTGTTCACACATTGTTTTTCGCATTGGAAAAAACTCAGTACTGGCAAAAACAATGAGATTTCTAAAATATCTCAGGCAAACGGTGCCTTTTTTCCTTGCGTATTTCCACCAGCGTTGCGTTTTTTTTTTTCAAATTTACAACATATGAATCCTTTCAGCATTTTTGCAGTGTTTTCACCCATTCAAATGAAGCACAAAATGTATCAAAAACGCACGTACAAAAACTCCGGAGTTTTTTCCTGCCAAAGAACTGTATTTAGGTGCAGAAAAATCTGCTGCAAATACTCAACGTGTGCACATAGCCTAAAGGTAAATGCACACATAACACAAAATGCTTGCAGATTTGCTTACAGAAAATCAGCAGCGGATTACCGTACTGGCTGCGGCAATTTTTCAGAACACAAACTGAACTGTTCTACCTTATATTTCATTTAACTGTTTTGAATTTTAAATTTTTTCAAAATTCAATAAAAATAATCTGATGAAACTGAACTGCAATTTTTTTTTTACTTTCACCGGATTTCAGAAGGATGAAAATCTGCAGCAAATCTGGATGTTACGCATGTAAATTTTGCTCCTGGTTTTCGGCAAAATGTCAAAATTTTAGACAAATTTTTCAACCTAGTGTCCACGTACCCCAAGACTAAATTCTAGCAGCTTGATATTAAGGTAGAATCTATGTAATGTTTCCAATGAAATAATAATGTATAGAAGGTCTGCCGCCTCGGCTCCTGCTTACTTACTACTTCATATTTCATTTTCCCCCCCTGGAGAGAAAACCTAGAAATCTGTGTTCTAACGATGAATGATGCTTTGTACCGGAGCAAATCTGTATGTACAGCGCGCTTTAAATTACCCAAACATCTACTCATATCCTTAAAGACGCTGCTCAGTTATTAATCCATAGAAATGTAGGGTGAATCACTATAATGAGAAGGACGGGTGAGATTTCGAGACCCTTCCCATAAATAAATAGTAGATGTTCTACATGAAGGAACCTTCATAGAAAAGTATATAACTCTCACTTGTAAGACCAGACAACCTTCAGGAACGAACATTTCCCTATATAATTTGGGGTTTTACTAGCTATTTATGGTTATTATAAGTAGGCAGGGCTATGCAAATTGCCATTAAAGGAGGCGTGTCAATAATTTTGAGGGCAGTCCTTGATCAAGCTAGAGGTGGGGCTTACAAATGATTGGTAATTTTAGCTACGATGACACTTCCCACTAGCCTCCGGAATCCTGGATTATACAGAGATACAACTTTCCCTTGGGAATTTTCTTCGATATTTCAGCATTGTACGATGCAAATAAGTTCTTTGTAGATTAATTCCGCGTTTTGCATTTCTTGTAGTCTAATTAAATCTGTTTGTGTTTCATGTGGGCTTACAAGCCTATGAAATTAATTTTTGTAAATGGGATATTCGGAATTTTCTTTTTTTCTTTTCGTCTAAGCTATTAGCTGATTTTTTTCTTCTTCTTCTCCCTGGCTATAATTCAACTATATAGCCTTGATTTGCTCGTAAACATTACTACATAATAAAAATTATCAGGCAGAAAATTGTGTTCAAATATCCAGAGTTAATTTGTCAACTGAAAACCAAAGAAAATACTGGGTGTGTCGATAAGAAGAGCGCGTTAGCCGGAGCCGTCTCCTAACGGAAAGTCTGGGATATTATGCCGGAACGTTACAACATTGTGACATGATAACATAATCTCATTAGTAGAATGTATCAGTCTATTATAAATCATGCAAATGTATCCAATAGGGGGCAGTGTTTTGTAGGAGTCCATAGGGTCAAATATTGATGAGGAAAAATAAGGAGCAATGAGCAGAAAATTCCTTAAACATTTTCCAAATTTTCAAAGGATAGTCTTCCATTATGCTGGTAATGAACTCATATGGCTTGTGTCTATAGGATTTTTTTTCTGCTTCCAATTTAAAGGGGTCATCCTGTACTTTTTCATACAGGTGTAAGGAGATGGGCATACTGCCCACGTTCCCCCTTGAAGAACATGTGTATTGTTGTATTGTGTAATGTGAACTGTGACATGCGTTAATGGTGTTGGTATTGTGTTTTGCCTAACAGTAGGGAGAGTTAGAGCTAATGATTGGGACTAGCCCATAGTGGGAGTGGCTGAGGTGAAGGGACAGAGACAGTTTCCTGTCAGGATGTCAGATAGGGCCCATTGTGTGTCTGAAGTAGACCTAAGGTCTGGACAGTAAACTGTGCCACATGACGTGGGTGTCCTGAAGTGAGGGGAGACCAAGACGGTGGTTAGTGTTAACCAAAGTAAAGAGAGAAGGAAAACTGACAGGAGCACAGAGTGATCTACCGGAGATGGGTCCTGGTAGAGGACACCTAGCAGTACGGCCCAGGGTTTATAACTCAGAGAGGTAACGGGAAAGAGTATGTGAGATGAAGAAAATGCCCCAGGCGGGAGTTCCAAGGCGTCAGAAGCAGAGAAGCTAAGTACCGGCCATATTGGCAGCATAGTTCCCTTGAGGAGAAAGAAGATGTGGAAAAACAGGTTGAAAATAGGACTCTTGCTAGCTGGACTGTAGTACTGAGCGGGGTTGTGGTGAAGCAGCGGAGATAGAGACCAAACGAGTAACGAGGAAGGAATTGAGACTGTGTGGGAAAAATGCTCCGTATTGTGAAGGAAAAGTTTATCAAGCTGTGTACCCGCTACCAACTGTACATAATTCCCACAAATCTGTCGTTAAGTAAAATGTTTATTTTCGACTGGTGGTCTTCAACATTGAAGTCGTCAACATCTGGTCCTGGCCAACCAAAGTAATGGGTAACATGAGCCTGGAAGGACCTGGTGCTCCTAAAGCACTAGTCTACACACCCAGCCAGGACCAGCACCCTCATGTAACGTGTACAAGACGAGTACTTCGCCCACATCTACCACCCCACGCCACGTTACACAGGGATGAAGTTACCGGCAGATAGCTACTAACTACCGTACATGCCTGTACTGCCTGGCGTCCATCTCTCCAGACTCAGAATGATGACGGACCGCTCCTGTAGGCCATTCTTATGCTTCCGGTGACGTCACATCAACAGAGCAGCATCCTCTCTCCCGCTCTGTTCTTCCAACAGGAGTCACTGCCGATATCATACTGATTGACAGCTGTCGAAGTCTGGGAAGTGGGCTGTCAATCAGTACGACGTTGGAAGTGACGCCGCGTCAACAGAGCAGATTTTGTTTCCATTTTTCCATCATTTATAGATGAGTCGATAACTCTATGACTTTCCCTCAACTTCATTGTTGAGAGGTATAGATTTGCTTGTATGGTGACGTTTGTTGGGGAAGTAATGGCTATTGCCTGCTTTACTGCACGATGTAAAATAATAGATCTCATGATTCTCTGGTGGAAATAGGCACAACATATAACTATCCCTACCCTGAAAATGTCTCAATATTCCCCTCAGATAAGGCCCAGTCATCCATTCCCCCAAATTATTCTGATCTGACACGTATTAGAGATTTTTCTCCACCATCTATAACCGGTAGTTTGGCTGAGAAAGTCCCATCCGCCTCTCCGGCTCTACTGCCGCGCACCAGAAAAAAAAATAGCCTGCTGCTTTAATAAGCCAGGAAAATGAGAAAGTCTGCTGAAAACAAGATCAGGATTTAAGCAGAAAATTTCCCTCGACTCCTTCACTGAAATACTGGCCACAAGTGCAATTCGTTGAGGATAAGAAGTGACATTTCCTTATTTATAACGAGTGCAAATCTGTCTTATTGACATAAATAAAGGCAGATTGGCGCGGCGCCAGGGGTAATGTGCGGCCTGGATATTTTTTTACTGTCTCAAGCCTTGAATTTGTATAAAAAGGACATGGAAGCGTTTCCCACATTAGCCGCGTGTTTCAGTTGGAAAGAGGCGTATATAGGTTCAGAAATGCAAAGCTGACCTTTTCTTTTATGTATATATTCCGGCCTGCGCTTTGGTCCGCGAGCTGCCGGATGCTGCCTCATTTATAGGAACGTGTTATATTCCTGCCTGACAAAGTGATATCAAGCTTTTCTGCATCTCACTTCCTTCAGCCTTCGTACAAAGTGGTAATATGGAAAACATATAGAAGACACAGGGGTATGTATTGGTAATCAAGCAATGTAGATGCCATAGGGCTCGAGGGGAGGGGGTATGTCATCAAGCAATCGAAAGTTTGCTCCATCTGCTCTGTTGTTTAATGACCTATTGCATAAATTATTATTAATGTTAAATGAATTTTTAAAAAAATGATAATCTTGGTTTTTTTTTTTGCTTTTCATATCACAATAAAAAAATTACAATTGCAATTTTTCACACTGGCCGCTAGGTCTAATACTAGACTCACAGGCCCCGATTCATCAAAGTGTTTACGCGCAAAATTGTGCAAAACTTTTGCGACTTTTCTAGTTTTCACGTCACTTTCAGGAGGAGCTGGGAAGGAGTCAGGGCGGGACGGGGTTTTTTTTACACCAGAAATGCTACCATGGAGGAACAAGTCACTGATAAGAGGGGGCACATTCATAGAGTGGTAGGAACCATATATTTAATTTGGCGCATCGTACTCCAGTGAGGCCTTCTTTCCTTAAGATTGGTATGTGTAACGTCAGGCACAACAAATCAGAATGGTGGATCCTGTGTTATCTACTGCATATAGAGGTGTTATCAGTCATTGTACAGGAGGAGGAGGTGAGCTGTGACATCACCTATTGTCAATGGTGGATCCTGTGTTATCTACTGTATATAGAGGTGTTATCAGTCATTCTACAGGAGGAGGAGGTGAGCTGTGACATCACCTATCGTGAATGGTGGATCCTGTCTTATCTGCTGTATATAGAGGTGTTAACAGTCATTGTACAGGAGGAGGAGGTGACCTGTGACATCACCTATTGTGAATCGTGGATCCTGTGTTATCTACTGTATATAGAGGTGTTATGAGTCATTGTACAGGAGGAGGAGGTGAGCTGTGACATCACCTATTGTGAATGGTGGATCCTGTGTTATCTACTGTATACAGAGGTGTTATCAGTCATTGTACAGGAGGGGAGGAGGTGAGCTGTGCTATCACCTATTGTGAATGATCGATCCTGTGTTATCTACTGTATATAGAGGTGTTACGAGACATTGTACAGGAGGAGGAGGTGAGCTGTGACATCACCTATTGTGAATGGTGGATCCTGTCTTATCTGCTGTATATAGAGGTGTTATCTGTCATTGTACAGGAGGAGGAGGTGAGCTGTGACATCACTTATTGTGAATGGTGGATCCTGTGTTACCTACTGTATTTATAGGTGTTACCAGTCATTGTACAGGAGGAGTAGGTGAGCTGTGACATCCCCTACTGTGAATGGTGGATCCTGTGTTATCTACTGTACATAGAGGTGTTATCAGTTATTGTACAGGAGGAGATGAGCTGTGACATCACCTATTGTGAATGGTGGATCCTGTGTTATCTACTGTACATAGAGGTGTTATCAGTTATTGTACAGGAGGAGGTGAGCTGTGACATCACATACTGTGAATGGTGGATCCTGTGTTATCTACTGTATATAGGTAATAGTTTTTACTTAGACAATTTTGTATACATGTTTTATATAAAATATATTAAAAATATAAAACTATTCCTGTATTTATCATTTACACTTTTTAACTCTTTTATGTTTAATTTTTTTTTCTCTTTTTGCACGGTAAAAAAAAAGCCCGACTTGTAGACATCTTTCCTGGACACGGGTTTGTTCTTTGCTCTCGTTTTCTTCGACTATTCTGTGCACTTTATAATCAAGATGTCATTATCCAAGCCCTGTGCTGTCCATTGATTTTCTGCCAGGCTGAGGAAGTTATCCTTTTTTTTTTGTGTGTGTGTTCACGGCCCTGGCAAGTGTAGCAATATTCCCTGCCACCGTTTCTTTCTCCCCGCGCTCCGTCCGGGTCATCCGTCTGTCTTGCACGTGTCCTATCTGCATTTTAAATGCCTTGCTTCTTCCGCAATAATGATGTAGACTAGCGGCAAATAAATTACTAGACAGCTGGAAGTCGTCCGATCATTGTGGGCACAAAAACGTTATTTAATCACGCCGCGTGCTAACGATAATACAGCGGCACCACGCTGCCGGCAGAAATGAATAAAGCCCGACTGCTACAATGTAACAAAAATAAACATATAGACAGCTTGTCCTCTACACAATGAAAAATAACATTATGGGGACTGGATGTTTTTGTGTTTTACGGCCCTTGAAGGATTACCGGAGGGTAAGCTTATTTTAGCACAATAATCCTATTCAAGGAGTGATTATTATTTTGTTTTCCATTGTGTCGGAACAGTACTCTAAATTCTGAATGATAACACCCCGATATAATAAAGGGTCTATTCACCGAGGAATATTCAAGGTAGCCTATCGGGGGAAATCTGGGATTACATGCACGGCAGCTGCGGGGTCTTACGGGCTTGGTAACAATGACGGAATTTATTTATTGCAACTGGAATAATTACATTTGCCACAACAACAAGAAAAAATATATTTTTTTTTTCCATCCGCAATCTGGATTTCGTGAAGCAAATGAATATCACGTTTGCTCAAGGGAAAAGAATGGAAGATCTGGATATTCATGAGCTGACTAATCTGCAAGTAGGACTTGTGGAAGTGGCATTATGATTTTTGTTGTTTTTTTTCCTATGGAAATCCATGCATAATGGTACAGTCATATAAAATTAAATGTTAGAAAAAACGGTGCAAAAAAAAAGATTGGCCGGCTGCCACTCCCTTATCCCCTAACCCTTTCCTATCATATAAAAAATGGCACAAAAAAGAAAAGAAAAAAAATTGACTGGCTACCACTCCCTTACTCCCTGGCCCTTTCCTAGGATATAAAAAATGGTGCAAAAAAAAAGATTGGCCGGCTGCCACTCCCTTATCCCCTAACCCTTTCCTATCATATAAAAAATGGCGCAAAAAAAAAAAAAAAATTGGCTGGCTGCCACTTCCTTATCCCCTAGCCCTTTCCTATCATATAAAAAAATGGCACAAAAAAATAAAAAAAAAATTGGCTGGCTGCCACTCCCTTATCCCCTAGCCCTTTCCTATCATATAAAAAATGGCACAAAAAAGAAAAAAAAAATTGACTGGCTACCACTCCCTTACTCCCTGGCCCTTTCCTAGGATATAAAAAATGGTGCAAAAAAAAAGATTGGCCGGCTGCCACTCCCTTATCCCCTAACCCTTTCCTATCATATAAAAAATGGCGCAAAAAAAAAAAAAAATTGGCTGGCTGCCATTCCCTTATCCCCTAGCCCTTTCCTAACATATAAAAAATGGTGCAAAAAATAAAAAAAGATTGGCCGGCTGCCACTCCCTTATCCCCTAACCCTTTCCTATCATATAAAAAATGGCACAAAAAAGAAAAGAAAAAAAATTGACTGGCTACCACTCCCTTACTCCCTGGCCCTTTCCTAGGATATAAAAAATGGTGCAAAAAAAAAGATTGGCCGGCTGCCACTCCCTTATCCCCTAACCCTTTCCTATCATATAAAAAATGGCGCAAAAAAAAAAAAAAATTGGCTGGCTGCCACTTCCTTATCCCCTAGCCCTTTCCTATCATATAAAAAATGGCACAAAAAAATAAAAAAAAAATTGGCTGGCTGCCACTCCCTTATCCCCTAGCCCTTTCCTATCATATAAAAAATGGCACAAAAAAGAAAAAAAAAAATTGACTGGCTACCACTCCCTTACTCCCTGGCCCTTTCCTAGGATATAAAAAATGGTGCAAAAAAAAAGATTGGCCGGCTGCCACTCCCTTATCCCCTAACCCTTTCCTATCATATAAAAAATGGCGCAAAAAAAAAAAAAAAAATTGGCTGGCTGCCACTTCATTATCCCCTAGCCCTTTCCTATCATATAAAAAATGGCACAAAAAAGAAAAAAAAAAAAATTGACTGGCTACCACTCCCTTTCTCCCTGGCCCTTTCCTAGGATATAAAAAATGGTGCAAAAAAAAAGATTGGCCGGCTGCCACTCCCTTATCCCCTAACCCTTTCCTATCATATAAAAAATGGCGCAAAAAAAAAAAAAAAAATTGGCTGGCTGCCACTTCATTATCCCCTAGCCCTTTCCTATCATATAAAAAATGGCACAAAAAAGAAAAAAAAAAAAATTGACTGGCTACCACTCCCTTTCTCCCTGGCCCTTTCCTAGGATATAAAAAATGGTGCAAAAAAAAAGATTGTCCGGCTGCCACTCCCTTATCCCCTAGCCCTTTCCTATCATATAAAAAATGGTGCAAAAAATAAAAAAAGATTGGCCGGCTGCCACTCCCTTATCCCCTAGCCCTTTCCTATCATATAAAAAATGGTGCAAAAAATAAAAAAAGATTGGCCGGCTGCCACTCCCTTATCCCCTAGCCCTTTCCTATCATATAAAAAATGGTGCAAAAAATAAAAAAAGATTGGCCGGCTGCCACTCCCTTATCCCCTAGCCCTTTCCTATCATATAAAAAATGGTGCAAAAAATAAAAAAAGATTGGCCGGCTGCCACTCCCTTACTCCCTGGTCCTTTCCTAGGATATAAAAAATGGTGCAAAAAAAAAGATTGGCCAGTTGCCACTCCCTTATCCACTGGCCCTTTCCTATGACATAATAAAAGAGTGCAAAAAAAAAAAACAGATTGGCTGGCTGCCGCTTTGTTATACCATAGCCCTTTCCTAGGATATAAAAAATGCTGCAAAAAAAAAAAGATTGGCTGGCTGCCACTCCCTTATTCACTGGCCCTTTCCTATGATATAAAAAATAAAAGATTGGAGGAATGTCACTTCCTTACCCCCTGGCCCATTACTGTGATATAAAAATGGTGCAAAAAAAGAGATTGGCTGGCTGCGACGCCATTATCCCCTGGCCTTTTCTTAGGATATAAAAAATGGTGCAAAAAAAAAAAAAAGATTGACCGGCTGCCGCTCCTCACCCCCTGGTCATTTCCTATGATATAAAAAATGTAGCAAAAAAATAAAGATTGGCCGGGATCCGCTCCTTACCCCTTGGCCCTTTCCTATGATATAAAAATGGTGCAAAAAAAAAAAAAAGAGAGATTGGCTGGCTGCTACTCCCTAACCCCCATGGCTCTTTCCTATTTTGAAGACTTAAAGCTTAGATATCCTGTAAAATGGTCTTAAAAAAAATAGTGAATCAAGTGTATTGTGCCAAATATTGCTTATATGGGGTGGCCCACCAGGGGATTCTCCTGTTTTCCAGTGTACCTGTCCAACCTTGAGCAGGATCCAAGTTACAAATAGGCTCTGTTCACACTTCGGATTTATATATTTATGGCATGCCACTGTGGCATATATGTCCATCATAAAAAATATATATCTTGTGGGGTATACATATTTACTGGATTAGGACAGTCTTCTGCATTATTCCATGAAGCAAGAAAATGGAAAACCCAACATAAAATGGCCAGATGAAGGACAAAAGAGCACATTTTTGGCTACCTGCTTGTGAATTTGGGCCCAACACTAAAAGATGCTATTTTCAACCTTTCTAAAAAAATCCCAACAAATATTAAATTTCACCTTCACACTCATGCACAAGTGGCGCTCCCCATGCATCAACTTACAATGACAACAATAGGGAATTCCTAAAATACAGGATTGCCCACTTTGGACTATTCCATTTTATCAAAAGAGGTTTGAGACGATAAGCTGATCACAAAAGAAAATGTTGATTGAACAATCAGTGATCAGCTTCAATCTGTGATGGAACCTGGCAGTAAGTGTTTAATTCTTCTGCAGTGCCCCCACAGGGGAAATTAAGTATTACATGGACTGAGTGAAATGTATGGACATGCTGGGTCCTCCAGAGTGTAGCCACTCTCCATACCGGCTGTTACATAGGGGTCCTCACTAATGAGTTTATTAAAATAATTCTAGAAATCCCCTTTTAGTCATATTGCTCTCAATGTGTCTTGTGTTGAAACAATTTGGAAATGTCCTAGATTAAAGTGTCTGCCTCTGAATTCTTATAGGTTATCCACAGCTGCTCATAAAACCAGTGTAGTGTGTCCAGAGAAGTAGCAGAGGATAACGCCGGTCAGGACCGGAGTATATAAACTCTATTTCCTGCTCAGGAGTCAGATCTGGACAGCGGAGCACCGGTGCAAGGAAAGGAACTGGTGCATGTCATCGTGATAACAGCGCTCAGATTGTTAGCAGGTGCGGCCTGTATTAAGAATGCATTCATCTGCTGCCAAAAGTGGGTCAACATCTCCATGTTGCCTATTATCTTCCTGCCAATAACCCTAGTTTTATATGTACCTGCAGACATCTCAGCCTCAGCTGCACTGGATTCATCCAGCCGAAAGCTTACTGTATTTTGTAAAAGAGTTGGAAATGTCCTCAAATTACACCTGAAACTTTTATTTCTACCTGGTATAATGCTCTTCTGCTATACAGAACATTTCAGACATTTCAACAGGCTCTTGCCCTCAAATTAGTCAAGGGCATGTCATTAAGCCAATCAAACCTTGCCTTGCGCCATAGAGGGGCAATGTCCCCGAAACAGTTGTCTACAGATTGATGCCAAACTAATATCTCTAGCCACGTTGATAAGCGCGTTAAAGAGTAGGACATTGACTTACATTGTCTTACAGAGTAGACCCCTCCAATAGGTGGTCCTAGAGAAAGTTTTCTTTCCTTTCAGAAGAGAGTTGATATCCTTTCCCCATTACTAGGGATCTGGCTGCTAAAGTCTCTGTTTAGAATTTGCTTTTTTTCCCCCAATACAGCGCCTCTCCTGTTTGTTGACTGGTAGTGCAGCTCAGCCCTTAAAAATATAATACTATGGTGCCCTTCTTGTAGGAATGATGCCTAACCTGCCTACCCGCCTATCTTGAATCTAGCCTTGCCTAATGAGATATTGTGGTGGGCTTCTACATCAAAGGTAGATATCTGAGAGTGAGAACTAATGATGGCATTCACAGTAAATATACAGTATTAATGACCCATCCTTAGATTATAGAATAGGCTCCTATGGACTATAATGGTGATTGCTAGACTCGGCTAACGTCTCCACCCCTCTGACAGTAATTTGTAAAAAGCCATGAGGCATACAAGTCCTTGTTAAAGGGAACCTGTCAGGTCAGATAACGCTATTAACCTGCAGATATAGATGTATAACCTTATATCTGCAGGTTAATAGCACTATGAAGGTGCCCAACTGCCCTACTGGAAGTGTGGTATCTGGGAGAAAATTAACTTTATTCCTGCTGGGAGCCGCCGGCTTTCAGTCATACAGGTGTGCCAGCGCAGATTCTGTAAGCACGCCCCAAAACTTTGACTGACAGCCGGCTCTGCACTCATGCACTGCTGAGCTGGCTGTCAGTCGATATGCCAGGGAGTGCTTACAGCCGCCGCTCATAAAACTGTTCTGTATGACTGAAAGCCGGCGGCTACCTGACAGGTTCTCTTTAATGAAGTACAAAGCACCTTTAATAAGCAAGCATCATTATTACAACTTTCCTTCCCTTAAACCTATATACTTGGCACACTGACGATGCTAATTTTGGTATGTGGTATGTAGTGGGATATTTTTAAGTAACTAATATTTGATAATTAAATAGGTCACAAAAATAATGAGTGGGACAACTGAGGAGCCGGTAATAAATTGGATTTAAAGGGGGGAGATAAAAAACATATAACCCACCTACAGAGCATTGTAATTGTGACACCCCAGGGGTCTGGTTGCCACAGTGATAGAGATATTACGTCTGAGAGCAGGTGGGAGGTCTCTTGGTCAGGGATCCTATGCATGCCACACCTCCTGCCCAGTCCTGGGAGGGGAAGAACTTCCCCTATATAAACCTAGGGCTGAGGCAGGGTTAGTGAGTAGAGAAGAAGTAGAGAAGAGAAGCAGCATAGGAAGAAACAACAGGAGCTCTGTGGGAGCAGTGCTACAAGGAGTCAGGGGCTGGCAGCTGCAGAGCTCGCCCTGACTGAGAAGTTATCACCGGACCCGGAGTCCGAGGCTGTGGGGATTAACTCCTATCCAGCAGCAGAAACCGACCGGCAGGGGATTGCAGGTCCTCTGGCCAAGAAACCCGAAGGCACGGTCACACGCATGGGACCAGCACCGCCATCGTGGAGCGGAAGCTACTAGAAGGCCCCGAGTCACCGGCCATACGGGTGAGCACCACACGGTACACTCAGGGACGTGGGCTACTTATACTCGCTTCTAGCAAGGTAGCCAGAAGAGTATCGTTAGTTTGGGAGGCCTACAACTCCGCCTGGCCAGGGGAGATCCCATCTGCTCAAGGACTGACCAGGCCCCAACCGATAGCCAGTACTCCGGGAGGGTCTATCTTTGTCACCAGTAAAGACCCTGAACTACACCGCATCGTCTCTGAGTGATTCCTGCTACCCCCATCATCCACGTCGGCTGCCCTGAGGCCATACCCCTCCCGTTGGGGGTGATACTATCACGCTGCACAATCCTACCACCGGCCTCAGCGGTCTGCCCTGCAGCGGCAGCTCCATAGCTGCATTCAACGGGTGGCGTAGTCGTCCATCATCTACCGCTGATACAGCGCCACTTAGTCTGACTCCCTGGGCACGGACCGGATCACCGCCACGACACTACAACCCTCAAGAGATCCGGCTCCGGGTAAGCTCCCGCGTGCGCAACGCAGCGCGACACAGGCCCAGGGGCGCGTCATAATGAGAGAAGCAGAAAAGGTGAACCTTTTTACCAGGGTTGGATTGTCCCATTGGAGAACCAGAGGAGCCTTCGGTGAGCCCAATAGCTTAGTTATATAGTACTATATTAACATATACAACACACCGGTTTAATCTTACAAGAGGATCTTACAGTGACCCATTATTATGGAGACCTAAATAGAGATGAGCATTTTGATTCACGCCACCCTGGTCCGCGGTCCAGTCTGGTTCTCCACGGCAGGCAGTGCTCACTTTTGCACTGGCATGCTTGGCCAAGTATCTCAGATGTCTGTGTCGTTTACTATGATGTTACGCCGTGACGCACATCATGAAGTGTGAGACCTAGTAATCAAGCCCCACACAATGCCATGTTTTAAAGGAGTGAAAAATGACTGACACCCCTTTAAGATCTGATGTTTTTGAGCCAATGCTAAAGTCTGTCTTACACTGTATTACGTCTCTTAAATTAATGCATTTACAGTAGTTTTACAGTAGAAATATGTAGTAAATTATCTGGGAAGGTAAGAATTACAGCTGGCCAGCTGAGCAGTTGGGAGGAGTTTTGGGAGCAAAATGGGGGAGGCTTCCTAGTTAGTGCCTTAGTTAGTTACTACAGTGAGAGACAGAAACAAGGCTACACAAAGGGCGCGTGCGTGAGGAAGGAAAATAGCATTCTCCTCCCAAGTGCAGCTGGCAAAATACTGTGATGAGGACAGAGACATGGGAAGTAGGAGGAAGGAGCAACTTCAGTGGTACAGAGTAGCTGGTCCTGACAGGAAGGACCCTGAGACGGCAAAGATGATAGGGGACAGAGGCTACGTATAAACCGGACTTGGGCACTTAGCGAAAAGAACCTAGAAAGTCAAGCCAGGGCACGGATTATACACAAGGAGTTGGCTGCAGGCAGGAAGAAAGGGAAGTACTATCAGGGAAGATTTAAGGCCAGAGACAGCTAATTAATGCAACTTCTGAATGCTGTATAAGTCATGTGCTGACACATATACTGTAGCTGCTATGTATGTGCCTTTGTGGGAAACAGAAGATGCAATGAACAAGTCATGTACCTGCTATTCTCCATATAATAGTTATAGCAAGTTCTTAGGTAAAGTCCAATTTATTTTTAGACCATGGACTGAATCCTTCCTTGTCTACACTGTAAGTCGGGGGTTACTTTGTCATCTTAAAGGGCCATATAGGGAAACATCTGCAAATGACAACAACACTCACGCCCTGAGGAACCCGTTTCACTAGTGTCTAGGGTTGTAGCAAGACATCTCAGCAAATCCAATCCTTACAATATCTCCGGGTCTAGCAAGTACCAGCGGCTCCCCAAAATGCCAAGTCAAGGACGCCAAGTGCAGAAGTGAAGACTGGCTGTCACAGAGGGCAGGAATGGAAGCCGGGCCAAGACAGCACGAATGGATCGGTATCGGTGGCCCTTTTTTCCCATGTGACATCATCTATTGTTGGAGAGTCAGGAGGCCTCATGAACATTAGATCGTTGGCTGATCGCGATGATTTCGACGTGTGTGGGGGTTTTAAGTTGTATCAGCAAGCTGTAAAACATCAGGCAGAACCCACGTACCCATATGATTTAAACAGGAGACCAAATTGAGGTGACGGGTCTTCAAGAGGAAGCATCAACATGAAAATAGTTACAACTAATGTTCTAGCACGAGTCTTATTTGGGAAGCCAGATGGCCGAGCTATTGAACTCAAGAAAGGATAAGAGACGGCACCAGACGCAAGCACTTCACCAGCCACACAAATGAATCTTTCTCTGGAAAGGCTGGCGAACATAATGAAACCCTGGCAAGCCGCTCGCAATGAGTCAGGAGGAAAAGGAGAGGAAATAAAAGAAAATAATAACAAAGGCGCAGAACCGTGTTTGGTAGGCCTCAGAAATTATACCCACCAATCTGCTAGTGTTATGATTTGAAGACCACTAACAAAATTAACAATATATTTCCAATGTAGGCCTGCCATCTGCTCCGCGGATTTTACCATAGATTTTACTGCTGCGCTGTCTCTGGAGTAAATTGAATTTTGGGGATGGAAAACAGATATGTTAAAAAAGGAAAAAAAACAAAAACCTAACCCTGAAACCTATGATTATTGTTAAGTGCTGGTGTAAAAAAAAAACATTTGTCGGTGCTTGTCAGTCCATTTGCAACTTGCGGAAGGTACTAAATAAAAGGCTCAGGACTCCTGGAGCACGATGCAGCGTCTGTTCTTCCGCGCTTCTCTTTCCTCGGGAGATAACACCAGATTTTTATGTAGCTGATGATGGAAAATGGACTAAAAATGAAACTTTTTGTTCACTATAAAGTATTCCCCTACCCTCTCGATCTGTTGATGGTGATCATCTGGTGGTCTACACCTCGTGATACCCCATAAATATATATATTTTTTTAAACTCTCCTGCTTATGGGTCAACACAAAGCAAAGAGACTGTACATAAACTTTTTTCCATTGTTAGTGTAACATGTACAGTCATCATTCCACACGGACTGTAATTTCAGGCAGAGAAGAACTTGTTTAAGGTTCTCACCACCCACCTTCCTACCAGAAGACATGACATCCGTCCAGTTCAAGGAAAATGTTGTGGATGCCCCATTACGTTTTTTGTTTTTTTGCTACAGGCCCCCCTATATTTCCTCCCAAAATAAAACTTGATTCCATTCAATTGGATCTGACACCAAGTAGAGTTGAACAAAAAGGTTTACGCTGCCCTGGTCCGACGTCCGGTCCTCCAGAGGCGCCCAGACTGCTCAGCCGATGATTCCAGCTGCAGAATCGAAGACTGCCCTGGTTCGACTACCACTGGATGCCGGTTCAAGACATCTTTTTGCTTAACTCTAGTCAACACAGTCCGTAATACAAAGTGCATGCATTATTAAATAGATTTCTTAGACCTGATGGGGCCAGTATACTTACTTTGAAAATCCATGTCAGAATCACTGTATATTCTTATATTATAAAGAGAATTTTATGAGTCCCTGCCCAACCAGTCTGACAGCTGCAGCATGTAATGGTGTGGGATCACACCAGCAGCAGGGAGGAGGGACACTGAGGAGCTGTCAATCAAGTTAGGTAGGTATGATTCAACAACAACAGGGAGGAGGGACACTGAGGTGATGTCAGTGAGGCTAGGAATATGTGATTCAGCAGCAGGGAGGAGGGACACTGAGGAAATGTCAATCAGGCTAGGAATATGTGATTCAGCAGCAGGGAGAAGGGGCAATGAGGAGCCATCAATCAGGCTATATGTATCTGATTCAGCAGTAGGAAAGAGGGACAATGAGGAGTCATCAATCAGGCTAGGAATATGTGATTCAGCAGCAGGGAGGAGGGACAATGTGGAGCTATCAATCAGACTAGATGTATGTGATTCAGCAGCAGGAAAGAGGGACACTGAGAAGCTGTCCATCACGCTAGGTAGGTATGATTCAACAACAGCAGGGAGGAAGGACACTGATGAGCTGTCAATCAGAATAGGTGGGTGTGATTCAGCAGCAGGGAGAAGGGACACTGATGAGCTGTCAATCAGGCTAAGTGGGTGTGATTCAGCAGCAGGGAGAAGGGACACTGATGAGCTGTCAATCAGGCTCGGTGGGTGGAGATTGAGTTTACACTTTCAAAAGGGATTATACAGTATTCTATTAGGTATTTTCGAAGTAAGCACATCAGCCTTGTCAGGTCTACAAACTATTTAATATTTTGTGCCGTTTGATTTGTGAAATCTGGTGACAGATCGGCTATAATCCTGAATAGCCCAACGATTTTAAGAAAAAATCAAACAATTCAACATGGGCACACTATCGCTATTTGGCATTCCCACTAATCCAGCATCACAATGGTCCCAAATCAATAATATTTTTTTAGAACAACAGCCTGAAAAGATTAACAAAAACAAAACAAGAATAATAGTTCATTGGTTCCTTAAAGTTGCACATAAATACATACTGAACAATGCAAATGTCGCCGGCCTGCACAGCGCTCAAGAGACAACGACGACAACGTGTAACGATCCTCCAGGATTAATGGAGGGGATTCGAGTCAATGTCTACCATCAAACAAGAAAAAAAAATCTAATGAATATCATGTGGCTGCGAGAAGGGTAAATGTTTTATTTATAGCAGACATTGAATGCAGCTTATCATCCTCAAGAACAGATATAATCTCCCGTTTCTATAAAACAACCGACTTCTTTTCTCCAGGCCGGGATATGGACGCAGTAGGGGGGCCGGGCTCGTCTCTCCGCTGTTTGTCTTTTCCAGTGTGGGGGCAAAAAAAATCTAATTTTAACTTCTTTTTTTTTTTTGCTTGAGATGCAAAACCGTCATCAATCATATAAAAATATGAAATAAAACAAGAATCCAACCACAATAGGATTACAGCTGAGGTCAGTGTATTTGCAGGTAGTAAAAATAGGATATTTTTTTTCTTTTCATGCGGTAATTGCTTTATTAATAGCATTATGACATAATACGTACACATCGGGTGTTAGAATGAAAATGCCTTGTGTATTTATAGCCAGGAATGATGGCATGTAAAATAATAGAAAGTGGCATTTGAAAGAAATGACTGATAATATGCCATGTAATAGGTCTACTCGTAATGTAATAAGCGAAAACAATGGTGGACAAAAATAGAGGTTCACGGAATCAAGTCAGAGTAATCTAATAAACCAGAAGGATCGGAGAAATTTCTCCTGTCGTCTACGCCACTTTGGTGCTTTTACATCTCTTTGTAAACTATTTTATAGCCCCAGAGGACTAGATCTGCCCCGGGCGAAACGCAGAAGACGATGATGCACCTACCAAGAAATGCAGGACTAAGGGCAGCCATATGCATGCCGTCTGAACCCTCTGATATCGACGGGTTCGGACGACGGTCTAAAGTGTTTTGGGGAGCTGGCCAGCTGATGGTCGGGAGAGATGTCGATCGAGCATGTCCGATTTAATTTTGTTCTCCCTGAGATAAGCCGATGGCTGATGTGTCGTTTGGGGGCTTTCTCATAGAGAACACAGGAGCGCTGGGCCAACTAAGCACTTCCGTGTATTAGAGTATCGGCTGAGATGGCTGTTGGCAAAATGCAAAATGATCGACCGAAGCATTGCTCTGCCAACAACCATCAAACGTGTATGGCCAGCCAAAGAATTTCCTTTTATTATGATGGACCGTTGGCCCTTGTTGAATGGAATTTCCAGGTCACAAATCCTAGAGTTGTCTTCGACTGGCGGTGGGTAGCATATTGGTTGGCCCCAAATTTCTTAATTCTCGAACTAACAGTTCGTTCTGATTAGCTGATTGGCCAGGTGTAAGGACAATCAAAACATGCGCCCTCTATTCCTGTCAATCTTGCCGAATATCCTATTGCGTTGGCAGCTGATGAGGATGGCAGGTTCAGGAACATGGCAAAGTAAGTCGTTTTCAGAAAGGGTCTGGATAGACAGATGAGATTCCATTTAGCTTCATAGGAATTGTTCTTTGCCTTGGATGACCTCTATTTTATGCCCTATTGAAGAGGTTGTCCAGGCTTATAATGGGATAAAACGGTGCAAATCAATTTGGTTCTTGGCCGTTGTAGGGGACCCTCTTACCTGACGGGATTTGCGGCTCTTCTTTTGATTAGCCAGCCTAGCACCATGTCCTCGTTGTGGCATGGCACATGTGACGTCACACCAAGCCGACAAATCACAAGAAAATGCTGTCAGGTAAGGAGTAGTTCGTTGGGTTTCTCCCTATGGCCAAAGATTACTGTCGTGGTCCATGGGCCAGGTTGTGCAAATCGATTCGCACCAACTCTAGTCTTCCATATCAGATTGGTGGAGTCTGACACCCGGTATCTCCACGATCAGCTGTCTTCAGCTCTGTCGGAGGACAGATGGAAATAGCGAATGGATCTGAGACAGCACCGTGCATCGGCCATTAACAGGACCTGCAGCTCTGCTCCTATTCATTGAATAGGGTCATATTGCATTACACCCAAGTTGTTAATGAGGTGCAACTTTGGTGGTGGTTTTCATACAAAAGACCATAAGCAGTACCATCTTTTCTCTGGCCGATCCAATCACTGGTTTAGAAATGCAATTGACTCATTTAGTACCTATTGTAATGTTATACCGGGTAGCGGAGTAAAAGTAAAGGGTAAATTAACCAATATTTTTAATTTTGGCAAGAACTTTGACCAAATTTGGTGAAGTCAAGTTTGAGAAGCCCTGGCCTCAAGTCTACACCCCTTTTCCTGTTGGCTCTCCTAATGATAAATTTTGGTAACAAGTAGCAGAAGAGGAACATAGAAAATATTGTGCTCACTGCCCGAAAGAATGGTGGAGTCAATTGAGAATTTTGTGCCTAATTCATGCCAATTGTGCATGACTTTTTGGCACCAGACCGCTTCTGCTCAACTTTTCTAATCCAACCTGAATCATCAAAAGTACCAAATCCTACAGATGTGACTGTAACTTTAAAAAAAAGTTAGAAATATATTCAGCACAAGACATTTCTCGCTCCCCCCCTGTTCTCTTCCCTTGCTCGCAAGAACCAAGTAAAATTACTCCGCTCAGTACACAAGTAAGAGGAGCGACACCACATTTGCTGTGTTGTCTGTTTCATTCTGATTAAGCAAATTGTTCAAGCACGACCATCCTGGCGGGTGAGCGCATTCTCTTAACACAACCTTCCCCATTGTTTGGCAGGTATGCCGCAGCAATCAAAGGGGATTTTAACAAAGTTACAAAAAAGTTAGAAAAGTTACAAAACTGAATTTTTTTTCTGCTTTGCTGCTTTAGTGTCAAAATCCATTGTTAAAAGGGAAAAATTCTTAATACCGGGGCGGTTGCTAAGCCAGGAGATAGTGGAGCTACCAGAACTGGTTCTTAAAGGGATTTTCCCCAATTAAATTTCATTCCTTCAATCTCGTCCTCACATCTCCCATGTTAACTATTCACTTACTTTCTTGAAACTGCCTCCACTGCAGAACTCTCTTTGGCTCGTTGTGATCCGGCCATGATTAACATCATGTCTTCTGGTCACATATTCTACAGTCCTGTCCTACAGTATGTTGGGGGCTGGTGCTGACCAAGCTGATTGTACACATGCTCAGTCTCTATAGCGCTTTCCTTGTACTATCAATCTAACAGGGCATGTGCAGAAATTAGGGGGCACACTTTTTTTGCACCACCTTAACTAGCTGTCATGCGTCTGAGTTCAACCCATTGAGCCTGTGCTTTGTGGTCGGCTTCCCTGTCGGCCGAACCACAGCAGATACACCTTTTCTCTGGTTGTTTAGTATCTGTTATCCTTGCTGCAGTCTTTTTAGGGTAACAAAAAGCCGCACCTTTTGGGTGCGGCTTTATATACCTTCCCCCTGCTGGTATTTCCTGCTGGTGATAGTCTCATTTGAATATCCAGCCGTACTGCTGTAGTTTATGACAGTCAGTGAAATCCCAGCTAGGGTTTATCTCTCTGCTGTTTATGATCTTTACCCTGCACCTATGTTGTGTTTCTTTATAGGAAGTAGGCACCATATTATCTAACAGTACGTACTTTATCCTTTATTTTGTATTTCATGGTTTATTTTACTCACTCTGAGATCTTTTTATTTCAGCACACTTTCCCTTTTGTAGGTAATTTACAATCTGCTTTACTCTCCGGTTCTTTAGGAGGAATATCAAGGGCTCGACGGCCTTTCAGGCAGCATAGTTATGAGTTGCCATCGTTTAGTCTGTGGTTAGGGCTTTCTCAGCTCACGCCTGAACCACTAGGGACTGCGGGGGCAGGATCTCTAGTCTATACAGGAAATGGCAGGGTCTGTTGCAGTTTTTAGTATGTTACCCATTTTCGCAAGTGAGTTGCTACACTATCATAAGGCTAATCGACAAACCCTCCCCATCACAGTGGCACAGAGGGAGGGTGGTGTTAGAAAACACATCTCCAGTTAGCGATCTGCTAACTTTAGTTTGCACAGCCTTCATAGGAATCCATTAAGTAAAAGTTCTTTTAGTTTTTTTTTTAATGAAGATGGAAAATTCCTGAAACTAAAAAATTAGTGATAGGGGAATCAGTCGATAAGTGGAATTTAGAAGTTTGTTTGAGTTTGGCCTGGAAATTCAAATTGCATACAATTTCTTTTTTGTTTGCGAATTGAATGTACCATATGCTCTGAGGTCTCTCCTGTCTTCAGATAATAAACATAGTGTTAAAAAAAATAAAAAATATCCCTCACCCCCTCCCTTCTCAACTGTTTCGCTGCACAGCTTCCTCTAGCTCCTTCTTTACTTCTCCACGGTACAAGACAACCTCTTCTTCCACCTTTTCTCTGCACTGTGGTATCCGATGGCTCTGATGTCCCAATGCACACCACAACCTCACGACAGCACCACGTGCATGTACTGGCTAGGCCTCGCCATAGAAAGTTAGTGTTGGAAGCTCCCATAGAAATGAATGGGGAGAGCCGCGCATGCTTGGCCACCTCTCCATTCACAGCGGCTGCGAGAAGGAACCCTGGGCTCGAGACAGATTTGAGGTAGGTTCTGGAGGTGGGACATTTCACATCTAGCAGATATTTGTCTGACACGAGACTATACCTTTAAGCTAAAAAAACAGGTGCAGAACTATTAATCAATTCCCCCATCATACAATCAAAAATGAAAAATTCACCCCTAGAAGTAATGACTCCAGAGGAGAGTATCTGGTTAATATGGCATCCGATAGAGCATGCCATGAATGTAATAATGAAGGCATACGGGGCACATAGACCATATTGTGTCCTATCATGTTATTTGCATGAGCCCTTAAAGGGGGTTTTCAGAATTAGCAAAAATAGCTGCTTCATCCAAAAACAATGTCCCACCCGTTCATAGGTTGCAGTGGTGGCCATCAAAGTGATCTGCACCGAGCTGCAATATCAAAGACAACCGATACATGTTTCTCCTATTTCAAAGAGTAACCGTATATATATATATATATAAATATATATATTTTTTGTGCTTAAATCAATAGTACACATAAAAATAATAAACTTTGTAATATATCTTATCAGAGAAATCTGCTTCTTTCTCCTCCTGGACTGATCATTTATTATCAAAATTCTCAATGCATGGCTAAAATCTGTGTTTAGTGACTACAGATTACTGAGATAGGAGATGGCAGTTGGTGCTGATAAAGTTCTACGGAGAACTTCCAGCAGAATGTCTGTGTTCCTCTAGCTCCTCCCCTCTCCAAAGAATCTTATAAGCACCAACTGTTATCTCCTATCTCAGCAATGGAAAAGTCTCTCCTCACTAAATACAGATTTTATACATTTTTACCCCTGAACTGAGAGTGAAAGATCAATCCAGGAGGAAAAAGAAGCAGATTTCTGTGATAATATATATTACAAAGTTGCTTATTTTCACGTGTACTATAGATTTATAAAATGAAAAAATTAAAACGACGGTTACAATTTAACCCCTTCACGACCTTTCACGTATATTTAAGTCAAAGGTCGAGTCCTTGCCTTTAATGCAGGCTCACATGCTCAAACTTTTTTTGTGAAAAAATAAAAGTTTTTGTTAAAATATAAAAAAAAATTAAAAAAGCACACAAAAGTTCAAATCACCCCCTTTTGACCCATTGAAAAATAAAACAAAAACACATAATTTGGTATTCGTAAAAGTTAGATCTGTCAAAATATAAAATAAATTAATCCGATCGGTAAATGGCGCAACGAGAGAGAAAAAACAAAAACACCAGAATTAAGTTTTTTTGGTCGCATCAACATTGCAATAAAATGCAATAAGAAGCGATCAAAACATCATATCTATCCCAAAATGGTATCAATAAAAACGTCAGCTTGGCGTGCAAAAAATAAGCCCTCACCCGGCCCCAGATCTTGAAAAATGGAGACGCTACAAGTCTCAGAAAATGGCGACATAAGCAAATTTTTTGTTTCTTACAAATATGGGAATTTTTTTCATCACTTAAATAAAAAAGAACCTATATATGTTTGGTATCTGCGTACTCGTACTGACCTGGAGAGTCATAAAAGGCCGGTCAGTTTTACCATTTAGTGAACATGGTAAATAAAAAACCCAAAAAACAATTGTGGAACTGCACAATTTCACCGCACTTGGAATTTTTTCCCCTTTTTCTGGTACACTATAAGGTAAAATCAATGGTGTCATTCAAAAGTATAACTCGTCCCGCAAAAAACAAGACCTCATACAGCTATATTGAAGGAAAAATAAAAAGTTATGGCTCTTGGAAGAAAGGGAGGAAACAACGAAAAAAAAACAAAAAAAAAACGGTAAATTGGTGGGTAGTGAGAGGATTAATATCAGGGAATGGCTGTAATTTTATTTTTAAGATCTAGATGTTCTTTTTTTTTAACCCATTTATCATCCCGCTGGTACTCTAAAACACTACATTGTATCTTTATTGCTTTTCGGAGTTTCTATAAAGCAAAAAGAAATGGTGTTTCTCCAGTTCTCTCCATTACAAAGCAATAAGTAGGCTGTTACTTTCCCCGGCTCTACTTTCAGGTCCCTCCAATCATCTAATTTCTACCTATACAATACCGCGCATTACAAGGTTTGAGAAGGGTCTAATTTTAATGCCCCTGGACCAAATCTAAAGATATTAACCAGCCGGGGGTTCACATTCTTACTGGGAGAAGCAGTCTCCCTGCTCTTAAAATCTCTTTGTGAACATTCTAGAATCTTCAGGATCCGGTGGACGTTCCGGGCTCCCGGCACTCGGGGACATAATGAATCAAAGTACATTCGTCAAGCCATTGCCGTGAAAAACTGTTCGGCCATACCGTAGGAGCATCTCCGGGACAAAAGGAAGCCTTGCTTTAATCTAGGAGGCTCAATTGATTCTTTTGATGAAGGAAGGAAATGAAAAAAGGGAACAATTTGTAGCTGTTTCAATAATGCAGACCTCTTTAGCTGAGAACATTATTATACCCTTTCATTTCTTCTTCTTTTTTTTTTTTCTTTTTCGTGACGAGAACACACACACAAAAAAATCACAACACAATGCCATGGAAACTCAATGTCCCTCGTGCACCATAATTTAACTGCGGTGTATCTGCTATGGAAATGTAGCAACGTCCTCGTGTTTGGATTAAAGGGGTTAAAAACAAGCAACATTGCAATTTATCTTCTTGAGAACTTAAGAGGATTTTTAATTTTATAGCTTAATTTTATAGTTAATTAGCTTACCGACCACCTCTGCAGTCTATCAGCAGTGCCCGATTTTCTAGGTAAGGAGTGCAGTACTTACAAGCTGTTTGTTGTACAGCTTGCCAGCGCTACTCTGAAGCTTCTGCGCTTCTCCGCTGCAAGCACCACTCATCTGAATTGGCAATCTTCAGGAATGCACCGCCCCCTCCCCACCCAGCAAGCAGAAGATCAGTCTGCTCCTTAAGAAAGAAGTTTAGACAACCTCTTAATTATCTGCAATTTTTTTCATATACAATATACCGTACTTTATATACTATTATTATCATAATCATCAAATATGATTATTGTTATTTTGTTATTTTATATGATTTTATTAAATTATAATTTATTATTTTATCTGATATTATTTAATACCATTGTATATTATGATGTATTATTATTTTATTGAATTTTAGATATTATTAAATTATGTATAATTTTATCTGATATTATTTATCACCATTGTATATTATGATGTATTATTATTTTATTGAATTTTAAATATTAATAAATTATCTATTATTTTATTATTTTTACTTATTATTATAGCGCCATTTATTCCATGGCGCTTTACATGTGAAAAAGGGGTATACATACATGAACTATTACAAAGATCTTTTAACAAAATGTGACAACGACTGGTACAGGAGGATTGAGAATCCTGCCCGCGAGGGCTCACAGTCTACATGGGATGGGTGAGGATACAGTAGGTGAGGGTAGAGCTGGTCGTGCAGCGGTAACGTGGAGCAATAGTTACTGCAGGGTGTAGGCTTGTCGGAAGAGGTGGGTCTTCAGGTACCTTTTGAAGGTCTCCATGGTAGGCGAGAGCCTGATGTGTTGGGGTAGAGAGTTCCAGAGTAGGGGGGATACACGGGAGAAATCTTGTATGCGATTGTGGGAAGAGGAGATAAGAGGGGAGTAGAGAAGGAGATCTTGTGAGGATCGGAGGTTACGTGCAGGTATGTACCGGGAGACTAGGTCACAGATGTATGGAGGAGACAGGTTGTGAATGGCGTGGTTAGGGTTTTGAACTGGAGTCTCTGGGCAATGGGGAGCCAGTGAAGGGATTGACAGAGAGGGGAGGCCAGGGAATAGCGTGGGGACAGGTGTATTAGTCAGGCTGCAGAGTTTAGGATAGATTGGAGGGGTGTGAGAGTGTTGGAGGTGAGGCCACAGAGCAGGAGGTTGCAGTAGTCGAGGCGGGAGATGATGAGGGCGTGCACTATTGATTTTGCAGATTCTCGGTTGAGGAATGTGCGGATCCGGGAGATATTTTTGAGTTGGAGTCGGCCAGAAGTAGAAAGGGCTTGGATATGTGGTTTGAAGGAGAGATCAGAGTCCAGAGTTACCCCAAGGCAGCGAGCTTGAGGGACTGGGAAGAGTGGACAGCCATTGACGTTGATAGATAGGTCAGGTGGGGGGATGAATAAGATGGCAGAAAGACGATAAATTCTGTTTTATCCATGTTAAGCTTTAGAAATCTGTCAGAGAAGAATGATGAGATAGCGGACAGACATTGTGGGATTTTGGTTAGTAGGGAGGAGATATCGGGTCCAGAGAGGTAGATCTGTGTGTCGTCAACATAGAGGTGGTACTGAAAGCCATGAGACTCTATGAGTTGTCCTAGGCCAAAAGTGTAGATGGAGAAGAGCAGGGGTCCTAGGACTGAACCTTGGGGGACACTGACAGATAGGGGGTGAGATGAGGAGGTGATGTGTGAGTGGGAGACACTGAATGTCCAGTCTGTTAGGTATGAGGAGATCCAGGATAGGGCCAAGTCTGTGATACCAAGAGATGAGAGAGTCTGAAGTAGGAGGGAATGATCTACTGTGTCAAAGGCAGATGACATGTCTAGGAGGAGGAGGACAGAGTAGTGTCGCTTGGATTTGGCGGTTAGTAGATCGTTGGTGACTTTAGTCAAGGCAGTCTCAGTAGAATGGTTAGGTCGGAAGCCAGATTGGAGACGGTCAAAGAGAGAGCAGGAGGAGAGGTGGGAGGACAGCTCAGAATGGACGTGTAGTTCCAGTAGTTTTGAGGCATAAGGAAGAAGTGATATGGGGCAATAGCTAGACAGAGAGTATGGATCAAGGGAGGGCTTTTTCAGGATGGGTGTGATCGAGGCATGTTTGAAGCATGAAGGGAAGACACCAGTTGCTAGTGGGCTGAAAAGGTGGGTAAGGGTTGGGATGAAGACTGTGGTAAGATTGGGGATTAGATGGGACGGGATTGGGTCAAGTTCACAGGTGGTGAGGTGTGATTTGGAGAGTAAAGAGGAAAATTGGTCTTCCGTAATGGTGGAGAAGCTGGTTTTGGAGGAGGAGGATTGAGTAGGTGTGAGGAGGGGCTGGGGGGACCTTAGGCAAAAGCTTTGCCTGATGGTGTCAATCTTCTGCTTGAAAAATGAGGAGAAGTCTTCAGCTGAGATGAGAGGAGAGGGGGGAGGCGCTGGGGGTGGAGGAGAGAATTGAAGGTGTTGAATAATTTTTTGGGGTTGTGAGACAGGGAGGATATGAGAGATGAGAAGTATGTGTGTTTTGCAGCAGTGAGTGTGGATTTGAAGGTAATGAGGGACTGTTTGAATGCGATGAAGTGCTCATTGGAGTGGGACCTTTTCCATCTACGCTCAGCAACCCTGGAGGCACGTCCTTGTATATTATAATGTATTATTATTTTATTGAATTTTAAATATTAATAAATCATCTATTATTTTATCTGATATAATTTATCACCATTGTATATTATGATGTATTATTCTTTTATTGAATTTTAGATATTATTAAATTACCTATTATTTTATCTGATATTCATCACCATTGTGTATTATGATGTATCATTATTTTACCGTATTTTATATTTTATTATTAAACTATTATTTATTTTATCTGTCATTATTAGTGTTGAGCCACCCCCATAGTGTTCGGGTTCGGTTCGGTTCGTCGAACACCGGGATGTTCGAGGAACTGTTCGTCGAACACCTTAGAACACCGTCGAACACCGTTAAAACCAATGGCAGGCAAACAAAAACACATAGGAACACATAGAAAACACCTTCAAAGGTGTCCAAAAGCTCACAAACTGCTCAGAAGACGCTTTCTTTAAAAAAGCCGGCCGGCAATTCAGCAGCGGCATACACCGGTACCCGACAATTTAGACATGAAGGAATAGAGCATCACACATAGATTAGATAGATAGAAACATGTCAGTCACATATATATCAAGTACAGTGACAGTGTTGCTTACTGTACTTGTCATTTAGTGTAAAGGATTTATTAAAAAATATAATAGTGTTTTCGTGCACCGTCTCTTTAAAAAAGCCGGCCGGCAATTCAGCAGCGGTACCCGACAATTTATAACAGACAGAATAGAGCTTCACACATAGATTAGATAGATAGAAACATGTCAGTCACATATATATGAAGTACTGTGACAGTGTTGCTTACTGTACTTGTCATTTACTGCAAAGGATTTATTAAAAAAAATAATAGTGTTTTCATGCACCGTCTCTTTAAAAAAGCCGGCCGGCAATTCAGCATCTGTACCCGACAATTTAGAATAGAAGGAATAGAGAATCACACATAGATTAGATAGATAGAAACATGTCAGCCACATATATACGAAGTACAGTGACAGTGTTGCTTACTGTAATTGTCATTTAGTGTAAAGGATTTATCAAAAAAAATAATAGTGTTTTCGTGCACCGTCTCTTTAAAAAAGCCGGCCGGCAATTCAGCATCTGTACCCGACAATTTATAACAGACAGAATAGAGCTTCACACATAGATTAGATAGATAGAAACATGTCAGTCACATATAATAAGTACAGTGATAGTGTTGGTTACTGTACTTGTCATTTAGTATTAAAATAAAGGATTTATTATTAAAAAAAATTGGCGTGGGGTTCCCCGTAATTTTAGTCTCTAGCGGAGGTTAAGCAGACAGCTGGGGCAGATGTTTGAAGCCTGGGAAGGGGGTAATACCCACGGAGCTTCCCAGGCTACTAATATCAGCCCCCAGCTGAATACCTAGCCTTTACTAGCTATTAAAATGGGGGACCCCCCCAAAAAAATGACGTGGGGTCCCCCCTAATTTAATAGCTAGCAAAGGCTAGGCAGACAGCTGGGGGCTGATATTAATAGCCCAGGAAGGGAGCCATGAATATTGGCCCCCTCCCAGGCTAGAAACACCAGCCGTCAGCCGCCCCAGAAATGGCGCATCCATAGGATGCGCCAATTCTGGCACTTAGCCTCGCTCTTCCACGCTGCCCTGGTGCGGTGGCAGGGGGTAATAGGGCTGGGGTTGATGTCAGCTTATAATGCCAGCTGACATCAAGCCCAGGTTAGTAATGGAGAGGCGTCTATAAGACACCCCCATTACTAACCCCATAGTCAAAGTTAAAAAAAAAACACAAACACCCAGAATAAAGTCCTTTAATTGAAATAAAGACACAATTCTTTATTGTTCTAAATTAAACCATACCTACCATCACGCCCATTCCAGCTGAAGCCAACGATCTCCTGCAATAAAAGAAAAATAATAAAGCAACCTCATCCTTACCTTTCCATGGTTCCCATGACAGCTTCAGCTCTGCTACATCGAGATGACAGGCTGGACCGCAGCAGAACGCTGCCATCCAGCCTGTCATCCCGCAGACACTGAGAAGCGCAGGCATGCTTGCGCTCCTCAGTGTCTGACTGTGACGGCATCCAGATGAGCCGACAATGAACTCGGCTCACCTCATGTACGTCACTGACAGCGTGGGAAAATTCTCCTGCACTCAGCGCTTCAGCGTGAGAATTTTCCCACGCTGTCAGTGACGTGCATGAGGTGAGCCGAGTTCATTGGACATGACCTCGGCTCATCTGGATGCCGTCACAGCCAGACACTGAGGAGCGCAAGCATGCCTGTGCTTCTCAGTGTCTGCGGGATGACAGGCTGGATGGCAGCGTTCTGCTGCGGTCCAGCCTGTCATCTCGATGTAGCAGAGCTGAAGCTGTCGTGGGAGCCATGGAAAGGTAAGGATGATGTTGCTTTATTATTTTACTTTTATTGCAGGAGATCGTTGGCTTCAGCTGGAATGGGCGTGATGGTAAGTATGGTTTAATTTAGAACAATAAAGAATTGTGTGTTTATTTCAATTAAAGGACTTTATTCTGGGTGTTTGTGTTTTTTTTAAATTCTTTACTAGAAATTCATGGTGGTCATGTCTAATATTGGCGTGACCCCATGAATTTCGGGCTTAGGGCCAGCTGATAATGCCAAGCTGGCCTTAACCCCTTTATTACCCAGTGAGCCACCGCACCAGGGCCCTGGATGAGTTGGGTACAGCGCCAGAAGATGGCGCTTCTATGAACGCGCCATTTTCTGGGGCGGCTGCGGACTGCAATTTGCAGCGGGGGGGGGCCCAGAAAGCTTGGGCCTCCCTGCGATGCAGATTCCAGCCCCCAGCTGCCTAGTTGTACCTGGCTGGACACAAAAATAGGGCGAAGCCCCACGTCAATTTTCTTTAATTTATTTCATGAAATAATTAAGAAAGAAAGGGCTTCCCTATATTGTTGTGTCCGGCTAGGTACAAATAGGCAGCTGGTGGTTGGGAGCAGCCCGTTCCTGCCTGCTGTACCTGACTGGACACAAATATATGGCGAAGCCCCACATCAATTTTTTTTTCATTATTTCATGAATTTCCTGAAATAATTTAAAAAAAATTGACGTGGGGCTTCGCCCTATATTTGTGTCCAGTCAGGTACAGCAGGCAGGAACGGGCTGCCCCCAACCACCAGCTGCCTATTTGTACCTGGCCGGACACAACAATATAGGGAAGCCCTTTTTTAAAAAAATTATTTCATGAAATAATTAAAAAAAAATTGATGTGGGGCTTCGCACTATATTTGTGTCCAGCCAGGTACAGCAGGCAGGGACGGGCTGCCCCCAACCACCAGCTGCCTATTTGTACCTGGTTGGACACAACAATATAGGGAAGCCCTTTTTTTCTTAATTATTCCATGAATTTCATGAAATAATTAAAAAAAAAAATGCGTGGGGCTTCGCCCTATTTTTGTGCCCAGCCAGGTACAACTAGGCAGCTGGGAGCTGGAATCCGCAGCGCAGGGAGGCCCAAGCTTTCTGGGCCCCACCCGCTGCAAATTACAGTCCGCAGCCGCCCCAGAAAATGGCGCGTTCATAGAAGTGCCATCTTCTGGCGCTGTACCCAACTCATCCAGGGCCCTGGTGCGGTGGCTCACTGGGTAATAAAGGGATTAGGGCCAGCTTGGCATTATCAGCTGGCCCTAAGCCCGAAATTCATGGGGTCACGCCAATATTAGACATGACCACCATGAATTTCTAGTAAAGTATTTAAAAAAACACAACACCCAGAATAAAGTCCTTTAATTGAAATAAACACACGATTCTTTATTGTTCTAAATTAAACCATACTTACCGTCACGCCCATTCCAGCTGAAGCCAACGATCTCCTGAAATAAAAGAAAAATAATAAAGCAACATCATCCTTACCTTTCCATGGTTCCCACGACAGCTTCAGCTCTGCTACATCGAGATAACAGGCTGGACCGCAGCAGAACGCTGCCATCCAGCCTGTCATCCCGCAGACACTGAGAAGCGCAGGCATGCTTGCGCTCCTCAGTGTCTCGCTGTGACGGCATAAAGATGAGACAAGTTCATGTCCAATGAACTCGGCGCACCTCATGCACGTCACTGACAGCGTGGGAGAATTCTCCTGCACTCAGCACTTCAGCGTGAAAATTCTCCCACGCTGTCAGTGACGTACATGAGGTCAGCTGAGTTCATTGGACATGAATGAGCTCACCTCATGCACGTCACTGACAGCGTGGGAAAATTCTCACGCTGAAGCGCTGAGTGCAGGAGAATTTTCCCACGCTGTCAGTGACGTGCATGAGGTGAGCTCATTCATGTCCAATGAACTCAGCTGACCTCATGTACGTCACTGACAGCGTGGGAGAATTCTCAAGCTGAAGTGCTGAGTGCAGGAGAATTCTCCCACGCTGTCAGTGACATGCATGAGGTGCGCCGAGTTCATTGGACATGAACTTGTCTCATCTTTATGCCGTCACAGAGAGACACTGAGGAGCGCAAGCATGCCTGCGCTTCTCAGTGTCTGCGGGATGACAGGCTGGATGGCAGCGTTCTGCTGCGGTCCAGCCTGTTATCTCGATGTAGCAGAGCTGAAGCTGTCGTGGGAACCATGGAAAGGTAAGGATGAGGTTGCTTTATTATTTTTCTTTTATTGCAGGAGATCGTTGGCTTCAGCTGGAATGGGCGTGATGGTAAGTATGGTTTAATTTAGAACAATAAAGGAATGTGTCTTTATTTCAATTAAAGGACTTTATTCTGGGTGTTTGTGTTTTCTTTTAACTTTGACTATGGGGTTAGTAATGGGGGTGTCTCATAGACGCCTCTCCATTACTAACCTGGGCTTGATGTCAGCTGGCATTATAAGCTGACATCAACCCCAACCCTATTACCCCACTGCCACCGCTACAGGGCAGTGGGAAGAGCGAGGCTAAGTGCCAGAATTGGCGCATCCTAAGGATGCGCCATTTCTGGGGCGGCTGACGGCTGGTGTTTCTAGCCTGGGAGGGGGCCAATATTCATGGAACCCTTCCTGGGCTATTAATATCAGCCCCCAGCTGTCTGCCTAGCCTTTGCTAGCTATTAAAATAGGGGGGACCCCACGTCATTTTTTGGGGGGTCCCCCATTTTAATAGCTAGTAAAGGCTAGGTATTCCGCTGGGGGCTGATATTAGTAGCCTGGGAAGCTCCGTGGGTATTACCCCCTTCCTAGGCTTCAAACATCTGCCCCAGCCGTCTGGTTAACCTCCGCTAGAGCCTAAAATTATGGGGATCCCCACGCCAATTTTTTTTTAAATAAATCCTTTATTTTAACACTAAATGACAAGTACAGTAATCAACACTGTCACTGTACTTCATATATATGTGACTGACATGTTTCTATCTATCTAATCTATGTGTGATTCTCTATTCCTTCTATTCTAAATTGTCGGGTACAGATGCTGAATTGCCGGCCGGCTTTTTTAAAGAGACGGTGCATGAAAACACTATTATTTTTTTTTAATAAATCCTTTACACTAAATGACAAGTACAGTAAGCAACACTGTCACTGTACTTCATATATATGTGACTGACATGTTTCTATCTATCTAATCTATGTGTGATTCTCTATTCCTTCTATTCTAAATTGTCGGGTACAGATGCTGAATTGCCGGCCGGCTTTTTTAAAGAGACAGTGCATGAAAACACTATTATTTTTTTTAATAAATCCTTTACTCTAAATGACAAGTACAGTAATCAACACTGTCACTGTACTTCATATATATGTGGCTGACATGTTTCTATCTATCTAATCTATGTGTGATTCTCTATTCTTTCTGTTATAAATTGTCGGGTACAGATGCTGAATTGCCGGCCGGCTTTTTTAAAGAGACAGTGCATGAAAACACTATTATTTTTTTTAATAAATCCTTTATACTAAATGACAAGTACAGTAAGCAACACTGTCACTGTACTTCATATATATGTGACTGACATGTTTCTATCTACCTAATCTATGTGTGATTCTCTATTCCTTCTATTCTAAATTGTTGGGTACAGATGCTGAATTGCCGCCGGCTTTTTTAAAGAGACAGTGCATGAAAACACTATTATTTTTTTTAATAAATCCTTTATACTAAATGACAAGTACAGTAATCAACACTGTCACTGTACTTCATATATATATGTGACTGACATGTTTCTATCTATCTAATCTATGTGTGAAGCTCTATTCTGTCTGTTATAAATTGTCAGGTACCGCTGCTGAATTGCCGGCCGGCTTTTTTAAAGAGACGGTGCCTGAAAACACTATTTTTTTTGATAAATCCTTTACACTAAATGACAAGTACAGTAAGCAACACTATCACTGTACTTCTTATATGTGTGACTGACATGTTTCTATCTATCTAATCTATGTGTGAAGCTCTATTCTTTCGGTTCTAAATTGTCGGGTACCGGTGTATGCCGCTGATGAATTGCCGGCTTTTCATGTTTCACTGTTGGCACTGTTCCCATCGATTTGGGCAATCACTGTAATGCCACAACCACCATGGCTGTGGCATTACAGTGAGTGGCAGACAATCCCTGCATGATTGGTGCTCTAAATAGCGCCAGACATGCAGGACACGCTTTTGGTGCACGAACAGTTATCGAACATAACCTCGAACAGCCGAATTTTTTGCAAATCGTTCGGGTTCGTCGAACAACTCGAACACCGCCCAAAACAGCTCGAATTTGAGATTGGCGAACAGTTCTAGTCGAACACCGCTCATCTCTAGTCATTATATACTATTATTATCATCACTGCATGATAATAATATAATTGATTATTATTTGATCATATTATTCTTAATAATAATAACAATAATAATAATTTACGATGCATTATTTTATCTGTCATTATATATTATGATTATCGGTATTGTATATTTTTATATAATACTAGCTGCACACGGCCACGCGTTTCTGTGGCTCAGTCTGGTTAAATGGAAAAGAAAGAAAAGAGAAACTGCACGTTTCTAAAATATTTAATTTCACAATGCTGTGGGTATAGAATATTTTTTGTTGTTTCATTGTCTGTGTAGATATAGAGATTGTCTGGTTTGCCGACTCTAGAACACACAACATATAATTCTCCATGTGAGAAGCAATCCGTATCTAGATTTAAACCGCACAATTCTGTAGATCGGCCCTGAGCTTTGTTGATGGTGACTGTAAATTTCAAAATCTTGAATCTCTGAAAGTTCTTCACCGATTGCTTTGAAATTTTGACACAGTCAGGTGTGACAATGGAGCCGGTCATGTCAGGGATTGCTAGTTATGCAGTTCTCTAGTACAGAGGGAAGGTGACAGGAGGGGGCGCAGAGATGAAGGCAGGCGGCAGAGGAGGAGGGGCTGATCCGCTTGACATGTACCGGTCCGGTACCGGCCAGATCACAGCGCCCAGAGCGGAGGCCGCGGCCTGTACCTCTCCGTGCAGCCTCCCTCTCTCCTTCTTTCCCTCCCACGCTTGTTGTTGCGCAGTCGGAAATAAGACTCACCTGCCGGAGAAGAAGCTGCAGCAGCAGCGGTGCCGGAGAGCAGAGGCGGCCGCCTCTCAGGCGGTGGTGGTGATGAGCAGCAGCGTCTTTCGGCCTCAAACAGACGATCTCGTCATTCCCCTTCCACCCAACCCCCACGGGGGACACGAAAGGAGCAGAGCACAGGCAGCGGCTGGGGCGAATGAAGGAGAGGGAGAAGGGTTTATGAATGAGATGTCACTAAGGGGGGAGAATGCTGGGCGGCCAGGGAGAGTCAGCCTGGGACTGAGCTCGTAACACCCCCCTCTCGCTGTTGCTTTTACGTCCAACAGCTGGTATATAAAAACAGGTATATAAAAACATGCGTGTATTCGAATGCAACGCTGTGTCGAAATTTCAAAGCAATCGGTGAAGAACTTTCGGAGATTTAAGATTTTGAACAAATAAACATTTGCATTTTTATTTATATAGATTATTATTATTATTATTATATCTTATTTTACACTTATTAAGAAACCATTATTTCATCTTATATGATATATTATTGTTATCTTTATTCTTTTCATTATTTGTATTGTGAATATTATTTTACTCTTTTAATTAATGTATCAGCAATTTTAAATCCCGATGATAATACTAATATTTTATATTAATTATATCTATTATGTTTTTAATATCTTTTTTTAATATTTGCTTAATTTTAGTTTTCATTAGTTTGTTTTTCACCATTTTTTTATTATGATTCTTATTAACTAATTTAAGCAGTATTATTATGTTTATCATTGAACTTGATATTGCGGTATTATTACTATTTTATTATTGCTATCATATTTTATTTAGTATTATAATTATTATTAGTGGTGTAAGGGTAGGAAAAGATAAAACAAATGTATTTTATGTGATTAGGCACATTTAATTACAAGGATTTAGAGTTATATGCTATCTGCCCCAATAACAGCACAGTACGCAGTAGCTCCCTCTAGAGGTGGCTACAGGCAACCAGAATATTATGTTTTAATGTCTATCTGTCATTTCAGGTGACCTTTCTGAATAAGCTGTTGTGTTTGTACATGAGGAATAACACAGTAACTGTTCCCAATAATAATGAGAAAGATTAGGAAACAGATATTGTGCACCATCCGTAAATTAAATGGTGGAGGGCCCTTGAAAAAAATAACAAATCTTTAAAGCAATCAGAGTTTAATTGTTTTTTATACAGAGCTCTGAATCTCCTATATAACAATGAAATCAAACAATGAATAAAAGTCAGCCGGACTGCAGTCATCTCTAGGGGGAGCTAAGAGCTTACAGAATACTAAGATATTATTGAGTTCTATGTGTAAGCTGTATGCAGTGAGCTTCCTCTAGTGGTGGTTTGAGGTAGACATCATTTAAGCAATTAATTTCACATTCATACAGGGGATTTGATGCTCTGTATTAGGAAAATGGAGCCTTATTGAGAATAGAAATGTGTTCTTATCTGGGTGTGCATTTATGAAAGTAATTCAATTAAAGGATTTTTCCCACAAACAAAATTATTTTTAATCAACATTTCAATCAATAGGTCTTTGAATAATAATAAGTTCCACAATTGGATGTGTTTAAATAAAATGTTCCTGTGCTGAGATAATCTTATAAATGTGCCCCTGCTGTGTACTGTGTAATGGCTGTGTCTGACCGTACAGGAACATGGTCTGATCATACCACATCTCCTGGGCAGGGGGGGGAGGAAAAGAGTATACAGACAGGACAGCAGGAGATCACAGCTGATTCTTTGAGGTAAAACATTGCTTAAAAACAGGCAGTGAAATGTTTTATCTAACAAAAAGAATCAGCTGTGATCCCATGCTGTCCTGTCTGTATACTCTCTTTTGCTTCCTCTCCTGCCCAGGAGCTGTAGTATGATCAGACCATGTTCTAGCAAGGTCAGATCTACTAATTAAAATGTACTTAGTTTGTGCCAAAAACCCCTTTAAGTCAAACTTGCCACTTTTGGATAAGAGGGCAGGTAGATCAGGGGGTGATATAGTGATATTTTTGTTAATCAGCAGCCTTGAGTAGTGCTAACTAACTGAAAATATATGATAGTAAGTATATGGTAGCTCGCTGGACTTTACTTGGGTCCTAGATTTGAATCTGACCAAGGGCTACATCTGCCTATAGTTTTAACTGGAACCTTTAGAGTCTGAGCTGTAGCTCTTGGATTTTTTGCAATTTCTCTGAGCAATGGCACGGTCTGACTTTGGGGTGAATTTGCTGGGATATCCACTCCTGGGAAGAATGTTGACTGTCTTAAAATGGACTTCCTCACTGTATAATGGCGGACTCCAAATTGTTTAATAATTGTTTGGGTTGGTTTCCTTCCAAAATGATGTGGATGCAATCTCTGTATGGCACGATATATATATAAAAAAAAATAATAATAAAAAGTGCAAGCCTATCATGGAAGAATCCCAACTGGAATTTTAATTGTTTAAGTAAGAGGAAAATTATTAAAGCGTATGCTGAAATTCGCATTTCTGGCAGATCATTCTGCTGCTGCACGCAGGTGTTACGAGCCATTCAGCTTCATATCTAATTCACAGAAGGGACTGTCATTCAGGGAATCTGCCATGAGCGAGGCATTTTCTAAAGTGACACTCCGTACATGGGAACACAAGATGCTAATCTTCCGAATGAATGCTCCCATCTTGTCATACATAAATAATACATCCGCATCCTGTCCCTACTGAGATCTGCACAGTTCAGTTTGGTCAAGGAAAGATATGGGACACCGCGGTCGGCGCAGTGGAGGTGTTTAACTGTTGCTACGATACGCTTAACTGTGTTTCAATTTTATTCTGTCTCACTCGCCTGCTTGTCTTTCTCCGGAGTGCCCGAGATATGGGAGCGCGAGGCTTGTTTTCATTCAGGAGATTGACCAGGTGTAAACAATAGCTGCTCTTATTATGTCCATGCTTTTAGCAGAGTGGGCTGTCTTAAAGGGGAACTCCAGCTTGAATCCTCACGATTGTTCTACGGGTACATTTTTAACCGTTTTTTTTCATACATACGTTTAAGTATTTTTTTCAATCAGTAAGTCCAAAAATTTTCACGGCACCTGGGCTAATTTTTGTGCCAAATATATTTTTGTTTTTTTTCCAAGAGTACTTTTAAATTGGGTTCCCCTTTTTATTACAATCACTTTCATATACATGAAAAAAACTAAGTACACCCTCTTTGAATACTATAATTTTATGTTTCAGGAAATAATAACGGTCTTAAAATTAGGCAAGTACAACAATACATAACAAATCAGACTACGCTATTATTTATTTACCAAAAACTAGGCAAAAATGCAGAAGAGAAGTGTGAAAAATTAAGAAGACCTCTAATTAAGAAGGTAAGTATCACGGAGGTGCTGCTAATTAAATGCCCGTGATTAATTGTTTATCACCAAGTGTCACCACCTCGATAAAAGCAGAAGATTGGACAATTTGCTGATCTGGAGCATTCTAGGGTTTGTTAACACAATGTCAAAGAGGAAACACATCAGCAAAGATTTTAAATAAGCAATTGTGGAAAACATTTAAGACCTTTGACTATCTTCGTAGGCGTGGTCAGATCCCAAGGTCAGATTGTGCAATGCTCAAAGAAATTTCAAAAGAACCCCAAGAGTTACAGCTCAGACTCTAAAGGCCTTAGTTAGTATGTTCATGATATTACAATTAGAAAAAGACTGAACAGGTGTGGCTTGTTTAGCAAGATTGCTCGGAGAAAGCCACTTCTTTCTAAAAGAAAGAATGTGACAGCAAGGCTAAAATTTGCAAAGTTGTATCAGAACAAACCACATGATTTCTTGAACAATGTCCTTTGGACAGACGAGACCAAAGCAGAGATCTTTGGCCTATAATGCCCTGTGTCACAAATACAGCATATCAGTACAAACACCTTATACCAATGACAAAACAGTGTGGTGGAGGGGTGATGATTTGGGCTTGTTTTGCAGCACAGGACCACGGCACCTTGTAGTAATTGAGGCGATCATGAACTCCTCTGTATACCAAACTGTTATGGAGTCAAATGTGAGGCCAAAACTGGGTCATGCAACAGGACAATAATCCCAAACATCCAGAAATTCTACATCAGAATGTCTGAAAAAGAAAAAATTTATGGTGTTACCATGACTCTGTTAAAATCCAGCTGTGTCGGGACTTTAGGCAAATGCCCACAATCCTCAACGAACCTTAGTAATGTTGTAAAGAAAAGTGGGTCAAAATTCCCCGAGAACAATGTGAACATCTGATAAAGTCATAGGGAAAACCATTACTTAAAGTTATTGCTGCTAAAGATAGTTCTACAACTTGTTGATTCAAGGGGTGTACATAATTTTTCCCATGAAGTTTCTGCACTTTGGCCTAGTAAAATATAATGACCAGATGAAATTTGTTGTGTCTTGTTGTTCATCTGAGGTTGTAAAACCATAGAATTCAGAGAAGGCACACTTACTTTTTCTCATGACGGCATGTTTTCTTTTTGACAGAGGCGGGGTTTGAAATTGCGGTTTGGCTTTGGGCTATTTCCTTCTTTTTACATTTTGTATTATTTTCTGTATTCATTTATATATTTTTTTTTCTTTAGTACATTTTGCACCCAATATCGTTTGAGGGCAAATTCAGCTTCACTGATCGGCTGCAGCGCTGTCGACATGACGTTAGCAATGCAGACAGTAGTCGCACTAGAGTCTTTTAAGACATCCAATATACATTGTCAATCAGCAAGGTACAAAGCTAAGAAGTAATCCCAAGCTCATGAGCCTCAATCAAAATTTGTAAGAAACCTCCTTGGCTACCATGTGCCATTGGCAATGTAATACTGGTGTCATCTTAAGTGGCAGAGGGGCTTTTAGGCAAGTGCCACCTACAGCTATTGGACATGTCTGGCCCGAAAATTCCCTGCCGTGAATCAACAAATCAGATTTGGTGATCCCCATAAATGTGCCCCCAGAAGTAGAGAACTTAAAAGTATGGCGTTCGTACCGGGTACAGTGTAAAATTCCCTGAATTCTCCTGGAAGTCCGTTTTACTGTTCCGAGTTCTGGGGGAAGTCCGGGGAAGAGAGAGAGAGATTTTTTTTCCGGAGTTCGGGATCTCCATTGGTTTCAATGGGATTCTGGTTCAAGTTCGGGTACAGTTCTGCTACCCAAACCGAACTTTGGGCTAAAGTTCGAATCGGTACCACAACCCAAAATTCCATATGTTGGCTCATCCCTACCCAGAGAGAGTCAAGAATCTCTGTAATGGAGTTGTGTCTTCCCAATTCTAAGTATTACAAGTATGGCATCACCAGAATCATTTATATACAGATCTATTTTTCCTTACTTTTGCTCTTGGTACTCTATCTCAAAATGAATAGGGTGAGATGACAAGCTTTAAAAAAAAGACAAAACATGATTTTGTGATACTATGTCCAGAGATGTTTAATGTCATATGTGTATATACATGGACTCCCTCTCCAGTGGTTATGATGTGGCGTGCAACCGGTCAAGGGTTTTGCTAGCAATTCGACTCCAATTTTAAAAAAAGGTTTGTGGACCCATTTTCCCACATATGCACACCCTTATGTGGGAAGTGAACTTGCTCCTATTTTTTATACTGAAGAGCTGAAAACCACTTGTGGAGTAATGTGTTGAAATTTTCATTAAAATTAACACTTATAGGTAGGATAGATGATATCTGTCACGGGTGTATCACATGTGACAGACAGTCATTCTGGATGTAGAAGGTCACTGCGCATGGTATTGCAGACGCCTTCTTGATCCTCTCATCTCTGTAGTGTAGTGATATCCTTCTCCATTTAGGACCCAGAAGTGACCTCCACCTTCTGCTGCTAATTGACACACCCTTGCTTAGTAGTTAAAAACTCTCAGTGTCTCCAGAGAGTCGCCAGTGATAGTTCTATTTTCCTCTGTCCAGTCTTGGAGTACTAGTACTCGGCTAGTTTCTTCTTGGAGTTCCCTTGGAGGACAGTTGGCGTTATCTCTCTGGTATCTTCTCAAGCTAAGTGTATCCCCTTTGTTTGTTTACCTTGGTGTATTTAGTTTCAGTGGGGCCTGACTAGTGTTCACCCCATCCCCTCCCTACCTAGGGTCTAGCTCTAGGGACATTTAGGGATTAGGTTTCCTGCTTGGCGATAGGTGCAAAATTTATTTAGGGACAATAGGGTAATCAGGGTGATATTAGATCTGCCTTGGGGTCTCCACTCCCCCTTTACCTAGTTGTTGGGCTCCCTTCCCCCTCTTCCCCTTCGCTGTACACTTGTTCCTTCTCTTACCTTGCATGACAATATCTTACTGATTGATGGGGGTCTAACCTCTGGGACCTGCACCAATCGACAGAATGAGAAATTTGTATCCATGAAGGGGCATCACAAATAGGACTAGAAGGTATGATGTCTGACCGCCAATCCATTCATTCTCTATGAGGCCGCAGGAAAATACAAGTACAACGCTCGGCAGCCCTGTGGGTCCCAGCGTTTGGACTCCCATCAATCAAAAATTTTCACCTATCGCATTGATATGTGATAACTTCTTTTCCCCGGACAAGCCCTATAGTGCTGCAGGTCAGTTATGAATCCTATAGTGTGACAATTTCTATTTTTCCTGCTTCCATGAAAAAATAATGCCTATTTATATCTCCCATAAAGCGGCCCATGTATCTCAGAGCTTATACGTAAAGTCCTACTGAGTTGTTAGTAAAGTCCCTTCCGTGCTTACTCCAAAGCCTTTGGGTGTCCCGTGACCCATATGTAGTATAACGTGTTATACATTTGTATATAAAATTCAGTTTACTTTCCGGCTAAATCCCATGGATTTATTGGAAAAATCCCATGGATCTGTACAAAAATTCTTAACGGTTTACATGTAAAATATGCCTGGTTTAACGCAAACACCAGATACAGTCTATTAGTGCACAGGACCGTCAGGTCAACCCATCGACCTACATGTAAAATCTCAAGAGGATAAAATAAGAAAAATCCTAAGGTTTTGAATCAGAATGTGAAATCAAAAGCTAAAGAGTGATATGAAAAAGTATGTGACCCCCCCTTAATTCAAGATGCTCTGTATGATTACATATTGGACGCAACGTGTCCATTGAAAATGCGATATTAGACTTAGGGATATTCCCACTGCTAAAGACCCATTTACATTGACCAAATGAGTATTTGTGAGAAATATGGCAGCGATCAGCAAAGATGATTGTGGTGGGCACCACATCTGTCTATGTAATCAGGGAATTTGCTGCCAACTAAATGCAAACCGTATGGGGACAGAATAATCAATCATTAGTATTTGTTCGCATACAGTATGTATCTAATTGTGTAAAAGGGAGCTTAAACGAGTGTCGATCGATTTGTTATATCGTTAATCACTACTCATTATGGGCAAAAGTCTGCTCGTATAAGCCTGCCCTTAAACCTGCAGCATAGCTGTCACTAAAAATGGTCTGATTAGTTGCTATTTTCATTGAACGTTCAAAGGGGATGTCAAGGACTGTGATATTGATGGACTGGCAAATCAACAATGAAGTCACTGGACAAGATCTTCAAAACGAGGAACATTTCACTGGCGGTGAAAACACAGCTTTTACATAGTTTGGTCTTTCCTCGGTAACATGCAGACACGAAACCTGGACAATAAAGAAACAAGACAGAAGAATCGACACCTTCGAAATGTAGTACTCGAGAAGGATGTTATCAATACCATAGATGGCAAGAAGAACAAAGAAATCAATCTTGGAACAAATCAAGCCAGACATGTCCCTTGAAGCAAGGATCACCAAGCTATGACTTGCCTACTTTTGACACATCATACAAAGAGAGCAATCACTGGAGAAGCACATCATGGTCGGAAGAATAGAAGGAACAAGGCAAAGAGGAAGACCAGCAACCCGATGGCTTGATACTATCAAGATAATTGTGGAGCAGACCCTGGAGGACCTATCTTGGCTTGCACAAGATCAATCTTACTACAGATCGTTCATCCATCAAGCTTGACATTGAGCCAAAGGCCGTTAAAAAAAAAAATTCTTAGGATAGGTCATCAATATCAGATTGGTGGAGTCTGTCACCCTGTACCCCCACTGATCAGATGTCATCGGTTCCGTTGGTGGACAGATATAAACTGTGCAGGGAGTTGGGACAGCATGGCTCCGAACACTATATCAGGCAGCCCTTGGAGCTGATAACAGCATGGGGATGCCAGTTGTTGCCCCCCACCTCTCCTACAACGATCTGATATTGATGACCTAAACCTAAGGATAGCCCATCAATATCACAATCCTGGACAACCACATTTATGTCCCCATGAGAGCTGTATCCTTCTGGGTTGTGTGGACAAGTTGTACGTTGTGCCGAAATGTTCTGCACTGCTCCACACAGAGCATGTGTGAGGGTGCACAAGAGAAAAGAATGACTCCTGGTGACAACTTCTAGGTGGGGAAGTAATAGTAATTTAAGCCACAAGCTATGTGAGACTACACAATCATAATGATTCTCCATTGCTCTCATAGGGCAGAGCTAATTTTAACAAAAAGGGTGGTTATTTTTGGGACTCCCAAATTTTGTCAAAAAAGAAAGACCCTGGGAAGAGACGATATCTGAGCAGTCATAAAAGCTGGAGAGGCTATGACAGGAGTGTCTGGAGGACTTGACAGATAGTCACCACCATTGCCAGTGTCGCATGTGATGGAGACTGTTTGCTCTTGTATTAAAGAACGGGCCCTCTCTCCTGGTACGATCTATTTTTCACCTAGTAATGATCGGATCATCTCCAATTTGGCAGGTCTTATGGGATGTTCCTGCTATGATGTGTTTAGAACCTACTGATCCAAGAAAGAACAACTGGTGAACTGGCAACAGGGTCATGGGTGCCCCCAGATTATGATTAGAGATGGTACGAATCGATTTTCAGGACCTTGTCCAGCAGCCACATCAGTAATATGTGGTTGTTGAATGGGACCTCTGAGAAACTCCTTTTACTTACCAGCATCTGCGGCTTTTCTTTTGATTATATCGTACCAGGCCGGCTACTCAAAAGAGGAACAGGTGGATGCTGCCATTAGATAAGAGTTGTTTCAAAGTCTGACATCCACAGATCATTGATGTGGCCTCTGGACCGGGTCCTGCAAATCTCTATTCATGATGAGTGTTGAAAGTGAAGGGTAGTCCACAAAAGAGCCACTACAGCACACTTTACTGAAGCTTCACCAGTGGTTTGGCAGAGTACGCAGAGCATCGGAGCTCGCTGTTTATGGGGTTGTGGAGCTTCAGGTTGGACCATTTGCTTAATGAACCCCGTCTACCACCATCAATAGGCGCATAGGATCGATTAGGACTGGGCGAAGGAGCAATGGAAGAAGTGGCCTGGTCTGATGAATTACATTCTCTTTGAAATCACGTAGACGGTCCGGTCCACCTGCCCCACTTACCGGGAGAAGAGATGACACCAGGATGCACTATGGAAAGAAGACAAGCCCAAGGTTCCCAACAGTTCTCCCATCCCTTACTTGTTCGATCAACTCAGGACTGATGACGGACAAGAGTTTCTCGTCTGTCTCCTTCTAAGATGACAGCGAGGTATTAAGAAAAGAAAAAACTGTACATGAGGACACTTTAAGAAAATAATACAAAAACAAAACCTAAAAACTAAAGCAGTACACGCGGCCTGTCAGGAGCTAAGTTATTGCTTCATTTTTGTTCTATGTCATTTGCTGTAATCCCCGTTCTCTCCTCACAGCTATTCTCTACACAAAAGCTAGTCTGTGAGGCATCAACATTTCGCTGTCAGCTCTTAACAATGCGTTTTTTTTTTTTAACACACATTCTAATAAGAATCCCTCCTCCTTCCTCTCCCTGATATGCTTTTATAAAGAAGCTTATGTTCACAAGCTGCCTATAATTCTCTGCTCTGAATTCCCTTCCATCTGGAGGCTCCTTCCACTGCTGAGAAGCTGTCATTTCAGCCTACTTTATCCATAACCTTTCCTGAACCGTCACCGCGGTTGCATGTCAAACTTCTTCCTCGTTTTCTCGTGTTCCTTAATTCCTTTCTTGCTCATCTTTCGGCGATTTAACGTCTTTCTCCATTCTTCTGCTTTTCTTGCTTAATTATCTTACTTACCCTTTGGTTATGCAGAAGGAAAGCTGAGAAAACGCGTTAACTTTACAATTCTTCACCTTCAGACTTTTAGCCTTTTTTTTTATTTTAGCGGAAATGAATCAGTCATTTGCCTGTGGATGCATCTGGGGTAGGTTTGACAAGTAGTCGCTGATTATGCAATGGGGGCAAGTGTGCTGACGCTAGAGTGTTAAATTCTGCTGTTACATCGATAAACTCAAATCTTCAAACTTGACCCATTTTTCTGAAATTTTGGAGGTTCAGAAGGTAGAAGTAGATCATACATTCCATACATCTCCTAATTCAGAAGGTAGAATTAGATCATACATTCCATATATCTTCTAATGTAGAAAGTGGGGAGACTTCTCCAACTCCTGGAAGAGATGGCAAATATTCTGGAAATCCTCCAGGAACCTCTCACAGATCTGGCACCACCTAAACGCACATTCAGGTGGTGTGAAAGACACATAGAGGGGCATAGAAGAATCATTGAGTGATGTGCTCGAATTGTCCTATTATTTTTTTTTTTTATTAAAAATATCCTTGTTTTTTAGGTTCTTCACTCCTGTGTCTCCATGTTAACAGAAATGCCATATTTTACGCCAAAATCCATTTGGTACTTTAGCTCACACTTGTCATTTTTTGGAAATTTTTGTCTGAAAAGTTGAATGAAAAAAATTTTTTTTCAAGTAACACCTTCCCATCCACGTTCACGTTTACTGTCATTAAATGTAGACCGCGGTTCTGTTTACTGATGAACCATTTTGGCATTACCCGCAAGATACCTTTTAGGAGGGCTGCTTTTTGGGACGATTTTGGGATACTTAGCTGTCCTTCTAAATTAAAAACAGGAATGTCCTGAATGATTTTGGCACGTTGGAAGGTAAGCGTTAGCCAGAAATAGAAAAGAGAAAGAAGGAAGTAAAACTACAGGATCAGACTACACAGGGTGTAATTGTAGTCTGTTACCATGGAGACGCATAACACAGTATAGGCTGGTGAAACAAAACATTTTTAACATAGGAAAAAATATAATTTGTAGGGATGATTATACTCTGTAATCAGAAGCAAATCAAGCACCTATGGCAGGGATGCACAACCTGAGGCCCGCAATGCCATTTTGTGATGTCCTGTATGTAGAATTTATACCTATCGCACATTTATGGTATACATTTTCAATATTTCACAAATATTACTTTAATTTTTAGTGCACCCCCGGATTGGTTAAGTATGACCAAAAAAGGTTGTGCACCCCTGACCCATGGCCATTGGATAGGGGTATATATATAGTCACAGACCTGCCTGTTGCCCCTCCTAATCCAATCAGCCCTTATCGTAAAGGTCATCTTGCCTTTTCGGTGTTTGAGATGAATCAGAGAACAGAAGAGATTCTGTAAGGAGTTAATGTGAGCAGCCATGATTTGATAGCAGGGTGTCTTACTAGTCTCGTAATGGAGAGAGAAAATCAAGCAGCAGATTTGTAATGGAAATTGGCAATCAGAGCAAAGAAACAGGAGGTGGAGGAGAAGTGTGAAGATTTCTGTGTCTTTTATAGAATATTATACAAACGCCATGAGAACATAAATGTTATTACATGCAGACCAGAGGAATACAAATGTAAAACCGGAACCATTCTCTCTTCTTAAGGACTTTATCACACCCCCACCCGATTAAGTGCTATATGGCAGAGCGGACATGTATCTGCCACAAAAAACTTTAGGCTACGTTCCCACAATGAGTTTTTGATGTTGCAGATTTTCTGCACCCATTATTTTTTTTCAAAAGTATGCAACCTAAAAAAACTCACCAAAAACACATTGTAACCTTATAGGTTTTATGAGATTAGAATTAATTGTAACAGAAACAGCGCCCCCCTCACCATAAGGCTGTGAGTGGTATTACAGCAGTAAAGTAAATGGTATGGAGTTCCAATATCAAAAGAAGGCCATGATGATGCTATTTGTTTTCTCATTTTGTCTCTCATAGTTGAGGTCTACCTATGATGTCAATTACAGGCCTCTCTCATCTTTTTAAGTGGGAGAACTTGCACAATTGGTGGCGACTAAATACTTTTTTTCCCCACTGTATATGAACAGAAATGTTGAAGTATTGAATGGGTTACATATAATGGCCCAAACATTGGCCAAATGAATAAAAAACATAGAATATAGAACCATCAAAAGAAAAATAACAAATTGACAAGTGCATATGCCAAAAAATATGAAGTTCGAACCAAATAAGTAAGTATATGCCGATGTACATATCTCCATAGAAGAAGCGAAGGCGAAACATGACAAAAAAATAATTAAGTACAACATTAGTTAGCTATAAAGCCCAAACATTAGCCAAATGGGTTTAACAAAGTACTAAGCAACTAAGTCACATTTGTATATATCAAAAAAGTAGAAGAGCATACAGGCACTCTGTAGCCCGACGTATGTATCCCCCAGAAGAAGCGCAAGCAAGACAGCAAAATATGATACAGAAATGGTAAAGTAGTTCATTGAACAAATGCATAAAACAAAGTACTAGCATATACCAATAAATATAAAGTACCAACCAAACAGGCACTCTAAATCCCAAGGTACATATATGCCTAGAAGAAGCGCAGGCGAAACGTATGTCAGTATTCATAGAGCCTGTTTGGTTGGTACTTTAATTTTATTGGTATGTGCACTTGTCGCTTTATTGTTTAGTACTTAGTTTTATGCACTTGAGCAATATTTTGCCGTTATATGTAACCAGTGTACTACTTTAACATTTCTAGATCATTTATACTGTGGTTCATACAATCCAATGCCCAGGTCTCTGTTTTTACCTGTGAGTTTTCCCACCTTATACAAGACCTTTTCTCAGTAATAAATCATATGATAGACTTATCATATTCTGCCATGAACCCTAAACCAGTTAAAGAAGCACCCTCTAGTGGCAGGGTAAAACAGGTACATGTGGGGTAAACGTAATGTATTTATTTTTTATATATATATTATTACCAAGGAAAGAAGAGCCCCATCTCTTTTGGAATGTCTAGGACATGTCATTATTTCGAGTTAACCTTGCTATATATTGAATTTCCCTTGTATATTATAATACTTTACATGGTTTATGTTTTTATGTGGATACTTCTCTTTCATGTCTAAATCTGGCTTGTGACTGCAAATACGTCCCTGAAATCTCGGACAACAATGGCAATAATATACAGTAGCTGTACAGAGGTTGTGAACACCTTAATGAAGAAAATAATAATAGGAAATTATTGTAACTGAGCCCAATGGCAAAATCTATCCGTATTACTGCAGATTCCCAGGGCTTCAAGCTGTGTGACCTTGGGGTCTGTAAACCTATTATGTCCAACCAACACAGGTAGCCTTAGAGATCTGCCTTGTTCTTGCTTTAAAACTAAGAGAAGTCAGGTAAGGAGTGGTGCACTCTTAAGTTTTTTTTTCCTATGCTGCTAAATTGACCTAATATTTCATTAATTTCGGAGGTGTGGAGGGTCTAGAAGTATCGGTCACACATGGTCCTGGTGCCCTGGAGCCCGAAGGTCCCTCTACCAGATATCATACTCCTACTGTTCTGCCACGGTTGGTGAGGAGCCTGATACTTATCTTCAATCATGGTCAAAGAGCTTTGCCTTAAAGGGGCTTTCCAGGCTTACATTTTATTTTTTAAAACACCTAGTGCTGTAAAATTATAAAATAAATAATATTCACCTAACCTGTCCCCCCACCAACCCTGTACCACAGCTGCATAATTCCCCTTGATAATCTCTGTACTTCCTGTTAAGTTCAACAGACATGTGACCACTGGAGCCAATCACAGGCCAGAGATTGGCTGTAGCAGTCACATGTCTGTGGATGGAACAGGAAGTAAAGAAACCAGCTCTGTACTTCCTACTTGGTCCAGATGGATATGTAGCTGCTGCAGAAGGTTGGCTGTGTCAATCACATGCTCAGGTACCGACAGGGACAGTGTTGGAACAAGATTTTAAAGCATTCCGAGTGTTTTTTTTAATTCATAGGATGGGAAGGGCAACCCCTTGAAATGGCAATTCTCATCATTAGAAGGTGTCACCACTTTATCGGATAGGATACCTTGCTGTTTAGTGGAGGTCCAACAGCTGGAACACACACCGGTCCCAAAAGTGGGCCTGTACGAGCGGTGGCTTTTGTCCGACTGGCATTGTGGCCATTTAGCCTCCATTGGACTAATAGTTTACTGGCTGTAGCTGTTTGTCAAGAACTGTTCTCGGGATTGGTGGTAGTCTCAGCGGTCGGACCCCCAATGATCAGTAAGTTATTACCTATAGCTGACAACTTCTAAAAATGGGAATTACCCTTTAATCAACCGGTTCTGTTTCCATGCATCAGCTGAACGCATGATATTCAGCTGCTGATTAATGCTTTGACCATGCTGGGACTTCCCGCTGTGAGAGAGAGACACTGCTTCATTAACAGTCAATGCTCAAGGATTTCGTATGTGCAGTAATTTTATAAGACATATTTATTATATCCTCCTTTAGATAGTCTCCTCTGTAATATAATAAATGACCAATATTATAAAGGGCACATGTAGCTGCGGGACCCTATTACAAGAGTTATATTTTTTGATCTTCCGATGTCTTTCCTCATAGAGTACAGCTTACATGTATCTACAGGACAGTCTATATACATTATTTCTCTGTATGCAGATGTCAGCATCTAATCGCGGCTGCGGAGTATCCATCCCTCAGACAAGAACATGTTAATTGCTGGACTCATGCATTTCATAGAGGTTTTATACTCCGGGGTGTAGACTAAAGAGATGAAGAATGAAACTAATGAAGCGGACCCAGAGATGTTCTCCAGAGAGGAATGCAGCTTAATCCTTTGTTCCTCAGGTGAGATGATGAGATATGATTACAGCTGACATCTGATGTATAAGTATCATCAAAAAGTCAACACGAGGATGATGCTGAAGCTCATGGATAGACCAGGTGGGAATTTCTCCAGCTTGGGGCCACTGGAGAAGACTGCTTGCTATAATTGGTAATCTGTACTCTGTATACACTCATTCAATAGAAGTAATTTGCCAACATTTTTTTTAACTATAATTTTTATCATCATATTTCAAGATCCATGAGCGACGGCACAATAAAATAGAGATGATTCAACTATACAGGAGTTTTGTCATTATTAGATCAATGACAACTGTAGACATAACTAAGGAAAATACTAAAATAACAGGACCAACATCAGAACCAGCTTTTCTTAAAACATACTTACTGGAGAGAAGTAGCCAGACAGGAAAGTGACCGGACCTAACAAGTAAAACAGGATAAACGATAAGAAGGTAGAACAAAGAGGCTGGAAGGTAGGGAGTCATGGGTCAGTTTCTGCCCAAAAATTATCCCATAGGTCACAAATTGTATTAGGTTGATGACTTTGCTGTTGAAAGTGGCTTAATTTGCCACATTTAGTTTGAATAGTTTGTAGCAATGTAGAAGGGCTATGTAAATTAAATGGGCTGTCCAGTGGAAACAAATTATCACCTATCTACTGGATAGGTAATATACTTACTGATCAGTGAAGGTCCGATTGCTGGGACCCTGCATTCTGATTTTCCCGCCCCATGAAATGAACGGAGCGGTCCTCAGGCATCTGACCTGCCATTCCATGTCCAAACATTGAAATACTCCCACATTATGGATAAAAATCCCACATTGTGCTGATCAATGTGGTTCCCAGCGGTCAGATCTCTAGCAATCAGTAATTTATCACCTATCCTGTGTCACTTAATACATTCATTCACTTTGCGTTTGTGGGCATGAAGAATCTTGATGGTATAAAATTAGGTTTCTATTACAGCGACACATTTCATTGTTTCTCTACCTTGAAAAAAAAGCATTAATTCAGCTCCGAAACGCGTTGGTGTAATAAAAACCTAATTTTAAACCATCAAGGATTCGTCATTCCCACAAGTGCAGCCCAGGTACCGTAATACCTCTACTAAAGTGAGTTGCTATCTGGAAATTTTTTTCCTGCAGACACGAGTCTTCATCCGCAAAATTTTTCTTCCAGACACGGGTCTTCATCCGCAAAATTTTTCCTCCAGACATGGGTCTGCACACGCGGATTCTAAGGCTCTCGTAGGTGTTGTGTCCTTACACAACCACCTCAGCTGACTGCTACCATCACTCTCACCCTCTCTTATTCTTGTGGTATTGCCCTATTGTGCACTTCTGTCCTAACCAGACCTCAGAACTTAATACACTTATCTGTCAATTTCCACGTTCCTCAAAGAGGCCTTTTTCTCTTTTACTAAATTTAAGCACCCTATGGTTCTAATAGTCGTCTCTTTTTCTCACCACTCGACATAGTGCCAGTTTAGGATTTCTAATGCTCAGTAATTAATATGAAAAGGTCATGCTAATTTAACATTAAATTAAAAGGCCCTTAGCTGCGGTATATTAGAGAACCAATACATTTCTATCAAATTAAAAATGAAAAATTTCTACTTTTTTTCTCTTCTAAACTTGTCCCTGGCAACTGAAGAGATTGGTCTTAATTAATTTTATGACTTGAACGAAATCCACCCCATAATTAAGGAATGGAGTCATGACTGAAGTGTGGATGTAGACAAAATAAAAATCTTATTCGCTACATCTGTAACCATGATGCAGGGTGAACTATTAACTATATGCACCTTTAAATAAAAAAATGTATACACTGCCTTTAACCTGTTCTGGGGGGTCACTTCAGGAGCTCATTCCCCTGGGCTGTAAAACAGAGATTTTTATCATGGCCCCTCAACTGTCAGGTGTAATTTATAGAATTTATGTTTATATTTGTGACACGGAATCCTTCAGTTATCACGGCATGGGTGGGACTATAGCCTTTGTACCACCTAAAGACACACCCCTGCTTAAGTCTCTCCAATGCTTTGGTCAGTTCAAGAAATGCATTTGAATGGGTGGAGACATGTACCCAATATTTTAGGTTCACTCTTAGCTCAAGTTTGTGAACTACAGAGTAACTCGAGTCATGGCCAGCTTGTGAACTCAAGTTTGTGAACTACAGAGTACTTGGAGTCATGGTCAACTTGTGAACTCAAGTTTGTGAACTACAGAGTATTTGGGGTCATGGCCAACTTGTGAACTCGTTTGTGAACTACAGAGTACTTGGGGTCATGGCCTTCTTGTGAACTCAAGTTTGTGAACTACAGAGTACCTGGGGTCATGGTCAACTTGTGAACTCAAGTTTGTGAACTACAGAGTACCTGGGGTCATGGCCAACTTGTGAACTCAAGTTTGTGAACTACAGAGTACCTGGGGTCATGGCCAACTTGTGAACTCAAGTTTGTGAACTACAGAGTACCTGGGGTCATGGCCAACTTGTGAACTAAAGTTTGTGAACTACAGAGTACTTGGGGTCATGGCCAACTTGTGAACACAAGTTTGTGAACTACAGAGTACTTGGGGTCATGGCCAACTTGTGAACTCAAGTTTGTGAACTACAGAGTACTTGGAGTCATGGCCAACTTGTGAACTCAAGTTTGTGAATTACAGAGTACTTGGGGTCATGGCCAACTTGTGAACTCAAGTTTGTGAACTACAGAGTACCTGGGGTCATGGCCAACTTGTGAACTCAAGTTTGTGAACTACAGAGTACTTGGGGTCATGGCCAACTTGTGACTACAAGTTTGTGAACTACAGAGTACCTGGGGTCATGGCCAACTTGTGAACTCAAGTTTGTGAACTACGGAGTACCTGGGGTCATGGCCAACTTGTGAACTCAAGTTTGTGAACTACAGAGTACCTGGGGTCATGGCCAACTTGTGAACTAAAGTTTGTGAACTACAGAGTACTTGGGGTCATGGCCAACTTGTGAATACAAGTTTGTGAACTACAGAGTACCTGGGGTCATGGCCAACTTATGAACTCAAGTTTGTGAACTACAGAGTACCTGGGGTCATGGCCAACTTGTGAACTCAAGTTTGTGAACTACAGAGTACCTCGAGTCATGGCCAACTTGTGAACTCAAGTTTGTGAACTACAGAGTACCTGGGGTCATGGCCAACTTGTGAACTAAAGTTTGTGAACTACAGAGTACTTGGGGTCATGGCCAACTTGTGAACTCAAGTTTGTGAACTACAGAGTACTTGGAGTCATGGCCAACTTGTGAACTCAAGTTTGTGAATTACAGAGTACTTGGGGTTATGGCCAACTTGTGAACTCAAGTTTGTGAACTACAGAGTACCTGGGGTCATGGCCAGTTGTGTGTGTTAATGGAGCAGAGTTAACTGTTTATCAACAATAAAAAATATGTATTAAAGGTAAGCACTTCCAATATCAAGAGAATGAGAATTTAATCAGCTTTCCTCCCCCTCAGTTCTCATGTTCTACAATTTGTTATGGGTGTCAGGGGTTACACTTTAAATTGATATCCTACAGTCATACTCATCAATATCTCTGCCAACAAGATGGTTTTCTTTTAATTTTCTGGGATTTATCGACATAAGGAGGTATATTCTGCACACAGTACGGGGGATAAAGATGATTAGAGAAGATTCCTGGTGCCATTTATTTTTTGTTGTTCGACAATCAACAAACATGAAAAAAAAAAAAGAGTAAAACAATTAGCATAAAGTTCAGAGTAAACTTTCTCAATCTCATATTAACAATGCTGAAAAGTTTATCATGGTGTGAGCTTAGACAGGATTTTCCAACGATTTCACAAAAAGAGCTCCTCAGAGGCGGCAAACTGATGATTTGCATATTTGGGAGGGGTAATTATTTAAAGTGCAAGTTCACCTTTATCTATTTCAAGAATGCGGCAACTCCTTGTGTTGTTTTGAATGGACGCTTGCTTGGTTCTTTTTGGAACTTGTGTAGAAGTAGAAACGCACCCACCTCTCCTCTCCAGTCCTTGAGATGTGACCCACATCTATCAGATATTTATAGTATATCCTGTTGAAAGGGAATCCCCGCTGGGCTCTAATGAAGAACCAGTAGACTATAGTCTATTCAAAGTTGACATTATAGACTACACTGTACCTTTAAATACAGTAATTTGGTCCAGATATGCAGACGATGCAACATAGCGTATACATAAATGTGAGGCACTAATTACATCTGGCAATGCACTGGTTAATGGGAGACAGAGTCACATCCCCAAATCATGATGCCATTTATTGGCTGGATTACTCAGATTAGATATTACAGAAGTAGATCAAACAGATTATCCTTATAATCTTCCATGCAAGGAATACAGCGGAGAGCTATTATGTCGAGGTATAACCTGTAAGCCAAGGTTCTGCCCGGTTCTGGCGGTTTTGATGGGATCTACAAGTCTCACATTACCCGTCTTAGGTTTGATAAACTCAATTTTCCATTTTCCTTGACAATATCCACTATAGCTCGACCTATGTTCAAACACAGATATTGGCGGCCCGTCCGTCTGGATTTCCGATGGTAAAATGTAATAGCTCATGACTCTATTTACAAGGAGATTAGGCCTGTTTAATCTCACATCAATCACTCGCTGATATGGTTTCTTCCGGAAAAAAAAATAATGAAATAGAACAGGAAAAAAAATAAAATCAAATATTTCAGTTCCTCTATCTAGGGAGAAGGTTTACTGGATTACATTGGTGTTTATGCGCAGGAAGGGCTTTATGCAGCTCCATACCCCCTGCTCCCCTTATTAGACCGATGTCCAACTAATATAAAGAGTTGAGAAACACACAAATCTAATTTAAGGGGAATCTGTTTCCAGATTTTTGACACCTAATCTGAGAACAGCATAATGTAGAGACATAGACCCTGATTCAGGGGATCTATCAATTACTGTAGTTTTGATAAAATCGCTGTTTTATCAGCAGGAAATTATCACTAGAGGACTAGTAAACCTGTAGCCATGTAGTCCTACCACACCCCCAGCACTGATTGGCAGCTTTCTGCCTATGCAAAGTGTACACAGATAGCAGCCAATCAGTGATGTGGGCGGGGTTATACAGAGCTTAGCATTCAGAGAACTGGTATATCCGCAGCAGGTAAAACTGTGATTTTTATCAAAACTACAGAAAGCAGCCCAGTACGTGACACATCACTGGAATCAGGGTCTCTGTCCCTACATCATGCTGCTCTCAGATGGGGTAGCAAAAACTTAGTGACAGATTCCTTTTAACTATTTTATTTAATGAGAATGATAAATGCTATACAAGGAGGAGGAGGAAATATACATACTCAACTTTCCTAGAAACTTTAACTAACTTAATAGAGGAGGACAACTCATAAAAGGCATGGCACCATGATTCAAGGCATTGACTTTTTAGGACAACCTTTTAAAGCTAAATAACTATTAGACATAATAATTGGTTTAGATAATTCTCCTAATATTCCTGATACGTCTGCTTTGCTCTTTTTCTGTAGCACAGGAAACAAAGGGCCAAACGTGAGCTCTCGCTGTTTCACTGGGAAGGAGCCTTTGGCCAATGGTTCTCGGTACTCGTGGAGAGATAGTTAGACGGCTCCATATAACTCTTGTTGACCTGAATAGGATATGTGTGGGTAAATGACTGGGGTACCCGGTATAGCAGTTGCTATGTTGCCCACCACCTAGGGAGGTCCACCTCCATGTAGAGGTGAGATCCAATTTGTGATCATGGTGGATGATGAACTTGATGACGGAGAATTTGAAAGTAGAACAATAGGAAACTAGATTAAGAAGGGACATGAACTGACTTGCTGATGAAGATGGCCTAAGGAAAGTTGAACCATAGGACATTTTAAATATGGCCTCCAATTAAAATTCCTAGAAATTCACCATTGGAAACATTAGTTCCAACCACATTTAAGTCATGTTTTTATTACTATTTTGCAAAAAATTAGATAGTTGGGAAAATAGGAATGGGGCCTTAGTTTAGATGGTATCCATCTGAATTAGGGAACAGAGATTGGTATTAAAGGGGGTATCCCAAGAACGACATGTTTAACCTGTCCACCGAAAAGGTGATAAATGTATGACTGGCGGGGGTCCGATTGCTAAGACTCCACTGATCACTACCCTTATTGTGAATGGAACAGTAGCCCACATGTATGACCACCACTCCCACAAACACTGGATATACGCAGCTCAAAAAAATAAAGGGAACACTGAAACAACAGAATATAACTCCAAGTAAATCAAACTTCTGAGAAATCAAACTATCCACTTAGGAAGCAACACTGATTGACAATCAATTTCACATACTGTTGTGCAAATGGAATAGACAATAGATGAAAATTATTGGCAATTATCAAGACACCCTCAATAAAGGAGTGGTTCTGCCGGTGGGGACCACAGACCACATCTCAGTACCAATGCTTTCTGGCTGATGTTTTGGTCACTTTTGAATGTTGGTTGTACTTTCACACTAGTGGTAGCATGAGACGGACTCTAAAACCCACAGAAGTTGCTCAGGTAGTGCAGCTCATCCAGGATGGCACATCAATGCGAGCTGTGGCAAGAAGGTTTGTTGTGTCTGTCAGCGTAGTGTCCAGAGGCTGGAGGCACTACCAGAAGACGGGCCAGTACATCAGGAGACGTGGAGGGGGCCGTAGGAGGGCATAAACCCAGCAGCAGGACCGCAATCTCCGCCTATGTGTAAGGAGGAACAGGAGGAGCACTGCCAGAGCCCTGCAAAACGACCTCCAGCAGGCCACAAATGTGCATGTGTCTGCACAAACGGCTAGAAACTGACTCCATGAGGGTGGTATGAGGGCCCAATGTCCACAGATGGGGTTTGTGCTCACAGCCCAACACCATGCAGAACGCTTGGCATTTGCCACAGAACACCAGGATTGGCAAAGTCGCCACTGGCGCCCTGTGCTCTTCACAGATGAAAGCAGGTTCACACTGAGCACATGTGACAGACATGACAGAGTTTGGAGATGCCGTGGAGAGCGATCTGCTGCCTGCACCATCCTTCAGCATGACCGGTTTGGCAGTGGGTCAGTAATGGTGTGGGGTGGCATTTCTTTGGAGGGCCGCACAGCCCTCCAAGTGCTCGCCAGAGGTAGCCTGACTGCCATTAGGTACCGAGATGAGACCCTCAGACCCCTTGTGAGACCATATGCTGGTGCAGTTGGCCCTAGGTTCCTCCTAATGCAGGACAATGCCAGACCTCATGTGGCTGGAGTGTGTCAGCAGTTCCTGCAAGATGAAGGCATTGAAGCTATGGACTGGCCCGCCCGTTCCCCAGACCTGAATCCGATTGAGCATATCTGGGACATCATGTCTCGCTCCATCCATCAACGTCACGTTGCACCACAGACTGTCCAGGAGTTGGCGGATGTTTTAGTCCAGGTCTGGGAGGAGATCCCACAGGAGACCATCTGCAACCTCATCAGGAGCATGCCCAGGCGTTGTAGGGAGGTCATACAGGCACGTGGAGGCCACACACAATACTGAGCCTCATTTTGACTTGTTTTAAGGACATTACATCAAAGTTGGATCAGCCTGTAGTGTGTTTTTCCACTTTAATTGTGGGGGTGACTCCAAATCCAGGCCTCCATTGGTTAATAAATGTGATTTCCATTGATGATTTTTGTGTGATTTTGTTGTCAGCACATTCAGCTTTGTACAGAACAAAGTATTCAATGAGAATATTTCATTCATTCAGATCTAGGATGTGTTATTTGAGTGTTCCCTTTATTTTTTTGAGCAGTGTAGCATGTATACCCTGCTTCATTCACACGGATGACACGAGACCTGCGATTGGTCTTTGGGCTCCCTCCGTTTATACATTTATTATATCCTATCCTGAGGATAAGTGATAAATGTTGATGGTGGAATAATCCCGTTAAACATCGGAAACCTTGTTTAGTATATTAGGAAAATGCTCCAAATAATTTTTACTATTTAGTTTCTTTAAAATTGTTTAGTTACTTAATTTATTTTCTGCAAATTAAAAAATGACTTCTCAACCCAATGATGAAATCATGAAACCCGTCAGATCCCAATCACGTCTCGAGTTTCATAGTTCTTCACCAGCTAACAAATATGATAAATGACCCCTACCCGCAATTTGGGCAAAAAAGTACAAACCACTTCATCATGAGACAGATAAACAAAGTATCCTACTGTAATCCAAGTCTCCGTGTCACATACAGCTCGCTAATAATATAATACACAATCGTCCTAGAAGACTTCATCACATAATAAACTCCTTCAAGGCAAAACGGTGATGTCATCCTTTTGGGACTCAATGACATCATCAAGTCAATTCGCAAAGGGTTTTCATGAGACAGTTCTATAAAGAATAATTCAATTATGAAGGATCTGGCAGCGGAAAGTACAAGCTGGAAACTGTGATATTTGTGGTTGGGTTTTTGATAAAAACAACTAAACATGGACTTAAAGTCCCCAGGCACATTAGACTAATGTAAGCCGAACCCACCCATATGTACAGGTTTGGCCAACAGTTTAATGTGTATGTGAGCCCTCGACAGATGATGGTCAGCGGAGTTAAGGATCTGGATGGTAAAATTTCAGACTGCCGATCAACACTAGGTATTACAGCTCCGCTCCATTCAGTGCAATGCCTGACACAGCCCAGGGACATGTGTGGCGCTGTTTTTTGGAAGACAAAAAGCCATGTTTTTCTAATCCTGGACAATCATTGGGGATTCATGGGCAGGTCTTAGGAAATGGAAATCTAGGCAATTACTCATACCCTGATGGAGGAGGACTGAAAATGACTTCTACTAACCCTCTTAGACAGTTAGTCGGGTCAAAATACTTACACTACAAGTCGCATGGGGTCCAGGAAACCACAGTTATCATATTGAAAAACAAACAGTATACATTATAGAAGAATTTTTACTTTATTTTTAACTTAATTTAGGAACTTAAGGTATAACATCTCAGCTAAACGATAATATAACATTTAACAACATTTAAATATTTACCTGTGTACTATGAAAAAAACAAGTAATCATTTGGAACAAGAATCACATATCTTATATATCTCACATAGCTAAGAAGTTACCGAAACGGACGGTTAACTACCATCCATACTTGCGGAAATGTGAAGAAAACAAACTCGCTTGGGGTCCAATGGAACCCACGTGACTAATTAAAGGTTAATAGAAAGATGGGCCCTTTATTTTGTGCGCTTTCAACTCCCCACCTGGACTTATGCTCAGTGCACTTATTTATCTTCTAATTGTTTATTTTTATCTATATATTGTGTGTCTGCTGTGGAAAGGTCAGAGTCAGGCTGGCGCTGAAGAAGCCTGGTTTGTTGTTTGAGTGAGTCTAGGAGGGACAGAGGTTATGTAAAGGCTTCTCTTCAGTCTGGGTCGGTTGCAGAGGTCACGTGGAGCTGGTTGGAGCTACGTTGTCTGCTAGAACCCGTAACTTGTAATTTGGAAGAAGGCATATCTGAAGTGGTGTTTCAGTAGCAGAGGTCACGTGGAGCTGGTTGGAGCGACATTGCCTGCTAGAACCCGTAACTTTTAATTTGGAAGAAGGCATATCTGAAGTGGTGTTTGGCCCCCGGGTTATTGTGGGGAGATTACCTCTGTGACTGTCCCTGGTGGAAAAAGCATGCCTGCCCATACGCAGAGGAAGAGACCATCCTGATAGAACACCTTACTGTACCCTTCTGTTAGGGTGAGGAGACAGAGAGGTGTAGTCATCAGGAGAGAGTGGCGGCTGTCTGCCAACTAAATGAGGTGAAAAGTGAAAGTCCAAGCAAGGAGAGATTCAGTCTGGGATTGACTGTACTGTGAGATAAAAGTAAGCCACTACAGTATAGAGATGAGGGCCTGAGAGGCAACTATGTGCAAAGAAGCCTGGATTGAAAGGTATGATGACTGGATAGTCGTAAGTGTTGGTACAACTGGCCATAAGAAGCCTGTTTGATAAATATGTGTACCAAGACACTGTAACCATATTGTTGGTATAACATGGAAGCAACGACTTCCTCTGAGAAAAGTGTTGACTGTCAAAGAGACTGTTGTGTCTGTGTTTTACTATTACCCTAGGGTCATCCTATAAGTTATACTGAGGCCGTTGCCTATCATGCTTGTTTCGCCCACCTCTTAGACTATCCCTATCGCCCCACCATACACATTAGACTTATGTCTGCCACACCCGCTGACATCGACAGGATCGGCCAACACTCTAGTGAATATGTTGGCACTGGCCAACTAATTGTCAGGAAAGTTATCAATTGGGCATGTATGATTTTGGATTGCTGATCGCTTTGTTCTCCCGGAGATAAGCTGCCAGCGGACATGACTATAGGCGGCTCACTCATAGAGAACACAGGAGCGCTCGGCCGAGCGAGCGCTCCTGTGTATGGATGGCAGAGCACTCATGATAGATGGAAGAGCACTCTTTTACACCTGCCACTGTGCCTGACATATAGATCACAGAAGCACGACCTTTTCTCTCACCTGCTCTACACTGATCTATATAATGGTACATAATAGAACCTTGCATTAATACCCAAGATCCTATTTTCTTTAAAACTGGCTCCTGGTGTCCAACTGATCCACAGCAATCAGCAGTAATGTTTGGGGAAAAGTTGAAGCAAGTGTTCAAATTTTATATAGTGCCTCCACAGGAAAAATTAAGGATTACACAATTCCCAATGAAATTAATAGGCTGTCCATGTAAAGTCCAGACAGGCCAGGTCCTCCACAGGACAATTAACTGCTCTTCAATTTTTGCTGACTCAGAATTCGCTAAAGATAAACAATGTCTGGGTTGTATGTAAAAAATTCCAAGATCAGATCTGCTAAATTCTAGAGCTACTCAAAGAACAAACAATGTATTAACACAGTGGTATAACTCTAAACTTTGGCCTTTTCTTTTTTTAGCTATTTAGCTAAGAATGTGAGACGTTCAAAAATAATATTTTAGGAAAAAAGTAAAATCATTGAGACGATGGTCGTTGTGTGCAAGGGGGGAAATAACACGGGCTTATTTGTACTTAATTGGAGAGCGGATTATTTTGTACTTAATTGGGAAACCAATTTGTTCACACCATTACCAAGGAAGAAATATCTGTAATTAAAGTCCTTTTTTAACACACAAAAAATCATTTCCTAACAAAGTACAATTCAGCATTGAGCACAGAGATCACCGGGGGAGTCTGTCTGTCACTGGATCCTGTAAGACTGATGTGCTGCTGCATTGTCAGGGTGTGACATTGCAAAGAACTATCCGAGAAGGAAGTTTCCATGTTCTTAAAGAAATCAGATAATAAGCTGTCAGCAGCAATTAATATTTTTCACTCCACTGATTCGATTCCTTTGCAGATGCTAAACAGAGGAGGTCGGCACCAGAACTGTCACATATCTCTCCAGAATCTATGTTTGTTTCTTATTTTTTGAAGACAACGTGAAAGTCCTTTAACATGGGCCAATAATCCGAGAATGAATGTTCGTGAGAATGTTTCTCTCAATTATTGACCCACGTAAAGACGCCAGTGATCAGCTGAACGCATCTTTTACGTGTCCTAAAAATGATTGTTCAATTGAATTAACCATAGGTTGTTCAACCCTCAGTTAATGCAAGGGAGCAGGTGAGTGATTGATCCTAAAGAGCAGAACATTTTGCTTCTTAGCTCATCAATTTTTAATCCATACTTGGAGCAACATCGAGAGGCACAGAAGATGCTTCAAATTCTTTTTGATTTGTCTTTTTTCATGTCCATAATTCATACAGTTTTGAATGAAGTATACAGTGATGTGCAGCAACATTTCGAGTAACGTACCCTTCGTCCAGGCTGTAGGGAGAATCAGAAAAAGTCCCTCAATAATGATGGAAAGCAAGTCCAACTGTACTAGTAAGAAACAATGAGAATGTCGGCAATGTAAAGCACTTGAGAAAATGGGAGAAATGCAGGGTCGGGTGGTGGGGGGTCTCCATTTAGGGAATTGCATCCTTGACCCTCGATTTCTCTCTTGAGCTCAGTTGCTTTCTATTGACGACAATCTCATGTTTTCCATCATTACTGAGGCTTTCCATCATTACTGAGGGTCGTTTGCTGATTCTCTATTATGCCTGATGAAGGGCACATTAACCCGAAACGTTGTTACACTTCGCTATATACTTCATTCAAAGGGGTGTGTATTATGGATAAGAGGAAAGCAAAATAATAAGGATCTGAATCATCTTGTGAGGCCTTTCGATGTGCGGTTTCTCCATGTATTGATTACATATTGATGTACGAAAAACCATTGTTGTTGGCAGTACATCTTTCCATGAAAACAATATATGCTGTTGACAATTTAGGAAGTTTATGGGGAAGGATCAATCAGACTAACAAATGTTTGTTCCCCATACAGCTTGCATTGGCTCAAGTAAACGGGCATTAAAACAAGCACCAATTATATCGATCGTTAGAGCCACACATAGTCCTGATTAAGTGACCATGCAGCTATGGTATATTCAAAGAACATTTTATCTGCTATACAATGGAGTACTTTTCTTTGCTGCACAGGCTTGTTCAAGTCTCTCCCAATATGTCAACAGAAAATATGGCAAAAATGCTAATTAATGTTAAAAAAAAACAGTCATATATTTGACATTAGGGGCTGGTCACAATTTATCACATCAACTTTTTAGACTTCAAGGGAGTATGTCAGTAGAAAATGGCTGTTCAAGCCAAGCATAGGCGTTTGGTTTTGCAAGTATCCTACTTGTTTTGCATCTATGTCCATTTTCCTCTTCCTTGATTGACAGCTCTGGCTTGACAAGAGCCCGAGGAGGGCACAGATAACAGTTCAGCAATGCCAAGGGCGCACCGATAATCTGTGCTTGTTTTTAACAGTCATGGTGTGCTAACAGACTCCCTTTAGTTGAAAAAATATTTGTAAATTTGTGCGACATGGGGGATCGGGATTCATTTAAAAATAGTTTTCATCTAGTGACAGTAAGCAGAACTATAGAAAAGAATTGAGATATGAAGAATGTTTCGGCACGGCTGAGCCTTGAAGAGGCAACAAAGAGGTGTAAATTTCCATATAAGTTATATTTTGAAAATCTGTATTAAAATCCACGTGGAAATTTATGCCGAAAATCAAGTTTTATTTGCAAATTCTGACAATTCACATTTCGACAATCAAGATTGAGGTTTTCCCTTGAAAAGAGTTTGGGATTTTAATTGAAAAATCATGAAGCCATTTCAATGTAGTATTTGAGGGACTTCCTGCCATTTCAATGTAGTATTTGAGGGACTTCCTGCCATTTCAATGTAGTATTTGAGGGACTTCCTGCCATTTCAATGTAGTATTTAAGGAACTTCCTGCCATTTCAATGTAGTATTTAAGGAACTTCCTGCCATTTCAATGTAATATTTAAGGAACTTCCTGCCATTTCAATGTAGTATTTAAGGAACTTCCTGCCATTTCAATGTCGTATTTGAGGGACTTCCTGCCATTTCAATGTCGTATTTGAGGGACTTCCTGCCATTTCAATGTCGTATTTGAGGGACTTCCTGCCATTTCAATGTATTTGAGGAACTTCCTGCCATTTCAATGTAGTATTTAAGGAACCTCCTGCCATTTCAATGTAGTATTTGAGGGACTTCCTGCCATTTCAATGTAGTATTTGAGGGACTTCCTGCCATTTCAATGTATTTGAGGAACTTCCTGCCATTTCAATGTCGTATTTGAGGGACTTCCTGCCATTTCAATGTATTTGAGGAACTTCCTGCCATTTCAATGTAGTATTTAAGGAACCTCCTGCCATTTCAATGTAGTATTTGAGGGACTTCCTGCCATTTCAATGTAGTATTTGAGGGACTTCCTGCCATTTCAATGTAGTATTTGAGGGACTTCCTGCCATTTCAATGTAGTATTTAAGGAACTTCCTGCCATTTCAATGTAGTATTTAAGGAACTTCCTGCCATTTCAATGTAGTATTTAAGGAACTTCCTGACATTTCAATGTAGTATTTAAGGAACTTCCCGCCATTTCAATGTGGTATTTGAGGAACTTCCTGCCATTTCAATGTAGTATTTAAGGAACTTCCTGCCATTTCAATGTAGTATTTGAGGAACTTCCTGCCATTTCAATGTAGTATTTAAGGAACTTCCTGCCATTTCAATGTAGTATTTAAGGAACTTCCTGCCATTTCAATGTAGTATTTAAGGAACTTCCTGCCATTTCAATGTAGTATTTAAGGAACTTCCTGCCATTTCAATGTCGTATTTGAGGGACTTCCTGCCATTTCAATGTCGTATTTGAGGGACTTCCTGCCATTTCAATGTCGTATTTGAGGGACTTCCTGCCATTTCAATGTATTTGAGGAACTTCCTGCCATTTCAATGTAGTATTTAAGGAACCTCCTGCCATTTCAATGTAGTATTTGAGGGACTTCCTGCCATTTCAATGTAGTATTTGAGGGACTTCCTGCCATTTCAATGTATTTGAGGAACTTCCTGCCATTTCAATGTCGTATTTGAGGGACTTCCTGCCATTTCAATGTATTTGAGGAACTTCCTGCCATTTCAATGTAGTATTTAAGGAACCTCCTGCCATTTCAATGTAGTATTTGAGGGACTTCCTGCCATTTCAATGTAGTATTTGAGGGACTTCCTGCCATTTCAATGTAGTATTTGAGGGACTTCCTGCCATTTCAATGTAGTATTTAAGGAACTTCCTGCCATTTCAATGTAGTATTTAAGGAACTTCCTGCCATTTCAATGTAGTATTTAAGGAACTTCCTGACATTTCAATGTAGTATTTAAGGAACTTCCCACCATTTCAATGTGGTATTTGAGGAACTTCCTGCCATTTCAATGTAGTATTTAAGGAACTTCCTGCCATTTCAATGTAGTATTTGAGGAACTTCCTGCCATTTCAATGTAGTATTTAAGGAACTTCCTGCCATTTCAATGTCGTATTTGAGGGACTTCCTGCCATTTCAATGTCGTATTTGAGGGACTTCCTGCCATTTCAATGTCGTATTTGAGGGACTTCCTGCCATTTCAATGTCGTATTTGAGGGACTTCCTGCCATTTCAATGTCGTATTTGAGGGACTTCCTGCCATTTCAATGTAGTATTTAAGGAACCTCCTGCCATTTCAATGTAGTATTTGAGGGACTTCCTGCCATTTCAATGTAGTATTTGAGGGACTTCCTGCCATTTCAATGTATTTGAGGAACTTCCTGCCATTTCAATGTCGTATTTGAGGGACTTCCTGCCATTTCAATGTATTTGAGGAACTTCCTGCCATTTCAATGTAGTATTTAAGGAACCTCCTGCCATTTCAATGTAGTATTTGAGGGACTTCCTGCCATTTCAATGTAGTATTTGAGGAACTTCCTGACATTTCATTGTAGTAGTTAAGGAACTTCCTGCCATTTCAATGTAATATTTAATGAACTTTCTACCATTTCAATGTTGTATTTGAGGGACTTCCTGCCATTTCAATGTAGTAGTTGAGGAACTTCTTGCCATTTCAATGTAGTAGTTGAGGAACTTCCTGCCATTTCAATGTAGTAGTTGAGGAACTTCCTGCCATTTCAATGTAGCAGATGAGGTACTTCCTGCCATTTCAATGTAGTAGTTGAGGAACTTCCTGCCATTTCAATGTAGCAGATGAGGTACTTCCTGACATTTTAATGTAGTATTTGAGGGACTTCCATGGCATAAAGAGGGTTTATTTAACAAAGGTTATTTCAACGGTATGGATTTGTACATAGCCATTCCCTGTGGCTTTAGTGTGTCTTTCTTAGTTGGATTTGAGAGTCCTCAGTGGTTGATATCTTTTAATGGCTAACTGAAAAGATGGTAACAAATTGCATGCTTTCGAGACTACTCGTGGTCTCTTCATCAGGTATAATACTATGTACTATACTAATACTATGCCTGATGAAGAGACCAGAGTAGTCTCAAAAGCTTGCAATTTGTTACGAACTTTTCAGTTAGCCATTAAAAGGTATCAACCATGGAGGACTCTCAAATCAAAATATTTTTCTATCTACTGGCTAACACGGTACAAAAATATATATTTTTCTTAGTTCGAAATCACACATTCGTGTTTGCGGTCCAAGTATGGGCCATGATGCACAGACAGGCTCTGGGTTTCCTGAGCCAAACCTGACAGCCTCATATATGTCTATGAGGTTGTTGAGTTAAGGTCAGGAGACCCCGCGGCCGGTCTGTTCATCATGGCCCATACTCGGACCGCAAAACACGGAAGTGTGAAACCAGCCTTATTAAAAGCCGAAACTTTTACAACCTCTGGGGTTACAACCTCAGGAAGCATAGTCCCAAAGTGGACATTTCTATGATGTTTTATAACGTTCCTGGGCATACTGTCCCACAATTAAGGATTGAAATGTTAGGCGGCATGCCCTTGGTGTTCCAGTATATGCATCCCCAATAATAGCTACAAACTGATTCTATTTGCCTGTAAATTAAAAAAAAGGAATCAACGTCTATCCCTTTGTGCACCATTAAAGAAAAAACGAGCGAGACGTTGGTTGCGCAGCTTCACTTTCCGGAGTTAAAACTGCTCTTTCTTCCAAGTAAACATTTCACCTCTGAGTTTAGCGGACGGAGATCATGCGGTGGATATCACAAATCAGACTGACAGATTAATGCAGGTTATGCAGTTTATTTATCCTTTCCACTAGGACGGAGGAGAAAAAAAAAAAAAAAAAAAAGAGGGCGCAGTGATTGGAATGGCGTCCTGTGGCAGTGGAATATGACACTGAGTCGTTGATAGTTTTCTGAATGGCTTCATAAACATTAGGCGCTGATGCGTGACGCTTGGCTTTGCATACAAAGCAGTTCCAGTTCCTTGAATGGGCTGCACTTCAGACCCTGCCAGCAGCAAAAGGGCTCAGCGGGGTTAAAAAGGGCCGAATTTTCCAGTTAATTGACTTCAGTTAACGTAATGATAAGTGGACTTTATAGCACAACGTCTAGCATATGAAATATAAATGGAGGACATGCACGGCACTTACCGAGAAGAACATGGCACAGTCTTAATTGCCTAAAAGAACACTAAACCCAGGGTGCAAGTGAGCAAAGAACATTAAGATGAACCGCCACCCACGCTCCGTGGAGGCAGCCATAATGTATACTGTTCATTTCACAGGAACCAGTCATATAATAGACGCATCGCTTGGTTTCTGTTTGTAGGAACGCTAACCATTAATACAAAAAATTGGGCACACACCGACACTGCTGCAGAGCCTGTGGCCAAATCATAATCGTTCACAAAATTCTGTCTACTGGCAGCCGCCACAAGGGGAAGCCTACTGTATACAGATTGAGATCAATGCAATCAGTTGGGTGTATGATAGTTGGGTTTTCATTGCATAGAACTAATTGGGGGAGACCAAAAGGTGGGGATATCCCCAATGCTGATGGCGTGGATGGCACACCATCAGTAATAAATAACCTGGAGTTCTGAGGGTCACAGTGTCACAACCAGATAATAACCTATGATCTATTGCATCAATATGGGGTGGTTCAAGGTGATCTCGTTGATATGTGACTAGCATCTAAGGTCAAGAAAGGATTAGAATATAAAGGGGGCTATGACTCTTTAGCCCATGAACCTCTTTAATCCAGTTAAAAAAAATACAGCGGCTTCAGTATATTATACACGACATTGGTTCCCCAAAAAATGTAATGCATTATTAAGACCTGCTAGTAAAAAAATCCTCAACAGTCTGTAATTCACATAAAAACCACTGGGTGGCCATGTATAGACACATATAGCATAGGCATCTCCAGACAGAATATCTCAAAATCATTTTTCTTTTTAAAACTAATAATTTTGTGTTTCTTATTTTGGATCAAGTGGAGCCAAAAAGAAGGGTAAAGTAGCTCACATCTGTTAGGACATTTACATTTTTCCTGTTAGTAGGTTTCGATTTGGAACTGAGCGGCTCCTTCACAAGTGATGGACAAGCGTTAATTTACAACCAATTGTAGGTACAAATTTTTAAAACATACAAGAGAGAAAAATGTTATCATTGGACAGTTTTGAACCCAGGATCTCAGAATGATAAGGTAAAAGGGTTAACCACTGAGCAACAGAGATAGATTAATCAACAAATCGATTGTCCATGGGGATTTTCTTATGTCCGTGTTTTTCTGTAATCCGAGTGTTTGCAAAAAAAAAAGAAAAAAGCAGAAACTTGCCCGTTTCGATCCAAGTCACAGACCAAACTTGCCAAAGAAGTCTACGGGACTGTGGAAACTTCGGGCAGCACATTGATGACATTCTCGTACTGACCGTTCTTCTTTGTTTGCTGGGAGTAGAAGCTTGAGAAACCACCATCAGTTTTTTTCTTTGCGTATGATAAAAGCTGATGAAAAACTCACCAAACACTGGTGAAAACTGAATCCAGCACGCAACAACTTGAAATTCACATCACAACCACTGGGCGGCCACATATAGGCACATATAGCATAACCATCTCCCAGCATATTATCGCAAAATCACGTGTTTTTTTTTCAAAACTAGTCATATTGTGACTCTCATTTTGAGTCAAGTTGAGCCAAGAAGAACAAAATGAAGGACACATCTTGTAAAGCACATTTCCATTTTTTGACAGATATTACGTTTTCTTCTGGAACTGAACTGCTCCTTCACCAGTGATTGACAAGCGTTAATTTACACCTGATTATAGGTACGAATTTTTAAAACATACAAAAGCCATAAAACAAATAGAGAGAAAAGGAAAAAAAAACAAAACACAACTGCATTGAATCACCGGTATAACAGTTACTTAAACAGCATGGCAATCACTAAACACACATAATGCATCAAAAACACCCAGCTCGTTCCTGCAGCTCGGCTATTATAGCGTTCACAATCATAACACTGGAGATGTAAATACCGCCATGTAGGCTATAATATCGGGTTATTATTCCATGTATACACTCCCTCAAACCTGGATATAGGCTCAATAAATACCCTGCAAACACTTTGGGTTACAGTACAGTTAAAGTAGCGCTACATATAAAAACATAAAGAAAACACTGAATATAATGATCTGTAAGATACAATATTCTTAAGGCTTCTGAGAAAACCAGAACTCATCATTTTCTAGTGTTATCCATTCTCAGCAGCAAGGGGAAGACCTGATTGTTAGATGGGAGGGCTACCGGGACAGGAAGACTATCGGGACAGAAAGACTACCGGGACAGGAAGACTACTGGGACAGGAGGATTAACAGGACAGGAGCATGAGTGGGCAGAAGGAATACTGGTAGATGAGCACTGCCGGGGCAGGAAGACTACCGGGACAGAACTGCTGGGACTGGAGGACTACAGGGACAAGATGACTACTGGGATAGGAGCACTGCTGGAATAAGAGGACCTCCAAGACAGGAGCGCTTGAGGGACAGGAGGACTAGCAGGATAGGAGCACTACTAGAACAGGAAGACTACCAAGATAGGAAGACTACTGGGACAGGAGGATTAACAGAACATGAGGGCTACCGGGGCAGAAGAAATACTGGTACAGGAGCACTACCTGGTCTAGGAGGACTTCTGGGATAGGAGCACTACTGGAACAGGAGGACTACCAAGACTGGAGGACTACCATGACAGGACCACTACCAGGACAGGAGGACTAATGAGACAGGAGGGCTACCGAGACAAGAGGGCTACTGGGAAATGAAGGGATACCGGGACTGGAGGACTACCAGGACAGGATGGCTACTGGGAAATGAAGGGCTACCGGGACAGGAGGACTACCCGGACAGGAGGACTACCAGGACAGGAGGGCTACCAGGACAGGAGGGCTACTGGGAAATGAAGGGCTACCGGGACAGGAGGACTACCAGGACAGGAGGACTACCAGGACAGGAGGGCTACCAGGACAGGATGGCTACTTGGAAATGAAGGGCTACCGGGACAGGAGGACTACCAAGACAGCAGGGCTACCGGGATAGGAGTACTACTGGGACAGGAAAAATATCAGGACAGGATCCTTGGGAGTCAGGTGTCAACAAGCCACTTTGCCTTGACCTGGGTATTTACACACAGAGATGGAGGCAGCAAACTGAACCCCAGGTGAAGAAAATACATTTTATTTGTGCTTGTTTTCTTTTTTTTATGCCTGTATATGACTTTGCCTACGGTTGGGTTAATGGCAGCCAATGTCTTGTATGAGGCTTAACTAAGAGCTGAACTGGCGAAGACGCTGAAATAATTATGAAGTGATAAAGTGCGGCAGAAAGAAAATATCTGTTAGATTGTTGTAGGCGGATGATGGGAAAAATACACGTTATATTCACAGCATCAGCACATTGCACTACTCACGGGTAAAGGATTACTGCATAATGTAGGCTTTTACCAGTTACTTACTGCAAAATGTCTTACAACCTTACTGGTTTCAGCTGAGAAAGATAGATAATTAGATAAATATAGAAAGATAGATAGATAGATAGATATATGATAGATAGATAGATAATAGATAGATAGATAGATAGATAAATAGATAGATAGATAGATGATAGATAGATAGATGATAGATAGATAGATAGATAGAGAGATAGATGATAGATAGATAGATATGGGATAGATAGATAATAGATAGATAGATAGATAGATAATAGATAGATAGATAGATAGATAAATAGATAGATAGATAGATGATAGATAGATAGAGAGATAGATGATAGATAGATAGATGATAGATAGATGATAGATAGATAGATGATAGATAGATAATAGATAGATAGATAGATATATGATAGATAGATAGATAAATAGATAGATAGATAGATGATAGATAGATAGATGATAGATAGATAGATAGAGAGATAGATGATAGATAGAGAGATGATAGATAGATAGATAATAGATAGATAGATAGATAGATAGATAGATAGATAGATAGATAGATATTTGGGGATCTATAATGCACTTTACATATAATACATCATATTCTCATGCATCCTTACGCTATGTGGAACATAAAATGATTTTAGCTGACTGCATCAAACAATCTCATAAATCTGCAGAAACAAATGCAAAGAAAAACACAGACGTTTCTGGGCTAGATCCAAACACAGGACCTTTTTGCTCCTAAAGTGAAGGTCCTCCTTAATTCTGTGCTCATAGATTGTACAATAAATTTGCCCTGTTTAGTCATATACTGTAGCTATGTCTTGTATAGTAACAGAGATAAATATCACCACTAGGGGGAGCCCAGGAGCTGACTGCACCCACGTGTTTTATTCATTTCAATTTAAGCTTTAATCTGCATATAATTTTATGTTGAGCTCCCTCTAGTGGTGGCTGCAGGCAGACAGAAGTTTATCATTATACTTTATGGCCCTGATCCATCGAACCTTTTACGCCAGGATTCTGGGGTAAAAAGCTTTGAAAAGTTGCAAAAATCTTGCACAACTTTCACGTAATTTTCGAGCTAGTGAAACAGTGGGTGTGGTGATCCAGCAAATCATCAATTCATGACGAGCAGCTGCGATCCTTACGCCATAAATCTTACTTCAGTCAAAGACTGGAGTAAGATTTGTGGCGAAGGGCACACCACTTCACGCTTCATCTGATACATTAAGAGGCATACACCTCTTAATGAAACAGGCGTCTAGCACTCCACCCTGCCCCCTCATCAGGCATCTCGCACTCCACCCTGTCCCCTCATCAGGCATCTCGCACTCCACCCTGCCCCCTCATCAGGCATCTCGCACTCCACCCTGTCCCCTCATCAGGCATCTCGCACTCCACCCTGTCCCCTCATCAGGCATCTCGCACTCCACCCTGTCCCCTCATCAGGACTGGTGTGAAAAACGCCGGTCTTGATGAATCAGGGCCTATGTGTCTGCAGGTCATTTGGATCTCTGTAAAGAACTAATGGAACTCCTTGCATTATAAGCATCAATATGGTGACCAATTTAGCCACTAGATACATTTCAGGCTTATTGGTAGTGATTTTTCATCAGGTTAGAGAAAAATATTTATGTATCAATTTTGCCATCCGCACTTTGCAGTTATAGATTTATGTTTCCTTATCTAACCTCTTGGCTCTACATACTGTATCCCAGTGTGAGAGACATGAGATGTCCAGCTTTGAAAAAGAAAAAATCCTGACTTTGCGATACTTTGTCGGGAGATGTTTATACTATATGTGTCTATATGTGGCCATCTAGTGGTTGTAATGTGAGTTACAGTCTTTTTAGAGGAAAAATAATGGTGGGAACCCCTGTACCTGCTAATCATCCCGTCCTCATTAATGACTCCATGGATTAAATTATTCAATCTCATGTGGTCAACTACACGTAACAGATTGTGACGCATTGTCTTCTGCGTGCAGACAAAACATAGAGTTTGGCTAATATTAGGAGGAGGAATTCTCAGTCTGATTCTTTGTCACCAGTGAACCACAACAAATCCCCAATTTATAGAGCAGCTTGTTAGTAAACGGTTGTTTTTATGACCATTAGGCCATAGCGTAGCTCTAATTTTACATGTGTCTTCTCATATTAATCAGAGTGCACATAAACAAGCAGCGGAGGAGGGGGCACTCCTAATGCTGCTTAAACTAACACTTCCATTATTTTTTTTAAACTTAATATTTAGAGAAAATATTGTGATAGAATGTTTCCGCTGCTTTTATTTTTAATTCCGGCAGTTTTTAGAATTTAAACTGTAACTGTCACTTTGGGAGAACTTGCAGCAGAATCTCTGTCTCCGCCTCTGGCTCCTCCCTCCCCTTTTTTCCTCTCCATAGAACTTAATGGGCAGCAACTGTCTTACCCAGGAATTGAGAATGAACGATCAGTCCAGGAGGAGAAAGAAGCTGATTTCTCTGATCAGATACATTACAAAGTTTCGTATATTCATCTGCGCTACTGATTTGTTCATATTTAGGACTTTTATCTCTCTCAATTTGAAATTTCTAAACTTTCTACAATTGTCCGAACCCACTGATATCGTAACGACGCTGTTTCTTTGTATTTTAAGGGGGTAGTCTTATAAAGGAGCAACATCTGCTCAACTGCACCCAGCTTTTACAATATCAATACCAGTCTAAGAACATATCACAGAGCTGTAACCCAGCATCAACAACAGTCTCAGAATGTTTTAACCCTGACCTACAGCTTTCATAGTGTTGGCATCAATCTCCATAAGTATCATCTCTTAGCTGTAGCCCATTTTCCCAACATCAGTAGCAGTCTCAGAAAGCATCTTCACTCAGAACCTATCATTAGGAGAGAATGAGTGAGCAGGAAAAAAAGAGCCCAGTCCCACCTCTGCAAATGACTTCACTTGCAGGTCCGCGCTAGTCTCTGCTCGCTCAATCTCTCCTTACAGTGCGCTCTGTTGCCGGCTTGTCTCTCCTCATCAGAGCCGGCGAGGGAGCGCACTGTCACTGTGCATATTGCACAGTGACAAGATCCTACTGAGCATACATTAGAATTGACAACAGACGCATGCTCAGTAGAGCAGGGACTAGCCCAACCCCTGAAATGGACATCACATTTCAGGTTGGGGACTCGTTTGAGTATCCCAGCATGCACTGGGGATTCTCAAACGAAGCATCATCAAACAGGAAGTAAAAAGAAAAAAACTGACTTTTTGCTTAAAGAATATTAGAAAATAGATTAGATTATAGTATTAATTAGAGAGGGATTTAAGGTTATATGTTAGATTAGTTTTGGAACACCCCTTTAAGTGGAGAATAGAGTGAAGCATCAATGCACGGCAAGGTTGAACTTTACTGCCAGAGTGTGACCGCAGTAGCAGTATCATAATGGGAGTGAAGTGCAGATAATAAAAAGTATAATAAAGTGGGCACCCGGTGTAACAGGAAATTCTTACACCAGGTGCCCTTTTTAAAGAAATAATAAAAAGGCACCTGGAGAAGTTCTACCCTAGCATAAGGTGAAACCTAAAATAACAATGCTGAGTGTAGACTCATCCTTAAAGTATAGTCTTGACCTTGGCACTAAATTCTAGGGGACCAGAGAGTCAGATGTTGCTTTTAAGACACAAGTTATTGAGCACCTTCATATACAGAGCCCCAAATTCTTTCATGTACAGATTTGTATAGGTCAGGGAACAATGCAAATCCCAAGTATTTTTCTACACTCAGTAAATGCCAAGGAAAGTATTAATATTTGGACATTTTAACACCATGGAAATTTCAGCAGGCAGCTTTTTCTAAAGTATGTTATTTATACAAGGTATAAAACCCTTCTATGTGAAAATGAGTAACACTAGTAAAAAAAATAAAATAAAATAAAATAAAGGCAAGAATTCAGCGTGAGAAATTCTGCTGCTTAAAATTCCAAAACATTTAGATGTTGACGGGTTGGAACAGGCAAAGCTTAAATCGAAAGGAGTCTGAAATCACAAGAGCACCGGGGAGGGTAGGAAAACATGTCAGAGATGATCCTTATCGCAAAAGACACCGAGGTTTTGATAGAAGCTCAGAAGTAATTGGATAAAACTTGGTATATAAAACGGCAGCTATTTCTGGGAAGACGACTGCAAATGCAAAAAAAAAAATTTTAGGCTCACATCAATTTAATACGGGTTACAAGGGTGAACGGGAAGACTAAAAAGTAATATTGAGAGATAATCCAAGTGAAGATACAAAATCAATCTGTTACATGATGTTTTTTACTGAGATTAATGCTGACGAGAGACAACACAGCTCAGTCATTCCAGTCAATGTAGTCGAGTGTGTTCAGAAGAGACCGAATCATCTCCTGGGTCTGTGGTGCCCAAGAAATCCAAATATGTACAAGAGGCCCGTGCCTACGTGTGAGAGGACATATGGTCCTCGGGGTCAGATAAGAGGTCTTCTAAGTAGTTATTGATGTAAATGGAAATAATCTTCAATAATAATATTTTAGGTAGGATCATACAAAGGGTGCCGTCAACAGCTTGGGGACCTCATGGACCTTCACTCCTTACTCTTCATAATGGCGCCTTAGGGATGAGGGAGACAATGGCCCAACTATCTCCATAGGGCCAGGTTCAGTTGTAGAAGAATTTTCCGGCTGCAGAATTTATCATGAATCTTACCCTTTGCTTTGCACGATCTACTGCCGATTTAAAAATTGGATTGTAATTTGTTGTAGATTTTTGGTGTGGAACTCTGAACCAAAAATTCACAATTTATCTACCACATCTAAACATACCATAGACCTGTGCAGAAAGGACCACATGCATGTATGGCCACATCCAGGCTTGGACTGGCACACAGAAGAACAGGAGAATCCTCCGGTGGGCCACCACACTCTTATATGATCAGTACTTGGCACAATATTCTTGCATCACTATGTACAGACAAAGGCAACATCTTATTCATTTAACAATCTACCCAGCTCATTTTTATATTAATGTGTGATTGAGGATATTGTCACATTTGCATGTAGCTGACAAAGTGGGGCCCTGAAGTTAGTTACTGGTGGACTCTTGGAATCCCAGTCCGACACTGGCCACCTCTCCTATGTATGACAGGGAGCAAGTTGGGGAAGGAGTTTTCACCAAGCTCAAAGGGAACCTCTGGCAGTGGGTTATCTCCCAGGATCAAGGGGAATTAGGCGTTAAAATTCAACAAGTTGTATCCTAGTTTGCCCACATCACCTGCGGGGTGAGTAGGGACCCCATACACAGTAGGCGGCCGGCAGCTCCCGCAGTAGGTTCAGTATTATTTTTCCATAAAGAACCCAATACACATTAGATAGCTGATGGCCAAACAATAGTTTGGCTGACAGTTATCCCTCCCGACTCCCCATACACGAGAACACTCTCCTGGCGGTCTTGTGTTCTCAATGAGAGAAGCTGCTCTGAAAGAGGCTTATTTCTGCCCTGAACAAAAGGATGAACTGTTGGAATTCCATACTTCTCTTACCCAATATCACCGGGAAGCCCCCATACACATTAGACTGATGGCCAATCCTACCAATAACACCAGATTCAGGCGACTTAAGTGAGGCTTTAACCCCTTCAGGACCCAGCCTATTTTGACCCTAAAGACCTTGGCATTTTTGTCAATTCTGACCAGTGTCCCTTTACATAGTAAAAACTCTGGAACACTTCAACGGATCCTAGCGATTCTGAGATTGTTTTTTCGTGACATACTGGGCTTCATGTTAGTATTAAATTTAGGTCAATAATATTTGCGTTTATTTGTGAAAAAATCAAAAATATGGCAAAAATGTTGAAAATTTCACAATTTTAAAATTTTTAATTTTTATTCTGCTAAACCAGAGAGTGATGTGACACAAAATAGTAATAAATAACATTTCTCACATGTCTACTTTACATCAGCACAATTTTTGAAAAAAAAATTTTTGGGTAGGAAGTTTGAAGGGTTCAAAGTTCATCAGTAATTTATCTTTTTTCCAGCAAAATTTACAAAACCATTTTTTTTAGTGACCACATCACATTTGAAGTCCCTTTGAGGGGTGTACATGACAGAAAACACCCAAAAGTGACACCATTCCAAAAACTGCACCCCTCAAGCTACTCAAAACTACATTCAAGAAGATTATTAACCCTTCAGGTGCATCACAGGAACTAAAGCAACATGGAAGAAAAAAATGAACATTTAAATTTTTCTAACAAAAATTTTCTTTTAGCCTAAATTTTTTAATTTTCACATGGGTAACAGGATAAAATGCATCCTAAAATTTGTTGGGCACTTTCTCCTGAGTACACCGATACCTCATATGTGGTCATAAACCACTGTTTGGGTGCACGGCAGGGCTCAGAAGGGAAGGAGCGCCATTTCACTTTTTGAATGGAAAATTAGCTCAAAAAGTCAAATTGCGCTCCTTCCCTTCTGAGCCCTGCCATGCGCCCAAACAGTGGTTTATGACCACATATGAGGTATCGGTGTACTCTGGAGAAATTGCCCAACAAATTTTAGGATGCATTTTATCCTGTTACCCATGTAAAAATTAAAAAATTTAGGCTAAAAGAAAATTTTTGTGAAAAAAAAGTACTTTTTTGTTTTCACAGATCAATTTGTGAAGCACCTGGGGGTTTAAAGTGCTGACTATGCATCTAGATAAGTTTCCTGGGGGGTCTAGTTTCCAAAATGGGGTCACTTTTGGGGGATCCCCAATGTTTAGGCACACAGTGGCTCTCCAAACGCAACATGGTGTCCGCTAACAATTTGAGCAGATTTTCAATTCAATTTGTTGGCGGACACCATGTCGCGTTTGGAGAGCCCCTGTGTGCCTAAACATTGGAGCTCCCCCACAAGTGACCCCATTTTGGAAACTAGACCCCCCAGGGAACTTATGTAGATGGGTGGTGAGCATTTTGAACCCCCAGGTGCTTCACAAATTAATCCGTAAAAATGAACAAAGAAAATTTTTGTGAAAAAAAAAATACTTTTCAATTTTTATGAATCAATTTGTGAAGCACCTGGGGGTTCCAAGTGCTTACTATGCATCTAGAGAGGCTCATTGGGGGGTCTAGTTTCCAAAATGGGGTCACTTGTGGGGGAGCTCTAATGTTTAGGCACACAGGGGATCTTCAAACGCAACATGGTGTCCGCTAACAATTTGAGCCGATTTTCCATTCAATTTGTTAGCGGACACCATGTCGCGTTTGGAGAGCCCCTGTGTGCCTAAACATTGGAGTTCCCCCACAAGTGACCCCATTTTGGAAACTAGACCCCCCAAGGCACCTATCTAGATGCATAGTGAGCACTTGGAACCCCCAGGTGCTTCACAAATTAATCCGTAAAAATAAAAAAGTGTTTTTTTTTCCACTTTTTCATTTTTACGAATTAATTTGTGAAGCACCTGAGGGTTCCAAGTGCTCACTATGCATCTAGATAGGTGCCTTGGGGGTCTAGTTTCCAAAATGGGGTCACTTGTGGGGGAGCTCCAATGTTTAGGCACACAGCGGCTCTCCAAACGCAACATGGTTCCAATTTGTTAGCGGACATCATGTCGTGTTTGGAGAGCCCCTGTGTGCCTAAACATTGGAGCTCCCCCACAAGTGACCCCATTTTGGAAACTAGACCCCCCAAGGAACCTATCTAGATGCATAGTGAGCACCTGGAACCCCAAGGTGCTTCACAAATTGATTCATAAAAATGAAAAAGTATTTTTTTTTCCACAAAAATTTTCTTTTTTCATTTTTACGGATTAATTTGCAAAGCACCTGGGGGTTCAAAATGCTCACCACCCATCTAGATAAGTTCCCTGGGGGGTCCAGTTTCCAAAATGGGGTCACTTGTGGGGGAGCTCCAGTGTTTAGGCACACAGGGGCTCTCCAAACACGACATGGTGTCCACTAACAAATTGGAACCATGTCGCGTTTGGAGAGCCCCTGTGTGCCTACACATTGGAGCTCCCCCACAAGTGACCCCATTTTGGAAACTAGACCCCCAGGGAACTTATCTAGATGCATAGTGAGCACCCCCAGGTGCTTCACAAATTGTGTAGTGTATGTCAGGTTGGTGTGCGGTGTGATATAGTGTAGTGTATACACCACACACACTACAACACACACACTAACCTGACATAGCCTCCTCAGCTGAGTACACCCTAGACTGGGATGAGCGGGACGGGCGGGACATTTTATGTGCTGTGTGCGTGTGTAAAAAAAAAAAAAAAAAAATCGAAACTTTATTATAGTGTGAGTGTACGTGTGAGTGCTTGGTGTAACCTTCTGCAGTCATGTGTGGGGGCGGTCAGGCGTAGGGGACGGTCAGGCGTAGGGGACGGTCAGGCCTAGGGGGCGCAGGAGGGGGTGCGCTCAGGCACAAGGGGCACGCTCAGGCACACGGGGCGCATGAGGGGGAGGTCAGGCGTAGGAGGGGGCTGAGATGGAGGAGCCAGCAGCAGCAGCAAGGGGGGTGATCACTGGGGCAGAAAGAGTGTCAGGAGCCGTCAGTAGCAGCAGCAAGGGGGTGAACCCTGGGGCAGAAAGGGGAACAGGAGCCGGCAGCAGCAAGGGGGGTAGGAGGCCGGCAGCATCAGGGGGGGTGATCACTGGGGCAGAAAGGGGAGCAGGAGCTGGCAGCAGCAGGGGGGTGATCACTGGGTTTGCGGGGGGGGATGATCACTGGGACGGGACAGGGGGTGATCACTGGGACGGGACGGGGGTGATCACTGGGATGGGGGGTGATCACTGGGACGACAGGGGGGGTGATCACTGGGACGACAGGGGGGGTGATCACTGGGACGACAGGGGGGTGATCACTGGGACGACAGGGGGGGTGATCACTGTGTCGACAGGGGGGGTGATCACTGGGACGACAGGGGGGGTGATCACTGGGACGACAGGGGGGGTGATCACTGGGACGACAGGGGGGGTGATCACTGGGACGACAGGGGGGGTGATCACTGGGAGGGGGGATGATCACAGGCGCAGGGGATTCACAGTGAGCCTGCTGCTGCCTGTGATCACCATACACCGGCTGGCAGAAGGAGAGCACCAGCCGGTGGATGAAGAGTGGGAGAGGGAGCAGAGGGAGCGGAGGTCGGGGTGCAGGTATGAAAGTGGAGGGAGGGGTGGAGGGGGATGGAGAGGGGTCGAGGGGGAGTGGGAGCTGGAATCGGACAAGGGGGGGTAATATTACCGGCGGTGGATCCGCGGCGTCGGCGTAGGTGGTGGATTGTCTGCTTCGGCGTTGGCGGTGGATCGTCTGCATCGGTGTCAGCAGATCAGTGGGTGATCAAGCTGCACAGCTTTCACGGATGGGAGGAGGCTGTGCAGCTTGGTCAGCCATTGTAAAAACAATACCCTCCACATCTGATTGGAGGGCTAGCGTCACATGGACACTAGAGCCAATCAGATCTGGGGGGCGGGGGGGTGACAGAGCTGACACTCCCCCCAGCCAATGGCTGATGCTATAAGCATCAGGCCATGCCCAGATCATAAATATTTCACCAATTTCCATTGGTGAAATATTTAATTCATTCCGATTGGCAGTTTCACTAAAGTGAAAGTGAAACTGCCAATCGGAGGGGTCCTAGGCACGGGGGGGTTAATCCACCCCCCGTGGGGTCAACTACAGGTTGTCCAGTTGCAGTAGCAACTGTGACACCTGAGCGACCCCGCTCGCAGGGGTGCGATCCCTCCATGTCACAGATGCTGTGACATGAGTCGGGAACGCACCGGTTTCCATGTCACAGACGCTGTGACACGGGTCGGGAAGGGGTTAAAGGAAAGCTATCATAATACAATGATCTATTGTTTAAATCAATTTTATTTTTAATTTGGGGATTTTTTTTTACATATCCCAACTGTGTATTTTTTTTTCATAAGTAAAAAATTAAAATCTTGCAATTTTCACACTGGCCACTGGGGCATTTTTCAACTCTAACTTCCTGTTGTTTCAGGAAACAATACATGTACATTAACTACAATGAATAAACTCCGCCCTATCTTTTGTATTGAAGTGTCTAATGAGCGTGTGCAAATGTCATTGTGAAGATAGAGGTAGTAGGGTCAGCTGTGACATCGTCTATAGAGGTATACCTGTCATTTGTAATCCTGCCTTTGATGATCAGGAAGGAGGCTGGTGAAAACTCTTACTGAAAGGATTTGAAGTATCAGTCTGAAAAAGCCTCAGTGTCCAATGTGAAAATTGTAAGATTGCTAATTTTTTTTTTTTTTTTAAATACATTTTTTTTACTAAAAATACATGTAACACAAAAAAAACTGATTTAAATAGGTCATTTTGTGATGACAGCTTCACCTTAAGACATCAGGTTTACCTTCTTCACTTGATCATTTCCTTCTAATTAATCACAAAGTCTCTGACTATCCAGCGCCAGGTATAATAAAAGGAGAACACTGGTGTAATCATCGCCAGTAATATTAGCTCTTATGCTCAATGTTACACAAGAAAATTTCTGTCCAGGAGGCGATAAATGAGCTTCAGCAAACAGTTAAAATATACATAGCCCAGTTCACATTGTACTGACCTAAACAGGGTCCCCATCCCCCACTCTGCACGTATCACCATTAGGGGGGGAGCAGAATACAGTCTCATCTCCATTAGACCTGCTAAGGAACTTTCACCTCATTATCGGCATCATAGCTGCAGACGGCGCAGACATAATCAGAGGTGAGCTTTAAAACACTGCTGAATTGCCAGGTTCTTCAAAGGCGAGAAAATTACCCACAGAATTAAGAATATGCAGAGGAGTTTAACAATGCACAAAGTCTGGCCGGAACAAAATAAAAAAAATGAAAATCTGCCTGGATCTGCAAAAATAATAATACAATAAAATAGATTTGTAGGTTTAAATTGGAATTTCCATTTATAATCAGCTTTGTTAAAAGGGTTGTCCACCTTTGGAGGCAATATTTTTTCTTTTACTTAAAGAGGTTGTCCAATACTTTTTCATTGATGACCTATCCTTAGGAGAGATCATCAATGTCTGAACAGTCGGTGTGCGACACCCGGCACCCCCGCTGATCAGCTTTTGCCGGTGGCCGCCGGTCGGAATTGCTCGATTGCCGAGCTGCTCCATCTTCTGATAGAGGCAGGGTACTGCACATCAGCCTCTTATTGATTTGAATAGGAGGCGGATGTGTAGTGCCCTGCGGCGGCCAATCAGAAGACTGAGCAGCTCCGCAATAGGGCACCTCCGACCGGTGGCCGCCGACACCGATAACAGTCGATCGGTGGGGGTACTGGGTGTAGGACCCCGACCAATCAGATATTGATGACCCATCCTAAAGATAGGTCATCAATCAAAAAGTAGTGGACAACCTCTTTGAGTAAAAGAAGAAATCAATCAGCCATTGATGACCTATCCTAAAGATGATAAAGTAGTGGACAACCTCTTTAAACACATGTATTTGGGGGTAAAAATCATTTTTACAACTGGGTTCGGTTAACAATTTTGCACCGTTTTGCTTAAAGAGGTTCTTTGAGTCCCTACACATTCTACTTTGATGTAGTCTGTGGTCATAAATCAGCTGGAAAGATAAATAAAAGAGTTACAAGCTTCGGTTAGTACAAATTTACTTATGGATACACAAAGCATTCAGAAATAGACAGGGCAACAGAGTTCTATACAAGGCAAACGGTGCAAAAATTTTATTGAAACCCAATTGAAAAAATTATTTTTAGCCCAAAATTCATGCAAAAACTAAAATTGTCCCAAGAGGTGGACAACCCTTTTACGCATCAGTGTTTATTGCAAAACATGAACATGAGAAGGATGAGGCTAAAGCTACTCAAATGGATTGAATCCACATCCATCTAAAGTGTCTTGACAGCCTGGTACATTGGGTGGTTAAGTATGAGGAGTGGCGTGTCCATAAAAAAGGGGTGCATACTTCAGCTTTCTTTTTAATGAAAGGCTGAAAACTGATCAATAAGCTGTTTAGGACAATATGAAATCCAGGCTGGCCCCCCATTTTATTGGAAATTCAGCAACATATAGAAAGAGACCAGTCAATCAAGTCAAGTTGGGTGGGATGGAACCACCTACCGGACTCCTCTTATTTTGCCCGAACTTCTCTCTTCGTACTTCGCTCTCTTTACTGGCCATTACTTTTAGCTATGTTTTTATCAGGATTTTTTTATTTTTTTTGCAAAAACCTCACAGTGCAAAACAATCTAAATGCTTCTCTTAGGTGACATTGAATTGAATATTTACACTGATGTGATCATATTTGCTGATTAGTTTCCTAATATTTATTATAGTGCTTTATTTTTCCTATTCAGAGTTCCAAATTCCCTGCAAACAAATAGGTCAAGGTCCTATTCTACTTTTAAAAAAATTGAGAAATTTGGGGATACCAGAAGAAAATGCTGTAAAATAACAAAATTTCAGAATTTCAGAATAAAAGTATAGTGTTCTACAATGGGGACGCCTTTCCGCATTTCATGGGACCAGTGGTTTAGTGGTTTGGTTCCACTGGTGCCACTTAAGGGTATCAGGACGAAGACAGGTCATTGTGTAGTTATGAAAATAAATGTTAGTGCTTTTCTCTTGTCTAATAATCATCATTTGTGAAAAAAAAGAAGCATTAGAGAGAAAGGTAGAAACGTGAGAGGCAGGGAAGACAACAATATACAGGAGAGACATAGAAGAAAAGGTGGAGGCATGAAACACAGAGAGGAACAAGAAGGACAGGGTAGAAAAAGAGACAGGACAAGAACACATGAAATGAAATAAAAACAAGCAGGAAAAGCAAAGGTAAGATAGATAAATCAAATACAAGAGATGGACCAATTAGAAGAAAGGCATATGGAGATAAAGTGAGAAAAGACAATGAGAGGAAAGATAAGGAAGAAAGACATAACACAGAAGCATATATTTATAAATGCCAGAGGGTGAAGGAGACTGACCAAGTACTAGCTGGGGATTATATTCACAACTGCTAGAGGGAGAAGGAGACTGATTTGGAACTATACATACAGCAGACAGTGGGGTAAAGAAGAATGACTCAGAACAAGCTGCCAGAAGGGAAAGAAGACTGATTGGGAACTAAATTTGTAGTTGACAAGGGGAACTAGTTGGAAAATATATTTACATTTGCCTGAGGGGAAAGAAGAATGACTGGGAACAAGCTGGAGACGATTTATACAGCTGATATAAGGAGAAGGAGGCTCATTGGTGGTGACGTGGAGAAGGAGGGAGTGAAATCCATATAGAGTACATGTTTTTGGCAGCTGTAGACAGAAAACGGAGAAATAGGTAATTTGATGTTGCCTAGGAGGCCAAAGGAAAAAGATTCAATTTGTGGAATGAACCTTTAAGAGAGAAAAAGAGAAAACAAGGAAAATAGAGAAAAAGGAGTGACAGAGGGAAAGGAGAGGGAGGGAGAAGGTATAGTAAAGAAAGGGGAGAGAGAGGAACAATGGCCGGTGAGAGGAACGGCTAAATGGAAAGAAAAACGACCATGAGAAAAAAGTGAAAAAATGAAAAAAAAAAGATGTGCAATTACGTGCACAAGCAGCACTTTCCTGTAATAATAAGCCATTGTGCTCCGCTCCTAGTGCAGCACTTGATGGTATTACGCCACAATGCTACTATAAAGAGCAGCGAGCCCAGTTTGCCATCATTTTCCTCCGAGTGCCCATCTACATATTGTAGCTTATTTCCCTGCTGTACAGTCTCTGGGGAGAAGTCATCATGAAGCCTGCAGGGCCTCACATCTCATCACGGCTGAGACTGTTTGCTTCTTTGTCTCTGGCTCTCTGCTCCGTACAGTGGGTTTATTATACATCTTTATTTAGCATATTTCCATAATGGAGCTCCGGAGCACGAAGCAATCAGCCAAAGTCTCTGCAAAGAATAATAACTTAAATGCAATCACTGATCCATTCTTGTATCCTTGGAACAAGCAATTGTTAAGTGCAAGTGCAAAGTTCTCTAACAGTAGCATTTTGTTAGATAAAAGCACATCATTTTACACAACGTAGGAAAAATACAAAAAAAAAAAAACACATAATTTCACATTCCACAGGTTCGAAGTATGAAAATAGAGGAAATCAATGCTTTCTCGACCAGTTCTCAGTCCCTGAAGTTATGATTTCTTAATATTTTCTTACCAGAGTCTTCTTTAGCAGATGTCTCCATCTCGAGGCACAGTCTTCTTCGATCTCCTGCATTGTATACGATTACACTAAAGTACCAGGCTCAAAATTTATATGATCTCAGAGGCCTAACCCGGCTAATTATAGAGACTCGGTAATTGCATCTCTCCGGCCTCATCACAGACGCTGATTTTTTAACTCAAAACTTCCCCCAAAAGCCCCATTACCAAAACAAAATCAGAAGGAATTTGAAATGTTAATGTATTCCGGTGGAAATAATTAAATTAGCACCTTTACTATTAAAACAGTTTGTGAACTCTGCAGTCAGGGCCAGGTGTCTCTTTAATATTCATATACCTTGGTTAATCAGCTCTAAATTCAGAATTTATTACCATCAGAAGAGTAATCTGGCCTCCCCCCACCTACCCTCTACCATCATGATATTGATGGTGACTTGCTCTGTAGCAGAGGGGCACCAAGGCACCGGTGGGAATGCTAAGTCTACTATACTAAACAATTTAATGCCCGGAATCAGGACATTTAGTCAATCCCTGCTCCTGGGACCTCTTGGGCACAAACCCAAAATGTCTTTTTTGGACACATAAGCCTAATTTTATTAGGTTTATTTAGGTTTATATAGGTTTATTAGGTTTATTAGGTTCACATAAGCCTAATTTTATTAGGTCTGGTTGTGGATCCCCAATACTTCATGTAGGCAATGTTATAAGTAGAAAGTATGTAGTTTCTCGTCCAAGGGAGAAGCCACCGCTGGTCTACTTTGACCCATGAAGGGGAAAACGAGCTAAGGATCCAGCTAAATTCAGCAGAAAAGTTTATTTGTGACATGGTGTGTGCAAAAAATAGTGATCTTGATGAAGGCGATCAAGACGATGAAGTCAGGATGAAGAAGATCAAGGTTTAGCATTAGATTGGCAATCGATAAGCTTAGGGTATAAAAAGGATCATAAAAAATTAAAGGCAAGCAATGATCTAAAATGGCAGTGCAGATTGATGTAAACGGTTGGGCCAGTAATTCCCTGCAGTGGACTGGCCAACATGAGAGCAGGTAAATTCCCCGGTGGACTGCAGATGCCTGACTGGGCACCCTACTCCCCTACATGAGCAGTATTTGGCTCAATACACTTGATGCAACATGTACAGACAATGACAGTATCTCACTATTCATTTTACAAACTGTTCAGCTCCTTATGTAGAAGCATAGGCGAATTTGTGAACAAGGGTCAGGTAATATTGCATGTTTTTTGAACAGTGGGCTCCCAGAAACAATGTCACTGGTGGGCTCTTGACATCCCAATCCGACATTGTGTAGACTACAAATCAACATTATAGAAAAGCAAAAAAAGATCTTCAGGAAGCAAGAGAGCAGATGGGTTGGGGAGATAACAGAATGACTGTAGGTTATTTCATCATTTTATCACATCAATTGCTGTTGGTGAAATTTTTTATGATCTCAGAAAATTCCTTGTGGTCAATGCTTCTTATCAAGCAAAACAACCTGGACAGTGGCACATGAAGTCCAGGTGCTACCAATCTTCTCACAGTTTCTATATGAATCTATGAGCCTCCAAATAAATCTGGTGCCTGAAGAAAGGAATGGTTCCTAATGGACCTAATTGGCCTTTTTGCCTAAGGGAGCCCAATAAATATTACATGGTAGGTGGGGGGCAAATTAAACATTCTGTAGTAAGTCCAGGTGCTTCAAATTACCCCTTATAAGGTTAGGTAAGTCAGGTTGTGAACCAGTTTTATGAAGACCTACACACCCAAAATATGTCTATGGAACCCTCTCAGCTGTGCTAACTGGACATCTACCATACCGATACCAGAATACTCTCAAAAAAGGCCTTTTCTTTTGTTTCTCGTGGACAGCCCACAGACGTTAGTCATATTTTTTGATGGATGTTCTTCTATGGTTTGCTTTGCAGACCACACTTTCCCACTGAAGTGAATGGGTTCGTTAAAAACACAGACAGCACACGGATCCCATAACTTTTTCATGGACCCGTTGTTAGGACATACTGTGGAAACCTCCTAATAATTATATATTTTTTTTTGCACGAGGAAAGACAGGTGGACCAAAAAGGGACTACCACACAAAGGAAAAACTGGTCTCAACACGAAACACAAATGCATGTGACACTATGACCTTTGAAAGAATGAGGGGTCTTGTAAAAAATTACAGCAATAGTCTTACACGGTGTATCCCAGGCTCAGCTTCCTTCCCCTGGGCCCGCTGTCCTCTGTTGTGCTCCACGTTGGGTTTTGGAAGTTGCCTGGCGTAGATCAATGATATCATCTCACTAGACTGATTTAATGCCCATTAAGTTACACACCTTGTCTTGAGATTAAGACTCCTAGTCCTGTGTTCTGATCATTTTCTGTACTCCTCTATCAGCATCTGGTCTGCACCTGCCTTATGACCCTGTATACCTTCATTGCTGCGGACTTTCCTGCACAATTTCTGCACCTGTGTCTTCCTGCCTGCTACACCAACGTCTGAGGTCCATGTGCCCACCCAGACCGGAAGCTCAGGGAATCCACATCACGAGGTGAGCCAAACAAATGGGAGTATGCAACTGCATCATGGATTATATCCAGCCAATGTGAAAGACAGAAAAGTAGAAATTCAAAATGGCCGTCATCATTCACAACATGGTTTCTCTTCCCTGGCATAAAGCAATAGATACACTCTGGTATTACAGTTCTAACCCAAATAATCTTATTATCCTGAGGAATAACACAATTTATTACCTAACCTCGGGGCTATGTACAATTGTGCGAGAAAATAAACAGATACCAAGTGCATTATATCATCTTCTCAACGGAATTTCAATTTACTGACTATAAAATACCACCGCTGAAAGTTCTAGTATCTTTTCCGTGTTTTCCATGATCCGTTCCTCCCATAAATCAAGAATTGTTTGCTGGATTCATTACCATACAAATGGAAATTCCCAGCCTCTGCATCCACTTAGATTTGACCTGTGCCATAGTCTATACTGGTATATCATTTTATCAGTAAACATCATAGACAAGAACCACTCATAACGCATGATATAGCGTATTGTGTCAGATCACCAAATGACATTGATAACCCCCTACTCCCCCTTATCTCTTACCGACAATTACATGATACAATTTCATTCGCAATTGAATTTGTCAGATATGGAGATCTTTCACAGTGACATAAACTTTGTGATGGAGTGGGCTCCTCGTAGACCATCCTTTTGAGGCTGATCTCCGGAGTATGCAATGTTATTAAAGAAACAACAAATCCCTTTTTGTTTAGACAGGTATTATGCCTAGGGGTGGTGGAAAAGACAGTGATGAAATACTGACTACATGTTTAGCAATTGTGGTCATGATTTTGTCTTTTGGTATATCATTCACTGTCGACAAGTCAACTCAATTGTAACATGGTCAAATCATGTTGGAACTTTTAGATCCATCTAGATTTTCAGCCTCCGACCTTTGAATTTAGAAATATATTATTTGAAGTGACTGATAATTATCTTATTCTACCACATGGTTATTGTAATCTAATTTACCCGGATGGCCAATTTCTCCAACATATTCTGCATTATTGTGCTTGGAAAGACAGTGCTCAATAAGAACATTTCGGAGCCAACTTCTGGTTCAGCTTTAAACCTTCCTGGCACAGTAATCTCTTAATTAAAATATGTGGTCGTTAAGCTCAATACGACTACAGAAGTTGACCAGTGGCAGCATGACTGGGTGTGTCGGCTCACCTGCTCAAGTGGACCCACTAAGACCAAGGTCTGGGTGGGGACATGGGCCCCGAGAATCAGTGCAGCTGGCAGGATGACACATGGGGAGTGAGGACAGGACACCCTCAAGAATCTTGGGAACAGAACGATGGATGCTGCAAAAGTCAGCAGACCAGCACGGATAGAAGCAAGTAACACAGTCTGCCCAGGAGGAGGAGAGTAACAAACTAAAGTCTTGAATAACAATTCGAAGATACAGGTGTATGTCCTAATGGTGCTAAAAAAGCCTTGCTAGATGTTGTCACACGCTTGGCAATCTGCAAAGCCTGAAATAGGGCATAGCAGAGGGCAGTGGACCGAGGTGAAGGGAACAGAGCCCAGCCCCAAGATAGGTGTGTGACACTGGGTTTTGAAAGTCAATGTTCACAAGAGATTACCGAAAGTAAGAAAGTCGAAAGTTCAAAAAAGTTATCAAGCGCTGGCTTTCAAAAACATTATCCAATCTGTCCTGTGAGGTTTCTCAAAGATAGTTGTTTTGTTTCTGATTACCTTTAGCTATTGAACAACAGATGGCAATAATCTGTGGTGTAAGAAATTACAAAATGAACATTGTCATATAGGGGCATTTTGGAGTCATCTCCCACCTGATCATTAAACATTTCCAGTAATCTCTCAGGAGACCTATTGTACATGGTTCTTTAAGTTCTATATATCTACAGATATTGAACAGTGATTGCATAATTGGGTTTAGGAAGCTAATGATCGAAAGAAGTTCCCGAAAGTTGGAAAGCAGAAGGTTTGAAAGAGGTATTCAAGAGTTGACTTCCAACCATTTTACAGTAGTTCTAAATACCTTCAGACATTGTTCAATGGTTGTAAATAATCTACATTGTGTAGAATGTCAAAAAGGACTATGTCATATATTCTCAAATTAATTAAGTAGAGGAATTAGGAGTCCTCTTCCAGTTGATCTTTCAATCTACTTGGTAAAGTTCAATAAATGATCTTTTAAGTTAGATGTACCTACAGATTTTGACCAGTGGCTGCAAAATTGATCTGGAAAGCCAATATTCAAAAGAAGGTACTGAAAGTTAGAAGGCAAAGAGTTGGAAAGAGGTTTTTGAAGAGTTGATCATGTTTTCCAACCTGCCCGATGTGGTTTCTGAAGATGGTGGGTTTAGGTCCAAACAATTGAAGACACTGTTCAACGGTTGAAAATAATCTGCAGTATGTGGACTCTCAAAAAGGACTACATCATATTGCTTCAGAACCTTCAAAGCTTTGTCTGTGCTTAGCCATTTCCTTAGTTTTTTTTTGTTTCATGTAAGCGGGTATGAACTTTTAGCTTTCTCTCTACTGATGAGGGGAGGTTATAATACACCTGGACTAGTGTAAATAATCAGAAAAGGGGACGTTATGGAGACTTTGACCAGTATTTAAAAATTAAGTAAAATCTGTATTTTGTTTTCTTTTACATCCTTTATCATGGTGTCTAACTATTTCATAACTACCATAAAGCTGGCTATACGGATGAGATAACTGTTGACCAAACGTTCCTTCGGCTGACAGCTACAGTATTTCTCTTCTCCCCCATACACATGAATGCTCACCTCGGCCGGACGTTCACATGTTTTCAACGGGGAGAGAGAAGAAAGCTGCTTTCATATTCCTTTGTTAGAAGATTATCATCCCTGAAAACAAAAAAGATCATCCATGGAAATTCCAACAGCTTGATGCTTCTTTCCCTCAACATTAGCTGTTGGGGAAAGAGTTGCGAAGCCCACATTCACATCAGATACTTGTCTGGTGCCACCAAAATCAGCGATTTTGTACAATTTTCATCTAGTGTATAAGGGGGCAATAATACTTAGCGAGTCCAACAATTTTACGAAATTTTACATTTGGTTGTCTGCCATTTTAAATCATGTTGTGGTATTGTACCAATGGTCAAGTATGGTGCCAATCATAGTAAAAATGAGTTGTCAACGCTACACAAGGATAAGCAAATTAATTCAGTAGATTCCAAGCCGAATAATTCTGGACTGTTGAAAGTCAAGTAAGAAAACTTAGCGTCTCCTCATTAAACTACGCAAGTAAAATACCTACATATTTGATTGCACAAAGACATCTGGACAAACAATAAGAAGCTAAGACTTAATGAGGCAGTCCTGAAAAAGGATCTTAATTGCCATATTGTTGTGATTTTTTTCTTTTCTGATTTTACTCTGCGCCATATGATTTTCTACCTCTTGTAGTCTTTGCTAGTATCAAGAACTAGAACAGCTATTTTTTACTGTGGTAACAAGTCACAGCTGTTTTCCTGGGTATAGCACATTTTTCGCTCCGTAAATAGATGTTGTATAACTTGCAAAGTGCAAGAGAGAAAAGAGGTGAAAGAAAACAAGAAAAATAACAAGAGCCAAGAAGGTAAAAAAAAAACAAATGTAACTGGATGTTTTATTGTCGAGAAGTTTTGTGAGGCAGAAGATACGGTGGGAAACGAAGAACTATGATCATCAGATCATTCTTCAGGATTGACTCTTAGATGCCAAGAACTAAGTCGGAGCTGAGGGATGAGATGAATCATAAACTAATAGCTTCTAGGAAATCCATCATGATGACAATTCTTACTTGGGTTGGTATCTTCTACTTTATCAAATTAAGAGGTTACTTAATAGATTAAGTGTACCTTCTAATATTCGTCAATGCATCTCAAGTCCAGAGAGGCAACGACAGGATCCTGTATCAAAATATCTCAAGGTGAAAGAGTATCATGGGTATATGTATGGAACCGGTGTCAAAAAGTATCGTGCTTGTATGGTGGAGACTGCTGTACGGTCAATGCTAAGTCATACATTCTGACTCTCTCTCTGAAGCTCCGAGAGACTGAAGGAAAATGTGTACACCTCGAAACTCCCAGAAGAGTTGGTGCAGTGCATAAAGTGCTGGAGGAGGTTTCTCTATGTATAATGGCGAGACACTACATCAAACTTATGGCATTGCTCTACTAAATATTTCAAGTTCAAGGAGTATCATGGGTCCAAGTTCAAGGAGGATGAAAGGTGTATGAATCATAGAGGGAGCTATATTGGAGCACATAGAAAGTAAAATGGTAATTAGTAAGATATTCACTTTACAGACACAAAGCATGAAGTTCAAAGCACCCTTCACTCATGCAATGGAAGGGGCCAAAGTATAATCTTTAAATGGGATGTCCATTATCGAGTTATCACCCAACCATAGTATAGATTATAACTTGCTCACTGAAGGTGGGATCTGCACCAATTGGGAGATTGGGGAACTTTTATAGCCCTCCACCGCTTCATTCATTCTCTATTGGTCTGGCAAACAAAGCTGCGCGCAAAGGTCAGCAGACCAATAGGGAATGAATTCTGACGAAGATCAAAGTGCCCGGTTCTGCCAGCGGTCAGACCCCCACCGAGTAAAAATTTATCACCGGATAAGTGATAACTTGTTTTCACCTGACCTTCACTTTAGGATGTCAGCTCATCTTTGGTCAACCTAGTAATACTGAATATTCATACTAGGCAAATAGCAGTTCCAACGTGAAATCTACATCTCGGTATCACTCCCTTTTAGGCAGGCTTCCTTTTTGCAATCTGTTATCCAATCAAACCAGATAAAATTGAAAGCAATAAACTACATGTATATAAACACTTTTAAGCATGGCATCGCATGTAATTAAGCATTTGGCTACTGTATGTGCCGCAAACTAATATTTTTTCCCCCAGTTGTGTTGCCGCAATCGGTTAATTTTTATCAGTTCCATAAACCACAGAGAGGTTCTGCCCGGAGAACAGACGGTTCCTGTTTATATGGCAAGTCTCCGATTTCACGACTCCCTCCTCGCCCGTCATTTTTTACGTTCTCCTTACGTCTACTAGTTTGGCGCATCTATGTTTATACACTGAGATGATAAGAAAACCGCTCCGCCGCAAATGTGTTTTCCCTCTATCCTCCCAGAGGTGATCACTAATGTTTCTCTCTTTGGGAACAGCAAGGCACATAGTAAATAACTCTTCCGTATGACACGAGCTAGTAAAATATCTCAACGGCATAGTCATAATTTGGAGTAATTACCCCTACTCCCGGGATGCGGGAGCTGACTTGATGGGCCATATGTCCCGTGTTCCGCTTTATATTTTGTTATTTTTTTAATGATGTTTTTAATCCTTTTCACGAGCCTATAATGTCATGGAAACAGCATCTGACATTAAACGCCGGGGGTCATTTTAATACCGTACCCATGAATATATGTGAAGTAAGCCATAGTTCTGGGTTCTGCTGACGGCTGCAAATTTCCCAATGATATTTGAAAGCAGGGGGAAGACATAAATACTGGAGCTGGACCGTGGCCTATAATTTACTATTCACCTTAATCAACTCTTGCTTTGGAATTGGTTAATGGGATAATTAATATGCATTTCATTTTCATCAGTGGGAATGCAGCAGCGCATTAAACATTCAGCACATCCATAATAAAATACATGGCGAATACCTCCTTACTGAATGCACAGTACTAGTATATTCCCATTTGTATGGAATGGACTATGTTTTAGGTGTGGTCAAGGTTTTTCTAGTATTTGTACCACTAGGGGGAGCAATTAATATTGTAAAAAAAAATAACTTTGATTGGGCTTGACAAAAAATGATTGTCCCTTTTGGCTTCAGCGTCTCGAAAGAGCCATGGGATAAAGTGAGTTGAGTCTACTTGGAGCCGTTGAGGGGTCAAGGAGCTCTTGGTAGGATATAACATATATATGTTCCAATAGGAGGCTAATCTTCCTCCAATCTTTGTCTGTAATCAGTATTTTGGGGTTTATATAAAAAGCAGTATGTTAAAAAAATGGAGGTCCCAATGATCATTATTGTAATGGAAGCTACTAGTAGATATGGCATTTGCCCAGACTTGGCTTTACAATGATCGAAAGTTTGACCATTTCAAGGGCTCATCAATAAGATGAGTAGGAGATGCTATAAACCAAGATGAAACTCTACTCCTAAAGCGGATAAATAAGTAAGAATATCCTATATCTTCTGATGCGATAATAAAGTATCCCTATCCCTACAAAAAACTTGTAGACCATCAACAGGATAAAGACCCTCTCATGATAGTCTATAGCAGTGGTCTCCAACCTCTGGCCATCCAGTTGTTCCCAATAACCCTGAATACTGTCAATCCAAGCTGGGAGTTGTAGTTTTTTAACAATCAGAGGACAAAGGTTAGAGATTACTAGGCTACACCCTCCAGAATTGTACAGATGGTTTCTTGTGGTAGGGCGTTATCGATGTTGTTGGGAAACTTTACTATGGGCCCAGATACCAGGTGAAACTTCACTTAATATAAGTTGTGAGTGAAAATCTTTGCTTCCAAAACACCTTGTATTCAAGCCCTTTGTGTGAATTATTATCTAATTCTCTCACATTGTAAGCTCTTCTATCATGAGATCTAGCTACGTTTTATTCTGGATATCTTAAATGTTCGCAATCAGCTTTTGTAGTTCAAATACCAAAGATTTCTCAGCTTTTTCTTCCAAACAGTAAAATCAAGAGAAGAAAAAAATATATACTGCCTCTGGACCTCATACACACTGGAGTATTATAGATCGGTGTTGAAATGATCTGTAATATGGTATCCATAGCCTATGTGCCAATACTGTACGCTGAGTATGGTACCTCTTTTTTTTCCATATTATTGAGGTATTTCCTTCCAGGAAAGCATAAACATTACTAGTGGTCCGTAACTTTATAGCGTAACTCCCAACATTTCAGTACCCAACCATTTAAGCCCCAACCTTGACCTGCCCATAAATGCTCATGGACCAGACAGAAACACCCTTTTCGGATTACACTGACATACGCCATGTCCCCTATCTATAAAAAAAATTCATGGAGCAGATTTATCAAAGCGGTAAAACTGTCCCATGATTGCCCAGAGAATGGGCAAAAATGGCATTGACCCAGTCATTGTTTCAGTCTGGAACGTGCCCAAATTTGGATGTCCCTCACATACGACATGCTCCAGCTTGCTGTCTACCTTCAGGTCGACAGCTGCGCAAAAGCAGATCATGGGCAGGTAGAACAAGTATTTTTGGTCATATGTGCTGATCCACGTTGCTAAATGACTGCCGATTGGTGGTCGTTTGCTGCAACAAATATGCTAAGCGCTTAGAACAATGATTGTTTCCTGCGCATGGAATATCATGTTATCGGCAGCACTTCACATGTCTACACGGGGCAAAGTGCTGCCAATATTGACTACTTTTAATTCTGCATTTTTCTCATTTGGTAGAGGAACGAGGGTATCTTGTTCTCCAATTGTGGTATCATAAAATCGGCCTTTAGACTTGCTGTCAGGCAACAATGGTTAGGGCTGCATGTTGACACTGGTCACTTGACATGAAGAGCCTGATCATAGTGTAACATTATGACATTTCACCTAAAGATTGTTAATAGGGTTGCGTGGTGACCTGTGACCAAATACAACTACGATATGTCGCAGGCTGTAATTCACATACAACCCTAACCCTGAAGACGTCAATTCCATTCGTGTGCAACTTTTATCTGACCCATCAGCAATTTGGCTTTTTTACAACCATAGGGTCTCGAACAGCCTAATACCCTGCTGTAGCCCTAGCCAAACCTTCAATACGACCGGGCCTTTAGGGAATAACATAAAATAATGGATAAGGCTTTCAACAGTCTAGTACCCTAGTGAAGCCCTAGCCTAACCTTCAATATGATCGGGCCTCTAGCGAAAAATAAGGGATAAGGCCTACAACAGACTAGTATCCTAGTGAAGCCCTAGCCTAACCTTCTGGGGCTTTAGGGACTAGCGTAAACTAAGAGATAAAGTATGTAACAGCCTTGTATCCTAATGTAACCCTAGCCTAGCCCAACATTTCGGGCACTTATGGAACAGCATAAAATAAGGGATAACGCCAACAACAGCTTAGTACCCTAGTGTAAGCCTAGCCTAACCTTTCAGGAATATAATAAAATAAGGGATAACGCCTGCAGCAGTCTAATACCCTAGTGTAGCCCTAGCCTAACCTTCCGAGGCTTTAGGGAATAACATAAAATAAGGGATAAGGTCTGCAATAGCCTAGTACCCTAGTGTAAGTCTAGCCTAACCTTCTGGGGCTTTAGGGAATAGCATAAAAAGGGATAAGGTCTGCAACAGCCTCATACCCTAGTGTAAGCCTAGCCTAACCTTCTGGGGCTTTAGGGAATAGCATAAAATAAGGGACAAGGTCTGCAACAGCCTAATACCCTAGTGTAGCCCTAGCCTAACCATCAATATGATCGGGTCTCTAGCAAAAAAATAAGGGATAAGGCCTACAACAGCCTAGTACACTAGTGTAGCCCTAGCCTAACCTTCAGGGCTTTAGGGAATAGCATCAAATAAGGGATAAAGCATGTAAAAGCCAAGTACCCTAGTGTAGCCTAGCCTAGCCTTCCAGGGCTTTAGGGTATAGCATAAAATAAGGGATAAAGCATGTAACAGCCTAGTACCCTAGTGAAAGCATAAGCCTATCATTTTGGACCTTTAGGGAATAGCGCAAAATAAGGGATAAGGTCTGCAACAGCCTAGTACTCTAGTGTATGCCTAGTCTAACCTTCAATATGACCGGGGCTTTAGGGAACAGCATAAAATAAGGAATAAGGCCTGCAACAGCCTTGTACCATAATGGCAAAAAATGAGGAATAAGGCCTCACTGCACTATAGCGAAGAGACAAAGGAGGTTTCTACGATGTGTCGGCTAATGGCTGGATCCAGCATTAACAGAAGAGCATAATGCACGGGGAAATAAATTGCCATGCCATGTATCACCGTCGGCCGAAAGAAAAATATTACAAACAGGAAGTCGTTAGGATGAATAGCAGAAGAAAGTTATTAAAATCTAATGTTTAAGATGTATAAGAGTTCATTACTGTTTGAAGGAAAGTCATTCATCACCGGCGCTGTTTAAAAAGTCATAGTGTAGTAATAAGCTCGTTCATTTAGCAGACGATTGCATTTATGAAAGCCATAAGTCAGATCAATGACGCAGAGTCAGCGGCGGAGGCAACCGTCAGGACAGACACGGCCGGGCCTCAGTCACTGACTCGTCCCCTAAATTATTTAACAGAAAACCCTCGGCAAGGTGCAATCGGATGTAATTTGCTAATGTCTTTTTAATGCATTTAGGACACAATATTTTCGCTGTACCCTCCACCCCCCCTCCACCATTCTAATTTAGGAGAGCAACACATGGCGGTTATTGAATTTCCATTACTATGAATTATGGCTACAATATATTCCACCCAATATCATCTGCCCGGAGGCTAACATTATTTCTGAAGGTGTTGAAGCAGTCAGCACATTTGCGAAACACAAGACAATAAGAGTCCTTCTAATTTAGCCCGTTCTGATAACGACGCGACACTTCTGACCTTAGCTTTGTTCCCCGGTGGTTTTGCATTTATATTGCATGTTTGATCGACGCGGTTTTAAAGGTGCAGTGTTGTGGTTTTATGGCCAGCAAGCATCTCGCTATGTGTTTTGGCCATAGGGCGAAGAGGAAAATGATATAATATTAGCAAAAAATGACCAAGCTGTAATTTCCAAGTACACAGGCTCATTCTAAAGAAAAACTGTCCTTAATATACAAACTCCATAGGAAAAACATTGGTTATGGTTACCCGGCCCTTTATTAAACTGGCAAAACCTCCAACACCGGCCCTGAAAAGTCCACCTTTTAATACCATGTACCTTTTTAAGCCTCAAATTTGGAGCTAATTAATGTCTCAATATTCCTAAAAAAAACAGCACCAAATCTGCTGTGTAAAGAACTAAACTATGCTGGTGGCCACCACTAGAGGGAGCTCAGAAGCTTGCTACATACTGTGTTATTACTGAATACAATATATAAGCAGTATGCAGTGGACTCCCCCTTGTGGTTGCTGCAAGGTAATGTTTTTGGAACTCTGCATCAGTCCACTATAAGGATTTATTGAGACATTAATCAGAACTTTTTTTTTAAACAATTTACATTAAAAATGGTGAAATTGTGCTCAATATAATGCACTACTCCTTGCACCAATTAGCAGCAATGAATAATCCCAATAATAGTAATAATAGTGATACTACAGTATTATTAGGACGCTCTACACTTCCTACAATACACTACTGGTCGTGCATGGATTGGTTGAGAACAATAGCTGAATGTCAATGTGCGACCTCCTATAACCTCCCCATGAATAGTTATTGTATGGGGGAGACTTCATGCATCAGTTTTAATCATTACCGCATTAGTATTTGGCTCCGGTGAAGACCAGCGGTCGATACATTAGGCAAAGTGCGTCTCTCGAGTGAAGAACATCTCGTCTTGTTTCATAGGAGGGAAAACATATTTTACCCTAATGTAAATGAGATATTAGAGGACATGACCAGCGACTTATTAATAACACTGAAGTTTGCAGAGACACGTCTGCAATTTACAGCAGATCCGTCATCTGCAGCTCGGCCATATCATATAACATAGAAGACTGGATCTGTCTAGAAATATTTGTCAATTTTTATCAATCTAATATCTATCTATTAACTATCTATCTTCTATCCAATATCTATTTTTTCCATGTCCATTCAACTTGTATATATTTATCCATCTATTCTTATATCTATCTAATCTACCTATCTATTTATTATCTATCACATATCTATTTATCTATCTAATATCTATCATCTATCTAACATATATATCTCCTATCTAATATCTATAATTTCTATATCTATCCAATATTTATCTATTTATCCATCTATTCTTTTCAATATGTATCTAATATCTATCTATGAAATATCTATCTTTCTAGAAACCAAAAAACAAAGCAGCACACTGTGCACCAAGATGTCTGCAAACATTGAGTATTTGAATTGTAAACTGCATTGCTGCCTGTAACGATACAGATTATAATCTTAATTAGCCAGAAGTTTAGGTTTGTTAATTCAAGAGAAATACACTATTATCTTTGTGTTGACTTGTAAATGCATGTGTATTTCTGTGGCTGGTCAAGAAGGACAGTGACTAAGCGTGGAACAACAACTAAATATGTTGATTAACCTTTGTGTGGACCCTGTGGCTTGTTGAATCTCAAGACAGGAGGACAAACTAAGCAAATTCATTAAATGCTCAAACAATGAGATCTGAGTGCTGCCCTTTCCCCCCAACCTGTGATTGATGATCTTAGCCACATATGTAAACATAAAAAGGGTTGTTTATCCTGCTGCAAAGAGATTGAGAAGAGCCAGACCATCAGCTTGGTAGCATGGCTTTAACCAAAGAGACACAGATTTGGATTCTACAAATAATCTAATAAATAAATAAATTCCGGCCTAAGGGTATATGGCCCTGACTGGAAAGATACGGATCTGCTCCACTGACCATCAGCGAGCCCATGGATACATTTGGGGAGACCAGGTTGGGACGATGAAGACACCTTGCCCCATGGATATGTTTGGGGTTGCCAGGTAGGACCCTCCGGTCGCCTGGAACCCATGGAGACTTTCGGGGAAGCCAGAATGGGAAAAGCCTATCATCTTGCCCCATGGAAACTCTCAGAGAGGCCAGGGTGGGACCCTCGGATCTCCTGGCCTTGTACCTCGATGGACTGCTAGCTTCCTAAGCTAGCCTGTGCATCTGATTCTCCGTGGGGTCATCATACTTTGTGTGCGGGAAGGATGTAGGGACATCATACTGTGTGTGGGGGGGCTGTTGAAACATCATACTGTGCACGTGGGGGACTTTAGGGACATCATACTGTGTGTGGGAGGCATTGGGGACATCACACTGTGTGTAAGGGGCTGTTGAGATATCATGCTGTGTGGGAGTGACATGGGGCACCATATTTTGTGTGAGAGCAGTGGGGGTATCATACTATGTAGGGGAGGTGTAGTGGGGGCATCATACTGTATGTGTGGGGGGCTGTGGGGACATCACACTGTGTGTAAGGGGCTGTTGAGATATCATGCTGTGTGGGGATGACTGGGAGCATCATATTGTTTGTGGAGGCAGTAGGGGTATCATACTGTCTGGGAGAGGCGTAATTGCAGTATCATACTGGGTTAGGGGTATCATTATGGTGGGAATAACCAACAATACACACACAATGAGGAACCAGTTTCACTGGTGTTTAGGGTTGTGATTTAAAACCTTGGTGAGACCCTTACAATAACACTGTATCTGACAGAAAACACAGGGCATCGTGTTCTCTCCACTCATGTTCAGTTTTGTCATGGTGATATTTTGAGGAACCAAATCAAGATTTACATCAATGTGCACACATACGCTAAACTGGTTTGGATTTAGCATATGTGTTATGATTTATACCATAGTTTTATTGCACGCTTTTCTCAAGTTGTTATGTGATTAGGGCAGACCCGGGCAAAGTGTGGCCCATGGATCGGGTTAGTCAAACACCTGGTAGCAGTGGCATATTGCACCATGCGGCCGACCCTAGTATTTGAATTCTCAAGATGTAGATACAATTGAAAACAATGGTGGAACATGGAGCTGTTGGCACCATTCAGCCTGTGCGTCTGAGTCTCAGTGGGGTCATCATACTGTGTGTTTGGGAGGGATGTAGGGACATTATACTGTGTGTGGGGGCTGTAGAGACATCATACTGTGCGCGTGGGGGCTTTGGGGATATCATACTGTATGTGGGGGCCGTAGAGACATCATCTTGTGCGCATGGGGGCTTTGGGGACATCATACTGAGTGTGGGGGGTGTAGAGACATCATACTGTGCACGTGGGGGCTTTGGGGACATCATACTATGTGTGGGGGGTGTAGAGACATCATACTGTGCACGTGGGGGCTTTGGGGACATCATACTGTGTGTAGGGGCAGTAGAGACATCATAGTGTGCGCGTGGGGGCTTTGGGGACATCATACTATGTGTGGGGGTGTAGAGACATCATACTGTGCACGTGGGGGTTTGGGGACATCATACTGTGTGTAGGGGCTGTAGAGACATCATAGTGTGCGCGTGGGGGCTTTGGGGACATCATACAGTGTGTGGGGGCTGTAGAGATATAGTACTGTGCATGTGGGGGCTTTGGGGACATCATACTGTGTGTGTGGGAGGCTTACACAAACCCTGTATCTGACAGAAAACAAAGGGCCACGTGATCTCTCCGCTCATGTTCAGTTTTGTCATGGCGATATTGTGAGGAACCAAATCACGATTTACATCAATGTTCACACATATGCTAAACTGGTTTGGATTTAGTTATTGATTCAGATCTGCACCTTCTTCATGACAAGGATCAAGAGGCTACCACTTAGAAGGAAATGATGCCAATGTAAACCAATATTGTACAATGTCGGCAGGGTAATTGTATGACCATGCCATCGTCTTGTATGTTTTCTTAGGTCTCTTCTGCAGCTAACTCCTATAGCCAATGAGAATCATCACATCCAGCTCAGACCCTAGAACAAGTCCTACAATTCCTTGGTTGGTTACACAGATAATTGCTCAGCATTTGAAGGTTCGTAGATTTCCTTGGGGAATAACACGGGCGTGATAAGTGGTGGAAAAAGAAGGCCGGGGGTCAGGGGACACAGCATGAAACAGATCATCATTGGCTTCCTCTGTATGTTGACTTCAGCTCACGTGACGTGTTATGTATGACTGGAATCGAAAACAGAGGATTGATACCAGCGGGTCTTCAGTGGTAGGGTAACTACAACCCCAAGCATTACTTGACAATAGCATGCTATGGAAGTATGCTCGGCATAGTAGCTGTCCAACTGCTGGGGAGTAGCAAATTGTTGACCATTGCTCTAAAACACACAGCTAAATCATGGCAAATAACCATAAGCCAAAGGAGTTCTCCGAGAATAGAAAAAAAAATAACCAAAGGATATGTCATCTTAAATATATTCCTAAATACGTTTAAATAACAAATTACACTTGTTTTCTATAAAGGGCGGTAATCACCATAGAAATAAAATATCCGCTCTCTTGTTACTCTAACAGAAACTGTTAAAAAATGTAAATAGGAGAAGTGCCTATGGGATACTGGTGAAAAAAGGAGCAAAGTTGTGGATTTTCAGTGCTGTTGATCAATAATTAAGATCCAGATCGTGAGATGATGGTTCTGTGATTTTTTATTTTATCAATGATTGTTAGTCAATGCGCTTCGAAGTTATTCCAAACTTCTTCTTCAGAACATTACTAAGTGGTTAGAAGAAGTTTTGAATAACTTCGAAGTGCGTTGACTAACAATCATTGATAAAATAAAAAATCGCAGCACTATCACGAACTGGATCTTAAATATTGATCAGCAGCATGGAAAGTCCACAACTTTGCATCTTTATCCTGCATTACTGGTAGGAAGACCCATGGATCTGCAGCAGCTCTATATGGCTGTGTGCTCACAACCTCATCAGGTTAGCAGAACTTTAATTATTAATTATTCTTTTACTCGCTTAAGACCCTATTTTGCGCTTTTTGCTCATAGTTTCTTCTATAGGATACTAAAGTAAGAACAAAGTTGCTCACACTGCTGTCCACCATGTCTATCTGATCTAACACTGGAGACACAAAGGGTGCTGAGGTAAGAATAATCTGCTCACACTGCTGTCCACCCTTTCTATCTGATCTAATGCTGGAGATACAAAGGGTGCTGAGGTAAGAATAATCTGCTCACACTGCTGTCCACCATGTCTATCTGATCTAACACTGGAGACACAAAGGGTGCTGAGGTAAGAATAATCTGCTCACACTGCTGTCCACCCTTTCTATCTGATCTAATGCTGGAGATACAAAGGGTGCTGAGGTAAGAATAATCTGCTCACACTGCTGTCCACCCTGTCTATCTGATCTAACACTGGAGACACAAAGGATGCTGAGGTAAGAATAAGCTGCTCATACTGCTGTCCACCATCTTTCTGATCTAATAGATGAGATATCAGGGGTCCTAAGGTAAGAAGAGGCTACTCACACTGCTGTCCACCCTGTCTACCTGATCTGATACTGGAGAAATCAGGGTTGCTGAGGTAAGAAGAGACTGCTCACACTTCCAACCATCCTGCCTTTCTGATCTAATACTGGAAATACTAATGGTGCTGAGGTATGAAGAGGCTGCTCACACTGCTGTCCATCATATCTAACTAATCTAACACTAGAGATACCAGGGGCACTGAGGAAAGAAGAGGCTGCTCACACTGCTATCCACTCAGTCTATCTGATCTAATACTGGCGATACTGGGGAAGTTGCGGTAAGAAGAGGCTGCTCACACTGCCACCCACCCTGCCTTTCTGACCTAATACTGGAGATACGAATGGTGCTGAGGTAAGAATAGACTGCTCACACTACCGACTACTCTGTCTGTCTGATCTAATACTGGAGATACCAGTGATGGTGAGTTAAGAAGAGGCGGCTCACACTCATGTCCACCCTGTCTATCTGATCTAATACTGGAGATACCATGAGAGCTAAGGTAAGACTATGCTGCTCAAACTATCTACCCTATCTTTCCAATCTAGTATACGGATATACCAGGGGGAGTTTAGGTAAGAAGAGGCTGCCTACACTGCTGGTAGTCAAAGTGAATTTTAGACTACCAAAAGCTTCAAGGTAACCATGTAACTTGGTTGAACCTATTGATCATAATGGTGTCCGACAGAGTAGAGCTTAAAATCAAATAAAAAGAATAATAATATTGTTTTATATATAATTTAAAGTCCATACTTATATATCTGCTTGAGCAAATGCGTAATGTTGCAAAAAAAGCTTTATCACAAGCAAAACCTGTATTAAAATACAGTATAAACAATTTATAGTTCTATGTGCATTTTGCATGCTCCTTATTCCTATGTGTAGCCAATAAATTTTCCATGAACGCATATCTTGGACTTCGATTATGGTGGGAGCTTAGAAGGTATTCGCTGGTGACCACAGAGGTCTGTTATGTACAGACGTTTCCTCTCTTGCTCACCACTAAGTTTTGGAAACCTCAACAGACTGGACTTTGACTTCCATCCTACTCGGGGAAAGAAATCAGTGGTATTAGCGTGCAGCAGAACATATGAGATCATCAAAGTCATTGATTATAGACCATAGAGATGGTTGTGCTTCATATATTGCTGATAAAGGGTTATTTTAAGGTTTCATACATAGGTTTCCATTCACTTCAATGATGAGAAACCAGGCAGTTGTGACCACATCATCACTGGAACATTGGACCAAGGCTTGGGTTTGAAAATCAGTCGTCAGTTTTCATAATTCTTTCCCAAAGCATGTAAGAAAGTTGTAGAATATATTTCTTAAAAAATATTAAAATCTACTTTAACCCTTGAGAGAGGATCTCTACTCACGTTTGACTGTAATAGACAGTATACAGCCAAATATCGCGGAACGCCGCTGCTACGTCGCGGCATAGTCGAAGTGGATGGGGTTGCGTTGACCGATCGTGACAAACAAGTCATAAAAATCCAAATGGTTTTGATTTTTTGGCATTTGGGTGTCAAGGTGACTTGGGGGTCACAGCACAACCCCGCTTACATTTTGCTGTTCTGCAGCAGCGGCATAGCGCCATTTGTAGCCAGGTGACATCCATATGGTATAAGGTGAAGTGTAGCTGCAGACTAAGGGAAATGACAGCAGCACGCCTAATGGTTTTGTAAAGGAAAAGCATTCTAAGGAAACCCGACCGTACTCTGACTTACGCTGCTGTGGAATGGCCTCGTCAGGGAGGTTATACAGACGAGTAAATGTTTATGTTGCCACTGAAACAGAAATATATACTTATTTTGCCAGAAAAGGAAGCAAAACCTCTTAGCGCCATAAAATGTACGAGACCACTTTACATTGTTTCCCCCCTCCACATCACCCCCCCAAATTCTTTGGATCAGACTCCCAATAACCAAACAAATGGCTGCAATAAAGTCTCAAAAACAGCTTTTTCTCAGTATTATATTACAAATATAAATAGGAAATAAGTGAAAAAATCAGAAGTATCTGATATACAGACAAGAAAATATGGTATGAAATTCAGAATTAAAACAAAATATAACAGAGTTCAAATTATTTGCTTTTTGTTTCCTAAAATATGATTGACAGAAAGCATTATAAGACATTTTATTTATTTTTTTAATTTAAGTAGTACATCAGACAGCAAGATGACATCAGTTTTACAATACTAGGTAAATCCAAAAATCAGATAACAAATGGAATGCCTCATATCAAGATACAGGAATGTCCCTTTGGAATAAGATTGACAGGAGGGCTGCAGAAGAGGTTAAAAGTTTGATGGAAGTAGTAGGGTGAGGGTAAATTAAACTGCAACAGGTAACTTATAGGATGCTTTATATTGAGGGAAAGGATATCACTCAGGAATGAGATTGTCAGGAGGGCATCAGAAGATGTTATGAGCTGTGAAGAAACTAATATCAGTAGTTGTGAGGGCAAATTAAAAAGCCAGACAACATCAGATTTAGAATTTTAGATAAATCTATGAAGCAGATAACAAACAGGGTGTCTTGTATCAGGATAAAAGAACATCCTATCACTTGCTCCAAAAAAAAAGAAGTTAAATATCATATAAAAAAACACTGAAGTTCCCTGATTCTGTCACTCTTTTTCGTTTTGCTCTGTGTCACTCAATTGCAGAGATATTCACATTTTTCTTCTGGAGTGCACTATGTGAAATCTCTGATCTGCGGTTCAACTGGGCGTTTCTCTCACAGTCTTCTCTGGGGGTGGGTGTCTTCACTCCTCCCTCCTAGATGCTTTGAACGGCAAAGTCTGTGATTACTAGACTGCCACATCAGCTGCCGAGCTGTCATTAGCAGCATCTGGGAGTTGAAGTCAAAGTGTACACCCCCACAGAGAAAACTGTGAAGAAACGCCCAGTTGGACTCCAAAGCAGAGATTACATATGCAGCGCTCCAAAAGAAACAAATGTGAATATCTCCGCAATGGAGCGACGCAGCTCAAAATGGAAAAAAGAGTCCGAATAAGGAGAGCTGAGGGTTTTATTTTTACAAGATGTCCTCTATGAAGATTCACAGGAGGGCTTCATATTGGTTAAAAGGTTAATGCAAGTAATAGTGGTACGGCAAATAAAACTGTAAGATGTGTAAGATGACCTCAGTTATACAAAGCTAGATTAATACAAAAAGCGGGCAACATATAGGATACCTTATACTGAAATAAAGGATGTCCCTTAGGACTACGATTGACAGGAGGACATTGGAAGATGTTAGGTGGAAATTAATATAAGTGGTGGTGTGAGAAAATGAAAAAGCCACGCAACATCAGTTTTACAATTTTAGATAAATCCATAAAGAAGATAAGAAGAATGTCTCGCATTAAGATTAAGGAATGTCCCCCAAGAATAGAATTGACAGGATGGCCACAGAAGAGGTGAGAAGGTTTATGCAAGTGGTCGGTCAAATACACAGATAGATAAATTCAAAAAGCAGGTAACGTATAGGATGCCTTAACTTGACATAAAGAATATCCCTTAGGAACGAGTTTGACAGCAATGGCCTCAAAGGTTGAAAGGTTTATGGATGTTGTAGCCGTACGGCAAATTAAACGGCATGATGGCCCCAGTTATACATAGCTAGATAAATAACAAAAAACAGGTAACATACAGGATGCCTTGTGGTGAGATAAAGGAGGTCCCTTAGGAATGAGATTGACAGGAGGACATCGGAAGACGTTATGAGCTTTTGTGAAAACGAACATGAAGAGTTGGTGGACAAATTAAACAACAAGACAACATGGGTTTTACAATTTTGGATAAATTCAAAAAGCGCCTTTCTGACATTTGTTTTATACTTTAATACTAGATAATAGGATCAGATAACAAATAGGAGACTTCATATGGAGGAGAGGTGTCCCATAGGAGCTAGAGGCAATTAAACAGCAGCATGAGAATGATACATGAATTATTTGTGATGAATTAAACCTAGCAACAAGTAGAATTCACATGGGATGCCAGACATGAGTAAGAATGAGAAGGGGGCGCCCGAAGAAGAAAATGAGTCTTACGGGAAAGGACTATGGTGTAGGCAAATTCTACTGAAACTTGGTACAGTAGCATAGCGTGAGGTTGCGGGGGGCACAGGGGCGTGTTACACTCCTGGTCTGGGCTTTGCTCCCCTCACCTCGGTCCGTTGGCCTTTGTTGTGCTCTACGTTGGGCTTTGCAGGTTGCCCGGCGTGTGACATCATCTCCCTAGGTCTTTTAAGGCCCATTAGAACTCACACCTGTGTCTTCGGATTGATTCCAGACTCTAATTTAGTACTCTCCAGCTCCTGTGCACACCGTGCTATCCTGCTTCTATCTGTGCTGACCTCTTTTTGTTCTTTCTGCTGTTCTTGCCAGCGCTGAGTACAGTACACATATTCCAGACTTATGGCCGGCACCACAGGCGAGCACCACTTTGAACTGTACCGGTGTGAACTTGACGCCGACTCAGTTGGATCCCGTGGCAGAACAAGGAGCCATAGCCTCCCTGCTCCTCCACTCTCTGTCCTATAGAACACAGGCTGCTGTAGGTCTATGGCCAACAAAATGTCAGCGTCTCGGGGCTAGTGGCGCAATGACGTTACTGCATTGCACTGCTTGGGTAGGCCCACTGTGTGTGCAGGAGAGAAGAGGACTTGGTCAATCAGATAAGGGTTTCTTTTTGCAGGGGGTGGAATAAAGGTGCCATTATTTCTTTTGGACAAGGCACTCAGCCTTTTTAAGTGGGTAATAATACTTTCTAAGGGGGCATTATTCGATTTATTGGGGCACTCATGGCTGCATTATTATTGGTTTAGTAACCCACGCTATGCTACTAAATTGGTATCAGTTAAATGAGTCTATGTAATGAAATTGGACTGCAGGGCCTTGACGGAGTGCCACCGGCACCAGCAATATGTGTTAAAAGGGTATATAATTATAAAATTCCACAATATTCAGATTAATGGAGGATGACTTTTGGGGTTTCACAGATCTGGAGCATGAAGGCACTATATTTAGCTTTTCACTAGCAAAACGGCACTCTTGTCCACCAACTTTGCAAAGTACCATCTGGTAACACGGACACGGTGCATGGATCTTTTCAGTTTATGAAGGTTCTTAACTAGACTATAAATGGTAGGTAGGCCATTATTTACTATGGTGGGAAAGTTGTGTTGATAATGGTTATAATTTTTTGGAAGTATATTACTCAAGGTGGAGAACAGGTGGTGCGTCATCCAACAGTCCAAAAATAACAATAGGGTATAATGGGAAATCAGTAGTAACTTTCTTGAAAAATTTGTAAGGAAGTAACATGTAGAGTGATGTGGGAGATGGTCCATGTAGGAAGATGTGGGAGATGGTCAATGCATGATAATGTGGGAGATGGTCTATGCAGGATGATGTGGGAGATGGTTCATGTAGGGTGATGTGGGAGGTGGTCCATGTAAGATGGTGTGGGAGATGATCCATGTAGGATGATGTGGGAGATGGTCCATGTAGGATGATGTGGGAGATGGTCCATGTAGGATGATGTGGAAGATGGTCCATGTAGGATAATGTGGGAGAAGGTCCATGTAGGATGATGTGGGAGATGGTCCATGCTGGATGATGTGGGAGACGATCTATGTAAGATGATGTGGGAGATGGTCCATGTAAGATGATGTGGGAGATGGTCCATGTAAGATGATGTGGGAGATGGTCCATGTAAGATGATGTGGGAGATGGTTCATGTAAGATGATGTGGGAGATGGTCCAAGTGGGATGATGTGAAAGATAGTCCATGTAGGATGCTGTGAGAGATGATCCATGTAAGATCATGTGGGAGATGGTCCATGTAAGATGATGTGGTAGATGGTCCATGTAAGACGATGTGGGAGATGGTCCATGTAAGATGATGTGGGAGATGGCCCATGTAAGATGATGTGGGAGAATGATGTGGGAGATGGTCCATGTAGGATGATGTGGGAGATGGTCCATGTAGGATGATGTGGGAGATGGTCCATGTAAGACGATGTGGGAGATGGTCCATGTAAGATGATGTGGGAGATGGTCCATGTAGGATGATGTGGGAGATGGTCCATGTAGGATGATGTGGGAGATGGTCCACGTAGGATGATGTGGGAGATGGTCCATGTAAGATGATGTGGGAGATGGTCCATGTAAGATGATGTGGGAGATGGTCCATGTGGGATGAAGTGGGAGATGGTCCATGTAGGATGATGTGGGAGATGGTCCATGTAGGATGATGTGGGAGATGGTATATGCATAAGATGGACAGGAGGTCCTAAAATAGATATATATGCGATAGGTAAGGACATACGTGCCTTTAAACACAGTAGTTTCAATGAAAATTACATGACATACAGTGTGGATCCGGCAATATCATACGATTTTACAATAAAAAAAAAACAACTAAATAGTACATAAAATCGTCCTCAATGTATGAATCCCCGGCACAGCTGAAGAAATGACAGACAAGTTCTTCGAGATCGCTTTATTGCTAGACCTCGCTTGTTTATTCGGAATCAGATCATGGCCCTGACAACCATAATGTACCCAGGAAGTTGGAAATAACATTCACGTCTCACCAAGCCGAAGAAAGAGCTAAGACGTGTCATCACTTCGGGAGAAGACCAAAACGTTTGACCGAATGATTGACAGGTTGATTGCTGCAAAATGCAACCATTTAGATACAATTGAGTCTGGTAAAAGGCGCTACATGAGATATTCTGGGGGATTACGGATATTGCACTGATCTATTCTGCTACCTTTTTTTTTCCAACCAGTCATCAGATGAGAATGGAAAGAGTTCAAATTCATTGGGCTAAGAAAGTGTTTTATGGACCAATGGCTTATGATGACGCTTTTTGGTACCAGGACTGGGTACATATCTAATATATAAAGCTTAATGTGTGTGTGTGTATGTATGTATGTATGTATGTATGTGTGTATGTATGTATGTGTGTATGTATGTATGTATGTGTGTATGTATGTATGTGTGTATGTATGTATGTATGTATGTATGTATGTATGTGTGTATGTATGTATGTATGTGTGTATGTATGTATGTGTGTATGTATGTATGTATGTGTGTATGTATGTATGTGTGTATGTATGTATGTATGTATGTATGTATGTATGTGTGTATGTATGTATGTATGTGTGTATGTATGTATGTATGTATGTGTGTATGTATGTGTGTATGTATGTATGTGTGTATGTGTGTATGTATGTATGTATGTATGTATGTATGTGTGTATGTATGTATGTATGTATGTGTGTATGTATGTGTGTATGTATGTATGTATGTATGTATGTATGTGTGTATGTATGTGTGTATGTATGTATGTGTGTATGTGTGTATGTATGTATGTATGTATGTATGTATGTATGTATGTATGTATGTATGTATGTATGTATGTATGTGTGTATGTATGTATGTATGTATGTGTGTATGTCCGGGATTGGCATCTGCACCGTCGCAGCTACAGCCACAAAATTTTGCACAGTCACACGTCTGGACCCCGAGAGCGTCATAGGCTATGTTGTGAGGCGAAATTTTAACCCCGCGCGTTCCAATTCAACAAACAATTTTGCCCCTATCTACATAATGGGGAAAAAGTGAAAGGAAAAGTGTTGGAGGCAAATTGACAGCTGCCACATGTGAACAAGGGAGAATTAAAGAATGAGAGCGATGGCGCCAAAGAGTATATACCGTACAGTGGCTAAGGTGGGACCCCGACATGGGATACTCATACTCACCACAAACGGGGATATGAACACACACACAAAATGCGCCACACACTACCACGTGCTTGAACACATATACCACCCTCAGCACACACAAAACTCATCTCACAAAGATTTATCAGGCTGCCAATAACAACCAATCACAGCTCAGCTTCTATTTTGCTACAGTTAATTAATTTGAGCTGTGATTGGTTAATATAGGCAACAAAGGACATTCTCAGTATAACAAAGCTTGTGTAAGGTAATAAGATGTCAGTTAGGGTGTGTTGGTGGAAAGGCTGATGTCAGTCACATTACTTCTATGTGAGAGGATATAGAAACTGCCAGTTACAGACTATTTTTACCACAATAATGCCTCATAAGAAAAGGAATTTCATGGCACGAATGTCAGCTGATGCAAAAAGAAAAGCTGCATTACGGGCCAATGAAAAATGTGAAGACCAAGAAACAAGGCTGACACACATGAGAACAGCAGCTGCTTCCTCAAGAGCCAATGAACTTTCTGAGCAGAGGGAAGCGAGGCTTGCAGACAAGAGAATAAGAGCTGCTTCCTCAAGGGCCAATGAACTTTCTGAGGAGAGGGAAGCGAGGCTTGCAGACATGAAAACAAGAGCTGCTTCCTCAAGAGCCAATGAACTTTCTGAGGAGAGGGAAGCGAGGCTTGCAGACATGAAAACAAGAGCTGCTTCCTCAAGAGCCAATGAACTTTCTGAGGAGAGGGAAGCGAGGCTTGCAGACATGAAAACAAGAGCTGCTTCCTCAAGAGCCAATGAACTTTCTGAGGAGAGGGAAGCGAGGCTTGCAGACATGAAAACAAGAGCTGCTTCCTCAAGGGCCAATGAACTTTCTGAGGAGAGAGAAGCGAGGCTTGCAGACAAGAGAACAAGAACTGCTTCCTCAAGAGCCAATGAACTTTCTATCTATTTGTTTTGTGGTTTTTGTGTGGAGAATAAATTTTTGTTAACACATTCTATTTTGCTAACAGCAGTTATTAACCCGGGCGAAGCCGGGTAGTACAGCTAGTTTCTAATAAAATACAATATTGAAGAGGTTGGCCACCTTTGGGGACATTTTTTTCTTTATTTAAATGAATGTATTTGGCAACAAAAAAAAATTTGCAATTGTGTTTCAGTAAAAAATGTGCACCGTTTTGCTTTTTACATGATCTTTGTTTTGTTTTATACTCAACTTGATGCTCTATGGTCATAAATCTGCTTAGAACAGGTCAGAAAAAGACAGATAAAAGAGTTACAAGCTCTCCTGCCAAATGTCAGAATGGTCTCACTGACGGATTCTCAGGTAACTCATTCTGCAGCAAGTAATAGACATTGCAAAACAAAGGCACACGGTGCAATTTTTTAAAGGAAACACAATTGCAAAAATGATTTTTGGCCCAAATCACATGCATTTAAGTAAAAAAAAATTTTAAAAAAGGTAGACAACCCCTTTAAGGGAGAATCTGCTTGAAATACTTCCTCTCACATAATTGATATGAGTAAAGCAATATATTAAGGCTACCTAACTCCTTTGCTGCACCAGGTGAAGTTTTCAACCAGAAATTGATATTGACAAGAGGACCACCCGTCATCTTGACATTTGCCGAATTCATCTGGCTAATCATAATGATGTCCCCTCAAGATATAACTGCTGGTTACCAAATTTGCAAAACAAAACCATCCCAGCTTCAAACCATTAGGACACTCTATGTTTTTGATGAAGTCTTTAATAGTCATTTCTAGAACCAATAGCCAAGGACACCAAGTCAGAATTGGATCCACATGAAGATTTGCTCAAGGTATCATGCTACATCCACCAGTAACAAAAGGTCAGAGTCATAGACATATGCCAGAGTGATATAATTCAGTTCCTTTAGTTTTTTTTTTCATTTTGTAATGGCACATTAAGAATTTTACTATGTGAACAAATAAATACACCTACTGTAATATATGCAAAAAAACAGGCACACCTCCGAGGATCACCTGCAGATGAAAGAAGCCATATGTCTCCTCGGAATATGTACCATACAGTTCAAGATGGGTAACTCTTGACATCGCGAATGGGGAATAGGTGGGATTAGAAAATTATTTAGACCAAGCACACAGAAAAGACCAAGAACACAGACCAAGGATTATTTAGACCAAGGACACAGAATATTGAGAGTCACTTCGCTTTACTCGGTGGTTCAAAGTGGGTTTTACACCAGGGAAAGAAAAACATGATGAGTACAATTGGTTTGGGGGTTCCTTTGGCCCCACCAGGGTGAATAGTTATCCCTTAACTCCAAAGTAACCTCCAAATTAGGCAGGCTTTCTGATGGACCTTTGGAGATGAATCACTTCATCACAGCCTTTGGGGCCTTTGGAATGTCCTTTGGTACTCTAATGGTCCAGGCCAATCCTGATCAATGACCACACAAGAACCCTTTGTTGGTAATGAGAATTAATTCACCCTCTAATTTTCTCTGTTTAATTTTGGTTCCTCCATCATGTTTGTGGGTGGAAAAAATCATTGTGAGACCCCACATTGATCCTCAATATTCTGCGGCTACAATGGAAATCATAGTTCCGTTCTGAAAGTACATTACATTTTAGGACTGTCCTGTTAAAAACATACTAAATATGCCTAAAATGGTAAATTACGAAACTTACTAATACAGAAAAATGATCTAGGGTTCCCTGAGGGTGTCGGCGCATCATCAGTTTGTCAAGGGGATTGGCTGACTGCTCATTTCGCCAGCTAAGCCAGCCTCCTTGTTCATAAAGGTCAAAACATAAACCAGAGCGAATATATCTTCAGATTGGAGAAAATTGACCTATAGGCTGCATGTTGCATAACTTGGTGTTTAAAAGCATAATTAGGTATATATATATTTTTTAAAACCATGAAACTAAAATTCAGTATGTCCCCTCAAAAATTCTTTATAACGTTTTCTTACTTTAGACGCTGAAGCTGCAGAAGGGTTGCTTGCGTTGCTTGTCACGGCATCACTGCCAACCGTCGTAGAAGTGGTGGATGTAGGTGTGGGAAGACGGGATGGTACAATTGGTAGAGGCAGCAGTCCCGGTCTATTGTTGCCATTGACCATACTGTTGGCATTACTTGTGTTCATATGATTGCTACTTGGACTCCACTCCCACCTTTCCCATCCTCCGCAGAAATCCCTCTCGAACCTACTGTGCCGCGACATCCTGGAACGTAAACTTTCACGCAGGGCAGCTTTCCTCCCCTTTTCCAATTCTTCTGTTACCAAGAAGAGCTGAAACAATGAACAAAAAAAAAAAAAGAAGAAATGAAATATTACAAAAAAAAAGGATGAAATTCCTAGAATCTCATAAATGAGAAACATTATTTATAGGAGACTTCTATGTGATAATTGATGTGAAATCTCAGCAAGCCCACTGAGTATAATGAGCACAAAAAAAAATTATTTCTCCTAGCGTATAACAGCATAATTATTAGCAATGAAAGTTCATTCTTTGAAAATCAAAAAAATAAAAAAGTTGAGAACAGAACTTGGAACGGCTCCTGCTGTTTTCATTTAGAAAGTAATAAATCCTAAACCAATTTCTATTCGCCTGCCTTTCATCATGGAATTGTAAACCACTAGATAAACCGCGTTGCTGTATCGGGAGACAAAAGACCCGGTGATTAGGACCTGGTTAAATTTAGTCAATACAATTACTGAATGGATTGTGTTTCTTGTCATATATGGAGGGGGCATTAAACCCGCTCAATTAAGGTATCAATGTGAAGTGGCCATTAGCTGCATGTATACAACAGTACATACATCAATCGCTCAGAAAAAAAATTATAAGAGTATCCGTCAAGAAAGGTGAAAATTGATAACATTTTCCAATTTTTCCAATTTTTCAAATTTTCCAATCTCACTTTTAACAGGCGCTTCTTTGATTTGCTTCTGGTAAACAATATTTAATAAAAATGATTTTTTGCACTTTATTTTTATGACTTTCAACGAATTCCTGAACGTTAACAGGACTGCCAGAACGTTCACACGAGAAAATACAATTTCATTTCAGCTATACTGTCATGGGAACTCAATGGAAAACATGATTGTGTTTACCAAGAAGCAAATCTATAGATGACATCAGAATATTTTCAGCTACACAAAAAAAAAATAAAAAATTAAGTTCCTGGATTGAACAGATAGGAAGGATTTTACTTTCCTCCCAGGGACTGAGTTCTCAAAGACTGAAAAGAGGCAAAAAGTGTAAGTAAGCCAGAACACAATAATAAAACAAGAAAATAAATCAACCAAGCCATAGGATATTTCCATATAAATCAGCCATTCCGTTATGACCACTGACGGATGAAGTAGATAATATTGTCTTGTGACCGTGATGCCTGTCAATCACGTAACATAAGCATATACTGTAGTCAGCTCTTTAAGTTGATATGTTGGAAGCGAGAAAAATGGGCAAGTGTAAGGATCTGAGTGACCTTGACTTGGGTTATACGACTAGGTCAGAGCATCACAAAATCAGTAGGTCTTGTGGGGTACTAAGCTGTGCCTAGCACCTACAAAAGTGAAGGGACAACCAGTGCACCGGCAACGAGTTCACGAATGGCCAAGACTCATTGCTGAGTGTAGGAAGAGAAGTTTAGCCAGTCTGGTTCAATCACACAGAAGAGCGACTGAAGCAAGAATTGCTAAAAACTTTACTGCTGGCTATGATAAAAAAAGTATCAAGACATGAGGAACATCACAGCTTGTTACGAATGGGACCGCATAGACACAAACCGTACCTAATGCTCATGCTGTGTGACCACTGTCCAACAATGCCTACAAGGGGCATGTGAGTAATGGACCATAGTGAAATGGAAGAAGGTGACCCGGTGTAATAAATCATAATGTGAACACCCAGGCGCGTGTAGGTCACTTCCCAGGTGAAGAGATGGCACAAGGATGATCTATGAGAAGAAGACAAGCCGGTGAAGATAGTGTGATGGGGAAGGGAAAGCTCTACTGGGAAACTTTAGGTCCCAACATCATATAGATGTCACAGCTAAAGAACCCAGTTCTGTAACTTGAACTTATGGGCCCCATAAATCTTCCACAGGGCCCCCAACTATCATGGGCCTTTGTTAGCGTGGGCTTATTAGGGTTGGACCTTCTAGGTCTGCTGCATTTCAAAAACTGTTCAGAAATGGTCTGAGAAACAAAGAGATCAGGGTGGTGACTTGTCTCCAAATTATCCAGACCTCAATTACCTTTAGGATCTGTTGGCATTGACTTAATAGGGTTGGACCTTCTACAGTACGTCTGCAGCATTTGCAAAAACTGTTCAGAAATGATCTGAGAAACAAAGAGATCAGGGTGGTGACATATCTCCAAATTACCCAGAACTCACAACACCTTTGGGATGTGCTGGAAAATAAGTCTGATAAATGGAGGCCTCACCGAACAATGCACAGGATGGGTTGTCCAAGCTTAGGGTTCAAGTCTAAAGTCACCCTATGTGGCTGCAGACTTGTGAATCCTCACAGCGAGTGCACTGCAGGCTGTCAGGATTCTCCAATGCTGCCGCTGAGAGTGAGCGGGCGCATGACTTCAAGTATGTGATCTGCATACATGTGGTCACATGCCAACTAGAAGTGCTTAGCCTCACTCAATACAAGATGACTTGTGGCTGAAAGGGTGCAAATTGCATAATTAGTCACATGACTGCCCGTTCCTGGTGCTGGCATAGAAAATCCCGACAGTGTGCACTGTGTGCGCAAGTCTGCAGTCACATAGAGTGACTTCAGACTTGAACCTCAAGCCTGGACAACCATTTTAAAGTATATGCTGCTAATATTTTTGTGCTATGAAGGGTCCAAGTTGATTTTGCGGCACATATATGGTGTTTTTTTATGGTATATATTTTGGAAGAGGAAATACAGACAGGAGGGGAGAGGAGGGGATGTGGCTGCAGTTTCTATCTACTTTAGTGTGTAACAGCATGCTGTGAGAGGGGAGGAAGAGCAGATAGTCCTTTCTACAAGCATGGATTGAACAGATATCCATGCACACTAAATCTACTACACACTGGTGATAAGGAGGGCCTGTAATTTTCTGGGAAAATGCATAGGAGAAAAAAACAATAAAAAAAATCTTTATTTTTTCCTCTTTTTTTTTAAATGCCTAATTTTTAGGAGTAAAAAAAAAATAGAAAAAAAATATTCAAAGCTTTTACAGGAGACAAGATAGTCATTTTTACTTGTGCAGAAACAGAACAGATGTCTCCTTCTCATATTGTACACATAGATGAAGGTATTGCTGGGATTTCTGACACTCTTTAAATACCATAATGTGAGTTTAAGCCCCCAGGTACAATTCATCAGAACTAATTTCCTCTCTTTATGGCACAAATCGGCAAAACCTAAATTGTAGTCCAATCAGCATCAGAGAATTACATCTGAAGGAACGCAGCGAATGACAAATTGTATCCGGCGCTGCCATCCCCACCGCAGTTAGGAGGCTCGTAAAAGCGCGATTTTACGTAAAGTGCCAGCAGACCTATTACTATTTATGGCAAAAATACTGCAAATTCATAAAGGAAAGATTTTCATGGGTTCCCGTCCTTGCAGCAGGTTGTGTAATGAAATTGTAACGCCGTTCAATAAGCTTTTCTTTTTTTTGATTGTAATGTTTTCTAATGGTAAATGAACTGTAAGGGGAAACAAAATGTTATCTGTAAATTGAAATACACAGGAATGAATAATGTGCGGCCGCAGATAATCTGTCCCATTGTCTATTTATATCACATATTTTGTGGGAGGCAGAAGTCTTTACATGAACATATGTATGAGATGATAAAAACAAAAGCCGATGTTCCAGAATATGCTGTCATTATTTGTCATTACACTGGAACCACAATCCTGGCATAAATACACAGAGAGACCTGAGATAGAGAGACAGATAGAGAGACGTGAGATAGAGAGACAGACAGATAGAGAGACGTGAGATAGAGAGACAGACAGATAGAGAGACGTGAGATAGAGAGACAGACAGATAGAGAGACGTGAGATAGAGAGACAGACAGAGAGACAGAAAGAGAGACGTGAGATAGAGAGAGAGAGACAGATAGAGAGACGTGAGATAGAGAGACGTGAGATAGAGAGACGTGAGATAGAGAGACGTGAGATAGAGAGATGTGAAATTGAGAGAGAGAGACAGATAGAGAGATGTGAGATAGAGAGATAGATAGAGAGACAGATAGAGAGACGTGAGATAGAGAGACAGATAGAGAGACGTGAGATAGAGAGACAGATAGAGAGACGTGAGATAGAGAGAGAGACATAGATAGAGATAGAGAGACGTGAGAGAGAGATGTGAGATAGATAGAGAGACGTGAGATAGAGAGAGAGAGAGACGTGAGATAGAGAGACAGAAAGACAGATAGAGAGACGTGAGATAGAGAGAGAGACGTGAGATAGAGACATAGATAGAGAGACATAGATAGAGATAGAGAGACGTGAGATAGAGAGAGACATGAGATAGAGACAGATAGAGAGACGTGAGATAGAGAGAGACGTGAGATAGAGAGACATAGATAGACATAGATAGAGATAGAAAGACGTGAGATAGAGAGAGAGAGAAGTGAGAAAGAGAGACGTGAGATAGAGAGACATAGATAGAGAGACATAGATAGAGAGAGAGACATGAGATAGAGAAACATGAGATAGGGAGAAGTGAGATAGAGAGATAGAGACGTGAGATAGAGAGACATAGATAGAGAGATAGACACGTGAGATTGAGAGAAGTGAGATAGAGAGATAGAGAGACGTGAGATAGAGAGACGTAAGATAGAGAGACGTGAGATAGAGAGATAGAGAGACGTGAGCTAGAGAGAAAGAGAGAAGTGAGATAGACGTGAGAGAGACATGAGATAGGGAGAAGTGAGATAGAGAGATGTGAGATAGAGAGACGTGAGATAGAGAGAGAGATGTGAAATAGAGAGACGTGAGATAGAGAGACGTGAGATAGTGAGATAGAGAAGTGAGCTAGAGAGACATAGTTAGAGAGACGTGAGATAGAGAGATGTGAGATAGAGAGACGTGAGTTAGAGACATAGAGAGATAGAGAGACACGAGATAAATAGAGAGACGTGAGATAGAGAGACATAGAGAGATAGAGAGACGTGAGATAGATAGAGAGACGTGAGATAAGACGTGAGATAAAGAGATAGAGAGACGTGAGATAGAGATGTGAGATAGACATCGAGAGATAGACAGATAGAGAGACAGATAGAGAGACATAGAGAGATAGAGAGACGTGAGATAGATAGAGACGTGAGATAGAGAGACGTGAGATAAAGAGATAGAGAGACGTGAGATAGAGAGACGTGAGATAAAGAGATAGAGAGACGTGAGATAGAGAGACGTGAGATAAATAGAGATGTGAGATAGAGAGACATCGAGAGATAGACAGATAGAGAGCCAGAGAGACAGATAGATAGAGAGACATAGAGAGATAGAGACGTGAGATCGAGAGACGTGGCATAGATAGACGTGAGATAGATAGACATGAGATAGATAGAAAGACGTGAGATAGAGAGACATGAATAGACGTGAGATAAAGAGACGTGAGATAGAGAGACGTGAGATGGAGACACATAGAGAAATAGAGAGACGTGAGAGAGATAGACAGATAGAGAGACAGATAGATAAAGAGACATAGAGAGATAGAGACGTGAGATAGAGAGACGTGAGATAAATAGAGATGTGAGATAGAGAGACATCGAGAGATAGACAGATAGAGAGCCAGAGAGACAGATAGATAGAGAGACATAGAGAGATAGAGACGTGAGATCGAGAGACGTGGCATAGATAGACGTGAGATAGATAGACATGAGATAGATAGAGAGACGTGAGATAGAGAGACATGAATAGACGTGAGATAAAGAGACGTGAGATAGAGAGACGTGAGATAGAGACACATAGAGAAATAGAGAGACGTGAGAGAGATAGACAGATAGAGAGACAGATAGATAAAGAGACAGAGAGATAGAGACGTGAGATAGAGAGACGTGAGATAGATAGAGAGACGTGAGATAGAGAGACGTGAGATAGAGAGATAGAGGGACGTGACATAGATAGAGAGACATGAGATAGAGAGGCATGAGAGAGAGATAGAGAGACATGAGATTGAGAGACATGAGAGAGGGAGATAGAGAGACAGATAGAGGAATATAGCTGGAGAAGTGAGATAGAGAGACGTGGGATAGAGAGATAGAGAGACGTGAGATAGAGACGTGAGATAGAGAGACGTGAGATAGAGAGACGTGAGATAGAGAGATAGAGAGACATAGATAGAGACGTGAGATAGAGAGACAGAGAGATAGAGAAGTGAGATAGAGACGTGAGATAGAGAAATAGAGAGACGTGAGATAGAGAGATGTGATATAGACATAGAGAGAGACATAGATAGAAAGATAGACATAGAGAGAAGTGAGATAGAGACGTGAGATAGAGACGTGAGATACAGAGACGAGAGATAGACATAGAGAGATAGAGAGACATAGATAGAGACATAGAGAGACGTGAGATAGAGAGATAGAGAGACGCGAGAGAGAAATAGAGAGACGTGAGATAGAGAGAGACATAGATAGAGATACATGACAGAGAGACATGAGATAGATAATAGACAGAGAGATGTGAGACAGCGAGACACAGAGAGATAGAGAGATAGATAATAGATAGACAGAGAGATGTGAGATTGATAGAGAGAGATAGGATAGATAGAGATAGAGAGACAGATATTGAGCTAGAGAGACAGATAATAGACAGAGAGACACATAGAAGGATAGATAGAGACAGAGACAGATAATAGAGATGTGAGATTGATAGATGCATAGAAGGATAGATAGATAGACAGATAAAGAGATAGAGAGACATAGAGATAGAGACAGATAATAGATCAACAGAGAGCTGTGAGATTGATAGAGAGATAGATCGAAAGACATAGAGACATAGACAGAGCCATAGAGAGACAGAGAGATAGAGAGACATAGAGACAGATAATAGATAGACAGAGACATGAGACCGATAGAGATAGAGAGACATGAGATAGATAGATAATAGATAGACAGAGACATGAGACCGATAGAGATAGAGAGACATGAGATAGATAGATAATAGATAGACAGAGACATGAGACCGATAGAGATAGAGAGACATGAGATAGATAGATAATAGATAGAGACATGAGATAGATAGATAATATAGACAGAGACATGAGATAGAGAGACAGATAGACAGATTGAGAGTAAGATAAATAAGACGAAACCACCATGCAGAGAGGGAGAAAAGGTGAGCTGTGACATCACCTATTGTGAATGGTGGATCCTGTGTTATCTACTGTATATAGAGGTGTTATCAGTCATAGTACAGGAGGAGGAGGTGAGCTGTGATATCACCTATTGTGAATGGTGGATCCTGTGTTATCTACTGTATATAGAGGTGTTATCAGTCATAGTACAGGAGGAGGAGGTGAGCTGTGATATCACCTATTGTGAATGGTGGATCCTGTGTTATCTACAGTATATAGAGGTGTTATCAGAAATTATACAAGGAGGCAAAGCTGAAGCACAGCAACCCAATGGATTGATACTATCAAGATAACGGTGGAGAAGAAGACCCTGGTGGAATTATCTAGACTTGCACACCATGGTCTATCTTCCTAAAAGAGCGTTCATCCATCAAGTTGCCATGGCTCGAAATCGAGCCAAAGGCCATTAAAACAAAATGCATATAAAAATATTAAACAACAAGGCAAAGAGGAAGACCAGCAACCCAATGGCTTGATACTATCAAGATAATGGTGGAGAAGACCCTGGTGGACCTATCTAGGCTGGCACAGGATCGATCTTCATCCATCAAGTCGCCATGGCTCGAGATCGAGCTGAAGGCCATTAAAACAAAATAAACATAAAAATATTATACAACGAGGCAAAGTGGAAGACCAGGAACCTGATGGCTTAATACTATCAAGATAATGGTGGAGAAGACCCTAGTGGACCTATCTAGGCTTGCACAAGATCGATCTTCCTACAGAGCATTCATTCATCAAATTGCCATGTCACGAGACAGAGCTGAAAGCTATTAAAAAAAATAAAAAATTATACAACAGACTACAATACTACATGAAGGAAGTTCAAGTCCCCTAAAGAAAATGTTAACATTATGTTTAAAAAAAATCATGAAAATAACTCCCAAAGATATAAAAGTTTAAATCACTTCCTTTCATCATAACAAAAGTAGAAAAAGCTAAACTATAACAAAAAAATGACATGTACTGGTTGAAATTAATAAAATATTAAAATATGTATCCCATAGAGTGAATGCAAAAATGGTAAAAAAAATGAAAATGTCAAAATCACATCACCATCCAAGGGGATCAGAAACTCATATCAACCCAAAAATGGTACCAATAAAAACCACAGCTCTCCCCTCCAAAAACAAGTCCTCATACAATGCTATCAACGAAAAATAAAGACATGGCTCTCAGAATATGTCGAAAGAGGACAATTTTTTTTAAAGTAGTAAAGAAAAAAATATATATATTAATTTGGTATCACCCTAATTATACTGACCCATCAAACAAAGTCATAGATTAGTTTTATCACAAAGTGAATGTTTAAAAAAAAAAAAAAACCTCTGCCATTATTGCTGTTTTTTTTTCCAATATCACTCCACTTGGATTTTTTTTCAAGCTTTTCAGTTCTTTAGATTGTAAAATGAAGGTTGTCCTTCAAAAAAAAAAACAAATTGTCTTTTCCACAGAAAAAAAAAAGTTTTGGCTTTTAGAAAGCAAGGAGGAAAAAAATGAAAAAGAAATGGCTGAATCTCAAAGGGGTTAAAAATCTGTATTTTGTGGTTCCCGGGGTTCTCTTCTTCTTCTTCTTATTATTATTTTAAATTTATGAAGACCTGAAACATAATTCAACCTTGTGATTTTATAACATTATTTATTTCCAGACACTAGAATGTTGCAGGAACAGGTATATGGGAGAAAAGGAAATAAAGATGAACTATTATTCAGGATATAATAGGAAGAGGTGCACTTGACAGAAGGAAGAAGGAGATACGGTCTTCTCTACGTTTTGCCATATGTTATACTGTTTTTCATCTTTTTATCTGAGAAAATATAGCTGGAGTATAAATATTGTGTGTAAATATGCCACCGCTCCGCTACATGGTGGCACAGATCCTAGTTATCGGCATATCCACATCCCACAGCACATCAGACGGTGCACAGGTTTCCTGCACGGTTAATTAGGGAGAATTATTACATGTTCAAGTCGCAGGATGGCGCAAAAAATGGGAAATCCCCATCACGAACAAGAAGAACAAGAAACTGTCTTTATCTATGTTCTGTACTATGTGCCATCACCACCTTGGGTAGAATGGCTTGAACTTTCGAAGCATTAAAAAAACTTTACAACACCCCTTGCCACTTTGGAAAAGCCTTGCTCTATCCTCCTTCACTCCAAAGGAAGATATCCATTCCAGTGCTCCAAAAAGGGAACCTACTGTCAGAGAATGACTTAAATCAAGTTTTTCTTTTAAATTATTTTGTTTTCTTTTTTGTTTCAGCAATGTTTTCTTCCCATATCACAATCTGTATAGAAAAAAAAATAGAAATCTTGCAATTTTTACACTGGCCACAGGGGGGCTTTTTTCTTACACTCTAACTTCCTGTTGTGTCAGGAAACAACACGTGTACATAACAATGGTTATACTCTTGACCCTTGGTGGATTCTTTGTTATCAGCTGTGTACAGAGGTGTTACCTGTCATTGTAATCCTGCCTGTGATGATAATGAGCTTGCTGGAAACTCTTCCTGAAAGAACAGGAAGTTAGAGTGTAAAAAAAAGTCCCTAGTAGCCAGTATAAAAATTACAAGATAACTGATTTGGTTTTTTTTTAAATAAAGATAATAATATGAAAAAAAAAACAATGGTAATTTTATTTCTAAAGAAAATTTCCTTTAAGAAATACAGGGTCATGTCAATCATCCTTGAGTCATATGCTGCCCATGTGACTAACACAAAAAAACCCTGTGTCTTTAAAGGGAATTTGTCAGCAGGTTTTTGCTATGTAATCTAAGAGCAGCATGATGTAGGGGCAGAGAGCCTGAGTCCAGAGGTGTGTGACTTGCTGTCCTTTTAATACAATCCCTGTTTTCTCTGCTGCAAATCTAGCAGTGCTCAGAATGCTGAGCTGAGTACAACCCAGCCCACACCACTGATTGGCAGCTTCTTGTGTATAAATGCCAATCAGTGGTGAGGGCATGGTTACACAGAGCAGTTGACTAGTAGGCCCGAAACACCTAGTCCAGTAGTGATAATCTCCTGCTGATAAAACAATGATTGTATTGAAACAGGCCCAGCAAGTGATACATCGCTGGATTCAGAGTCTCAGCCCCTACATCATTCTGCTCTCAGATCATAAGGCAAAAACCTGCTGACAGCCTCCCTTTAAGAACACTGGCTACTTTCATGTTTATGGATGAAGTAGTAAGTGGCAGAAAGGAGAACTTCTAGAAACAAGTGGTGGAGAGGAGGCATTCTTGTCTCTCTTATGGCACCCCAATGAATTCTCAGTATTCACCTGCTACCTCAGTCTTCTCATAAAAGAGACTGGAGAACACGACCCTGCACATTCACTCTTGAACGACCCTCAGCGGACGAGAGTGTTGGTTCATTGTTGTCTGTTGTATCTGGTGGCCAAAGGGTTCCAAATATTCGTACCAAGTTGGGTTGGAGGAACTTTTTCATTTCGTTTCGCCTCCTTTTATTCTCTTTAATGGTTCAAACTCAAAAACTTTCTTGTTGTTGCCTATTTTATTGAGGCTGAAGGTTGTCCATTAGGCACCAAGTAGTTTTGGAGATGCTTTGTTTTTGGTTTGGCCTCTTTGGATTCTTGTTTTAGTAGTTGAGCTTGGTGAGGGACTCAATAGGACAGTGGAGCTGTATTGGCATGCTGGTGGTTGGCTTTAGTAGCCGTACTTGCAAAGGCCACATCCTTATATCTACAATGGATACTTAATTTATCACATATCGATAGGATATACCATAAATGTCCATTAGATGCCTGCATATGTCTCAAGAAAGGGGCACTGGCTAATGCTGCGTGCATGCGCTGCTCTCCAGATTTATTCCTAAGGGAGCTCTGAACATTGCCTTGAGGTCATGTGCGGGAATTCTCATTGCTCCCATAGACATTAATAAAGAGTTATACATGGGCAGCCACCTCTCCAAGTTATGAGAATAAGAACCGAAGTCAAGTTCTCAAGATTGATGTGTGCATCTATGGAACAGTTATGGTACCGTACATCCTACTGATTTATGCCATAAGTGTCCCAGATGGGACAACCCCTTTAAGATGAGGATGACACAGTAAGGCTTTTACCGTCTAACATTAAATATTACCAGTATAAACATTTAAGTGAAAAGCAAAAGTATATTGAGTGATTACACGCGTGAAAGAACACAGTAAATTGATTTTTACGGTATGTTCCAAAGACTGAATGTTACTTAAAAAATAGAAATGTGGGGCTTTTGTATTTCTAGAGAGAACAGATAAGCTAAATATTTAACCCCTTTTGATCCCATACATTATCTTAGCCTAGGAGCCCATTTATATGCACAGTGACAAGTACTGAGATGGAAAAACAACCTGATGATGGTTTTTGAAAAGGATCCACCATTTATAAAAAAAAATAAAAATAAAAATTCTGCTACATAGTCAATTGTGGATATGATTTAAAATATTGTGTGTAATCAGCATAGTTTTTTCCTCTGTAAATATTCATCTTCTCCCTTCTGTCTGTGCTCTATGTGTGGAGTTGGAGAACTGTGCTATATAATCTGACTGATCAGCTGCTCTCTCCCCCCTCTCACAGCATTTTTCTAATTCACAGTCTGAGTTGCAGAGACTGCAGCACCATCCCCTTCCTCCTGCCTCCCACTTCTCTCCTTGTGAGAATTCATTCCTTTTTTAGTGTAGACTCATTTTCATCCTTTTCTATTATAAGTTTAAAAGTTATTATTAAACTCAACAAATAGTATAGAAAAAGCCTTGAGCATTTCTATTCTATCATCGGCTATCAAGGAAAGTTACATTTGTTGGAGCGGCGTCCAAAATTTGATTTGTAGGACACCGTGATTAGGTTATGAAGGAGGTTTCAAAAACAGGGATCTTTAGGAGCGTACAGCTCCCTTGACTTCCGGAATTTTTCTTGCCGGAAGGAGGTATGCTCCTGAAGATTGACAGTTCATATCAGTGGCACGACTGCAACACTGGCCTGAATTGTGCGCTCTGCAATGCTGCAAGTAAAGGCTTCAAGGCTTCTTTGTGTTAAGCTCACTAGGTGAGGTGGATCCTCAAAGCCCAATATCCGGGTAAGCAGACGGGCCACAGGCGTCGGTGCAGCAGGCGGTTGAGGCACAAGGGAAACAGGTAGCAGAGGTATGCGATATTGCAGAAAGGAGTCCTGAAACAGGTGGCAGAGATCCTGGAGAAAGCAGTTAGGTACCAAAGGTCCTGGCAACTGAAGACAGGTTAGGAGAGGTCCTGGAAGCCGTAGGCAGACAGGAGACCAGAAACAGGTAGCAGAGGTCCTGGAAAAACGGGAACAAGTAGCAGAGGTCCTGGAAGCTGCAGGTGGACAGAAGACATTCTGGAAGCCTCAGGAGGACATGTAGCAAAGGTCCTTGAAGACTGGGAACATGTAGCAGGGGTCCTAGAAACCGCAGGCAGATAGGAGACATCCTAGAAGCCGCAGGTGGACACGTAGCAGAGGTCCTGGAAGATCAGGAACAGATAGCAGAGGTTCTGGAAGCCGCAGGTGAGCAGGAGAAGTCCTGGAAGCCGCAGGTGGGCAGGAGAAGTCTTGGAAGCCACAGGCAGACACATAGCAGAGGTCCTGGAAGACTTGGAACAGAAAGCAGAGGTCCGGGAAGACCGGAAAAAGGTAGCAAAGGTACTGAAAGACAGGGAACAAGTAGCAGAGGTCCTGGAAAACAGGGAACAGGTAGCAGAGATCCTGGAAGACCAGGAAAAGATAGCAGAAGTCCTGGAAGACCAGAAGAGGTAGCAGAGGTCCTGGAAAACTAGGAATGGGTAGCAGACAGAACTCCGGAGCAATTAGAAAGCTTTAATACTGTCTTGGTAAGCCTTATATAGGCCCAGGCAGATGCCGTTCCATCTGCAAATCCCGACATGGAGCACAACACAGTTCAGCAGACCGGGGTGAGGGTAGCAAAGCCCATCTCCGGGACAGGTGCATAATAGTTTGCCTCTCTAGCATCAGACATGCACAGGGGCACTGAACTTGGCTTGATTCAGACTTCTTCAGAGCAATATTTACAAGCTGAATAGCAAAGAACTTGTAAGCGCTGCACTCCTTGTCCATCTCTGAATCTCTGACAGGTTACCGGCCACTGCTGTGGTATATGCAATGAGTTGTAAACAAGAGAATTAAAAATTCTTCCATTCTTGATAATGGAGTAGATTTTTTAAAAAAGGTAAATTACAAAATACTTGTTTTTTTTCAAGCACTTTGCAATTTTACCTATTTATAATTATAAGAAAACTTATATAATGTTTTTTGAGATTCTGCTGAGAGTTACTGCTGGAGAGGGGAGAAGGAGCTGATTCATTCATAGTGTATTATGAATATATTCATTTAAAATTGTCTCAGTAGTATTTTAAATTTATAGTTCAGAGCCATAAGGGAAAATAACCTTATAATGTAAGAAAACCAGATTGCTAAAATACCGAGCAAATTGTTGCCTCGTAAGATTCCAACCCAACTCCCCAGAATTGCGAGATGGTGATTCTGACAATGAATCCATTATGTTTTAACCAATGAAAATATGCATTATCAGGCCTTTATCAGTCATCTAGTGATGGGGTAAGTAAAAGCAAGAAAAAGTAACAAAAATAACAATGATAAAGGAGGATGGAAAAGGGTTTGTTTGTCAGGATAGTTTATGCATTAACCTATTTTCCAGCCCAGCTGCTTATTTATTTACTTCCTTTGCTTTAGGTTTATGTGGCGAAACTCACGACTGCCAGGAGCTATGGTTGGAATCCATAAATTGTGGAAGTGTCAGCCATGTTTCAAGGCCCCAGACGTATGTCTTTGTATTTCTTATATTTTGTCAAGGAAACTCAGGGAAAGTGAATGATGTGCGTGCAGAACTGTTCCTCATAACGGGGAATATATTTTCATCTGGAAAATATATCCTTCATCTGTAGGTTTGTTTTTTATTTTAACTCCACAAAGTAACACGATTAATGTACAATTAACATTTATTAATCTTAACATTACAGAAAAATATTACACTACCTGGGAATGGGATAACAAAGGTAATACTGTTTTATCATCAAGAGATTATCACTAGAGGACTAGTTGTCTCGTGCCATTTAGTCCTCCTGCTCTGTGTAACTCCGCCCCCAACCACCGATTGGCAGTTTTCTGCTGCCAACCTGCCAATCAGTGGTGTGGGGGCGGGGTTATACAGAGCTCAGCATTCATAGAACTGCCAGATTTGCAACAAATTAAAGTGATTTTTATCAAAACTACAGCAAGCAGCCAAGTAAGTCACACATTGTTGGAATCATTGTCTCTGCCCTTACATCATGTTGCTCTCAGATGACATAGCAAAAATTGAGTGATAGATTTCCTTTGAAGAGAAGCTGTCACTAGGTCAAAAGTGGCCATTTTTTGCCTTTAATGTATTCCAGGTGCTCCTCTGAGAATTCTGCTTTTTATTTTTTGTAAATCCGCCATACTGTTCCAGAAATATGGGCCTTATTATTTATTGCTATTTTTTATATTTTACCAAAGGGGAGTGGCTTAAAGGGTAATAATACAGAGAAATCTAAAGCCACGCTCCTGAGGAACCCTGTGAGCCACAATCTCTTAGTAAAGACCATAAAAATTAGTACTCAATAAAAAGCTGATATCTCTGGAGACATATGGCGGATTTAAAAAAAAAATTAAAGAAAGAACAGAATATTCAGAGGAGCAGCGGGAATTAAAGGAGTGCAAAAACTGCCCACTTTCCATCTGGTGACAGGTCCTCTTTAACTAATCCTGTCTCTTCTGATCCGATAATGTGATCACAGATCGGGAACCCAAAAAAAACCCTGTTTCTCAAATTTCAGAAAAAAATTAAGAATATTTTTGTGCTTTTTTTTCTACATTTTTTTCACCTCCCAAGAACTATTACGAACATAACTTGTTCTGAAGTCACCCTGTTATTAGCTTTAGCGGTCCTTTAAATAACAGGGCAGGTCACGCAGTCAGAGATAACCAATTTCGAAGCTATTTCAAGGTATTGATCATGCATTTGACAGCATTTTATTGCAGTTTCTTTATGATTTTGTGTTTCCATTTTAGTTCATTGATTGTTTGGTTTCTCTTGTATTCTTCTTTGTTGCGCAACTTGCATAAAATCATTAAACAAAACAAGATGAAGAACGTATTAGTTGTCCCTCAGTTTATTCAGAAACAGATATAAATAACCCCTTCCCACACAGAAGGCTAAGATGAGTGCAGTAAATGTATAAAAACCCGCACTCTTGCGAGCAGAAGAAATGGTTGCAAATGACAGCGTTTGAGCTGACAGCCAAGCCTTGCACAAATAGCTATTTACAGTGTTGTCTTTTATCGAAAACCCCTGTACATATGCTTTATTACAACGTATGGAGGTCCAAGAATGTGGAGCCACTAAGATCTGAGCCTCCATGTAATACCCCATTTCTCCTGTAGGTGGAGCTGTAGAAAAATAAGCTGTTTTCCATGATTAGTGGTAGTGAAACCAGTGGTGATCAACTGATCGACGCGGCAGTAGCAAACAACTGCTGTGATTAATCCTGATTGCTGCACGTATCACGTGCTGATTACTTTATACCCCAGTAGTCAGCTCCGGCATTAATATGAAAAACAAAATATAACATTTAAAATACCTTTAATTTACCTTATTTTTTCAAGTGATTTAAAGCAATTAGGATAACGATTACAGATAATTATGATTTCAGTTTATAAAATGAATAAAATAATAACTGTGAAATCTATTTATATAACAACATAAATATTGGAATAATGCTTGGAAAATAGATGTAAAAAAATAAATTAAATATATATATATCCATTATATATATCCACACATATATATGCCCAGCATACATTTACAGTGCCTACAAGTAGTATTCAACCCCCTGCAGATTTAGCTGGTTGACACATGCGGAATTAACTTGGCATTGTGACATTTGTACTGTAGATCAGCCTGGAAGTGGGAAATGCACTGCAGCAAATTTTGTTTTTGTTTATTTATTTATTTATTTTTTAAAACGTTAAAAGTTAATTCAGAGTGTCATTTATTATTCAACCCCTCAAACCATAAGAATTCTGTTTGGTCCCCCTAAAGTATTAAGAAGTACTTCAGGCACCAAGAATAATGAGCTTCACATGTGTGGATTAAAGATCTCTTTTGCCAGCCTTTTCTGACTATTTAAGACCCTCCCCAAACTTGTGAACAGCACTCAGACATGGTCAACATGGGAAAGACAAAGGAGCATTCCAAGGCCATCAGAGACAAGATCGTGGAGGGTCACAAGGCTGGCAAGGGGTACAAAACCCTTTCCAAGGAGTTGGGCCAACCTGTCTCCACTGTTGGGAGCATCATCCGTAAGTGGAAGGCTTATGGAACTACTGTTAGCCTTCCACAGCCTGGACAGCCTTTGAAAGTGTCCTCCCGTGCCGAGGCCAGGCTTGTCCGAAGAGTCAAGGCTAACCCAAGGACAACAAGGAAGGAGCTCCGGGAAGATCTCATGGCAGTGGGGACATTGGTTTCAGTCAATACCATAAGTAACGTACTCCACCGCAATGGTCTCCGTTCCAGACGAGCCCGTAAGGTACCTTTACTTTCAAAGCGTCATGTCAAGGTTCGTCTACAGATTGCTCATGATCACTTGGAGGACTCTGAGACAGACTGGTTCAAGGTTCTATGGTCTGATGAGACCAAGATCGAGATCTTTGGTGCCAACCACACATGTGACGTTTGGAGACTGGATGGCACTGCATACGACCCCAAGAATACCATCCCTACAGTCAAGCATGGTGGTGGCAGCATCATGCTGTGGGGCTGTTTCTCAGTCAAGGGGCCTGGCCATCTGGTCCGCATCCATGGGAAGATTGATAGCACGGCCTACCTGGAGATTTTGGCCAAGAACCTCCGCTCCTCCATCAAGGATCTTAAGATGGGTCGTAATTTCATCTTCCAACAAGACAACGACCCAAAGCACACAGCCAAGAAAACCAAGGCCTGGTTCAAGAGGGAAAAAGTCAAGGTGTTGGAGTGGCCTAGTCAGTCTCCTGACCTTAACCCAATTGAAAACTTGTGGAAGGAGCTCAAGAATAAAGTCCACATGAGACACCCAAAGAACCTAGATAACTTGGAGAAGATCTGCATGGAGGAGTGGGCCAAGATAACTCCACAGACCTGTGCCGGCCTGATCAGGTCTTATAAAAGACGATTATTAGCTGTAATTGCAAACAAGGGTTATTCCACAAAATATTAAACATAGGGGTTGTATAATAATTGACCCACACTTTTATGTTTAAAATTTAATAAAATTCAACTGAGCAACATAACTTTTTGGTTTGTAAGATTTATGCTTCTGTTCATAAAACCTACTCTCGTTTGCAGTTTGAAGGCTCTAACTTATTTGCATCTTATCAAACCAGCTAAATCTGCAGGGGGTTGAATACTACTTGTAGGCACTGTATGTATATATATATATATATATATACACACACACACACACACATATATATACACAGTACAGACCAAAAGTTTGGACACACCTTCTCATTTAAAGATTTTCTGTATTTTCATGACTATGAAAATTGTACATTCACACTGAAGGCATCAAAACTATGAATTAACACATGTGGAATTATATACCGCATTTTTTGGACAATAAGACGCACTTTTTTTCCCCCAAATTTGGGAGGAAAATGGGGGGTGCGTCTTATGGTCCGAACGCAACTTACCGGTGGTGGTGGAGCGGGATCGCAGGGCGGCGGCGGAAGAAGAGTTGAGGTGGGCCGGTATCTGGCTGGGGGTCGGGCCTGGCCGGGTACAGGGGCCGGTGTATTGCTGTAAGCGCAGTTTGCAGAGCAGAGTCAGCGGCTTCCGGTGGCCGCGGCCATGTTCCTGAAGCTGTGCTCTACAGGAAAATGGCCGTCGACTCGGCAGAGCGCATGCGCCGGTGGCCATTTTTCTGTAGAGCACAGCTTCAGGAACATGGCCGCAACCACCAGAAGCCGCTGACTCTGCTCTGCAAACTGCGCTCACAGCAATACACCGACCCCGGTAAAGGGCCAGGCCCAGCCCCCAGCCAAATACCGGCCCGCCTCACCTCTTGTTCCGCCGTCGCCCTGCGATCCTGCTCCACCAGCACCCCAGGCCAGGCACCAGACCCCCAGCACCCCTGGCCCCCAGCACCCCAGGCCAGGCACCAGCACCCCAGGCCCCCGCACCAGTGCCCCAGGCCCCCAGCACCCCAGGCCAGGCCCCCAGCACCCCAGGCCAGGCAACAGCACCCCAGGCCAGGCCCCCGCACCAGCACCCCAGGCCCCCAGCACCCCAGGTACCAGGACACCAGGCCCCCAGCCACCAGGTACCAGCATGCCTCCACTTCCGCCGGCTTCCTGAAGGACCCTGCCTCCTGTGACCCCAGCTCCACCGCCCCCCCCAGGTAAGATACCTATTCAGACTATAAGACGGACCCCCATCTTATAAAAAATATTTTTTTTTCCTATTTTCCACCCTAAAATTTGGGGTGCGTCTTATGGTCCGGTGATTCTTATAGTCCGAAAAATACGGTACTTAACAAAAAAGTGTGAAACAACTGAAAATATGTCTTATATTCTAGGTTCTTCAAAGTAGCCACCTTTTGCTTTGATGACTGCTTTGCACACTCTTGGCATTCTCTTGATGAGCTTCAAGAGGTAGTCACCGGAAATGGTCTTCCAACAATCTTGAAGGAGTTCCCAGAGATGCTTAGCACTTGTTGGCCCTTTTGCCTTCACTCTGCGGTCCAGCTCACCCCAAACCATCTCGATTGGGTTCAGATCTGGTGACTGTGGAGGCCAGGTCATCTGGCGTAGCACCCCATCACTCTCCTTCTTGGTCAAATAGCCCTTACACAGCCTGGAGGTGTGTTTGGGGTCATTGTCCTGTTGAAAAATAAATGATGGTCCAACTAAACGCAAACTGGATGGAATAGCATGCCGCTGCAAGATGCTGTGGTAGCCATGCTGGTTCAGTATGCCTTCAATTTTTAATAAATCCCCAACAGTGTCACCAGCAAAGCACCATCACACCTCCTCCTCCATGCTTCACGGTGGGAACCAGGCATGTAGAGTCCATCCGTTCACCTTTTCTGAGTCGCACAAAGACACGGTGGTTGGAACCAAAGATCTCAAATTTGGACTCATCATCAGACCAAAGCACAGATTTCCACTGGTCTAATGTCCATTCCTTGTGTTCTTTAGCCCAAACAAGTCTCTTCTGCTTGTTGCCTGTCCTTAGCAGTGGTTTCCTAGCAGCTATTTTACCATGAAGGTCTGCTGCACAAAGTCTCCTCTTAACAGTTGTTGTAGAGATGTGTCTGCTGCTAGAACTCTGTGTGGCATTGACCTGGTCTCTAATCTGAGCTGTTGTTAACCTGCGACTTCTGAGGCTGGTGACTCGGATAAACTTATCCTCAGAAGCAGAGGTGACTCTTGGTCTTCCTTTCCTGGGGCGGTCCTCATGTGAGCCAGTTTATTCATAGTGCTTGATGGTTTTTGCAACTGCACTTGGAGACACTTTCAAAGTTTTCCCAATTTTTCACACTGACTGACCTTCATTTCTTAAAGTAATGATGACCACTCGTTTTTCTTTACTTAGCTGCTTTTTTCTTGCCATAATACAACTTCTAACAGTCTATTCAGTAGGACTATCAGCTGTGTATCCACCAGACTTCTGCACAACTGATGGTCCCAGCCCCATTTATAAGGCAAGAAATCCCACTTATTAAACCTGACAGGGCACACCTGTGAAGTGAAAACCATTTCCGGTGACTACCTCTTGAAGCTCATCAAGAGAATGCCAAGAGTGTGCAAAGCAATCATCAAAGCAAAAGGTGGCTACTTTGAAGAACCTAGAATATAAGACATATTTTCAGTTTTTTTCAGACTTTTTTGTTAAGTATATAATTCCACATGTGTTAATTCATAGTTTTGATGCCTTCAGTGTGAATGTACAATTTTCATAGTCATTAAAATACAGAAAAATGTTTAAATGAGGTGTGTCCAAACTTTTGGTCTGTACTGTATATCCACATACGATATATATATCCACATATATATATCCAAATATATATATATATTCATATATATATGACATATTTTGCATGTATAATAAAGGGAATAATAAATACAGGAATAGTAAATACATGCGAAATAGACGTAAAATATATATAAAAATACATATAAAAATTATATATATATAAATTACATCTATTTTTCATGTGCAATAAAGGGAATAAAAAATATAGGAATGATAAATACATGCAAAATAGATGTCATATATATTATATATATACACACTGAATATATATACACACACACACATATATATAAAATTATACTTTACATCTATTCTGTATGTATTCCAATATTTACATTCTTATAGAAATATATTTCATGTTTGTTATTTCTTATTATATAATAGTATATAAATATCCAAAAACACATTTATGTGGAATAATTTCCTAAAAAATATCACAAAATAAAACGTGAAAAGTAAAGTACCGTATATTCATGCAAAAAGAGCATAAATATATCAAACGAAATAAATAAATAAATCTGAAATATATTTCTGCATAACATATATTAGGAAAAAAAACTGAAATATGCCAATGAAGTAATAAATATGACTTGTGTATATGAAACGTTAGACCTACATATCACAGTTACAAACTTTCCAATTCCAGACGTCTGAGGTTTAAAAATAAATTCCTAGACTGGTGTCTACTGGACGGCTGCCCTGGGAGAGGTCTCTGTGGTATCTGTGTGACGTGTTTCAGTCCTATGTAACCATCACACCAGGGATGGTCAGGCCTTCCTCTGCTCTGCAGCAATCCCTGGAACAATCTCTGACCCCGGACTCACATTAATAGGAGCTTTATGTATGTGTGTAAGGGCGCCAGCAAACTAGTTTACTGTAATTTATGGGCTTTATTTTACTTCTCTTTTCCTCGGCATTTTGTTACAGCTTTCATTTCTATAGACCAATATGAATTTTCAATCCCGAAAAAATAAATAAATGATAAACAGTTTTGAGCAAAACTCTCCGACCGTTTTGTGATGGCAGCACCGATGAATGCCCATGAGTCTCCATGGTTACAGGCTATAAACAAACCCCATTTAATCTGATCCAGTAGACATGTATTCCATTTGCCCCCTCCTCTATATAGATAATTGTCTGATTCTATAGTCATCTCTTAAGGAGGTCCTACAAACTACAAGAATGATGGCCGAAACAGATTTTGGTTGAACCGGCCGACCATCTAATGTGTAAGGAGGTGTCCTAACAATTCCACGGTGGCCGGTCTGGGGGAGAAGAAGGAATGGACAGTTAAAGTAAGATGTCTGAAATAGGGTCTCAATATTTATTCTATATCAAATATAGAATAATAATAATAATATTGCTCCCATGTACAAGAATATAACTACTATAATACTGCCCCTATGTGCAAGAATATAACTACTATAATACTGCCCCTATGTGCAAGAATATAACTACTATAATACTGCCCCTATGTACAAGAATATAACTACTATAATACTGCTCCTATGTGCAAGAATATAACTACTATAATACTGCCCCTATGTACAAGAATATAACTACTATAATACCGCTCCTATGTACAAGAATATAACTACTATAATACTGCTCCTATGTACAAGAATATTACTACCATACTGCTCCTATGTACAAGAATATAAGTACTATAATACTGCCACCCTATGTACAAGAATATAACTACTATAATACTGCTCCTATGTACAAGAATATAACTACTATAATACTGCTCCTATGTACAAGAATATAACTACTATAATACTGCCCCCTATGTACAAGAATATAACTACTATAATTCTGCTCCTATGTACAAGAATATAACTACTATAATACTACTCCTATGTACAAGAATATAACTATTATAATACTGCTCCTATGTACAAGAATATAACTACTATAATACTGCTCCTATGTACGAGAACATAACTACGATAATACTGCCCCCTATGTACACGAATACAACTACTATAATACTGCCCCTATGTACAAGAATATAACTACTATAATACTGCCCCTATGTGCAAGAATATAACTACTATAATACTGCCCCTATGTGCAAGAATATAACTACTATAATACTGCCCCTATGTACAAGAATATAACTACTATAATACTGCTCCTATGTGCAAGAATATAACTACTATAATACTGCCCCTATGTACAAGAATATAACTACTATAATACCGCTCCTATGTACAAGAATATAACTACTATAATACTGCTCCTATGTACAAGAATATTACTATAATACTGCTCCTATGTACAAGAATATAAGTACTATAATACTGCCACCCTATGTACAAGAATATAACTACTATAATACTGCTCCTATGTACAAGAATATAACTACTATAATACTGCTCCTATGTACAAGAATATAACTACTATAATACTGCCCCCTATGTACAAGAATATAACTACTATAATTCTGCTCCTATGTACAAGAATATAACTACTATAATACTACTCCTATGTACAAGAATATAACTATTATAATACTGCTCCTATGTACAAGAATATAACTACTATAATACTGCTCCTATGTACGAGAACATAACTACGATAATACTGCCCCCTATGTACACGAATACAACTACTATAATACTGCCCCTATGTACAAGAATATAACTACTATAATACTGCCCCTATGTACAAAAATATAACTACTATAATACTGCCCCCTATGTACAAGAATATAACTACTATAATACTGCCCCCTATGTACAAGAATATAACTACTATAATACTGCCCCCTATGTACAAGAATATAACTACTATAATACTGCCCCTATGTACAAGAATATAACTACTATAATACTGCCCCCTATGTACAAGAATATAACTACTATAATACTGCTCCCCTATGTACAAGAATATAACTACTATAATACTGCTCCTATGTACAAGAATATAACTACTATCATACTGCTCTTATGTACAAGAATATAACTACTATAATACTGCCCCCTATGTACAAGAATATAACTACTATAATACTGCCCCCTATGTACAAGAATATAACTACTATAATACTGCTCCCTATGTACAAGAATATAACTACTATCATACTGCTCTTATGTACAAGAATATAACTACTATAATACTGCCCCCTATGTACAAGAATATAACTACTATAATACTGCTCCCTATGTACAAGAATATAACTACTATAATACTGCTCCTATGTACAAGAATATAACTACTATAATACAGCCCCCTATATACAAGAATATAACTACTATAATACTGCCCCTATGTACAACAATATAACTACTATAATACTGCCCCCTATGTACAACAATATAACTACTATAATACTGCCCCCTATGTACAAGAGTATAACTACTATAATACTGCTCCCCTATGTACAAGAATATAACTACTATAATACTGCTCCTATGTACAAGAATATAACTACTATAATACTGCCCCCTATGTACAGGAATATAACTACTATAATACTGCCCCTATGTAGAAAAATATAATTACTATAATACTGAACGTATGTACCAATATATACCTCCTGTAATACTGTCCTCCATGTACATATATCTAACTACTTTATCTCTGCTCTCTATGGAAATATGTAAAAATACTACTTCATTTAGATATGACTTTTTATTGCGCAGAACACATCACAACATAAACAGTAACCTCCTTAATTAAAATCAGCCGTTAACGACTGAACACATCCCGACAGCGGAGTGCAGCGCACATACTCACAGCCTCCTGGATGGTCGATTATCTCCCATTGTCTGGACTGCACAGCTTACTTAATTGTCTCCTCTCATGATTCTCGGTAGTAGAAAAACAATTTCAGATTTAAGAAATAGAGAAAAATATATTTCAGCCCCCTCTATAAGATTTGTTAGACTAAAATTCTGTCGCTAGTCCTCTTAATGAGATGTGTGATGCATGCAGAGAGCATTCAGTACATCAGGAGATAAAGAATTAATAACCAGGACATAATAATAAGAGCACCCTGACAAAACTGCTGGATTTTATTAGGCTATACAGGATTTCTAGTGGGTAAATTAAAACTATAATGTCAGATAATATTATATACTTTTTTTGTGATATGTGGAGCATCCAATTAATTCATTAACAAAGAAAGTATTCTTTATGCTTCAATTGTCCTCCACTGAAAACCATTTTATAATTATGATATAATATTAATTTGCACATGAAGTGGACTCACTTTAAAATATATTTCACACTACTTATCTTGTAAAATACTTCAGAGTTGTATTCATAATTCTTCCCATTATGAAGCACCTCTGACACTCTGTAAATGACTTTTTCACATCTGGACGAGATGCACAGCCCAATGGACAAGATGCACAGCCCAAAAAGGTGTGCGTGCGGACATCTTGTCCATTTGGCTTTCCAGGGGCAGGTGTGAAACAGTCAGTTTCAGAGTGTCAGAGGTGTATACAGTATGTTAATATGCTTCATAACAGGCAGAATTATGAATACAGCTCTGGAGCATATTACAAGATCCGTTCAAGATAGTCCCAGGCCCAGATCCTGCTCTGCCCCTTTCTAATTTGAAGCATTTCTGGCACATATTGAGGTGAGTGAGATACTAGAGTTAGGGAACATCCTGATTGGGTACACCTTGTCGCTGTGGAATAGTTTTTAGACTTTATTGATCAAAATAGTGTCATCTAAGTCCCCTATGCTATTTACATGTACTATTACTATTTATTTACTTACAGTGTTTGGCCTAAACGCTGAACACGGACTTTTCCTGGAAGTCCGTTGCAAAGTTCGGAGTTCCGGGGAAAGTCTGTTGCACAGAGAGAGAATTTTTTTTCCAGATCCAAAGTTTCGGTCTCCATTGTGTCATGCTAAGTATGGGAAGGACCCAGCGTATGACGACGGAAAAAGTGGGGAAGCACAGCAACTAGGGAAAGGGAGAGTGGAGACCCTTAGGCAGTTCTAACATCACCCTGACTCCCCTATAGTCCCTAAATAGGTTCCACACCTATCGCCGAGCAAGATACCTTAGCCCTGGCTGACCCTAGAACTAGGTCCTAGGAAGGGAGGGGTCAGCACTAGTCAGCCCCACTACAACTAAAGACAAAGAAGGGAAACAGACAAGGGGGTACACTTAGCTTTGAGAAGACACCAGAGAGATCACGACAACAATCCACAAAGGAACTCCAAGAAGAATCTAGCCGACTGCTAAAACTCCAGACCTGAACAGAGGAATTTACTCTATCACCAGCGATTCTCTGGAGAAACTGAGGGTATTTAAAGATCCAGCAAGGGTGTGTTAATTAGCAGCAGAAGGTGGAGATCACCGCTGGGTCCTAGAGAGGGAGGACTGATGAAAGGATCAAGAAGGTGTCTGCAAGGCCAAGAGCAGCGACCTTCTACAGCCGGATCCAGAATGACTGTCTGTCAAACCTGATACACCAGTGACACATTGTTTTCAATGGGTTCTGGTCTAAAGTTTGGGTCGGATACCAGAACCCGAACTTCCATGGGTCCACTCATCCCTAATCTCTACTGATTATAAAGTGGCCACTGTAAACAAGCAGAGCTGCAGGATAAAGCATAGGAGACAGAAATACGTAGGAAGCTCATTTATGGCACTAATAGCATTTCTATTCATGACCCAGGAGAATGTAGCAGGACAATTATAAATATTTCCCCATAACAATGTGCCGATTGGAAATATATTCATCGTTTTCTTTTTCTGTCTCCAAGATAAAAAGTAACACAAAGTAGAAATAAAATTCCACAAACGTCACACAATGAGGCGGGATGGAGTTGCGCACTTTGAAATATCAACGTAACAAAACAAAAAAAAAATGAAATTTAAAATTTAAATTCTTTCAAGTGCGTTCATGCCGGGGTTTTAGAGGGATTAATCTGCACGATTATTTCTGCATTCGGAATTACTTTGAATTGAAAGTATATTCAGGCTTCTTTTATGCGCAGCATGGGTGTTCTACAGGACTAAGTCCCCTGATATTCTGTGATGGAGAGCGGAAGAAATAATGGGGGATATGTGCAGCTACAGAGCCGTCTGACACAAAGAGAAGAAAAGGCAGCGTCTGAAGAAAGAGCAAGAGGTTTCCTGCGTGCAGGATTCAGGACGGGCTCTTCATCTGGATTTAGCAGTCAATGTGAAACATTAGAGAAAAAGTTTTGTAAAACTCCTTTTAGTACGGTTCAGAAGTAGGTGGTGCACAAGTAGCAGTTGTATCTAGGACAAGGTGCCTGGGGGGGCTCAAAGGTCTCTCTGCTACATGGTGCCTAAAGAGGCTTAAAAGGTTTCTCTACTACAAGGTGCCTGAAGGGGCTCAAAGGTTTCTTTACTGCCGTTTCTCTACTACATGGTGACTGAGGGTGCCAAAGGTTTCTCTACTGCATGGTGCCTGAAGGGGTTCAAGGGTTTCTCTACTACATTGTGCCTTAGGGGACTAAAAGGTTTCTCTACTAAATGTTGCCTGAGGGGGCTCAAAGGTTTCTCTACTACATGGTGCCTGAGGGGGCTCAAATGTTTCTCTACTACATTGTGCCTGAGGGTGCCAAAGGTTTCTCTACTATATGGTACCTGAAAGGGGTCAAAGGGTTCTCTACTACATGGTGCCTTAGGGGGCCAAAGGTTTCTCTACTACATGGTACCTGAAAGGGGTCAAAGGGTTCTCTACTACATGGTGCCTTAGGGGGCTCAAAGGTTTCTCTACTACATGGTGCCTTAGGGGGCTCAAAGGTTTCTCTACTGCATGGTGCCTGAAGGGGCTCAAAGGTTTCCCTACTACATTGTGCCTTAGAGGACCAAAAGTTCTCTGCTACATGTTGACCGAGGGGGCTGAAAGGATTCTCTACTACACGGTGCCTGCAGGGGCTCAAAGGTTTCTCTACTACATGGTGCCTGAGAAGGTTCAAATGTTTCTCTACTACATTGTGCCTGAAGGTGCCAAAGGTTTCTCTACTACATGGTACCTGAAAGGGCTCAAAGGTTTCTCCACTACATGGAGTCTTAAGGGGCTCAAAGGTTTCTTTACTACATGGTGCCTTAGGGGTTTCTCAAAGGTTTCTCTACTGCATGTTGCCTGAGGGGGCTCTAGGGTTTCTCTACTACATTGTGCCTGAAGGGGCTCAAAGGTTTCTCTACTACATTTTGCCTTAGGGGGCCAAAGGTTTCTCTACTACATGGTGCCTGAGGGGGCTCACAGGTTTCTCTTCTATATTGTGCCTGAGGGGGCTCAAAGGTTTCTCTATTACATGGTGCCTGAAGTGGCTCAAGGGTTTCTCTACTACATTTTGCCTTAGGGGGCCAAAGGTTTCTCTACTACATGGTACCGGAAAGGGCTCAAAGGTTTCTCTACTACATGATGCCTGAGGAGGCTCAAAGTTTTCTCTACTACATGGTGCCTGAAGGGGCTCAAGGGGTTCTCTACTACACTGTACCTTAGGGGGCCAAAGGTTTCTCTACTACATGGTGCCTGAAGGGGCTCAAGGGTTTCTCTACTACATGGTGCCTGAGAGGGCTCAAAGGTTTCTCTTCTATATTGTACCTGAGGGGGCTCAAGGGTTTCTCTACTACATGGTGCCTGAGAGGGCTCAAAGGTTTCTCTTCTATATTGTACCTGAGGGGGCTCAAGGGTTTCTCTAGTACATTGTGCCTGAAGGGGCTCAAAGGTTTCTCTACTATATTTTGCCTTAGGGGGCCAAAGGTTTCTCTACTACATGTTACCGGAAAGGGCTCAAAGTTTTCTCTACTACATGGTGCCTGAGGGGGCTCAAAGTTTTCTCTACTACATGGTGCCTGAAGGGGCTCAAGGGTTTCTCTACTACACTGTACCTTAGGGGGCCAAAGGTTTCTCTACTACATGGTGCCTGAGAGGGCTCAAAGGTTTCTCTTCTATATTGTGCCTGAGGGGGCTCAAGGGTTTCTCTACTACATGGTGCCTGAGGGGGCTCAAAGGTTTCTCTACGACATGGTGCCTGAGGGGGCTTAGAGTCTTCCCTACCACCTAATAAGACACCAGTATTATAAATGGCACATGGTAGCTGGATGGTCCTGTTAGAGATTTTGCATTAGGGCCCAGGCTCTTTTTTATAGGTCTCTGCAGATCAAGGCCATTAAACATGACCAGTAAGAAGAGTCACATTATAGATATGGTTGATAGAAGGGTGGAAATTCATTAAAACTGGCAATACATACATCAGTCTTAAAGGATTCAGAGAGGTGATAGCTTTAAGCGATTGGAATAATCCTTTAATTCAAAAGGCGTTGGAGAAAAATCCGCCTTTTAAAAAAAATCATCATACATTGACTATTCAGGCACTACAGCTATAAGACGGCATTGATTTGCAGCACAATTTATGTCAATTTTCGATGTGAATTTGTAAGTTTTTCAAAAAATTAGAATGGCTTAAAATATAAAACAAAAAATGCTCCATAATTTTCCCCAATGTGTTTAGCTACTTATGGCCATGATATAGTCTTCCTTGAATGCCTGTGCCTCATGCTTTGCCCGCTTAATCCCTGCACTAGATATAACTAGATATACCACTTTTCGTGGACGGGTTGTTCACTTTGGATAGTCTCTTTTTGTTAGAAGAAATAGTTGAATTTAAAAGATTTGGTCAGTGTTGACCTGGAGTTTCCAAGTTTCCACTTGTTTTCTCTCTGTGCTTTTAATAAGTGCAGCATATTATATGATCAAAGCCTTGGGGGTACTTTGAGCTAATACATTTGAATAGGGGGTACTTGTCTTTTAATATTGCCTCCTATGGACGACAGTATAAAGTTAAAACAGATATGGATGTATGATACCCAGCCTATCACACTCATAGACTTGGTCTCTGGATGATCTAGAGCACATATGTCAAACTATGGCCAGCGGGCCGAATCTGGCATGCAGGGTGAGTATGTTTGGCCCATGACACCGGGCAGGTCCCCCGAGTATGCGACGCCGATACAGAAAGCAATGATGGAGGAAGGAGCGTCAGCTGACCCTCCATCTCCCATCATTCCCCCTCTCAGTCTGACGTCTTGGTGCAGTGGGCGCGATGAATTCATTACAACGTGCCCGCTGTACCGAGATGTGCAGAGGACGTGAAGAGACAGGCACAGTGGGGTAACGGGAAGAGGTATTTTTATTTTTTTTAACGTGGGGCCCATTATACTGTATGGAGGACTATGTGGGGCCCATTATACTGTATGGAGGACTATGTGGGGCCCATTATACTGTATGGAGGACTATGTGGGGCCCGTTATACTGTATGGAGGACTATGTGGGGCCCATTATACTGTATGGAGGACTATGTGAAGCCCATTATACTGTGTGGAGGACCACATGGGGCCCATTATACTGTATGTAGGACTACGTAGGACCATTATACTGTATGGAGGACTATGTGGGAGGGCCCATTATACTGTATGGAGGACTATGTGGGGCCCATTATATTGTATGGAGGACTATGTGGGGCCCATTATACTGTATGGAGGACTATGTGGGGCCCATTATACTGTATGGAGGACTATGTGAGGCCCATTATACTGTGTGGAGGACTATATGGGGCCCATTATACTGTATGGAGGACTATGTGGGCCATTATACTGTATGGAGGACTATGTGAGGCCCATTATACTGTATGGAGGGCTGTGTGGGGATTACAGTTGGAGAATCATACTGTGATGGTATCACCATTGTTTGTTGGGGGATTGAGGGTGAGGGGTACAGTGGGGTCATTATACAGTACGTGTGGAGGAATTCACTGTGGGGGTATCATACTGTGTTTGGGGGGCACTTTTGTTTGCATCATACTTTATTATCTGTATTACTGATGGATTTTAATCCATATTTATATTAGGCCATTGGGCCATAAGCTTTTTACTGCTCTTACATAACATATTATATTGTTCCAATATTTTATTCTAAGATCTATTAATTAAAATGTACTTTGTTAGTTGGACGACCCCTTTTAGTTTGTGTCCATATGAAAAAGTTCATCGTTATATTTGATGATAAGGAAAAACTAAATTGTAGACATTTTTTTAATAAATATCAAGGTTGGTCCGAGACTGTGTCCAAGCTTTTCATTTTGGCCCTCTGGGTATTTGAGTTTGACATTCCTGTATCTAGAGCAATGGAGCAGCTGGGAATCTATTATATACTACTAGATGGTTGCCCGATTCTAACGCATCGGGTATTCTAGAATATGCCCCATGCAGGATGTGACTCCCCCCCCCCCCCATATAATGCGCCATGCAGGATGTCACATCCCCCGTCCGTTATAATGCCCTATGCTGGATGTGACATCCCCCCCTCCCTTATAATACCCCATGCAGGATGTCACATCCCCCCAAAGTGCCCCATGCAGGATGTCACATCCCCCCTCCCTTATAATACCCCATGCAGGATGTCACTGTAGCACCCCGAGGGCTCGGCTGCTACAGGGGTATTGCACCTCAAACCAGAGGTGTGATATTCCACTCCCGGGTAAGGATGGAGTGTGGACCAGGACTCATGCACCACACACACCCCATTTCCGAGGGACAGGTCAATGGTGCTCCCACTAGACAGAAGTGCAGGCACGACAGCATCTGTCCCTGGCTGGCGTGGGGAGGGGAAGGAAAACCCAGTGGTGTAGGAGCAGATAGGGGTGGGTCTCTGGGCAAAGGTAGGAGCCCATTGGTTGCTAGTCACCTGGGCTCACACATAGAGGGAGGTATATAAGGTGGGCACCATCTTAGAACAGTGTTCAGTCCGGGAAGTCTGTTCAGAGAGGAGTTCAGCCAGAGAGGGCTGACAGGGAGCTGTGGCTCAGTCTGGGCCCAGCTCCACGAGACAGGCCTGGAGTGGAGGCCAGAAACAGCAGAGGGAACAGGAACAGAAGAGAAAGGAAACAAGGAACAGCACATTAAGAGAGGCCCAGAGACACGAGAGAAGAAGGAACCCCATAGGCCCAGGAGATTGCGGGTGACGGGTTGGCAGAACAAGGTACCGGATCCCAAATTGGTGGAGGCGACTAATCCTCAGCCAAAGACCGGCGGTCGTGACTATATCTCGGTGCGACCCCTCACTACACCTACCATGAAGGCACACCACATAGGGTCAGGGACGCAGAGATCAGCGTACCAAGAGAAGGCCCGAGGCAGCCGGACAAACGTAGAGTCACTGGTGGGGCACGGCCAGAGAAGGGAAGAGAAGGGAGCCCTGTGCCACGCTCTGGAATTGCCTGGGAGTTGGTCGAGCCCCCTTGCCTGGTGGACGCAGCACGGCTTGGGCAGTCACCGCCGGTACCGAGGTGACTAGGACCAGTAAAGAACTGTGAATAAAGCATTGGAAACTGCAACCACACGTCTCTGTGCTTCTTCGCCGCACTAGCACTACCAGTGCTGGGACGCTCATGCACCATCACTCCCATCATCCACACTAACTGCCCAGAGGCTATACTTCTCCCGTGGGGAGTCATCCCATTCTTAGCTGCACACATAACACCGGCCTCAGCGGTCTGCCTTGCAGCGGCGGCCCCCACTGACCGCAATCCACGGGTGGCGTAGTCGGACTAGTATCTCACTAATAAGACTGCCACTGAATTGACCACCCTGGGCACGGACCGGGTCAGCGCCACGGAGACTACAACCCCCAGCGATCCGGCTCCGGGTATTCCCTGCACAACACAGGCCCAGGGGGCGCGTCATCACATCCCTCCCATAGTGCCCCATGCAGGATGTGACATTCCCCCCTCCCTTATAATGCCCCAGGCAGGATGTCACATCCCCCCTATATAATACCCCATGCAGGATGTCACATCCCCCCCATAGTGCCCCATGGAGGATGTCACATCCCCCTTCCCTTATAATGGCCCCTCCACGATGTCACACTTCCCCACTCCACCATTTAATGCCCTATGGCCCCATACAATAAAAAAAAAAAATCCAATACTCACCTCACTTGTCAGCTGCTCCTCTGGACTCCAGCGTAGTCCACATGTTCCCGCTGTGCGCTGTGACCGGTCAGGAGAGAGCGCGGTGTAAAGACGTCACCGTGCCCTCTGACCTCACAAGTCACACAGCAGCAGCGGAAGACACAGGAGCGACTAATCAGCGACGCGGGATTTCCTGGACAGACAGACAGACAGACGGGATAAGACAATTATATAGATAGATACAGAGCCCCTTACAAGAATAGCAAATAATCGTGTTAATCATGAAAGTAGTTTTTTTTTTAATTCTTAGAAGATTAATAATGGCGCGGAGTGCAAAGATTGCAATCTAAATAGACAAAAGTAAATCAGGACAAGGATAGAAAGTCGATATTGCAGTGATTTCCAGACATACGGTACATCGCAGGCATTAGGCAGTGAGAAATCCTTGAGCAGAAGATATTGCAATCAATATTAATGCCCGGCGTGTACACAGCAGATACATTTTGCTAGGAAAGTACAACTATTTATCTTGAATCCATCTCTAGAGGGAGAAAAGCCCAGAAGACACGCTATTAGGCTCTTATTGTAAACCGATTCAGGGCTCGAGAGGTTAATTAGCGCACGTGAACAAACTTTTTTTCCTCCAGCTTTTAAAAAAAAAAAAAAAAGGTTTGGCAAAATGTGAATAATGGAAAGTTTTGAACATCTTTTGTTATTTTGGGGTTTGTACTTTTTTTTTTGTTTGTTTGTGACTGATTGATTGGATTTTTTATAATTATTTCAAACTTTGTGTAAAGCAAACCTCATTAAAGAAGTTGTCCACTACTAGGACAACCCCCTTCTCAGACCCCACGCTTGGCCCCGATAAAATAATAAAGCTTATACTCACGTCCCGTGCTGATCCCGCGGTGTTGGCACTCGAGGTCCCGGGGATCCCGTGGTGTTGTTATGACACGTGACCCCGACGCCCAATCAGAGCTGCCGGCACTGGCCCCGCCTCTTGTCGAATTGAACACGAAGAGGAAGTCCGGGATCAGTTGCAGCCCAGACTTCCTCTTCATGTTTGACTTGTCCGAAGGTGAGGAGAGTGGGGCCCTCATGGAAATTTTGCACTGGGGTCCACGAGCTTCAAGTTCACACCACTGCCATTATGGGAGATACAAACAGTGGCCTTGTGCTTATACTGAGCCAGCAGAACTGCAGTATAAAGCATGGGAGAAAGTCAGAAACAAGTAGGATTAAAAATAAGACAGCAAATTGATATGAGACTACCGTAGACTCCACTGAGCACTGCAGCTGACCTTGAGCCATTGATTATACAGTAGCAGTGCCCTAGCAGCCAAACACTGGAGTTTTTTTATGTTTTCTTTTTTCCACACATTTTTTTTGTTCAGAAAAAAAAACACAGGTTTTCAAAGACCAAATGTACCTTTTTGAACCTGTGAGCTTTTTAGTCCTGCAGTGCCCTTTTTGGACCTGCGGTGAGCTTTTTGGGCTTGCGGAGAGCTTTTTGGACCTGCGGTGAGCTTGTTGGACCTGCAGGGAGCTTGTTGGACCTGCGGTGAGTTTTTTGGACCTGCGATGCGCTTTTTGGACCTGCAGTGAGCTTTTTGGACCTGTGGTGTGCTTTTTAGACCTGCGATGCGCTTTTTGAACCTGCGATGCGCTTTTTGGACCTGAGGTGCCCTTTTTGGATCTAAGGCGTACGTTTTGGACATGCGGTGAGCTTGCTGGACCGGCAGTGAGCTTTTTGGACCCACGGTGAGCTTGTTAGACAAGCGGTGAGCTTTTTGGACCCACGGTGAGTTTTTGGACCAGCAGGGCACTTGTTGGACCTGTGGTGAGCTTTTTGGACCTGCGCTTCACTTTTTGGATCTGCGGTGAGCTTATTGGACCTGCGGTGAGCTTGCTGGACCTGCGGTGAGCTTGTTGGACCTGCGGTGAGCTTGTTGGACCAGCGGTGAGCTTGTTGGACCAGCGATGCACTTTTTGGACCTGAGGTGCCCTTTTTTGGATCTGAGGTGTACTTTTTGGACCTGCGGTGAAGCTTGTTGGACCTGTGGTGAGCTTTTTGGACCCACGATGAGCTTGTTAGACAAGCGGTGAGCTTTTTGGACCCACAGTTAGCTTTTTGGACCCGCGGGGCACTTGTTGGACCTGTGGTGAGCTTTTTGGACATGCGGTTCACTTTTTGGACCAGTGGTGAGCTTATTGGACCTGCGGTGAGCTTGTTGGACCTGCAGTGAGCTTGTTGGACCTGCGGTGCGCTTTCTGGACCTGCGGTGAGCTTGTTGGACCCGCGGTGTGCTTTTTGGACCTGCAGTGAGCCTTTTAGTCCTGCAGTTCCATTTTTGGACATGCGTTGTGCTTTTTGGACCTGCGGTGAGCTTTTTGGACCTGAGGTGAGCTTTTTAGACCAGCGGTGCGCTTTCTGGACCTGCGGTGAGCTTGTTGGACCTGCGGTGTGCTTTTTGGACCTGTGGTGAGCTTTTTAGTCCTGCAGTGCCCTTTTTGGACCTGTGGTGTGCTTTTTGGACCTGCGGTGAGCTTTTTGGACCTGCGGTGAGCTTTTTAGACCTGCGGTGCGCTTTCTGGACCTGCAGTGAGCTTGTTGGACCTGCGGTGTGATTTTTGGACCTGCGGTGAGCTTTTTGGACCTGCAGTGAGCTTTTTGGAATTGTGATGAATTTTTTGGACCTAAGGTGAGCTTTTTGGACCTACGGTGAGCTTTTTGAACTTGCGGTGTGCTTTTTTAAAAACTGCAGCATGTCAATTCTTTCACCAGCTTTACTGCAGTTTTTCCCAGATAGAAAGTAGAATGAAAAAACGCATAAAAAAGCAAGAAATTTTAGCTGCAGTTTCTGCTCATCGCCTATACTTTTCATGGAAAAAAAAGGCATCAAAAACAGCATGTGTGAACATACCCATAGACTATAATTGCACTTGTGCTGGATTACGAGACAAATCTTATACGATAAGTAGGAGAGCGGATGAATGTTGATGGGAGGGAGAAATGTCAGCGTTAGTAAATCATCGCGTATAATGCCATTTCACAAGGCGGTGTAATGAATTCTAATGATATATTTGCTCTGATTATGATCTATGTACTTTTCTACAGGATGGACCAAGCTCATTTCTCAAGAGGAATCAAGAGGAAAGCTTTTTAGCAATATATTTACTTGAGTGAATTACTTAGCTGTTAATTACGTCTTGATTAATTGATTAATTACAAGTTAATTTCAGATCGCCAAATACATTACGATCAGCAAAAGACGGAGTAAAATATTATCTGGATTACAGCAAAAATAATAGGATTTTATAACAAAGGACAATAGATTGTAATGTATCTTGCAATGTACTGATTATAAAGGGCCATATTCTCATACATTCTCATAGGTGCCTGAATAACCCAAGTGGCTGGACACCTTCTGGCAGACCCATGTGATCTAATCGTGTTTTCTTCCTCATCTTCGCTAATGACTTGACCTATAAGTGGTACGAGCTTTAAAAAAACCAAAGCATTATTTCAGATACTCTATCTGGAGAGGTTTATGCTATGTGTCTATATGTTGCCACCTAGTGGTTAAGATGTGGATTGCACTCTCTTACAGGGTTCTGCTAGCATATCGCGATAACATCCATGAAAAACGGACGTCAATGAGGCCGAAGTGTTCAATTTCTCTGCAGCACCACCACTGGAGAAACCAAGAATTACACAAAGCCCTTTCAAATCAATGACTTAGCTATGTAATGCAGAACGGGTCACGTCCTGAGCAAGAGATACTCTTTGTAGCTGCTTTTAACATGGAATAAGAGATGAGGATTTTAAACAGAACACATAATTTTATAGTATTCGTAAATGGGCATCTAAACTGGAAAAATGTAAAAAAATGGACTCCCATGAATATAATTATCAGTGCGATTTGGTTTAAATGAATTGTCCAGGATTATAAAAAACATTCTTCTTCCAAAAAAAGAACCACTGTGTAAAGGGATGCGAATAGTGCATAGCTGCAATACCAATCACAACCTGTATACAGGGGTGGCACTGTTTTTGTAAAAAGAAACATCTATGGATGTACATTTTAACAGTGTGTGTGTGTGTGTAACACTGTATATAGAATGGAATGTGTGTGTGTAGCTTTAAGTGTGTGTATCATACAGTGTGTGTATAGCATGGAATGTGTGTGTGTGTGTGTAGCATACAGTGTGTGTTTGTTTCTAGAATGGAGTGTGTGTAATTTACAGTGTGTGTGTGTGTATAACATACAGGTGTATACAGAATGGAATGTGTGTGTGTAGCATACAGTGTGTGTATAGCATGGAATGTGTGTGTGTGTGTGTAGCATACAGTGTGTGTATAGCATGGAATGTGTGTGTATAGCATATAGTGTGTGTGTATAGCATGGAATGTGTGTGTGTGTAGCACAGTGTGTGTATAGCATGGAATGTGTGTGTGTGTGTAGCATACAGTGTGTGTATAGCATGGAATGTTTGTGTGTGTGTGTATAGCATGGAATATGTATGTGAGTAGCATACAGTGTGTGTGTATAGCATGGAATGTGTGTGTGTAGTATACAGTGTGTGTGTATAGCATGGAATGTGTGTGTAGCATACAGTGTGTGTGTGTATAGCATGGAATGTGCGTGTGTGTGTGTATAGCATGGAATGTGTGTGTGTAGCATACAGTGTGTGTATAGCATGGAATGTGTGTGTGTAGCATACAGTGTGTGTGTATAGCATGGAATGTGTGTGTGTAGCATACAGTGTGTGTGTATAGCATGGAATGTGTGTGTGTGTAGCATACAGTGTGTGTGTGTAGCATACAGTGTGTGTGTATAGCATGGAATGTGTGTGTGTAGTATACAGTGTGTGTGTATAGCATGGAATGTGTGTGTAGCATACAGTGTGTGTGTGTATAGCATGGAATGTGCGTGTGTGTGTATAGCATGGAATGTGTGTGTGTAGCATACAGTGTGTGTATAGCATGGAATGTGTGTGTGTAGCATACAGTGTGTGTGTATAGCATGGAATGTGTGTGTGTAGCATACAGTGTGTGTGTATAGCATGGAATGTGTGTGTGTGTAGCATACAGTGTGTGTGTGTAGCATACAGTGTGTGTGTATAGCATGGAATGTGTGTGTAGCATACAGTGTGTGTGTATAGCATGGAATGTGTGTGTGTGTAGCATACAGTGTGTGTGTATAGCATGGAATGTGTGTGTGTGTAGCATACAGTGTGTGTATAGCATGGAATGTGTGTGTGTAGCATACAGTGTGTGTGTATAGCATGGAATGTGTGTGTGTGTGTGTGTGTGGCATACAGTGTGTGTGTATAGCATGGAATGTGTGTGTGTAGCATGGAATGTGTGCGTGTGTAGCATACAGTGTGTGTGTATAGCATGGAATGTGTGTGTGTGTAGCATACAGTGTGTGTGTATAGCATGGAATGTGTGTGTGTGTGTGTGTAGCATTCAGTGTGTGTGTAGCATGGAGTGTGTTGTGTAACATGCAGTGTGCATAGCATCCACATTTAAGTACGCCGGCCGCACAGCTGAGTGTTTGTAGGTGTGAACGTGCCAGTGATCATCCAATGACTGAGCAAAACTCTCATTCATCGGGTGATTGGGTCGCTTATTCTGGAACAAAAATCACGTTCTTGGCAGCACATCGTCCGGTGTAAACAGGAGATGTGCTGTCATTCTGACCCCATTATTCATTGTCAGCTGATGTAAAGAGGCCGGGAAACAAGCACCGAACTACAGGAATATAGCCGATGGGCGCTCGTTTAATGCTCTGAAATCGGCTCAGGTAAAATGCACCATAAATGTTTCTGGGTGATGGTGCGCTTTGTTCGCATTTGGGACCCTACTTTTAATTTTTTCCCAGGGCTCCAATTTGTTTAAAAATTGTCCTGATTAGATGTGATATAGTTGTGCGCAATCCTCCACAGCTCTTTGTAGACTCTTTGCTCCAACCAAGAATGGCAAGTCCCAAGTGGAGGATGCACAGCGCATAGCGTGTATGCACAGCCCATAGAGCGTATGTACAGCCCATAGCGCGTATGCACAGCCCATAGCGCGTATGCACAGCCCATAGCGCGTATGCACAGCCCATAGAGCATATGCACAGCCCATAACGTGTATGCACAGCCCATAGAGCGTATGAACAGCCCATAGAGCGTATGCACAGCCCATAGAGCGTATGCACAGCCCATAGCGCGTATGCACAGCCCATAGCGCGTATGCACAGCCCATAGAGCGTATGCACAGCCCATAACGTGTATGCACAGCCCATAGAGCGTATGAAAAGCCCATAGAGCGTATGCACAGCCCATAGCGTGTATGCACAGCCCATAGCGCGTATGCACAGCCCATAGCGTGTATGCACAGCCCATAGAGCGTATGCACAGCCCATAGCGTGTATGCACAGCCCATAGCACGTATGCACAGCCCATAGAGCGTATGCACAGCCCATAGAGAGTATGCACAGCCCATAGCGCGTATGCACAGCCCATAGAGCGTATGCACAGTCCATAGAGCGTATGCACAGCCCATAGCGTGTATGCACAGCCCATAGAGCGTATGAACAGCCCATAGTGCGTATGCACAGCCCATAGCGCGTATGCACAATATCGGTCCTATACATTGTAGACTACCTCCTCATTCTCCCAGTTCTAGTTTCTAGACTAACACTATTTTCCCAAGAAATAAGCAGTTGATTATGGATTACTGTACATTGATGAAAACGTCCTTGTAAAGTGTTTCCCTCTCGCTTTCCTCTGTCCTCCTCTTTCGAAAGCAAAGCAACGCGAGCAAAAGATTACTCTATTACAGCCCGGCGTACAACATGGTCGCTTATCGGCTTTATCCTAACAAGGCAATTATTCGTCCTCGGGAATGAGATTGCTGAGCCACTTTGTACCCGTTAATGTTTATAGGAGAAGATCACATCTGATATAATCCAAAATACTCCAGGCGTCCCCGGCAATGCGGCAAACTCTTACTTAAAGAAGCCGGCGAAGGGTTACGGTACGTATCGATCAACGCGCGCGTGATTGTAGGTCTTTAAGAAATTATCAAGGTAAACACCTCGGATTTCGAGGCCGGGAGAAAGGGATAAAAATGATGATTTCGAGCAATGCTGTGCACTAGCCAGGCAAGAAAAAAAAGTCATTAAAAACAGCCAGGAGGTCTCATTTTTGAAAACTAGTGAAACTTGAAAAGATGTATGTGCTGCTGCCGTCTTCAATGAGCTCCATGTTTCATCTTGCTATAAAATCTCATCTCTTTCTGCCGAGCGGTGTCAGAAGCCAATCCAAATCCATCAGCGCTGTAATTCTATCCATGCGCCGCCAAGAGAGGTCTAAGCCTTTTCAACATTTAAACAAGCGACTTGTAATGAAGGATATCTGTAACTGATTGAAAGTAACAAAGTTTCACTACTGCTCTCTATCTGCTAAGTAGTTATTATCCCCGGGAGCATGGAAATGGAATGGAGGGGAGGTGAAGTCACATTCAGACATATGTTCGGCCCCTCGCGTCGTCTACTACACGGGGCGGGAGGGTTTGTAAGTGTCAACTAGGAAGCGCGTTTTGATATTTTACAGATGAGAGAACATTTTGGGTGCGGAAGCAAACAGCTCAATACTGTGTGGAGGGAATCGGGGGGGTGTAGGGTAGGTTTAAGGGCACAAGAAACACGTATCGATACGTACACACAAACAACTAGATACAAATATACACATAAATACACAAACACAAACATATGTGAGTACACACTAGTGTAAAGGATACAGTGTCTTGAAAAGTTTTTCACATCCCATAAACTTTTCCACATTTTTCTCACGTTACCCCCACTATTTTATTAAGATTTTATGTGATATACCAACATAAAGTAGCAAGTAGTTGTGGAAATGATACAGGGTTTTCTAATTAGTACAAAACTGTTCACAAGACACATAATATAAATCCAGGTTGAGAAGATAAGTTATATAGTTCCCCCTAAATAGACATACTGAGTAAATGGTGGAGTACTTCCATGACACTAAATATAACCAAAAGACCAAATCAAAATGGAGTAAGCAAAGACCACCAACCAGGAGAATTAATAAAATCACCTTTTATTAACTAGATATTAAAAAAGATTAATTACAATCAAGGAAATACAGATAGGTCTAATAAGGAGGAAATGGTAGAGGGAACATCAAAATCTAAAGCAAGACATGTGATTAGTACCAGCAAACTCCATATAATCAATCCTTATAAAAACTATTTGGGATAGATAAAATTAAAGTGACAGTGACCAAAAGTGACATACGCTGATCAGTACATAGTGTAATGCTTACCTATAATAAGGGAGGATCTGATGAGCCCACCAAGCCACCCCGACGCGCGTTTCGCATGATGCTTTCTCAAGGGGAGGTGCGACCGTACTGCTGTCCTGCCAGATATATGTAACCCATGTCACAGGTGCCAATTACTATGGCACATGAGCACCGCAATCTGTGACATTAGATGAGCTCTCGCCCGTCGCCATCATGGCGATGCGTGCATGTCGGGTGAATGAGACCCAGTGACGTCATATACACGCTCATGCCGCACAGCAGTTTTCTAATTAGTTAATTAGGCTATTTTATTTTTTTTTAGAACCTACCCCTGCTTTACTCTTCTCCACAACTTTCCAGAGATGTCACCACTGCATCTGCCACTGCTCATGTGACATTTTTATGTCATGTGAATGCTGCAGCCGGCCATTAATGGACTGCAGCAGTCACACCTCCCGGGACATCTGAGTTATGCCAGAAAGAAGTGTGAGATTAATAGCACATTAGCAGCCGCTCAACAGCTGACAATGTCATGTGAGCGTTGGGTTGACTAGGAGCTGACATCGTTGGAACAAAGCCAGTACGTTAGGCAAACAGGAGGTTTCTTTCACGTTACTCGGAGCACTGTGACTTTTAAGAAAGGTTTGTCCAAGTAGAGGAATACCCCTTTAGAGGGAATCTCTCAGCACATTTTAACATATAGAAGTAGTGGTATTGCTGTGTAGGCCGTATTTGTGTTGTGCAGGTCTTGAGAAATCTAGTGAACAAGCCATATGCAAATCAGATGGAAATTGCACTGGGGGCCTGATCCTTCCAACTGCACTGACACACCCCGATGCACTTTCAGCCTTATTTGCATATGGCTTCTATTCTCGATTCCTCATGGCTGCCACATCGTCTCTCTACAGTCGGACAAGTGCATACACAGCCATGCTGCTTCTTCCAAATGTGCGCAGAAAGTCCCTTTAACAGCATACTTTCCTAATTTTGGTGGTTGACATTTGGCAGCTTGGATATTTTACACCAGACTGGACAATGAACTGTCTAAGTACTGACAGCTTCAGTACGCTCCTGCACCAGACTGGACACTGAGCTGTCAATCAAAGTACTGACAGCTTCAGCACGCTCCTGCACCAGACTGGACACTGAGCTGTCAATCAAAGTACTGACAGCTTCAGCACGCCCCTGCATCAGACTGGACACTGAGCTAAGTACTGATTGCATGGCTGAGCTGTCAGTTACTGCATCCCAGACACACTGAGGGGTGGAATCGTGACAATGTGTCAATGCATGTAAAGGAATCCAGCAACTAAAAGGTATCAAACCGAGTCAATGTGATTCAAATTCATGTTGAATTTTATGAAATTTACCAAGTTCGAACAATTTGCGTTTCGATTAGTGCGAATCGGCGAAAAAAATGCCCGCTTCGATTTTACGTATTGCAGAAGTTTGCATCAGCTTCAAAAGGCTCACGTGACCTCAGGCGCTGCAGCACAGGCTTCCCCATAAAGTTATCACATGGTATAGCACAGTCAATCAGGAAGGACTATCATAGCCAGTATAATATCCTAGGCAGGGAATGCAGCAGCCATTTAGGATCACAGCTCAGCAATAGAGATAGGAAGAGAAAGCTCTGAAGCACTGGACAAATATTCAGATAGTAAAGTATTCTACAACTGCAGCACTGAAGAAGATGAGTGTAGTAGTCTGAAAATAATACAGAGATTCAATTAATAGGGAAGAGCGAGATAGAGAAGTGCCAGAAATAGTGGGATTGATCAGTGATATGGTATAGTGAATTACAATTACTCTTTTTTCTCTTTTTGGGTCAGTTGCAGTTTTTTTAGCGTTTTACCTATTTTCCCGTGTGAGATGTTACACAATCATAACAGATGCTTACTCCTTGCAATCAAGAGGTGAGGATTACGGAACAGATGCAAGGTATAAATCTACGTTACAGAACTAAGGACAGGTGCTGCTTATCCTGGCAAGCGTGTCCCTTTAAGGTGGTGAAACGCGTTGTGATAAGGCTAATAGAGATGTGAACCACCTGTTTACACTGAGAAGGTCTGACTTCAGTCCCAGCTCATAGTGTCACTCACAGTAATATGTATAGATATAGATATTGGTAGTGAGATTAGGTGCCAAAAGAGGGCACCTAATCTCATTACCAATATCTTTATCTATACATATTACACCTATATATTCTCTTGTTTTTTTGCTTTTAAACCTCCCCATCCCCACAAAACTTTACCTTGTGGTTTCCGCACGGCTCAGATGCAGCAAGAGAACAATCCGTCCTCTCCAGGTGACCACAAACAAACACGGTACAGCGGGAGCATATAACTCACTCTGGGCGACAAACGTCTGCCCGAACCAAACTAACCCTTTCAGGAGACAAGTTTCTAGAACTCTGCTGGATATCTGGTACTGTACAAACCTCTGATAAAGGTGTATAGACACACTGCAACCTGATAACACAGGATCCACCATTCACAACAGGTGATGTCACAGCTCACCTCCTCCTCCTGTACAATGACTGATAACACCTCTATATACAGTAGACAACATAGGATCCACCATTCACAATAGGTGATGTCACAGCTCACCTCCTCCTCCTCCTGTACAATGACTGATAACACCTCTATATACAGTAGATAACACAGGATCTACCATTCACAATAGGTGATATCACAGCTCACCTCCTCCTCCTCCTGTACAATGACTGATAACACCTCTATATACAGTAGATGACACAGGATCCACCATTCACAATAGGTGATGTCACAGCTCACCTCCTCCTCCTCCTGTACAGTGACTGATTTTCTCGTCCCTCATCTGTCAGTAAGGAATGAACGTGGGTCCATAAGGCGTCTCTCGCTCTGAAACACTGGGAGCAGTCTATGAGAGGGATGGTATTCGGCTTTAGATTTCAGGCTGAGCTTGTGGGATTTGCCTGAAGGTGCAGGGTTTTTTTTCCATGAGGATTAAACCTCATTTCTGGGTTACCGGTGACATTGGCAATGTTCCCTGTGTATAATTGTACGTTGTGTGACACAATAGACATACAAACAGCAAGTAACACAATACAATAGTGTCCAAAGGCAAATGTCACTGAAAGAATAGGAAGGGGAAGGTCTCAGTATTCATCCAACCTCAGAAATCACCCATGTATGAATGACCATAAATCACAGCAATCAGTCATCCTACAAAGAAAGAGAAGGAAATTCAGAGTTCAAAGTGAAATCATATAATCCAGAAACAGATTACATGTAAAAAAAACAACAACTTGGATTAGAAGATTTACTCTGCACAAAAGACATTTCAGCAGTCAGGATTACAATGACTAATAACACAGGATCCACCATTCACTACAGGTAATGTTACAGCTCACCTCTTCCTCCTCCTGTGCAATGGCTGATAACACCTCTATATACAGTAGATAACACAGGATCCACCATTCACAATAGGTGATGTCACAGCTCACCTCCTCCTCCTGTACAATGACTGATAACACCACTATATACAGTAGATAACACAGGATCCACCATTCACAATAGGTGATGTCACAGCTCACCTCCTCCTCCTGTACAATGACTGATAACACCTCTATATACAGTAGATAACACAGGATCCACCATTCACAATAGGTGATGTCACAGCTCACCTCCTCCTCCTGTACAATGACTGATAACACCACTATATACAGTAGATAACACAGGATCCACCATTCACAATAGGTGATGTCACAGCTCACCTCCTCCTCCTGTACAATGACTGATAACACCACTATATACAGTAGATAACACAGGATCCTGCATTCACAATAGGTGATGTCACAGCTCCCCTCCTCCCCCTCCTATACAATGACTGATAACACCTCTATACACAGTACATAATACAGGATACACCATTCACAATAGGTGATGTCACAACTCACCTCCTCCTCCTGTACAATGACTGATAACACCTCTATATACAGTAGATAACACAGGATGCACCATTCACAATAGGTGATGTCACAGCTCACCTCCTCCTCCTCCTGTACAATAACTGATAACACCTCTATATACAGTAGATAACACAGGATCCACCATTCACAATAGGTGATGTCACAGCTCCCCTCCTCCCCCTGCTATACAATGAATGATAACACCTCTATATACAGTAGATAACACAGGATCCACCATTCACAATAGGTGATGTCACAGCTCACCTCCTCCTCCTGTACAATGACTGATAACACCACTATATACAGTAGATAACACAGGATCCTGCATTCACAATAGGTGATGTCACAGCTCACCTCCTCCTCCTGTACAATGACTGATAACACCTCTATATACAGTAGATAACACAGGATCCACCATTCACAATAGGTGATGTCACAGCTCACCTTCTCCTCCTGTACAATGACTGATAACACCACTATATACAGTAGATAACACAGGATCCTGCATTCACAATAGGTGATGTCACAGCTCCCCTCCTCCCCCTCCTATACAATGACTGATAACACCTCTATACACAGTACATAATAGAGGATACACCATTCACAATAGGTGATGTCACAACTCACCTCCTCCTCCTGTACAATGACTGATAACACCTCTATATACAGTAGATAACACAGGATACACCATTCACAATAGGTGATGTCACAGCTCACCTCCTCCTCCTGTACAATGACTGATAACACCTCTATATACAGTAGATAACACAGGATCCACCATTCACAATAGGTGATGTCACAGCTCCCCTCCTCCCCCTGCTATACAATGAATGATAACACCTCTATATACAGTAGATAACACAGGATCCACCATTCACAATAGGTGATGTCACAGCTCACCTCCTCCTCCTGCACAATGACTGATAACACCTCTATATACAGAAGATAACACAGGATCCTGCATTCAGAATAGGTGATGTCACAGCTCCCCTCCTCCCCCTCCTATACAATGAATGATAACACCTCTATATACAGTAGATAACACAGGATCCACCATTCACAATAGGTGATGTCACAGCTCACCTCCTCCTCCTGTACAATGACTGATAACACCTCTATATACAGTAGATAACACAGGATCCACCATACACAATAGGTGATGTCATAGCTCACCTCCTCCTCCTGTACAATGACTGATAACACCTCTATATACAGTAGATAACACAGGATCCACCATACACAATAGGTGATGTCACAGCTCACCTCCTCCTCCTGTACAATGACTGATAACACCTCTATATACAGTAGATAATACAGGATCCTGCATTCACAATAGGTGATGTCACAGCTCCCCCCCCTCCTATACAATGACTGATAACACCTCCATACACAGTAGATAACACCGGATCCACCATTCACAATAGGTGATATCACAGCTCACCTCCTCCTCCTCCTGTACAATGACTGATAACATCTCTATATACAGTAGATAACACAGGATCCACCATTCACAATAGGTGATGCCACAGCTCCCCTCCTCCCCCGCCTATACAATGACTGATAACCCCTCTATATACAGTAGATAACACAGGATCCTCCATTCACAATAGGTGATATCACAGCTCACCTCCTCCTCCTGTACAATGACTGATAACACCTCTATATACAGTAGATAACACAGGATCCACCATTCACAATAGGTGATGTCACAGCTCCCCTCCTCCCCCTGTATAATGACTGATAACACCTCTATATACAGTAGATAACACAGGATCCACCATTCACAATAGGTGATGCCACAGCTCCCCTCCTCCCCCGCCTATACAATGACTGATAACACCTCTATATACAGTAGATAACACAGGATACACCATTCACAAGAATAGATAATTCACCTAATCTCCATGTGAGCACAGTCACCTTTATTAGCCGCTGTAATAAGTACCATGGTCTCTGTAGGACTCTGTTCAGACCTGTTGGTCCGGTGTTACTCGTCCTCACTGATTGCCGCCGCTTTATAAGTAATTAATGAATTTTACAATAACGGCTATAAATCTATGGCTGATAAAGCCCTGGAAACAATCAATTCTGAAAACACTAGAGATGGATCATGGTAATGGCAATCAGCCGACATTAACGCTCTCGGGACCAACTTTACATCAAGGGATGATACTGCAGATTACTCAGCGTTATCCGCAGCCTTTCCCCTGATCACTATTATTATTATAGCGCCATTTATTCCATGGCGCTTTACATGTGATAGGGATATACATAGCAAAAACATTTACATAGTCTTAACAAAACGAGTCAGCGACTGGTACAGGAGGTGCGAGGACCCTGCCCGCGAGGGCTCACAATCTACAGGGGATGGGTGAGGATACAGCAGGTGAGGGTAGAGCTGGTCATGCAGTAATGTGGAGGGGCGGTGGTTACTGCAGGTTGTAGGCTTGTCGGAAGAGGTGGGTCTTCAGGTTCCTTTTGAAGGCTTCCATGGTAGCCGAGAGTCTGATGTGTTGGGGTAGAGAGTTCCAGAGTAGGGGGGAAGCACGGGAGAAATGTTGTATGCGATTGTGGGAAGAGGAGATAAGAGGGGAGTAGAGCAGGAGATCTTGTGAGGATCGGAGGTTGTGTGCAGGTATGTAACGGGAGACTAGGTCACAGATGTATGGAGGATACAGGTTGTGGATGGTTTTGTATACCAGGGTTCGGGTTTTGAACTGGAGTCTCTGAGCAATGGGGAGCCAGTGAAGAGATTGACAGAGAGGAGAGGCCGGGGAATAGCGGGGGGACAGGTGGATTAGTCGGGCAGCAGAGTTTAGGATAGATTGGAGGGGTGTGAGAGTGTTAGAGGGGAAGCCACAGAGCAGGAGGTTGCAGTAGTCGAGGCGGGAGATGATGAGGACATGCTCTATGGCGGTGTAGTCAGTGATCGTCCACCTCGTACACCGCAATGTGAAGCCGCCGTCCTGTGATCCGCTCATCATTGGAACATTTATATTCCGGCACTGAAAAAAGGGACATTTTCACTTTAATCAATCGGCTAAAGTGATAGCGGCACCTGAGCCCGACTCTTCTTCTATTAAGGGCTTTAAAGTATAAAAGATGCCATTGCCCTATTGTCGGTGTCGTATCCTGTAGATCCATGGTTTGGAAGGACGCGGCCCGCGCACAAGAAGCCATTCATCCTACAATAACAGCCGAGTTCTCATAGACATTGTCACATGTGCCGGGTACAACAGGCGAGGGATCAGCAATGTCCGGCACTGTCTGCAGTATATAGTGTATACAGCACTCAGCAACAGGGCAGGATCCTCATAGGACTGAACAGATCTACAGAGGGTACAGGGATATGGAGGAGGAGGAGGAGGAGGAGGAGGGAGACTTATACAGAAGGTTCATCTCCAGCATTCAGCTGCTACAGTGCCTACAAGTAGTATTCAACCCCCTGCAGATTTAGCTGGTTGACACATGCGGAATTAACTTGGCATTGTGACATTTGTACTGTAGATCAGCCTGGAAGTGGGAAATGCACTGCAGCAAATTTTGTTTTTTTTTTTTTTTTTTTTTAAACTTAAAAAGTTAATTCAGAGTGTCATTTATTATTCAACCCCTCAAACCACAAGAATTCTGTTTGGTCCCCCTAAAGTATTAAGAAGTAGATCAGGCACCAAGAATAATGAGCTTCACATGTGTGGATTAAAGATATCTTTTGCCAGCCTTTTCTGACTATTTAAGACCCTCCCCAAACTTGTGAACAGCACTCAGACATGGTCAACATGGGAAAGACAAAGGAGCATTCCAAGGCCATCAGAGACAAGATCGTGGAGGGTCACAAGGCTGGCAAGGGGTACAAAACCCTTTCCAAGGAGTTGGGCCTACCTGTCTCCACTGTTGGGAGCATCATCCGTAAGTGGAAGGCTTATGGAACTACTGTTAGCCTTCCACGGCCAGGACAGCCTTTGAAAGTGTCCTCTCGCGCCGAGGCCAGGCTTGTCCGAAGAGTCAAGGCTAACCCAAGGACAACAAGGAAGGAGCTCCGGGAAGATCTCATGGCAGTGGGGACATTGGTTTCAGTCAATACCATAAGTAACGTACTCCACCGCAATGGTCTCCGTTCCAGACGAGCCCGTAAGGTACCTTTACTTTCAAAGCGTCATGTCAAGGCTCGTCTACAGTTTGCTCATGATCACTTGGAGGACTCTGAGACAGACTGGTTCAAGGTTCTATGGTCTGATGAGACCAAGATCGAGATCTTTGGTGCCAACCACACACGTGACGTTTGGAGACTGGATGGCACTGCATACGACCCCAAGAATACCATCCCTACAGTCAAGCATGGTGGTGGCAGCATCATGCTGTGGGGCTGTTTCTCTGCCAAGGGGCCTGGCCATCTGGTCCGCATCCATGGGAAGATGGATAGCACGGCCTACCTGGAGATTTTGGCCAAGAACCTCCGCTCCTCCATAGAATCATAGAATCATAGAATGGTAGAGTTGGAAGGGACCTCCTGGGTCATCTGGTCCAACCCCCTGCTCAAAGCAGGATTCACTAGATCATCTCAGACAGATGTCTGTCCAGCCTCTGTTTGAAGACGTCCATTGAAGGGGAACTCACCACCTCTCGTGGCAGCCTGTTCCACTCATTAATCACCCTAACTGTCAAAAAGTTTTTTCTAATATCTAATCTGTGTCTCCTCCCATTTAGTTTCATCCCATTGCTTCTAGTCTTTCCTTGTGCAAATGAGAATAAAGATGATCCTTCTACAATGTGACAGCCCTTGACATATTTGTAGACAGCTATTAAGTCTCCTCTCAGTCTTCTTTTTTGCAAGCTAAACATTCCCAAATCCTGCAACCGTTCCTCATAGGACATGGTTTGCAGACCAGTCACCATTCTGGTCGCTCTTCTCTGAACTTGCTCCAGTTTGTCTATGTCTTTTTTAAAATGTGGTGCCCAAAACTGTACACAGTATTCCAGATGAGGTCTGACCAAAGAGGAGTAAAGACCGATAATGACTTCACGTGATCTAGACTGTATGCTTCTGTTAATACATCCCAGAATTGTATTTGCCTTTTTTGCTGCTGCATCACACTGTTGACTCATGTTCAGTCTATGATCTATTAGTATACCTAAGTCTTTTTCACATGTACTGTTGCTTAGCTCTATTCCTCCCATTCTGTATATGCTTTTTTCATTTTTATTGCCCAGATGTAGTACTTTGCATTTTTCCCTGTTAAAAACCATTCTGTTGGTTGCTGCCCACTGCTCCAGTTTATTTAGGTCTTTTTGAATCCTCTCTCTCTCTTCTCTAGTATTAGCTATCCCTCCTAGCTTTGTGTCATCAGCAAATTTAATCAGTTTACCCTCAATTCCTTCATCTAAATCATTGATAAAGATGTTGAACAATTCAGGTCCCAGGACGGAGCCCTGTGGTACCCCACTTGAGACATTCATCCAGCTGGATGTGAAGCCATTTACAACCACCCTTTGAGTCCGATCACTAAGCCAGTTATGAATCCACCTAACAGTTGCCTGGTCCATTGCATACTTGGTCATTTTTGCAATAAGGATGGTGTGAGATACTTTGTCAAATGCTTTGCTGAAGTCAAGATATACTATATCTACAGCATTTCCCTGATCCACCCAGTCAGTGATTCTGTCATAGAAGGAAATTAAGTTAGTCTGACATGACTTGTTAGTTACAAACCCATGCTGACTCTGGTTAATCACTTCATTCTTATCCATGTTCTTACATACATGTTGTTTAAAAATTTGTTCAAAGATCTTTCCTGGTATAGAAGTCAGACTCACCGGCCTATAGTTCCCTGGGTCCACCTTCTTCCCCTTTTTGAAGATAGGAACAACATTTGCTCTTCTCCAGTCTTCTGGGACTTCTCCTGTTCTCCAAGAATTTTCAAAGATTATGGAGAGTGGTTCTAAAATTTCTTCTACGATCTCCTTCAGTACTCTGGGGTGTAATTCATCTGGACCTGGAGACTTGAACTCATTTATGTTAGCTAAATATTCCCTCACAATCTTTCTGTTTACAGATAACTTTGATTCCTCTATTCCTTTAAAAGGACAGTGAAGATCAGTTGATGTTACATTTTCTTTCTGAGAGAAAACAGATGCAAAATAGGAATTAAAAAGTTCGGCCTTCTCAACATCCTCTCTTACCATTTCTCCATTTTCATCCTGTAAAAATCCTATAGCATCTTTGACTTTTCTTTTACTTTTGACATACCCCCAAAATCCTTTTTTATTGCTTTTGACATCTCTTGCAAGCCTTAATTCATTGTCAGCTTTAGCTAACCTGATACGTGCCCTGCAGGATCTGCAGACTGCATTATAATCTTCTTTAGATATGCCTCCCTCTTTCCATTTAATAAACATTTCTTTCTTTCTTTTTAGCATGTGTTTAAGTTCTGTGTTCATCCATCCTGGTTTCCTTAAATGCTTCCCATTCTTCCTACTTTTCGGGATTGTTAACGATTGTGCTTTGAGAATCTCATTTTTAAAAATTTCCCATCCTTCCTGGACATTTTTGTCCTTAAGGACATCCAGCCATTGGATCCCTCCTATTCTCTTTCTGAGTCTCTTAAAATCTGCCTTTCTAAAATCTAACCTTGAAGTTTGAGTCTTCACATGTCTTCCTCCTCTAGTTATCCAAAATTCTATAATAGCATGATCGCTGCCTCCTAGGGTCCCAGCCACCTTTACCTCCTCAACCATTTCCTCCCTGTTTATAAGGATTAGATCCAAAGTAGCAGATGCCCTTGTTTTCTCCCCTACCTTTTGGAAGATAAAGTTGTCAGCAAGAGAGGATAAGAATTTTCTTGACCTGTTAGTTTTACTTGAGAGAGATTCCCAACAAATGTCTGGATAGTTGAAATCTCCCATGACCACTACGTCATATTTTTTGGAGAACTTGGTCATTTGATACATAAAGAGTTCATCCATATCTTCAGCTTGCCCAGGTGGCCTGTAGTAAATGCCTACAATGGTGTCCTTTCCGTTGTTCTCTCCTTGTATTCTTACCCAAACAGTTTCCACAGAACTCCCAGTCTCTGAAGCTTCAATCTCTGTGCAGATATACGCTTTTCTAACATACAATGCAACACCTCCTCCTCGTTTATCAAGTCTGTTTCTTGCAAATAAGTTGTATCCTTTTAGCCTTTTATTCCAATCATGTGTATCGTCCCACCAAGTTTCAGTGATTCCAATGACATCGTATTCCTTTTCCTGCATTAGTAGTTCCAATTCTCCTTGTTTGTTGCCCATGCTTTGTGCATTTGTATAAAAACATTTTAGTTTGTGATTGGTTTCTCTTCCTCCCATATTTTTATTATTTAAATTGTTTTGTCTTTGTTCTTCCTTTCCACTTCCAGTAGCAGAGATCTCAATAGTATTTGTCAGCTGTATGGCTTTTTCTGTCCTTTTGCTTCCCTTCCCACATTGTTCTAGTTTAAAGCTCTTCTGATGAGTGTAGCAAGGCGACTTCCAAATACATGTTTTCCAGTCTTCGTAAGGTGCACCCCATCTCTAGCAAGTAGTCCATCGTATAGGTAATTCATTCCGTGATCCAGAAATCCAAATCCTTGTTGACGGCACCATCGACGTAGCCAGTTGTTCACCTGTAGAATCTTATTCCACCTCATTGTTCCATGGCCATCCACTGGGAGGATGGATGAGAAGACCACCTGCACTCCCAATTCTTTCACTTTCTTGCCTAAGTCTTCAAAGTCACTGCAGATGGTTTCCAGGTCCTTTCTTGCGGTGTCATTTGTCCCCACATGTATTAGCAGGAATGGGTAGTGATCTGTAGGTCTGAAGAGTCTTGATATCCTGTCAGACACATCTTTAATTTTTGCTCCTGGAAGACAGCACATTTCTCTTGAGGTTATGTCTGGTCTGCAGATAGCGGCCTCTGTTCCTCTTAACAGGGAATCCCCCATGACCACCACTCTCCGTTCTTTCTTCACAACATTCTTCTTTCTCCATCCAGGAGGATTCTGAGGGCTTACAAGGTTATTCATTGCTGGCAAAGTCTTATTTTGCTGTATTTCTTCATGGTTCTCCTGTGTGAGAGCCTGGTACTGGTTCCTGAGCAGTATGGGTGCTGACTGCCTCTCGATCCTCCTGCTTCTCTGTGTCACATGCTTCCATTCCTCTGTTTCGTCAGGTGCAGTTCGAATTTCTTCTCTTTCTGAATCATGAAGAGATAATTCTGCTCTGTCTAAGAACCCTTCACCTTCCTTAATGATTTTCAAGGTAGTTAACCTCTCTTCTAGATTTCGCAACTTTTCCTCCAACAGGGACACAAGCTTGCATTTCTGGCATGTGAAGTTTGGCTTTTCCACTGGCAAGTCTGTGAACATGTAGCAGGATATGCAGCTCACCAAATGGCTCCTGGACTCTTCCATGTTCTTATTGTTAATGTTCTGAAAACAGTGAAAAAAGCTTAAAAAAAAAAGCTTCAAAATGCGCGTGCCGGTAGGCGCGCGGTTTACCGATGTCCTCTTTTCAGCTCCAACAGCCAAAATCCAGTGTTCTTTGAGCTCGCGGAGACTCTTCACTTACCCCAAAATGCAGTGGGAATATGCAAATTATCTCCTCAGGACTCCTCCCCTGGTTTACCGATGTCCTCTTTTCAGCTCCAACAGCCAAAATCCAGTGTTCTTTGAGCTCGCGGAGACTCTTCACTTACCCCAAAATGCAGTGGGAATATGCAAATTATCTCCTCAGGACTCCTCCCCTGGTTTACCGATGTCCTCTTTTCAGCTCCAACAGCCAAAATCCAGTGTTCTTTGAGCTCGCGGAGACTCTTCACTTACCCCAAAATGCAGTGGGAATATGCAAATTATCTCCTCAGGACTCCGCCCCTAGTTTACCGATGTCCTCTTTTCAGTTTACCGATGTCCATCAAGGATCTTAAGATGGGTCGTAATTTCATCTTCCAACAAGACAACGACCCAAAGCACACAGCCAAGAAAACCAAGGCCTGGTTCAATAGGGAAAAAGTCAAGGTGTTGGAGTGGCCTAGTCAGTCTCCTGACCTTAACCCAATTGAAAACTTGTGGAAGGAGCTCAAGAATAAAGTCCACATGAGACACCCAAAGAACCTAGATAACTTGGAGAAGATCTGCATGGAGGAGTGAGCCAAGATAACTCCACAGACCTGTGCCGGCCTGATCAGGTCTTATAAAAGACGACTATTAGCTGTAATTGCAAACAAGGGTTATTCCACAAAATATTAAACATAGGGGTTGTATAATAATTGACCCACACTTTTATGTTTAAAATGTAATAAAATTCAACTGAGCAACATAACTTTTTGGTTTGTAAGATTTATGCTTCTGTTCATAAAACCTACTCTCGTTTGCAGTTTGAAGGCTCTAACTTATTTGCATCTTATCAAACCAGCTAAATCTGCAGGGGGTTGAATACTACTTGTAGGCACTGTATATCATCTATCACCTGTAGTTCAGTCTTATATCTATTCATCTATCTGCAGAATTCACATCATATCTACCTATTATCTATCTACAGTATGATCAATCCATCCATCTATGTACTGTATCTATTTACCTATTTCGTATCCATCTATCTAAAATCAATATATTTATCTATCTTTTTATCTATCCATCTGTCTATTGTATCTATCATCCATCTATGTATAACATATCTATCTTTTATCTAGTATCTTCTGTCTATCTATCTATCTATCTATATATTTATCTATATCAGATCTTATCTTTTATCTACAGAGTATCTATCTATATTCTACCAACTGTATCTCCTATTGATCTTTCCATCCTTCTATCACATATCTATCTATCTATCTATCTTCCATCTATTTATTATCCCTCATATCTACGTATCTATTATTTATCTATTTATTATCTGTCTATCATCTATCTGTTATTTATCTATCTATAATCTATGTATCTATTATTTAACCATTATCTATCATCTATTTATCTATTATTTATCTATCTATCTACACAAGCCTAGGTATAGGTATCAGCCCACAAGTTGTGAGCCACCAACCTATTATATAAAAAAATCATAAAAATGACTGTCTCTTTTAAATGAATAAATAAAATGTCCGTGTTGCGCCTATAAACGTATTCTGCCGGGCTATCCATCATATTATCATGGATGAAACTTATAAGATTATTAAGACGTAGAAGAGTGAAAGTTCTTGTTCCAAAGAGATCATCTCCCCTCGTATTTCAAAAGGTTGTTATTTTTTAAGGCCACGGCCGCACTATCAGTATTTGGTAAGTATTTGGTCAGTATTTGATCAGCATTTTTTCTCAGGAGTTGGAGCCAAAACCAGGAGTGGGTGATAAATGCAGAATTTGTGACTTGTTTCTATTCTACCTTTTCTCTGATTGTTCCTCACCTGGTTTTGGCTCCCACGCCTGAGAAAAAATACTGACCAAATACTGATAGTGGGACTGTGGCCTAAATATTGTGTTCAGCGATCCATTCGATTATGTTGTCAATTGTAGGAATTTCTCTTTTTTTCAAAAATGTAGCAATCAAGTGGTTGGTGGTGATATGAGACACTTTTGCCGGTTCTTCCAGCAGCTTGTCTGGGTTTTCTTGTTGTTATCTGATTGTTTTGTAGGACTCCTCACTCTTCTTCCCAGATCTCGTCCCTTTTCCCTTCTCTCCATTATATGAATATAATTTTTGGTTGTATGTTAATAGAATTCATCCTAATTTTTCCTTCCTTTCCCGCTCTCCCCTTCCCTCTTTTCCCTTTCCCAGTTAATAGCTGATTATTACTGATATTGCTGATATGCCATTTACCTGTTGTTAAACCTAATAAAACCTAATAAAAACTATTATAAAGAAGAAAAAAAATAAAAATCATAAAGACTGAGCGGCCCTCACTGGCATATTCCAGTACCTGACAAAGGCTCACTCGCTCTTGAGCTAAAACGTTGCCACCTGTTCACATGGGCCAAAAAGGACAGCAGTTACTTGTATGGAATTTCTCTATCTTTCCATGACTCCGGGCCGCACTGCTCGCTCCACGTGATGATCTGCCATGCCCGCAGTATCAGTGCCATCCTCCTAATGATCTCTACATTGAACTGGGCTCCGGATAACAGATCTGTGGACTCCCCGGGGGGTGGCTGATAAATGTGAACAGTCGCTTGTGTTCATCTGCTGGTAAATCTGTGGTGAGCGCATGTAGCGGACTATTACTGATACAGAGTAGCCCTCTTATTAGTTTCTATTCAGGGGGACGTAACACTGTAACATGAGGAGCTCGACAAGCGCTGTCTGTACAACATATGTGAGGATCTGCATCAATTACAGCCGCGATATTGGACTCACTGAGCAGATGCCGAGCGCAGAATAACACAGAGCAGTAAGGCTATGTGCCCACGATGCAGAAATGAAGCAGAAAATTTCTGCAGCATTTCTGCATCTCCCTGGCAGAAAAAACGCATACAAATTGTACATGCGTTTTTCCTGCAGAATACATGCGGAATACATGCGGGTTCACATGCGTTTCCGCATGCAGATTGACAAGCGCTTTCCAGGCGATTAGCATCACTTGGAAAGTGCTTGACAACTTGGTCACACTGTATAAATCCATGGAAACAGCATGGATTTATATAGTGTGACCCGTTAAAATTAAAACAAATAAAGCTATACTCACCCCCGAGGCCCCGACGTGGCTGCAGCGCTCGTTCCTGTCTGGTTCCCGGCTGCCGGCATATCGCGAGATAGAGCGGTGAAGGGCCTGCGGTCACATGACTGTGACGTCACCGCAGGTCCTCAAGCGATGCCGGCATTCAGAGAGAAGCCACCGGACTGGTGAATATAAACTTTATTGATTATTTTATTCTTTTTTTTACAGGTACAATGGTACCCAGGTCTGGATGAGAGTCTTCTCTCCTCCAGAACTGGGTACCATCCGCACATAGAAACGCATAGAAGCCGCTTGTACAAATGTACTGACACAGATTATATGCGTCTCAATGCAAGTCAATGGCGGCAATTCCGCTGCGCTTCCGCAAAATTAATGAACATGCTGCGGATTTATGAGCGCTGCAGAAACGCTGCGGAAAAATCCGCATCATGTGCATTGACATTGCGGAATGCCATTGGGGACCATGGGGTGCGGATTACCTAGCGTTTTGTGATGCGTTTCCGCTGCGGAAATTCCGCAGCATAAACGCATGAAAAACGCATCGTGTGCACGCAGCCTAAATCATGCTGGAATCACAGCGGCGAGCAGTCAGCGGAACCGCACATCACCCTGCACAGTCAGCACGTCAAACGCACCGCGCGTCCCCCCGCACAGCACGTCATGTCACCTGCACCACACTCACCCACACCGAGAATCACCCGCACTGCACATCACCCGCACCACACTCACCCAAACCGAGAATCACCCGCACCACACATCATCGACACCGAGAATGAACCGCACCGCACTCTGTACTTCATCCCGCACCGCACCACATGTCACCCGCACCATACGTCCCCTGCACAGCAAGTCACCCGCACTGCACGTCGTCACCTGCACCACACTCACCCAAACCGAGAATCACCCGCACCACACGTCATCTACACCGAGAATGAACCGCACCGCACTCTGTACTTCATCCAGCACCGCACCACATGTCACCCGCACCATACGTCCCCTGCACAGCAAGTCACCCGCACTGCACGTCGTCACCTGCACCACACTCACCCACACCGAGAATCACCTGCACCACACGTCATCTACACCGAGAATCAACCACACCGCACTCTGTACTTCATCCCGCACCGCACCACATGTCACCCGCACCATATGTCCCCTGCACAGCAAGTCACCCGCACTGCATGTCCCCTACACCGTGCATCCCCAGAACCATACGTCACCCGCATCGCACATCACCCGCACTGCACCGTACATCATCCGCACCACATATCACCAGTACCATACATTCCCCGCACCGTACACCCCTCGCACGTCACCCGCACCGTACATCACCAGCACCGCACATTTCCCGCACCGTAAACCCCCCGCACGTCACCCGCACCGTACATCACCAGCACCGCACATTTCCCGCACCGTACACCCCCCGCACGTCACCCGCACCGTACATCACCAGCACCGCACATTCCCCGCACCATACACCCCTCGCACGTCACCCGCACCGCTCTGCTCATCCTGACCGTACTTCAGTTATCGTATTATTCATGATAGTCGTTACATCCATCATATATATACAAACTAAAGGGAAGACATTTTAAAATTATATATTTATTGAGATATAAAGTTAAAAACATACCAAACAATTGTGCAAAAAAAGAAAAAAACAACCCGACCCACAGACTAACAGACTAAACGTTGTACACTAATTACCAATCAAACAGAAAAACCCCAACCAATAACCTAGGTTATAATCATGGTTCAGCCCCCCATCTACTGTTAGTAGTCACACTGTCCGAGGTCAGTCTATACTCTCCTAGGTATACCGAAACAAGTAGTATATTGGTTAGATGATTTTCAGTATTACATATATCTATAACCATCCACTCAAATGGGATGCCTAGTACCCAGTTTCCACTATAACCATCCATTCAGATGAAAAATGCTTAATGCCCGAAAAATGCTTAATACCCGACGCGTTTCGCCACCAACTGTCGTAGCGGCTCTTCAGGGGCAACACAAGTTAACAAGCCAATATATGGTTATGTATAACACATGACAGATAACAGTTTCTGTTAACTCCACTGAGAAATCAACATATAAGTTACATCCATCATCAATAGAGGACATTGACCTCTAATACTAAACACCCCATATACATTAAATAAAAGTCGGCCAAGCCTGAATCTGGCGTTGTCTTCCTTTTGTTCCTGCTCCTCTCTGTTCCTGAGACATGGCCCCTTCTTCCCTGCATATAAATCTATTCTTGTTAGCCAACTAGGTGTGGTTCTCAAGAAATTGCCTATACAGAAGTAGAGGGCCACACCCACTTGGCTAAAAAGACAATGTTTACCATTGGAAGAGGAGACCATATCTCAGTAACAGAAAGGTGCAGGAAGAAAAGAAAAGCAACTCCGCATTCAGGAGAACAGCGGTGTAACCAGGGTCTGTAAGTGGTTACCTGGCAGCTCGAAAAATGTCTAAGAAGAAGCCACTCCATTTACCAGATGCCAGGGGTTGCTCTCACCTTCACCCTTTAACCCCTGTAGAGCAACCAGAACTTACACCGGAGTCCCTGGGTTGGGGCCATGGAGTCAACTGCTGGCAGATGGTGCAGGCTGGCAGAAGTGGTCAGGTAGCCGAGTAGGAACCAGGAGGGCAGTAAAGGTAAAAAATCAGAAGTCAAAAGAATAGTCAGGGAATGGGCCAGTCAGACAACTGGGATACAAACTAGCAAAGTAGGAACTGGAAGCACAGGACTGAACCAGAGTAAGCAAAACTATAACTGGCAATGGGAGTTAGAGGTTCAGGAGTTTAAATAAAAGACAGTCCTGTCCAAGGCTCACATATCCTAAACAGCTAGGAATTAACTCCATAGCTCCCTGACTGAGAAGCACCGAAATCTGAGAATATAAATAAAACTACTACAAACTACAGAGGTGCAGCACGACAGAGGATGCCGTCAGATAAGAGGTGGTTCTGAGGGCTCCCCTCCACTGGCCACACATAAATGACATGGCAGATGGACCGGGCCCTGTAAGTCGATTCACTAGATTTCACAATACAAAATGCATACATTGTTAAGAAGACCTCTTAGACTTGAGGACGTTGGTGTGCTTACTTTGAAAACTATCGGTAGTTGACAGGCTGGGAGGGTGGAAACTGAGTACACTGGACTTATAAGCTCTTGTATTCTATATACAGTATATACATTCTCATTGCAATATTAGAATTATACAGTCACTCTGACATAGATTTTCACAATAAATACACCAGCGTCAGCAGGTCTAACAGATCTATTTTATAATATAAAGTGTGGATTGTGAAATCTGATCCCAAATCTGCATTAAGTAAAAGCTTGCAGCCCTTCATTCTGCAGATTGTAAGGGGTCAGTGTTCAATGAAGAAATTTCAATGAAAAAATTGGCCGTAAACAGGGTTTTACGGCCAAATTGAGGCCTGTACAGGCGCCAAGCATGGGGAGAAAATGACAAATTGGTGCATACTCACCTGTACAGTTTTTTTATATGGCCTGACAACCCTTTTAATAGGAATTTAATACATATTCATATACTCTATTATTCACACAGGGGGAATAACCAGGTCACTGGGTTTGAAAGACCTGAGTTGTCATAGGTTTCCATGAGAACTGTGTAATACTTATTTTCTCCTGTGGAGGCACTGTAGGGAAATTGAACACTTTTGTTCCAATTCATTATTTAATTTGTGTATTTTTTTTGCCTAGTTCTTGGTATTTTTCATTTGCGCCTAATTCTTCTTTTAATATGCTCCTTTTTTAAAGTCTACTTTACACGTGACCGCCTGTTTTTTAAGTTTAGTTTTCATCAGATGTTTTCATCACTTATGACTTTTCAAAAAATCGGCAAACTTTTTTCCAAAAGTTTTCTATCGTGGACGACCCCTTTAACACCCCTGTAAAAAGGAATATCCCTGTAATATTTAATATATAGAAAATACATATTCATACACACTATTATTCACAGAGGGGGAATAACCAGGACACTGGGCTCTGGAAGACCTGAGCTGTCACAGGCTTCTTAGAGAACTGTGTAATACTTATTTTCTCCTGTGGAGGCACTGTAGGGAGAATAAACACTATTGTTCCTATTCATTATTTCATTTGTGCATTTTTTCTTTTTGGTATTTTTCATTTGTGGCTAATTCTTCTTTTAATGTGCTCCTTTTTTAAAGTCTATTTTATATGTGATCGCCTGTTTTTTATGTTTTCCATTTGTTTTTTTTTTCAGAAGTTTTCATCATTTGCGACTTTTCAAAAAGTCGCCAAACTTTTTTCAAAAAGTTTTCCATCGCGGAGGACCCCTTTAATGTCCTTTTAAATGGCACATTCTATATTTTATTGCATCCTTTACTTACTTTTCCGGCTCTTACACATCCATATAAATTATGTAACGCTTTCTAAATATAAAAAATGATTTTTATTGGCCTGCTGACCACAGATCTACAGTTCCACCTCAATTTCATCTAATAGACCTTCTGTAATATCTCGAAGCACCGCAAATCCATACAGAAATAAGCCGCTAGTCGATGACATTTCGCAGCACAGACCCCCTTAAGGAATGTCATTAAGGGTAAAGCTTGCGGAGGGAGAAGGCTGAGGGAGCCTGGCTGCGCCCTGATAGGAGGCTGCGGACACCCGCCGCACATGACAGCAAGATATATATATATGGATACTTGTTTTCAGAGCTCATTTGCTTTAATTTCTGCCCCTGAGACAGGACACAGAAGAAGAAAAAATGCATAAAAAAGCTGGCTTCCATTTCTTCAGAATGTCACCATGATAACATTTCAGTAGTGTGAGCCCGCGGCAAGTCGAATTCTCCACTCCGTTCAAGGACTTTTCCAATTTGTTCCCTGTCACTAACCGATAGAAACCTATTGGATTTCCCATTTACGGTCAGTCTTTCAAGAACTATTCTCCAAAGCAAAATGTTGTCATTAATCAGGACGGAGAACGATCAGACATATGAGCGATCGCTGTACGATAGTGCCGCGCGGCTGCACTGACGACAGACAGCAGGTGGCGGCAGGTCACAGGTACGATGCCGACAGTGTGGTCTTAAAGGGGTTCCCAGACTAAAATGGTCCCTACTTATACAGGAGGAGGAGGAGGTGAGCTGTACCATCACATATTGTGAATGGTGGGTCCTGTGTTATCTACTGTACATAGAGGTGTTATCAGTCATTGTACAGGAGGAGGAGGTGAGCTGTGACATCACCTATTGTGAATGGTGGATCCTGTGTTATCTACTGTATATAGAGGTATTATCAGTCATTGTACAGGAGGGGGAGGAGGTGAGCTGTACCATCACCTATTGTGAATGGTGGATCCTGTGTTATCTACTGTATATAGAGGTGTTATCAGTCATTGTACAGGAGGAGGAGGTGAGCTGTGACATCACCTATTGTGAATGGTGGATCCTGTGTTATCTACTGTATATAGAGGTATTATCAGTCATTGTACAGGAGGGGGAGGAGGTGAGCTGTACCATCACCTATTGTGAATGGTGGATCCTGTGTTATCTACTGTATATAGAGGTGTTATCAGTCATTGTACAGGAGGAGGAGGTATTATACTGTTAGAAAGACAAACTCAGCTCTGCTACCTCCTAATACATATGAATATTCCTGAGTTGTAAAATGAGTAACTTATTGACAAATCCCCAACTCTTCTACATAACGACTACATCCCGGATCTACATGAAAACCTGTCATCATCTCCGACACCCTAAATCAGAAGGTATAACCCGATTATCACTGTTCTCCCAGCGTCAGGAGGAATAATTGTGTTCGCACAGGTAGTCAGACTTTTATCTCCCACCAGCTGCTGCACATATACACAATATACACAGAATATACACAGAACATATACACAATATACACAGAATATACACAGAACATATACACAATATACACAGAATATACACAGAATATATACACAATATACACAGAATATACACAGAACATATACACAATATACACAGAATATACACAGAACATATACACAATATACACAGAATATACACAGAATATATACACAATATACACAGAATATACACAGAACATATACACAATATACACAGAATATACACAGAATATACACAGAATATACACAGAACATATACACAATATACACAGAATATACACAGAACATATACACAATATACACAGAATATACACAGAATATATACACAATATACACAGAATATACACAGAACATATACACAATATACACAGAATATACACAGAATATATACACAATATACACAGAATATACACAGAATATATACACAATATACACAGAATATACACAGAACATATACACAATATACACAGAATATACACAGAATATATACACAATATACACAGAATATACACAGAACATATACACAATATACACAGAATATACACAGAATATATACACAATATACACAGAATATACACAGAACATATACACAATATACACAGAATATACACAGAATATATACACAATATACACAGAATATACACAGAACATATACACAATATACACAGAATATACACAGAATATATACACAATATACACAGAATATACACAGAACATATACACAATATACACAGAATATACACAGAATATATACACAATATACACAGAATATACACAGAATATATACACAATATACACAGATTCTCATCCCCAGGGGAGACTTTTCTGTAAAGCTGAATAAAGCAAACATAAACTTTGAAGGGATTACATCACCCATCCTCCACCTATCCTTAAAAGACAGAAAGCAGCATCAAAGAAGGTATAGAAGACGCTCACCGGGGGTTTATTACCGAGCGCCTAACCTTGTGTGCTAAGTGAAGATTTCATCTATAACACAACAGGGTCTCCAACCTGAGGGTCTCCCGCTGTTACTACAGTCCTCAGCCGCAGGTGGTTAGGGCATAATTGGAGTTGTAGTTTCACCATAGCTCCATACAAATACTTAGCAGAATTCAACAGAATTATGATAAGTGCAAACCATAAATGCAGCTTTGGATGTGACTAGAGTAGACCATATTGTAGGGCGCCTTGCGTTACCTTGTGCTGCACTACGCCAATAGTGTGCCACGTTATGTAGCACGCCGGCTGTGCACATGCTGCTAGCTACATTGGTGAACTTGGAAAACGCACTTTTCGGCACAATTTCTTCCAGTATTCTGATCTATTTTGCTCCCCTTGTTTGTTTTTTTTCAAGGGATCCTGACATCTCCGCCATGCACCCCACGCCACCTTGTATTTATTGCTAATAAGCCCTATGTACCATATATGTGATGGCACTATATGGCATAAAACTATTGTATCAATCCGTTTGCGCCGTGCTAATTAGTGTCAGACTAGTCGAGGAGGCGTTTGCTTTCCCAGACCTGTCGCCCCACTAATCATGTTGTCACGCCATGATTTGCAAATCTAGCGCATGCATGCGACTTTGGTCCTTTCATATCAATGCGCAATGAAGCTGGGTGATGTCGGGCGCACTACATCGCCACGATGTAATCTACCGTCCGCCAAAGACAATACCGTGGAAGGAGAACACTGTAAGCACGGCTGTACTCACCAGTCATAAGAACGGCTGTGCTCCCCGGTCATAATCGTGGCTGTACATGATGGACATAAGCACGACTGTGCTCCCCAAATATAAGCACAGCTGTGCTCCCCGGACATAAGCACGGCTGTGCACCCAGGACATAAGCACGGCTGTGCTCCCCGGACATAAGCACGGCTGTGCACCCAGGACATAAGCACGGCTGTGCTCCCCGGACATAAGCACGGCTGTGCTCACCAAATATAAGCACGGCTGTGCTTCCCGGACATAAGCACGGCTGTGCTCCCCGGACATAAGCACGGCTGTGCTCGTCGGACATAAGCACGGCTGTGCTCTCCTGACATAAGCGTGGCTGGGCTCGTCGGACATAAGCACAGCTGTGCTCCCCAGACATAAGCGTGGTTGTGCTCTCCTGACAAAAGCATGGCTGTGCTCGTCGGACATAAGCACGGCTGTGCTCTCCTGACATAAGCGTGACTGTGCTCCCCAGACATAAGCGCGGTTGTGCTCTCCTGACGTAAGCGTGGCTGTGCTCGTCGGACATAAGCACGGCTGTGCTCGTCGGACATAAGCACGCCTGTGCTCCTCGGACATAAGCACGGGTGTGCTCTCCTGACATAAGCGTGGCTGTGCTCCCCAGACATAAGCGCGGTTGTGCTCTCCTGACATAAGCATGGCTGTGCTCGTCGGACATAAGCACGGCTGTGCCCTCCTGACAAAAGAGTGGCTGGGCTCGTCGGACATAAGCACGGCTGTGCTCCCTGGACATGAGCACGGCTGTGCTCCCCGGACATGAGCACGGCTGTGCTCCCCGGACATAAGCACGGCTGTGCTCGTCGGACATAAGCACGGCTGTGCTCGTCGGACATAAGCACGGCTGTGCTCGTCGGACATAAGCACAGCTGTGCTCGTCGGACATAAGCACGGCTGTGCTCCCCGGACATAAGCACGACTGTGCTCCCTGGACATAAGCACGGCTGTGCTCCCCGGACATAAGCGCGGTTGTGCTCTCCTGACATAAGCATGGCTGTGCTCCTCGGACATAAGCACGGCTGTGCTCTCCTGACATAAGCGTGGCTGTGCACCCCAGACATAAGTGCGGTTGTGGTCTCCTGACATAAGCATGGCTGTGCTCGTCGGACATAAGCACGGCTGTGCTCTCCTGACATAAGCGTGGCTGTGCTCCCCGGACATAAGCACGGCTGTGCTCCCCGGACATGAGCACGGCTGTGCTCCCCGGACATAAGCACGGCTGTGCTCGTCGGACATAAGCACGGCTGTGCTCCCCGGACATAAGCACGGCTGTGCTCGTTGGACATAAGCACGGCTGTGCTCCCCGGACATAAGCACAGCTGTGCTCCCCGGACATAAGCGCGGTTGTGCTCTCCTGACATAAGCATGGCTGTGCTCGTCGGACATAAGCACGGCTGTGCTCTCCTGACATAAGCACGGCTGTGCTCCCCAGACATAAGCGCGGTTGTGCTCTCCTGACATAAGCATGGCTGTGCTCGTCGGACATAAGCACGGCTGTGCTCTCCTGACATAAGCGTGGCTGTGCTCCCCAGACATAAGCGCGGTTGTGCTCTCCTGACATAAGCATGGCTGTGCTCGTCGGACATAAGCACGGCTGTGCTCTCCTGACATAAGCGTGGCTAGGCTCGTCGGACAAAAGCACGGCTGAGCTCCCCGGACATAAGCATGACTGTGCTCCCCGGACATAAGCACGGCTGTGCTCGTCGGACATAAGCACGGCTGTGCTCGTTGGACATAAGCACGGCTGTGCTCCCCGGACATAAGCACGGCCGTGCTCCCCAGACATAAGCACGGCTGTGCTCGTCGGACATAAGCACGGCTGTGCTCCCCAGACATAAGCGCGGTTGTGCTCTCCTGACATAAGCATGGCTGTGCTCGTCGGACATAAGCACGGCTGTTCTCCCTAGACATAAGCAACGCTGTACATCCCTGACATAAGCACGGCCATGCTCCCCAGACATAAGCACGGCTGTGCTCGTCGGACATAAGCACGCCTGTGCTCCTCGGACATAAGCACGGGTGTGCTCTCCTGACATAAGCGTGGCTGTGCTCCCCAGACATAAGCGCGGTTGTGCTCTCCTGACATAAGCATGGCTGTGCTCGACGGATATAAGCACGGCTGTGCCCTCCTGACAAAAGAGTGGCTGGGCTCGTCGGACATAAGCACGGCTGTGCTCCCCGGACATGAGCACGGCTGTGCTCCCCGGACATAAGCATGGCTATGCTCGTCGGACATAAGCACGGCTGTGCTCGTCGGACATAAGCACGGCTGTGCTCGTCGGACATAAGCACGGCTGTGCTCCCCGGACATAAGCACGGCTGTGCTCCCCGGACATAAGCACGGCTGTGCTCCCTGGACATAAGCACGGCTGTGCTCCCCGGACATAAGCGCGGTTGTGCTCTCCTGACATAAGCATGGCTGTGCTCCTCGGACATAAGCACGGCTGTGCTCTCCTGACATAAGCGTGGCTGTGCACCCCAGACATAAGCGCGGTTGTGGTCTCCTGACATAAGCATGGCTGTGCTCGTCGGACATAAGCACGGCTGTGCTCTCCTGACATAAGCGTGGCTGTGCTCCCCGGACATAAGCACGGCTGTGCTCCCCGGACATGAGCACGGCTGTGCTCCCCGGACATAAGCACGGCTGTGCTCGTCGGACATAAGCACGGCTGTGCTCCCCGGACATAAGCACGGCTGTGCTCGTTGGACATAAGCACGGCTGTGCTCCCCGGACATAAGCACAGCTGTGCTCCCCGGACATAAGCGCGGTTGTGCTCTCCTGACATAAGCATGGCTGTGCTCGTCGGACATAAGCACGGCTGTGCTCTCCTGACATAAGCGTGGCTGTGCTCCCCAGACATAAGCGCGGTTGTGCTCTCCTGACATAAGCATGGCTGTGCTCGTCGGACATAAGCACGGCTGTGCTCTCCTGACATAAGCGTGGCTGTGCTCCCCAGACATAAGCGCGGTTGTGCTCTCCTGACATAAGCATGGCTGTGCTCGTCGGACATAAGCACGGCTGTGCTCTCCTGACATAAGCGTGGCTGGGCTCATCGGACATAAGCACGGCTGAGCTTCCCGGACATAAGCACGACTGTGCTCCCCGGACATAAGCACGGCTGTGCTCGTCGGACATAAGCACGGCTGTGATCGTTGGACATAAGCACGGCTGTGCTCCCCGGACATAAGCACGGCTGTGCTCGTTGGACATAAGCACGGCTGTGCTCCCCGGACATAAGCACGGCCGTGCTCCCCAGACATAAGCACAGCTGTGCTCGTCGGACATAAGCACGGCTGTGCTCCCCAGACATAAGCGCGGTTGTGCTCTCCTGACATAAGCATGGCTGTGCTCGTCGGACATAAGCACGGCTGTTCTCCCTAGACATAAGCACCGCTGTACATCCCTGACATAAGCACGACTGTGCTCCCCAAATATAAGCACGGCTGTGCTCCCCGGACATAAGCACAGCTGTGCTCCCCGGACATAAGCACAGTTGTGCTCCCCAGACATGAGCACGGCTGTGCTCCCCAGACATAAGCACGGCTGTGCTCCCCGGACATAAGCACGGCTGTGCTCCCCAAATATAAGCACGGCTGTGTTCCCCGGACATAAGCACGGCTGTGCTCCCCGGACATAAGCACGGCTGTGCTCTCCTGACATAAGCACGGCTGTGCTCCCCGGACATAAGCATGGTTGTGCTCTCCTGACATAAGCATGGCTGTGCTCCTCGGACATAAGCACAGCTGTGCTCTCCTGACATAAGCGTGGCTGTGCTCCCCAGACATAAGCGCGGTTGTGCTCTCCTGACATAAGCATGGCTGTGCTCCTCGGACATAAGCACGGCTGTGCTCTCCTGACATAAGTATGGCTGTGCTCGTCGGACATAAGCACAGCTGTGCTCCCCAGACATAAGCGCGGTTGTGCTCTCCTGACATAAGCATGGCTGTGCTCGTCGGACATAAGCACGGCTGTTCTCCCTAGACATAAGCACCTCTGTACATCCCTGACATAAGCACGACTGTGCTCCCCAAATATAAGCACGGCTGTGCTCCCCGGACATAAGCACAGCCGTGCTCTCCGGACATAAGCACGGCTGTGCTCCCCAGACATGAGCACGGCTGTGCTCCCCAGACATAAGCACGGCTGTGCTCCCCAAATATAAGCACGGCTGTGTTCCCCGGACATAAGCACGGCTGTGCTCCCCGGACATAAGCACGGCTGTGCTCCCCGGACATAAGCACGACTGTGCTCCCTGGACATAAGCATGGCTGTGCTCCCCGGACATAAGCAAGGCTGTGCCCTCCGGACATAAGCAAGGCTGTGCCCTCCGGACATAAGCACGGCTGTGCTCCCCAGACATAAGCGCGGTTGTGCTCTCCTGACATAAGCATGGCTGTGCTCGTCGGACATAAGCACGGCTGTTCTCCCTAGACATAAGCACCTCTGTACATCCCTGACATAAGCACGACTGTGCTCCCCAAATATAAGCACGGCTGTGCTCCCCGGACATAAGCACAGCCGTGCTCTCCGGACATAAGCACGGCTGTGCTCCCCAGACATGAGCACGGCTGTGCTCCCCAGACATAAGCATGGCTGTGCTCCCCGGACATAAGCACGGCTGTGCTCCCCAAATATAAGCACGGCTGTGTTCCCCGGACATAAGCACGGCTGTGCTCCCCGGACATAAGCACGGCTGTGCTCCCCGGACATAAGCACGACTGTGCTCCCCGGACATAAGCATGGCTGTGCTCCCCGGACATAAGCAAGGCTGTGCCCTCCGGACATAAGCACGGCTGTGCTCCTCGGACATAAGCGCGGCTGTGCTCCTCGGACATAAGCGCGGCTGTGCTCCCCAGACATAAGCAGTGCACATATAGAGCCGGAGAACATAAACCAGGCTTCATTGTGCACTGGCATGAAAGGATGAGAGTTGTGTGCATGCACTAGATTCACATACAGCCGGTGGTGACACCGCCTCTTTCAAGTCATGTCATCACGTCCGCAGGGACGCAACAGCATGATTAGTGGGATGGCTAGTCTATAGAAAGCGACGCCTCCTGGACTAGTCTGACGCTAATTAGCAAATCACAAACAATGCAATCAAATATGCGGCACAGAGGGCTTGTTAGGAAGGGTGATGACATAAGAATAAATAAATGGTGGTGGTTTGAGGGGCACGGGGGAGCTGTCCGGTTGCCGTTAAATTGCACCAAGTTTATTAAAATGCATTGTCATTATAAACAACTGCCATAGATTTTAGAGTTGAGCAAAGAGACTTGCGCTGCACTAGTCCGGTGGGAGACTGCCCACTTCTGTGGCTGGCATAGAATCCTAGAATGTTAGAGTTGGAGGGGACCTCCAGGGTCATCGTGTCCAACCCCCAGCTCAATGCAGGATTCACTAACCCATCTCAGACAGATGTCTGTCCAACCTCTGTTTGAAGACGTCCATTGAAGGAGAACTCACCACCTCTCATGGCAGCCTGTTCCACTTATTGATCACCCTCACTGTAAAAGTTTTTTCTAATATCTAATCTGTGTCTCCTCCCTTTCAGTTTCATTCCATTGCTTCTCATGTTTCCATGTTCAAATGATAATAAGGATGATCCCTCTACACTGTGACAGCCCTTCAGATATTAGTAGGCAGCTATTAAGTCTCCTCTTAGCCTTCTTTTTTGCAAGCTAAACATTCCCAAATCCTCTAACCGTTCCTCGTAGGACATAGTTTGCAGTCCGCTCACCATCCTGGTAGCTCTTCTCTAAACTAGGTGCAGTTTTTCAATGTCTTTTTTTAAAATGTGCCCAGAACTGGACACAGTATTCCTCAGTCTGGCATCCAGGGCACTTCTTCCACTTATTCTTGCAACATCATGATGTCATGTGAGGTTTAGTGACCTGTCGTGGACCTATTAATGCATGAGGTGCCCAGGATGCTGCACCACGGATGTCGCTGTATAAGTGAGAACTGCCCTGGTCAGGCAGTCATGGAGGACAAGACATTTTTAAGCCGGCGTTGTTACGATTACCCGTAATTTGTCTTCGATGTAATATCCACGAGGATGTTGTAATCATCCTAGTGATTTCTGCTGCACAGCGAAATTCTGATCACATTAACTTATAGGAATGATTCATCGGAGACCGAGTGATATGTCTGAAGTTCTCCTCCATGGCCAAGAACGTAGCGGGTGGTTGGAGCTTGTGCCGGTGCATCCTGGAGAGTGTTTGTGCGCTACATTAGGGATCCTCTATTGATAGAATAGCTTTTATATGCATTATTAATGGATGATAAGAAAGCAGAAATCAATAAGCTCATGAATCAGGAAAAAGGAAGCGCAGCTCCCGATTCATTTAAACATTTGCATTAGTGTCATCCCGATGCTTCTAATAATATTTCAATAATCAGCCAAAATCAGACGTAAAGTCAAGTTATAAAATTCTGTCCACCCACAGCCACCACTAGAGGGAGCTTGGCAGCTTACTGCATACTACTTTATTAAAGGGAACCTAATAGCTGATCCATGCTGCCTGATCCACGGGCACCATGTATCAGACACTGGCTGCATGATTTCAGCCGTATATGTTTGACTCTAAAACGGCACAGAAAAACATTCTTTAACAGCCATCAGGGACCGAGGCGCACAGGAGACTAATCGGACAGGTGGGTCCTTGGTGGCCTCTCCCTACGTGGTGCCCTGGAGTGACCGGTCTCTCCCTGCGTGGGTGTATAGACCTATCACTCAAGGAGAGCAGACGGCAGGAAACTGCCGGGGACCCAACTGTCCGACTAGTCTCCTGTATGGACCGGTCTCCGGCAACTAAGCAGCCAACGCTTTTACCTCTATGTCTGAATTTGCGGAAAAAAAGAAGCCGCAACATGTAGGGGATGTGCACTCGATCTCTACTTCAGTTGGGTGAAACCAACAAGTTTTTCAACAGGAAGACTCTCTAGGTAACCGTTTTTTTGATTGCCGTTGTTTTTTATGAGCATTCTCCAGTGTTTTTGTGCTGTATTTTTACTGCCATTTTCCGGATGTCTTTTGAACTCCATTTAACAATGAAGAAACTACTAGCAAAAAAAAGCTGGCAAAATGCTCAAAAAGACATCTGGACGTCTTCCAGGCATCTCTTGAGCTTTCCCATTGACTTCTATTACAGAGTGAATTCAGAGTCGAAAACATCTGAAGAATGGTTGGCTTGCTTCTTTCAACCATGCGGCAAGCTTGGAAATGTGAAGCGGCTAAAAGGCGTTCAAAAGACTGAACGCATGGACAGTGAGTCGTTTTTACATACAAATGAATTTGTTTGTTCTTTTAAGCGATTAAGTAGCGTTTTTTTCAGGCGTTATTCGGACCTGTATCTGCCTGAAAAAGACGTCATGTGCACAAACTCTACTAGTATATTAACACAGGATATTGAAATGGATCCTCTCCAGAGTCTTTTTTTTTAGTGAATCCTTTTAAAAATCCACATAGAATAAACATAACGTGACCATAGCCTAAGGCAGTAATACTTATCACAATATCTATAACCAAAAAAAACCCACTTTAGATACAGCTAAGGTTAGTGCTTGAGATTGTGCTGTGACTTCTCGCTGGGAGAGAGGCAGAGAGAGCTGCTCAGAATCTGGGCAGGAATGATAAATTAGAAAGAAGAACATAATTTCGAGCAGAGATAACACGTTTCCGTACACAATACAGGCATTATTAACTTTTTTTTTTTTTTACAAGGATGTACAAGATATAGATTGTGCAGAATACAATTGTTATCTGGATTATTACGTGGGCAGGATCAAAAAGAAATCAAAGCGACCTCACAAACCATTAGTCATTTGAACATCACAGAATAAAAAAAACAAAACAAATGTCCTCCACCAATACCATTACCGTATATTACGGTATTTTTTTACTATTTACATTGCACAAAGGAAAATGAAAAACTCCGAGATCCTTGGAAAACATCTAACTGGAACCCCCGGCTTTACAAAGCATTAAAGCTGTTCATACTGAAAACAGCAAAATAAACCTGCTCTGCAAATTATATGATGCGGCACAATAGATAAGAGATAGGACATGAAAGCCGAGGCGCGGAGACAATACTTGTTGTTTTTTTTTTTTTTTTTTCTCCCTCTATTTTTAAGCAATTTGTCCTGGAGAGTTATAACAGCACAATCTTATGATAAATCCAACTTCATACTGGTTTACTTAAAAGAGTCAACAAGGAAGAAAGAGGTAACCCTGCTGCGAGGAGCTGAATCCCATTTCTGCAGTGCTCTAAACTGTGAAAATTTTGATAAATTGATTAGTATAGTCTGACCTACATAGATAGGAAACCAGGCGCAACAACATTCCAGCACAATCTTATGATAAATCCAACTTCATACTGGTTTACTTAAAAGAGTCAGCAAGGAAGAAAGAGGTAACCCTGCTGTGAGGAGCTGAATCCCATTTCTGCAGTGCTCTAAACTGTGAAAATTTTGATAAATTGATTAGTATAGTCTGACCTACATAGATAGGAAACCAGGCGCAACAACATTCCAGACTATTAACACAGCTGCAGCAAAATCTGGATTATATTCAGTACCATATGGAATAATCTGGGCTCAACCCGAGACTTTCAATATGTAGTGCACCCAGACTCATGGGAATGGGTGCCAATTATCTTCACAAGATCGTTTGCTTTTGTCCTTGAATTGATATGCACATGTCGGACCAAAGCACGTTCATCTCTGGGACACAGAACCTGTCTCCTTCCTGAGCGGTATGATGGCTGGATATTTCCATCTTGTTTGTACTTGCGTATAATTGTTTGTACAGATGAACGAGGCACCTTCAGGTATCTTGAAATTGTAACGCAGGATGAGCCAGACTTGTGCAAGTCCACAATTCTCTTCCTGATATCTTGGCTGATTTTCTTAGACTTTCCCATGATGCTACACAAAAAAAGCAGTGTGTTTCAGGTGTGCATTAAAATACATCCACAGGTGTGTCTCCAATCAACTCAGATGTTGCCAAAAACCTATCAGAAGCTTCCAAACACATGACATCATCATATGGGCAGTCCAGAATTGTTAAAGGCATAGTAATCTTAGTGTACGTAAACTTTTGACTTTGCAGTAAGTCATACAAATACCGTAAAACATTCTCTTTCTCTCTCATTATTCTGGCATTTGGCAAATATTAAAAATTATGGCAATCCTAATTGATCTAAAACGGGAAAGGTTTATTCTGATTTCATGTCAGATATTGAGAAAAACATGTGTGTGTGTCTTTTTATATAGTGTATGTAAACTTCTGGTTTCAACTGTATCTTATCAGAGAAATCTGCTTCTTTCTCCTCCTGAACTGATCATTCTTTCTGAAAATTCTCAATTCATGGGTGAAATTTATATTCACTGAATACAGATTTTTCCATTACTGAAATAGGCGATGACAGTTGGTGCTGATAAAGTTCTATGGAGAGGGGAGGAGCTAGAGGCAGACACAGACTTTTTGCTGCAAGTTGTCCTTAAACAACACTTACACTTTACAAGCGTTGTCCACTACTCAGATGAATCCCTATGTTCCCCCCTCAGTAAAAAAATAACGCCTATACTTCACTCTCCTCTCCTATGGACATAATTGACATCCAAAGGAAGTCAGAGCTGCGGCTGCTCTCTCACTCCCTCTGAAAGTCTTAATTTGTCCAAAGGAGGGGAGAGTAAAGCCAACACTGATTGCCCGCAGGGATAGCGTGACATAACAATGTAATGTACTGTGATCACCGGGAGAGCCAGTGTGGACATCGCTGGAACAATAGCGGCACTGGAGGTGAATACAGGTGTTATTATTTTGCTGGGGGAAAACAAAGAGATTCAGAAGGGGTTGTCCGAGTAGTGGAAAACCCCTTTAAGGTTATTGGTGGTATTGTTAATATAGGAGTTTTCCACTTTTAGGAAAGTGGACCCCAAATACTCTAATACCTAAAATAACATACAGAAAAGGTTTGAATGGTAATGTGCACTATCATCGTGATGTCACCATTACAATCAATGACAGCCATTGGAGACCCGTGTAGCAGCGAGGAGACAGAACTTGACCCAAGGAGGAGGAGGAGAAGGACCTGCTCTATTTGTTATTTTTTAAAGCATTTGGGGTCCACTTTTTTGAATGTTGAAACCCCTTTAATGATTTTCTCTTAGTGTTAGAATTATACTTCATGCAGTCACCGATGGAGGGGTTTGGTAACTTGGTGTGTCTTTAAGAAGGAGGACTTGCCTGCTGGGGGTACAGAGGTTGGCATATCGCTTCTGAGCCTGGCTATGGAATGAGGCTTAAAATGACTCAAGTGTTTGTAAAGTTTAAATAAAAGTCGTGACCGACCACGATCCAGCTTAGTACTTAGTAATTCGGGAGGAGGTCCACGTGTCTTGGTCAACGATTGCTCCCCGTTGCGCTCTCCTAAATCAGCAGGATCTATAGCGCTGCTCATCCGGATCTTTTGTGTTTGGGAAAAGAATTCCAGAATTCCGAAACGCTTAAGATTCCGTCTGAATTAACCCTGCATTGTCCAGAGTGAATTTTCTCTTGAACTCAGAAAATCTAATCCAGTAAGTGAAGCAAAGTATTTGGTCAGGGGTCATCGGATGGCTATGGAGGTGGAAACAAATATGTCCTTGTAACCTGTGAAGCCCAATATTGGGAGGTCCAGGTATAATTTTTCCTCCACCCTTATCTTTTTGCCTATTTCCTTAAAGATATCTTATGACACAACTTCCATACCTATGCTGAAAAAAAAATCCTCAACAACCACATAAACATCTCTCAACAGAGTATCACAAAATCATGTTTTTTTTTTTAATGTTCATCATCTACCGCTGATCTCAGTGGAGCCGATAGAAAAAGTAATGAAAGACACATTTGTATCACGGTATACGTTCTTTATCTCAAGGACTGCATAGATGACCATTCGTGCAGTTCCTCTCCAAAAGTGGCGCCAGCTTGTAAGAAAAAAAAAACTGGAACGCCACATAGGGCATTAGGGGCGCAGGCGCTGGCAGTCTGAGCTGAGCCCCCTCCTACGGTGCAGAACAATGACGGACTGTTACATTGTGAGCTGGGAACATATGTAATTGCAGTTGACAGATAGCACTTTGCACCTATGGACTTCCCAGCACCAAGAAGTGACACTTATTTTACATTATCTTCATGTAAACGGTCCCCTCCCCCGGTCATGTAACACACAATGAGACAGATTTTATTCTTGTCTCTATTCCAGAGACCAAGTCTTGGCACAAGAGAGATGCAAAGGAACAAATCCATGACAGATGTGACAGTGTCAGGATTATTCGGAGCGGCGCTGCCTGCTGGAGACCCGGCGTTCTCACCATATTTCCACTTGCAACAACAGAAATCTTTGTAACAAGGCAGCAATTCACTAGAATGAGTGAAATAAACGGAAAGTGCAAATTAATAGCTTTTACTTTTACTGACACATTGCAGCAATCTATCAGTCCAGGAGAGGGATTTGTGCCGCCATAAACCCAAAATCATCAAAAGTGTTAAAGGGGTTCTCCACTTTTAAAAAAGTGGTCCCCAGACGCTAGTACTCCCACTCTCCGCCATCGACAGCTCACATCACCGCTGCAGCCAATCACTGAGCTCAGCCGCTCTGCTAATGTAGATGAGCTCAGTGATTGACTGCAGAAAACCTCTTTAAGCAAAGACAAGATTTCAGCTTCTAGATGTAAACATGCCCTGATAGACTGCAGAAATCTAGGAAAATTGCAGAACTTTTAATTACATTGCAATAAAAAAAAACATTTTGTGATTTTTTTATCTATTATTTTAAGCTTTATATGTCCTCAAATATGGACTGTATAATTTCCTGTGTTTTTATAGAAGTCAATGTTCTATATGTTTTGCACACTATGGGAGCAAAAAATATAAAATGTTGACTTCCTTAAATCACCACTAGGGGGAGCCCACTGCATACTGCTTCATTATTCAGGTCATTGTTTAAGTAGTATGCAGGTGTGCTCTTTAGCTCCTTCTAGTGGTGCCAGCAAGAAAATTTTTTTCTGCTAAATGGCGTTTAAAATAGAAATAGATCATGTAGTTTGTGCAATAAAAATGAATTTCAAGAACCTTAGAGGTCCTCAAATATTCACTTTGTACCGGGACTTCTGACATCACTAGTCTCGTCAGAGGCGCTGACGACGCGCGTCGTGACATCAGCGTCTGACTCAGCTTCCTGTGCAGAGGAAGAGGACGTCATGTTCCCGAGGAGCAGAAGAGGTCAGAGGGAACTGCGCAGAGGACTAGACTGAGGGTTGCGGCAACCGTACAAGTGATCAGATTCTATGTTAATTAAATTTCCTGCCCAATTTCGAGCGAATCTTCTGTCTACAGATTCACTAGTCACTAAAGTAAAATAATCTAGAATTACTGATATACGCTAAATATATATTTTTTGGATATAAATGGTATACAAGGACACAATGAACTCTGATCTGTGTTTCGTACCGATGAATAATAATTTATTTTTGTGTTTTATTTTCTTTCTGTAACTTTTTTGAGTACAAGGTTTCGCCCGGCAGAGCCGATTCCCACATTCCTGCTCCACATTGGATTAATGAAATGCCGGCATCTGACAGCGTGATCACAGGAAGATCTGTTCTGGGTTTCTTTTTTTCATCATCTGCTCTCAGAGACCACTAGATAAGCTAGAGGAATGAGAAACGGCCCCTCGTCCTGCGGGAGAGACAGCACAATATAAAGGCTTTACAGTAATTCAAACCTAGCAGAAATCAATAGACCTCCCGGCAAGTTTCAGCCTTTCATTCTGTAGGGTAATGCATTGCCTGGCAGTAGCAAATCGCAATTATCTATCTATAGATACAGGAGGTTTTTTCTTCTTCTTTTTTTTTTTTCTTTCCTACATTGAAAAGTTTCTTTACATAGCATATTGTACTTCAGCTGTTACTGTATCAACCAAGATGCCTCCCCCCATGAGTCTTCACACTGGTTTTATGCACTGAGAACATTCCCGACACCTAGGTCAGATATATCCACCGGTTCCCATTCACTCAATGTCGGGCTGGTATACAGCGGCTGTGCATTTCACTAGAAAAAAAACGGTAAGCGGCACAATGTGAATTTTTTGCAAAGGGAATCTTGGGCAATGGATGCCATTCTAGGCCTATACAATAGCAGATGCCAAAGGGATTTGTAGGAGTTATATGGTGGGAGATCCTTTCACGTTATACCATCGACAGATACCTCAATGTAGAAAGACTATACAACGTGGACATGAGTCCACGATCAGGGGTATACATTTCCAGACTCAAGGGCCCCACTCCTGGCTCATACTGTCACACCTTCTCAATGGAGGATTTATATATTGAGACAACTCACGGACAAGCCAGGAAGACAATCTATAGCTCAACCAAGTAAACAAGACACAACCGGACCGAAGAGACAACCCACAACTAAATCAGGAAGAAAAACTATGCATTATTTGTGGAGACAAACAAAAGTTGAAGAAGGGAAATAACCCACAAATCAATCAGGAAGACAATGCACCAGAGAAACAACCCACAGCCGAGGTGGACATATAACTGAGAGCTGACCAAGGGGAAACAACCGACAATTGAACGAAGGAGATAACCGAACCATGGAGACAACCCATAGATAGTTTGAGGAGACAACGTTCTACCAAATCCATAAGAAACTCAGGAAAACAACTCACAGCTAAATCTGAGAGACAACCCACAGAGTATTTGAGGAGACAACCCACAACAGTATCAGGGAGACAACCCACAGCTGAACCATGGAGACAATCCAACAGATAGTTTGAGGGAACAATCGTCTACCAAACCGGGAAAACAACCTATAACCATAACAGAATCATGAAGACAACCCACAGCTAAATCAGAAGACAACCCACAGAGTATTTGAGGAGACAACCCACAACTTAATCATGGAGACAGCCTCCATCTGAACCCTGGAGACAACCCACAGTTGAAGCCTGGAGAAAACCCATAGATTGTTTGAGGAGACAACCCTCTAACAAACGTGGAAAACAACCCATACCAGAATAAGGAAGACAACCCACAGCTAAATCAGTGACACAGAGTATTTGAGGCTGAAGCCTGGAGACACCCCATAGATATTTTGAGGAGACAACCTTCTAGCATACCGGGGAGACAACCCATAACTGAATTAGGGAGATATCCAATAAAATATTCTAGGAGACAAACCACAACCTAATTAGAGAGATAACCCACAACCGAATCAGGGAGACAACTCACAAATGAATCAGTAAGACCATGCACCAGGGAAACAACCCACAGCCGAACTGAGGAGAAAACCCACAGTCGGAGTAGACAGACAACTGACAGCTGAATTAGGAAAACAACCAACAGCTGAACCATGGAGCCAAGCCATAGATTAGGGAGACAACCCTCTCGTGACCTGGGAAGGCAACCCATAACCAAATCAGGGAGACAACCCCCACAACCGGATCAGGGAGACACCACTCAGGTGAACCATAGAGACAACCCATAGATGATTCAAGGAGACAACCCATAGATGGTTTGACAACTTTTTATAGAATCAGGGAGACAACCCACAGCTGAACAGGGTAGATAACCATAACAGGGAGACAATAAACAGCTGAGCCAGGTAAGTAACCCTTAGGTGTTCAAGGATACAACACACAATTGAACTGGGCAGACAACCCAATACCAAACCAAAGAGACAACCCAAAGCTATGCTGGGGAGACAACCCATAGCAGAACCAGGTAGACAGCCCAAAGCAGAATCCATGGGACAACTTCCCGTAGAATCATGCTTCCTTCGCCCCTGCCTAAGTAATAATTAGTAATATCTGGCACAAGATAAGGTAATTCAGTTCCATATTGTGTTAGTACTGATTTGGGTCTTGCACCTCTACTACCTAAATTAAACATCTATGTAGAAAAAAAGGGGTCACTTGTAAAAAATTATTTTCAGGCAAGGCTTGACTTGAAGACCTTGGGCCCTATTGCTAAATCTATAACAGGCTATTTGACATTTATTAATACCACCAACCCATTCTTGATGCGCATACACACCTCCATCATCCCTAATTCCTTCCCAGGTGTCTGTGGTTTGCAAACACAACCGATGCTACTAATCTTCCCGACAATAAATAGTTTTCCAATTTCTCTGACCTATGAAACTACCCTACCTGTTAATAAAAACCAGCAGCAGTTAAGAGAAGTGGAGGTGACGCTCACATGGTTTCTGGCCCTTCTCTTCCAGGGTCAGCTTTAATAACTTAGTACTTTCCAAACATGACACACGGCTCTGCATCCAGCTCACCAACACACATTCAGTTTTGTATCACTTTTTTGTTTTCAAACCATAATAATGAAGTACATTTTTCAAAGCCCATCCTGAGCTCATTATTAAGTGCTGCTAAACTGACCTCGCAGTCAGCAGAAGTTCAATGCTTATCGGCAGCGTCGCCTTTCACGGGAGAACATCAGAACGAACAGAACGTTTCTTGCAGAATCTTTAGAGAAATATCAAGGCTTAAATACAATAATTTATTGCTTTAAGCTACTTTGTATTATCTAAATCATACATTATTTTAAAGTAAGCTGATTTAAAGGGCTAATAGTACACCTACAGTGGTGGCCAAAAGTATTGGCACCCCTGCAATTCTGTCAGATAATACCAGTTTCTTCCTGAAAATGATTGCAATCACAAATTCTTTGGTATTATTATCTTCATTTAATTTGCTTGCAAGGAAAAAACACAAAAGAGAATGAAGCAAAAATCAAATCATTGATCATTTCACACAAAACTCCAAAAATGGGCCAGACAAAAGTATTGGCATCCTCAGCCTAATACTTGGTTGCACAACCTTTAGCCAAAATAACTGCGAACAACCGCTTCCGGTAACCATCAATGAGTTTCTTACAATGCTCTGCTGGAACTGTAGACCATTCTTCTTTGGCAAACTGCTCCAGGTCCCTGATATTTGAAGGGTGCCTTCTCCAAACTGCCATTTTGAGATCTCTCCACAGGTGTTCTGTGGGATTCAGGTCTGGACTCATTGCTGGCCACCTTAGAAGTCTCCAGTGCTTTCTCTAAAACCATTTTATAGTGCTTTTGGAAGTGTGTTTTGGGTCATCGTCCTGCTGGAAGACCCATGACCTCTGAGGGAGGCCCAGCTTTCTCACACTGGGCCCTACATTATGCTGCTAAATTTGTTGGTAGTCTTCAGACTTCATAATGCCATGCACACGGTCAAGCAGTTCAGTGCCAGAGGCAGCAAAGCAACCCCAAAACATCAGGGAACCTCCGCCATGTTTGACTGTAGGGACCGTGTTCTTTTCTTTGAATGCCTCTTTTTTTTCCTGTACACTCTATGTTGATGCTTTTTCCCAAAAAGCTCGACTTTTGTCTCATCTGACCAGAGAACATTCTTCCAAAACGTTTTAGGCTTTCTCAGGTAGGTTTTGGCAAACTCCAGCCTGGCTTTTTTATGTCTCGGGGTAAGAAGTGGGGTCTTCCTGGGTATCCTACCATACAGTCCCTTTTCATTCAGGCGCCGACGGATAGTACGGGTTGACACTGTTGTACCCTCGGACTGCAGGGCAGCTTGAACTTGTTTGGATGTTAGTCGAGGTTCTTTATCCACCATCCGCACAATCTTGCGTTGAAATCTCTCGTCAATTTTTCTTTTCCGTCCACATCTAGGGAGGTTAGCCACAGTGCCATGGGCTTTAAACTTCTTGATGACACTGCGCACGGAAGACACAGGAACATTCAGGTCTTTGGAGATGGACTTGTAGCCTTGAGATTGCTCATGCTTCCTCACAATTTGGTTTCTCAAGTCCTCAGACAGTTCTTTTGTCTTCTTTCTTTTCTCCATGCTCAATGTGGTACACACAAGGACACAGGACAGAGGTTGAGTCAACTTTAATCCATGTTAACTGGCTGCAAGTGTGATTTAGTTATTGCCAACACCTGTTAGGTGCCACAGGTAAGTTACAGGTGCTGTTAATTACACGAATTAGAGAAGCATCACATGATTTTTCAAACAGTGCCAATACTTTTGTCCACCCCCTTTTTTAGGTCTGGTGTGGAATTGTATCCAATTTGGCTTTAGGACAATTCTTTTTGTGTTTTTTCATTGAAGACAAATTAAATGAAGATAATAATACCAAAGAATTTGTGATTGCAATCATTTTCAGGAAGAAACTGAGTATTATCTGACAGAATTGCAGGGGTGCCAATACTTTTGGCCACCACTGTAACTTTAGAAGTCAAAGTGCTCCTTTAGGGGGCTTTCATATTTATCATTTTGAAATAGTTATTAAAGCCAAAAGTAAAAGTGGATTTAAAAATAAAAAATAGAATCTCTCCCTTTGATATTACCCTTTGTTTTAGTCCTCAAAATCTACAGAGTAAGGAATGGTATAAAATAAAGAAATAGCTACTACTTACACTTTATAGGGATTTATCAAAATTCAAACCATCGGGAACCATTGTTCTAAAGGCGCTATTAGAGTCACATCTAATTGGAGATGAGTGGACGATCTTATTCTTATCTGCTAAAACTACATTTTCCAGCTGCACCCTGCTCTTTTTCAGTGCTGCAGGTCCATCAATCTACTCTCCTGTGTGCGTCCTGATAGACATAGATAGATCTCAACATGGATAATTTTTATTTACTGTATATGGGTGAGGTGACCATTGACAGTGTTGAATGTAGTGACTGTGACATATTATGTGACCAATATTTATTACCATTTATACACTCCACATTTCATTGGCAATTAATGAGAATCTTCAGAGCATGATCCTGCATTCCCCAGCATGCATAGCAGAGCACAGAATAGCTGACCTGTGCTACACCAGGGCAATAAGGATGTTGTGAGAGTGTCTAGGGAATGTTTTATTAGACGGCGTCGTAGGTGCATCTGTTTTCAAGTATTAGGCAGGGTCATTAGCAACAAATGCAGCTGGTATCAGTCGGAGTTTCATAGCATAACTGAGCTGTGGGATCTTCAGCATAGCATACTGTAGGTGAGCTGTTCTGTAACTCGACTGTCTGACGTTTTATTTTATTAGATAGGTTCTTTAAGAGCAAATGCAGATGGAATCAAAGGAATCTTTAGCACAGCATATCTGAGCTGTGCTGCAACCCGGCTGTCAGATATTGTATTAGACAGGATCATTAGGTGTGAATGCAGTTGGAATCAGTGGGATCTTCAGCATAGCATACTGTAGATGAGCTGTTTTGGCATCCGAGCTGTCAGATGTTTTATTAATTAGGGTCTTTAAGAGCAAATTCAGATGGAATCAAAGGAATCTTCAGCACAGCATATCTGAGCTGTGCTGCAACCTGGCTGTCAGCTATTTTATTAGACAGGGTCATTAGGTGCAAATGCAGTTGGAATCAGTGGGATCTTAAGCATAGCATACTGTAGGTGAGCTGTTCGGCATCCAAGCTGTCAGATGTTTTATTAGCTAGGGTCTTTAAGAGCAAATGCAGATGAAATCAAAGATTGCAATCACAAATTCTTTGGTATTATTATCTTCATTTAATTTGCTTGCAAGGAAAAAACACAAAAGAGAATGAAGCAAAAATCAAATCATTGATCATTTCACACAAAACTCCAAAAATGGGCCAGACAAAAGTATTGGCATCCTCAGCCTAATACTTGGTTGCACAACCTTTAGCCAAAATAACTGCGAACAACCGCTTCCGGTAACCATCAATGAGTTTCTTACAATGCTCTGCTGGAACTGTAGACCATTCTTCTTTGGCAAACTGCTCCAGGTCCCTGATATTTGAAGGGTGCCTTCTCCAAACTGCCATTTTGAGATCTCTCCACAGGTGTTCTGTGGGATTCAGGTCTGGACTCATTGCTGGCCACCTTAGAAGTCTCCAGTGCTTTCTCTAAAACCATTTTATAGTGCTTTTGGAAGTGTGTTTTGGGTCATCGTCCTGCTGGAAGACCCATGACCTCTGAGGGAGACCCAGCTTTCTCACACTGGGCCCTACATTATGCTGCTAAATTTGTTGGTAGTCTTCAGACTTCATAATGCCATGCACACGGTCAAGCAGTTCAGTGCCAGAGGCAGCAAAGCAACCCCAAAACATCAGGGAACCTCCGCCATGTTTGACTGTAGGGACCGTGTTCTTTTCTTTGAATGCCTCTTTTTTTTCCTGTACACTCTATGTTGATGCTTTTTCCCAAAAAGCTCGACTTTTGTCTCATCTGACCAGAGAACATTCTTCCAAAACGTTTTAGGCTTTCTCAGGTAGGTTTTGGCAAACTCCAGCCTGGCTTTTTTATGTCTCGGGGTAAGAAGTGGGGTCTTCCTGGGTATCCTACCATACAGTCCCTTTTCATTCAGGCGCCGACGGATAGTACGGGTTGACACTGTTGTACCCTCGGACTGCAGGGCAGCTTGAACTTGTTTGGATGTTAGTCGAGGTTCTTTATCCACCATCCGCACAATCTTGCGTTGAAATCTCTCGTCAATTTTTCTTTTCCGTCCACATCTAGGGAGGTTAGCCACAGTGCCATGGGCTTTAAACTTCTTGATGACACTGCGCACGGAAGACACAGGAACATTCAGGTCTTTGGAGATGGACTTGTAGCCTTGAGATTGCTCATGCTTCCTCACAATTTGGTTTCTCAAGTCCTCAGACAGTTCTTTTGTCTTCTTTCTTTTCTCCATGCTCAATGTGGTACACACAAGGACACAGGACAGAGGTTGAGTCAACTTTAATCCATGTTAACTGGCTGCAAGTGTGATTTAGTTATTGCCAACACCTGTTAGGTGCCACAGGTAAGTTACAGGTGCTGTTAATTACACGAATTAGAGAAGCATCTAATGATTTTTCAAACAGTGCCAATACTTTTGTCCACCCCCTTTTTTAGGTCTGGTGTGGAATTGTATCCAATTTGGCTTTAGGACAATTCTTTTTGTGTTTTTTCATTGAAGACAAATTAAATGAAGATAATAATACCAAAGAATTTGTGATTGCAATCATTTTCAGGAAGAAACTGAGTATTATCTGACAGAATTGCAGGGGTGCCAATACTTTTGGCCACCACTGTAACTTTAGAAGTCAAAGTGCTCCTTTAGGGGGCTTTCATATTTATCATTTTGAAATAGTTATTAAAGCCAAAAGTAAAAGTGGATTTAAAAATAAAAAATAGAATCTCTCCCTTTGATATTACCCTTTGTTTTAGTCCTCAAAATCTACAGAGTAAGGAATGGTATAAAATAAAGAAATAGCTACTACTTACACTTTATAGGGATTTATCAAAATTCAAACCATCGGGAACCATTGTTCTAAAGGCGCTATTAGAGTCACATCTAATTGGAGATGAGTGGACGATCTTATTCTTATCTGCTAAAACTACATTTTCCAGCTGCACCCTGCTCTTTTTCAGTGCTGCAGGTCCATCAATCTACTCTCCTGTGTGCGTCCTGATAGACATAGATAGATCTCAACATGGATAATTTTTATTTACTGTATATGGGTGAGGTGACCATTGACAGTGTTGAATGTAGTGACTGTGACATATTATGTGACCAATATTTATTACCATTTATACACTCCACATTTCATTGGCAATTAATGAGAATCTTCAGAGCATGATCCTGCATTCCCCAGCATGCATAGCAGAGCACAGAATAGCTGACCTGTGCTACACCAGGGCAATAAGGATGTTGTGAGAGTGTCTAGGGAATGTTTTATTAGACGGCGTCGTAGGTGCATCTGTTTTCAAGTATTAGGCAGGGTCATTAGCAACAAATGCAGCTGGTATCAGTCGGAGTTTCATAGCATAACTGAGCTGTGGGATCTTCAGCATAGCATACTGTAGGTGAGCTGTTCTGTAACTCGACTGTCTGACGTTTTATTTTATTAGATAGGTTCTTTAAGAGCAAATGCAGATGGAATCAAAGGAATCTTTAGCACAGCATATCTGAGCTGTGCTGCAACCCGGCTGTCAGATATTGTATTAGACAGGATCATTAGGTGTGAATGCAGTTGGAATCAGTGGGATCTTCAGCATAGCATACTGTAGATGAGCTGTTTTGGCATCCGAGCTGTCAGATGTTTTATTAATTAGGGTCTTTAAGAGCAAATTCAGATGGAATCAAAGGAATCTTCAGCACAGCATATCTGAGCTGTGCTGCAACCTGGCTGTCAGCTATTTTATTAGACAGGGTCATTAGGTGCAAATGCAGTTGGAATCAGTGGGATCTTAAGCATAGCATACTGTAGGTGAGCTGTTCGGCATCCAAGCTGTCAGATGTTTTATTAGCTAGGGTCTTTAAGAGCAAATGCAGATGAAATCAAAGATTGCAATCACAAATTCTTTGGTATTATTATCTTCATTTAATTTGCTTGCAAGGAAAAAACACAAAAGAGAATGAAGCAAAAATCAAATCATTGATCATTTCACACAAAACTCCAAAAATGGGCCAGACAAAAGTATTGGCATCCTCAGCCTAATACTTGGTTGCACAACCTTTAGCCAAAATAACTGCGAACAACCGCTTCCGGTAACCATCAATGAGTTTCTTACAATGCTCTGCTGGAACTGTAGACCATTCTTCTTTGGCAAACTGCTCCAGGTCCCTGATATTTGAAGGGTGCCTTCTCCAAACTGCCATTTTGAGATCTCTCCACAGGTGTTCTGTGGGATTCAGGTCTGGACTCATTGCTGGCCACCTTAGAAGTCTCCAGTGCTTTCTCTAAAACCATTTTATAGTGCTTTTGGAAGTGTGTTTTGGGTCATCGTCCTGCTGGAAGACCCATGACCTCTGAGGGAGACCCAGCTTTCTCACACTGGGCCCTACATTATGCTGCTAAATTTGTTGGTAGTCTTCAGACTTCATAATGCCATGCACACGGTCAAGCAGTTCAGTGCCAGAGGCAGCAAAGCAACCCCAAAACATCAGGGAACCTCCGCCATGTTTGACTGTAGGGACCGTGTTCTTTTCTTTGAATGCCTCTTTTTTTTCCTGTACACTCTATGTTGATGCTTTTTCCCAAAAAGCTCGACTTTTGTCTCATCTGACCAGAGAACATTCTTCCAAAACGTTTTAGGCTTTCTCAGGTAGGTTTTGGCAAACTCCAGCCTGGCTTTTTTATGTCTCGGGGTAAGAAGTGGGGTCTTCCTGGGTATCCTACCATACAGTCCCTTTTCATTCAGGCGCCGACGGATAGTACGGGTTGACACTGTTGTACCCTCGGACTGCAGGGCAGCTTGAACTTGTTTGGATGTTAGTCGAGGTTCTTTATCCACCATCCGCACAATCTTGCGTTGAAATCTCTCGTCAATTTTTCTTTTCCGTCCACATCTAGGGAGGTTAGCCACAGTGCCATGGGCTTTAAACTTCTTGATGACACTGCGCACGGAAGACACAGGAACATTCAGGTCTTTGGAGATGGACTTGTAGCCTTGAGATTGCTCATGCTTCCTCACAATTTGGTTTCTCAAGTCCTCAGACAGTTCTTTTGTCTTCTTTCTTTTCTCCATGCTCAATGTGGTACACACAAGGACACAGGACAGAGGTTGAGTCAACTTTAATCCATGTTAACTGGCTGCAAGTGTGATTTAGTTATTGCCAACACCTGTTAGGTGCCACAGGTAAGTTACAGGTGCTGTTAATTACACGAATTAGAGAAGCATCACATGATTTTTCAAACAGTGCCAATACTTTTGTCCACCCCCTTTTTTAGGTCTGGTGTGGAATTGTATCCAATTTGGCTTTAGGACAATTCTTTTTGTGTTTTTTCATTGAAGACAAATTAAATGAAGATAATAATACCAAAGAATTTGTGATTGCAATCATTTTCAGGAAGAAACTGAGTATTATCTGACAGAATTGCAGGGGTGCCAATACTTTTGGCCACCACTGTAACTTTAGAAGTCAAAGTGCTCCTTTAGGGGGCTTTCATATTTATCATTTTGAAATAGTTATTAAAGCCAAAAGTAAAAGTGGATTTAAAAATAAAAAATAGAATCTCTCCCTTTGATATTACCCTTTGTTTTAGTCCTCAAAATCTACAGAGTAAGGAATGGTATAAAATAAAGAAATAGCTACTACTTACACTTTATAGGGATTTATCAAAATTCAAACCATCGGGAACCATTGTTCTAAAGGCGCTATTAGAGTCACATCTAATTGGAGATGAGTGGACGATCTTATTCTTATCTGCTAAAACTACATTTTCCAGCTGCACCCTGCTCTTTTTCAGTGCTGCAGGTCCATCAATCTACTCTCCTGTGTGCGTCCTGATAGACATAGATAGATCTCAACATGGATAATTTTTATTTACTGTATATGGGTGAGGTGACCATTGACAGTGTTGAATGTAGTGACTGTGACATATTATGTGACCAATATTTATTACCATTTATACACTCCACATTTCATTGGCAATTAATGAGAATCTTCAGAGCATGATCCTGCATTCCCCAGCATGCATAGCAGAGCACAGAATAGCTGACCTGTGCTACACCAGGGCAATAAGGATGTTGTGAGAGTGTCTAGGGAATGTTTTATTAGACGGCGTCGTAGGTGCATCTGTTTTCAAGTATTAGGCAGGGTCATTAGCAACAAATGCAGCTGGTATCAGTCGGAGTTTCATAGCATAACTGAGCTGTGGGATCTTCAGCATAGCATACTGTAGGTGAGCTGTTCTGTAACTCGACTGTCTGACGTTTTATTTTATTAGATAGGTTCTTTAAGAGCAAATGCAGATGGAATCAAAGGAATCTTTAGCACAGCATATCTGAGCTGTGCTGCAACCCGGCTGTCAGATATTGTATTAGACAGGATCATTAGGTGTGAATGCAGTTGGAATCAGTGGGATCTTCAGCATAGCATACTGTAGATGAGCTGTTTTGGCATCCGAGCTGTCAGATGTTTTATTAATTAGGGTCTTTAAGAGCAAATTCAGATGGAATCAAAGGAATCTTCAGCACAGCATATCTGAGCTGTGCTGCAACCTGGCTGTCAGCTATTTTATTAGACAGGGTCATTAGGTGCAAATGCAGTTGGAATCAGTGGGATCTTAAGCATAGCATACTGTAGGTGAGCTGTTCGGCATCCAAGCTGTCAGATGTTTTATTAGCTAGGGTCTTTAAGAGCAAATGCAGATGAAATCAAAGAAATCTTCAGCACAGCATATCTGAGCTGTGCTGCAACCCGGCTGTCAGATATTTTATTACACAGGGTCATTAGGTGTGAATGCAGTTGGAATCAGTGGGATCTTCAGCATAGCATACTGTAGATGAGCTATTCTGCAACCCGGCTGTCAGATGTTTTATTAGACAAGGTCAATAGATGCAAATACAGCTGGAATCGGTGGGATCTTCAGCATAGCTGAGCTGAGCTGTGCTGAAACCCGGCTGTCATATATTTTACCAGACAGGGTCATTATGTGCAATTGCAGCTGGAATCAGTGAGATCTTCAGCATAGTATAGCTGAGCTGTGCTGCAACCCAGCTGTCAGATGTTTTATTAGACAGAGTCATTAAGTACAAATTCAGCTGGAATCAGTGGGATCTTCAGCATAGCATAGCTGTGCTGCAACCCGGCTGCTAGATGTTTTATTAGACAGGGTCATTAGGTGCAATTAAGGCTGGAATCAGTGGGATCTTCACCATAGCATAGCTGAGCTGTACTGCAACCCGGCTGTCAGATGTTTTCTTAGACATGGCCATTAGGTGCATATGCACATGCTTGGCCGACAACATTAGAAGTGGAGGACAGACTCAGAGAGAAATGGAGAGTAGAGAGAGCCCTGGGGATGGTCATCAATAGGGGGATAATTCTTGCAAATTATTGAAGAATTACAAATTAGATGTATTGATTCTGTATGCACAGAAAACTGAGACCACGTTATGACTTTGGGAATAACTCTTTTAGTAATTTTTATAGCATTCCCCAGTCTGTGCTCACTTTTTCAAAAATCATGGAAAAAAGTGCCCTGTTTGAATAGAACGATGGTCACTCATGCACATCACCGATCCATTCATTGTCTGAGGAATTAATGGAGATGGCCAAGCAGAGTCATGTCTAAGGCGACGTGCATGAGGAGTCAACCTGGCAGAAGAGGTATTATCGATGTGCTCTAGCCAAACAATCCACATTGCCATTCGGAACCTCTATTGGCAGTTCAGTAATTTTTGGATTGAACACCAAAAACCACAAATTCTTAATTTACCCATATAAAAAAAATCAACTGGGCCTGTTGGGCACTATTTGGTTCTCTTCTATGACCGAACTGATCCATAATGCAGATGTGAACAGAGTCTTATGGCACCGACTGGACTTTCAAGATTGAGAAAATTATGAATCTGTATTTCTGCTACACAAAGTCAAGGAACCATATGCAGATTTGCATTGGAGCTTGCAAGAATGGGTTTGCAGAAATGTACACACCCTGTAGACCACAAAATATTCAAGATAATTTAACTTTTTTTTCTCTGTGGAAGTTTTTTTTTTTTTACTTGTCATTCGAGTCTATTGGGAAAATAAAATATGCAAAGACGATGCGAAATGCTCCCGAATGCTTATATTCACATGAGGGAGGCAGATAATGCTTCTTTTGTACTCTGTAGGGTTTTTATCTGCCCAGGTTGTGGGTGTAGAGAACATCACACAGGAGCTCAGATCGGAATCACGACACTTTGGCTTAAGAGGATTCCTGTCATCGGAGCTTTTAAATACATTTTCGGTGATTTTATGAAGAAATGCACATACGTAGGAGGAGAAGAATGCAGACTGTATAGCTCAGCTAATGGAAGAGTAGGTAAATGGCGATTATACACTTGAACAATGACACTGGAATCTTTGCCAAAGAAAGAATAAGCCTGCTATTCGTTTATATGCTGACAGATACAAGCAAATCAATGGTGAACTAAGCTGGAAATGCTTCAAAATCAGTCGAACCCACAAGAAAACAGAGGCGGGGGACGGGAACATGACACGTATGGGTAGATTCCTCAAATTTGTCATAAATCTTATACAAAATGCTGTTTAAAGGGAAACTGTCAGCACATTTTATATATAGAAGTAATGGTACGGCTGTATCGGCGCTTATCCTCCGAAAAAAATGATACCTTTTTTGTAGAGATCCAATGTGCCAGTCATGAGAAATTTAGCGTGGAAATCCTATGCAAATTAGGCACTGTGGGTGTGTCTGTGATCTTAAAGTGCATTGACACGCCCCCAGTGCCTGATTTGCATATAACTTCTACTCTAGATTTCTCATGACTGGCACATCGGATCTCTACAAAAAAAGGTATAATTTTTATTGGGGAAAAAGCATCTATACAGCCAGACCACTACTTCCAAGAGCAAAAAAGTGCTGGCACGTTCCCTTTAAGATCTACAATGCAATCTGTTATCTATACTGAGGTTATATTTATCACTCTTCCTTTATGGACAAAGAAGAAAAGGACAATAGTTCCTTTTCTGACAAAAGAGGAGGATTTCAGATTACAGCTGCTCTGTTTTTTTTTTCTGCATACACCAAGAAGTATCTGAGACCAGGGCTGTGGAGTCGGAGTCGGTGTCCATTTTGATGGAGTCAGATTCGGTATAAAATGGACCGAATCCAACTCCTAAAATATATAATAAATTGGGTACAGTAGTTCAATGCAGTTTGTGGGGAATATTTTTCCATAAGAATTTGGTAAAGTTATGAAATGTCCTATAAATGTCTGTCCTATTCCTGATCTAAGGGTCTAGACTTTTAGCTGAGATGAATCTGTGCTACAGTAAATTTATCACTTAAACATGAGCCGTGTATGAGGGAGTCGGAGTCGTGGAGTCGGTGTCATGGAAATTGAGGAGTCGGAGGTTTGGCTTACCGACTCCACAGCCCTGTCTGAGATACATATCTATTTGCCCTAGGCCTATCCTCAAGTTCAATGTTAGTTTTGAAAGAATTTAAATTTCGTTAATAATAAAATGGGTAAATTTACACCAAAGAGGTCCTTCTTTCACAAGGCCTGCAGCTCAACATCGGAGGAGCATCTCAGATTCATCCGATCAGGATCAAGTTGTCTTTTGTGGTTTAGTTAGATTTCTGATTTTTAAGTCAATGTGGCTGATGTTTTGCACAAATTCATGAATGTGACTTTTTTAAAAAGTTGCAAAATTTGGGACAACTCTACTCCAGTCCTCTCCTGGAGTAATCTTATGTAGGTCAGTTATTTTGGCACATTTTTGCAATATTTCCTCCTAAAATGTTGTAAAACAAGTTAAAGGCAATTTTGGGCTTTACGCAAATTTATGGATTGCCTGCACCATTTTGATGAATTTGGAGCAAAAAATCGTCAGCAAAAACTACAAGTTAAAAAAAAGAAAAAACGCTAATCATAAATCCGGCCCATTTTGTGTATATACCATTGGGGAATGTGCACACTCAGTCTTTTTACTGAGTTTTTGGTGTGAAAATAGAGCAGAAACTGTCGAGAATCCTCCTCAAAAACTCTTGCCGCGTTCGGTAATTGGCTCTGTGCACACTTTTTCATGAGTTTTTGGAGCGGAAACTGTCTGTGCATACAGAGTCTTTTTTCTAAGTTTTTCTTTAGAGGAAACTGAGCAGAACCTACGAGTTTTTGAAGAGTTTTGAAAGAGGAGGCTATGTGCATATGGGGTCTTTTTGATGAGGTATTGGAGCAGAGACTGGTTATGTGTGCATGGAGTCCTTATTGCTACGTTTTTGGCATAGAAATTGAGCAGAACCTCCAAGTTTTTAAGGAGTTTGGAGTTTTAAGAAGGATTTGTCTCATTGGCTACGTGCACACAAAGTCTTTTTCACTCAGATTAAGCAGCAGAAACTGAATGAAAAGCCTATCAAAAAACATAAAAAAAAATTAACATAAGCAAGTCTTTGTAAAAAAGACTCGTTGTTCTGGTTTATTCTTTTGAACATCTTTCAACCTCTTCAGGTTTCTAGAAATACTAAGTGGTTAAGAGAAGTGACCGATCCATTCTGGCATTTACCACTTGGGAGATGCTTTGTACTTTACAACACAAGTCAACGGGAGAGTCAATGGAAAAGATCAAAAGACGCCAGGAAAACACCTGAACAGTTTTTAGAGAGTTTTGCCATAGTTTTACCTTAAAAAAGCTGTATAGGTTTCTTTATTTGTCAACGGGGGTGAAAAAAAACCCCACTGGAAAATAATAGTAAAAAATACTTAAAAAAACATGGAAAAACTCTCCAAAAAAATCACCTGTGGCTAAAACCATAGGAAAAATGTTCAGGAAACGACAGAAAAAAATGCCACACAGGACGCTTCAGAAGAAAAAACTCCACCGTTTCCTGAAGCGTCTTCTGCTTGAAGCAGTCGTTGGGTTCTCATGAGATTAAAAGACTCCGAGTGCACATAGCCATTTTCCGCTCCACAAAATCAGGAAAAAGGCTCAGCGTGAACCCTCAGACCTGCACTATGTATATGCTCTTGCCTATGTATATGCTGTTGCCCACTTATTAATTAATCTTTATTGAAATGATCAGAAATAAATTAAAAATAATAGTGATTCACAATCATCCCATCTTTGGTTTTGTTCACAGAAGTAGTGAACTTCTCAAGTAATAAAATAATTAAATAATTAATTGGCGGTACTTAAATAAAACAATTCTGAGAAATGGATGCATACGGTAGAAGCCAATAACAGATCAGCACATAAAACCAGGCAGAGAACTGCAGAGAAGCAAAGTATTATCTATACTCAGCTTCTCGTACTGTACTAGATCCTCTCAGCTCAAGAGCGAACACGCACTGGACAAGACAGAGTTAATTCAGCCGGAAAATTAAGATCTGGTTTGTGTGTTTCCAAATAATACGCTGTCATATCTGTGGAGCAGTAAGAAAAAGGAGGACTTCACTCTGCAAACAGCATTACACAGAATTGGACAAAACTGTTATTTTCTCCTAACAAGACTTGTCCATGTGAAACATACAATTACGAGGCAAAAAAAAAAAAAAGGAGAAAAAGAACAGCCTTTCTTGGCGGCTCACTGGCACCACAACTGCATACAAAACATATGTATTCCACAGGTCCATTATGGGACAATTTTCTTTTTCCGAGGGAGCTGGAACATTCGGGCATAAATTTTGTCTATGCAGAGACACTAGAGATTGTGTGAGAATATGAGAGATAAGACATTAGAAATTGTGTGAGTCTACGAGTGATAAGGTATTAGCGATTGTGTGAGTCTACGAGTGATAAGAGATACTAGTGATTGTGTGAGTCTACGAGTGATAAGATATTAGTGATTATGTGAGTCTACGAGTGATAAGAGATACCAGTGATTGTGTGAGTCTACGAGTGATAAGATATTAGTGATTATGTGAGTCTACGAGTGATAAGGTATTAGTGATTGTGTGAGTGTATGAGTGATAAGAGATACCAGTGATTGTGTGATTCTACGAGTGATAAGGTATTAGCGATGGTATGAGTCTACAAGTGATAAGAGATATTAGTGATTGTGTGAGTCTACTAGTGATAAGAGAAACCAGAGATTGTGTGAGTCTACGAGTGATAAGAGATACTAGTGATTGTATGAGTCTACTAGTGATAAGAGATACTAGTGATTGTGTGAGTGTACGAGTGATAAGAGATACTAGTGATTGTGTGAGTCTATGAGTGATAAGATATTAGTGATTGTGAGTCTACTAGTGATAACAGAAACCAGAGATTGTGTGAGTCTACAATTGATAAGAGATGCTAGTGATAAGAACTACTAGTGATTGTGTGTCTACGAGTGAGAAGAGATACTAGTGATTGTGTGAGTGTACAAGTGATATAAGATACTAGTGATTGTGTGAGTCTATGAGTAATAAGAGATACTAGTGATTGTGTGAGTCTACGAGTGATAAGAGATACTAGTGATTGTGTAAGTGTACAAGTGATAAAAGATACTAGTGATTGTGTGAGTCTATGAGTGATAAGAGATACTAAGGGTTAAAGTGGTGCCCCCGCTCCACGACGGCTGTCCCTCACCAGACCCTAAATATCCCTACTCAAACACATACACACAAATGACCAGTAACTTCCTAATTGCCAAACTAGATATGTATCAAGCACATAATAATTATGTCATTAGGGATAGTAAATAAATACATAGAAAATAGAAAGGATCGCCTAAAAAAATAGGGGCAATCCTTAAGAGACAATAGCCAATTGCAACATATACTGGTCAAAAATTATATGATTTCAAAAATTATATAGCAATGGACTTATCTTATTCAGATCCTTCTGAGGTTCCGGCTGGTGTTCAGGCAAATATCTCCTTCAGACCCAACAAGTGTGTGGCTGTATGAACCCGGTCCAGGAGGTAGTCCCAGCAAAACATATAAGCAGGTTACTTCAGAAGCACACCAGGTACCCTTAGTAGTGGTCCCTCAGGCAGGTATAGAGAAATAGAGGGACCACTACCAGCCGGAAGCTCAGAAGGATCTGAATAAGATAAGTCCATTGCTATATAATTTTTGAAATCATATAATTTTTGACCAGTATATGTTGCAATTGGCGATTGTCTCTTAAGGATTGCCCCTATTTTTTTAGGCGATCCTTTCTATTTTCTATGTATTTATTTACTATCCCTATTGACATAATTATTATGTGCTTGATACATATCTAGTTTGGCAATTAGGAAGTTACTGGTCATTTGTGTGTATGTGTTTGAGTAGGGATATTTAGGGTCTGGTGAGGGACAGCCGTCGTGGAGCGGGGGCACCACTTTAACCCTTAGGGTGATAACACTCCGCTGTTAGGTAGGGAGAGCTCCTCTACCAGGGTCATTCAGGGTCAATTTTTGATTGTTATATGACTATCCCCACCATTCCCTTATTATTAAGTTTCTCATCTCAATATATGTAGTTTGTCCTAACTGTACTATTTGGTACACATTTTTAAATGCAAAATTAAAAGTTATTTTTTAATCTGTATTTTTTCTGCTCTTTGGTTTGTTGATTGTGTGAGTCTACAAGTGATAACAGATACTAGTGATTGTGTGAGTGTACGAGTGATAAGAGATACCAGTGATTGTGTGAGTGTACGAGTGATAAGATACTAGTGATTGTGGTAGTCTATGAGTGATAAGAGATACCAGTGATTGTGTGAGTCTACAAGTGATAACATATACTATTGATTGTGTGAGTCTACGAGTGATAAGATACTAGTGATTGTGTGAGTGTACAAGTGATAACATATACTATTGATTGTGTGAGTCTACGAGTGATAAGATACTAGTGATTGTGTGAGTCTACGAGTGATAAGAGATACTAGTGATTGTGTGAGTCTACGAGTGATAATGTAGCACCCTGAGGATTCGGCTGCTACAGGGGTATTGCACCTCAACCCAGAGGTGTGATATTCCACTCCCGGGTAAGGAAGGAGTGTGGAACTGAGCTCAGATAGACTGCATGCACTACATACATCCCATTCCAGAGGAGCAGGCCGACGGCACTCCCACTTAGAAATGTGCAGGTGCGACCGAGCCTGTTCCTGGCTGGAGTGGGAGGGGGGAGGAACATCCCATGTAGTGTAGGGGCAGATAGGGGGAGCAGTCTGGGTAGTGGTAGGAGCTCATTGGGTGCTGGTCACCTGAGCTCACACATAGAGGGATATATAAGGAGGGCACCAACTTAGAATCAGGGTCAGTCAGCTGCAGAGGACAAGTCAGATGCAGAGAGCAGGAAACAGCAACCCTGGAGAGAGAGAGAGTGGAGTGAAGAAAGACCCAGAGGGGGGACAAAGAAGGGACCCAAGAACCCAAATAAGAACACCGGGTGAGGAGTCAGCAGAAGGGTACCGGAACCCAAGCTGGTGGGGGCAAAGACATTCCCCAGCCAGAGACCGGAGACCGTGGGCAGTGTCTGTCACGGTCACCCACTACATTCACCCTGAAGGCACACCACAGGAAGGGTCAGGGAACCTTAGGCCAAAGGTTGCCCAACAGAAGGCCCGAGGGAGCTGGACTTAGGTGAATCACTGGTGGGGACGGCTGAAGAAAGGACAGAGGGAGAGCTCAGGGCCACGCTCCGGACTTGTTTGGGGGTTGACCGGATCCAGGACCTGGTGGACGCAGCACGGCTCGGGAGGTCACTTGGAGCTAGAGTGACCAGGAACATCTGCAGTAAGTAAAGACCCTTAACTGCACAACCCGAGTCTGTCATCATTACCGGCTGCACCGCACCACCACAACCCCCATCCTCTGCGCCTGTCCCCTCTGAGGCTATACCCCTCCCGTTGGGGGTTATCCCACCAAGCTGCGCATCCACCATCAGCCTCAGCGGACCCTGCTGCAGCGGCGGCCACAGTGACCGCATCACAACGGGTGGCGTAGTCGACACAACGAACTTTAATAACATCAGTAAAGACTGCCACATAACACTGAGCTTGACGCCCTGGGCACGGGACCGGGTCACAGCCGCTCGGAGACTACAACCCCCCCCCCATCTGATCCGGTGCCGGGTATTCCCCTCAGAAAGGAATATGTCCCAGGGGGCGCGTCAACTTTGGCGTAGTCGGCAGGATTACGTGCCCGCAACACCCGGGTACTGCGTGCCTGAAGAAAAGTGCAAGTTTACCTCAGAAAGAAGTCTCCCGCCGGTTCCGGAGGGTCCACGCCATCGGACTCCATCACCAGTCGTTTCCCGCCGATTGTCCGCCATTTCCAGCTTGTTCCCGCCATCTGCAGAGTTTCCCGCCACTGGGCGACGCTTCCCGCCAAAACCGCAGATTTCCCGCCTTGGAAGAGCAGCGGACGCCATTATGGGCGTGCCAAAGGAGGGCAAGAGGCCACCTCCCATCGTGGGCCAGGACAGAAAATGGCGCCAAAAGTGGAAACCGCCCCCACCAACAGAGACTGTGATGCTGGAGGTGTCTGTCAGCGTGAAAGAACTCCCCCTGGAGCTGACAGTCACCGAGTTGCCCCGGGACCGCCCTCGAAGTGGGAGGAGACGAAAGAAAAGAACAAAGATGGGTGTCGCCTGGAGCAGTCTAGAACGAGCGCACCCGGAGGCGAGGTGTCCAGAGCAAGAGCACCCGGAGTCGAGGAGAGAAAGAGTAGACCCGGGAATGGAGCGGCAGCGGTGCGGCGCCGGCCCGCTGGCCAGGAGCCTGCAAAAGGAAGAAAGAGGAGAGCGGAGCGGCGCCGGCCCGCTGGCCAGGAGCCTGCCGGAAGAAGAGCAGAGCAGCACCGACCCGATGGTCAGGAGCCTGCTAGAGTCAACGACCCCGCTAGGCTTAGCGGAGATCCTGGCGCAGCTTCCCCGAGATCGGGAGTGCGCGCGGAGTGCCCTGGAGGGCCTCGCGGGAAGGATGGCCCGAGTGCAGAGGGAGATCCTGGCGGAGTGGGGCCGGGAGATGGCCCAGCAAGCTGGAACCCGTCCACGGAACCCGCTCCCTTGGAAGAAGACACCGACTACCTCTGCGGATGACGCGGGAGGACCCAAGGCCGGAGACGGCGCAGAAGAGGGAGCGAGACGCATGGCAGCAGGTAAGGGGGATGCCTATACCCCATACCGGAAGACCACTTACCTGCCCCAGCTCCCCGTCGCAGAGCCCGAAAGTCCCCCTGCCGTACCCGAGACCGCCATGACACCGCCACCGACTAGGCCCCGACCGGAAGCCGCCGTCACGACCCCAGTGACGTCACGCGTCGTGACGCGGAGCGTGGCGAAGGAAGGGAAGCCTCCGGCCTGGTCGCAAGGCCTAGCGTTTCCGGGCGCCGCATCCCCAGCAGAGCCATCTACCTCCGCGGAGCCTCCGGCCTGGCCGCAAGGCCAGGTGGCCCAGGGTGCCGCCGTGTTAACAGTTCCATTTACCTTCCAGATGCCCCAGGCCTGGCCGCAAGGCCTGGGCAACCTGGGCGCCCCCACCATCGCGCCCGCACCCGCAACATCAAGGGTGCCAAATCTGGGAGAGGACCCCTTCAGCCAGCTAGTGTGGCCGGACGGGCGGCCTTTCATCTGGCCCAAAGAATTCTTGGAACTGGAGCGACAAAAGAAGTTAGGTCCCCTGTGTGAGCCCCTGATCCCGGCTCCAAAGCCCGTGACTCGGGTCTCGCCTCCACTCGAGGAAGCCCAGTTCGTGTGGGACCCCACGGGAGAAGATTTGATGGGGTTCACCGGAGAGACTCGGGCAGCTGCAGCAGAGCGTACCGAGTGTTGCCGTCAACAGCTGGCAGAGTTCAAGAGAGAGCGGGAGGAGAGGCGGGCCAGAGAGCAATGGGCCCGGACCCGCAGCGCGGAGCAAAAGAGTCGGACCAGAAGGGACCCCTATGCAGCAGATCGTCCCCGTACCATCGGGACGGTAATAAAGTTTAATGCGCAGCATGGGTGGGGCTTCATAAAGGACCGGAACACCATGGGTGACGTCTTCGTTACCCGACGGGATGTCGAGTCTCACCTGCCAGAGGGTCACAAAGGCCGTGACCTCTACGTCGGTGACGAGGTAACGTTCACCCGGCACAAGTGTGCCAAGGGACCTTACGCCCTCCACGTGCATCGCCTGACAGAGGAGGAGTTGCGGTGTAGGGAGGAGGAGCCAGAAGACCCGGACGGGTTCAAGGCTAGAAGGTACTATGACTGAGATAGTACAAAGGACTGTATATAGTTACCTGTCGGGGTACCCAAGTAACCGTGGCTGCTTTAAAGTTTAGTCCCCGTTGGGACCAGTGAACAGTTTAACCCGTGTGTCCCCTACCCAAACCAGGCTGAGGACTGTGAGCAGCCATCCCATTCCCTTTACTTGGCCGGGGACTGAGAACGGCCAAAACTTCCCTGTACATAGTTGCGCTTCCTAAGGCGCCCCCTACTGGTTTTATGAGAAACTGCTTATCAAAAGACTGTCGCACTTTACCTGGTCACGAGTTGCACGGTGACCAGAGGAGGAAGAAAGAAAGAGACGACGAGAATGTTATAATGATGTCTATATGAAAAAGTTTATATATATATAATATTTTATATGTTTTATATGTTTATAAAAATTTGTATGTTTTGGTGTTTTTGTCTTTGCAGCCCGAGGACGTGCTGTGATTTACCAGGGGGGAATGTAGCACCCTGAGGATTCGGCTGCTACAGGGGTATTGCACCTCAACCCAGAGGTGTGATATTCCACTCCCGGGTAAGGAAGGAGTGTGGAACTGAGCTCAGATAGACTGCATGCACTACATACATCCCATTCCAGAGGAGCAGGCCGACGGCACTCCCACTTAGAAATGTGCAGGTGCGACCGAGCCTGTTCCTGGCTGGAGTGGGAGGGGGGAGGAACATCCCATGTAGTGTAGGGGCAGATAGGGGGAGCAGTCTGGGTAGTGGTAGGAGCTCATTGGGTGCTGGTCACCTGAGCTCACACATAGAGGGATATATAAGGAGGGCACCAACTTAGAATCAGGGTCAGTCAGCTGCAGAGGACAAGTCAGATGCAGAGAGCAGGAAACAGCAACCCTGGAGAGAGAGAGAGTGGAGTGAAGAAAGACCCAGAGGGGGGACAAAGAAGGGACCCAAGAACCCAAATAAGAACACCGGGTGAGGAGTCAGCAGAAGGGTACCGGAACCCAAGCTGGTGGGGGCAAAGACATTCCCCAGCCAGAGACCGGAGACCGTGGGCAGTGTCTGTCACGGTCACCCACTACATTCACCCTGAAGGCACACCACAGGAAGGGTCAGGGAACCTTAGGCCAAAGGTTGCCCAACAGAAGGCCCGAGGGAGCTGGACTTAGGTGAATCACTGGTGGGGACGGCTGAAGAAAGGACAGAGGGAGAGCTCAGGGCCACGCTCCGGACTTGTTTGGGGGTTGACCGGATCCAGGACCTGGTGGACGCAGCACGGCTCGGGAGGTCACTTGGAGCTAGAGTGACCAGGAACATCTGCAGTAAGTAAAGACCCTTAACTGCACAACCCGAGTCTGTCATCATTACCGGCTGCACCGCACCACCACAACCCCCATCCTCTGCGCCTGTCCCCTCTGAGGCTATACCCCTCCCGTTGGGGGTTATCCCACCAAGCTGCGCATCCACCATCAGCCTCAGCGGACCCTGCTGCAGCGGCGGCCACAGTGACCGCATCACAACGGGTGGCGTAGTCGACACAACGAACTTTAATAACATCAGTAAAGACTGCCACATAACACTGAGCTTGACGCCCTGGGCACGGGACCGGGTCACAGCCGCTCGGAGACTACAACCCCCCCCCCATCTGATCCGGTGCCGGGTATTCCCCTCAGAAAGGAATATGTCCCAGGGGGCGCGTCAATAAGATACCAGTGATTGTGTGAGTGTACGAGTGATAAGAGATACTATTGATTGTGTGAGTCTACGAGTGATAAGATACTAGTGATTGTGTGAGTGTACGAATGACAAAAAATGATCATTTTGAACAACACCATTCATTTTACCATATAATCTACTGGAAAAAAGGGAAAAATATTCCAAGTGCGGTGAGATGATGACTCAGACTTCTCAAAAAGTTGTCAGAGCCGACGTAAAAACACCAAAAGTCTCAATATATATTCAATAAAATGCATCATTTCTACAACAGCTTTTGGCGAAAATTATTTGAGGAATTTCCCCCAATGTTTTCATGAGTTCCCCTAAAGATCCTCTATCAATAAGGATGCAGAATTAGTGGATAGTCTGCTAAAAACTGTTCAGAATCCCAATTTTCATTGCATTAGTCCCCCTCAAGCAGCTCGGTACTAAATTTGGGTTCCTTCTGTAGCAAATGGATGAAATTTTCGAGAAATATTTTATAAGATTAGACAAAAAGCCATCTGCTTATTTCTTAATTTGGGTTGCAATACCATCTACTGCCTGTGGACAAGAGTGGCGCTGTTTCTCATCTTATACTATCTCTTTAAGTAATTCTGTAAAAAAAAATTGGCAAAATAACCCAGCAATAAAGTTCTGAGTGTAGCAAAGTAGCCCTAAGACTCTCTAAACTGCAGCAGAATATGCATGCACGGCGCCAACACTTGAACAGACTGTGATATATGTCCAAGTAACTTTTATATTGCACACCCTTTTTTAATTTATAGGTGGCTTTATAGCCGTTCATCCATAACCCAGTGAATTTTTATAGATCGGGGATTGTATTTAATGCTCACTCTTGTAAACAGCAACATTGTCATGTCTGATTCCAAGCGATGATATAGGATCTTATAAATATGAAGAAAGGGCTCGGTGGCGGCGCGCACAGCTTTGTGCTGTCTACTGATATCTGGACTGCGGGGAGCCTGTGATTTACAAGACATAAAGCTGGATTTAGGGGACTGCAAAGCCTGTAAACATCCCTTCTCGCCTCTCTGGGGAGTCTGCACCCCTCTACGTTCATCTTATCATTTGTACGGGGAAATCTTATGACATGAGAAATGATGTGGACATAGTACGGTCTACAGACTCCCCCCCCACTATGGAATTTTTCTTATAATTTATTTTATTTGTTATTACGAATGTCTTTAATTACTCTCCTGTGAATTGGGCGACTTAAAGGGGGTTGCACAGAATTGTACGCAGCCATTACCATCCGGTTCTGTCTGTTATTTTAGTTCAGGTCCTTTTAAGAGAGGAGCGGATGTGCAGTACCACAAATCACCTGTGAACAGGTGTGGTGCTGTTCTTGGAAAAAAGGAGCCATTTCTTGAAAACTTCTTCATGTCCTGTGTTTTTGCAGTTTGGAGGAAAAAAATGCAATTTAGGGTTCTCATGAGTGTCGGACTGGGGGGCCAAGGGCCCACAAGTAACCAACTCCAGGGCCCCGCTTTTCAGCTTCATGCAAATGTGACATTATCCTCAATCACAAATTGATATAACAATGAACTGGGTAGATTGTTAAATGAGTAAGATGCTCCTTTGTCTGTACATAGTGATTCAAGTATATAGTGCCAAGTACTGCTCATATAAGAGCGTGGTGGCCCACCGGAGGATTCTCCTCCTCTCCTGTGGGCCAGTCCAAGTCTGCTATGACATGCTTTTGAGTTGAGTGTGAATTAGGGTAGAAGTATTAAAGGGAGATTTTGGTTAGAAGAAGTTATCACTAATCTGATAACTTCTAGATCGGAGGGTGTCTGACCACTGGAACCTCCACCAATCGCCGGAACGGGGCACTTTTATCCTCGCTAGAGTGGAGTGGCAGTGCACATGCCCAACGACCGCTCCATTCATTCTGGAAAGCACTATATTAGGCTTTCCTTGACAACATGATTGAGAATGAATGGAGCGGTAGTCGAGCATGTGCACTGCCGCTCCATTCTACAAGTGCTCTGTTCTGCCGATCGATGCATGTCCCAACAGTCGGACCACCATTAATCTAAAGAATACCCCTTTAAACATGGTGAGTAGTCACACAATGAAATTGAAAGGAGGATATATTGGCAACATGAACTTGTAGAGGCTTTTTTTTCTAGAGGGGCTTTAAAAGTAAAGGGAGGACACAGGTGGTCCACCTTTGTTGACATTTTTTTTCTTAATTAAATGCATGTATATTTGGATAAAAATCATTGCTAGAGTTGGGTTTCATCAACATTTTTGTACAGATTCCCTCCTTATAGCCTCTGCATTGCACAGTTTTGTTTTGTTTTTTTGCTAGCAACACAATGGGTTAACTGAGAATCAGTCAGTGAGTTCATTCTGCTGATGCAATGGGAACGTTTGTAACTTCATTATCTGTCTTTCTTTGAGCTCCTTTCAGCTGATTTATGACCACAGACCACATCAAAGTTGAATGTGCAGGGAACAAAGTGCCTATAAAAGTCAAACGGTGCAAAATGTTTAATAAAACTGAATTACAAAAATCATTTTAGCCCCAAATATTTAAGTAAAAAAAGAAGTCTAAAGAGGTGGACAATTCCTTAATATTACACAGGGGGTTCAAATAGTCAGGTGCTTCATCATCCATTGGTGTCTACAGGGGGATGACTATGGACACCCTTGCCAACTCCCAGAACATCCAGGAGATCCTGAAGACTTGGCAAATCTCCCAAGTGCTCGAGAAGTCTCCAGGGACCAACCAGAAAGAAAGCCTTTTCTGGAGGTTTCCTGTTCATGTGTGGGGGATGTTTCACTATGATGGGGAACCAAAATACAAATTCAGGGGGCGAGAAACAGGCTGTGGTTACTTTCTTTGCACTGATATTGGCAAAAAGGTCAAAGTTAGATTTTTGAGTTTGCAGAAGCCATCGCAGAGGTCCCAACAAGCCCTTTAAAGGGAGCCTGTCACCTGATTCATGCCGCCCAAACCGCAGGTAGCAAGAATAAGATCCGGAGGGTTTCAGAGGAAATATACTTTAATGATCTAGCTGAGTATCATAGAAGGAGACTAGATTAGTCCGGCACTGCCCTTGGCCGGCTCTTCCCTTGGCCGGCTCTTCCCAGCGCAGCTAGAGTTGATTGTTAAGGTACAGATGGCTATCTCAGCTGACAGAAATGTTTACATCACAGACAAGCAAGCAAAGATCTTGCAAATGGTGAATAATTGTAAATGCTAATTACTTTATAACGCTGCATAATTTATTTTATAATACAGTGATAGAGCTTTCATTAGAGAAGACTGGACAGCCCCCTTCTTTTTCCGCCTCCAGGATTTTCTAGACCCATAAAAGGCAAATCTGGGTGGCAGCGAAAAGACCATGCAGATTGTATTTCCTCCAAAACCAAAACTACCAGTTTAGTAAATCTCGTCCCAAATGAATCACACGATGGCACTGGCTCACAGCCTGACACTTTGCCCGACACTCAGATCTGTTACATAAAAGTGTTTCCTGGGGGGATGCGGAAAATCTGCTGAACTATGTAAAAACTTTGTGTGCAATGTCAGAACAGATTTTGCTAAATCACTGCTAAATTCTCCGTTTTCACACGTTGTGACTGCCACATTCCTCCTTCTCACACTGCGAAGAATTTTCCTGCCTACACTTAAAAATAGGATTGGTAAAATTCACGACACTGAACACAATGTAGAAGGAAGACCATAAGAAACCTCAAGGGACTGATCTGACCAGCAGGTTGTAATACTCTGGGTCATTTCAGTCACTTACGCCCCGAAATTGGTTTATTTAACATGTAATACCTGCCATCAGTCCAATTTGTGGAGCGGTAAGGGGGGGGGGTTCATGCAAATTTGCAGAAAAACTCAGGTGCGTTACTGAGGATGCTTGTCCGGCTAATATAGATAACCTGGTACCTGAGGGTGCTAACACCATCAATATCAATATTAATTAAAGTACTTATTAATATATTATCCAAATCTTTTGAAATACAAATTTGCAAACATCGACAAATTTGCCAGAAAATACAATTTGAATCCTCCAATTGCCCTGAAAAGATGTGATGGGCACTCTTAGGTCTCCTGTCTTTCTCTCTACCAGTTAAATCTGTATTACTCTCTTTTCCTTACACTAATCTTCTTTAAGACTGTGTTGTCACACACTATCTATACAGTTTCCTTAGCGTTGTATGGCTTTCTCTCCCTATCTCTATGGCTAATCTGTGAGCCCTGATGCCCTCTCACTATCCAGATTTGCCACAAAAGGCTGCTGCATTTCCTGCCTCAGCTTTTATACAGACTATAATATTCCCTTCTGATTGGCTTTGCTATATCATGTGATGTGATAGCTTCAAGGCATTATGGGGATGCACATCCGGCAGCGCCTGAGGTCATGTGATCCTCCTCTGGCTTATGCAATCTTCTGCAAATTTTTCGAACCACAAATTGTTCACATTCTACAAATTCCTAAAAATTTGGACCAAATAGATTTGCTCATCTCTAATATTAGAAATTTATAGCTACGTATACTCATCTACCACTCTATTCTCAGAGGCACCAGAAAGACCCTTGTTCTGGAGATAGGTGTAGATCCCAGAAGTGGGACCCACATCTGTCAAACATTTATGGTATACATGTTGAGCTTTAGATCTTAGGTTACATTTCTGACAACAAGCTTGGGGCTAAACTGCTGTCTATTTCCAAGGGCGACCAGTAAAGTTTGGAAAGATACTCATAGCTGTAGAGTAACACAGGACATCACCGAGGCAAAACTCACTTTTTGTGGACGTTGCAGTTGTGGTCTACAGTCATGGTCGACTTTCATACTTGTGTATGGCCAGCGAGTCAGTGGGGTGTAACTTTAGTGGGTGCAGGGGTGGCAGTCGCCAACAGGCCCTGGAGCATAGGGGGACCCAAAAAGGTCCCTTTGGACTACAGGAGAAGATCAAAGATCCATACTCGTTGGGGGTCCTGTTGGAGATATTATGTGGAGGCCCAAGAACTTCAAGTTATGAAGCTGATTAAACATTTTATTTCCCAGCTATTTGGATAAGCAGCTGGATCGTTATTCACTCTCCAACGAACACAACCCTCTAGCTGCAAATGTCGAGGCGTCTCTTTCTACCCCATCCCTCTGAATATCAGTTAGAAGCCGGCTGACTACAATGAGTGAGCGCTGCAGGAATTACTCGCGTGTCTCAAGAGGGGCATGAGCGTATTATAAGCATAATTTCACTACACGAGCTGCACTAATTTGTTTTACAGGTTCCTGGAGATTTGTCATTCACATTCTCCCGACCTCAAGTACACGGAAAGTGTTTCAAGATAATAGTGAAAATTTACCTGTGTGATTGAGAAGGAAAAAAACAGAAAGCCGGAACAGCCGGAGATTTCTCTGTGCGCTCTTCATCTTTGAAATCTTCATCTTCATCTATCTACGACAAGGTTGTCAACTCCAACCACCAGTCTGTCCTGGATATACTGAGACTCCGAGGATTGGTGGGGTTTATGTACCATAATTCGGAAGAATTCCTATAAGAGGATAACCCAGGAGGGGTGGATTTTGGGCTGGGCCTTACACATCCCAAGAAATGTTGGCAACTATGGAAGTTCTTGACTTGGTTACAAACTATCATACGAGGCCAAAATGAGACCCGCAAATGCCACCGATAAAATAGAATAGGATAATACATTATTTTCGCTAACTCTTCATGGACATTAAAAAAAAAGGGGAGGCCTCCTGGACTCCCGGAAGACTAATTTACCAAAGCCTTTAAGGAATTAGGGGAACATATTTTTTTTACATAAATACATGTATATTTGGTAAAAATAACCACCGTTTTTTTTAGATTAGTTGTATTAAAAAAGTTTGACTTCTAAGACGAGAGTTAACTGAGAATCTGAGAATGAGCTCATTCTGATGGTCCATTGGGAAAGTCTGTAACTCTTTTAACTTTTTATTTAGCTCCTCTCAGCTTATTTATGACACAGACCACATCAAAGATGAATGTGCGGGAAACAAAAAAACTGTAAAAGTCAAATGGTACAACGTGTTTAATGAAACTGTCACGCACAGTGTAGGAAAGACAAAGTGCCACACAAAGGGATGAGGGGAAGGGAGCCCAGACACTAAGGACAGAGGGGGTGGAGACCTCCGAGGCTGATCTGGTATCACCCTATCTTCCCTACCGTCCCTATATTGGTTGCTCACCAATCGCCGAAAAGGAACCTAAATCCTTGTCTCTCCCTAGAGCTAGGGTCTGGCCAGGGAACGGGGGGATGAGCACTAGTCAGTCCCCACTAAACACTAAAGACAGCAAGGGGAGACAGACACGGGGGAAGTAGCTTAGCTTGAGTCGACTTCAAAGAGATGGCACACACGGAGAGGAAGTAAGAACTGAACTTGCTCCAAGCCTTCACAAGGGGTCATGTGAGTATCACTGGCACATCCCTCTACCAACAGCCGGTATTTAAACACCAAGTCTGGGTGTCAATTAGCAGGAGGGAGGTAGCTGCAGGGTCCTAGAGTGAGACAGCTACAAAGGAGTCTGTAATGCCAAACGAAGAAATCTTCTGCAACCAACTGCAGGGCGACTGTCTGTCACTTCTGACACACCCGTGACAGAAACTGAATTGCAAAAATGACTTTTAGCCTCAAATACACAAGTTAAAAAAAATGTCCCCAAAGGTGGACAACCCATTTAAGATATGGCTAAATATTTAAAGGGAGAGTCATAAGAAATTCCTGAACATATGCCCTATTATAGAAAAAAGTCCTAACTTTTAGATCCCGCACTACAAGCCAGAGCAGAGCTTCACTCTATGAGCATGGGGCTCACATGGGTCATTTTATCATATGGATCTCCATGCCATGTAATACACAATTTGTCCGGCAGTGGCCGCTACAAGAAAAATGTCCGACTGCTATTATGGCTTCTACTGTATGCTAAAGAGGAAATATGATTGAGCCCATTGTCTGCAGCAACGGAAGGTGAGCTCTTCATATTATACATATTAAGTCTGACTGTGGATGAAGCCTAGCAATGAAGCGATCATTTATTTATCAGCCGCTGCATTATAAATATCCCTGCCAATTACTTCCTATTCTAAGTTAATGGTGCCTTTTTGGAAAGCACAAATTTTTCTATTACTTTGGGGTTTATGCATTTTAAAGCTGTACATGCACCATTACAATATTCCATGGAGGGAAGATTTCATAATATTCATAGATCACCTTAGAATATGTATAACTCATCTTCACCCGAAATGTAGCCATAATCATCCATTTTGGAATGATAGAGCTGTCTTTCCTGGTCACCTGGTCACCCAGCTGCTCTTCCTCCCTCTTTTCTCCATGTTATTCCTTGGCTTTATGCCAACTATGCCTGCTTGGATTATTGCATTCAGAAGTCCCTTACATGATCCTTTTATTACCCCGTTCGTGCACTACAGCACCAATAATCTACAAGAATACGTACAGGGAGGTTTATGTTTTTTTTCCAGGAGCGTGATGCTGCAATGATTCTTCTTTTCCTATGTGTCCACTACTTCTTGTCAGCCTACCAACTGTATATCAGTAAGAATTAGTACATGGATGGAAAGGAATATGACTGGAGGATCAGACTACACAAGAGTTTGTTTGTAGTCTGTTACCACGGAGACCCGGAATTCTGCGTACAAGCTGTAGACCCAAAACACTAGCAGATTTTTAATTACGACTATTTGAAAAGAGGCTTCCTTATTCATTTTTAGATTAAAAGTGGTTGTGAATTCAGAGTTTCATACTTTATCTTCACTTTGACAAATGAGTTGTGGCTCTAACTAATATATAAAAGATATGTGATAACCTGTTGATCGGTGGAGGTCCGACCACTGAGACCTGTCGCAACGTTCTGCAAAACGGGGAACTTTTATCCCCATTAAAATGGAGTCTGGGCAAATCAACAATGAAGTCACTGGACAAAGTCTTCAAACCGAGGAACATTCCACTGGTGACCAAAACACGGCTCGTAAATAGTTTGGTCTTTTCTGTAGTAACATACGGATGCGAAACCTGGACGATAAAGAAATAAGAAGAATCAACGTCTTCGAAATGTGGTGCTGAAGAAGGATGTTATTAATACTATGGATGTCAAGAAGAACCAACAAATCAATCTTGGAACAAATCAAGCCAGACAAGTCACTCGAAGCAAGGATCACCAAGCTACGACTTGTCTACTTTGGACACATCATACAAGGAGAACAATCCCTGGAGAAGGACATCATGGTCGGAAGAATAGAAGGAACAAGGCAGAGGAAGACAAGCAACCTGATGACTTGATACTATCAAGATAATGGTGGAGAAGACCCTGGTGGACCTATCTAGGCTTGCACAAGATCGATATTTCTTGTTCATCCATCAAGTCGCCATGGTCCAAGATGAAGCCGAAAAAAGCAGAGTACATGTTCCACTACTGCTCCGTGCACTCCCTATGGGGTTACCAAGCGCTGCGCTCAGCTTTTCCCGCAGTCCCATAAACAATGAATGGAGCGTCCAGCCTGGTTTGCCATTTTGTAACGGGAATAAAAGTTATCCGATGTGACGATCGGTGCAGGTCTCAGTGGATTAGAAAATTATCACCTATCCTAGGTTTTAATTAACAAGACAACCCTTTTAAGGCCACACTTTTTTTTTCTTATTTCCTTCATATTAAAATAATAATGATATTAATAACAAAAATAAACATAATAAAATAATGATTGGCCAGACGGTGTATATTTATTTCCTCCCACTAGATAAATTTCTTGTACGGCACCGATGAGACTAGGCTGATGTCATTTTACGACAGTATAAATGTCGTTACGGTTTCATAAATTTATGAGAAAAACCAAGACAAATGTGTCTCCGAGGCCGAGGTACCAGGTAATAGATAAAGAAAATGACAACACAACACAGCTTGGCTAGAACACTAAACCGGGGGCTCTGAACCTTTTTTCGGACAGGATACAAATTCTATCTGTGAATCAGCTCTAGTGACCCCCCGGTTCAGGTTCTCATTAATAATGTACGGACTTCCACTTCAGTGCCGCGAGCATTTTGAAGCAGTATGGAGGTTTACACACGCAGAGACTGGTTTACAACTGTCTTAGTCTAAACTTAGGCTGGAGGGTCTTAAAAAGTAAATTTATTACAATGGCTCCTTCTACTTATGAAATTTGGGGCATTTTTGGACCGTCTACTCTACTTTTATACCATCTGTTACTTGGCCCAATGCCAAATTTTGGCTCAATTTTCCTGCCTTTTTGCCACGTGGCTCCAAAATTTAGGCCATGCTCCTTTCTCAGCTTTCTGTACCCCTTTCTGTTAGGCCGTGCCCCTTCCTTCAAACAGATTTTGACACATAAATTGGTGCATATTTTGCCCCCAAAAAATGACACCTATTTTGTTAGTAAAAATGACTTTGGAGCCTGATACTTCAGTTGAGTACGATTACGGTGACACCACACATATATAGTTTTCTTTAATTTTAGTGTCTTAAAAAAAAAAATCTGAAATTATTTTTAAAAAAAATGTTGTTTATGTCACTAAATTTTGGGGGTATTTTTCGTTGGAACTGCGTGAGGGATTGTTTTTAGTGCGTCGAGCTGTGATTTTTATTGGTAGCATTTTGGGGCACAAACAAAACTTTTATCACTTTTTTTTACTGTATAATGACAAAAAAAAACTACTCACAATTGTTGCGTTTTTAATTTTTCCAGAACAATTTTTACTGTACGGGCTAAGCAACTTTATATTTTGATAGAATGGACGTGATATGGATGCAGAGATAACAATTTTTTTTATTTCAATATCTTTCCCTAGAGAATAGGAAGGGGGCAGGTGGTTATTCCCATTTTAATATGTTTTTATTTTCTTTCCAGTTTTCCCTTTTTTTATTAGTCCCCTTGGGGGACTTAAATCTGAGATTATCTGATAGCTTGAATGTTATACTGCAATACTACCATACCCCCAGACTGTCTGCTTTAAATGCTACTGTTAGAGGCATTTGAGGGGTTAACAGCTGTTGGAACTAGCTCCAAATCACTGCTGTTGGAGGCAGATGCTGTCTGTGTGACACAGCCAGCATCTACCAGATATTGTACAGGTTCAGCTCCTGAGCCCGCTCCATATGTGGCACCCCAGGGGTCTGGTTTCCACAGTAACAGCAATGTTATGTCTGAGAGCAGGTGGGAGATCTCTTGGTCAGGAATCCTATGCATGCCACACCTCCTGCCCAGTCCTGGGAGGGGAAGAACTTCCCCTATATAAACCTGGGGCTGAGGCAGGGTTAGGGAGTTCAGAGGGAGAGTTCAGCCAGGAGAGCTGACAGGGAGCTGTGGCTCCGGCTGGGCCCAGCTCCTGGGCCATGCCAGAAGTAGAGACAGAGAAGAGAAGCAGCTATGGGAAGAAACAACAGGAGCTCTGTGGGAGCAGTGTTACAAGGAGTCAGGGGCTGGCAGCTGCAGAGCTCGCCCTGACTGAGAAGATTTCTTACCGAACCCGGAGTCCGAGGCTGTGGGGACTAACTCCTACCCAGCAGCAGAATCCGTCAGGCAGGGGATTCCAGGTCCTCTGGCCAAGAAACCCAAAGGCACGGTCACACGCATGGGACCAGCACCGCCGTCGTGGAGCGGAAGCTACTAGAAGGCCCCGAGTCACCGGCCATACGGGTGAGCACCACACGGTACACTCAGGGACGTGGGCTACTTATACCCGCCTCTAGCAAGGTAGCCAGAAGAGTACAATTAGTTGGGGAGGCCTACAACTCCGCCTGACCAAGGGGGATCCCATCTGCTCAAGGACTGACCAGGCCCCGACCGCTAGCCAGTACTCCGGGAGGGTCTATCTTTGTCACCAGTAAAGACCCTGAACTACACCGTACCGTCTCCGAGTGGTTCCTGCTACCCCCATCATCCACGTCGGCTGCCCTGAGGCCATACCCCTCCCGTTGGGGGTTATACTATCACGCTGCACAATCCTACCACCGGCCTCAGCGGTCTGCCCTGCAGCAGCAGCTCCTTAGCTGTACTCAACGGGTGGCGTAGTCGTCCAACATCTACCGCTAATACAGCGCCACTTAGTCTGACTCCCTGGGCACGGACCGGATCACCGCCACGAGACTACAACCCTCAAGAGATCCGGCTCCGGGTAAGCTCCCGCATGCGCAACGCAGCGTGACACAGGCCCAGGGGCGCGTCAACTTTTGGCGTAGTCGGCAGGATCTCGTGCCCGCAACCACCGGGTACTGCGTGCCTGAAAAAGACTGTTCAAACTTACCAGTGGTGAAGATTCCCGCCATCCGGCGCCATCTTCTGCCTTCTTCCCGCCATCCGTGGAGTTTTCCCGCCGTTGGACGCCATCTTGAAGACGCCGCGCGGGAAGAAGAGGGGCGTGGACTCCGAAAGCGCGCGAGAACTGAAGCCCCGCCTCACGTCCGGACGTTGCGTAAGGTCCTGGAAGGAGCCCAGCAGACGCCGACGTCACAGGAGCGCGACGGAAGGTCCTCAACCCTGACGATCCACTGCGGAGCCGCGGCCTACGGAAGAGGATCATCGCAAGGTAGGCCACGGTCCACTAGGGGGGAGAAGGATGTCGGATACGGAGGAGAGCTTCACCGCTTCAACCCCCGCCAGCGCCACCGCTGTTGCGTTCATGCCTTTCACCATGCCCTATATCCCGGGGGCAGCCTGGCTACCCCAGTACTCAGGGGAGTCACATACCCTGCATGACTTTAGTGAAAAGCTGGATAGCCTCTTCCAGGTGTACCCCCTCACAGAAGAGCAAAAAGTGAGCATCCTGGTGGCCCAATTAACCGGGGCAGCCCAAAGGGAGGTAAAGTCCTGGCCACCTGGGAGGAGGACTGTCGCAGAGATACTAACCCAGCTAACCGAGGAGGAGCTGCAGTACTACCAATACGAGGAAAGCCAAGAGGACCCGGACGGGTCTGAGGACTACCCTCAGGAGGGAGCACAAAGAGGACATAGCTACTGAAGGGAAGTAGAGTGAATAAAGAGCTGTAAATAGTTACCCGTAAGGGTACAAGGACTGCTGCTAATTAAAATATGGTCCCCGTTGGGATTAGTGAATTGTTCCCCATGTGCCCCTATCTTAAACCAGGCTGAGGACTGTGAGCAGCCATTCCTTATCCCCACTGGCTGAGGACTGAGAGCGGCCATATCCTGTAAATAATTATGTGTTTCTAGTAATTTATGGGAGTCTTTGGTGGATTTACCGGGAATCCTTTGTACATGGTTGGAGCGTAACCCAGGAATGGACTAAAGACTGTTAAGGACTCGGGGCAGGACAGACCCCTACCTGGTTACGTCTCCCTGTTTTGGTGAAATGGACACCTTGCTTTTCTTCAAAACTGCACCCGGTTGCGGACACGCCGTAACCATCTTTATGTGTTTTTCTTATTGTATTATTATTGTTTATACCTTGTTATGTTTTTCTAAAAATATGTTTTGTCCCGGAGTACTAAATTTCACTAGGGGGGAATGTGGCACCCCAGGGGTCTGGTTTCCACAGTAACAGCAATGTTATGTCTGAGAGCAGGTGGGAGATCTCTTGGTCAGGAATCCTATGCATGCCACACCTCCTGCCCAGTCCTGGGAGGGGAAGAACTTCCCCTATATAAACCTGGGGCTGAGGCAGGGTTAGGGAGTTCAGAGGGAGAGTTCAGCCAGGAGGGCTGACAGGGAGCTGTGGCTCCGGCTGGGCCCAGCTCCTGGGCCATGCCAGAAGTAGAGACAGAGAAGAGAAGCAGCTATGGGAAGAAACAACAGGAGCTCTGTGGGAGCAGTGTTACAAGGAGTCAGGGGCTGGCAGCTGCAGAGCTCGCCCTGACTGAGAAGATTTCTTACCGGACTCGGAGTCCGAGGCTGTGGGGACTAACTCCTACCCAGCAGCAGAATCCGTCAGGCAGGGGATTCCAGGTCCTCTGGCCAAGAAACCCGAAGGCACGGTCACACGCATGGGACCAGCACCGCCGTCGTGGAGCGGAAGCTACTAGAAGGCCCCGAGTCACCGGCCATACGGGTGAGCACCACACGGTACACTCAGGGACGTGGGCTACTTATACCCGCCTCTAGCAAGGTAGCCAGAAGAGTACAATTAGTTGGGGAGGCCTACAACTCCGCCTGGCCAAGGGGGATCCCATCTGCTCAAGGACTGACCAGGCCCCGACCGCTAGCCAGTACTCCGGGAGGGTCTATCTTTGTCACCAGTAAAGACCCTGAACTACACCGTACCGTCTCCGAGTGGTTCCTGCTACCCCCATCATCCACGTCGGCTGCCCTGAGGCCATACCCCTCCCGTTGGGGGTTATACTATCACGCTGCACAATCCTACCACCGGCCTCAGCGGTCTGCCCTGCAGCAGCAGCTCCTTAGCTGTACTCAACGGGTGGCGTAGTCGTCCAACATCTACCGCTAATACAGCGCCACTTAGTCTGACTCCCTGGGCACGGACCGGATCACCGCCACGAGACTACAACCCTCAAGAGATCCGGCTCCGGGTAAGCTCCCGCATGCGCAACGCAGCGTGACACAGGCCCAGGGGCGCGTCACATACACACTGACCTGTTCTATGACACATACAGTATATCTGTCAGGGAGAGTTAAGAGTTAATAGATTTGATATATCTATAGGGGATGCAGCTTTGTTTTTCAATAACACACCTCCACATTGCCCACATAGACAAATATTTCAAAATAATGTAGCCAGCACTAGAGGGAGCTTATGAGCCTTTTTGTATTGACTTACACATTGATCTCCATGATTTAACTCAAAGTGTTTTCTTTGTAAAGGAAGACAGGTCAGGTCCTCCAGGACGAGAGACGCTCCTTATAACTTTCCACTATTATGGCCAAAATATGAGGATCCAGAACAGAAACCCTCCTTTATTTCTCATCCACAAATAAGGTATATAAAATGTTTGTTTTCTACACCGGACAACAAAAATAAAGAAATGTAGAGCTAGAATGAGACTGTGAATTAATGATCAACGTATAATTATAGATTTTCTCTATTTTCTTCCTCCCTCCACTAACCTACCTGTGCCCAATATTGCCATTTCCGTTTGTGGCTCAACTATTACTCCCCAGCAACAAGCCCGCTGTCTTGGGGTCATTTTTGATTCAGATCTTTCTTTCACTCCTCACATCAAATCACTCGCTCGTTCATGTCATCTATACCTCAAAAACATCTCAAGAATCAGGACTTTTCTCACCTTTGACTCAGCAAAAACTCTTACTGTAGCTCTTATTCATTCTCGTCTCGACTATTGCAACGCTCTACTAATCGGGCTCCCTCTTACTAAACTCTCCCCTCTCCAATCCGTCCTGAACGCAGCAGCCAGGATCATATTCCTCGCCAACCGCTACTCCGATGCCTCTCCCTGTGCCAGTCATTGCATTGGTTGCCCATCCAATATATAATTCAATTTAAACTTATCACGCTTACCCACAAAGCGCTCCATGCTTCAGTACCCCCCTACATCTCCTCCCTTGTCTCAGTCTACCACCCTACACGTGCCCTCCGTTCTGCAAATGACTTAAAACTAAAATCCTCCATAATCCGAACTTCCCACTCCCGTCTCCAAGATTTCTCGCGTGCTGCGCCAATTCTCTGGAATGCACTACCCAGGACAGTTCGATTAATTCCCAATACCCACAGTTTCAAGCGAACCCTAAAAACACATTTCTTTAGACTGGCGTATCACCTAAACACACTCTGTCCATCCCAGCTTTCCCCCATATTAAAATCTTCTTCAACTTCGGGTTCAAACCAACCATGCACATAAAAGCCTCTGTCAGGACTGCACACATACTGGCTGGCAACCAGTCCATGTATTATTATTTATCCTATTCAGTATATCAAGGCTGCATTATACAATATATGTACTTTTTACCTTTTGTGTCTCCCCCACTTCCTCATAGACTGTAAGCTCGCGAGCAGGGCCCTCACTCCTTTCGATATGAGATATGCTTATTCTGTATTGTCTGTATATGTCCCCCCTAAAATTTGTAAAGTGCTGCGGAATATGTTGGCGCTATAAAAATAAAAACTATTATTATTATTATTATTATAGGGGAGAAGTGGTTTTCTACCTATAATAATCCCAGTGTAAATTAATCAAGGTCTTGATTATATTGTCATTTTATTCCATCTTCGGTCCTCGCCTAAATCTCCTCACTGTGGGGCCGCATTTGTTCAATATAAGGTTTCATTCATTCTCTGAGACACACTTTTTTTACAGTTCTTCATTAAATCTGAAGTGATAGGTGTGGACACGGCTTATTTTACAAGTTGCACTTTGCAAATGGATCACTGGAGGTCTATCTGACCACTTACCGAGCACCAGTCCTAGTGTCCTTCGAATACAAATGTTAGGAGCAATTTTCATAAACGAGTACCTAATATTAACCACTGACCGCCTTTACCGTTCAGATTAAGAAAAAACATGGGAGCTATCTTCCAGAAACAGCGCCACACATGTCCATAGGTTGCATTTGGTATTGCAGGTCAGTTCTATTGAAGTATATAGGACAGAGACACAATACCCCACACAGCCAGTGGATAGGGATGTCAACTCTCCCTTTTTTTTTCTGGACAGCTTCTAAAAAAATCAAGAACAGATACATTTTTTTACGGACACATTAAATGACCATAATAAATCATTAAGATTCTAAGAATTGATTATAATCAATTCTCTATGAAGACATCAGTTGCCATGCACACATCAAATTTTTTTTTTTTTACCGACAAGGGGAAAAAATGCCTTATTTTTTGGAAACCCTGCCAGTGGACAGTGTGCAGCTGTTTTTGGAAGACGGAGCCATGTTTTTCTAAACCTGTACACCTTCAGAGAACGTTTTTGAGATGGCCACCTAGTTAGGTCTCTTAATGAAGAGGGGCTAATATATGTGGGATGTAAAAAAAACCTGAAAATGTATCAGAGTGTGGATCAGAAGAGATCTTCTCAAAGAAGTAGTCATTTGGAGAGGATATGTTTATAGTTGACCAAAGCTTGTAATGGCCGAGCCAATGTGTTGATCATGAAATGTAGAGCCACTCTCCCATCTTCTAGAGCCGTCAAGGACTGTCTCACTAAATCCAACATTTAAAGTACGAGTACAGACCCGAATTCCCTGACCGGCGGAGAGTCTTCTGACCCGAACTCAACAGCCTCACATACTGTATGGCTATTAGGCTGTTGAGTTTTGGTCAGGAGACCCGCGGACAAGAACTTTAGATGTGTGAAGCAGCCCTAAAGGTGGCTTCCTTCCCCCACCTCACCCTTACCATTACCCTTGGACAAAATCCCCACCCTTTTCCTTGCATTACCTCCTAAGAGGTACTCTGGCACAAAGAGAGGTGAGATACTAGAGATATTCTGATTGGGTACACCTTATCGTGGTGGGATGGCTTCTATGCTTTTTTTTCTAAAATAGTGTAAAACTAAGTACCCTATGTTATTTACATGTACTATTACTGTTTACTTACTTACTGAAGGGTATTTGCTTGTTGTTTTTATCCTAGGTTTTACCTCCTAAGAGGAGTAGCACACAGTATCGAGAGCTATGAGACAAATAAAGGGTAGACTGCCTTTTTCCAATGGCCATTATCATCTTAATGGTCTACATCTATATTATCCACACACTTTAAAAGAGTTGTCCACTATTTTAATATTATGATAGTTCATCATTCTCAGATTGGTCGGGTCCAACACTTGGCATTGACCCCAAAGCTAATAACATCTGATCGGTGAAGTGCCAGATGTCGAACCCCTACCGATCTAATATTGATCAACTATCCAAAGAATGGATCGAGTAAGGTAAGGGTAGTGGACAACCCCTTTGAGCGCTAAAAACTGGACTCTCAAACTTCTAAAAAACACAAATAAGTCCTCGGCCTCACTTCACATATTTTTGGATGGGTTAGTATTTGATATGTCCATTCTTCAGTTGGCCTGTCCAGTAGGCCCTCCAGGGTATAATGTCGAGTGACTTTAAAGCCGATTCGCAGATCTCGAACCCAATATTATGTATCGTTGTAAACTTACAGAAAAAAAACGGTTAACAGACCGAGTACGGAACAAGCACTTCAGACATATTATTAGTATTTAAGACGAGTCTTCCAGGGACAGCTTGACCTGAATGAGAATAAGCAGAGCGTTTTTCCTGCCCAAAGCCCTTTGTGTGAATGACGATAGCTCAAGGCGATGTTCTTAACACCAATTCTCTGAAGCTTTCCTGTTAAGAAATGCCGGCAATCGCCCATTGCCCAAATGCTGTTAAGAGGCATCGGAAGCTTCCTCCTGAATGATGTGCATTTATTAGAATACAACCGTCTGTGACAGGTAATAACCGCCATGATTTCCTGTTCTCTGCAGATTCCACTGTAAATGCTCCACAATTAAGATTAATGAGCGAGGGGAGTCACCCTATCATAAGTTATTTAGCTGGTCATGGACGCGCTCACTGTCTGGGTGTATTACATTCGGAGGAACAACATAAGCACTGTAAAAGATGTATATGGTTTAAGGCTACACAAGTTACAGAACAAGTGGGATGCTTTTTATTGCCAATCTGAAGGCTGGCACTACACACTACAAACTCACCGGGGATGTGAAGATGGAATTTTAAAGAAGCTGTGAGGCAATAAATATGATCCACACTTATTTCGGCTTTTATGCCTGACAATGGGAAGTTATGTAGAAAGCGAGGAAATTAAACCTCAGAGCAACAATTCCTGGTGGGTTCATATTTTGTTGCTCACTTTGCAAATGGATTGTAATGTGAGCGTGCGAGTGAAAGTCTGTGCGGGCACCGAAACACACGTCGTAGAGGGGTACAAGTGATGACTGATCAGGGGTGTGCCAAGCTCGGTGCATGCTGTCTATCTCTACTTGTACCCCCTTTTGTGGTGCATGGTTTCATGATAATGCAGTAATAAACATTCAAGCAATGAGGTTCGGGTAATGTGCGGCACAAATATTGGCGGTCAACCTCACGAAGATGGACAACCTTTAGAGGAAACATAGTCACCGCACGGTTGGAAATTAGTAGTGATGTCTATCTTCCTGGCTTGTGGGGCAATCTCACAAATGGTGCCACACAGAGTAGCACCTTACTACCTATCACATAGCCTGTAACATCGTCATATTCTCACCCGTCACCCTTCTGCTGGCCTGATAAAGACCCCAGGTACTCTTTGCTACAACTAGACTCTTGGATCCCTTGTCTACTTACCTCATCACACAGTCTCTTCTCTCGGTTTATTCTTCCATCTGCAGCCAAGACCTACATGACTGCCTCTCCACTTGTATGATCAGTCTGGACTCCATATATCAGACCTTGTCAATCTACGTTACTTCTACAATCTAAGTCTATCTTGCTGGTTTTATGACATCCTCTCAATTCTTGGCCAAATGCCCTTTGACATTGTTTTGGTGCCAATTTACCCTTCAGAGAGGAAGGGGACTTGAACTCTAGTGCCACCTAGTTTAAGTAGAAATCTTAAAGTCAATACCAACACTTTAACGAGCCTTGCCACATGACTTAGGATAAAAGCCAAACCAGAATCTCAATTGGCAGACACTTGAGGAGTAACACCTATGCGGGATCACATTACGTTTATCACTTAGGATTTCCCAGCAATGGTCCGTGTTAAGGTGACAGACCTCATCCAGACATCCATCCCAAACCATGACAATAAAACACAAAGAAAATGATCCAAAACAAATACACCTAAACATCAGCGTAGTAATTTATCATCAATAATCCAAGAATCTCTGTCAGGTTCTGTGGGAAAAAGAGGAGACCTTGTGGACTATCGGCAAAGATGGACTGCAAAAACCTCCCGAAACATCAAGGAAAGCATCCATTCCGGTCGTCCTGTGTAATATGGGGATGGTTTGTGATGAAACAAAGCCCCAATGTATGTTCTAGGGCTGGGAAATTGTTTGATTTGGAGTGGCCCTTAAAAAGTGACATGGCTAAATGTCCCAAACAATCATGCATCTCTAGGGAGGCAATGACTCAAAGTTGGCAAATTTGGTGTTACCTGAACCAAATATACCCCTTGACCTACTCTAATAGCAAATCTAATACAGGATTTGAAAAATGGAGTTATGGAGTAGATCCAGGGCCGGTTTTAGGCAAAGTGGGGTCCTAGGCAAAAGTTTAATGTGGGGCCCCAAATGCTGACATTCTGCACCATCACACTCAAACATTTCCGTTGTATTTACATGCGCTGAGTTCAGGCCGTTTAATGAGCGTGATCGACAATATTGAAGTCGTTCGACGCTTGTTTCCCGACCTCTTTACACCGGCTGAGGAAGAATGATGGGCACACTGCAGGGATTTATAAATGAGGATCACACACTGTGTGTCTGCACCCGACCATCTACATTTACTATAAACATATATACAAGTTAGAATAATGCAATAAAATCTATACACACATTTACATTTATATACACACATTTACAAAGCACACACTTATACACACACGTTCACGGCACACACACGCTGCACAACAAATGCTCAGCAGTTACACATATTACACACAGCACATGTATGCAGGACAACAAACGTTCATATAAACACATACAAATCTCTCACACACCTCACATACACACATTGCTTTATGCTGGAGGGAATGAAGATGTCCACACTATGAGCTGCAGCTTCTCCTGCTCACAGCAGCACTGTCCCAGCAAACACCTCCCTGCCCTCTCCTCTGCTGGGAGCTGACAGGAACAGGAGGAGACTGGCAGGAGCAGGAGGAGGCTAGCAGGAGCTGGCTGAGTAGTCTGACAGGAGGAGGCGGAGGAGGCTGACAGGAGCAGGCGGAGGAGGCTGACAGGAGCAGGCGGAGGAGGTGAGGCGGAGGAGGCTGGCAGGAGCAAGGGGAGGCTGGCAGGAGCAGGCGGAGGAGACTGACAGGAGCAGGCGGAGGAGGCTGGCAGGAGCAGGCGGAGGAGGTGAGGCGGAGGAGGCTGGCAGGAGCAAGGGGAGGCTGGCAGGAGCAGGCGGAGGAGACTGACAGGAGCAGGCGGATGAGGTTGGTAGGAGCAGGCGGAGGAGGCTGGCAGGAGAAGGCGGAGGAGGTGAGGCGGAGGAGGCTGGCAGGAGCGAGGGGAGGCTGGCAGGAGCAGGAGGAGGCTGGCAGGAGTAAGGGGAGGCTGGCAGGAGCAGGAGGAAGTTGGCAGGAGTAAGGGGAGGCTGACAGGACCAGGAAGAGGCTGACAGGAGCAGGAGGAGGCTGGCAGGAGCAGGAGGAGGCTGGTAGGAGCAAGGGGAGGCTGACAGAAGCAGGAGCAGGCTGGCAGGAGCAGGAGGAGGCTGGCAGGAGGAGGCTGACAGGAGCAGGAGGAGGCTGGCAGGAGCAGGAGGAGGCTGGTAGGAGCAAGGGGAGGCTGACAGAAGCAGGAGCAGGCTGGCAGGAGCAGGAGGAGGCTGGCAGGAGCAGGAGGAGGCTGACAGGAGAAGGAGGAGGCTGGCAGGAGCAGGAGGAGGCTGACAGGAGAAGGAGGAGGCTGGCAGGAGCAGGAGGAGGCTAACAGGAGGAGGTTGACAGGAGAAGGAGGAGGCTGGCAGGCGCAGGAGGAGGCTGGCAGGAGCAAGGGACAGCTGTCAGGAGGAGGTTGACAGGAGTAGCACAGCACACAGGTGGACACAGGAGAACTTATCTGGCAGCTCAGCTCGGTAGGTGCCGGGTCTCTGGCTCCCCCTCCCCATTAGGCTCTGTGCAGGAGGACAGGAGCACTGGCCAGTGAGTGCTTCTACCTCTCTAATGGGGGAGGTTCAGTGGCCAGGTCCTGAAGCTCTGCAGACTGCAAGGCCTGCAGTGACATCATGGCACATGATTGTGATGCCACTACAGGTCCTCAACCAGTCTCTACACCGGAAGCTTCACTGATAATGCTATTATCAGTGAAGCTCCTGCTGTAGCCGTGGGGGGCCCGCAAGGGAGTGGGGGCCCTGGGCAGATGCCTGGTCTGCCCACTCCTAATGCCGGCCATGGGTAGATCATGTCTCAATTCTGTGCAAATCCCAAGGTTGTCATGACTTGGAGCAAGGACGCAAGGTACACCTCTGAAGTATCTGAATTATGGAACAGCACTGGCACACCTACTGACCAAAGATCCTTACTATAACATTAAACAGTAGGTCCCTTTTACTGCTGCTGCTTGCACCACCACACATCAAACCACCAGAATCAGAAGGGGTACATGACCCTGGTTACACAATTGTTATAATTTCTAAGGATTATTTATAGATGCTAAAGGAAAAGACAAAGCGACAATATTCATGGGACTTCTGTACAAGAACATACTCAAGTCATGGTTGATTTCTACTTTTATAATGCATTTGTATTTGTATTACATGCTCCATTAAGTATATCAATATGTAAACTAATGGACTGCACAATGTACATAGAAATAAACCACAGAAGAAGGGAACCATCAATTACTGGATCAATACATCCAGTTACTGTAAGAAGAAAAAATCTCTGACGATATGTTTTTATTTGATGGCACATATACAAATAACCAACCAGGAGACAATGACCCAATTATGGAAGCAATGGTCTCTACGAGGAAGTCTATATGAAGAATACGAACTATCCAAAGAAGGGTAACCTTCTAAGATAAGGAAATATTAAGGTGGCTTCTAGGGGGAAGAAATCTCTGACCAAAGTGCTGATCGTAGTTGGAACAGTTGTAAATGCTGTGGCCAGAGATGGTCTACATGATGGAGAGAGGGGACATCTTGGCTGAAGTGACTGGAAACATGATGAGGTGTTATGGTTCCCTCACTCCACTCCGATGTGAAAGACTCTTCATCTAATTACAATACAAAAATTGCATTTTTTTTCAAGCAAGACACTGGTGGACATGAATTTTTTGATGGTTACTTAAAAGGCAATCTGTTTCCTTACTCTTAGTGGAGCTCCAGGGCTCTGATGTACATTCATTGTATAATGGCTCCCTCTTATAGCCTCTTGCGTATCAAAAATCGATTGGGTCCTTGTAGCTACAAAAATCGAGCCAATCATATGCTCATGTTCCCTTTTACTCCCAGAAATTTCACCCCATTCAGGAGCATTTTAAGCCACTGAAGATGAACATTTTTGTACAATTACCAGCACCACCCCATCATAACCAGAACAACTCAACTTTTCCAATCCCCCACCAACTCCAAGAGCCCCTACCTGCCAACATCAGCCAAGACACCTTTCACGAGACATACATCTACCATACCCATCTCTATGGTTAACATGGAGGCCACAAAAACAAAGGTACTGCTTGCTGTTCTACTCCAATATTGTTCCTGCTCACAAGCAGCCATTTAAACTAAATCCCACTCACCCCTCCAACCCATACCATACAAACTAACTCTATTGCCACTCTTCTGCTACAACTTTTATCCTATGCTAAAGCCTTCCATATATAACATTGGCCCCTTCTTATATAGCAGAGGGGCCGTTAAGCACCCTCAGACACCAGGTTCTGGGTGTGACTTCTGCCTCTGCACCCCCTATAGTTACACCCCTATTCTTCTTTATAGCTCTAAGTAGATAAGTAAAAATCTTTGATCAACGTATCTATCAGTATGGCTATATCACTGCATAAAAAGATCATACTTAGCAACTTTTATGGTGTCACTCATCCCGGAGGCCGTTGACTGCTGTGTGTGCAAGGCAGCACCAAATTTTTGTTCTGTAGACATATCCCTCTTCCTATCACACCCATCCACAGTCTGATTTCAGCCCCCTGAATGTGAGCTCTTCACCTGGGGCTTCATTTGATGGCGGAGCATTCCAACTCGATGTATAAGAAACATTCCTTAAGAGCTGAAGGTCTGCACTGTTTTGGAAACATTTAGGAGATTTGTCAATCATTTTGTGAGTCCAAGAGGTTTTCCATTTTTCTAGGAGCCTCTTAGACATTTCAGGAGACTTGGCAGGTATAACGAAGTTTTAACTCTTCGAATACATATCTGTATCACTAAATTCTTTGTAGATTTAGTGTTCAAATGCTAGAATCATTTACCTTTTGTGCAAGGAATGGTTCATGTTGCTGCTGGACACCCCCGCACTAATATAATTGAGATAGTTCTGCAGATAAACTGAGCTTTAAGCCACCCTCGTTCTTTTATGCAGAAGACGTGAAGTGTTCGTTCAGCAGTCGGCACCAAAAACCTCAACATTTAACAATTTAAACAATTTACAGATTACAGAAAAAAACAGCTTGAGCTGTAATTTGCTTTCACACCGAGTTTTATCGCTGAATAAGAAGGATTGTCCACTTCTCAACCTTTACTGCATTTTCTCAATTTAGAAAAAAAAACAAAAAAGGAAAAAGACAATTGTGTTGGCTTCTTGGCAGCTATTTGGCTGGATAAAAAAGTTAATTATTTTTCTTTTTCTTTATTTAAATACTAAAAAATCCAACACATTTAAAATATTTTACATAGGGATGACACGCAGGCTCGGTGGTTGACCCAGTTAACTTTACTAACTGTAGACATGTCCACCCAAACCTTCACTTGAATTTCGTTAAGGATGTCCACTGGGTGGCCAGACAAAGACACAAATAGCATTAATATCTCCATATAAAACACAAAATCATGTTTTTAAGTCAAAGCTGTTCAGCTCACACCACACATCTCTAGATACAGTATGTGAAGCCAAGAGCAAAGGCTACTACGATCATACATGTCAACTCAACTGGAATGTCCTTAACTTCAGAAAGAGTATATTATTCTCCTGGATTATTGGTGATTACACAGGTGTGTCGGGTGATGACAAGAAGAAACTTATTTTGGCCCCTTTGACAACATAGTAGTATGGGTGTCTGCCGTCCACTGTACATTTTACTACGATCATAAATGTCAACTCAGCTGGAATGTCTTTGACATCCAAAAGAGTAGATTATTCTCCTGGATTATAAAAGACTATATTTACCGGTCAGTAATGATAGAAGTAACTTACTTTTGGCCCCTTTGACAACACAGTAGAATGGGTGTCTGCCATCCATTGTATAATCTTAGCACGATCATACATGTCAACTCAACTGGAATGTCATTGACTTCCGAAAAAGTAGATTATTCTCCTGGAATATCGGTGACCACATTGGTGGGTTAGTGATGGAAGAAGGAACCTATTTTTGGCCCGTTTGCCAACACAGTAGTATGGGTGTCTGCAGTCCAGTGTGTATGGACTACGATCATACATATAATCTCAACTGGAATGTCCTTGACTTCCCAAAGGTAGATTATTCTCCAGAATTGTCAGTGACTACATTGATGGGTCAGTGATGGCAGAAGAAACCTACTTTTGGCCCCTTTGCCAACACAGTGGTATGGATTTCTGCCATCCATTGTGTATGTGACTACAATCATACATGTCAACTCAACTGAAATATCCTTGATTTCCAAAAGAGTAGATTGTTCTCCTGGATTATCGGGGATTACATTGGTGGGTAAGTGATGGCAGAAGGAACCTATTTTTGGTCCATTTGATAATACAGTAGTATGGTTGTCTGCCATCCATTGTATAATCTTACTACGATCATACATGTCAACTCAATTGGAATGATGTTGACTTAAGAAAGAGTAGAATATTCTCCTGTATTATCAGGGACTACATTAGTGGGTTAGTGATGGCTGAAGAAACCAATTTTTGGCCTGTTTGCCAACACAGTAGTATGGATGTCTGCAGTCCATTGTGTATGTGACTACGATCATACATGTAATCTTAACTGGAATGTTCTTGACTTCCCAAATGTAAATTATCCTCTGGGATTGTCAGTGACTACATTGATGGGTCAGTGATGGCAGAAGGAACCTACTTTTGACCCCTTTGACAACACAGTATTATGGGTTTCTGCCTTCCATTGTGTATGTGACTACAATCATACATGTCAACTCAACTGGAATGTCCTTGACTTCCAAAAGAGTAGCTTGTTCTCCTGGATTATCGGGGACTACATTGGTGGGTCGATGATGGTAGAAGAAACATACGTTTGGCCCATTTGACAACATAGTAGTATGGGTGTCTGCCATCCATTGTATAATCTTACAACGATCATACATGTCAACTCAACTGGAATGTCGTTGACTTCCGAAAAAAATGGTGTTTTAGTGATGGCAGAAGGATCCTATTTTTGGCCCATTGCCAACACAGTTTTTTGGGTGTATGTAGTCCATTGTGTATGTGACTACGATCATACATATAAATTCTACAGACATATCATTGACTTCCAAAAGGGTAGATTATTCTCCTAGAGTATCGGGGACTACATTAGTGGGTAAGTGATGGCAAAAAGAACCTACTTTTGACCCCTTTGCCAATACAGTAGTACAGGAGTCTGCTGTCAATTGTGTCTTCCATAAATATGTCAACCCAAGAAGAATTTGAGGTATAATGTATTTTAATAGATCATGTCTTATTCTAAAAATATGAACAATAAGGATTTTCTGGTTGAGAAGAACGAAAAGGGGGGGGGGGGAGATTTATAACATGATGAAATAATCAAAATTGTCAAGAAGATGATAAATCACAAATGTTAATATTTATTTTTTTTATCTAGTAACACATTTTTAAAAAAATGCTCCTACTATTTCTAAAGGAATTTTGTTTATCTCTGAAAACAACCTCGGAGAAATAGGTTAACCTAGGACTACTACTTCCTCGCTGACCTCTCATGGAGCTAACAGATTGTTTGGGTGTAGGACACAATTCTCTTGTCAAAGATGATTAGGCAAAATGGACTACAACGACCTTTTCAATTACAGTTTACTTCTGCACACCGAGAGCTTCAATTATGAAGTAAGCAACTTCCAACACCGCTGGTGTAGCCAAAACAAGATGTTTCAGGAGATCACCTATTGCTCTTTCATATGTCACATAGAATGTCACGGGCTCGTCACGTTTTCCGTACTATTCTCGCTATGCTACTCTTTCTGTTATCTCCTACTAGTAGTTTTCCCATGTGTGGAGGAGGTCATTTTTTATTACTGTTGTATTTGTGGATACTTTCTTCACCTTCTATGTAGGAAGTAGAACCATTTTGAAAGTTTTCGAGTACTTCTTACAGGAGTTACGGCTTTCGTCATACAATCTTTCCACAACAGACCCTTGAAGTTTAGGAAGCCGCTTACCTTCAGAATGGCCAATTCATCATCATCAACTGAAGGCAAGGAACATCTATCTCCTATGCCTAAGGGACCACATTACAATTGACAGGTAAGAGGATATGACAGCTATTTTTTACGATCACTGGGAAAAGAGCATATTTCAGATAAATGTTGCATATGTGACATTTATGTTGACAGGTGTCGTTGATTTCGATGCAGATTCTGTGCCTAAATACGTTTGAGATCCATATCCCATGCAAGTGAATGACATTTACACAAGTTTGTTCAGTTGCATCCGAAATTTTCCATTCAGTTTGTTGGTCACAGGGCAGAATGTACTACTTTTTTTCCCAACAATTCTGCAAGGAAAAAGATAATTTTAAAGGAAACCTGACAGCTGATACATGCTGCTGATCCACAGGCAGCATGTATCAGGCACTCGCTGCATGGTTTCAGCCAGGTATATTTGACTCTGAAACACTGAGCGTTACAGAGGGAAACATACCTTAAAAGCCGCCAGGTGGGTCCCTGGTGGCTTCTGCCTGCCCACTCCCTTGGATTGACAGGTCTCTCCCTACACACGCTCGTAGGGAGAGATCAGTCACTCAAAGAGAGTGGGCAGGGATAAGCAGTGTCTCTTATTACAGGACCGCGCTGGTATCAGGGAGCTCTGCACCACCAACCATTCTGTCACATGTTAGTAAAGACAGACGGCATGGCGGGGGACCGGGTGTTATATATATCGAGGGCGAGCGGCTGGATGTTATATATCGAGGGCGAGCGGCTGGATGTTATATATCGAGGGCGAGCGGCTGGATGTTATACACCAGGAGCTGGATATCATACATTGAGGGCAAAGGGTTGGATGTAATACACCAGGGACGAGAGGCTGAATGCTATACACCAGGGGCTGGATACCATACACTGAGGGCAAAGGATGAGGGGCCGGACATAATACACCGGGAATGAGGCGCTGGATGTCATACACCGGGGGTGAAGGGCTGGATATTATATACTAGAAGTGAGGAGCCAGATGTTATACACCGGGGTCAATGGGGCTGGATGTTATACACCGGGGACGAGGGGCCAGATGTTATACACCGGGGAAGAGGGGCAGGATGTTATACACCGGGGATGAGGCGCTGGATGTCATACTCCGGGGGTGAAGGGCTGGATGTTATATACTAGAAGCGAGGAGCCAGATGTTATACACCAGGGTCAATGGGGCTGGATGTTATACACCGGGGACAAGGGGCCAGATGTTATACACCGGGGACGAGGGGCAGGATGTTATACACCAGGGAAGAGGGGCAGGATGTTATACACCGGGGTCATTGGGGCAGGATGTTATACACCGGGTGTGAAGGGCTGGATGTTATATACTAGAAGCGAGGAGCCAGATGTTATACACCGGGGTCAATGGGGCTGGATGCTATACACCGGGGACGAGGGGCCAGATGGTATACACTAGGGACGAGGGTCAGGATGTTATACACCGGGGGCGAGGGGCTGGATGTTATACCCTGGGGACGAGGGGCAGGATATTATACACCAGGGGTGAGGGGCCGGATGTTATACACCGGGGGGAGGGGCCGGATGTTATACACTGGGGATGAGGGGCCGGATGTTATACACCGGGAGGCGAGGAGCTGAATGTTATACACCGGGGACGAGGGGCCGGATGTTATACACCAGGGATGAGGAGTCGGATGTTATACACCGGGGATAAGGGACCGGATGTTATACACCGGGGATAAGGAACCGGATGTTATACACCGGGGGCGAGGGGTCGAATGTTATATATATCGGGGATGAGGGGTCGGATGTTATACACCGGGGATGAGGGGTCGGATGTTATACACCGGGGATGAAGGGTCGGATGTTATACACCGGGGATGAGGGGTCGGATGTTATACACCCGGGACAAGGGACAGGATGTAGTACACCTGGGGACGAGGGGCCGGATGTCATACACCGGGGAATAAGGGACCGGATATAATACACCAAGGGACGAGGGGCCGGATGTTAAAAATCGGGGACGAGGGAGAGAATGTTATACACCAGGGATGAGGGAGAGGATGTTATACACCGGGGACAATGGGACTGAGTTGAAGACCTGAATTAAATAATTAAGACATGTCCCAATACTTTTGTCCATACAGTATACCTTGTGCTGCCAATGCACAGCAGTGAGTATGATGGATATAAGCCTCTGTGATGAATTTCCCCTGACAGCTGAACCTACTGCTCTTCTAGATGTGAGGAAGTTTGTGTATAGACTGCCAATACTTCTCGTCATTGCTGCTGAAATGTATTTACGTAGAGCTGAGTTTGCAGATTATGCTTCATATTCGTCATGCGTGCTCCAAGCTTTTACACGCCCAGAGGCAATGTGCTCACTTTTTACATTTAACTTCACACAGCTGGAGCTGCGCGCGGCTCCCAGAACAGTATGCACAGCCCGGCTTCTGCACTTGCAGTGAAATCACTGCTTTTCATCCCCGAGAAGCAAGAGGGAAAATCTAATGACTGCAGAACTGATTACTTAGAGGACAAAACTTTTGCTAGCTCGTACTTTCCAAGAAGCTTCTTATCATGTGAGACCGTGAAACGTTTCGCCTACTTGCTGCAATCTGTTGCCGCAAAGCTTTGCAGCATACAAGCTGCTTACAAAAAAGCAGGTTTTGAGGCGCTTTTGCTGCTTTTTCTAGTGCATTTTTGCTGCTCTTTTTTGGTGCGGATTATATATGTCATTTGTCTATACTACATGCTTAATACAGTTAGTTAGCAGAAATGCTGCAGAAGCAATGGTTGCATTTTTGCAGGGTTTTGGCACAAAAAAAGTTACAAACTCACTACAGTAAGGGGGTGACATAAAAAGTGGAGTAACATTTCTAGACAGAAGTGTAAAATCTTAAAGAAGCACTCCTCTTCCCATCAAAGTTTTTATCCTCTTAATATATTGCAGTCATCATATTATATAGCACTGTGTACTTACAATTGCTCATTTTGCCTTTCTTCCCAGATAATTGTTCTCTTTTCCATTAGGTATATGACATCACGTGATTAAAAACTGACTAGCTGAATCCTTCTCAGCTCCATGTGGAATCAGGAGGTCAATTATCTCTGCACGAGTCATGAGTCACTGCAAAAGTCTATGGCAGAGGGGGGGATGTAGCAGCTGGGTCAGGAGTTGAAGGGGTGGATGACTCATGCAGGGCAAGAGACTTACTGTTTCTACATAGAGCAGCGAAAAGAGAAGAATTAACTGGGTAGAAAGGAAAAATGAGCAATTGTAAGCACACAGTGCTACATAATATGATGACTGCAATATATTAAGAGGTCAAAAACTTTCATGGGAGGGCTTCTTTAATGGAGTTATCTAGGACTTTATTTTATTTTGTTCTATGGGGCTAAGCACTCATCGGCAGGTCGTTGTCAACATAATGCAGTGACATAACAGAGCGGAAGAGAAGAAACTGCTCAGTTGATGGGATGTCACAGGAAGTAGGAGAATCGCCGTCTATGACCGTTCTCAGCGGGGAGCGACGGTTGCAAGGCAGAAAAGGAAGGTAGTTAACAACTACCCGCCGGAAAGCTCCATAAAAAAACAAAATGAAATCCCGGATGACCCTTTAAGTTGCACCAAATTAATCCAATATAATGCGACACTTTGATAAATTTGGCGCCAATAGCAGCAACACAGGTACAAGGAAAAGTTATACAAGTGGAAAGTACATTTTTTAGAATTGTGTTTTTTTCCCAAATAACACCACAATGTAAGAGGCCGATTGATCAAGACCGGTGTTTTGCACATGAGTCCTGATTAAGGTACATATTTGGTATTTGGTATATATTTTAGCAGCTATGTGCCACTGATACATCGCAGTGTAATAAGTGAATGGTACCCCGACTGTGAAAAGCAAGATGTAAAGAACCCAACTGCGTCTAATTTTTGTGGTACTTTGGGGGTCGCTATGTTACCCCACTCACTTGTATTGCGATAAAGCAGCGACAAGTAGCAATCTTTCACCACAAGACCTGTGTCATGGCCAAAGTTGTTGTTTAGACCAGTGGTCGGCAAACTTTTTTGCACCAGGGACCGGCTTTAAGCAAGAACAGTTTTCAATGGCCCGGTGGGGGTGGGGGCGGGGCTTTGGTCATATGTGGGTGGGGTTATGGAGGGGTGGAGCTTAGTGCATACTTATCATATAATTATGACATTTATAATGAGAATGTGATTCAACTTACCATAGGTTCAGAATGAGTGGGAGCACCAGGCTTGTTTCCCTGGATCAGTGGGAGCACTGGGCTTGTTTTCCTGCAACAAGACGGTCCCATCTAGGTCCCATCTGATGATGATGACCACTACTGCTGCTACTCGACACAGCCACTGCTGCTATGAATTTTCACTGTTATTTGCTTTTTTCACTTTAACCAGAAAATCTGCTGCTGGGCCGCACGACACCAGAACACAGCTACAGGAGTCATAAGGGTGGGACACCTGACGTCATATCTAGCTGCCCATTAGCATCCAGAGCCCCTCCCCCTCCAACTCGCAGCTAGCAGGAGGGGAAGGAGCGCTGGACACACATGACCTGCTTGTCCCTGCTCCTGCCTGAGCACATTCTGCGAGTAGGGCCGCATGGCTAATTATCTATTCACTGCCAGTCCCTCCTCCTCTTTTCTTATAGGCTACTGATCACATGCTGGCTTTCTCCCTGCTGATCCTCTACAACTGTCAGCGGCGCCGCGGACCGGCTGAAAAACCCCAACGGCCCGGTCCTGGTCCGCGGACCGGCGGTTGGGGACCTCTGGTTTAGACCATGCCTTTTTCTGGAGGCTTTACTGTGAATTAAATTTTTTGCAATTTTAGGTTAAGGCTACGTAGGCTAGGGTTACATAGGCTAGGGCTACATAAGCTAGGGCTACATAAGCTAGGGGTACATAAGCTAGGGGTACATAAGCTAGGGGTACATAAGCTAGGGTTACATAGCCAAGAATTACATAGGCTATGGGTACATAGGCTAGGGTCACATAGGCTAGGGTCACATAGGCTAGGGATACATAGGCTAGGGCTACATAGGCTAGGGTTACATAGGCTAGGGGTATATAGGCTAGGGCTACATAGGCTAGGGCTACATAGGCTAGGGTTACATAGTCTAGGGTTACATAGGCAAGAATTATATAGGCTATGGGTACATAGGCTATGGGTACATAGGCTATGGGCACATAGGCTAGGGGTACATAGTCTAGGGTTACATAGTCTAGGGTTACATAGGCTAGGGTTACATAGGCTAGGGCTACACAGGCTAGGGTTACATAGGCTAGGGGTACATAGGCTAGGGCTACATAGGCTAGGGCTACATAGGCTAGGGTTACATAGGCAAGAATTACATAGGCTATGGGTACATAGGCTATGGGTTACATAGGCTAGGGGTACATAGGCTAGGGTTACACAGGCTAGGGGTACATAGGTTATGGGTACATGGGCTATGGGTACATTGGCTAGGGTCACATAGGCTAGGGTTACATAGGCTAGTGGTACATAGGCTAGTGGCAAATAGGCAAGGGGTACATAGGCTAGGGGTACATAGGCTAGGGGTACATAGGCTACGGTTACAAAGGTTAGAGTTACATAGGCTAGGGTTAAATGAAGACTAAGTTGTGTGACAAAAACATTTTCCGTGGCTTGCTGTCATGAGACTATTTTAGGGCTTCGAGTTTTGTATTTAACTTGTATTAAAGCCAAGTGAGTCTTGAGCAACTTGCGACCAGAGAAAGGAAATCGAACATTAAAAAACAACAACTTTGCAGGTCGCAATTGCAGTAGGACACCATAGGATACCATTAGTTAATATAACAATTTTTATAGGATATCATTGGATACAATGCAACAACGCAATCTCAATTTTGTGCAAAAAAATCTGTAGTTTCCTACAAAGAAATCCACATCAGACAAGTCTCGTGTGGACATATCCTCCAACTACAAATATTCATAGTTTTCAAAAGCTCCAGAGGATTTATTAAAGCAATGGAGGAACTTTCACTTGTGGTTTATCACTACCAGGGACAAAAAAGGACATCCTAAGGGACCCAATACAGACAAAAGGCATGAGGGAGCCCCCACCGGACGATGCTCAGCTCCGCGCTCTCTCCTCTCCCTCCACACGTTGTGTCTTCAATAGAATTTCTTATCTGAGCCACTTGAACAAGAATTCAGAAATGCTGCACTTTACAGACGGGAGGAAATCAAATCAGTGATCGTCTGCTTTCTTCTTACCTACTGATTTCCATCATCTTGGAGAAGAAGGTATCAGCTCTCAAGAAATCTATGACTATTTTTGACTCTTCCCTGTAGAGTACAACATATTTTTAAAAAAAAAATCACTCGTTCTTCTTGAAGTGGCTCTTTGATCAGATACTTGCATCTTAACCTCTTAACAACCAGGATTGTCTTGGGTTCTGGAGGACGCTTAAAGCGGAAACCAGCCTCCATCATAGACAGTATTTTTTTCTAGGATTTCCCGTGACTTGTTGATCGATGGCGTTCTAATTGCTGGGACTTCCACCAAGAGGCACAGCTACTAAATGTTTCCCACGGCTCTCCAAGAACTGTGCCGGTACTGCATCCCAGCCAATTCCTAGGATAGGACAGAGAAGACATTGTACAGTCCAGGTCCCATCCATTTAGCAAGTCCTGAAGAAGCATGACTTGTAAAAACGGAGAAGTGGTTTAACAAAAAGAGAATTCTGAATCACTCGTGGGACTTTAGATTTCTCCGAAATATTTACGCTCCACCAATTGGAGTGGAAAGTATTTGAAATACCCCTTCTGGGCTGGATTCACATATGGTAGATGATGGATTGTTGTTTCCATCCAGTGTTTAACTAAAATAGAAGAACTGATCCCATTTTTCCCACGCGTCCAACACCGTAGTGCCGGACAGGTGGAGGAGCCGGTCGAGTGGATGGATCATAACATTTCATATAAGGTTGGGACCGGCCCCAATCAAGACCCTGGTAGTAAATTATGAAAAAGTGTGATGGCAACTGGTGCACTTTTACATCAGCTTTGCCTTCAGTTGTGATCCGGTTGAGTTGTATCAGGATCAAAAATCTGAGCCTGGTGCAATGGATATATGTGAACCCATGGTGTATCTCTGAAAATACACCTCAAGACATACAACATTTAGCAGCATTTTCTTTATGAAAATCCATTAGAAATAGCAATGTTTAGATGTATGGATCAGATTTTTAGTAAATGGGCAGAATTTTGGATGTCTTAATATTTGTACCAGTATATGTATTTGTACAGAAGTGTTGTTTCCTAATTTTCCTTTTGGATCCACACTTCCTGAGATGACTAGCTTTATATAAAAAATTTTAATGTTGGGATACTCTGTCAGGAGATGTTTATTCTATATGTGTCTATGAGTGGCCACCCAGTGGTTGCGATGTGTGTTGCAGCCTGTCAAGAATAATGCATTGAATACGTATCATGAAAAATTGGTTTTGAGAGGGCCACACTTCTTTTTCTGTATCATCGCCGCATTAATATAATGCACAAACAGTACAGCTCTAGGGATGAGGGAAATATTCAGCTCTTCTACATCTGTTTGGTTCGGTGGAGCTTTCTACGCGCTCCTGCTAGGAAAACATCCCCCTTTTGCTTGGACGCATGGTAGAACAATACACAGGGCTGCCTGCAGTCCAGATATCTAACACTTGCCCCCGTACGGACAAACGTCTGATCCAAACAGCTGCAGACAGCGATTTGTCCACTTGGCATATACATAGTGACAGCGTAAAAGGAGCCGTAATAATACAGACAAACACTGGTAGCTCTGGGGGGATTTCTCCTGTGCGAAGCAAGGGGAGAAGATGATGTCACTGACCCACATCACATCTCTTTATCCCTACACGTAATGTCAGTGATATGCTCTATGGGTAAATAGATATACTGTACAGCCGAACCTGAAAAAAGGAAAAAAATGTATTCTGTACAATAGTCCTGAAATCCTAGGATTATACATTCCCATTTTGCTGCGCTTTTTTTCCACGCTGAGCCATTAATTTTCTGGAATCTCTGTTGTAGATACAACCTTTTTGTTACCTAGTCCCCAGGCTTCCTAGAAATGCTCCGTCCCTGCTGTCTCCTCCTCATCCCCTCCCCTTACAGTGACTTGTCCATTTACGCTGCGCGATTATTGTGAACGAGCGTTCCTTGGAAAGTCGTGCAGTCTAAACAGGCTGCCAGTCGGCCAAAAGACGAGTGAAATGCTTGTTCGTCGGGCGAGATATTCTTTTACTACACAAAAGATCATTGTTCTTCCTGTGTAAACAGGAGTCGCACTACTGAGAGCAATGACAGTCTATACGCACTGAATTGGACTATTGAATGATCGCTGATGCGGCCGGTCAGCAGTGATTTAAAGCTGCACATCGCGCATTGTAAATGAACCTTAAGTCTCCTGGAACATTTGAGAAGCTCCTGTAAAAAAAGCAAACAGTTCCCAGGCTCCCAAAGTTGGCAAATCTCCTGGGTACACAACAAATTCTCCCATAAAGAAGAAATTCTGGAAAGTTTCTTCTATGGAGAGGATGTGGTAAAAGCATGGAGGGGGATTGGAAGTTATGTAGAGAAGCCGTACCCTGAAAGGGGGACCTGCTGTCAAGCACAGTGTGGAAAAGACTAAGTGCAACAAGAAGGGATGAGGGAAAGGAAGCCCAGACACTAGGGAAAGGGCGAGTGGAGACCCCTAGGCAGATCTAATAACACCCTGCCTCCCCTACCATCCCTATATTGGTTCCTCACCAAACGCCAAGCAGGAAACATAAGTCCTGTATATCCCTAGGGCTAGGCCCTGGGTAGGGAAGGGGGAGTAAGCACTGCTCAGTCACCACTATAAACTAAAGACAACAAGTGAGATAAACAAAGGGGGAAAAACTTAGCTTGAGCAGACTCCAGAGAGATAACACCAAATGTCCTCCAAGGGCACCAGAGAGGAAGTTAACTGACTGCTAAAGCTCCAAGACTTTACAAGGGAAAATGTGAATATCACCAGCGACTATCAGAAGCAGACTGAGGGCTTATAAACACCAAGGCCAAGGTGTGTCAATCAGAACAGGAGGGAGGTTGCCGCTGGGTGTTATTGGGGAACTCAACAGCAGAAGAAATCATGAATCTGCGATCCGCTGCACTAAAGATGCACATTTTGTCACAGTTTTACGGTTTTGTCTACCATATCTTCTGCGCAAATGGTTACTATCTGCTGGAAAGCTTGAAGCAAAGTCCATTTTGTAGCACTGTATTTACAAAGAAATCCTAAAAACATAAATTTAGGATCATGAAAAAATCATATATCCCTTTCAGTAGAGCTGAGCTGCAGTACCAGGCATAGCCTACACAAAAGGTTGGCGCTGTTTCTAATCTCATACACTCATATAAGCCTACATTAATTTCCATTAATAATGCACTCTAAATAAATATATTAATTTTCACCTCTTTTCAGTTTCATTGGTTTTTCAGGCAATTTCTCAAACCTTGTCAAAAATTCAGGGAAATTGAAAAAAAAAAAAACACTTTGTTAAACTTAATTAAATGAATCTCACTCCCTTGTAGATAATTAATAATCTCAAAAGCAGCTGCGGAGCAAAGGAGCTCAGTAAACTTTATGACTTTAATTGACAATTTCCTTTTGTGAAATATTATACAAGAGGACGGGGATCTCATGTGGAGCTGATTTGCTCTGCCTTTATGATCTCACCTAGAGCCAAACAGAGGCGTCCTGGGGTTTGCTGTCAATTAGTCCATTCCCAAAGGATATTTATTAAGATATATGCAGTAAACTGTATGTTAGGTTTCAGCATTGACACATCCACTGTGGATAAACGACTTCTATACCACCAAAAAAACATCTAAGATGGTCGATTCCAGGGACCATTCTTCAATGACCATCGAAATACTCTAAATGTTCCACTGTCTATAACTATAGACCATTCATATGAAGTCTGGGTGGACCTAAAAGGAAGTCTACTTCATACTCGATGTGTACTTAAGAGCCAACTCCACAAAGTAGTAAACTGTGAATCCCGTTAAGAGGGCTAGAGATATGTCCATCCTCATCTTTCATCTTGGCTGAACAAATCTCTACGCAAGATGACAAGATATGAACAAAAAATTATGATTTTGAGATACTCTTGGGAGATGTTTATGTTACATAGTTGTGTCATAAAAAATGTATTAAAGGAGTTGTCCTGTAATTTTGATATTGACGACCTGTCCTTGGTATAGGTTATCAAAATCAGATCAGTGGAGGCTGAAACACAGGACCTCCATCTGACAGTTGTTATGAAGCTTGGTATACAATTAAGTGACCGTTGCCAAGAATTATAGCTATAGTGTTCTTCTCCTTATACTGTTTACATCCAGCTGATGGGTGGTGTTGGACCCCACCAATCTGATATTGATGACTTAAGCTATATCAAAGTAGCAGACAACCCTTTAAATTTGTAATGCACGAAAAATTGGAGTCTTCCAACAAATTTTGCATAAAAATGATGGTGGACTCATCTGTATGTGACGCGCCCCTGGGCCTGTGTCGCGCTGCGTTGCGCACGCGGGAGCTTACCCGGAGCCGGATCTCTTGAGGGTTGTAGTCTCGTGGCGGTGACCCGGTCCGTGCCCAGGGAGTCAAACTGAGCGGCGATGTAACAGCGGTAGATGTAGGACGACTACGCCACCCGTTGAATGCAGCTATGGAGCTGCCGCTGCAGGACAGTCCGCTGAGGCCGGTGGATGGATGGTGCAGCGTAGATGGTATAACACCCAACGGGAGGGGTATGGCCTCAGGGCAGCAGATGTGGATGATGGGGGTAGCAGGAACCACTCAGAGACGGTGCGGTGTAATTCAGGGTCTTTACTGGTAACAACGATAGACCCTCCCGGAGTACTTGCTAGTGAACGGGGCCTGGTCAGTCCTTGAGCAGATGGGATCTCCCCTGGCCAGGCGGAGTTGTAGGCCTCCCAAACTGACTGTACTCTTCTGGCTACCTTGCTAGAAGCGGATATAAGTAGCCCACGTCCCTGAGTGTACCGTGTGGTGCTCACCCGTATGGCCGGTGACTCGGGGCCTTCTAATGGCTTCCGCTCCACGATGGCGGTGCTGGTCCCACGCGTGTGACCGTGCCTTCGGGTTTCTGGGCCTGAGGACCTGAAATCTCCTGCCGGTCGGCTTCTGCTGCTGGGTAAGAGTTAGTCCCCACAGCCTCGGACGCCGGGTCCGGTAAGAAAGCTTCTCAGTCAGGGCGAGCTCTGCAGCTGCCAGCCCCTGACTCGTAGTAGTATTGCTTCTGCTGTTTCTTGTCTCTACTCTCCTTGACTGACTAACCCTGCCTCAGCCCCGGGTTTATACAGGGGAAGTTCTTCCCCTCCCAAGACTGGGCAGGAGGTGTGGCATGCACAGGATCCCTGACCAAAGGACCTCCCACCTGCTCTCAGACATAACATTACATTACTGTGGAAAACCAGACCCCTGGGGTGCCACATATGTACCTCTAGCATTGACAAAGCCTTCCTATCATGTAGGCATGTATTAATAGTAGGGGAACATCTAAAATAAAATCTAGGAAACGCTGACTTCTATTTGTACCGGACCTTATCACAACACAATGTTCGGGCTGAAATTTATTAATTGCCATGACTAGCATCTCTGATACAGGTGGTCAGCCCTACAACAAAAGGCACAGGTCAAGTTGCTCTGAGAGTCACTAACTAGGTTCCAAGAAAGCTTAAGTTCTCCGGGGGTTTACTGTCTTTTCTGTATTTCTAACTTGTGGCACTACTGTACATAGAAGTTAGATGGCCATAAAAAAAATTAAAACCGTAAGTGTCTTATGTACCCTCATGAAACTTTTATTCCTCTGTAAGGCAGAAGGTGACACAACCCTACAGTGTTCTTCCCAATGACTTGGTAGTACACAATGGTTGTAACAGATTAAAACCTCCTCTTAAAGGGTGATGGGTTTCCTCTTTATAGCCCCCATAATCGACCATATATTAATTTTTGTTCTATAGGTGTGACTGACAACTTACAACGGAGCTTAGTGATGGTCCAAAATTCCTTCTATCAGGCATATTCATGACAACGGAACATTGATTACATTAAGAAGTGGATTAAATAAAATCATAATAACCAACATAAAAAATATAGAACAGATCTGTCCAGACCATTAAAATATGCAAGCGAGGGAGAAGATAACCATTCCAAGCAACATGGATCATGACTATTACTCTCCATTACCTCTTAAGCCCCCTTACTTGTTCGACTAATGTTGGATGTACCTGCTGATATTGCCAGGTTCAGCCGACACTCTAATGTGTATTTGGAAGCCGGCCCACTGATAATTGGGGTAGACATTGTCTGACTTCAGACTACCAATAGCTTTGTTCTTCTGGAGATAAGCCACAGGCTGACAAGTCATTTGGTGGCTTTCTTAAAGAACACAGGAACCCTTGGCTGAAGGGTCATTTGGGCGAGACGATAGAGATGGCTGTCAGACGAATGATCACCAGAAGCATCGTTCGGCCGACAGTCATCAAATGTATATGGGGACCATTAGATATGAAGTTTGATCTGTGGAAAACTAGCTATACATTAGAGGGTTTGTCCAGTGAAAACAAGTTATCACCTATCCGTAGCTTTCTGATCGGTGGGGGACCGACTGCTGGGACCTGCACCAATCGGCAGAATGTGGAATTTTTATCCCCGATGGAGAACTTTTTTACCGGTTACAAAATGGAGCTGTAGGTTGGACACCCATTTGCCGCGCCATTCATTCTCTATGGGGCTAATGGAAAAAGATGAGAGCAGTGGTTGGTAGCCCCATAGACAATGAATGGAGCAGAGGTTGGGTGTTTGCACTGCCGGTCCATTCTAACAGGAATAAAGTGCCCTGTTCTGACGAATGGCACCAATCAACAAGTTATCATCTATCATCTATCCTGTTGATAGGTGATAACTTGTTTTCACTGGACAATCCCTTTAAGGTAATGTTTTTGCCATGGAGACTATAGATGGGGTAGCGGAACTGCTGAATTGCCACTACCCAAACAATGATTTCAGACTTTAGCTTCGATGTAGCCATCTTTCCTGCCACAATTTAATTGCTGTCCAGAGGCTTTCTGACACTAGCCAACACCAGACTGGTAGCCCATTTTGAGTTTTCTATGAGTCTCTTCCTCCTCGTCTGCTTGGACATCAGCGTTGTAATTACTTTACAGTATTGTGCTGATTGCCAATAAGCCTCGTAGAGACACCGGTGATTTATTTCATACGAACCCAGTCTATGCCGATAACAAAACTATGTTCTGATCAATGAAACCTTGTACGGCATTTATGTTAAAGTTTGCCATTAATCTACAGTATATTGAGTTCTTAATTGGCCCCTACCTACAGAAGTTTTCCTCTTGCACGTCAGCACAGCCAGTCCTTTGGATGTTACATTTCCTTGATACGTAGAAAAGATTCAGCTGCGGCTCCTGTCATTAGAAAGAAATGAAAGAAACGTTGAGTCAATGCATTCACGACATTCATGATGGCCGACGCCGAGATGGGAGCCCAAATGTCTCCACAATGATAATAGCTGAAACTTACGACTTACAATAAAACTTCACAGTATAAAAGGGATGTTCCCATCTCATCAACCCTTTGTCATTTGATGGTGTAAAATATAAATATTCCTCTTTGCAATGCTTTTCCATTAGAGCCATATTCCCTTGATATTTACGGCTTTCCAAACACGTGTTATCAGGTATTATAGCCACTACTGCAATCTGGCAGCGGTGCTTGTGCATGCGCCAGTTATCCTGGGCACTTGGACAGAGCAGGGGTAGTAGCTACCTGCCCAGCCATCTTGTTGTAGCTGTGAGATCTTTAACATGACTCCAGTGCATGTACAGGAACCGTTCTGTCAACCTGGTGATTGCACATTTCTGCCCATGCACCTAAGGATGGCGGCTTGTATGGTGGCACTAGGAGCATGCATGTTTAGGCCAACTTTCAGTGAAGGCAGTGTGCCCATTATCCTGGGCACTTGGACAGAGCAGGGCTAGTACATTCCTGCCCAGCTACCTTGTTGCAGTTGTGAGGTCTTTAGGATGACTCCGGGGCATGTGCATATTTATGGCTTGTATGGTGGCACTGGGAGCATGCATGTTTAGATCATCTGCTCGTTATCTCAGCGCCACAGGTCTGAACTTTCAGTCAAGACAGTGCGCCCATTCACAGATCAAGTCGGCAGAAAGTAGCCAGATAAGGGACCATGAAAAGAGGCCAATGGGAATTACCTTTTATGCCAAAAATCAAGTTGGTGATGCCTTTTTTTTACCTATTGCCACCCATATGCAGAACCCAATAATAAATAACTTATCAGGAAATTCTTAGTTAATAAGGGGCTCACATTATGGCCTTAATCAGACGTCCATTTTTTAAATGTACGAGAAAAACGGACCTATTATTCTGATCAGACTTTGATCATAGTGTGGTCCAAGTGTCATCTGTTTTTCTCATACATAGAGAAATAAAAAAAAAACGTTTCTCCACCTTCTCCTTTCTGATAGTCCCTGAAAATCGGGTCCCATGCTGGTATCATCGGAGTACTGTCTGATTTTTTAACGGAACCATTGAGTTATATTGCCGATTTTGATCCGACTCTTAGATCAAAATTGGACATGTCCCTGCGAGTGTCTATGGACCTTTAAGTCCGTAAAAAATCATGAACATGTGAATGGCCCCATAGACAAGGCGTGCTCTCTGTGAAAAACATCGATAGATGTGAATATCGAATGTCTGAATGAGCCATTGCTAAGACTGACATTTCATAGTCATTGGCCAGTTAGAAAAAAAGATTCTTGGACTGATTTGCACCTAATTTGGGGCTGTCTAAGAATAATAAAATGACATGTATGCCTGCCTTTTAAACCAAAATTTGCCTAATTTTTTTTAGCTTTTATCTTAATGAATCAGTCTAAAACATTTACAAGATTCCCAATTCCTTAAAGAAGAACTCTCATGAAAATTTTTATCCTCATGAAAATGCATTGAATTTGTATTGTGAAAAATTGGAATCCTTCATGAAAATATCATTATACAACACTGTGTATTTACAATTGCTCATTTTGACTTTCTACCCAATTAATTCTTTTTTCCATTAGGTCTATAACATCACGTGATTAAAAACTGACTAGCTGAATCCTTCTAAGCTCTATGTAGAGACAGGAGGTCAATTTTCACTGCATGAGTCATCACTGCAAAAGTCCCTGGTAGGGGGAAGAGTGAAGCAGCTGTTTCAGGAGTTGAAAAGGGGGATGACTAATGCAGGGAAAAGAGACTTCCTGTTTCTACATTGAGCAGAGAAAAGGGAACAATTAAATTGGAAGAAAGGCAAAATGAGCAATTGTAAGTACACAGTGCTGTATAATCATATTTTCATGAAGGATTCCAATTTTTCACAATACAAATTCAATGCATTTTTCACGCGGACACTTATGGCATAAACATCTCTCGACAGAATAACACAAAATGTATTTGATTCAAAGCTGTTCGTCTGACTCGTCTCGGAATATCTCAAACCAAGAGGAAGGACGCATCCGTATCACAGTGAGTCTCAAATGAGAAACTCATTGACAACCTCGGCCGCGCTACATCTGTGTTTAATCATAATTAGTCTAATTCAGTTGATGCTCAGAGCGACTGAGTGTAACATTGCAATTAAAACCATATGTAGTAATTTCCATCAAGTGAAAAAAAATTATTCAACTGAGGTCAATGGGAGTAACCAAAAAATGAAGCTCCCAAATGTCCACTTCAGTGACTATATCTTTCTAATGAATTAGTCAGTGTACTATTCTTTGGGTTTACGGCCAAAGACTTGACATAAACATTGACAAGACGCATTTCCCATAAAATAATGTGATTTTTCCTAGCTCACACACAGATGTTATTACATAGCCGTACAATGAGACAAGGGAGAGTTGGCCAACCACGTCCCGTTGCTTGACAGAAGAGAAGTTATGTGGCGCGCACATTCATACTGTAATAATATACAATAACACAACTCAGCGAGACACCAAGAAAAGAGGGCGGCCACATCAATGAAAAATAGGTCACTTGTTCTGCCGCCGCTCCGACTTCACTATATTCCTTAGCAACTGACAGGCCATTGTATGTAATAAGGTTCTGCAGCCGAATATCAGAGTTTATATTGTGAGACATCAAAATGTTAGGAAATATAAAGTGAAAATCTACCACTGTAACAAAATTACTTAAAAGAATGTGGACACCTTCACGGGCATTTTTTTCTTTACTTAAAAGCAGTTGGTTTTTTTTGCTAACAATCATTTTTGCTATTTGGTTTTATTAAAAAATGTTGGATCGTTTGCCTTCTGCATCCTTTACTTTCCACTGTCTTTTGCGGTCTGCAGAATGAGATAACTGGGAATCAGTCAGTATGAAATAAGTTTATAACTCTTATTTTTAAGGGGTTATGTGGGACTTATTTTGTTTTTCTATGTGTTTAAGCACTTTTAGGCAGGTAGTTGCTAACCACCCGCCTGTTCTGCCGAAAGACAATCTCTCCCGACTCAGGGCGGTAATGGACTGCTCCTTCTCTTCCCCTCTGTTCTATTGATGAGGAGTCTCTGCTGATGTCATGTTGATTGATATTCTGCTCAGACTAATGCAGTAGGAAGTCGGCTGTCAATCAACACGATGTCGGCACACACCCTGTCGAAAGAGCAGAGCAGAAGAGAAGGAGCTGCTCTGTCAACGTGACATTACAGGATGCTCTGAGTCGGGAGAGATTGTCGCACGGCAGAACAGGCAGGTTAACTGTGTGTTGCGACTTCATTGGCAATACCTATGAAATTGGGACTGTGTTGCATTGCTATATCTCATTTCTGTAAGTGCATTTTTATTTTGAGGTTTATTACATTTTGTTGCAATATTACATGGATAATATGTGCCACTACTGCACTGATAGGACAATATATACTACTATATTTTTAACAAAACAGCACTATTAATGTGAAAAACTTTACATTTTTTAATGTATTGAAAATTATGTGGATTTGTATTGCATTTTGCTTAACTGCAATATTGTGGTACTAATACATTGACTATACATTTTTATTATAGTGTTGCAGTACAACAAAACCACTGTTATATTGTCATTATGTGATATTACTAATTAGCATAAGAACATTCATACTACGTGATTACGCTACGTAGGCAAAGGTAAAGCATATTAATACTTTATGGTACTACTACATTAGCAATAAAACATTTGGACTGTGTGATACTATTATATAGGCACTAGTATATTATCTCTATGTGGCACTACTAAATTAGCAATAAGACATTGGGACCATGTGACACTACAATACACTGGTATATTATCACTATGTGATACTTCTAGATGAGCAATAAAATGTTCGAACCCATTTGACACTACTAAATCGGCACAGGCACACTATCATTATGTGGCACTACTTACTACGTTAGCAACGAAACATTCGGACTGTGTTACACTACTATATCAGCACCCCATGAGTCCTTCATATATTTGACTCCTGTAGGGATTCACGCATTTATGTAGGCATTAGGTAGCTTTCACAAACGCAATGAGTTTTGGCCCAAACAGGCGCAGTTTTATTGCTTTCATAAAATTCCAAGGGATTCAAAACAAAAACAGCCTCTTCTGGGCACAAAGGTATCACAGCAAAAAAACCTGTTCATTTAGCAGGCACATATGTCAGTGAGGGCTCATCCATACCGATTACAGTCCTTTCTCCCATAGCAAACTATATAAACAGAGGAGGCACAATCAAACCAGTCTCGGTATCACCTTCAGCCTGAGCTCCAACACCTTCCAGTGCCAAACAGAAGTATTCAACTCCGGGCACAGTTCACACTGAACAGGCTGCAGCTCCCACACAGTTCTCTGCCGCTCCAACACACAGACTGATCAGCTTTCCTAGCTAACCCATGCAGTCTCCATTAAGATAGATGAAAGAAGAAGAAAGGTCCCAGCACTCATGTGTAGAATAAATCGTGTTTAATCCAACACACACATGGAAATCCAATTAGACGCTTCAGGCCTTCCCAGGCTTTTGTCAATAGCGTGAGTGCTGGGACCTTTTTTCTTCTTCTTTCATTGTATTGACCAGAGCTGTGGAGTCAGTAAGCCAAACCTCCGACTCCTCAATTTCCCTGACTTCCAACTCCGACTCCAACTCCACGACTTCGACTCCACAGCCCGGCCTCACTACTGAGCATGTACATAAAGTGCAGCATAGATTCATCTCCACTAAAAGCCTAGAGCCTTAAATCAGGAACAGAACAGACATTTATAGGACGTTTCATAACTTTCCCAAATTCTAATGAAAACATTTACAGCACATCCTGCACTGAACTACTGAACCCAATTTATTATATATTTTAGGAGTCGAAGTCGGTTCATTTTATACCGACTCCACCAGAATGGACACCAACTCCGACTCCACATCCACAGCCCTGGAATGGACCTCAACGAGCACCACTGCATGCTGAGTGCCTACTATTGATGAGCGAGCATGCTCGTTACTAGAGATTTACGAGCATGTTTGGATGTATTCCGAGTATCTTCAGCGTGCTCGGGTGTTATGTTTCAGTCACTTTGTGTGCATGATTTGAGACTGTTTGACAGCTTTAATACATGTGAGGAATACCTGTTTCTTAGGCATTCCTCACATGTATTAAAGTTGTCAAACAGTCGCAAATCATGCGCACGGAGTGACTGAAACATAACACCCGAGCATGCTGAAGATACTCGGTGAGCATCCGAGCATGCTCGCCGAAAGGGTTAACAGAACAGACTCGCTCATCACTAGTGCCTACCTATCCTTCCACTATTGATCCATTCAGAGAAAGACCGTGGCATGTCTCTCTCCCAGCAACAGCTCACATTTTGGCTGGTCACTCACCAGCAGCACAGTTGACTCTGTTCCATCCAGCAGACTGACACACCTCGTAACCACAGGCCCTGGTTCTAGTAAAAAGCTAGGCAGGTGCATCTAATCAGATCCTGCAGTGCTAGGATTTAACCCTGTCCTACTTGGCTTTGCTACACTCCGTATTAAAAAAGTTTCCCAAAAATATTTTTTTCCACTTTCCAACTATGTATCGACAGTGGAAGCTTTGTTGTTTCAGCTTCTTGTCAGTAATCCAGCTGATGGACACCAAGTCAGACTCTTCTAATGGATGATTGATTACGTGGAGCCATACCGCGTTCAACACATTTCTAAAGTTGTTAATTCTCTCTACCCTTATTAGTCAAATTATGGAGTGTCAGATACCCATTGACTGTTCTCGAAGCACAAACAAAATTGGAAACAGTGATTTTTTTTTTTAGAACTGTTTAAACTTACCATAAAATTAAACTGATAGAAATTAAGGAAAAAAAACCACATTAAACTAAAGAAAATGCTGTAACATCAATGTGAGCCTGGAATGAGCGCTAATGAACATACTGCAGGAGTGAAAGTGCTGATAAGGGACACACTTTCGGAGCCGTTCAGAATCTGTTTGAAAATGGACACCCATAAAATCTACTGGCGTCATGTCAGAATCCTTAAGCGGCACAAATCGGCTGCCAAAAAATGAGTTGCTGAACAGAGACATCTCGATAGCAAAGCCGAGTAGATATAAAAGGAAAGCAATGCTTTCTTCTGAAAGGAGGGTTTGGATATACGAGTGCTTGGATGGTCTTGGGTGGCATCTCGTTGACACCATGTTACAAATCAGGCCTGTATATAAACTTGGGGCCTGATTCATTATTGCATTTGCGTGTTTTTTGTTGTTGCATTTTTGAGGGGGAAAGAAGGGTTTGCAAGTTCTCCTAACCACCATATGCCCTTTAGATGTTCTTCTAAGTGTCAATATTGAGAAGCCTCCCCAGTCTTTAAATAATTAAATCTGTAAGTAAAGGGGAAAGAGGGGGATGGAGCTGCAATCTTTCCACATTGGTCTGAATGCTGAAAGAGAGGAGAAAGAGCTGAAATAGGGAGATATCTAGAGTTGAGTATAAAGATTTGCCGAGCCTTGGTCCAACGGCCATCTCAGTAGAACCTCCTCCTTCTTGCTGGCATTCCTGATGCCTCATCAGATTAGTAGACGTGTTTCTTTTGTCATGATGCATAGACGACATATATTCAGGCTAACTAATCAAATGAGGAGCTGGAGTTGCCAGCAGTAAGAAGGAAGATCCAGCGGCCAAAGACTACTGATGTGGCTGGAAAATTGGGGACCAGGGGATCATTTTGCTTAAAGGGGTATTTCTACGAGATCCTACCCCAATATGTAGTAGGTGTAATAATAATAATAATAATAGCAAATACCTACAATTAGAAGTAGTATGTATTAGAGTTCTTCTGATTCGCTATGTTGCTTACCCCATGTGCAGGGCATTGTAGTAGATTAGGTATCTATGGTTATGACCACTAACAACTAACTAACTGTAACCATGAATATCTAAGCATTTATCTAAGCAAAAGTTTGGAGAGGTGGCTCAAGCTGAAGATAGGCTCAATAGAAAGTCTAGAACTCCATTTTAGTGGTGTTGTGCTATAAAGAAAGTATATCAAATATCTAAAGGATAGTCTATATAGCTTACCCCAATGTCCTGTACATGGGGTAAGCGTCATAGATAATCCATAAAACTATACTACATTTCTAATTGGAGATATTTGCTAATATTATAATATCTACTATGTATTGGGATATGATCTTAGATATGGGAATACTTATTTATTTTACTCACTTATATAGTGCCATTAATTCTGCAGCACTTTACATACATTATCAACACTGTCCCCATTGGGGCTCACAATCTAGATTCCCCTATCATTATGTCTTTGGAGTGTGGGAAGAAAGTGGAGAACCTGGAGGAAACCCACGCAAACACGGGGAGAACATACAAACTCCTTGTAGATGTTGTCCTTGGTGGGATTTGAACCCAGGACCCCAACGCTGCAAGGCTGCAGTGCTAACCACTGAGCCACCGTACTGCCCCTTTAACTTTAGAGCTATCTAACTGGTAGAGAAGATTTCATATCACGCTCAGATAAACTTGCAGCCAATCGCAATAAAGTCTTAATTAAAAAAAAATGTGGTGATAATTTCATAGTATTCTTCCTATATAGCAGCGGGAAAAGATGTCTGCATGTTAAGTTCTGGATTAATTAACATAGCAGCCAGACAATACAACCTGTAAGAACGCTTTAAGTTTTCCGCTCATAAAACTTTATAATTATTGCTTCAGGTCGCCTTTTAATAAACAGACCTTATTCCACACTTAGCAATTAAAAGTTCTACGTCTGGCTCGCGCTCTCTGCGAACGGGATGACTAAATATCCCAGCTGCGGCTTTCTATTTCTGGCTCCCAGATTGAACTAAGTAGGCAAGCAATTTCTGCTCTGTGAACTAGCAGCTGAAAGCACAATTATGCATCAGGCTTGTTATATGGCAGGACTCTGCGACTCCCATAATGAATGACGACGGAGCTTCTCACGCTGCACATCTGTCTCTACGCTGGAGAACACAATCCACTATTTCTGTTACTGATCGCTGGTGCCATCCTCATGGGAAATCCATGTAGGACTCCAACATAAACAATCATTTTTAATCTAATGTGACAAATCTAGGCAGCTCGTTGACTATATTGAGAATATATGATATGTCCTTGAAAAATCCTGCACAAAGATATCAGAAGTGCTTATCATGACATGGTCGTTGGGTGACTATGGACCAGAGAGCTTGTCCCTTGGGTGTCTCTTACAAGAACATCTGTCTTGGCAAGGGTATTTCGATATAGGGATGCACGGAGCAGGTTTTTCTGTGTCGAAGATGTTAAAGGTAAGTGTCTTCTACCACAAGGTACATTATTTTATTTAACGGCCTTCGTCTCGATCTCGAGTCATGATGACTTGATGAAGGAACGCTCTGTAGGAAGATTGATCTTGTGAAAGCCTAGAGAAGTCCACCACGGTCTCCTCCACCGCTATTTTGATTGTATCAAGCCATCGGGTTGCTTGTCTTCCCCTTCACCTTGTTTCCTCTATTCTCCCCAAGATGGTACTTAGGGAACTATGAGGCAGGAATATGACTAGAGGAGATGATGGAGCAAGTTGCTAGGGTGATGAGTATTAAGGGTGACACCTACAAGTCATTTTGCGTTGGTCAGATGTAAGGACTAGGGCAAGCTTTAGGTAGAGCATACTGGCAAGTTCTACGGCAGTGGTCCCCAACCTTTCTTACCTTGAGCGCCACGTTCATCTCAGAGATAGTTGTGAGTCACATCCAGTCCCCTCCTCTCCCAATAGTGACCCCCGAAGTCCCTATCAGCAGTAGAATGACAGCCAAAGCTTCAATATTTGCTCCTCATCGTAGGGTTACTCACAAAAGTCACCAAATGGAGACCTGCTCCTTATAACTGTTTGCTGGACCTAGTGCTAATGTACAGAGCTAGCAAACAGCTGTGAGCCACACATCATGGTCTCGTGACCCACATGTGGCTCCTGAGCCATGGGTTGGGGATCCATGTTCTACGGTTTCAGTAAAGGGACCAAGAAGTCATTCTGCTTTAGCTAGGGTGTTTAGATGTAGGGCAGCACAAAACTAGCCCTTAGTGTCAGAAATAAATTATCTTATATGATATGGTGGTTAGGTACCCTTAACCATGATCGCAGATAAAGGGGCATTGGTGGAGCATCTACCCTGGATGCCAAGGTTGAAAGACTGGAAGAAACTGTAGGGAATCAGAGCGCACCAGACCGTAGGGCGATACCCTTGACATTTATATTGATATAAAGTGTACAGCTGTTTTTTTTACACTTGAAAAAGACTCAAGTCTGGCATCGAAACGCGTTGTGGAATAAATAAACGCTTATTATATTTCTGGATCAAAGATTTTTATTTCGGTAGTGCAGCCTAAAACCGTGATTTGTCTCTTCTTGTCAAAGGAGAAGGGTTGCTATCTAGCAGAATATAATGAAACAAAGTTCAAAGGAGCTGGTCCTCCGACTCCAAGATGTAAGAAGTAAATGATTTCCTAAGATATGGTGCTTTGGTAAATAAGGCAGGGCTCTTGCCAAGGTAGGCCATTCGGGCACGCCCCTTGGGTTCTGGGTGCCACTTATCCCTGGACAAGATACTTAGATGTAAGACTAGAGGGTCAAACTAAACTTTTTCCCACGGAGTAGAAAAGTTCAGCTATGGCCATCTGTCAGATGAATCTAGGTCTTATTTAAAAACTTTACATTTATTGTCTACTTTTTGCATAGGTTGTTGTCTTTGGGACATTATTATGACCCCCACAGAATAACTTATAGAAATAACCTGGAAATCTTAACTAGTGATACAGTTCTGCGCTGCTGGAGAGGCTGAGCCCTGAACGCCTACTGAGTAAATGGAGGAGCTGTAATTAGCAGACTGAATGTAACATTGTCTCTGCAGATCGCACATGCAGTGGTAATTAATATGCAATAAATTGTAACAAACTACTACAGGTTTATTGTGGCAAACCAGTCATTGCCAAATGCACATCAAAGCGCCATTACTGCGTGTAATTACTGCAGCGCTCGTTTACAGCACTTCGTTATGCCATATTCAGCAGAAACTAGCTAGTGCTAACGGGAGTTTCCTAGGAGTTACAGGGTTCAGCTCATATAAAAAATCCCATAATGCTATTACCGCACTTTTAAGCTAATTTGCACTACTTTGCACTATTTCATTATTTTTCCATTTTTTCCACTACTTTCTGTCCTCTTCAGCACCACTTCTAACCTGAATCACATTGCGCAGGCTGTTACGCAGTATCATACCATCCATTTCTCTAAATTTCTGCATGCAACTCCATAAACACATTTCACATTTTCTATATATGTTTGACTCTCCTTTGTGCCATTGTCAACAACACCATCAGTCAATCTCCTTCCCTCTCTAGTACCTGTATATATAAACCCAATAATTTCCTTACTCATTCTACTTCCCCCCTCTGGCAGCCACACATGTAAACCAAAGTAAGTTTTCAATCTCCTTCTTCCTCTTGTAGCTGTATATATAAAATCAGAAATTTCCTTATTCACGCTACTTCCCCCTCTGGCAGCCATACAATTTAAACCACAGTAAGTTCGCAATGTCCTTCTTCCTCTTGTAGCTGTATATATAAAATCAGTAATTTAGTTATTCGGTCTACTTCCACCTCCAGCAGCCACACATATAAACCAACGTTTGTTCTCAATCTCCTTCCCGATCTTGTAGCTGTATATATAAAACCAATAATTTCCTTACTTGCTCTACTTCCCCCTCTGGCAGCAACACATATAAACCAAAGTAAATTCTCAATCTCCTTCCCGATCTTGTAGCTGTATATATAAAACCAATAATTTCCTTACTCACTCTACTTCCCCCTCTGGCAGCCACACATATACACCAAAGTTTGTTCTCAATCTCCTTCCCAATCTTGTAGCTGTATATATAAAACCAGTAATTTCCTTACTCGCTCTACTTCCCCCTCTGGCAGCCACACATATAAACCAAAGTTTGTTCTCAATCTCCTTCCCAATCTTGTAGCTGTATACAGTGCTGGCCAAAAGTATTGGCACCACTGCAATTCTGTCGGATAATACTCAGTTTTTTTCTGAAAATGATTGCAATCACAAATTCTTTGGTATTATTCTCTTCATTTAATTTGTCTTCAATGAAAAAAACACAAAAAGAATTAATTGTCCTAAAGCCAAATTGGATATAATTCCACACCAAACCTAAAAAAGGGGGTGGACAAAAGTATTGGCACCCTTTGAAAAATCATGTGATGCTTCTCTAATTCGTGTAATTATCAGCACCTGTAACTTACCTGTGGCACCTAACAGGTGTTAGCAATAACTAAATCACACTTGCAGCCAGTTAACATGGATTAAAGTTGACTCAACCTCTGTCCTGTGTCCTTGTGTGTACCACATTGAGCATGGAGAAAAGAAAGAAGACCAAAGAACTGTCTGAGGACTTGAGAAACCAAATTGTGAGGAAGCATGAGCAATCTCAAGGCTACAAGTCCATCTCCAAAGACCTGAATGTTCCTGTGTCTTCCGTGCGCAGTGTCATCAAGAAGTTTAAAGCTCATGGCACTGTGGCTAACCTCCCTAGATGAGGACGGAAAAGAAAAATTGACGAGAGATTTCAACGCAAGATTGTGCGGATGGTAGATAATGAACCTCGACTAACATCCAAACAAGTTCAAGCTGCCCTGCAGTCCGAGGGTACAACAGTGTCAACCCGTACTATCCGTCGGCGTCTGAATGAAAAGGGACTGTATGGTAGGTTACCCAGGAAGACCCCACTTCTTACCCCGAGACATAAAAAAGCCAGGCTGGAGTTTGCCAAAACTTACCTGAGAAAGCCTAAAACGTTTTGGAAGAATGTTCTCTGGTCAGATGAGACAAAAGTAGAGCTTTTTGGGAAAAAGCATCAACATAGAGTGTACAGGAAAAAAAAAGAGGCATTCAAAGAAAAGAACACGGTCCCTACAGTCAAACATGGCGGAGGTTCCCTGATGTTTGGGGTTGCTTTGCTGCCTCTGGCTTGACCGTGTGCATGGCATTATGAAGTCTGAAGACTACCAACAAATTTTGCAGCATAATGTAGGGCCCAGTGTGAGAAAGCTGGGTCTCCCTCAGAGGTCATGGGTCTTCCAGCAGGACAATGACTCAAAACACACTTCCAAAAGCACTATAAAATGGTTTGAGAGAAAGCACTGGAGACTTCTAAGGTGGCCAGCAATGAGTCCAGACCAGAATCCCATAGAACACCTGTGGAGAGAGCTCAAAATGGCAGTTTGGAGAAGGCACCCTTCAAATATCAGGGACCTGGAGCAGTTTGCCAAAGAAGAATGGTCTACAATTCCAGCAGAGCATTGTAAGAAACTCATTGATGGTTACCGGAAGCGGTTGTTCGCGGTTATTTTGGCTAAAGGTTGTGCAACCAAGTATTAGGCTGAGGGTGCCAATACTTTTGTCCGGCCCTTTTTTGGAGTTTTGTGTGAAATGATCAATGATTTGATTTTTGCTTCATTCTCTTTTGTGTTTTTTCCTTGCAAGCAAATTAAATGAAGAGAATAAGACCAAAGAATTTGTGATTGCAATCATTTTCAGGAAGAAACTGAGTATTATCTGACAGAATTGCAGGGGTGCCAATACTTTTGGCCAGCACTACTCGCTCTACTTCCCCCTCTGGCAGCCACACATATAAACCAAAGTTTGTTCTCAATCTCCTTCCAATCTTGTAGCTGTATATATAAAACCAGTAATTTCCTTACTCAGTCTACTTCCCCCTCTGGCAGCCACACATATAAAAAAGTTCTCAGTCTTCTTTTTCCTTTTGGAACAGTTAATATCATCCACTGTAAGTTTTCTAGTCACTCTCTCCCCCCCTCAGGTAGCCATAAGTCCCCAGTCAGTCTCCTTTGCCCCTTTTGCAGCAGTAATCAGACTACACTGTTTTTTTTGTAGTCTGTAACCATGGAGATGCATTAATCTGTGCAGAAGCTGTACACACAAAACCGAGATTTTCAAGATTATTTTATTATAGTTGTTAATTTTTATTTTAGATGCATCTAGGCAGTAAAAAAAAGGGTTAGAAAAGCACATATACCCACTAGTGTATATGAACACTGTATTATTGAATATTAACTCCAATTTCCAGGGTCTATGTTCTGAGCACTGAGTGTCAGATCCCCAGACTGACTAGTTACAGCTCGGAGTATTATACTGGCGCTGAATCACTTATTAAATCTGATTTTTGCTCTGGGATTGTGAATTTCCAATTTGTGATTGCAAGTTGTCTTCCGGGGAATTGCATTGCTCTTTGGTCATCATCAACTTAATAAAATCATGTTAGAGAAATATTTGCAGACACATGTAAATTGCATCTCAGTCTCTGATTAAATTGCTTTTAATATTATTTTCTTTACTTCCTATCCTCCCCCCCCCCACCTCCCCGGACTCCCACCCTCCATTAAACGGCATGTCAACATGCGTCAGCCTCAGCGCACAGTCCCCCATTGTTTGACCGGTTCACGGTGACAGGGCTTGTTCATTAAGGCTGTCAACACACATTATAAATGGGTTTGTGCTGATTGGCAATTAAATAACATGCAAATGAACGCTCTTGAAATTTTCATAAATGAAAGCAGATGTAGCTGAGCCAAGGTTGTCATTTAGCAAAGTTTCTGCATATAGGGATACAAAAGGGTGGGAGGTAAAATGGGGGATGCATAGCCAGCAAGTCAAGATCGAATGGTAAAATTGCCAAGGATACACCCACCAAACACCAAAAGGAGTGGCAAAAGTTTGTAGAGATGGTGCAAGCTGAAGATGGACTCAATAGAAAGTGTAGACACCCATTTTAGAGGTGCTGTCCTATAAAGAAGATATGTCAGATATTTAAAGGATAGGCTACATAGTTTACCCCAATGCCCTGCACAAGGGGTAAGAGACATAGCTAATCCAAAGAACTTTACTAGATTTCTAAATGGAGGTATTTGCTAATAGGATAGGCTATGTATAAACTCTGGTGATTTGACATCTGGGACCCCATCTAGAGCTTGAGAATAGGAGTGCCAAAGTCCTGTGTTTGAAAAGGAGCGTTAGTGAGCATGTGCGACCGCTGCTCAGCTCAATGTCTACAGGCGTGAATGGAGCAGTGGTCGCACGTGCTCACTACCACTTCATTCATATGGAATTTTAGGTTCTCTGTTGTCGGGATTGGTGGGGGGTGATCATGCATTTATCATGTGGTGATAAATGTTGTGTTTGCCTTTGCTTAACTGAGAGTTTCTGCCCCATTGTTTCAGTGCAAGCACCTGGTCCTCCAATGATCACACCATTAAATTTGTGATTTTTGTAGCTGTATATGTAAATGAATTAATGCAACTTTCCAAAATATCTAGTAATGTGGCATCTTCATCTGGCAACTTGTAGCCCTCTTAATGTGTGTAGCTGGAAAACTCTTATGTCTCCCCTCAAAAAATCTGTCTTCGGCAAAAAAGATATTAGAGGTTGGGGATGTAGCTACAGTATCTATCCCTTAGTGTGTTGGTGAGACTCATGCTCAGTTAGGGGAGGGAGGGGAAGCATCATTTAGGAGAAATCTGATTGGCACTATGAAAAACCCACCTACTCAGCAAGCATGCAGCCAGAACCAAAATAATTGAATCCTAAGGATAGGTTATCACAAGAGATGAGCGGATAGATTCTCGGGACTCCGGTCCAGGTCAGTAGCACTTAGCGGCTAGACGAGAGGCCCGCGAATCTCTTACCTTCCGGTGTCCTTGGCGCGGCTTTTGATTAGCCAGGATTGGTGCTAATTCATCTGTGCATCACATTGAGCAGATGATATTGCACCATCCCTGAAGACAGAAAGGCGGCGGCGGGGACGCTGGAAGGTAAGAGATTTACCGGCCTCTCGTCTAGCCACCAAGTGTAACTGACCTGGATCGGAGTCCTGCGATTTGATCCGCTCATCTGATTTGTCAGGGATGGCGCAATCAGGGCTGTGGAGTCGGTAAGCCAAACCTCCGACTCCTCAATTACCCTGACTTCCGACTCCAACTTCCGACTCCGTCTCCACAGCCCTGCCTCAATACTGAGCACGTACATAAAGTGCAGAAAAGATTCATCACAACTAAAAGCCGAGATCCTTAGATCAGGAACAGAACAGACATTTATAGGACATTTCATAACTTTCCCAAATTCTTCTGAAAAAAATTACAGCACATCCTGCACTGAACTACTGAGCCCAATTTATTATATATTTTAGGAGTCGGAGTTGGTCCATTTTATACCGACTCCGCCAAAATGCACACCAAATCCACGACTCCGACTCCACAGCCTTGGGCGCAACGTCATCTGTGTGCGCCGGGGATGCTGGAAGGTAAGAGATTCGTAGACCTCTCGTCTAGCTGCCAGGTGCCAATAACCTGGACATAGTCACACGAATCGATCCGCTCATCTCTAATTATCACCATTACAAATCCCAAACAACCCCTTTAAGAAATTAATCAGTGCAAAATTTAGGATCTAAAATCCATATGGTGCTATAGTTAGAGAGTGAGTCTAAGTCAACCAGACCTCTGCCCTTTAATTACCACTACACGAGCCTTTTATTTCACTAATAAATCCCCCCGGGGTTGGTGTATTGGGGATGGACAGTGATATAGTAGGGTTCAGCCAGGCATTGAATTGAATTTTTGTGTATGGGATGACACGACGGCCTGCATTTCCTTCACCCCCACCATATATACATACATCATAAATCACCTATCATATAAACCACTGCACATGGCGCAGTCGAATGCGAGGATGGAGGCATCGCCATATGTTTGTTTTTTTTAAAGACACATCCTCGTTATTCATTTGTGCTAAATGAGCAATGCAGAGAAAATGAAGTAAAATAGACAATTAATGACACGTAGCCAAGATCCATTAATGTAACGGAGCAAGCCTTAAATGAGATGTTCTCTCTGTTCCAGTCTTCCCATTACGCTATTAAAGGCTAACGCTACCCGCTAATTTCTTATCACCCCCACAAGATATCAAAATAAATGTAAAACTAACACAGAGAATATAGCAAATATGCAAAAAAGAACAGTATAGAAACCAATATAAAGCATCTGACGCTCACACAGTACAGGCTGATTATAAAGTAGTGCTTACAAGAGATTTTTTTAATTTCATGGTCATATTTGTTTCCTTGAACTGAGAATGACATGGCGGGTTAAAGAGGTTGCGCTTCCTATTACGAGCTTGCAGCTTCCCTCCAGTGATCACAGGTGATCGCCGAGGTTTCAGCTGCTAGATCAGGGATCCCCAACCTGTGACTCGGGAGCTGTCTGAGAAATTAGGGTAAATTAGCACCAGATGTAGTAAATAGCTGCCAGATGGTGACTTTTGTGAGTAGCCATACAAAAGAACATATATTGGCCTTGCGGTTGGGGAGATAAATTAATTAAAGGGGTTGTCCAGGCTTCAGCTGAAGTTTGCACTCACACTGCAAACTATCAGGATTCTCCGGTGCCGTCTCCGAGAGTTGGTGGGCACGTGACAGCTAGTATGGGATTTGCATATATGCGGTCACGTGCTTACTAGACGATCAATGCAAGTGTATTGAGTGAGACTGGACACGTCTAGTCGGAATGTGGCCGGAAGTATGCAAATGGCATACTTGCGGTCACAAGGCTGCCCACTCCCAGCACTGAAGAATCCTAACAGCGCTCACGCATGCACTGTGAGGATTCCTAATTCTGCCGTCACATAGAGTAACTGTAGACTTGAGCCCAAAACTTGGACAACCCCTTTAAGTGCTAATCTGAATGCGATAGCATAGTAGAATAGCTCGACGCAACCCCTGGATGCAAGTAGGCTGTCTTCGTGTGGGAAGCTTTGTCTGGGTGCCCTTACGGTAAGAGAGGCGGCAGCTGGATATAGAAACATAGAAGGGTTGAGTTGGAAGGGACCTCCAGGGTCATCTGGTCCAACCCCCTGCTCAATGCAGGATTCACTAAACTATCTCAGACAAATGTCTGTCCAGCCTCTATTTGAAGACTTCCATTGAAGGAGAACTCACCACCTCTCGTGACAGCCTGTTCCACTCATTGATCACCCTCACTGTCAAAAAGATTTTTCTAATATCTAATCAGTATCTTCTCCCATTCAGTTTCATCCCATTGCTTCTAGTCTTTATTTGTGCAAATCACTACTCGGGCGAGGGGTCTCTGATTGCGGCCCGCGACTCCCTTACAAAGCTGAACGTGGCTCTCAAGGTAAGAAAAATTGGGGATCACTGTGCTATATCAACAGGCATTAGCTCACAGAAGCAGTCATACTAACAGAAGAACCCCCGTTAAACCATAATATCATTGATTAAAGCTTCCTGTTACACTGGGTGGGGATCTGTTGTGGTCACTGTAGTATATTTACGACGATTAGTGCTACTAGCTCTTTTAGAGGCTGTGCACCCTTGTGAATTGCAGAGAAAGGATATTGTTGCAGAGATCAAAAGTGGCATTTGAGGAGGATCCATCCATAGAAGGAAGCATCACAGAAGTGATGAACCAGGAGCGCCTTGGGAGGGTATGCCGCCGAAAGTAAGGGAATGCGGTGTTACAACTAGGGTGACGTAAGCAGGAAACATAAGACAGAGTATGGACTGCCTATGTCTTTATAATTCTTACGATCCCCATACATATTAGACGAAAGTCAGTCAAGCCTGCTATTTCTGGGATCACGCGACAATCTAATGTGTATGGGGGCCTCCTGTTTCTCAGCAGACAATTCCTTTGTTCTCCATTGAGATGATAATGGAGAGGAAACAAGCAGCGGTTCTGCCATGGAGAACACTCGGCCAGAGAGATAGCAGTCTTACCATTGATCATTTGGCCGATAGCTATCTAATGCCTACGGATATATTTTGTCTTGGGGATTATGTGTGCCACCGTACAGGCTCCGCCATGTGAATGAAACTTAAGGAGATAAAAAAAAAAAAAAATCATAGGGAATCAATAAAGTATTATTTCTAAAACAATTTAATGAAGACAATTTACAGAAAATGTCCAGAACCTACACAAAGAGACATTTAGATTTAAATCCCATTTTATGTTTTACTTCAATGTTATAACGCTTTTCCGCGAGAAAATGTAGAAATGTTTTAGTTGGCCTAATGTGATATTAAAGTGAGTGGTTCTGCGGTAATTGCTACTATGGGGAATGAGCAGCAAATAGATAAATGTTTCCAATATAAAATTATTTTCTTGTGCCTATGTACTGGCCTCTCCATGTCTATTTACTGAGACAAAGATTAACCCTCTTTGATTGAGACCACCAGAAAGAGAGAAAGCCTACTCCAGAGATGAATTTCCACGATTTTCTATAATTTATGAATGCACATAAAGTAGGACAGTTCATTAGTTCATGAAAAGCACAATGAAACGAGAATCAAATCTTTCAGAATAAGACTAATTTATGATAAAGTGGTTGAAATCATTCAATAATGCATTACTTGCTTTACCGCCCACTCACAGGTCAAATATAAGAGGTCTTAAAAGGAAAATCGTGAAAAAGACTTGAGATGGAGGAAGGCCACAAAGAAATACATAATCTTACCATCATATTCCATTCAGAACTATGTCCTTCAAGAACATTCTTGACCCATTAAAGATGAAAATATAAATTTTATTAATTTTAGGGGAACACCTAAGCAGAATCCTACTTTACTTGCTAAAGCTTTGTCCAACAGAAGATCAAATCAATGATCATGAAGACTCCCAGTGTGAAGATCCCATGATAAGGATTTCCAATGAAGAGAATGGTCAACTATGAAACCCTCCCTCGACAAGGACTGGTAGTACTAAGAACCTACGGCAAGGATTTCTAAGGATGACCTATGAAATCAGAAGGGATTGCTCAACCTGGATAACCCCCTATAACAAGATGAGATTATGAAGGCAAGCTATAAGTCTTCTCAGTTATACAAAGTGGATAAATGGAAGAATGATGGCCATGGAGGCCATACACACTAGACTTGGGTCATCCACCTGGCCGATTTTGTTAGAACTGGCTTACTAGCTAATGTGTATTGATTAGAGATGAGCGAATCTTTTGCCAAATTTACAAATAAAATAAACATGATTCACAGAGAATCTCAAAAAATACACGTGTAACACTCTGAGGTCTCCTAGGACTGTGTTGATCACTTTTCAAATTCTTTAATGCAAACACAGTAAAGTAATGCCCAGGTGACGTCAACATACATGGCTATCGGAAAATGGATAGTAGCAGTTTTCCACTGCTGTGCTGTCACACATTATCTGTAATGTTTCTTCAGTGTTTTATGGCTTTCTCTCACCCATCTCTATTGCTAAGCTGTAAACTGTACCGTCCTCTCACTATCCATATTCATCACTAAAGGCTGCTGCATTCTCTGCCTCTGCTTTTATACAGACTATTGGTTTTCTACTTTGTGATTTTTTTGGGCTATGCATGCATATTGATTTATAAATTGTTTCAATTCGCAGGTTCAAGTAAATTTCATAAATTTTAACATAAATTTGAATCGTGTCAAATTTCTTAGCTCATCTCTAGTGTTGAGCTTTGGACGATTTTTATTCAGAAGATATTGAATAGAAAAAGTGATCAAGATAAAAAAAGAATTTAACATGCCAGATCATTTCTTCTCATAAGAGAGGGGTCTGGCAGCGGCTTATTCCCCTCTCGCCATATAGCACACATGCACACTCAACCGGACTGATCATGCATGGGTATAAAGAGGTCAGGAGCTATAAAAATATATCCACCTTTACCTTTCCATTTTTGTTAAGGACTCTAATATCTCAAGATGCAAATGTCATGCATTATTGCAAAATGCTAGCAAAAGCTGCAATTTACAATGTGACCACATATAGACATAAAAAGCACAAACATTTCCTGACAGAATAATGAGAAAGCTTGTTTTTTCAAAGCTGATGTCTCCATAGCCTCCCACACAGTATGACGTCCCACAGCTCCCCACACAGTATGATGTCCCCATAGTCCCCACGCAGTGTGTCCCACATATAGACATAAAAAGCACAAACATTTCCTGACAGAATAATGAGAAATCTTGTTTTTTCAAAGCTGAGGTCTCCACAGCCTCCCACACAGTATGATGTCCCACAACTCCCCCACAAACAGTATAATGGCACCCACAAACCCTCCACATAGTATGAGTCCGCCACTGTCTCTACACAGTATGATACCCCCACAACCCCCCTAAACAGTATGATACACCACACCCCTCCATACACAGTATGATATTACTACACACAGTATGATGTCCCCACACATAGTATATCAATCCCATATCCTCCCCAAGAGTATATGACCCCCACATCTTTCCACACACAGTATGACACCCCCAAAGCCCACTCACACAGTATGATACCACAATAGCCCCCTGTGAAGAATATTCTAGAATAATAACATGTGCCCTTGTTGCCAGGTCTCCAGGCACAGTGTAATCCGACTCTCTTGAATTCCTTTGCAGCAAGCAAAGGGGGATGAGAAATCCCCCTCCCCTGGCAGCTGTGAGCAGAGCTGCCAGGCAGGCTCCCTACTGAGATCCTCTCTTTGTTCTCAACATGTGCTATGTTGTGTAAGGTACTATACTTCAATACCGAGCTGTGGAAGAACTGTATGTCCCAGCTCTTCACAAAATGGATTTTCTAGCTCAGGGGAAGACAGGGAATTCCAGACTGCATCTTAGCCCACTCTAGAATGTAGGGACAAGGAGATACACGTCCCAGCCTTTTGGATCCTCCTACAACTGCTGTGTTTGGTACCCACATGTAGCAGGGGCCCGGCCGAGTCCATTGACACCAGAACCAGTTCCTTGGGACCATCCAGTAAGGAGGTATGGGCCACATTAGTTCTGGGAGTCTCTTAGCCAGGAATGAACAGGGGATGGAGACTTGGGCTGTACAGGGTGCAGGTAGTGGGAGTTCCCAGAGAGGTCTGTGTAGCAAAAGCCTATTGTCTTTTCCCTGGGGAAGCTCGTGATATGCAGACGTCAGGGACAAGTCCAGCAACCAAGCAGGGCACACATTCTTCCCCATGTGGTCACCCAACCCCCAAGCCATGATTTCCATCTAATCGGTAATTAACTTTAAGATCTGCTATGCTTGATATACCATGCTTTTGCATTTGTAACTCTGATCACTGTATATGCATAACGCTGATGTATATAGTAGATTGTTTAGTGAGCCCTTATGGCGATTAAATATATAATTTAATCTTGGGCTGTTTCTTTTATCTCGAACCACGAACCTCATGTCTGTTGTTCGGTCCAACGACGTGCTACCGGGCCAGTTTCTAGCCCGATATAAGTCTGTTTTATCAAATAGAAACTGGTGGCAGCTCTATCCAGGCCAACAAGGCTCTGCTTCACTGGAGTAGTGAAAGAGCCTCTCAGCCTGTCAGGAGTGTGGGAGAGTGTAGGCCATGTAAGCGTCTGAGTGGACCACCTTGTCCCACTCCCTGGTGCCTCTCTGTACCCGTGTAGACAGGAGGTAACGGTGTAGAACTGTGCCTATCTGACCTTACGTGTCCTTGAGGGGGTGCGGTACGTCACATTGGTGCAAAGGGTAGATCCTTATCACATACTCCGTCTGGCGTAGTGTGACGTCAGGCGGGTGGCAGGGTGTGGATCCACTGGAAGAAGCGGCGATAGCGGGATTCTGCGGGGCCCCCCTGGTGCCGTTTCTTCACTCCCCCCACACACAGTATTTTGTCCCCACAGCTCCCCAAATACAGTATGATGCCCCCACAGCACCTCCTCACACACAGATACCCCATAGATTCCCAAACAGTCTAATTTCCTCACAGCCCCTGACACAGTATGCTGTCCCCACAGCTTTCCGCCACAAGTACTGACTGACAATAAAAAATAAATAAATACTCGCCCTATTCCCATGAGGCGCTGCTACGCTCTGACCCACGTGTGGACAGAGGCTCCATGCAGGCACAATCCAGTGACATCATCAAACCTGCTGCATCCTAAGGGGCGGCAACGCGTTGGCTACCTCGGTCTGTGGAACCTGGGTCGCAGTTTGCACAGGTCTGGTTTAAAACAAAATAAACCAATAAATAATAATAATACCAATAATATCTGTTAACATCCCATAAAGAGGTAATCGGAATATACTGAATGTCAGAAAGGCTTCTTTAAATTCTGGTCAGCTCAGTATAAATCATCCAGGAGTCAAGCAGATTCTGCTCCGCAGACATTAGTTATAGATAGGTCACATACACAATAGACTTTATAACGTGTGGCCGCTACTCCCTTGTTACAAGTTTATGGTCTCTTTTATATATTTTTAATGAACTTTATCCCGTTCTCACTGTATCAGCCGTCTTAGTAAAGCATCACGTTGAGATCAGCGACGGATCCTCTAACCTTTTCACAGCAGGCACGTAGAAAGGGCGAATCGGCTCACATTTGCTGCACTCAAAAACTTAAAACTGGAAGATTATTTTCTTTAATTATTATTTTGACGGCTGAATCAAAAAACGTAACTACATCCTGCTTTTGTAAGTTATTTTTTTGTTCTTCATGACAGTATACATATATACCTCGCCATGTTCAGATGTATGTAGGCCCGGGGGCAACACAGTGACATTGTGTATCTAAAGACCCCCATACACATTAGACTGCTGTTGGCCGAGATATTATTCCCCAGACAAAGGAACATCACTACTAGACTTCTCTCTCAGACAACTGCCTGCAGCAGGAGCCTCCCCCCTATTCCCTACTCTGATTTTTTTTGTGCACGCTTCTTTCATTAAGCTTTTAAATGTCTCATGTTAGTCTTCAAGTGCAAAAAAAAATTTAATTAAGTAGATTTTGGTGGATGATTCATCAAAGTGTTTTTTCACCAGAAAACTGGAATAAAACATTTTGAAAAACCGCAAATTTTTTGTGCAAATTTTGTGACTTTTAGCATCCCTACGACAGTTTAAAGCAGTGCAGACAAAATGCAAAAGCTGGGTGGGCCGGGGAGTAACTACACCCGCCAGTCAACGTTAGCCAAAAAGTGACGGCTACTTTTACTCCAAAAATGTTACTCCAGTCCGCGGAGTAACATTTCTGGCGAGGTGTACGGAGGTGCACTTCACTAATTAAACGCGCCGTATTCATTAAGTTTTATGCACCTGTTAATTAATAGATCTTATTCTTGCACGCTGCTCATTAAGACTGACATACGAAATGATAGTTTTAAAGGGGTTATCCAGGACTATTTATTTTTTTATATTATGGACCTAAGAACTAACGGGCAGGTATTTGCTACCTATTGTGTCCGGCGTCCATCTCTGGCGACACAGCGTGGTCACAGACCGCTCCTGCCGGTGATTCAGCGGCTTCCGCTGACGACACATCAGCAGAGAAGCGGCATCTTTTCTGCTCTGTTCTGTTGACGTGGCATAATTGCCAACGTCATGCTGATTGACTAACTGTGGGGAGCTGGCTGTCAATCAGCATGATATTGGCAGTCATGTCCCATTGACAAAGCATCGTACGAAGAGAGCAATCACTGGAGAAGGACATCATGGTCGGAAGAATAGAAGGAACAAGGTGAAGAGGAAGACCAGCAACCTGATACATTGATACAGTCATGATAACGGCAGAGAAGACCCTGGTGGACCTATCTAAGCTTCCACAAGATCGATCTTCCTACAGATCATTCATATATCAAGTTCGAAGGCTGGAGATCCAGCTGATGGCCGTTAAAAGAAAATGAGCATGATATCAGCAGTCATGACCCATTGACAAAGCAGATAGCGGAAAAGAAGAAGAGCTGCTCTGCTGATGTAGAGCAGTTGAATCACCGGCAGAAGTGGTCAAATCAATTTTGGAACAGACATGTCACTCGAAGCAAGGATCACCAAGCTACGACTTGCCTAGTTTGGACACATCATACGAAGAGAGCAATCATTGGAGAAGGACATCATGGTCGGAAGAATAGAAGGAACAAGGCAAAGAGGAAGACCAGCAACCTGATGGCTTGATACTATCAAGATAACGGAGGAGAAGACCCTGGTGGACCTATCTAGGCTTCCAGAAGATCGATCTTCCTACAGATCATTCATCTATCAAGTCGCGAAAGCTTGATATCCAGCTGATGGCCGTAAAAAAAAAAAATAGTCCTGGATTATCCCTTTAATGAATCGGCCAATCTGTACTCCAAGTGATGAATTAGCCGAAAACATCTGGATAATAAAACACATGTTACGAAACCTGAGAAAAAACTAGTGTGAAAATTGCTGAAAACTTTAATGAATTTGGTGCAAAAATAAAACTGGCTAAAATCCAAACTTTTACTCCAAAAAAAAAAAAAAAAAGAATAATGCATCATGGCCGATTGCATAGTAACAGCTAACAGCTGGTAATCCCAGTAGTGGGATAGCCTGTATTTACCTTACTTTGTGGAAATCGATTTAGCCAACAGGTATTGTCCAAAACGGGCAACCCCTTTTAACCTTTTGTTAGCCGTGCTGAACTTTATTTATTCCCTTCAAAACCCAAACACTGCAATTTTCGCAACTGAGAGCACAAAAAAAGAAGCAATTCTGTCGAAATACATCAGCAACCAACAGCGGCAGTAGAAAAAAAAAGACCCCCAAAAAAAACACATAAAACTATAGTATGGGATTAAAACCAAATTAAAAACACTAATAATAAAAGAAGGCGTAATGTGATAGTTTGTGCTATTCACTGATGCGTCAGCTGTGTGTATAGCGTATCTAACACCCACGGATTGAAATACTGGAGCTCTTTGAACATTTAAGCACCAGTGAGGCTATTAAAATATATGTATATGAAATCCAGATCTGGAAAGAACGCGGCATATATTAGAACTGGAAGGGCTTATACTCTATATGTAAATATTGGCGGTCTCCAGGAATAAAAAAAAAATATATATATATATATATATATAAAAAAAAAAAAAAGCATTCAGATAAATGGAAGTCTAACATGATAGCAATAAAAAAGGAAGCAGGAGCCGGGCGCTGTTGATATTAGAAATATATTATGCTCACCCCGGGTTCTTTGTGGTTGGGAGAATGAGGGAACTAAACACTGACAGTAAGGATTTCTACGCTCAGATGCGCCGTTCATGTTTGAAAGGGGGAGAGAAAAAAAAATCACAATAATGGGAAAACATCTGGTATAGCAACATCATTTACATACAAATAAAGTGGGATTTATGTTCCAGAAATACCTTTAATGTAAAGTCTGGGAAGCAGACAGGTAAATATGGATGAGAATGTAAGGAAGAAAAAATCTTATTGCAATCATGGGTCTATAGCTGTACGTCTCGGTTCAGACATGCCTTTCTGGATTCTGGAGCGTTACAGTCTGCTGAGACTCATGTATCAAACTAAAATTGTCAAAAGCTAGGAAGGCAAAAAGAAAAAAAACGAAAAGTGGAGCAGCTATTACAGCCAGGGTTGGCCTTAAAGAGAATCTGTCAACAGGTTTTTGTAGGGATAGAGATCCTGATTCCAGCGATGTATCACTTAGTTTACTGGGTGCAGCAGTTGTGATATAATCAGTTTTAAACAGATGTAGCAGTTCTCTGAATGCTGAGCCCTGTGTAGCTCCGCCCACACCACTGATTGGTAGCTTTCTGTGTACACTGTGCATAGGGAGAAAGCTGCCAATCAGTGGTGGAGGCGTGGTTGGACCAGGAGGCATGACACACCTAGTCCTATAATGATAATCTCCTGCTGATAAAATACTGATATTATTGAAACAACAAAATACAGCCCAGTAGGTGATACATTCCTGGAATCAGATTTTCTGCCCCTACATCATTCTGCTACCAGATTATATAGAAAAAAATGGGCTGACAGATCCCATTTAAAGATATGCAACCCATTTGGCGAAGCTGGTGGCGGGTGGGGGGCTTTAGATAATAATAAATCTTAATATTCATTTGTTGAAAACAAAGGGTAAGAAAATATACAAAAAATATATTTATTAATTTTTCTTTTTTTAAAAAATTCACAGTAAAATAAAATATTAAAATACAGTTGATCCATAGGTATGATGAAATCACTTTGAGGCGAATCGAATTTGTCATGAACGTCACAACAAAATTCGTAAAATTCCAAATTGTTTGCAATTCAATTTGCTCGAATACAACAGAATGCCAGCTGGCAACCAGTTTGCTGGATTCAAATGGGCTGGAAGGGTGTTAAAAAAAAATAATACTCACCAGGCCTTCACCTGTCTTCTTTAGTCTGGTCACCAGAACATTGTAAAAAAAAATATAGACACTAGTCCTCTACCTGTCCTGCCTCGCAGCCCTACTCCGGCACAATCATTTACTTCAATCTAGTCACCATTGTGGTCTTCACTAGTCATCTTTGGTGTCTTCTGGCCCTCGGCATCGAAGGTGTCTTTGTACATCATGTGTCATCAGAACGTTGCAGCCGAGTCAACACAGGAGACGCCAAAGATGTTGAGCGCTGTAAGACGCTAAAGAGGCCAGGCACCGGGAGATGGCTCAAAGAAGACCTCATCGGTGACTAGATTGAAGAAGACAACTAGATCAAAGAAGGCCTGGTTACGAGACAGCTGATGAATGGGTAAGTCCAATTTTTTTTACATTTTCTTAAACATTTATTATATTCTGGGGTTTAGAGAGATCTCAGAGCATAACAATGTACCATATATTTGATTTGGATCAAATAAACTTTTGGGAGCATTCTTGTGGCATGTGTCAGGTGGAGAGTTCATAAACCGTAAGGTCCAAATAATCATTTGAGTAAAACCACTGATTTCGGTTGCACCGATTAGGATTGGGCAGTGTGTATTGAAATGAATCCAATTTTTTTTGTTTCTTTCGGGAGACAGACCGCTGTCAGTCCATTGAAAATACAGAGCATTCATGCATGGGAAATTTCGGAGAAATACCTGTTGGCCAAATGATTGTTCGGCCTATGGCTCAGGTGTTTGGGCACGTTCATCACGTGTAACTTTTTAGAACTGTGCAATCTGTGAGTGAAGAGATTTCCGTTCAGGATACGTTACAAAGTACTCTCAGGTACAAGAGAGACAAGTTGACCTTCCCACAGGCTGAAAAAAGCAGCTGAAACAGTAAAACACCTGGGCACTAAAAAGCAATTACACCGACTTACACATTATTGGTAGAAATGAGCGAATAAATTCATAGGACCCAGGTCTAGCATCCAGGTCAGTATTTTGAACCTCCTCCAAAGCCGCCGGCATCTGCGGTTCTCCTGTTGGTTGGCCGGTCTGGTACAATGTCATGTGTGCATTACACTACAACGATGACGTCACACCAAGCCGGCTAATCAAAAGAGGAGCTGGGAATGCCTTCCGGTAAGAACCTGAGGAATGAGCTAGATCAGCTCTGAAGTTTTCTTGTGTGTTAGCCACATTTATTTTTGAATCTTTGGCAGCGCTATCTAGAGCCCCAGTTTTTTCCATTCCTTGCTCTCCGGTGGCCTTGACATTCTGACTACAGCTCTGCGAATTGATTCGATCATCTCTGATTATTATTGGTGATACTTAACAGCTTAATGGAGCCTTCAGAGATGCTAACACAAAACCTCATTTTTGTATAATATAACATCTGACTATACAGTGTCTAGTTTGTTATTACCTATTATATGACTTACAATTTGTCTTAAATAAAACCAGTGATATTTTTGAATATGTTTAAGTGTTCTTGACGTTAATTCCTTTTGAAAATGGTAATAGCTCACAAGCCGAGAGCAAATAAGTGGACAATGGACACATAGCGAGGTTAACTACAAAAATTAGGGTCCATCTCAATTGGGTACACCTTGTCGTGGTGGGATGGCTTTTACGCTCTTTCGATCAAAATAGTGTCATCTAAGTCCCCTATGCTATTTACTACAGGGTATTTGCTAATTTAGTTTTTTATCCTAGGATCTGTCTGTCAAACGGCCACAGTGTGAATTTACACCAACACATTGCACCTATACCAATGTAGTGCCGGCGTCCCTGCCTTCTGCTAGGCAGGGACGCTGCTCCCCTCACCGCTCTGCCCCGTGCCCGGCGTCCCTCTCCCGCTCTGCTGTCAGCGCGCGCTCCTTCCCGGCTTCCTCCTCCCCCTCTGCTCTCAGCGCGAGCTCCTTCCCGGCCCCTGTGCTTAGGGCGCGCGCGCTCCCCTCCTCTTAAAGGGGCCGCGCGCGCCGTCCTAAGGAGTCCCCGGCCAATGGCCGGAGGACTTCATCATATATAAGGCACCTCCTCCAAAATGGAGGTGCCCGAGCAATGTTGTTTGCACCTGTGTCTCACCTGTGCTTCAGCCCTCAGGTCCCGTTGCCAGTTACCTGCCAGTTACCTGTCAGATTCCTGCCTGATTACTTGCTACCTGTCTGCTAGTCTGAGGTCCGACGGTCTGCCTTACTACTCCTGTCAGTCTGTCTAAGGACCAGCCTGCCCGCTCACCTGGGAGCGCACCTCAGCTACCTGCCTGCTTGCCTGAGGTCCGACGGTCTGCCTTACAACTCCGGTCAGTCTGTCTATGGACCAGCTTGCCCGCTCACCTGGGAGCGCTTCTCCGTTACCTGCCTGCTTGCCAGCCCGGAGGCTCCGCTGTCACGTGCTGTGACCACCATCTACTCCAGCCTCTTGCCCGCTCACCTGGGAGCGCTTCTCCGCTACCTGCCTGCTTACCTGCCCGGAGGCTCCGCTGTCACGTGCTGTGACCACCAGCTACTCCAGACTCTTGCCCGCTCACCTGGGAGCGCTTCTCCGCTACCTGCCTGCTTGCCTGCCCGGAGGCTCCGCTGTCACGTGCTGTGACCACCAGCTATTCCTGAGACTCTTGCCCGCTCACCTGGGAGCGCTTCTCCGTTACCTGCCTGCTTGCCTACCTGGAGGCTCCGCCGTCACGTGCTGTGACCACCTGCTATTCCAGAGACTCTCGCTTGCTCACCTGGGAGCACACATTCTCCATCTGCCTCGCTAGCCTACCTGGAGGTTCAGCCATCACAGGTCGTACCTACCCTTTATCCAGAGACTGCCCCGATCACTTGCCGTGTCCTCCTGCCCGTACACCCAGAAACTGTCCTGGTCACCTCCTGTGACTACCTGCCTGGTCGCCACCCGCTCCCTTACAAGGACCGCCCCCTTATATTGTAGCCCAGTGGTTCCGCCTCCCAGACCCGTTACAGTTTGCTCGGGCCATGGAACCCGGTGGCACCCAAGCTCCCTCGCTCTCGGACCTCTGTCTTGAACTGTCCCGTCAGAGGTCCCAACAGGAGTCCATCCTGGGTCACCTGCGGAATGTCAATACTCGCCTGAACACTCTGTCTGATCCACCAACAACCTCCGCCAGTGCCATATCTTGCAATCCGGCAGCTCCGCTGCCCACTAATACCATGGTATCCTACCCCGGACCCCGGCTTTCTGCACCTCCTCGCTTCGGAGGCGACTCCGTCCAGGCTCGGGGCTTCTTAAATCAGTGCACCCTGCACTTTGAACTTTTGTCCCACCAGTTTAACTCCGACCGGGCCAAAATTGCCTTCATCATGTCCCATCTCACCGGGGATGCCCTGGCCTGGCTAAATCCTCTATGGGAGAGAGGAGACCCCCTGGTGTCCAACTTGCCTGCTTTTCTCACGGCTTTCCGGAAAGTCTTCGACGAACCCGGACGGAAGACCTCATCTGCATCATCGTTGCTACGCCTCCGTCAGGAGAGTCTCACCGTGGGCCAATATGCCATACGGTTCCGTACCCTTGCCTCGGAGCTGGCCTGGGATAACGACGCTCTGGTTTCCGTCTTCTGGGAGGGTCTGTCCGGCCGTATTAAAGATGAACTAGCCGGTCGGGACATTCCTACCACTCTCGATGACTTAATAACTCTTGCCACCCGGATTGACCTACGGTTCCAGGAGCGTGCCAGAGAGGTCACCCGTGAGAGGAGGTTACCACGTCTAGCTCCTACTTTTCAGAAACCCGTCACTCCTTCTGTCTCTAACCAGGTACACCCTCCTGAGCCTATGCAGGTCGACCAGACCAAGATGGTCAAGACCCGTCAGGACTTACGCCGTGCCGAGGGGACCTGCTTCTACTGTGGCAGTAAGGAGCACCGGATCCGTGCCTGCCCGGAGAGGTCGGGAAACGCCTGTGTCTAGGTTCGCTCAGAGAGGTCCACCTAGACAAGAATAAATCCTCTCCATCCCTGCTGTTGTCAGTTTCAATCGTCTACGGGGAGAACCGTTATTTCGAACTAGCCCAACTGGACTCTGGAGCAGCCGAGAATCTTATTTCACAGTCCCTGGTAGAGAAATACCGCATCCCCACCAAACCTCTGGCTGTACCCTTGTCTGTGGCTGCCGTGGATGGGGGGCTCTTACCACGCCCCATCCAACTCATCACCGAATCCATTACTCTGCAGGTGGGAATGCTGCATTCTGAAAGTATCTCCTTTCATGTTCTGCCTGGACTCTCTCACGCCCTCTTGCTAGGTCTGCCTTGGCTCCAGAAACATGCACCCGTGCTTGACTGGCAAACAGGAGAAGTCCTTCGCTGGGGACAAGACTGTCATAAGACCTGCCTGGTTCCCGTCCATCCCGTCCGTCCCTCTCCTACCCCAGCTAATCTACCTGGACTTCCAATTCCTTATTGGTCTTATGCTGATGTCTTTAATAAAAAGGAGGCAGAGACATTACCCCCTCATAGACCATACGACTGTCCCATCGACCTGTTACCCGGTACTACTCCTCCCCGTGGGCGTATTTATCCTTTATCCGCTGCTGAGACCCGGTCGATGTCCGAATATATTGAGGAGAATCTGGCCAGGGGATTCATCCGGAAATCTACCTCCCCGGCGGGAGCAGGCTTCTTTTTCGTCAAAAAGAAGGACGGCTCTCTCCGTCCCTGTATAGACTATAGAGGCCTAAACCAGATCACGGTGAAGAATAAGTACCCCCTTCCGCTCATTCCAGAATTATTTGATCGTCTGAGGGGGGCTAGAATCTTCACCAAACTAGACCTCCGTGGGGCGTACAACCTGGTTCGTATCCGTCAAGGGGATGAATGGAAGACGGCATTCAACACCCGGGACGGCCACTATGAATACCTGGTAATGCCCTTTGGTCTCTGTAACGCTCCTGCCGTCTTTCAAGAGTTGGTCAATGACATCTTCCGGGACCTTCTCTACTCCTGCGTAGTGGTGTACCTGGACGACATCTTGGCCTTCTCTCCGGATCTCCAGACTCACCGGAGGGACGTTCGTCAGGTCCTGCTCAGGCTCAGGCAGAATCACCTCTTCGCTAAATACGAGAAGTGCCTCTTTGAGCAGACCTCGCTTCCGTTTTTGGGCTACATTATTTCTCAGACCGGCCTACGAATGGATCCAGAGAAACTGTCTGCCATCGAGAAATGGCCCCGACCGGAGGGGTTGAAGGCCCTTCAGCGGTTCCTGGGCTTCGCCAACTACTACCGACTCTTCATACCACACTTCTCTTCCCGGACTGCCCCAATTTCCGCGCTCACCCGTAAGGGTACTAATCCCAAAGAGTGGCCGCCCGAAGCAGAAGAAGCCTTTCTTTCCTTAAAACAGGCCTTCTCTTCCGCCCCGGTGCTGCATCGCCCGGACGGCAACAAGCAGTTCTTCCTGGAAGTGGACGCCTCCTCCTCTGGAGCTGGAGCGGTACTTACTCAAAAATCTTCTTCCGGGAGGATGGTAACTTGCGGCTTCTTCTCTAAACTCTTCTCCTCCTCTGAGCGCAATTATTCCATAGGAGATCGAGAGTTATTGGCCATCAAACTGGCATTGGAGGAGTGGCGTTACCTGCTTGAGGGGGCTCTTCACCCGGTAATAATTTACACTGACCACAAGAACTTGGCTTACCTCCAGCATGCCCAGAGACTTAACCCGCGCCAAGCCCGGTGGTCCTTGTTTTTTGCTCGTTTTGATTTTGTCCTTCATTTTCGCCCGGCTGACAAAAACGTCAAGGCGGACGCCTTGTCTCGATCCTTTCTGGTATCTGATCTCGAGGAAGATCCGAAACACATCATCGATCCCGCCAGAGTAATGCAGGTGGCTCCCGTGAGTCTAAATCGTCTCCCTCCCGGAAAGACGTTCGTATCAGTACCTGATCGGGAGAAGATCCTTCACTGGGGTCACTCGTCTAAACTGGCTGGCCACGCTGGTCAGAAGAAGACCCTCCAGCTTATTTCCCGGCACTACTGGTGGCCTACCCTGCACAAGGATGTAATAGACTTTGTTTCTGCCTGTGTGTCCTGCGCCCGCAACAAGGTTCCGAGACATCTGCCAGCCGGTCGCCTCCTTCCGCTCCCAGTACCTGCTGCCCCCTGGCAGCATATTGCAATGGACTTCATAACTGACCTCCCACTCTCTGCCGGTTGTACGGTCATTTGGGTGGTCGCTGACCGCTTCTCCAAGATGGCTCATTTCGTTCCCCTGCCAGGCCTCCCGTCTGCACCCGAGCTAGCTAGAGACTTTATTCGTCACATCTTCCGTCTTCATGGCCTGCCCCTCCACATCGTGTCGGATCGTGGGGTACAGTTCACCTCACGCTTCCGGAGAGCCACTTGTAAACTACTAGACGTCACCCTGGACTTCTCTTCCGCTTACCACCCACAGTCCAATGGTCAAGTGGAGCGGATCAATCAGAACCTGACCAGTTACCTCCGGCACTTCGTTAATGCCCACCATTCTGACTGGGTGGATCTCCTACCATGGGCCGAGTTCTCTTACAATAATCACGAGAGCGAATCCTCCTCCAAATCCCCGTTTTTTGTAGTCTTTGGTCAGCATCCTCGGATTCCTTTTCCTGTCTCCACCTCGGTGGACAACCCGGCTGCGGAATCTCTCGTTAGCAAATTTTCCTCCATTTGGGAGAGTACCCGATCCGCACTCCTTCAGTCGTCCGAGCGGATGAAAAGACACGCTGACAAAAAACGCCTGGATCCTCCTCAATTTCGTCCAGGAGATAAGGTCTGGCTCTCATCTAAATATGTTCGACTCAAGATACCCTCTTACAAGTTAGGGCCTCGGTTCATCGGACCTCTGGAGGTCACCAGTCAGATCAACCCGGTGGCCTATAAATTGAAACTCCCGGCCAACTTACGGATCCCTAACTCCTTCCATGTATCTCTCCTCAAACCTGTGGCACTTAACTCTTTTTCCAAGTCTACAGGTACGCCTCCTGCTCCGGTTTCTGCTGAGGACGAGTTTGAGGTAGAGAACATTCTTGCCACCAAAAGGGTAAGAGGAAAGACCTTTTTTCTGGTAGATTGGAAGGGGTTTGGTCCTGAGGAGAGAACGTGGGAGCCCCGGGAGAACATCCATGCCCGTCTCATCCTAGCTAAATTTCTGTCTGGCCTAAAAAAGGGGGGGCCTAAAGGGGGGGTACTGTAGTGCCGGCGTCCCTGCCCTCTGCTAGGCAGGGACGCTGCTCCCGTCACCGCTCTGCCCCGTGCCCGGCGTCCCTCTCCCGCTCTGCTGTCAGCGCGCGCTCCTTCCCGGCGTCCTCCTCCCGCTCTGCTCTCAGCGCGCGCTCCTTCCCGGCCCCTGTGCTTAGGGCGCGCGCGCTCCCCTCCTCTTAAAGGGGCCGCGCGCGCCGTCCTAAGGAGTCCCCGGCCAATGGCCGGAGGACTTCATCATATATAAGGCACCTCCTCCAAAATGGAGGTGCCCGAGCAATGTTGTTTGCACCTGTGTCTCACCTGTGCTTCAGCCCTCAGGTCCCGTTGCCAGTTACCTGCCAGTTACCTGTCAGATTCCTGCCTGATTACTTGCTACCTGTCTGCTAGTCTGAGGTCCGACGGTCTGCCTTACTACTCCTGTCAGTCTGTCTAAGGACCAGCCTGCCCGCTCACCTGGGAGCGCACCTCAGCTACCTGCCTGCTTGCCTGAGGTCCGACGGTCTGCCTTACAACTCCGGTCAGTCTGTCTATGGACCAGCTTGCCCGCTCACCTGGGAGCGCTTCTCCGTTACCTGCCTGCTTGCCAGCCCGGAGGCTCCGCTGTCACGTGCTGTGACCACCAGCTACTCCAGCCTCTTGCCCGCTCACCTGGGAGCGCTTCTCCGCTACCTGCCTGCTTACCTGCCCGGAGGCTCCGCTGTCACGTGCTGTGACCACCAGCTACTCCAGACTCTTGCCCGCTCACCTGGGAGCGCTTCTCCGCTACCTGCCTGCTTGCCTGCCCGGAGGCTCCGCTGTCACGTGCTGTGACCACCAGCTATTCCTGAGACTCTTGCCCGCTCACCTGGGAGCGCTTCTCCGTTACCTGCCTGCTTGCCTACCTGGAGGCTCCGCCGTCACGTGCTGTGACCACCTGCTATTCCAGAGACTCTCGCTTGCTCACCTGGGAGCACACATTCTCCATCTGCCTCGCTAGCCTACCTGGAGGTTCAGCCATCACAGGTCGTACCTACCCTTTATCCAGAGACTGCCCCGATCACTTGCCGTGTCCTCCTGCCCGTACACCCAGAGACTGTCCTGGTCACCTCCTGTGACTACCTGCCTGGTCGCCACCCGCTCCCTTACAAGGACCGCCCCCTTGTATTGTAGCCCAGAGGTTCCGCCTCCCAGACCCGTTACAACCAACATATGTTCTGGCTCATTTTCTTTGGCTTCGCTTTAGTTTTTTGTACTTTGTACAAACAGTGGCATAGTTCCCCCTCTTTGGGCTGTGAATCTTGTCTATATAGCTTTCCATAGGCAGGTGCAAAAAAGTCAGGTCTGGGTCCTGCTCTGGCCCCATCTATTTTGATGTCTGCAGACACATAGTGAGGAGAACTACAAGAGTTAGGGACCATTCTCATTGGGTACACCTTGTCGTGGTGGGATGGCTTTTACGCTCTTTTGATCAAAATAGTATCAACTAAGTACCCTATGTTATTTACATGTACTAGGGAAATAAGGAGAAAAAAGTGGTTAGCACTGCATACTTGCAGCGCTGGCGTCCTGGGTTCAAATCCCACCAAGGACAACATCTGCAAGGAGTTTATATGTTCTCCCCGTGTTTCCGTGGGTTTGCTCCGGGTTCTCCGATTTCCTCCCATACTCCAAAGACATACTGATAGGGAATGTAGATTGTGAGCCCCAATGGGGACAGCCATGATAATGTATGAAAAGTGCTGTGGAATATGGTAGCGCTATATCAGCAAAGCATAATAAATAAATAAAAGAAACTTTGCTTGGACATGCACATCCCAAAATGTAATACTTTTATTGTGTATTGCAAAAAAACATCACATACAGACAAATTAAAACCAATTAAAACATACACAAAACCAATATGCCACAATGTGAATAACTGTATAAGCTCAAATAATTAGACAAGAGACTCCCTCACAGGAGATATCAGAAAATATACAAGGAAAATGCAAGAGATACAAGAAAATCTATGCTGTATATATGTACAATACTGGAAACAATCATCAAATATCACAAGAGCAGTACCAATAATAATAAGAATTTCAATTAACACATTGGATAAATGCCAGTCCAGAGGAAAGGATAGGGGAGTTAAATTATAAGAAACATTTTTTTTTCTTTCCTGTGAGGGACAAAGAATCCCAACGCGTATCGCCAAAATTAAGCTTCCTCAGGGGATCGTGTACTATTACCATTTATTTACTTCAGGGTAATTGCTCAATTTGTTTTTATCCTAGATTCCGTACCTTAATTTTGTATAATATAGGATGTGGCTATACATAGTCTCATTAGTTATTACCTATTATATGATTTAAAATTTGTCTTATAGGAAATCAGTAATATTTTTAAATGTTTCTGACATTTATTCCCTTTGAAAATGGCTACAGCTCACAAGGAAAGTAGCAAGAAAGTGAACAAGTGACAGATAGACTTGAAAGATTAATGTAATATGAAGAAATACATAGCACTGGTCACAGAGAGCAGGTTTACCTACTGTGCAGAACCAATCTGAAGGTGATAAGATCCGGTGTATAACCAGGGATGTGCAGTCAGGGATGAGCCAGGGAAACGTCACAGATGTGAGATCAGGAGAAATTGGTTAGTAATGACGGCTGGGAACTTGTTTGAAATTTCCTATTTCTTGCTTTTTCCCTGAAGCCCCTTTGATCTGCTCGTGTTAACATGGTAAACAGAGGCAGTCGACGATCAACATCTTGTTATAATAGTTTGCAGATCTGCTTTCTTTTTTCTTTATAAAGTTAAAAAAATATATATGACAGATTTCAATGATTGAAGGTAATTGGAAGACTTGTCACTGCTGGCCACATGTGGATAGATAAGTGCATTTGATCTTGGCTCCATTTATTCTGACGTCTTTACTAATACTCTGGTAGGGCACATTTAAAGAAATCCTCTTTGCTGAATCCCTTTTGTTACAAGTGTCTTTTAAACCTGATAGGACCTTTGGTGATGTGCTATGATCTCTTGGGGGAATTTGTCAACAAGTGTTTAATTTCCTTACAGCACTCCCACAGGGCAAATTTGGCATTACACAGTTTGAAAAGAAGTCAATCAACTGTTTCTAGAGAGAGGCCGCTCTCAGCTCTGGTTCTTATACACCTTCGATCGGTATGTAAAAATGCTTCTTTTGGACTGGACATCCCCTTTAAATAAATAATGTGGGCCATATAGTATATTTAACTGCATATTGTGCTTGCCTGGCACCTGTTGATGGTAGGCTGGTATATCTGAAATGAGCCTGGATGAACTTTGGGAGATTACGGCTTTGGTAGATCTGCTCCTGATGTTCGAGGCCTTTGATTCTCCTGATCTTGTGGTCAAGAACGGAAATATGAAAAGAACAAAATGTTGGCCAGAAAAACTATCCAACCTTGTCAAGTCAGGGGTGGACATGTGCGGTAGAGTAGAGGGGGTTAGACGTGGGTAATTGGTTTTCCAAAGCAGATAAACACTTTAACAAAGTTCCTATGCCTCAAAGACCTACAGTATGAGCATCTGGAAGAGTCCTCTCGATCTCCAACATTCCATATGTTACATGGTTCTTATGTGATACGTTCCATCTGTTACATGGTTGCTAATTGATTTTAATAGTATCTTGTAATACTACATTCTTTGAGGCTCTTTGTCGAAGAGACCTGCATTGGGTAAAGGGATTGATGACACGTTTTAAGTCCACATTAAGGGCATGAGACAACATTAGTTGGAATGGAAAGAGCTTCTATCAAGAGTGGCTGACGCTCCAGAGGAGTCTGCACAATTATTATTTATTGCATGGTTACTAATCAATTTCAATGGGTATTATTGGCAAAACTACTACAGGCATAGCCGTGATGACTCCCAGGGGCTTCCAGGACCACCCAGCCCTATACACAATGTTCTGACGCTAGACAGGATCACGGCTCTGGTCTTGGCCCTGATCCTTTAGAAGTGTAGGGTCTAGTAAATTATTCTTCTGGTCTGGAATCTAAAAGAATGTTGGATCTGAATAAATCTAAGGGACCTGAATGAATTTAGGGGTCTGGTCTGTAGTAAGATAACAGTGCTTGTTTGTTAAGGCTGCCAGACTCAATACACTAATGACAGCCGACCCCACCGATATCGACAGGTTCGGACGACAGTCTAACGTGTATGAGGGCCCTTGACTCTCTCCCGACAGACGAAGATGGAGGAAATAAACATCCAGCATGTCTAATTTCGGACTGTTGATCCACTTGTACTCTAAAAGATAAGCCACATCCCGAGATGTTTGGCATCAGCTCTCTCATAGAGAACATAGGAACGCTTTGTAAAACGAGTGCTCCTGTGCGTGGGAGAGTCAGGCGATGAAGCTCGATCAGCCGAACCATCGTTCAGTTGACAGCTATCTAAAATATATGAGGGTATTACACTGTTCCTGACATTATATACCAATAGTAGAATTCCCTTAAGGGAAAGGGAGAGAAAATGCCATTTTTTGAGCATAGTACATAGTAAAGATTCAATCCAAAAAAAAGGGAAGTTGTTGTCACCTGATGGAGTTGTGTATAGTGGGGCACAACTCCAAGTAACGTAAAAACTCGATCCAATATGTGCAGCCGACCTGGTGTGCTGTTGGAAATTTCTCCAAGGAACACCTGAGGAAGGCTTGATACAGCCGAAACGCATTGTGTTTTTTCAAATACATTTTATTTTTGATATATTCCTGGTATTATTCCTATTTGATACCATGGGAGACCTGGTTTCTCCACCCTCATCACACACTGTTGGTTACGTTGTTAGGGTAAGGACAGGCTTGGAAAGTCTAGAAAGGCTAACTATTGCGCGGAGCTGGTAAATGTTTATACTCTTCGGCCCAATTAAAAGTTTGCTATGGGGCACAGACTTTTTTTTAGTTGCAATCCTGACGTGTACCTTGTAACATTACATTGAATGTCTAGGTGCCAGCTCCTTTATATACCTGCATTAGGAAACCTAAACCCGATTTTCTCTTTGCTGGACAACACGTTCAAAGAAACATTTTATCAAACGCAGACCACAAAAAACATAATTTCTGTATATTTATACTTTAGGAATTGTCCCATCTAAAACAATTGTGGCATCTAGATACCGGTGGACCCCAGCAGGAACTCAAGTAGGGGGCTTTATAGTGCGCCACTTGAAACAGAGAGGTAGCGACTATCTCCATTCACTTGTACAGGGGTTCTGAAAATTGATGCTCTGCTTCTTCGAAGGACCTCACATTGGGCTATATGATGACTTGGTCCGGTTACTGAGCTTTACTATAAGTACGATCAGCTCAATGCTCATCCGGAAGTGACTAATACCTAAGTGTGCCATTAAAGCAGCAAACAAATATTTTTTACATATTTCCTCCAGTCAAAACGATATTTCATATAAGTCCTCATGAATGTTTCATACACGTCTGATAATAGAGCTCTGAACTGCTGAAACAATTAATTACTGCCTATACGGCCGAGTCAATACTGATGGCACAGGGGATAGCATATATATTCCTGCATAATGCATGGGCCATCACAGGAGAGACAGCTCCAAAAACCACTGCGAGCGGCGGCCGGAGCTTCCTGACAGAAAGACGATTTATGACTTGTGGTCAAACGCATCAGAGACCTCCGAGAGATCAATACACATTGCTGTACTTTCACATTTTTCGGGAGCGCTCCTATTGTAACCTTAATTTCCTTAACATTAAAAGTTTTAGAAGGATTTATGACTTTACAGTTCTATAAACTCTCACTGGCAATTATTCTGGATGAAATCTCAGGGAATACTATGATTCATCACATTAAAATCAAATCATCTATCTGTAAAAAAATATATACCGTATACAGTAGAGACCAAAAGTTTGGACACACCTTCTCAGTTAAAGATTTTTCTGTATTTTCATGACTATGAAAATTGTACATTCACACTGAAGGCATCAAAACTATGAATTAACACATGTGGAATTATATACTTAACAAAAAAGTGTGAAACAACTGAAAATATGTCTTATATTCTAGGTTCTTCAAAGTAGCCACCTTTTGCTTTGATGACTGCTTTGCACACTCTTGGCATTCTCTTGATGAGCTTCAAGAGGTAGTCACCGGAAATGGTCTTCCAACAATCTTGAAGGAGTTCCCAGAGATGCTTAGCACTTGTTGGCCCTTTTGCCTTCACTCTGCGGTCCAGCTCACCCCAAACCATCTCGATTGGGTTCAGGTCTGGTGACTGCGGAGGCCAGGTCATCTGGCATAGCACCCCATCACTCTCCTCCTTGGTCAAATAGCCCTTACACAGCCTGGAGGTGTGTTTGGGGTCATTGTCCTGTTGAAAAATAAATGATGGTAAAACTAAACGCAAACCGGATGGAATAGCATGCCGCTGCAAGATGCTGTGGTAGCCATGCTGGTTCAGTATGCCTTCAATTTTGAATAAATCCCCAACAGTGTGACCAGCAAAGCACCCCCACACCATCACACCTCCTCCTCCATGCTTCACGGTGGGAACCAGGCATGTAGAGTCCATCCGTTCACCTTTTCTGCGTCGCACAAAGACACGGTGGTTGGAACCAAAGATCTCAAATTTGGACTCATCAGACCAAAGGACAGATTTCCACTGGTCTAATGTCCATTCCTTGTGTTTTTAGCCCAAACAAGTCTCTTCTGCTTGTTGCCTGTCCTTAGCAGTGGTTTCCTAGCAGCTATTTTACCATGAAGGCCTGCTGCACAAAGTCTCCTCTTAACAGTTGTTGTAGAGATGTGTCTGTTGCTAGAACTCTGTGTGGCATTGACCTGGTCTCCAATCTGAGCTGCTGTTAACCTGCAATTTCTGAGGCTGGTGACTCGGATAAACTTATCCTCAGAAGCAGAGGTGACTCTTGGTCTTCCTTTCCTGGGGCGGTCCTCATTTGAGCCAGTTTCTTTGTAGCGCTTGATGGTTTTTGCAACTGCACTTGGAGACACTTTCAAAGTTCGCCCAATTTTTCGGACTGACTGAACTTCATTTCTTAAAGTAATGATGGCCATTCGTTTTTCTTTACTTAGCTGCTTTTTTCTTGCCATAATACAAATTCTAACAGTCTATTCAGTAGGACTATCAGCTGTGTATCCACCAGATTTCAGCACAACATAACTGATGGTCGCAACCCCATTTATAAGGCAAGAAATCCCACTTATTAAACCTGACAGGGCACACCTGTGAAGTGAAAACCATTTCCGGTGACTACCTCTTGAAGCTCATCAAGAGAATGCCAAGAGTGTACAAAGCAGCCATCAAAGCAAAAGGTGGCTACTTTGAAGAACCTAGAATATAAGACATATTTTCAGTTGTTTCACACTTTTTTGTTAAGTATATAATTCCACATGTGTTAATTCATAGTTTTGATGTCTTCAGTGTGAATGAACAATTTTCAAAGTCATGAAAATACAGAAAAATCTTTAAATGAGAAGGTGTGTCCAAACTTTTGGTCTGTACTGTATATATATAAAAAACCACTGTACTCCCATCACAACGAGATCAAAAAACAGTATTTATTCCAAGCACACTTACAGGCCTGGAGGAAATACAATTTTTTCATCTATCATCTATCTATCTATCTATCTATCTATCTATCTATCTATCTATCTCTATCTACCCAATATGTATTTATCTAAATCTATCTCTATCTATCATCTATCTATATATCTATCTCGATCTATCTATCTATCTCTATTATCTATCTATCTATCATCTATCTATATATCTATCTCTATCTATCATCTATCTATCTATCTATCTATCCCATATCTATCTATCTAAATCTATCTATCTTTTATCTATGTATCTTTATCTGTCTATTATCTATCTATTTCTATATATCATCTATTATCTATCTCATATTTATTTTATCATCTATCTATCCATCTATCTATCTCTATCTATCTATCTATCTCTATCTACCCAATATGTATTTATCTAAATCTATCTCTATCTATCATCTATCTATATATCTATCTCGATCTATCTATCTATCTCTATTATCTATCTATCTATCATCTATCTATATATCTATCTCTATCTATCATCTATCTATCTATCTATCTATCTATCTATCCCATATCTATCTATCTAAATCTATCTATCTTTTATCTATGTATCTTTATCTGTCTATTATCTATCTATTTCTATATATCATCTATTATCTATCTCATATTTATTTTATCATCTATCTATCCATCTATCTATCTATCTATCATCTATGTATCTTTATCTGTCTATCATCTATCTATCTTCTATTATCTATCTATCTCTATCTACCCAATATGTATCTATCTAAATCTATCTCTATTTATCATCTATCTATCTAATCTATCTATCTATCCATCTATCATCTATCTATCTATTATCTATCTACCCAATATGTATCTCTCTAAATCTATCTATGTATCTATCTATCTATCTATCTATCTATTATCTATGTATTTTTATCTATCTATCTATCTATCTATCTAGCTATCATCTATCTATCTATCTATCTATCCCATATCTATCTATCTATCCCATATTTATCTATCTATCTATCTAACTATCTATCATCTATCTATCTATCTAACTATCTATCATCTATCTATCTATTATCTATGTATTTTTATCTATCTATCTATCTATCTATCTATCTATCTATCTATCTATCTATCTAGCTATCATCTATCTATCTATCTATCCCATATCTATCTATCTATCCCATATTTATCTATCTATCTATCTATCTATCTATCTATCTAACTATCTATCATCTATCTATCTATCTATCTATCTATTATCTATGTATTTTTATCTATCTATCTATCTATCTAGCTATCATCTATCTATCTATCTATCCCATATCTATCTATCTATCCCATATTTATCTATCTATCTAACTATCTATCATCTATCTATCTATCTATCTATCTATCTCTATCCTCTTATCTATAGATGTAGGATAACGTCGGTAGTCCATACAGTAATATTTCAGGATCTATGTGATGTAATTGCCTCGGTGTAATGCTCTGCATTGCTGTGGCAGATCATATATAATAACAGGGCACATGTGGGCACAATGGCTTCACCCGCACGTGACCCTATGGAGTGAGCAGCACAGGAGAGAGCTATTTTCCGTTCTCCCCTCCCTGTGTTTTCTTAGTGTTTGCTTTGCTCTAATTTTCGCATTTTCATCACAAATGTGACATTAAGAGGATCAACGCCTGTCAGCGGCAGCGATGGGGCAACAGCACCAACAAGGAGGAAAAAGAAGGTGACGAGGCTATGGGAACAATCATTGACTTTAATTCTGACCAAAACTAATTTAGAAAATAAAAAAAGTACAGATGTAAGAGAGATGAAAAAGAGAACCTAATCCGTAAAACGATATTTGTAGCCTGAAAGATATATTCATGGGAAATATAGGAGGAATTGTTTCATGGCGTTTCTTTGGTCAGTGATTATGTGTGGTGGATCAGACCTTTAAATCTCTAAGCCACGTATGTCCCTTTAAACAAGGCATAGCGAGTTCATTAACCAGGGACAGTAGATCTGTAGAGTAGATCTGTACAGTGATCTGTAGAGGTGAGGCCATTGTTACGCCTTACTTCACCTGCACACAGAATATTCCCTTTTCCCGTTCAGTCATTCTGCCCATACGCCGCCGCGTTAATATGAAGCTTATTCAGATTGGTGTGGCTTCTGTTGATACAATATCAGCTTGGAAACTATTTCCAACGCTGACCATTTACATTAAGTCATTACTATGACAACATCCTAAAAATATATTCACCGGAGAAACCTGACATTGTATGTGCAGATTATAGCCGCATACCGCAGCTGAAAAAACTACACGAGTCACTAAAAGTGGATCCGTCACCAGAATTTACAATAAAAACCCCATACATTATTAAATAAATGTTCTGGACCTGAAGAAGCTGGTGTGTTTACTCTGAAAATCCAGATGGCTTTAGAATCCTTTCTGAAAATCCCCCTGCCTGATAGTAAGATGAGTCCTGCCATACTCATTATAATATATACTTCTGTTGGACTTCAGCTATGTTGACTTTGATAATCACAGTAAGTACACCAGTCTGATCAGGGCTGAGAGTTCTATGTAATAATGAACAGCATGTATGATCAAATCTGAAAATGTGCCTGAATGCTGGGACCCTCAGCGATCAGAAAGTTATCCCCCAACCCTATGATTAGGAGATATCTCACTGGATAATATTCTTTAAATCAAGGTTTTGCCAATGCATGGATCCTACCCATGCTTTGAAATGAAAAGGAATCAGATAACCTTGTTGCCTATTCCTTAAAGGGGTATTCCCACCTCAAATATCCTATCCCAATATATTGTAGGTGTAATATTAATAATATTAGAAATCTAGTATAGTTCTTCTGATTAGCTGTGTCGCTTACCCCATGTGGAGGGCATTGCAGTAGCTTAGATATCCATGGTTACAACCACTAACAACTAACTGTCATTATATGAGTGGTGGTAACCATGGATTCCTAAGCTACTGCAATGCCCTGCACATAGGGTAAGTGACATAGCTAATCAGAAGAATTATACTACATTTCTAATTGACGGTATTTGCTAATATTATTATTATTACACCTACTACATATTGGGAAAGGGTCTTGAAGATGGGACTACCCTTTTACGGCTGCTCCTTCAATGCTTTGCACCCTGACTGGCCAAGGGTGAAGCTGCAAATTTTATCAAGAGATACAACTAAGGGTAAGTGAAAATGGTTCTCCATTCAAAAGTAAGACAGTAAACTGTTCTGCCATTGCTCTGGATTCAGTCACATGAACCCTAACCACACACATAACGTATAACACATTAATACTAAATTGCTTGCAGTCGACATATGAGGGAGCAATTAGAGAGAAAGGAGAAAAACAAGAAGACTCAGCCATTAATAGTCTCCGAGACCTCGGTACGTACAATAAAGTCATTTGTGTTCTCTTTCCATATTCCCATCAATGAGATACATAAAAGTTACTGACCAGTTTATGATCAGACGTGATTGTACACAGCGGCCTAATAAAGCCAAGCGAGCTCTTCATATATAGGCTTTCTGAACGTATATGGCTGGTGCGATTCAGTACATAAAGTACCGTAACCACAAAAAATCCTAGATCTGTCAATGACGAGCAGGGTTCGCTTCGTAGATTCTCTCTCTTCTCAGTAGACTGTTACTGCATTCATCAACGTAGAGGACCATGTCATGTTTGAACATCTACCATCATAGTCTTGTTTTAGTGAGAACTAAGTCACAAAAATATTAAGAGATAATTTACTAATTTCTGGTGGTCCGTGCAATCCCGAGATCAGAGCTCTGCAACCTGGGAATTGGGCTTTGAATCCTGGTCTTGAATGGAGAGGAGATCCACTCCATTCACTCTTCACGGGACTATCAGAAATAGCAATCCCATAACCCTGAACATTAACCTCCTGAGCACTTTTGGCACTGATGGAATCACATTGATACTAGTAAGTGACTTGGGCTTACACTTCAAATATACACAGATAGTATATATATATATCTTCTTTACCATAGTGTAAAAACAACCTGTTCACAAGTGATCTAATCCATTCATTGATGAACATAACAAATGCGAAACATCTGCTTTTTCACAGAGTCCAAGGGACAACCAATAAAAGATAAATATTATTGAATCCTATTGCCTCTGAAATGCATGGATTTTATTTTGCGAGGCAAAATATCCCTCTACCTTCTACATACAAAGCAACTGCGTACTATTTCGGCCCTCGATTGCCCAGTTCTGGTTCCACTGGCGACTTTAAGTTGGGTTGTTCTCACGCAACGTGTGAGAAAGACTTAGTGCAACACAAAGGGAGAGGGAGCACAGGCTCTAGGGAAATGGGGGAAAGTGGAGACCTCCTAGGTTGATCTAGCGTCACCCTGTATCCCCTAATGTCCCTGTATTGGCTCTTAACCAATCGCCACATGCGTACCTCGCGCTGTCTTTCCCCGGCGTTTGGCTCAAGCTACGGAAGGGAGGAGATGAGCACTAGTCGATCTCCACTAAACACTGTAGACAACAAGGAAGGACAAACAGGGGAAAAGTGCTTAGATTTAGATGACTCCAGACAAATGCACAAACACATCCTCAAGCTCCAGAGAGGAAAAGGTACTGCTCTTGCTAAAGCCTTCACAAGGAATAATGAATATCGCCGGCACCTCCAGAGGGAGGTAGCCGCTGGGTGCTAGAGACAGCCTCTAAGAAGATGTCTGTAGTGTCAAACGTAGAGATCTCCTGCAACCAACTGTAGGGCGACTGTCCTCTACTAAATCTCATAGACCTCATATTGTTGCAAACAGGTTTAAAGAGATTTTTTTTTACATCTATACCATCCTCCCTTGCATCCTCCCTGAGCAAACATCAGTTTCTCTTGGCCATATTGTAGCCAAAAAACAATAATAAATTGTTACATTTTCCCTTAAAACTCAACTGCTTCCTAAAGCTGATAAATTACAAAAAAATTACAATACAAGCCACACAAATTATTAACTAGATCTTTTAGATTTAATGAGACTGGTGTATTTACTTTGAAAATCTATGTAAAATGTGAAAATTTAGAGTCAATCTCTACCCACCTAACCTGATTGTCAGCTCCTCAGTGTCCCTCCTCCCTTCTGCTGAGAGATCTCACATTGCTCAGCACAAGCTGCAGTTGGCTGTCAGGCTGGGTGGGCCGAAACTGAATAAACTTGGACTCTTGAGCTAGCTGGACGCATAAAAAGCTTTTTTAATATCAGTATTATACAGCCATTTTATAAATTAATTTCAAAGTAAACACACCAGCCTCATAAGATCTAAGTGATCTATTAGCTTATGTATACAGGTTATATTGTAAAATCCACTTTAAGAAGGTTTCTGGAGTCAATTGTTTCTTAGACAGACCAAACAAGGTGCTTACTTCTGCTACAATGGCAGACAGTGTTTTAATTTTCATAGGAGGAACAGGATGGTATATTTACATATATGAAAAGTTTTTAGCTGAATTTTTTTATTTTTTTTTATACCCGAGACCGCTCATGCATAGTCTACATTATTAGATGTCCATGTGGTCTCAGGTATGTGGGTGGAAACACCATAATAGCCAATTGCAATTTCAAGCCTTGCAAAAGATTTTAATCTAGAGACATGTGGGTAATTGCAACCTTGCAAATTGAATTTAAAGGAGTTGTCTGGGCTCCGGCTGTGTGGCTACAGACTGGTGAAGCCCCACATGGCGTGCACTGCGCGCTGTGAGGATTCTCCGTGTGTGATTTGCAAACACGCAGTCACGTGCCAACTAGACGTGTACAGCCTCGCTCAATGCGAGTGAATTGAAAGAGCCCAAGCACGTCTAGTCGGAATGTGGCCAGAAGTATGCAAATCGCATAGTTGCACTCCCGGCACCGACACTGGAGAATCATCACAGCGCACAGTTGGCACTAAGTGAGGGCTCACAAGTCTGCAGTCACAAAGAGTGACTGCAGACTTTTAGCCTAAGGTCAACCCCTTTATGAAAAAGAGGAGATCCCTTTAAATTATGAACTCCAATCACTATTTTCCAATGGTCTAATTTGAGATTTTAATTGATCATTTTAAAGAAAACATAGCATGCATTTAAAGGATATGGAAACCTTTAGGACTTTTATTATTACTTAAAGGGAATCCGTCAGCAGGTTTTTGCTATTTAATCCGAGAGAAGCATGATGTAGGGGAAGAGAGCCTGACTCCAGCGATGTGTCACTTTCGCTAGAGGACTAGCCTCCTCATGCCATCTAGTCCTACTGCTCTGTATAGCCCCACGCCCACTACCCGTCTAGCAGCTTTCTGTCAATGTATAGCGTACACAGGAAGCTGTCAATCAGTGGTGTGGGCGGGGTTATACAGGGCTCAGCATTCAAAGCTCTGCTATATCTACAAAGGAGAAAACAATGAGTCTATCACATAACTTTTGCACTGAGTAAACTAAGTGACACATCGTTGGAATCAGGATCTCTGCACCTACATTACGTTGCTCTCAGACAGGGTAGCTGAATGATTCCCTTTAAATGCATGTATTTTTTTGCATCTCCAGCTTCTGCGTATCACAGTACATAGCAGGGTGCAGAATGAGTTACCAATGAGCTGTCTTGACAGCAGGGTGTGTAACTCTTATGTTTCCCAAACGATCTGTTTGATTTATGACGAATTTGATTTGGTAGAAGATCACTCAAGAACCAAGATCCCAGAATTTTTTTTGTTGTTGTAAATATAGATAATGATATGAAATGTTTGAAAAAAATAATTTAAAAATATGTTTAAGATAAAAAAAAAATAATTTTGGTCATTTTTGGGTTAATGAAAAATTTGCTATAAGAAACTAAACTATTGTTTATCCAATATAAAAACAATGAAAAAAAATCTTCAAACTCCCTCTGACCTGTTAATTTTACGGTGTACAGAACACACTGAAGTAAGGCATTACGAAGCGCAATGACGGGTAAAAACGTTAAAATTCCAAAGGGTCTTTCATGGACAATCAAAGATTTGTTGAGGTGTGTCCCAATAATTGCCCTCAACACCGGATGAGATATATCTAAGGTAAAAAAAAAAAAAAAACATTCACTTAACAACATTAACTTTGAAAAAGTTTTAGCCTTTCCGAAAAAATGTCTTTCTACAGACCAACATACAATTCAATCAGATTCAATCAAGCAGACCTTCTTTCCTGGCTGCCATCCAGTCATTCCTCCAGGCAAAGATTGAGAACACAAGTTCAGCAGAAAGCACATGACAGAATTGGAACCAGTCAAGAGCCATTAAGTCAAGATGAAACGCTGAAAAGTAATAGTCCTTGATGACTATTGGTGGAAAGCATCGAAATAAATGCCGCCATCCTTCCAACACTTTTCAAGATGAGATGGGATGGAACAATCTATGGAAGGAAAATTGGTCTGCTGATGAGTGGAAAGATTTTAGAATGAGTGTCTAAATTCCTTCTATGACATTGGGTTGCCTCTGCTGATAGCTAACGATAATAATGAGTCATGTCAAAGGCTTTTAGATAAAGGCTTCTCCCCTTCAGTTCTCAAGGCCACCCGAGAGAGCAATTTAATAGAACTGGATGTTCTCACCGATTCTTGTGTGAAAACAATGTCTTGACCTTGCAACAATGGACGGTAACCCATGTTTTATAACTTCTAGGTAGTGAAACTTTTTATGCACTCTCCATAGGTAACACCATGTATTTACTGGTAAGTGTTAATATTGCCCTCTGAGGAAAATAAAAAATATCAAGCTTGTGGAGCAATCCCTTTATCATATCAAAATATTCTACCTATATCATTCGGATGTGAAATGTTCTGATATTTAAGAATGATCAGATAAGGTTTCATAAAAATCAAAGGTACAGGGAAATTCGAAAATTTTGGAACATATCTTATCAGAGAAATATGCTTCTTTCTCCACTTATAAGCCACTTCTCCTCCTCCCTGACTGCTGAACTCATCATCTACTCTGAATAACTGTTAAAGCACTACTCCAGCGTGTTTTTTCATCTTACCGCTGGAGTGGTGCTTATAATGTAAGGTCTCTGCTTCCCGGTATTATACTTACCAGCTGCCGTCTTCACCATCTACTGCCGCCGCTCCCGTTGGTCTCCAGCAGTTTGTGACCTGCCAGATCGCTCCGGTGTTTCATGGAGAGATCTGGCCATGGAGATCACCTTTCAATGCAAGTGTTACCCAGTGCATTGGGACTGGAGGCGCTTACCTGGTCCCTAGAACTAGGGGCGCCCTAGTGTATCCCTGACCCCCGGATTACTCCTGAAGATGGAGATGCCGGGTCCCCATGCCTTGCTATGCTCCTATATCAACCCTATCTGTCCCCTCCCCCACACCAGGCAGGTGGGAAGCTGAAGTGTAAAGGATTACACTAACCAAACAAGGATAAATGAAAATAACAATAATAGAAAATACACACATCAAAGAACAGAGTGGGGCACAGGGGAGTTATAGGAAGGAGAAACAAAATAGAAGAGGATAAGGATGTGCACACAAACTCCAAGCAACAATCTCCTGAACTAAACTCCAAACACCAACTCCAACCACGAACTTCACCTCCAACTCCAAACCAGGCAGTAAGAACTAACACTGGAAATTCCTAAGTGCCAGTGGTGAGCATATATAGCAGAGGGGCGTGGTCAGACTGAACAGCTAAAACAATCAAGGTAGGAAAGCTCCAGGAGCTTCAACTGAACAGATTCACCCTTGCACTGGCAGCAAGGAAATAAACTGCACTGTTTAATACGATGGTGAAGTACTTCTAACCAGTGCAGGAGTTCATGAAACCAGATGCCGCGATCTTCTAGCCCATCTCTGTCACAGTATACCCATGACAGACCCTCATTCAGGCTCTCATAAACTTGCACTAAGAGCTGCTGACGCAACTTCTGACTTTCAGCAGGTCTGAATTTGCGGTCACAAGATGGCGCTGTGGGACCGGAGTAGTGCCGGTAAAGGGTGAAGATGCCGAAGGGTGAGTTTAAGATCGGGGGCAGGGACCTTACATGAGAAGCACCACTCCAGCACTAAACGAAATAAAAGTCTGGGAAATTGACGCCTCGCTGAACTAGTCATGCCTCATGAGCATATGTAAAAATGCAGATTAAAGGTTCATTTCTTCAAACACTGTAGAGTTAATAGTTAGCGGATCGGTGGCTCAGTTGTTAGCACTACAGCCTTGCAGAGCTGGGGTCCTGGGTTCAAATCCCACCAAACACAATATCTGCAAGACGTTTGTGTGGGTTTCCTCCGGGAACCCCGTGTTTGCGTGGGTTTCCTCCGGGTTCGCCAGATTCCTCCCACTCTCCAAAGACATATTGATAGGGAATGTAGATTGTGAGCCCCAATGGGGACAGTGATGATGACATCTGTAAAGCGCTGTGGAATTAATGGTGCTGTATAAGCGAGGAAAATAAACAAATAAGATTTGAATTCATCTGATCTCCCTTTTTCTTGACCTCTACCACAGGTGCAGAGTCAAGAAACCTTCCATAACTTATACAATACTATGCTCACAGCCAACATTTGGTGCATATGCCAATAAGAACTACTGATGTATATGCCAAATGTATTCATAGGGCCTTATTCAACCAACAGAATTCAAAGAGTATTCTTTTGCTGTTGATCAGGGTACACATTTTTTTTGCGGTAGGGAATAATGTAATATACAGTGCTCTTCCATACAAAGGTATAAGGTAAAAAACTTATACCGGGTGGATGCAGTGGGACACGTTGCAGCCTTATGACAAAGACATTTGGATATCCTTCCGAAGTACGGTATATCTGGACACATAGGCTCTAAACGCCCTTTGGACATTGTCTTGTACTATTCTCAGGGACACATCTAAAGAAGGAACAGAGATAGCAGTTGCTCCCTCATCCTGGTGTCTGAGTTTCTAATCGCTCCTTCTGCCACCAGAAGACAACAGTAAAAAAATGTCACTGTTACACACCAGTTCCGGGCATCCATTGCTTCGCTCCATTCTCCTGGGTCTGCTGCCCCCTGTGATGCTCCCCATCGGATTTGGCAGGTTGCCCGGTGTGGATCTATGACATCCTCTCCCTAGACCTATTTAAGGTCCATTGACACACACACCTGGGTCTTGGGATTGAGACTCCAGTGTTCCTTGTTTGGTGCGCTCCATTGTCTGTATTACTTTGTTTCAACTGGCATCCATCCCTGCTGGGTTCCACTCAATCTGTCCGTCTGCTGCTGATTTTTCAGTTAGTTCAAGTCCCCAAGATTCCACGTACCCTCTGGAAGCTGCACCAATGTCTGAGGTCCGGTTGTCCACCCGGACCAGAGGCTTCACGGATGCACCTCACCTGGTGAGCCCTAACAGGCATTGTAGGTGGGGGGCTCATACAGATTTTGCATTGGAGCCCAGAAAGTTACTTTTTTATTTGGCTTATTCTTTTTAACACTTCATATTGTTTTACTTAGTTATCCATGTGTTCTTAGTCTTCTCAACTCCTCTTCTACTTGCTCGAATTTTCAGGTCTAGGGCCCGTGTATACGATTGACATTCTACGAGCCCGTCTTCAAGAAGGATCAAAATCCTGCACTTAATGGCTTTAATTTGCATATGTATTGCTATATACAGCACAGACTACAAATATGTTAGGATTGTATTTAAAAAAAATGGAATAATATTAGAAGTGCTGTATTTACCGCAGTTTGTCATTACGAGGGATAATGTTCCCTATAAATCAGGTTTTATCTCTGCCACACACTGAAGAACAGGAGAGAAACTCTATTCCCAGTATGAGAGCAGGAAAGCTCCCGTTACACAAACATCTCTATAATGATTTTCTTATTAGACCCTGGCAAGGGCTGAAAAGTTTCTCCTTAATATAATATGCTGGCAAAGTAATGGAGCGAAGTAATTAAAAACATTATTTGCTCAGCATAAACTCCAGTCTAACGCAATAATATATATTCAATAACAGCAACTAGGACAGCAGTGTATTAACCTATGAGAATAGCAATCAGATGGTGAACCGGTAAGGTAAAAAGGTTGAAGTGTTGAGTTGGACTTTCCGGTCAAAATGCTACAATTCCTGTCCTTATTCCACGCAGAAGGGAAAAAAATGAGCTTTTCTAGCTTGGCACGGAACAATAAATTGCTACACACCTGACCTGGGTCCGGGCTATGCTTCCTTCACCCCAGTCCGGTGAAATCTGTTGTCCACATCGGGCAAGTGACATGGCGTGCCCTTATGTGATCATCTGCCTAGACCTATACAAGTCCCACCAATTCACCCCAGTCCGATGATATATGTTGTTGTCCACGTCGGGCAAGTGGCGAGGCGTGTCCCTATGTGATTATCTGCCTATACCTATATAAGCTGCACCAAGACACACACCTGTGTCTTGGTATTAAGACTCTTATTACTTTTCCTGTGTCCTGTCTGCCTGTGGTCTAAAGTGCTTCTAGTACCTGCTCCATACCTGATTTTCCATAAGATGTAGTGTTTAAGTCCGCGGACAAGAGTGGAAACATTGTTGTTTGGCCGAGCAAAATGTACGAAGCTGAAGGCCATTGTCAATTGAGGGACAGACAATGTCACAGCAGGTTGACATATACCGTAATCCTTTGACATCTTGTTGTACAGATCTTCGAAGATCCTTATATCTGCTCGAGACAATAACATCATCTCAAAGCAGTTTTAGGATACCCTTATTGTACTGGAACCCAGAGATCCAACATTATATTTACTCCTGAAGCTTCACAAAGAGCTTCAACGTTACTGGAGTATCAAAAAGCACAAGGTATGCGATACTCAGGGAAATGGACAAGGTAAGGAAGGCTGAAAAACGACCACCTTTGAACAAGAAACATAAGATAAAACGTCAAGAATGGGCCAAAAAATATCTTAAGACTGATTTTTTTAAGGTTTTATGGACTGATGAAATGAGAGTGACTCTTGATGGGCAGATGGATGGGCCAGAGGCTGGATCAGTAAAGGGCAGAGAGCTCCACTCTGACTCAGACGCCAGCAAGGTGGAGGTGGGGTACTGGTATGGGCTGGTATCATCAAAGATGAACTTGTGGGACCTTTTCGGGTTGAGGATGGAGTGAAGCTCAACTCCCAGACCTACTGCCAGTTTCTGGAAGACAACTTCTTCAAGCAGTGGTACAGGAAGAAGTCGGTATCGTTCAAGAAAAACATGATTTTCATGCAAGACAATGCTCCATCACATGCATCCAACTACTCCACAGCGTGGCTGGCCAGTAAAGGACTAAAAGAAGAAAAAATAATGATCTGAACCCCATAGAGAACCTGTGGTCCATCATAAAATGTGAGATCTACAGGGAGGGAAAACAGTACACCTCTCGGAACAGTGTCTGGGAGGCTGTGGTGGCTGCTGCACGCAATGTTGATCGAAAACAGATCAAGCAACTGACAGAATCTACGGATGGAAGGCTGTTGAGTGTCATCATAAAGAAAGGTGGCTATATTGATCACTAATTTTTTTGGTTTTTGTTTTCGCATGTCAGAAATGTTTATTTCAAAATTTTGTGCACTGATATTGGTTTACCTGGTGAAAATAAACAAGTGAGATTGGATTATATTTGGTTTTTATTAAGTTGCCTAATAATTCTGCATAGTAATAGTTACCTGCACAAACAGATATCCTCCTAAGATAGCCAAATCGAAAAAAAGCCCACTCCAACTTCCAAAAATATTAAGCTTGGATATTTATGAGTCTTTTGGGTTGATTGAGAACAAAGTTGTTGATCAATAATAAAAATAATCCTCTAAAATACAACTTGCCTAATAATTCTGCACACAGTGTACTTTGATTAAAATATATATATTTTTTGTAACTTTTTGTATTTAATTTGTCATCTTGTGTTGTTTTCCATCTCATTTCACATTGTTTTTTCATCCATCCCTTGTGTATCCTTTCTCATTTTTGTCACTTTTTTTCATGCACACCTATAGCAAGCCCATTAGACTTTTTTTTTAGATGGATAGTTGTCCCTTTTTCGGACCTTCACTTTATATTTACACATAGTATTTTTCTCTCAATATACTTTTGACTCCCAGTGTACATCATTTTCTGCACTCACTACACTGTATCCTTTATTCATATTAACCATGATATTTATCATGATTTATTCACACATTACACTTCCTTATACACCACACTATTTATAATTCATTCATCAACACACTTTTATGATATCATCCTTTACCTCTATTTTTGTTTCTATTGAGATTTGACCCTGAATGTATTTACATATTATTCAGTTGCATTTCAGCACTTTGTCTTTTTTTGCAATTTGTTCATATTATCTTTTATTTATTATTTTTTCTATTCCTTTTTCTATCAGGTATAGATGTATTTCACTTCATCTTTTGTGTCTGTTTTGAGATATATACTTATTATTCCTTTAATACCTACTCCATGTAATCCCTGTTATAGTGCGAACGCGCGTCGGAGCGGGCGGGCGCATCCTTTGTTGTGTTATCTGGCTGGTGCTCCGATCATGTGACCCGGCTCGCGCTCACGTGGTCGGCCACTTTGCTTGCACACACGTGAAGGCGTGGGTGGCGACCTGGGTCCCGTGGCCAGACCATCACAGCTAGTACTGTAGTGATAATCTGCTGATTAACCATTGATTGTACTGAAACAAAAACACAGTCTAATAAGTGACACATCACTGGAATCAGGGGTTCTGCCCTTGCATCATGCTGCTCTCAGATTACATAGAAAAACCCACTGACAGATTCCCTTCAAAGGGATAATATAGTATAGAAAAACCATATTGGGGCATATTAACAGTAGGCAAACTTTACCCAGGAGTAATTACACAAACACATATATATATATTTCTGACAGATAACCTTGAGCACATAGCTATATGGAAATGAGGCATAAATCATAAATAAGTTAAAAAGGAATTATGCATTTTTGATTCTTTTTAATGGATTGTCTAGTTTAGAAAACTCATTTTTGTATACCCTTAGGAAATTCTAAATTAATAGAGGCCAATCCTCCATTCAGGTTCTTCATCTCTTTGCCAGAATAGAAAGCAAAAAGCTCTGGAGGACCTGTTCTGACATGTATTACTTTGACAACCGATTAAATGGACACTGCATAATCCTAAAATCTCCTGTTGTGATCCTGCGGAGAAACTGAACACTTAAAGAGCACCTGTCACCTATTAATAATAATTCTAACTATCACCTATTAACAAAAGTGCCCTGTAGTAACCCTAAGATCCTAAGACAGGACCCGACTTTCTAGAAAAATTCAAGTTCGAACCTCTGGGTTGTGGGATCCCGGCATGCAGAACAAGATCACACAATCCCCTATGGACCCTATTGCAGTAGACGAACGAGATCCCGCTTTTTCGGTATGACAGAGACAGGGGAGGGTTGTCAGATCCCGCTCCGCATACCAGGATGCCATAACCTGGAAGTATAGGCGTTAGGTCACTAAGATGTGACTTTAGCCCAGCGAGCTATCAGTCAAGCAGGAGAAGGCAGTACTGGATGGGGTATAGAGCTGGAGTGACAGAGGCTAGGGATCAGCTTCCATGCACTGAAAACTCTCCAGCCTTATTCGCGTATTGTTTCAAACACAGAATTCTCAGTAACGGAAAAACTGACTTTCTAGCGAATTGTATGGTTGGACTTGGCTTTCTAAGAGCTCCATGTGCATGTAAGTAGTTTGGTTTTGGGATGGTGAAATCCTGCTGACAAGATTCTCTTTAAGGTTTGGGAATTAGGTAAAATTGGACAAAGAAGCACTTAAATCCAAACGAGGATTAAAATCATTCAAATTTTGTTGGAGTATTAAAACATCACAGTTCAGATAATATGCAAAACAAACCAATGCGTTTCAACTCCAGACATGCATCCTTAGCGGTGGTGTGAATGATTTTAATCCCCCTTTAAATATGCAAATCACCTCTTCAGAGAGGAAAAGGACTAGAACTCAATTGTCACCTACTGCTTACTAAATCTGTCAAACACTACCCAAATTAATGTTTTCCCATCAGAGGATGGTAAATCCATGGAGAGATGGGTCCAGGGACTTTAAGGCATCAGTAAGGACTGAAGTGGTCCGGCAGGATGCGTTCGGGGTGTTATCGATCAGGCACAGATCTCCCATGCGAGCACTAATTCCCTACAATCCCAGACTATAGATGGCCACCAAAAATACATTGCTGCCAGTCAAAGAGTATTGTTAATCTCAAGGTGACTTGTGGGTACTCAATCATACGATTCCTGTAAGACTCACAGACAGAACAGAAGAACAAAACATTTTTTGGGTGGGAGAATTGTCCGGGGCTAGATTCTGGGATCTATGGATCTCCTTAACCAGATTTACAAAAGCAGAAGACGCAACTCAACTTCCAGAAAGAATAGGAACCTGTTCAGAGTCGGTCAGTAACCGAGATGGACAGAAACTTTAGGAGAGCACATCTGCTTTTATGTTTTTAGTACAAGATCTAAATGTGGCCAAAAAATCAAGTCTAGAAAAGAACCAAACCCATCTAGCTTGCCTGGAGTTGACTCTCTTGGCTGGTTTGTAGGTGAGTCAAACTTTTCTGGTCCGTGATGACAGTGATCTTATGTTTCGCACCTTCTAGGGCATTTTGCCATTCATCAAAGGCCAAAAATTCACGATAGCCGATATTGTGGTTTCTCAAGACAAATTAAATGCTTCGTGAAAAGCAGGTACATGTGATAACACTGCTCCAATTCCGAACTCTGAGGCATCTACCTCCACTCCAAAAGGATGCTCTAAGTCCGGCTGTACCGAATCAGGTTCTGGAAATAAGGGTTCCTTCAGCGAGCTCATCGGCTCTGACCAGGGCTTTTTGTCTACACAGGCAGAGACATTGATCTCATCGATTGGCTGCAGCGCTGTTGAAGTTATGTCAGCGCTGCTGCCAATTTCAGACACAGGGTGCAGTAGCGTTGAGTCAGGGTAAAGGGCAGTTTGTTCTTTTATAACAAGCTGGATTTTCTGAAGGGGGATAGCCCATTTTTTTAGAGGTCAGGAGCATAGATGGTCCTTCTAAAAGACTTCCTAATGAATGTTTACAGTGGGTAGTTATTGAAGTTTCTCTATCAGTAAACTTAATGTCTCATGATCAACTACAGGACATGAAAGTTGTTTTTTTTTTAAAGTTTATGTACCTCCGAGTTTCCTTTCCTTCATGTGTCACAAGAATTATCAGACATTTCTTCCGAAGAGAAGATGTCTTTTTCAAAGATTACCCAACGTCTATCCGGTTAGGTGGTGTGTAAAAAAAGGATCAACGCTCACCTTTCCCTAATGGGCGTCATAAACCAATTACAGGCACTTGACAAAAGATAGTTGGAAAAGCAATTACATTTTTAGAGCTGTCTCCAGCAATAAAAAAGCATGAACAGCGATGGGGCGTCAGGAAATTAAAAAAAAAAGTTGCTGCGTAAAGCAGAGCATTGTGGATTATCAATCAAGACAGGGCCCATTGAATAGGAAATCAGTAATAACAATGCTTCGGAGGTGAGGCCATACTGCTTACCATTAGCAGGAAAGGAGGCATCAATAAAATTAACATTCCTTATCTTTCCACGCTCATTACAGTTTGACAAGACTTTACCCTCAGCCTGGATTCAGCTGACTGGGAACCCGTCACAATAGGAGAATATGTAATGGGAGCCCCCATTGTAATTACTATTTACTGACGATTTGCGATTTTTTAATGAAGACGTTCCGGTGAGAAAATGGTCTCGCTCGGTTATATGTGAGTAATTGGTAAGCGCATCTGCCCAGACTCCCATATGGTAGAGCTGGATCCATGTAGAGATGGAAGTTTGATTCTGCAATGGTCTTAAAGGCTTTACTTGGGAAAGGATTGATGGAAAATGAAGATATATGACTTGTATTATACACTTTCCATAGGTGTGGGTTGAACGCTCGCTATTCCTAATCATCCCTTTACATACAAGCAAGCTCAGATTGGCCAAGTATATAAGGTTTGTTAAAGGGGTTCGTCAGGAACAGAAAAAAATAAAAGATTGAAAGAAAATGGTATTATGAATAAATCCCTAAAGAACGTTAATCAGCAAATCACAACCATTTTGTTTAGGGAAGTAATCAATATAGTAATAAAAGGAAGGAGGAAAGCTCTGAAGTCAGCTCACTCAAATGGAGATCCAATGCTCGGAGACTGCAGTGCGTCAGGAATAAGGAAGAAAAGAAATCTAGCATTGTGGGTCTTCCATAAAAAAATCCAAATTTTTATTAACAAAAAAATAATTAAAAAAAAAAATGAAACCAACCATCACCACCTCAATAAAAAATGTTAAAATGCAGAGCCAACGCATTTCGGACGTGTGTCCTTAATCATTATAGCACATTCAAGTGGCTGCCTTCTTGTGAGGGTGCATGAAGACGTCCGTGCAAATGGGTCCGAGATCAGACTGCAATGCACGGACTGGCCGCTGGTCACCCGACTCGAGCGTGACAGATTCAGTCGGTGCATTGCGGTTCGATCCCAGAAAGATTTGCATGGACGTATGAATGTGCGGCAGAGGCTCCGTTGCCGTGTCGTGGAGATAATTTAAAACCTCTTTAATAAAGATAGCCACTTCCAAACACTTCAGATAGCAACGTATCTTCCCTGTGAACGAAACGATCGGGCTTTGAAATTCCACATGCCTGATCTTTTTTTCCCACTGAGGAAGAAGTGTTTACTTCGAAACGCGTTGTTAATAAAACCGCAAGTTATTAAAGTTCTGTGTATCCTGGACCTATTCATTATTTCATCAGCAGCGTGAAAATCCGCATTTTTCTCCACTTTTTTTACCCCCTGACATGATTGATCAAGGGTGAGTTGGAAGGCCCTCATACAAATAAGATGGAATGCAAAATCAAATCAGCGGGTTAGATTGACGTCAATCTAATATGTATGGAGTCCTTAAGGAGACATCCGGTGACATAGGTTATCAACTATCCTACCCAGTGATAGGTGATAACGTATAGGTCGTGGTGGTCCAACCTCTGGGGTCCTCATCAAATCAGCAGACCTCCCAAAACTAGGCACTTTTATGCTTGCTACAATGGAGCGGCTGTGCGCATGCCCATCAGCGGCTCTATTCATTCTATATGGGGCTGCAAAAAAAAGCCAAGTGCAGCGCTCGATAGGGAATGATTGGAGCGGCGGTCGAGCATACGCACTGCCACTCCATTCCAACGGGGCTAAAAGTCTCCAGTCCTGACGATCAGTGGAGGGACCCAGCAGTCAGGCCCTCACCAATCAAGAAGTTGTTTTCACTGGACAACTTCTTTAAGAACCACACAATTTTTGGTTTTACTCCTAAGTTTATTTTCTCCTCTTCGTGCAATAGTCAGAACTTTTTTAGTTTTTCAACATAGCGGTATGGATTTTTGAATTACTGAAAAGTGGAAAAAAAAAATTCTAAGTGAGGATAAATGATGAAAAAATTGCAATTTCGCGAGTCATTTTTTTTTTTTTTTTCCCGATGTTCATTGTGCCAGGTATGACCAGGTAACCGGATTCTCCAGGTCAGTATGATAACAGTGTTACCAAACTTGTGTAGTTTTTGGTTTAATGATGTTGGTGGCTTAAAACAATTCTGAACTTGGTAAAAAATAAAACTGTCTTGTGTTGCTACTTTTCCAGGACCCATAACTTTTATGTTTTTTATCAATATATTTATATTAGGGCTTATCTTATTTTTTTGTGTGCTGAGCTGTAGTTTTTATTGGCATTAATTTGTGGAACATACAAAGTTTTGATTGCTTCGAATTGCATTTTTTGGGGGGGAGGTGACCAAAAATCCGCAATTTTGGGGCTTTCCATGATTTTACAAAATTGGACATACAGTACAGAATTTACCCATTGAATCCACTCCCCCCTCCAGTGAAGCAGGTCTGGTGGTCCACGTCTGCACCAAATATATAATACCCTGACTATCTCTCATCTGACCACTGCAACCAATCAGGGGCCTCTGTGGTCACATGTGCTTGCTTGACACGTGTTCCCACTGAGGCTATTGACTGGCTGCAGCTGTCAGGTGACTGATGGAGAGGACGTCATTACTGGTACTGATGGGGATCAGTAGCTGAAACAAAATTGTTTTTGAAAGGTTTGTAATTGCTTTATTTTATAAAGTTCCATCTACTGGGGCAGATTTTTTTTTCATCATAGAAAACCCTGTTTAACCCCTTAATGACTGGACCAATTTCCGTTTTTCCGTTTTTTGCTCCCCTTCTTCCCAGAGCCATAACATTTTTCAGTCAGAATTTTTTTCTCATAACGCTGTTTATCGATCGGATTAATTCATTTTTTTAATATTGATAAATCGGGTGATTCTGAACGCGACGATACCAAATATGTGTGTGTTTTTTTTTAGTTTTATTTTGAATGGGACGAAAGGGGGGTGATTTAAACTTTTATATTTTTTTATATTTTTAAAATATTTTTTTTTTTTACTTTTTGCTTGCTTCAATAGTCTCCAGGAGACTAGAAGCAGCACTTGCCTGATCACCTGTACTACACACAGGCGATTATCAGATCGCCTGCGTGTAGCAGATTTTCTCACTTGATATAGGCGGCGCTCATAGCAATCTGGCAGTGATAACCACAGGGGTCTCTTGCAGACCCTGGATTGTCATGCCAACCCATCGGCGACCCTCGATCATGTGACAGAGTCGCTGATGGGTGGGGCCTTCCCGGAAGAGCGAGTTAAATGCCGTTGTCAGAGATTGACAGAGGCATTTAACTGGTTAACAGTCGCGGGTGAATCGCGATTCCACATGCGCCTGTTGCGAGCACATGTCAGCTGTATAAATCAGCTGACATGTGCCCAGAAAGGTGCGGGCTCAGCTCTGGAGCCCGCACTAAACAGGGGGTTATGACATGTGTCATACTATTACGCTCCACGTCAGAAAGGGGTTAAAATAAGAAATTATTCTCGTTCAATGAGTAGCAATGAGTATCCAAACTCTTGACTCGAGCGGTCAGGCTTAAATTGGGGATCGAATATTCTGGATGGCAAAATCTGCCTCAAAAATACTAGAAATCTTCATGGGAAGAACCAGTGTAAGCGGTGCCGTACTGGTTAATAAAAAAAAAACAAAAAAAAACCCCAAAACAATAGAAGCAACAAATGTAATCACCTCAGTGGCGAGATATAAATAACAGCTGATAGGAATAAGAAAAGCGGAATTTATTTGCATCCCAGCTTCATAGTTGTAAATCCGGATATTACAAAGAGATTGAGCGAGCGAGATACAGAAGGAAATGATGATTTTTTCTTTTTTTTACAAAATCAATATTGTTACAACGACGGCGTTTAAACTTCACGAGACAAATATATCGGGATACATTCGCTTTGGCACTGCAAAAACTTCAAAGGAGGATTTCTGCAAAATGTATGAACGTGTAGGAAAAGTCTAATCTGTCTCGGTGCCAGCCATTCTGAGGCTGTTAGCGCCAGCTTGTCTGGCTAGAGGTATTGTACCAATTAAGACGGAGCAGAAGATCTCTTGCTCAGATCAGAGAAGGAAAATTGACCAAACTTGTAAAATGTGTCGTCTTACAAATAAACTAGAACGGAAACATTACTATGCGCAATGAAGATGACCAGATATGGTTTCATATTAAATACTTATTGCTAGGAGCGTCGCTTGTACAGAAGGATAGTAGGGGATTCATTCTGGGATTCGTGTAACGTTGGATGTCAAATTCACTCTATATTGACCAAGGTATCTACAGGGCTATTCACTCGCTACTTTACCCAGAAAAATTCCTATAACTTCTAAAAGTGACAATCTATCGTACTGAAATTTGGACTGTACAATCCTTGGTTCGTGAGAAACTGATGTTTTAAAGCACCGTTCACATCCAGGAACGCCTGCACACGCCGTTCCATATTGTTGAATGTATTCCGCATGACGTCTGGGGTCATAGCCTGGATTCGTTGCTGTATGTTCTCTCGGAGGTCCTTTAATGTTCGTGGCTTGTTACTGTAAAACCGAACCTTCAAATGGCCCCAAAAGAAAAAATCCGGCAGTGTTAAATCAGGTCATCTTGTTATCTGGTCTAACTTCCTGCCCAATGCAGGATTCACTAAACCATCTCAGGCAGATATCTGTCCAGCCTCTGAAGACTTCCATTGAAGGAGAACTCACCACCTCTCGCGGCCGCCTGTTCCACTCATTGATCACCCTCACTGTCAAAAAGCTTTTTCTAATATCTTATCTGTATCTTCTCCCATTCAGTTTCATCCAATTGTTTTTAGACTTTCTTTATGCAAATGAGAATAAAGCTGATCCCTCTACAATGTGACAGCCCTTGACATATTTGTAGACAGCTACTAAGTCTCCTCTCAGTCTTCTTTTTTGCAAGCTAAACATTCCCAAATCCTCTAACCATTCCTCATAGGACATTGTTTGCAGACTGGTCACCATTCTGGTCGCTCTTCTCTGAACTTGCTCCAGTTTCTTCATGACTTTTTTAATATGTGGTGCCCAGAACTGGACACAGTATTCCAGATGAGGTCTGACCAAAGAGGAGTAAAGACCGATAATGACTTCACGTGATCTAGACTGTATGCTTCTGTTAATACATCCCAGAATTGTATTTGCCTTGTTTGCTGCTGCATCACACTGTTGACTCAGGTTCAGTCTGTGATCTATTAGTATACCTAAGTCTTTTTCACCTGTGCTGTTGCTTAGCCCTATTCCTCCCATTCTGTATATGCTTTTTTAATTTTTCTTCCCAGATGTAGGACTTTGCATTTTTCCCTGTTAAAAACCATTCTGTTGGTTGCTGCCCACTGCTCCAGTTTATTTAGATCTTTTTGAAGCCTCTCTCTCTCTTCTCTAGTGTTAGCTATCCCTCCTAGCTTTGTGTCATCAGCAAATTTAATCAGTTTACCCTCAATTCCTTCATCTAAATCATTGATAAAGATGTTGAACAACACAGGTCCCAGGACGGAGCCCTGTGGTACCCCACTTGAGACATTCATCCAGCTGGATGTGAAGCCATTTACAACCACCCTTTGAGTCCGATCACTAAGCCAGTTATGAATCCACCTAACAGTTGCCTGGTCCATTGCATACTTGGTCATTTTTTCAATAAGGATGGTGTGAGATACTTTGTCAAATGCTTTGCTGAAGTCAAGATATACTATATCTACAGCATTTCCCTAATCCACCTAGTCAGTGATTCTGTCATAGAAGGAAATTAAGCTAGTCTGACATGACTTGTTAGTTACAAACCCATGCTGACTCTGGTTAATCACTTCATTCTTATCCATGTACTTACATACATGTTGTTTAATAATTTGTTCAAAGATATTTTCTGCTGTAGAAGTAAGGCTCAGAGGCCTATAGTTCCCTGGGTCCACCTTCTTCCCCTTTTTGAAGATATGGACAACATTCGCTCTTCTCCAGTCTTCTGGGACTTTTCCTGTACTCCAAGAATTTTCAAAGATTATGGAGAGTGGTTCAATAATTTACTTTGCTATCTCTTTCAGTACCATGTGATGCAAATTATCTCTTCAGAGAGGAAGAGGACCAGAACTCTAGTGCCACCTACAGGAAGTAGCAATCCTAAAAGTCAATAGTGACCCTTTAACGAGTCTTATCACATGACTTAGCATAAAAGCCAATACCAGAAAATCAATTTGCAGACGTGTTAAGCACGTCAGGTGAGGAGACTTCAGTACCCCAAAACACAGTGTCTGCAAATTGAGTTTCTGGTATTGGCTTTTATCCTAAGTCATATGATAAGGCTTGTTAAAGGGTCACTATTGACTTTTAGGATTGCTACTTCCGGTAGGTGGCTCTAGAGTTCTAGTCCTCTTCCTCTCTGAAGAGACAATTGGCATATTTCCCAGAGGAGCATTGCTGCTTAAAAAGTCTCCTCACCTGAAAAACTTAACACGTCACTCTCCGCAAGGAGAAATATTACCCAAAATTATTCGGAAGAAAAAGACTCAGGATATATAACCATGCACACCCAATGTTGGAAAAGTGAAAAAAATCTTTATTACATGATTACATTTAGACAACAAAAGAAAATTTTTTTAAAAGCATTTAAAACAGACAAAACCATGTGCAATCTTCATATGGGGGAATTCATAATAATATGCATAAAAATAGCAATAAACCCCACTATGTTATGTGCCACAGGTATATTTTACATCACTTATATAACATTCGATTAATGTAGACCAACTAAGCAACCCTGGCTATAAATAGCAGGGCACAACCAGTCAAAATATGTGTTTATGACAAACCAAACCCTCCTAAATAATATAAGTGAATCAAGGAATGAGTAGGAGAGATGGTCTATTGGCAATGGGGGCCCATATTTTAGAGGTATTGGCCAGATTGTGTCACCAAAGTCATATATGACGTGGCACAGTTGATCCACATATAAATAACAAGCCAGGCATTCCTGAGTGGTCAAGTCAAGAAAATAAGTAAATAAAAAATATATGGAAGAATAATGACCTGCTGGTGACGCGCCCCCTGGGCCATGTTTGTGTAGCGTTGCGCACGCGGGGAATACCCGGAGCCGGATCAGATAGGGGTAGTAGTCCTCGTGGCGGTGACCCGGTCCGTGCCCAGGGTGTCAAACTAAGTGGCGTTATTGATATGATGGTATTAGTGTCCGACTACGCCACCCGTTGAATGCGGCTATGAAGCCGCCGCTGCAGGGCAGTCCGCTGAGGCCGGTGGTTCGGATGTGCAGCGTGGATGGTATAACCCCCAACGGGAGGGGTATGGCCTCAGGGCAGCTATGTTAGAGATGACAATGGGAGTGATGGTGCGGGTGTCCCAGTACTGATGGTGCAGGTGCGACGACGAAACACGGAGGCTTGAAGTGCAGTTTCAAAAGCTTTACTCACAGTTCTTTACCAGGTCGCCCGTGCACAGTAGGACCACCCGAGTCGTGCTGCGTCCACCAGGTCAGGGACTCGGCCAACTCCCAGGCAGTTCCAGAGCGTGGTCCTGAGCTCCCCTCTCTTCCTTCCTACTGGCCGTCCCCACCAGGGATCCACCTTTGTCCAGCTCCCTCGGGCCTTCTGGTGGTGAAACCTTTCCCGGCTTCCCTGACCCTATACGTGGTATGCCTTCCTGGTGGATATGGCGAGGGGTCGCGCCAAAACTTGTCCACGACCTCCGGTTCCTGGCTAAGGATAATTGGCCTCCACCAGTTTGGGATCCGGTACCCTGCTCTGCCAACCCTTCACCCGTTTCCGTTCTCTCGTGGGATCTCAGGGTTCCCTCTATGCTTTCGTCTCTGGGCCTTTCCTTGCGTCTCTCTTCTTCCTCCTTTTTCCTTCTCTCTCTCTCTGCTTCAGGCCTGGCTCTGGAGCTGGGCCCAGACGGAGCCACAGCTCCCTGTCAGCCCTCTCTGGCTGAGCTCCTCTCCTCTTCTCCTCCTGCCTGAACTGAACCCTGATCTAAGATGGTGCCCACCTTATATACCTCCCTCTGACACCCGAGCCCAGGTGACAAGCACCCAATGGGCTCCTTCCTATGCCCAGAGTCCCTCCCCTGTCTGCTCCTACACCACTAGGATGTTCCTCCCCCCTCCCCACTCCAGCCAGGGACAGAAGCTGTCGTACCTGCACATCTATCTGGTGGGAGTACCGTTGATCTGTCCCCCGGAAATGGGGTGAGTGTGGTGCATGCAGCTATCTGAGCCCAGTTCCACACTCCATCCTTACCCGGGAGTGGAATACCACACCTCTGGTTCGAGGTGCAATACCCCTGTAGCAGCCGAGTCCTCGGGGTGCTACACTGGCACCAGAGACCCTACGCGTTACGCTGCTCAGACACAGCTTCGTCAGGGGTATGTTGTCTAAGAGCACATGTGTGTGTTATATAGTTGATCCCAAATGGTGTGACTAGTTTCAGGTGAGTGTTTGTCTCCCTATGGTGTGTAGACAGGCCTGTTCTCATCAGAATGTGTTCCACCCAGTCCACGTGGAACGCAAACGGAAATGGGTTAAACGTCATATCCGGTCCAAAGCGGAGGGCGCCAAATACAGCCCTGAAGCTATTATTGTCAAAGGTGCGTCCCACCCGTACCATACGGTGGAACGGGGGTGGAAGTAAAGTAAACGTCATATCCAGTCAGAAGGGTAAACACGCAGAGCAATGAACTATGCACGTAGTCATAATGAAGAAGAGGCTTGCGTTCCACGATGGAACGCAAAAACCCCGGGAGCAGCGCGTCCGCTGGAGAGAATAATAGTGATCACACAAGAACGTGCTAGCATTAAAAAAAAAAAAAAAAATGAAAGAAAGAATTGCAGTCCAAACCAGGAATACTAAGAAGTCAGTATATGATCTGAGGACAATCACCAAACATGCATAGATACAAAGATAGATACAAAGATGCATCACATAACAGAATACAGACCTGGACATATAAGGGTATGTGCACATGATGCAGAAATGCTCAGGATTTTTTCCTGAGCGTTTCTGCATCTCTCTGGCAGGAAAAAACGCATGCGGATTGTACATGCGGATTGTACATGCGGTTTCCTGCCAGGGACATGCGGAAATGAAGCGGTCTTCACTTTCATTTCCGCATGCGGGTTGACAAGTGCTTCCCAAGCGATTTTAGCATCACTTGGAAAGTGCTTGACAACTTTACACTATATAAATCCATGCAACCGGCATGGATTTATATAGTGTGTGAATGTCAAAAAATAAAAAATAAATCTATACTTTACCCTCTGATGGCCCCCGGTGTCCGGCTTCATCGGTCCCGGCTACCGGCAGTGAAGACTGTAGGACCTTCCGACGTCAGCGTCACGTGACCAGTCACATGACTCTGACGTTAGCGAAGGTCCTTCATTCAACCGCGAAGTGCCCGGGAAGCCGGCAGGACGCAGCGCGGGCCGTCAGAAGGTGAGAATATATATATTTTTTATTTTATTCTTTTTTTTTTAATGGTACCTGGGTCTGGATGAGAGTTCTCTCATCCACACCCGGGTACCATCCGCACATTAGACCGCATGAAAAGCGCATCAACATATACAGTGATGCGGATTCCATGCGGTCTAATGCAAGTCAATGGAGGCAAAAGAGCAGCGTTTCCGCAAAATTAATTGACATGCTGCGGATTTTTGACCGCAGCGTTTACGCTGCGGAAAAATCCGCATCATGGGCACAGCACATGCGGATTTCCATTGGGGAACATTGCTGCCCTTCTACCATGCGTTTTTCATGCGTTTCCGCGGCGTTTACGCAACTGCAAAAACGCTGCGGAAACGCATGAAAAACGCATCGTGTGAACTCAGCCTAAGACTCACTAACCAGACAGACATAAAACAACAACAAAAAAAAAAAAAATCCCATTTAAAATAAAACTCTCTCCTTTCCCTCTTTTTCCTTTTTTCTCTTCCTATCTTTCTCCCTTCCCTTCCTTCTCCTTTCCCTTCCCCTTCTTTTCCTTCCCCTTTCCATCCTCCCCTCTCCTTCCCTCCCCTTCCTTTATTAAGATAAAAGACAAGACATATAAATGCATATGAGACTGTGTGCAAGTATGTGAAAAGATGCACACAGCTAAACAATCACAAATACAAGAAATAAGCAATAAACTAATGGAACTGCACAAGTTGGCCCCATGGGAGGGAAAAAAAAAAAAAAAAGGTGAATCAAAACCCCAATAGTGGGCAAGATTCCACATATAAGAACACCATGGGAGTCTGGAAAAGTCAGAACTGGAAAATACTCATTCGTGCCCCTCATTGCCACTACATCAAACATTAGGGTCCAGTAAGAAACTAACCCCGGGGAACTGGGTAGAATCTAAAAAATATTGATATTAAAGCTGCTGGAATGGAATTTAAAGGAGGTGCACATGCACCCCCAAAATAAACAGAATACTGCTTATAAGGACACCATGGAAATTTAAGCCAAGTAACCAGTAAATGAGAGATCCTCATTTATGCCCTAAGTACCCTGTGATGTAATTTATCTGAACCTGGAGACTTGAATTTATTTATGTTAGCTAAGTATTCCCTCACCATCTCTCTATTTATCGATAGTGTGGATTCTACTATTGCTTCAATAGTACAGTGAAGATCAGTTGATGTTACATTTACTTTCTTAGAGAAGAATGCAGAAGCAAAATAAGAATTTAAAAGGTCAGTCTTCTCAGCATAAGGCTATGTGCCCACGATGCAGAAATGCTCTGGATTTTTCCCTGAGTGTTTCTGCATCTCCCCTGGCAGAAAAAAAGCATGCGGATGGTACATGCGGATTGTACATGCGGATTGTACATGTGGATTGTACATGCGGATTGTACATGTGGATTGTACATGTGGATTGTACATGTGGATTGTACATGCGGATTGTACATGCGGATTGTGCATGCGGATTGTACATGCGGATTGTACATGCGAATTGTACATGCGGATTGTACATGCGTTTTTCCTGCCAGGGACATGCGGATGTGAAGCGTTCTTCACATGCATTTCCGCATGCGGGTTGTCAAGCGCTTTCCAAGCGATTTTAGCGTCACTGGGAAAGTGCTTGACAACTTGGTCATACTATATAAATCCGTGCAAACGGCATACATTAATATAGTGTGACCTTAAAGAATGGTAAAAAATAAAAAAATAAATCTATACTTACCTTCCTATGGCCCCCGCAGTCTTGCTTCGCTCCATCCTGGCTTGCCGGCAGCTCGCGGTACACTGAAGGACCTGCCGTCACATGACTAAATGACGTTAGTGCAGGTCCTTCAGTCCACCGCGATCTGCCGACAAGCGAAGACAAGAAGACCGGGGGCCATCAGAAGGTAAATATAATATTTATTTTTTATTTTATTCTTTTTTTTACATGTTCTATGGTACCCGGGTCTGGAGGGTACCATCCGCACATTGAAACGCATGGATTCCGCATGTACAGATACAGTGATGCGTAATCCATGCATTCCAATGCAAGTCAATGGCGGCGAAAACGCAGCGCTTCCGCAAAATAATTGGTAGTGCTGCGTTTTTTTTCCGCAATGATAACCCGCTGCGGAAATTTCCGCAGCATGTGCACAGCACATGCGGATTATCATTGGGGAACATGGCAGGCCTTCTACCAAGCGTTTTTTAAGCGTTTCTGCAGCGCTTTTGCCACTGCAGAAACGCTTAAAAAAACGCATCGTGGGCACGCAGCCTTATTTTTTGCCACTTTATCATTTTCATCCTGTAAAAATCCTATAGCATTTTTGACTTTTCTTTTACTTTTGATATAAAAGTATCCTTTCTTATAGCTTTTGACATCTTTTGCAAGCTTTAATTCATTATCAGCTTTAGCTAATCTGATACGTGCCCTACAGGTTCTGCAGACAACATTGTAATCTTCTTTAGATATGCCTCCCTCTTTCCATTTGATAAACATTTCTTTCTTTCTCTTTAGCATGTGTTTATGTTCTGTGTTCATTCATCCTGGTTTCCTTAAATGCTTCCTATTCTTCCCTCTTCTAGGGATTGTTAACCATTGTGCTTTTAGAATCAAATTTTTCAAAATTTCGCATTCTTCCTGGACATTTCTGTCCTTAAGTACATCCAGCCATTGGATCCCTCCTATCCTCTTTCTGAGTTCCTTAAAATCTGGCTTTCTGAAATCCAACCTTGAAAACTGACTCTTCACAGGTCTTCCTCCCTTAGTTATCCAAAATTCTATTATAGCATGATCGCTGCCTCCTAGAGTCCCAGCCAACCTTACCTCCTCAACCATTTCCTCCCTGTTTATGAGGATTAGATCCAAGGTAGCAGATTCCCTTGTTCTCTCTTCTATCTTTTACATAGTTACATAGTTTATAAGGCCGAAAAAAGACAAGCGTCCATCCAGTTCAGCCTATTTCTTGTGCACTGCAGCTATTCCGCAGCGTTGATCCAGGGGAAGGCAACAAAAAAACCATGCGGTATAGGCCAGTTTACATCATTGAGGAAAAATTCACTTCCCGACACCAATCTGGCAGTCAGATTAAATCCCTGGATTAATTAACTAAGCATAAGATGTAATTTTATTGTTCTCAAGAAAGGCGTCCAGGCCTCTCTTGAACTCATTAAGTGAGTTGGACATCACCACTTCCTCTCCCAGAGAGTTCCAGAGTCTCACGGCTCTGACCGTAAAGAATCCCCTTCTATGCTGGTGCAGGAACCTCCTTTCCTCCAGACGCATAGTGTGCCCCGTCGTCTTTGTCACCATCCTTGGTATAAACAGGTCATGGGAGAGATCTCTGTACTGCCCCCTGATGTATTTATACATGTTTATGAGGTCTCCCCTAAGCCTTCTCTTTTCCAACGTAAATAGGCCTAATTTTGACAACCTCTCTGGGTATTCTAGTCCCTCCATTCCCTTTATTACCTTAGTCGCCCTCCTTTGTACCCGCTCTAGCTCCAATATGTCTTTCCTGAGCACCGAAGCCCAGAACTGTGCACAATATTCTAAGTGTGGCCTTACCAGCGCTTTATACAGAGGAAGAACAATGTTCTCATCATATGCCCCTATTCCTCTTCTGATGCATGCCGTGACTCTATTTGCCTTCGCAGCTGCTGCCTGACACTGGGCACTCCAATTTAATTTGCTATTAACCAAGACGCCCAGGTCCTTCTCCATGTCAGATTTCCCCAACGGTTTCCCATTTAATATGTATGGGTGACTGCTGTTTTTCTTTCCCATGTGCATGACCTTACATTTATCGGCATTGAACCCCATTTGCCATTTTTTGGCCCAACTCCCCAATTTATCTAAATCCTCCTGTAGCTGTGCCCTATCCTCATCTGTATTTACTACTTTACCTTTTTGGTCATATTTTTTTGTTAACTCGGCCATCTGATGCATAAAGAGTTCATCCATGTCTTCAGCTTGCCCAGGTGGCCTGTAGTAAATGCCTACAATGGTGTCATTTCCATTGTTCTCTCCTTGTATTCTTACCCAAACAGTTTCCACAGAACTCCCGGTCTCTGAAGCTTCAATCTCTGTGGAGATATACGCTTTTCTAACATAAAAAGCTTTGATTGCTTTTTTGCCTTTTTTTAGAGAGGTGTGATGACCAAAAATATTGTAATTCGGAGGTTCCGAGATTTTTTTCTCCGTGACACTTATTGTATGGTTTAATTACGTTTATATTTTGTCCGATCAGACTTATGACAATACTAAATATTTTTCTTTACTTCCTTATTTTTAAAAAGGGATAAAGGGGGTGATTTGAATTTTCTTTATTTTTAATTAAAAAAACAAACAAAAAACAATATTGTATTTTCTTTTTTAGTCTTCTTAGGGGATTTGAACCTGAATTTGATTGTTAGTCCTTTATAATTTAATACTAATTATTACTAAAATGACATTCTTCTTTGAAGGAGACATTCTTTTATGAGGGAGGACTAAGCTGGCAGTCATGGGAGCTTTTGCATGTCCTCGAATGCCGTACCAGCCCATCTCGAGGGATGGCAATGGGTACCAGTACACACGTGCAATAACAGGCACGCTATTTAAATGCCTCTGTTAGTAATCGATAGCAGCATTCAAATGGTTAAGGAACAGCGATCGAAGAGGAGCAAGCTCTTGTCATTGATGTTGCATAAAGATATCAGCTGTGTAGGACAGCTAGCATAAGCCGGATATGGTGCAGGCTCAGCTTCTGAGCCTCCTCCATACACTGGCACACAAAACGCACATGGAAAGGATGTTATGCACGTAACTCACTCACTCCTATATACGGGAATAATAAAGCCTACAACACAGAAAAGCCGCATCCACACTCTACTGGTCCCTATAAAGACTAGACAATCCTTAGCCGCACAACTAAAAGCATCACCTTGGACCTGGCTCGTTAAAAGGCCATCGAGGGGTTTCTTGTACCTCATGAAGAACCAGAGGGTAGGCCGTTGTGCACAGCTGACCAGGAGAGTGAAAGAGTGCAGAGAGATTCAAGAACCCAGGCTGAGGAAACGTAAAGCACAGGAACGAAGGAGAAATAAAGAGAATGATAAATGAAACAAGAATAATTTCCCACCAACTTAACTGAGGAGAAAGGAAAGGTTCTGGGAAAGCAGGCAAATAACCACACAGAAGAAATACACACAGTGTTTGCCTAGCAGGGAAAATCCCTTCCTTGAAGAGCTGGAACTCCTTAGCACTAATCCACTTAGAAGTATAGCCAGCAAGGAAGTGTAGTGAAGGGAGAATGCCCAAGTCAGAATGTGGTAGGGCAACCAAAATGGGAAAATGGGAAACACCTGAATAGCAAACCCAGAAAAGAAAAATAAAGTCAATAGGAACCATTAGCATAAGGACAGGGAAGAAAAGGGAAATAGCTCAGCAGACAGGAGAACTGACCAAGGAGCCAGAGGTCACTGGATCGAATCCTCAAACTGAGTCATGACAAAGGGTTAAAGTGACAATATTTACTTATAGGATTGCAACTTTAAATAGGCAGTGGTGGACATCTTGTTCTCTTCTTCTTACATTGCATGGCCTATAAATCTCCTTACACCAGCTTACTGATGAAACTTCACCCCTTATGCCTAGTCTAAAAGGTATGCATACTTCTGTTACCTTATTTTCAGTGCTACATTGCATTTAATTCTTTTTCACATCTGTGTTTATTCATTAAGCGATAGGCGGTGATAGATCATTCACAGGACAAACACCAGCAGTGGCTGATGGACCCTATTGACTCCTATAGGTTCTGTTGGGTTTTCATTATGGTGTTTAGAATTTTGCTGGAAAAAAAATAGCAAAGAAATCCAGTCCAATATTGTTTTATGAATGTCTGATAATCCAGAATATTCTTTTGGGGTTTGAGGGTTTTTATTTTTTATTAACATATGCATTTTTTAACGTTGCCTAAAAATCTGTAAATAGATCATAATGTGTTTAGTAAAAAAAAAATATCTAAAAAAAGCACCAAAAGTGTGCACAAAGTAAAAAAAAAAAACATGGATCCTGTTTTACTATTGATTAAGATGCAACAAATAAATAGGCTAAAAAGAACACGCCATGTTTCCAGAAAATAAAACAGTATGTGTGACACCAACTTGAAGGGGTTTTGCATCCTGTTTATTCAGGAGCACACTGCTCCCCTGCCTTATGGCTTACTTCTTGCCAGGGACACTGTGCTCCTGATGATTAACAGTTCGGATCAGTGGCATGGTTGAGCCGTCTGCCCCAACTGTGTTTGATCTGATGCTGCAAGGAGATGCAGCTTTGTCGTTGCAGCATCGAAGGAGTGCAGTGGCACTAACGCTGTCTGGATCCATTGAACTGACCAGTTTCAGAGCAGTAGTTGCAAGTTGTGTAGCAAATAGCTTGCAAGTGCTGCTCTCTTTGGCTAGGAAACCGGTCATCACTGATGAACTACAGAAGTGGCTGGAAAGGATTTTTAATAGGAGGTGAATTGCAAAGGTTGCTTGTTTTTACGAGCACTGTACAATTTTACACATTTAAGAAGAGACCTCTCTTTTAAGACAACATGGACATGAGGCACATTTGTTCGCAACAAATCCATTGTATAATTGCTGAAGGCATTTCAGAGACATTAGAGTGAGCTTGCAATGACACTGCGTGTGTGCTCTCGGCTCCTGCAGTGTCAGTGCGGATGTGCAGGGCTAGGGATTGAATGCAGGAAATGCTGCAAAGTGAGCATTGTCAGTCATACTAAGGGAACGTGAGAAGCAGGGGGCGGAATGGTGCGCTGAGCCCTTTGCCATTTCAGGGGTGTATAAAGGGCCCCTCGTTAACATATATAATAAAAAATGTTTTATATAAAACTAAAAAAGAGAAATCTATACTGTGGGCATTATTTGTTTATGGAACTAAAGCCCTATAAGAAGGTATATGTGGTTTAAAGGGGTTCTCCAGGAATAGAGAAAAAACTAAATAACTAAAGGAAATGTGAGTATAAATAAATTCCTAAATACATTTAACTAGCAATTCATATTAGTTTTGTCTAGAGAGGTAATCACTACAGAATAAAAATGACCTCCGCCTTGTTTCACTGTGAGAAACGTGTCGTAGAATGTTAGGACAGGAGCCTGTGAGCATGTGCAGTAGGAAGCTCCGCCCTCCTTCATATGTAGGAAGATGTGCTTCACTAATACTACAAGAGGTACCAGAGGTGCTGAGGTAAAAAGACGCCGCTCAGACTTCTGTGTGCCCTGTCTTTGTAATTAACAATGTAAGTATCTCCAAGTCACAGAAGCAGTGCTTCTTACTGTACATGCTCACAGGCTCCTGTCCTACTGCACATGCTCACAGGCTCTGGTCCTACTGCACTCCTGTCTTACTGCACATGCTCCTGTCCTATTGCACAATCTCACAAGCTCCTGACCTACTGCACATTCTCACGGGCTTCTGTCTTACTGCACATGCTCACAAGCTCCTGTCCTACTGCATATGCTCACAGGCTCCTGTCCTACCGCACATGCTTACAGGCTAAAGTCCTACTGCACATGCTCACAGGCTCTGGTCCTACTGCACTCCTGTCTTACTGCACATGCTCCTGTCCTATTGCACAATCTCACAAGCTCCTGTCCTACTGCAGATTCTCACGGGCTTCTGTCTTACTGCACATGCTCACAAGCTCCTGTCCTACTGCATATGCTCACAGGCTCCTGTCCTACCGCACATGCTTACAGGCTAAAGTCCTACTGCACATGCTCACAGGCTCTGGTCCTACTGCACTCCTGTCTTACTGCACATGCTCCTGTCCTATTGCACAATTTCACAAGCTCCTGTCCTACTGCAGATTCTCACGGGCTTCTGTCTTACTGCACATGCTCACAAGCTCCTGTCCTACTGCACATGCTCGCAGGCTCCTGTCCTACTGCACATGCTTACAGGCTAAAGTCCTACTGCACATGCTCACAGGCTCAGGTCCTACTGCACATGCTCCTGGCCTACTGCACAGGCTCCTGTCCTATTGCACAATCTCACAAGCTCCTGTCCTACTGCACATTCTCACAGGCTTCTATCCTACTGCACATGCTCACAAGCTCCTGTCCTACTGCACATGCTCACAGGCTCCTGTCCTACTGCACATGCTCACAGGCTCAGGTCCTACTGCACATGCTCACAGGCTCAGGTCCTACTGCACATGCTCCTGTCCTACTGCACAGGCTCCTGTCCTATTGTACATGCGCACAGGCTCCTGTCCTACTGCACATGCGCACAGGCTCCTGTCCTACTGCACATGCTCAGAGGCTCCTGTCCTACTGCACATGCACACAGGCTCCTGTCCTACTGCACATGCTCACAGGTTCCTGTCCTATTGCGCAATCTCACAGGTTCCTGTCCTATTGCACAATCTCACAGGCTCCTGTCCTACTGCACATGCTCACAGACTCCTGTCCTAACATCCTAGGACAGCTTTCTGGCAGTGTAACAAGGTGGCGGCCATTTTAATTCTATAGTGTTTACCTCTCTAGACTAAACGATTGTGATTTTCTAATTTAATGTATTTAGCAATTTATTTATGACGACCTTACCTTCAGTTATTTTTTTTTCTATTCCCGGAGAGAACCCCTTTAATTTGAGCTTTGGGATGGTCGACAGACTCCTGTTAAAGGAATTTTCCAAGAAGTCTTTGCACCAGTGTTATCATTTTACAAAAAAAGAAAACTTTGGCTCAGCTCACCTGACTCTGAATAGATCCACAAGATGTGAACGGACAAAGAATTCCGGCTCGGAAGGATACATATGAACTCTGTAGAATAGGTGGTGTGTCCAGCACTCAATCTCCCGATAAAAACATTAGAAGTTTATTGGTCCATTTAAAAATATAAAAAAAAAAAAAAAAAAAACCCCATAAAAGTTAAAAACAGGACATCCTGAAAAAAAATTTCAGTTTACCGACGCGTTTTGAAAAATAAATTTTGTAAGCAGTTCTTAGTGTTTTTATCTGGAAATTGAGTGCTGGAAATACCACATAGTCTTCAGAATCAGAGTTCTGGACCATGGAGGTCCCTTCTAACATTCTAGAGTTGTCCTTCAGGATTTCTCATCAGCAATGTGTAATATAACAATGGCTTTTCAATCAGAGAAAAGGAGTATCGTTTGTATACTCTGCAGGCAATCACGAAAAATTGTTCTGCTCCTGTTCTACCTAGAATGGATATTTTTTTGTTTTGGGAAAAAAAAAAAAAAGCGTCCCAATGAGCCCAGGAGACAAGTCATCGGTCTTGACAGAATATTACTTAATCTTCACAGGTACAAATTTGCTAAGATGTAGCCCTTGTTGTTATCAGTAGTCTCCCATTGGGATGTGATGAAAGGACGGCTGGCTTTAGTCACTTCAAAGTGGTGTAAGCAGTACAAAGAGGAACAACAGGCTACGCCAGATTATACTCTAACACTTCTCTTTCTTCCAGATCACAGCTGTGCAGTACGACTAATTACCAAGATACTGACATTTAATGGAGGAATGACATGGGGATCAGCGGCAAACATATAAGACGTGGACTTGGGGGATGCTTTTAATTATTTTAAGTAATTTTAGGTATGGGTGAAAAGTATGAATATAAAAGCTGTATTTAACCTTCGTGGATAAATGGTGGTTTCAGAGACGGAAGAGTGATTAGAATTCCGATTCAGGTTTGGAACATTTTTTTCCGGAAGAAAGTGACATTTCAGAAGAAAATAAAGTTATGCATTATTCAAGTCTTTCCTGCTGTCGTGAGGAGCCGAGTAGTTAGGGGCAGCGAGACGACGCTAAATCTCTCTTCAACTCGGTGACATAGCACGTGGCGCGTTGATGTATGGATGGGTTGTCATGTTGATAGGGACAGTGGGATGACCAGTAAAGGCCACGAAAAGATGGAAACCGTCTCCAAGAAGGTAATTGATGCGTAACCTTTATTTGTTACAAGGTCAGGACATTGCGGGTTAAGAAGAAGGATTAGGACAAAAAAAGGAAGGAGACATTGACTTTAAAGTGCACAATGTGAAAATTGAAGCCGGTGTAGAGAATTTTAATTGTAAAGTGATGGCATGGTGTAAAGGGAATCTGTCATGCTGCCCAGAATGCAGGAGATAAAATTAGTCCGGCCCCTCCGTTAGCCGGCTCTTCCCAGCACTGCTCCAGGTGAATGACAGATCTCTCTCTATGAACATGTGTACAATCACCGGTAGCGAAGCTGGAATCTTCAAAGTGTATTTTCTCTGAAACGCTGTAGAGTTTCATGGAATAATATGCCAGATGGAGATTCATGCTGCCCAGAGTTTGGGCCAAACAGGTTCCCTTTAAGTTGCTATAGAACCTATCTCCAAATACTTGTCAGGACTCAATAAATATCATTTGCAAAACAAGTAGAGATCTCCTGGATTCCAAGAAGAAGAACCAAATTTAGTAAGCAGTCATGTCAAAATTAGGCACATAAAATGTTAGCAAGGATCAATATGGGAACAAAAATGCCATGTCTTGGTTGCTCATCTCAAGAATTTGTGAACCCGTTTCATGAAGGAATGGGTCACTGTAATTGGGGCACTTATGTTTTCACATGGTTATCATTATAGTGACACTGTGACTATTTTATGGAGCACTGTCCACTTCACCGATGGGTCCAACCTTAATTCTCTATAATTTTTTTTAAATACTCCAGTTCCTCACCAGGACAATTAAATATTTGATCAAAATGAGATGGTACCAAGACCTGCAACAGGTTGCAATTCATAAAGTATAAACATGCTATCTGATGTGTCTCATCTTGGGATACATTGAGCCAGAAGAAAGGTAAGAAGGACACATCTGTAGGCCATAAAGATTGAGATGTCTGTAGAAAGAGTGCAGCTCTACTTAGATTTACACTAGATTCTGGTAAAAGAGGACTTTTGGAAACTAGAGAAAGACTTTTTTCTTCTCATAGTATGAGCATCACTGTCCTGCTCTAAGATATAGTTGACTTTGTATGGAGAAGTTTGTATGTTCTCCCCATGTTTGCGTGGCTTTACTCCGGATTCCTCCAACATTACAAAGACAGACTTATAGGGAATGTAGATTAGGAGCCACAATGGAGACAGTGATGATGATGTCTGTAAAAAGCTGTGGAATTAAAGGAATTGCCCGGCAGTAGGGTACATGTTTGCAGTCACTCTATATCCTCACAGTGAGGATTCTCCGTTTCCGGCACAGGGAGCTGCCAGCGCATGACTAAAAGTATGCGATTTGCATACATGCTGTCATGTGCCAACTAGACGTGTGCGGCCTCACTCAATGCAAGTGTATTGAGTAAGGCTTGAAACGTCTAGTAGGAAGGTGGTAAACACATACTTGCAGTCACATGACTGTCTAGTCCTGTCGCCGGCACCGGAGGTCACTGGATGACATGATTCTTTTCGTGTTTGGGGCATATATTTCAATCTTATTCAATTTATCTTTAGTTCTAACTAGATGGACAGGTGACATACTCCGCCGATTGCATTGTACTAGGTGGGCAATTCATGATTTTGGATAGCCATAGCAAATATTAAAAATTAAATACAACAGAAAAATGGATTGCAAGTAGACAGAGACAAATAAATCCATCATGTACTTTGTTTTCTTTCTAGCCAGTGTCTGGTGGACAACATTGAGATCAATAGATGAGATGAGAGTGAAGGCCCACCAGTCAGCCAACTCTGCATTGCAAGCTCTGGTAGACTTCATGTCCCCTGTTATGGCTGGAGCCTCTCGTGATGTCATACATTGGCTTAAGCCCACTGGAGGCCCTCGTGTATTCCGGTCGGCCATTTGAAAAAGTTTCTCGATGCAGAAGAACTCCTAATCTGTTATAAGATGACCTGATGCCAGCTATAATGGACATCAGATACAGTCGGAGACGTCTTTGGGAGAATAAAACAACCCCCTGAGATAAGAAATGTCCAGGAGATCAGGTTACCTATCAGAAAATGCTCCTATAAACTTGACTGGACTTTACAATTGTCCAAGGTTTTAAGGGGTTATTCCCAATAAAGCAAGTTATCCCAATCCATAGTACAGGGGATAACTTGCTGATAGCTTGGCCCAACCACTGGGGTCCCCAGTTATCCTGATATCAGGGCTTGGGATCCTCTGCAACCTCATCTGGAATGCAGTGAAGACGCGCATGCTCATCTTCTGCTTCAACCATTGTCCATGGGACTGCCGGAAATAGTGGAGCACAGTACTTAGCTTTCTCAGAGGTTCTCATGGACTATGAATGGAGGAAAGGTCGAGCATTTGCTTCTTCACTGCCTTCTAGATGGGACTGCAGAGCACCGTTCTTGGGATCTCGATTTCTTGTTCAGTTTAAAACATTAGAAAGTCTATGGATATAGAGTTTTGTAAATCTAAGGAACTGATCCTTAAACTGCGCGAGGTCCCCAACTTTCCAGAAATCAGCCGTATCATCATACCAAGCAGAAGTCCTACCAGTTTCTAATATCATGTATCTTACAGTTATTTAGATTTCTGCGCACCGATTGTGTATGGCAAAAAAGACTCCTTCTGCGTGCACAGTAGGATTTCCTAATGATTTTTGCAATATGCAAAAATATTAGCGGAGCCGAACATTGTTAACTGCAGGAGAGCTGAGAAACCGAGAACAGGCTACATGACCGAAATTAATAACAAGTAGGAAAAAAAAAAAAGAATAAAGGTCTGATCCCAACCTTATACATTATCACGGGCCCACAGGGATTATAATTTCCAATTACACATGCAAAAATGTAAAAAAAAGAAAAAAAAAAAAAAGAAAAAATATATAAAAAAAGAATTAAAAAAGAAAAAAACCTCATCTTGTGTGATGATAAATTGCTCTGCGTTTTTGATTTGGGTAAATGTCCCTGAGAGACTAAGCTCTGACGACCAAATAGATTGATTTTGTGTGGACCGGGGCTAATTTGAATTCATGTCTCCTGAGAACTAGGACAACTGTGCAATTTATGCTTCTCTGTGCCGAGGCTCTATAGCTCGGCTCGTCAGAATATCATTATGTGTGTAATCAATCCCTTTTCCTGAGATATATTCCTCTGTTGTCAATTTTTTGTTTTTTCAAAGATGGAGAATGCTTTAGAAAAACTGTCGGAGCTGAACAAAAATATCCGTGACCTGTTAAAAGTATAATACTATGCAGTCCTAATTAACATCTACCATACAGATGCAACTGCGGAGCTGTGATCTGATTCTCGAGAGTAGGAAAATGAAGGCAAAGTTTAATCACTCACAGAGGTAAAGTTCCTTAAAGGGAAGATAAACCTTTTTTTTTTTATAAAAGAACCAAAGAGACTGGCATAAATAGATATTTTTTTAGCATAATGTTATCATTGGAAATATTCTAGAAAGTTTTAAAGCGACTCCTTCACCCATGGGGCTGAAAAGTTACTATATATTTCTCATGTGTAATCATGTACTGGTTTTCCCCGATTGCCTCCTCCTCTGCTTACACTGGAGGTCCATTCCTCCCAGGTCCCATCTAGCCGCCAAAGTGGCATGCGACGTGCAAGAGTAAGTCTGACCTCTGCCTCTCCTGCCTGGGCTGTGGGAACGAAAAGGCAGGGGAGGCATGCTTTAGACTTCCCAATGCACTTGCCATGCAACCATGGTGCCCATCTTAGAGGGAAAAAAACATTGATGGCAGGAGGGAGGCAAACAGAGCGCTCCAGGTATGGTGAACATTTCTCCTTGTGAAAAGTGATATGCCAAGCTTGGCATGCCAATGTGTGGAGACTTTTAAGCCTTGAAGTTCTCTGGGAAATTGAATATGAAAATTGCCTCTTCAGAGAGGAAGAGGACTAGAACTCTAGTGCCACCTATTGGAAGCAGCAATCCTAAAAATCAATATTGAACTTTTAACGAGCCTTGCCACATGGCTTAGGATAAGAGCCAATACCAGAATCTCAATTTGCAGACAAGCTGTTTCGGGGTGCTGCTCCTCAGCAGTGCAAAGTGTGAAATCTGGTTTGGCTAAGTGAGAGGCATCTGACCGGGATCCAAAGGGTATTGTTTCTCCTTCTGGAGAGTGATATGCCAAGACTGGCATGACAATGTGAGAAGATTTTTAAGCCTTGCAATGCTCCTCTGGGAAAATGAATATGCAAATTGCCTCTTCAGAGAGGAAGAGGACTGGAACTCTAGTGCGACCTATTGGAAGTAGCAATCCTAAAAGTCAATATCGACCCTTTAACGAGCCTTGCCACATGACTTAGGATAAGGTCAGACTCCTCTCACCTAGCCAAACCGGATCTTACACTTTGCACTGATAAGGGGCAGCACTCGAGAAACACCATGTCTGCAAATTGAGATTCTAGTTTGGCTTTTAGCCTAAGTCATGTGGCAAGGTTCAGTAAAGGGTCGATATTGACTGTTAGCATTGCTACTTTCAGTAGAAGTTGCTAGAGATGAGTGACATGAGACTATCAGCTTTGAAAAAAAGACATGGGGAGATGTTTATGTTATAGGTGTGTGTAGGTATCCAGTGATTGTGATGTGTATAGCAACCAGTCGAGAGCTTTTATAGTATGTCGTGATAATATAATGAATTTGTGTCTTGTGAAAATGAAGTTTTTAATGAAATTTGTGAAAAAGTACAAAAGGTTGGACCGATTATCATGAACGAGCATGCCTACTAATGCTCGTTTCTCGATAAAAGGCCAGTGTAAACAGGCTGCCAATCACCCGAGGAATGAAGAAAATTCTTGTTTGCTGGGTGAAATTATTTTTATGCTTGCCTAAAAATAATCCTTCTCTGCAGCACATTTTTAGCGTAAAGAGGACAATACACCGCTTGTGAATACACATATGAATATGTCGATTGTCCCGAATTTGACTGGACCGAACCAATTTTACCGAAACAATCCTGGCAAATTTGCTATGTCCTGCCTACAAATTGGCATTTATGGGTGGGTTGAAGCAGGACTAAAATGTTTCTGAGTTATGAACAGGATTGTTGGCCACTGTGCGGTAAACACAACAGAAATCACTACAGATGTATTGCCATTATTCCTGCATTATGGTATAGTTTAATTGGGTGTTCAAGGGGTTAACATATCTCTCGCTATATATACGCCACATACTACGTCTTACATAGTGATTTGTCTTAGCAAACAGTGCCAACGAAGCAAAGCCCATTCAGCAAAGGGTGGGAACAAACTTTAGTTGGGTACTGATTGTTCCTGGTGGAGTCTTTGTTCCTCTCCCTGAAGAACATCAAATTATACTCCTGAACAAAAGGCTTTCAGCGAAGATGCTCCTCGCTCACTCAATGTAAAGTGACGGATGCCTGACAATCTTTAGGTAACAAAGAAGTTGGTAAATTTTCTTTAAAATTAAGAAGAAAAGATATCATCAAAACTGTAGAAAAAAACCCAAGTGATTAAAGAATTGTGTATAGAATAAATTGTTGGCCTTAAGGTTACGAGAAGTCTTAGGCTGGTGGAGCACACGGGCCGTGATGTCTACACCCAATACAAACAGAAGACAAGGGGGGAACGTTAGGGACCAAGGATGAGCAGAGCCGTGGAAGTTTGGGTTCTGGTAGCCGACCCTAACTTTAGTCCAAAGTTTGGTTCGGGTACCAGAACTGTACCCGAACTTGAACCGGAACCCGAAACTCATTGAAAACAATGGGGAACTCAACTTTTGAGCTGGAAAACTCTTTCTCTCCTTCCCCCAGAACTCCGAACATTGCAACAGACTTCCGGGAGACGTCTGTGTTGAGCATTTAGCATCGGACACTAACTAACCGTCCGGTACAAACTCCAAATTTTTAAGTTAAAACACTGAATTCAGTGATGTGTCACTTATTTGGCTGTGTGCTATTTTTGTTTACAATGAAGGTTTTATCACTAGGACATTATCACTGGCAGGACTGGTGCTCACGAGCCTGCTAGTCTGATCACGTCCCCTGCTCTGATAAACAGCTCGCTATCAATAGACAATGTACATAGAAAGCTGTGATATGGGCGGGTGCAGCTCTCTGTGGTCTTCTACAACCCCTGGCAAAAATTATGGAATCACCGGGCTCGGAGGATGTTCATTCGGTTGTTTAATGTTGTTGGAAAAAAGCAGATCACAGACATGGCACAAAACTAAAGTAATTTCAAATGGCAACTTTATGGCTTTAAGAAACACTAAAAGAAATCAAGAAAAAAAAAGTGGTACTCAGTAAGGGTAATTTTTTTCAGACAAAGCAGAGGGAAAAATTATGGAATCACTCAATTCTGAGGAAAAAATTATGGAATCACCCTGTAAATTTTCATCTCCAAAACTAACACCTGCATCAAATTAGATCTGCTTGTTAGTCTGCATCTAAAAAGGAGTGATCACACCTTGGAGAGCTGTTGCACCAAGTGGACTGACATGAATCATGGCTCCAACACGAGAGATGTCAATTGAAACAAAGGAGAGGAATATCAAACTCTTAAAAGAAGATAAATCATCACGCAATGTTGCAAAAGATGTTGGTTGTTCACAGTCAGCTGTGTCTAAAATCTGGACCAAATACAAACAACATGGGAAGGTTGTTAAAGGCAAACATACTGGTAGACCAAGGAAGACATCAAAGCATCAAGACCGGAAACTTAAAGCAATATGTCTCCAAAACAGGAAATGCACAAAACAAATGAGGAACGAATGGGAGGAAACTGGAGTCAATGTCTGTGACCGAACTGGAAGAAACCGCCTAAAGGAAATGGGATTTACATACAGAAAAGCTAAACAAAAGCCATCATTAACACCTAAACAGAAAAAAACAAGGTTACAATGGGCTAAGGAAAAGCAATCGTGGACTGTGGATGACTGGATGAAAGTCATATTCAGTGATGAATCGCGAATCTGCATTGGGCAAGGTGATGATGCTGGAACTTTTGTTTGGTGCCGTTCCAGTGAGATTTATAAAGATGGCTGCATGAAGAGAACATGCAAATTTCCACAGTCATTGATGATATGGGGCTGCATGTCAGGTAAAGGCACTGGGGAGATGGCTGTCATTACATCTTCAATAAATGCCCAAGTTTACATTGATATTTTGGACAGTTTTCTTATCCCATCAATTGAAAGGATGTTTGGGGATGATGACATCATTTTTCAAGATGATAATGCATCCTGCCATAGAGCAAAAACTGTGAAAACTTTCCTTGAAAGAAGACACATAAGGTCAATGTCATGGCCTGCAAATAGTCCGGATCTCAATCCAATTGAAAATCTTTGGTGGAAGTTGAATAAAATGGTCCATGACAGGGCTCCAACCTGCAAAGCTGATCTGGCAACAGCAATCAGAGAAAGTTGAAGCCAGGTTGATGAAGAGTACTGTTTGTCACTCATTAAGTCCATGCCTCAGACTGCAAGCTGTTATTAAAGCCAGTGATGTATTGGAGTGTTCTTTTGTGTGTTTGTTTTTCATGATTCCATAATTTTTTCCTCAGAATTGAGTGATTCCATATTTTTTTTCCCTCTGCTTGGTCTGAAAAAAAATACCCTTACTGAGTACCACATTTTTAATCTTGATTTATTTTAGTGTTTTTTAAAGCCCTAAAGTTGCCATTTGAAATGACTTTAGTTTTGTGCCATGTCTGTGATCTGCTTTTTTTCAACATTAAACAACTGAATGAAAATCCTCCGAGCCCGGTGATTCCATAATTTTTGCCAGGGGTTGTACATGCTACATCTAAAAACATGTGTCACAACTGCTGCACCCAGTGAATGAAGTAATACATCGTTGGAATCAGGATCTATTCTCTTACGTTATGCTGCTTTCATAAGAGATAGCAAAAATCTTGTGGCAAATTCCATTTAGGTTTTATTAGGCTGCAATTCACATCTCTACCACTGGGTGGCTACATATGGACACCTATTGCATAAACAACTCCCAGCAGAGTATGTCAATTTTTTTTTTTAAAAACTGCTCATCTTGCTCCAATCATCTTCGGATATGTTATCCTAAGAGAAAGATAAGGAAGGACACATCTAGGTGGACATTTCCAATAAGAGGATGCAGTGCTGGTATTATTGTAGTCCATACAGTTGATACCAAATATCTTTTATTCCTTCTCACTTTGAACCTCTTAGTGTTTTAGTACATAAATGTTCATCAGAGTCATATAAACTCCGACAATCTGTTATAATTTTTTTTTCCAAATTGATACACCCAGCCAGACCACATCAGAAGGTTAATCCGTTACAGCGGAGCATGCAATTCCATTGCGCATTACAATCCTCTACTTTATACGCCTTTTATTCTGCTTCTATTTTTGGTAAACCCACCTATGTTTCATTTTATCAAGTTAAATATGAACAGAAGGCTCAAATAATAATAATAATAATAAAAAAAATAATAATAAAAAAAAAAAAATACACAGCCCGTTCCCGTTAGTTTCACATAATGCGATGATTTGCCGGCTTATGTCATCGCTGTGTACAATCTGATCCTGCTTTCACCAATGTAAGATGACAAGTGCAATCCCATTATAGACATAACGCCACATGGAGGAGTCACACAGGGGCATTCCCAGAAATTGGACAATCTTCTGCATAACAGTTTCTCCTTCAGTTTAATAAGATTCTGCCCAGGGAAACAATATATCATCTTCATTCAAAAAAATACACATTCAAAAATAGATTTTGAACGCAACGGTAGGCATGATCCAGAAATTATAGCCAAAACATGAATTTCAAGTGCACTAGTTATGGGGAGAAAAGCAATTTTGAAACACTATAGGACTGTCAACCATTTTAAATAATGGAAGATATGGAGCAACATCATTATGGCCTGTCACTGAGGAAGAGAGAGGTGCCAAAACCCTTTAAAGAGGACAAAAACTTGTTCGTAAAACTGAGTTCAATACCTTACGCTGTTTTCCGTTTTGCGCTGCGTCGCTCCATTGCAGAGATATTCACATTTTTACATTTGAAGTGCAGTATGTGAAATCTCTGCTTTGTAGTCCAACTGGGCGTTTCTACAGAGTCTTCTCTGGGTGTGTGCAGCCGAGCTGTGATTGTCAGCTTCTGGAAGAGAAGGGTGAAAGTGCACGGCCCCAGAGAAGACTGTGAAGAAACGTTCAGTTGGACTGCAAGGTAGAGATTTCACATACTGGCCTCCAGAAGAAATAAATGTGAATATCTCTACAATGGAGTGACACTGAGCAAAAGGGAAAACAGCAGCAGAATCGGGGATTTTTACAATGTATTTAGCTTGATTTTTTTGAGAAACTGACAGGTCTTCTTTATATACAAAATCTGAACATCAACTACCATATGCCACCTATAGTGATAGCATCTTCTTATGTGGCACAGGAACAGTTGGGCACCCTCAGGCACCAGGGCCTAGGTACAACTGTATCCTAAGTATTCAAAATGATTATGTAAATTTTTAGATTTAGAGCATGCTAAGAAATGTAGCTTCTCTACATCTGGGAGATGATCCTATTAGTTGAAGCTATGATCTGGGTCTATCAACTTTCAACTTTTACATGTAGGCACCCCCACCGCTGATATTACTGCTGCAATGCTGTCCACATGTGAATAACGCCCCCTCTAAGCCTTCATAAATAAACTTTTTTCTGCCTCCATACTGTATGTGGAGTAATTATTCCCCTCTACACCTCCTTGGTCACACCTCATCTGGAATACTGTGTCCATTTCTGGGCACCACATTTTTAAAAAGACAGTGAAAAACTGGAGCAAGTTCAGAGAAGAGCTACCAGGCTGGTCTGTAAACTATGTCCTACGAGGAACGGTTAGAGGATTTGGGAATGTTTAGCTTGCAAAAGAGAAGACTGAGAGGAGACTTAATAGCTGTCTACAAATATCTGAAGGGCTGTCACAGTGTAGAGGGATCATTCTTATTCTCATTTGCACAAAGAAAGACGAGAAGCAATGGGATGAAACTGAAAGGGAGAAGATACAGATTAGATGTTAGAAAAAACAGTGAGGGTGATCAATGAGACGAACAGGCGGCCATGAGAGGTGGTGAGTTCTCCTTGAATGGAAGTCTTCAAACAGAGGCTGGACAGACATCTGTCTGAGATGGGTTAGTGAATCCTGCATTGAGCAGGGGGTTGGACACGAAGACCCTGGAGGTCCCCTCCAACTCAACCATTCTATGATTCAATGATTATAAATTCCTCCTTTATCAAAATAACAGAGTGACAACTCAAGCAGGATACCTTCAAGGCCAGCTGTAGTTTCTGTATGGGTGTTCCAGCAATTTTGATGCCAATAAAATACCAAAACCCTCAAGAAATACAAATGTAATACTAGAAAAAGAAGAAAAAAACAAAAAACAAAAAGGGCAATACATTTATCTGAGGTATTTATCTGGTACAGAAACATGGACTAATCTCTAATGAAGCCGATTCCTTACGTGTGAAATGATTGTGGGATTAGGCAGATTTCTAGCGTGTAGAAACATGTTTTATTAAACGGAGTAGGAGGGACGCAGTCATCTGAGCCGAGCTTTGGGGGCGCTTAAATTACTGTGCGAGATACAGCATAAAATAAAGAAATAAAAATATAATAACCTTTTAATAATTAGACTCTGGATACAATAATGATTCCTTCGGTTTCTTCGTGTCTATGCTAATTTTCGTAATGAGGCTCTATAGAAGCAAACGAAGCATGAAATAAAATGTGAATAGCGAGAAGTTAAAAGGAAACTTTATTGAAACCAAGAAATGTATAATTCTTTCTTCTTCTTGATAACTTCCTATTAGTGCAAAGAAGACTTTCTTAACAGGAGTTGTCTTAATCAAGAACTAAAACAGCAAAGATGTGAGATACAGGAAGTCTATAGTGCCCACGTGTCACGCGAAGTGTGAGAAAGAATAAATGCAACACAATGGAAGAGGGAAAGGGAGCCCAGACTCTAGGGAAAGGGGGGAAAGTGGAGACCTCCTAGGTTGATCTAGCGTCACCCTGTCTCCCCTAACGTCCCTGTATTGGCTCTCCACCAATAGCCGCACGCATGCCTCGCCCTGACTTTCCCTGGCATATGGCTAAGGCTAGGGATGGGAGGAGATGGGCACTAGTCGATCTTCACCAAACACTATAGACAACAATGAAGGACAAACAGGGGAAATTTCTTAGCTTTAGACGACTCCAGACAAATGCACAAAAGTCCTTAAGCTCCAGAGAGGACAAAGTACTGCTCTTGCTGAAGCCTTCACCAGAAGTATTGAATATCGCCGGCACCTCCCTCTAGAACACACCAGGTATTTATACACCCAGGCCAGGGAGTTAATTAGCGAGAGGAAGGTAGCTGCTGGGTCCTAGAGAAACCCTCTAAGAAGATGTCTGTAATGCCAAACGTAGAGATCTCCTGCAACCAACTGTAGGGCGACTGTCTGTCACTTCTGACACACCCGTGACACCACGTCATCAGCATCCACCACCTTCGCCCATCTTTGGGTGTCCATATACCCTGAATATCTGGAGACCAAGCAAGCTCGTTGGGCCCATAGCTGTCTATTTTGAACATTCAATTTCATTCTTCTATTGTATTTTATAAGTTGAGTTGAGTTGCGATCATATCAATCACTATATGAGCAATATGTTCCCTGAAACAATCACCGCACATTCGCAAGGTGCTGTTCTTTGCTTCTTTAGGGTACATATCATTCTATTGCAGGTATAACCATCTTCAATTTGGGATGCTCCATGATTGGGAGTGATGGGAAGACTGGCTACCTTTCTTTACTGAATACACAGAATTAATGGGATGAGCATTATCTCTAATGTGGAAACACTGCGCATGCGCTAAACATGTGAGGGCATACATCCTTCTGCCCTAGGAATGGCCAAGTTTCATTTGGGTGTGTTAGATGTTTGGCAGAGATGGGAAAATCACAATTTCTTGCGTTTTTCTCCCATAACTCATTTTTGCAACGTCTGTAGGCATGTACAGTGCTGGCCAAAAGTATTGGCACCCCTGTAATTCTGTCAGATAATACTCAGTTTCTTCCTGAAAATGATTGCAATCACAAATTCTTTGGTATTATTATCTTCATTTAATTTGCTTGCAAGGAAAAAACACAAAAGAGAATGAAGCAAAAATCAAATCATTGATCATTTCACACAAAACTCCAAAAAAGGGCCGGACAAAAGTATTAGCACCCTCAGCCTAATACTTGGTTGCACAACCTTTAGCCAAAATAACTGCGAACAACCGCTTCTGGTAACCATCAATGAGTTTCTTACAATGCTCTGCTGGAATTGTAGACCATTCTTCTTTGGCAAACTGCTCCAGGTCCCTGATATTTGAAGGGTGCCTTCTCCAAACTGCCATTTTGAGATCTCTCCACAGGTGTTCTATGGGATTCAGGTCTGGACTCATTGCTGGCCACCTTAGAAGTCTCCAGTGCTTTCTCTAAAACCATTTTATAGTGCTTTTGGAAGTGTGTTTTGGGTCATTGTCCTGCTGGAAGACCCATGACCTCTGAGGGAGGCCCAGCTTTCTCACACTGGACCCTACATTATGCTGCAAAATTTGTTGGTAGTCTTCAGACTTCATAATGCCATGCACACGGTCAAGCAGTCCAGTGCCAGAGGCAGCAAAGCAACCCCAAAACATCAGGGAACCTCCGCCATGTTTGACTGTAGGGACCGTGTTCTTTTCTTTGAATGCCTCTTTTTTTTTCCAGTACACTCTATGTTGATGCTTTTTCCCAAAAAGCTCGACTTTTGTCTCATCTGACCAGAGAACATTCTTCCAAAACGTTTTAGGCTTTCTCAGGTAAGTTTTGGCAAACTCCAGCCTGGCTTTTTTATGTCTCGGGGTAAGAAGTGGGGTCTTCCTGGATATCCTACCATACAGTCCCTTTTCATTCAGACGCCGATGGATAGTACGGGTTGACACTGTTGTACCCTCGGACTGCAGGGCAGCTTGAACTTGTTTGGATGTTAGTCAAGGTTCTTTAGCCATCATCCGCACAATCTAGCGTTGAAATCTCTCGTCAATTTTTCTTTTCCGTCCACATCTAGGGAGGTTAGCCACAGTGCCATGGGCTTTAAACTTCTTGATGACACTGCGCACGGAAGACACAGGAACATTCAGGTCTTTGGAGATGGACTTGTAGCCTTGAGATTGCTCATGCTTCCTCACAATTTGGTTTCTCAAGTCCTCAGACAGTTCTTTGGTCTTCTTTCTTTTCTCCATGCTCAATGTGGTGCACACAAGGACACAGGACAGAGGTTGAGTCAACTTTAATCCATGTTAATTGGCTGTAAGTGTGATTTAGTTATTGCCAACACCTGTTAGGTGCCACAGGTAAGTTACAGGTGCTGTTAATTACACGAATTAGAGAAGCATCACATGATTTTTTAAAGGGTGCCAATACTTTTGTCCACCCCCTTTTTTAGGCTTGGTGTGGAATTATATCCAATTTGGCTTTAGGACAATTCTTTTTGTGTTTTTTTCATTGAAGACAAATTAAATGAAGAGAATAATATCAAAGAATTTGTGATTGCAATCATTTTCAGGAAGAAACTGAGTATTATCTGACAGAATTGCAGGGGTGCCAATACTTTTGGCCAGCACTGTATATGCCATGGTGATGATTATCCATGAAAAAAAACTGAGTTACAGTCTGAAACGCATAGGAAAAGAAGTTTAATATTTGGATATATCTAAAAATGTCTATTGTTAACATTTGTTGGAATAAAGCTTACCATTTAACCTGGAATATGGCAGGAGGACTTTCTTTTTTTGGATCTTCGTTGTGCCACATCGGGCGGGAGAAGCTTTCTCTGTGCCGAGAATTTTGTAGTACTCTCAACAAGGGTGAGCTGGTTTCTCCTATGTCATTATATACCGTGGTTCACTTACTTTTGATTGGCTTTATGGGATTTTGATAGAACATGCGCTGGGTGGCATCTTATTTTAGCGTACATTTTGGTTTGATTCATATCCATACTCATTATGGTGGCCAGGGTAATAGGCAATTATGAGCTTTGATGTAACTTCGAAAGTGACTATATATGTTGTGGTTTGATACACATGGATACATAGGAACAAATCAACTTGTTCTTTATTTATTGATTTAGCGTTATTCTTGACACACACATATATAAATATACATGTGTGTGTACGCATTAAGCCATATATAAAGCTGCTTGGGACTCATTGTAAATCCAACCCCTGATGAAGCTGCACTAAGGGTCAGCGAAACGTGTGTATCTTTTCCAAGCATTTCCTTATATTCTTTGCACTTGTCAAGTGTTGAATTTATAGCCCACTTTTTTTATATATTATATATATATTTTTTTTTAATATAGGAGCATTGTTGGTTTTTACATTATTTTTTATTTATTATCCATTATTCAGACTATTATTGATATACAGTTATATGAAAAAGTTTGGGCACCCCTATTAATCTTAAGCTTAATGTTTTCTTAAAATTGGTGTTTTTGCAACAGATATTTCAGTTTGATATATGTAATAACTGTTGGACACAGTAATGTTTCTGCCTTGAAATGAGGTTTATTGTACTAACAGAAAATGTGCAATCTGCATTCAAAATTTGACAGGTGTATAAGTATGGGCACCTCACCAGAAAAGTGACATTAATAATTAGTAGATCCTCCTTTTGCAAAAATAACAGCCTCTAGTCGCTTCCTGTAGCTTTTAATGAGTTCCTGGATCCTGGATGAAGGTATTTTTGACCATTCCTCTTTACAAAACAATTCCAGTTCAGTTAAGTTTGATGGTCACCGAGCATGGACAGCCCTCTTCAAATGATCCCACAGATGTTCAATGATATTCAGGTCTGGGGACTGGGATGGCCATTCCAGAACATTGTAATTGTTCCTCTGCATGAATGCCTGAGTAGATTTGGAGCGGTGTTTTAGATCATTGTCTTGCTGAAAGATCCATCCCCTGCGTAACTTCAACTTTATCACTGATTCTTGAACATTATTGTCAAGAATCTGCTGATACTGAGTGGAATCCATGCGTCCCTCAACGTTAACAAGATTCCCGGTGCCGGCATTGGCCACACAGCCCCAAAGCATGATGGAACCTCCACCAAATTTTACTGTGGGTAGCAAGTGTTTTTCTTGGAATGCTGTGTTTTTTTGCCGCCATGCATAACGCCTTTTTGTATGACCAAACACCTCAATCTTGGTTTCATCAGTCCACAGGACCTTCTTCCAAAAAGAGATTGGCTTCTCCAAATGTGCTTTTGCATACCTCAGCCGACTCTGTTTGCGGCGTGCTTGCAGAAACGGCTTCTTTCGCATCACTCTCCCATACAGCTTCTCCTTGTGCAAAGTGCGTTGTATAGTTGACCGATGCACAGTGACACCATCTGCAGCAAGTTGATGCTGCAGCTCTCTGGAGGTGGTCTGAGGATTGTCCTTGACTGATCTCACCATTCTTCTTCTCTGCCTTTCTAATGTTTTTCTTGGCCTGCCACTTCTGGCCTTAACAAGAACTGTCCCTGTGTTCTTCCATTTCCTTACTATGTTCCTCACAGTGGAAACTGACAGGTTAAATCTCTGAGACAGCTTTTTGTATCCTTCCCCTGAACAACTATGTTGAATAATCTTTGTTTTCAGATCATTTGACAGTTGTTTTGAGGAGCCCATGATGCCACTCTTCAGAGGAGATTCAAACAGGAGAACAACTTGCAAGTGGCCACTTTAAGTAGCTTTTCTCATGATTGCATAACCTGGCTATGAAGTTCAAAGCTCAATGAGGTTACAAAACCAAAAAAAGTGCTTTAGTAAGTCAGTAAAAAGTAGATAGGAGTATTTAAAACAAGAAAATGATAAGGGTGCCCATACTTATGCACCTGTCAAATTTTGCTTGAATGCAGATTGCACATTTTCTATTAGTACAATAAACCTCATTTCAAGGCAGAAACATTACTGTGTCCAACAGTTATTACATATATCAAACTGAAATAGCTGTTGCAAAAACACCAATTTTAAGAAAACATTAAGCTTAAGATTAATAGGGGTGCCCAAACTTTTTCATATAACTGTATATATTTCTTCTGTTTTTGCTATTTTGCAGAGCAATAAACATGGTTGTATTTGAGGATTTTCACACTTATTTTATGGTCAGGATGTACAGGTTTCTTCCTTTTGACCAGACAGAGTTTTGATTCTTCTTACATATGTTTTTAAGGCCATGTTCATACGTAGTTACAATTTGCTGCGTTTAATAGTTTAAGCAAAATGGATGTGATTTCATGAAAACTCCTGCCCACTGTGCATTTAAAGATGCCGTTGTGGGGTTTTTGTTGTGTTTTTTTCTGTAGGCTTGTATAAGAACCTGAAAAAGGTGTGTAAGAAAATGCATCCAATTTTTTATGATTTGTTTTTAGGCCATGTTCACACAGCAGTATTTGGGTCAGCATTTTACATCAGTATTTGTAAGCCAAAACCAGGAGATGAACGATCAGAGGAAAATGATAATAGAAACATGTCACCACTTCTGCATTTATCACCTACTCCTGGTTTTGGCTTACAAATACTGATGTGAAATACTGACAAAATACTCAGTGTGAATGTGGCCTGAAGTGCAGAATCAAAATAAAAAAAAAACTATTTTTTTTTCCCCCCAAGAACGCATCAAATAATGGGGAAAATGCATCAATAAAACGAGATTGTTATTGAGTATTTTGGTGTGGACACCTGCATGCAGATAAAAAGCTTAATAAAAAAATGCAACAGCTAAGCCATGTGTGAACACAGTCTAAGTGTAAAAAAAAGTCTCACATACAAAAAAATCTGCAAAAACCCAGGATGTATAGTATAATGAAAAAAAAAATTACGATTTTTTTTTTCATTATATACCCTAGGTTTGTGCAGGAGGTAGGGAGTCATGGGTCAATTTTTGTCCAAAAATTATCCCATGGGTCACAAATTGTATCAGGTTGATCTACTCTGCTGTTGTGAGTCTTTTTTTTTTCTTTGAATAGCATTTTATATTTATATTGCATCACCAATGATGTATCTGCCTCAATCCATATGATAAGTCTATGATCGTTAGGATGGGGGCGACACCTAACAATCTAATGATAAAACAGTAGTGTGCATGTGGGACCACTGCTCTATTTACTTCGATGGAACTGACGGTTATAGCTGTTCCGCCAGTCCTATAAAAGGGAATAATTAAGCATTGGTCATGCCACTTTGGGGACTTGGGAACCCCCATTTTTGGACGCAATTGGATTCCGACCTCAAAGGTGATAAGTGGGACAAGCCCTTTTAGGTGAACCTTTCATAGTGAACTTTTCTTATCTACAGGTATAGCAGAACGAGCTGAGCTTGTTTCGCAGGGGTGGTGGAATCAGTAAAACATCTGATGAGTCCAGTAGGCGGTCTTTCTGGTCCACATCTGTCAATCACTGAGTAGGACCGCCTACTGGACTCCTATGAACATAGCAAGTAGGGATTTAAACCTTTAAATGACAAGTTATGGTAATTTTTTCCCCCACTAAACTATTAATCTCACTAAATAAAATACTGCCTGGCAAGAATAATCAAAGTGACAGGTTCCCTTTAAATACATAGTAGAGCGGAAGATAATAGCATTAATGCGAAATAAACATATGCTTTATAAATAAAATGCCCTGACATGTTTGTGAAGATTGCTAGTATATGCCTCTTAATTACAACTAATAATTAAGCAATAGTCGTAAACACAAATCTCAAGCTTAGACTGCGGCATTTTAATTGGGAAGGTGACATGAATGGGTTCGCGCGACAACTCTTTTACTGATCCTAATTTACTCTTCAAAGGTTGTATTATTACCTTTGTGTGCTCGCTGTCCATGCTGCTCCATTAGCAGACACAGAAAATGCATAAAACACTATGTATAATTACACCGCTCTCTTGGAGAATGGTAACATTCTCATTTTGATTCTATTTCTGGAGGCTTAAAAGAAAATAAAAAAATAAGCAAGTCAGCAAATCGAGCCCGATGTATTCAGCTCGGGGTTAGGCCGATGATATTACGAGAGACGATGTGACAATCAAATGCCTGTCACCAGTGAGACCGCCATGGCCGCCAATCTGGAAACAGTTCTGGTTATGAACGGTGCGGTTCTTATTTCTAGTCTTAAACCCATTAAACACAAAGCCAACTTTCATCTTAGCATTTTAATTTTTCCCTCCCATTCTTCCAAGAGTCATAGCTTTTCTTTATTTATCCATTGATGTCATTGTTAGAGGGCTTTTTTTTGCAGGATGAGTTGTAGTTTTGAATGACACTTCCATCAAATGCTGAAAAAATGGTAAAAAAAATTCCAAGTAGGGTGAAACGGCAAAAAAAAATGCAATTCTGCCATTGTTTTTTGGAGTTTTGTTTTTACTGAATTCATTGTGCGGTAAAAATGGCGAGGACACATGATTCTCCAGGTCAGTACGATTAAGACAATACCAAACTTGTATAGGTATTTTTATTACATTATTAGCTTAAAAAAATGCTGAAAAAAATTGTCTTTTTTCGCCCTTTTCTGAGACCTACTGGCAGTGTCAGCCTGAAGAACATTGGGCCCACCAGAGGATTTGATTCTTTCTCCCCCAATCAAGAGCCCCATAGCAGCTGCAAGGTTTGCGCTATGAACTTTCCTGAAGGAGAAGTCAGGGCCCACCGGAGGATTCTCCAGTTCTCTGTTGGGCCAGTCCAACCCTGCCTACTGGTCTCGGAAAATGGCGAAACAAGCCGCTTTTTTTTTCTTTTGTCGGAGCCTTTTTTTTTTGTTTTTATGAGCTTTAGTCATACCATTTAGGGGTACATACAATGTTTTGATCACTTTTTGATTTGTTTTGGGGGGGATGTTCAGCAACAACAACAACAAAAAAACAATTCTCAGCTCTCATTTTTTTTTATTTTCTCTATGGTTTATTAATTTTATATTTTCATAAAATTACAGAAACGACAATATCAAATATGCTTATTTTTTTTAACTTCCTTTTATTTTAATTTGGGGAAAGGGCTGGGGGGGGGAGGTAATATGAATTTTTATGTTTTCGTATGTTTTAATATATTTAAAACCATTTTTTTTACTTTATTTTTTATTTATAGTTCCCATAGGGGACATGAACCTGTAACCATTTGATTCTGTATACTGAAATAGCACAGCATCGCTGTATATAGTGAAAATAACACATTTCTATGAAGCAAAGCCCATGGCTGGACTCTATAGGAGTACCAACTCAGCAGTGACAGGGGCCTTTAGTAGCCGAGTAAATAGAAAAAATATGAAGTTGACAGCCAGATGAGATGTTTTCAGTTGAACCTTTTTTTTTTTCTAAACAATTTTTTGACCAAGCTACATTTTTGCTGTGTTTTTTTCATAGCTTTTCGAGCGTGGTTCGTCCCAGACGTGGAGATACCAAACCTGTACTTTAGGAAACATTTTTCTTTTATTTTTTTCATACTTTATTTTGAATTTTTGTCAGATTTTTTTAAAATAAATTAGTTTTACCTTTTTTTACTTAATCCTTATACGGAACATCAGCTTTTACTCACTGATCTAATATCTTGCAGTACTTCTGTACTGCAGGATCTTAGATCTGTCACTTTTACGCTGATACTTCGCCTTTTAGACTTTGCTTATTACCTGACCTTAAAGGGCCTCCGTAGATGCCAGGCTCGAAGGCCATTACTTGGCCTCGAGTTGCTAACGGCAGGGTGCCTCTAGGCTTAAATAGGGAGCCCCCACCCTCAACCATGTAGATACTGCTGTCACTTTTAACAGCGGTATCTAAGAGAATAACCGGCCGCGATTGGCACTGATATCGATCATAGCCATTACAAAAGTGTGCCAGCTATGATATTTAGCTGACACCCACTGATGATGGTGCCAGGTCTACTTGAGAGGCGGTGCCATCATTGTGCCCAGTATCGGACCGGCGTGTCAAAGGCCCACCAGTAACATTGATTCTTGGGGCCCACTGTCCAGCTACATGCAAAAATAACCTGACCCTAGTGCCCAACTTAACGTTTGCTTCTATGTAATATTAATTTGGCTAGCTTGTTTAATGAGTGATTAGATTATACCTTTTTCTGCAAATTGTGAATCAAGTGTAATAGCACTGCTCATTAACACTCCGTCACCGGGGCGGCCTACCGGAGAATTCTCCGATTAGCCTGTGGGTCAGTCCGAGCCTGATTGTGCCGTACATGTATGGCAGTTTGCGGGAAGTCACCTCCTGCTGCGCCGTACATGTATGACAAATGTCGAGAAGGTGTTAAAAAAAATCATCCTCTCCATATTCACCTACCACAAGCAATCCAGTAGCATCGGAAAGAGACGCCTCCACTCCAACACACTGTGATGCCATTAAGGGGCACCGGGGCGCTCTTCCTTCAGCCTGCTCTCTGCTGTCCTGAGGATATCTCAGGAACTCCGCTGCCTCAGGGACTGCATGCAGACCCCTCGTCTAGAAGATGATAAAGCCCCCCCAGATATTTTCTCTACTGCGTCTACTGCAGGCAAAATGCAGTATTACAGGGACACAGATGACTGGCGCCTACCAAGGTGGCTCTCTGTCTCGACTCACACGGCTTATTCACAGTAGTTAACATCGCGATGTACCTACTTAGCGAACACTTTAGACAAGGAAAGGAGTGGGGGCGGATGTGCCATAATGGACTATAACTTTAATTATTATGCAAAATCCATTGCAAAAAAAATAAAACAAAACCTATTGAGCTGAATGAACTATGAAAAACATAATGCACTGCCATACAATGAAGGAGAATTGAAGAGGAGAGGCAGATAATGCAGTGATATTCTGTGAAGTGGACGCGGCAGGCGGCCTTGTATCAGGCTGCTTTACATCTGAAGTGCATTCCGGAGCTGAGGACTCGTGACCTTGTCTTTATGTTCAGTTAGAGTAAAATGACATGCAAGAGAAAGTGATAAAACTTTATTAAAGAGCCCCAGCAGGATGCGTGCACAGACTCTCATTTAAAGGGATACTAATCCCAACCTCCATCTAAGACACTGGTTACATCAGAGTTCTGTTCCGAACGGGAATTTGTGCTTTTAATGTCAACCTCCCTGAAAGCAAAATGCAGAACTGATGGAGCCAAAAGCTTGGAAATCTAAGAGATCTGTTAGGATCTGTTGAGATCTTCCCTCATAATTGTCACAGGCATAATGTTAGTATGAACAGAGTCAGAAACTCTTACAAAATGGAACATTTGCCATAGATATGTATCTATGTTTGGAGAAAACAATTTTGCTTTTACTCCAAAGCATCTACAATAAAGATATCTGCATATAATCTTGCTTAAAAATCTTTGTTTTAGGCATACGGCTCTCATTCAGATGAAGAAATGTATTCTTCCGTATCTGTCCCCTTATCTCAAAATAAGCCATCGTTGCAAAAGCACGTACATAAAACGAAAAAACACAATTTTGTGATACTTTGTTGGGAGGTGTTTATGCTACATGTGTCTTTATGTGGCCACCCAGTGGTTGCAAGGTGTATTGAAACCTGTCTTGGGTTTTGCTAGCAAATTTATATCGTGAGAAATTGGAATCCTTAAAGGGATTGTCCAGGACTATTATATATTTTTCTTACTATGGGCCTAAAAACTAACAGGTAGTTGCTAAAAAAGGCAACTAGCTGCCTGATCTACCCGGTTCCGGGTCAGAGCGGTCAATGATCACTCCTGCCAGTGATTCAGCTGCTCCACGTTAACAGAGCAGCTCTTCTTCTTCCTGGCTGCTCTGTTGACGAGGCGTGACTGCAGACATCATGCTGATTAAAAGCCGGCGCCCCGCAGTGAGGCAGAGGGCAGCCGGCTGTCAATTAACGTGGCTATGGCCGTCACACCCCGTCAACGGAGCAGAGCGGAAGTCAAGCCGCTGACCTATCGATGTGACATTCGCGGACACTGCTGAATCGCCGGTAGGCACAGTCTGTGTCTGCTTTGTGCCAGCAAAGATTGGCACCGGGCACAACAGGCAGGTAGATAGCAACTACCTACCTGTTAGTTCTTAGGCCCATAGAAAAAAATTATATATATTATATATTTATAGTCCTGGCTAACCCATTTCACAATAATCATGGATAGTCAAGGGTGGACACAACGGTATACGTCCCCATGGTTATAGACACTAAAGAAACCTTATAGTCTGATCTTCCAGTCACGTGTTAATCCCTATAATCTATCCCTTCTTCTACTCTTATAGAGACCTAGAAATCTATTCTTCCTTATCTCTGCTTTTGGCTTGACATATCCTGAAATGACCAGTGTTACGCTGGTGGGAGGGAACCCACTGCGTCATGGACTGGGCTTACCCTGGAGGGGCGTAACTAACTGGTCCTTCACTAGAGCGGGTGATGGTGAGGTTAGGCTTGAGCTGCAGGTAGCCTCCAGGTACCACTCCAAGGCAGTCCTCGGTACTGCAGCAGCTGACCTCAGGGGTCAGGTACGCAGGTTTGGACTCGCAGTAGCAGGCAGGACAGGATCAGGATCACTGACAGAATGCATATTGGTGCTGATTCAGACGGGACAGGTTCAGGATCAGGTTTCAGGTTTGGACAGAGCGTTTCATTCAGACAGGATAGTTTTAAGAAGCAGGGTGTGCGTGCCCTAAGTGCGCTGCCAGGAGACCTGCACGACGTGCGTAGGCCCTGGAACCTGGAAACCAAAACAGGAGACGCAGTTGGACGGCTGTGGTGGTGAGTATCTCAGTGTCCCTGCCGGGAATAGCAAGAGGAGAGAGAGAGAAAACCACGCAGGGATGCCAAGGTTACAACCAGCTATGCAAACATAAAAAAACATGATTTTGTGATGCTTTGTTGGGAGATGTTCCTGCTATAGGTGTCTATGTGGCCACCCAGTGGTTGTAATATGTATTGCAGTCAGTCTTGAGTTTTTCTAGTAAATATGTATAGTGAAAAAATTGAAGTCCTTAACAAAATCATAGAACGCTAAGGGTGGACACAACGGTATATGTCCCCATGGTTGTAGACTCAAAACTAACCTTATAGTCTGATCTTGCAGTCATACACTCCCTGACAGAAGTTATGTCGCTTATCCATGTTATGTAAATAAAAGCTTATAACCTGACGTTAAATTCATCCATTGGTTTTATAAATTACTCTTTTGAAAGCTGAAACCCTCCCAAATTTGGTTTCGGTTAAGAAAATAAATTGGCATCAATGCTGAAATATTGATCATTTAATGAACACAGAATAGTCAGATTTTGGCAAGACAAAAGTTTTGTCGCCTGGTCATATAATGCACCCAATCCTAGTTTACATCCTCACCAGTGCTCAGTAAATGATCGATTAATTAGTGGGTGTGTATAAAAAGAAACCCAGCACCCCAGACCTTAACTTGAACTGCAACTTGAGCTCTGACAACATGCCAAAAATCCACCCTGCGACCTAAGCCTTGAATATCAAGAGGCTGAAGACCAGATCCACTGCAGAGGTGGCTGGCACCTTTAATGTGTCTCAGCGTCAAGTACAAAGAATTAAAAAAAAAAGATTTGAAGAGACTGGAGATGTGTTTGACAAGCCCAGGTCCGGAAGACCCCGCAAGACAACTGCTCAGGAGGAACGTTTGTTGGTTAGAAAATCCAAAGCAAGCTCCTCTTCCACTGCAGCAGAGCTCCAACAGGCCTGGTCACCTCAAGTCCCTGTGTCAACTAGAACAGTTTGTAGGATTCTGTCTCGAAATGGCCTCCATGGTCGAATCAGTGCCCAGAAGCCAGCACTAAACAAAAGGCAAATAAAAAACAGTGTGGCATTTGCAAAGTCCCACAGCCTGCTAAACAGATGGACGCTGGAAAAGTGGCAGAAGGTCGATTTCTCTGATGAATCTTCAGTAGAATTACACCACAGCCGCCGCAAATACTGCAGGAGACCTACTGGAGCCCCTATGGATCCAAAATACACCCAGAAAACAGTTACATTTGGTGGTGGAAAGATCATGGTCTGGGGTTACATTCAGTATGGGGGTGTGCGAAACATTTGCAAGGTGGAAGGCAATATCAATAGCCTAAAATATCAAGAAGTATTAGCTACCTCTTACATTACAAATCATAAAAGGGGTCAAATTCTGCAGCAGGATGGTGCTCCATCTCATACATCCATCTCTACAACAAAGTTCCTCCAAGCAAAAAAGATCAAGGTGCTCAAGGACTGGCCAGCCCAGTCACCAGACATGGACATCATTGAGCATGTTTGGGGTAGGATGAAAGAGGAAGCTTGGAAGACAAAACCAAAGAATCTAGATGACCTCTGGGAGGCATGTAAGACGGCATTCTCTGCTATTCCTGATGACTTCATTAATAAATTGTATGAATCATTGTTGAACCGCATGGATGCAGTCCTTCAAGCTCATGGAAGTCACACAAAATATTAAATATGACTCTAATAGCACCACAACTTCATTCACCAATGTTATGCAACATATATTTGTACTTTAAGATAATTATTTGTTTGAATATCACATTACTTTCTGTGAGCGACAAAACTTTTGTCTTGCCAAAATCTGACCATTCTGTGTTCATTAAATGATCAATATTTCAGCATTGATGCCAATTTATTTTCTTAACCGAAACCAAATTTGGGAGGGTTTCAGCTTTCAAAAGAGTAATTTATAAAACCAATGAATGAATTTAACGTCAGGTTATAAGCTTTTATTTCCATAACATGGATAAGCGACGTAACTTCTGTCAGGGAGTGTACATTAATCACTAAAATCTGCCTTCTACTCTGTTATAAAGGGGCGCAGGGGAGGCTGAGGGTCTAATTGTATGTGTGCTATGTGCCAATAAGCTATTTTTGCCTGGACGGGGTATTTACATCTCTGCCTATGTGTAGCTCTGATTTCAAGAAGGTTTTGTTTGTAGACTGTAATTGTAGAAACGCATAGATCTGCATAGGAGCTGTATACAAAAAAATGACAATATACTTTTAAAACAAGGCTATTGGCAAAGCTGCCTCATTTTTTTTTAGACACAAAATAATAAAAAAATTGCAAAAGTAAACATAACCCATAAGACAATTCCAGTACCAATGGTAACTTACTGGTCATCCTCATAGTGACCAAGCACCGGACATTGCTTCTTCACCTTTGTCATTTACGCACTAGAAAAAAGTAATGATGGAAAGCTGAGCGGGGACGGTAAGTGATGCGTGAAACCGCTAACTTCATTTAACACAAATAAAATAAGTTACGTTGGATCTCACCTTGACGCTGACCTTTCTGCTAATGAAAACATATGCATGTCTGTAAATTACGCACACCCCCGCTCCAGCACGCCACGTTCGATACACACCTGCTGAGAATTTCAATCGAGGCGACTTAGAGATGTGCTGACTGCCTGCAGGCTCAAGAGCAAGTAGACTTATCTAAACTGAAATAGTTAGCTATAAGCCTCCTGTAGTCATCTATGACACGTAAAGTGAGAAAAAGGGTTAACTGGGAGCGAGCCCAAGAGCTGAAATCCTATGGACAGATTCAGTTCTCAGTCTGTTCTTTCACCACGATCAATCAATAGAGAAATAATAGACTGAAAACATAGATCATATTTGCTTACTCTCAATCAGCTACTTCAGGAGGATCAGCAATTGTGGCAGAAGAGTGTCCCACATGAACAATGCTTGTGTAACAGAGTGCCCAATATAAACAGTACTAGTAGAGTGCCAAATATAAACAGTACTAGCAGAGTGCCCAATATAAACAGTGCAAGCAGAGTGCCCAATATAAACAGTGCAAGCAGAGTGCCCAATATAAACAGTACTAGTAGAGTGCCCAATATAAACAGTACTAGCAGAGTGCCCAATATAAACAGTGCAAGCAGAGTGCTCAATATAAACAGTGCAAGCAGAGTGCCCAATATAAACAGTGCAAGCAGAGTGCCCAATATAAACAGTGCCAGCAGAGTGGCCAATATAAACAGTGCAAGCAGAGTACCCAATATAAACAGTACCAGCAGAGTGCCCAATATAAACAGTGCAAGCAGAGTGCCCAATATAAACAGTGCCAGCAGAGTGGCCAATATAAACAGTGCAAGCAGAGTACCCAATATAAACATTGCCAGCAGAGTGCCCAATATAAACAGTGCCAGCAGAGTGCCCAATATAAACAGTGCCAGCAGAGTGCCCAATATAAACAGTGCAAGCAGAGTGCCCAATATAAACAGTGCAAGCAGAGAGCCCAATATAAACAGTGCCAGCAGAGTGCCCAATATAAACAGGGCAAGCAGAGTGCTCAATATAAACAGTGCAAGCAGAGTGCCCAATATAAACAGTGCAAGCAGAGTGCCCAATATAAACAGTGCCAGCAGAGAGCCCAATATAAACATTGCCAGCAGAGTGCTCAATTAAATAGTGCAAGCAGAGTGCTCAATATAAACAGTGCAAGCAGAGTGCCCAATATAAACAGTGCAAGCAGAGTGCACAATATAAACAGAGCCAGCAGAGTACCCAATATAAACAGAGCCAGCAGAGTGTCCAATATAAACAGAGCCAGCAGAGTGCCCAATATAAACAGTGCAAGCAGAGTGCCCAATATAAACAGTGCCAGCAGAGTGGCCAATATAAACAGTGCAAGCAGAGTACCCAATATAAACAGTGCCAGCAAAGTGCCCAATATAAACAGTGCAAGCAGAGTGCTCAATATAAACAGTGCAAGCAGAGTGCTCAATATAAACAGTGCAAGCAGAGTGCCCAATATAAACAGAGCCAGCAGAGTGCACAATATAAACAGTGCCAGCAGAGTGCCCAATATAAACAGTGCCAGCAGAGAGCCCAATATAAACAGTGTCAGCAAAGTGCCCAATATAAACAGTGCAAGCAGAGTGCTCAATATAAACAGTGCAAGCAGAGTGCCCAATAAAAACAGTGCAAGCAGAGTGCCCAATATAAACAGTGCCAGCAGAGTGCCCAATATAAACAGTGCCAGCAGAGTGCCCAATATAAACATTGCCAGCAGAGTGCTCAATTAAACAGTGCAAGCAGAGTGCCCAATATAAACAGTGCAAGCAGAGTGCCCAATATAAACAGTGCAAGCAGAGTGCTCAATATAAACAGTGCAAGCAGAGTGCCCAATATAAACAGTGCAAGCAGAGTGCTCAATATAAACAGTGCAAGCAGAGTGCCCAATAAAAACAGTGCAAGCAGAGTGCCCAATATAATCAGTACTAGCAGAGTGCCCAATATAAACAGTGCAAGCAGAGTGCCCAATATAAACAGTGCCAGCAGAGTAGCCAATATAAACAGTGCAAGCAGAGTAGCCAATATAAACAGTGCCAGCAAAGTGCCCAATATAAACAGTGCAAGCAGAGTGCTCAATATAAACAGTGCAAGCAGAGTGCCCAATATAAACAGTGCAAGCAGAGTGCCCAATATAAACAGAGCCAGCAGAGTGCACAATATAAACAGTACTAGCAGAGTGCCCAATATAAACAGAGCCAGCAGAGTGCACAATATAAACAGTGCCAGCAGAGTGCCCAATATAATCAGAGCCAGCAGAGTGCACAATATAAACAGTGCAAGCAGAGAGCCCAATATAAACAGTGCCAGCAGAGTGCCCAATATAAACAGTGTCAGCAAAGTGCCCAATATAAACAGTGCAAGCAGAGTGCTCAATATAAACAGTGCAAGCAGAGTGCCCAATAAAAACAGTGCAAGCAGAGTGCCCAATATAAACAGTGCCAGCAGAATGCCCAATATAAACATTGCCAGCAGAGTGCTCAATTAAACAGTGCAAGCAGAGTGCCCAATATAAACAGTACCAGCAGAGTGCTCAATATAAACAGTGCAAGCAGAGTGCCCAATATAAACAGTGCAAGCAGAGTGCTCAATATAAACAGTGCAAGCAGAGTGCCCAATATAAACAGTGCAAGCAGAGTGCTCAATATAAAAAGTGCAAGCAGAGTGCCCAATAAAAACAATGCAAGCAGAGTGCCCAATATAAACAGTGCCAGCAGAGTGCCCAATATAAACAGTGCCAGCAGAGTGCCCAATATAAACATTGCCAGCAGAGTGCTCAATTAAACAGTGCAAGCAGAGTGCCCAATATAAACAGTACCAGCAGAGTGCTCAATATAAACAGTGCAAGCAGAGTGCCCAATATAAACAGTGCAAGCAGAGTGCCCAATATAAACAGAGCCAGCAGAGTGCCCAATATAAACAGTACTAGTAGAGTGCCCAATATAAACAGTGCAAGCAGAGTGCCCAATTTAAACAGTGCCAGCAGCGTGCCCAATTTAAACAGTGCCAGCAGAGTGCCCAATATAAACAGTGCCAGCAGCGTGCCCAATATAAACAGTGCAAGCAGAGTGCCCAATATAAACAGTGCAAGCAGAGTGCACAATATAAACATTGCCAGCAGAGTGCCCAATATAAACAGTGCCAGCAGAGTGCCCAATATAAACAGTGCCAGCAGAGTGCCCAATATAAACAGTGCAAGCAGAGTGCCCAATATAAACAGTGCAAGCAGAGAGCCCAATATAAACAGTGCCATCAGAGTGCCCAATATAAACAGGGCAAGCAGAGTGCTCAATATAAACAGTGCAAGCAGAGTGCCCAATATAAACAGTGCAAGCAGAGTGCCCAATATAAACAGTGCCAGCAGAGAGCCCAATATAAACATTGCCAGCAGAGTGCTCAATTAAATAGTGCAAGCAGAGTGCTCAATATAAACAGTGCAAGCAGAGTGCCCAATATAAACAGTGCAAGCAGAGTGCACAATATAAACAGAGCCAGCAGAGTACCCAATATAAACAGAGCCAGCAGAGTGTCCAATATAAACAGAGCCAGCAGAGTGCCCAATATAAACAGTACTAGTAGAGTGCCCAATATAAACAGTGCAAGCAGAGTGCCCAATATAAACAGAGCCAGCAGAGTACCCAATATAAACAGTGCCAGCAGAGTGCCCAATATAAACAGTGCCAGCAGAGTGCCCAATATAAACAGTACCAGCAGAGTGCCCAATATAAACAGTGCAAGCAGAGTGCACAATATAAACATTGCCAGCAGAGTGCCCAATATAAACAGTGCCAGCAGAGTGCCCAATATAAACAGTGCCAGCAGAGTGCCCAATATAAACAGTGCAAGCAGAGTGCCCAATATAAACAGTGCAAGCTGAGTGCCCAATATAAACAGTGCCAGCAGAGTGCCCAATATAAACAGTGCCAGCAAAGTGCCCAATATAAACAGTGCAAGCAGAGTGCTCAATATAAACAGTGCAAGCAGAGTGCCCAATATAAACAGTGCAAGCAGAGTGCCCAATATAAACAGTGCCAGCAGAGTGCCCAATATAAACATTGCCAGCAGTGTGCTCAATTAAACAGTGCAAGCAGAGTGCTCAATATAAACAGTGCAAGCAGAGTGTCCAATATAAACAGTGCAAGCAGAGTGCCCAATATAAACAGAGCCAACAGAGTACCCAATATAAACAGAGCCAGCAGAGTGCCCAATATAAACAGAGCTAGCAGAGTGCCCAATATAAACAGTGCCGGCAGAGTGTCCAATATAAACAGAGCCAGCAGAGTGCCCACTATAAACAGTACTAGTAGAGTGCCCAATATAAACAGTGCAAGCAGAGTGCCCAATATAAACAGAGCCAGCAGAGTACCCAATATAAACAGTGCCAGCAGAGTGCCCAATATAAACAGTGCCAGCAGAGTGCCCAATATAAACAGTGCCAGCAGAGTGCCCAATATAAACAGTGCAAGCAGAGTGCACAATATAAACAGTGCAAGCAGAGTGCACAATATAAACAGAGCCAGCAGAGTGTCCAATATAAACAGTGCAAGCAGAGTGCACAATATAAACAGTGCCAGCAGAGTGCCCAATATAAACAGTGCCAGCAGAGTGCCCAATATAAACAGAGCCAGCAGAGTGCCCAATATAAACAGTACTAGCAGAGTGCCCAATATAAACAGTGCCAGAAGAGTGCACAATATAAACAGTGCCAGCAGAGTACCCAATATAAACAGTGCCAGCAGAGTGCCCAATATAAACAGTGCAAGCAGAGTGCACAATATAAACAGTGCCAGCAGAGTGTCCAATATAAACAGTGCAAGCAGAGTGCACAATATAAACAGTGCCAGCAGAGTGCCCAATATAAACAGTGCCAGCAGAGTGCCCAATAAAAACAGAGCCAGCAGAATGCCCAATATAAACAGTACTAGCAGAGTGCCCAATATAAACAGTGCCAGAAGAGTGCACAATATAAACAGTGCCAGCAGAGTACCCGATATAAACAGTGCCAGCAGAGTGCCCAATATAAACAGAGCCAGCAGAGTGCCCAATATAAACAGTACTAGCAGAGTGCCCAATATAAACAGTGCAAGCAGAGTGCCCAATATAAACAGTGCCAGCAGAGTGCCCAATATAAACAGAGCCAGCAGAGTGCCCAATATAAACAGTACTAGCAGAGTGCCCAATATAAACAGTGCCAGAAGAGTGCACAATATAAACAGTACTAGTAGAGTGCCCAATATAAACAGTGCAAGCAGAGTGCCCAATATAAACAGTGCCAGCAAAGTGCCCAATATAAACAGTGCAAGCAGAGTGCTCAATATAAACAGTACTAGTAGAGTGCACAATATAAACAGAGCCAGCAGAGTGCCCAATATAAACAGTACTAGCAGAGTGCCCAATATAAACAGTACTAGTAGAGTGCCCAATATAAACAGTGCAAGCAGAGTGCCCAATATAAACAGTGCCAGCAAAGTGCCCAATATAAACAGTACTAGTAGAGTGCACAATATAAACAGTACTAGTAGAGTGCACAATATAAACAGTGCCAGCAGAGTACCCAATATAAACAGTGCCAGCAGAGTGCCCAATATAAACAGTGCCAGCAGAGTGCCCAATATAAACAGTGCAAGCAGAGTGCCCAATATAAACAGTACTAGCAGAGTGCCCAATATAAACAGTGCCAGAAGAGTGCACAATATAAACAGTGCCAGCAGAGTACCCAATATAAACAGTGCCAGCAGAGTGCCCAATATAAACAGTGCCAGCAGAGTGCCCAATATAAACAGAGCCAGCAGAGTGCCCAATATAAACAGTACTAGCAGAGTGCCCAATATAAACAGTGCAAGTAGAGTGCCCAATATAAACAGTGCCAGCAGAGTGCCCAATATAAACAGAGCCAGCAGAGTGCCCAATATAAACAGTACTAGCAGAGTGCCCAATATAAACAGTGCCAGAAGAGTGCACAATATAAACAGTACTAGTAGAGTGCCCAATATAAACAGTGCAAGCAGAGTGCCCAATATAAACAGTGCCAGCAAAGTGCCCAATATAAACAGTGCAAGCAGAGTGCTCAATATAAACAGTACTAGTAGAGTGCACAATATAAACAGAGCCAGCAGAGTGCCCAATATAAACAGTACTAGCAGAGTGCCCAATATAAACAGTACTAGTAGAGTGCCCAATATAAACAGTGCAAGCAGAGTGCCCAATATAAACAGTGCCAGCAAAGTGCCCAATATAAACAGTACTAGTAGAGTGCACAATATAAACAGTACTAGTAGAGTGCACAATATAAACAGAGCCAGCAGAGTGCCCAATATAAACAGTACTAGCAGAGTGCCCAATATAAACATATATCCTTCAGGAAGAAGCTGTAATTTCTACACTACATAGAGACAGGAGAGCATGTATGTATGGGAGATTGTACCAGTTAGTTTCCACCCACCAGCTCAGATCCTGCAGGTGGGAAACTAATCATTATTGGCTAGAAATTGTGTTATTCCTCATGTACACACACGAAAAGTCACCTGAAACGACAGGTATGCTTTAAACACTGGAAAGTAAACAATGGAGGCACTGATACCCTATAAATTATACAATCCTTTACAGCAAGAATAATGTGATTCATACGTGCATTAATATTAGACCCAAGAGTAAAGGAAAGAAAACAGATTATGCTAAAAATCCCATTAAGCTCCTAATAAAGTATATCCAAAAATCAATAGAAACTCAATTCTTGACACACAGTAAAACTTTCTTTTGGCCTTTCGCGCTTCGTTATTCCCTCCAGAAAACTTGCTGGAAAATTAAGTTGTGAGAACAGTATAGTTCAGGAATGCGGTGGGCGTATGTAGGAAATATGGATGTGGATATATTTTCTGCTACTGACATGGCCGCTTACTGTTTGGTTAAGCTTGTCATAACAACACCTTCTCATCAGAAGGCTCATCAGACCCAGCACGGAGGGAAAGGACTGAGGACTTGTGCTACAAGTAACCTCTATGACGTGTCTATCCAGATCTCAAATACATTTCTATGGAGTCTTTATACTGTTTGGGATGTTTAGAGTGAATGAGTCATGGTATTTTCCATAGGATCTTATGGCCGGAGGGACACAATTTTAATAATGTAGAACGCAGTAATTCGCGTCTACGTGAGGAGTAGAGAGCATCAAATGCTCATCATCTTGTAGAGTACTGATCTTAGACTCATCATTACTATCCATGCCTTTAAGGAAATGTCTGCAACCTGTGAATCCACGATTGTTTCTGAAACTACAACAACCAGCATGCCCTAATAACCTGTGGCAATCATGGCATGCTGGGAGATGTAGTTTTCATAGGGTTTTTAAGAAAAATGTTACTTCTAGAAACCCCTGAAGACTCAGCTGTGTTCAGTTTTTTTTTTCTTTTGTATTTTCCTTCTCTTTTTTTCCTTCTCTTTGTGTTTCATTTTTTTCTCTTTTGTATTTTCCTTCTCTTCTTTTCCTTCTCTTTGTGTTTCATTGTTTTCTCTTTAGTATTTTCCTTCTCTTCTTTTCCTTCTCTTTGTGTTTCATTTTTTTCTCTTTTGTATTTTCCTTCACTTTGTGTTTCATTGTTTTCTCTTTAGTATTTTCCTTCTCTTCTTTTCCTTCTCTTTGTGTTTCATTGTTTTCTCTTTAGTATTTTCCTTCTCTTCTTTTCCTTCTCTTTGTGTTTCATTTTTTTCTCTTTAGTACTTTCCTTCTTTTCTTTTCCTTCTCTTTGTATTTCATTTTTTTCTCTTTAGTATTTTCCTTCTTTTCTTTTCCTTCTCTTTGTATTTCATTTTTTTCTCTTTTGTATTTTCCTTCTCTTCTTTTCCTTCTCTTTGTGTTTCATTCTATTCTCTTTAGTATTTTCCTTCTTTTCTTTTCCTTCTCTTTGTGTTTCATTTTTTTCTCTTTTGTATTTTCCTTCTCTTATTTTCCTTCTCTTTGTGTTTCATTTTTTTCTCTTTAGTATTTTCCTTCTCTTCTTTTCCTTTTCTTTGTGTTTCATTTTTTTTCTCTTTTGTACGGCAGCATTCTTTTTTCCATTAAAAAATGGGAGAAAAATTTTCAATGGGGTGAAATGGTAAAAAAAATCCCAACTGCACCATTCTTTTTTTGTGTGTGTGTGGAGATGGGAGGGGGGTTATTTTTGCTGTCCAGTAAAATGACCCGGAAACTTAGTTCTACACGGCCTTAAAAGTACGTAATGCCAGACTTCTCTCATTTGTTTTATTTTGTTAATAGAGATGAGCGAACCCGAACTGTAAAGTTTGTGGTTGGTATCAGATACCTAGTGTCTGGTGCTGAACTCCAAACATGGACTTCTGGAAGAGAGAGAGGGAGAGAAAGAGATTTTCCAGCTCCAAAGTTCAGGTCCCAATTAATTTCAATGGTGTTCGGGTTCTGGGTCAAATTCGGGTACAGTACTGGTACCCGAACAAAACTTTGGACTACAGTTCGGTAGGGTACCAGATCCCGCTCATCCATACTTATCAACAAAAAAAATTGGCTTGTGTCACCATATTGTGAGAATTAAGTCATTTTTATGCTTTTTGAGTTGTTTGATGGTTTGTTTTTTTCTGGAAAGCTGAAGTTTTTATGGTATCATTTTAGGATTCATGCGACTTTATAATCCCTTTTCATTCCCCTTTTAAAAGGCAAAAAATTACCTAAATGCAGTAGTTCACTTTGACGTGGTCTGTAATCAAAAATCAGCGGAGGAAAAAAAATGGGTAAAAGAGTCACAAACTCACGATCATACCGTACTAACTGACAGATCCTCAGATAACTCATTCAGCAGGCAGCAATAAATTGTGTAACATAAGTGTGACTAGTCATTACTCATGGGCGAGCCATGAGGCTGAGTAGTAGTCAAGATGTCCCGGATCAGATATCAAGAGGGCTCGTCATAAACAAAGGTGTAAGGCAAAGGCATAGTCTGGTAACAGTCCAAGGTCAGAATTTCAATAAGGTAGTGGATCAAGACAAAAAAGGGCAAGGCAAATGGATAGTGAAAGGCAAGGTTCAAGGTCGAGCAACAAAGATCAAATACAGGAACACAGAGTATAGTGCAAGTGCACACCACTTGAGCAAAGCTACAACTGGCAGTGTTTCGAGGCAGAGAGCCAGCTAAATAGCCAGGTAATCACTCCAATATTAGACACATGAAAGAAGCCACGACATGACCCGGCCCCGATTGGACAGCTGAACTGTCACTCAACCATAGGGTTGCAAAGAATACATAGTCACAAAAAATAGTCTTTATGGGGCACAAGAAGAAATGTGCAAAAATTAGCAAAAAAAAAAAAATGGCCAACTCAAATTGCACAAAAGCTACAATGCTGTACACTGCCACAGAAACTATTGGCATAAGCCCTGGTCAAGACCTGCATGCCAGCTTATATAATATTTTACATAAACAGCGCTGTAAAACATATTAACATAGACTTTTTATTTTTAATATGCAACGTCTATGGCTGAACTTCACTTCTCGCTTTTCATTTTTAAGAAATTGGTGCCAAGACAACTGGGAAACTCATCACTTACTGTATTCTGACATGACCTGACACTGAACTGAACATGAGAACCATAAATCCAAGAAACAACTGTAGCCCCTGCAATAAAGGAGCGTCTGGGCACCGGACCGGTCTGTGGAGGATCCCTCCGAGGGGAAGAACTCCTTGTACTTTCCATAAATCTAGAAATGTTTTAGAGGAAATTCTCAATAGTAGAAAAAGGTGCAGTTCACCTCTGTATATAATAGAGATTACATACAGTATGTGCAGAATAGAATATTAGAGGTGAGGACCATGCTACCAACCATGGTGAAGCTTTAGTAGATGTAGTCTAAGTCTCAGACAAATAAGTCCAGATAAATACAGCAAGGCACCTCTGTATTAGGTCAAGGTTCTTTGGAACAACCAAAGGTGATGATTCTTAGGGCCCAAACTTGAAAACTCACATGGTTTTCATGTAAGAGAAAGGAATTGACCACCAATGGTTACCATTACCACATCGGTAAAAGCCTTCGGTGGAATGGCCATTTAGGCAATAAGCCAGTGAATGAAAGGCCATGACCGGACGGGCCCACCACCACTGAGTAATGGCATGAAAGTGTAAGGGTGTATGTAGTTTATCAGAACCATCAGAGGGCAAACCGCTATTGTAGTCTAGGGCACAATTGGGAGAATATTACCCCTGGTTGGACAGGATTAAAAAAAAGGGATCTGTATTTGTTTACCTAGAAACTGGTCCATCTCTGCTCATTGGCTGCGTCTGGTACAGAAGTCAATCCTTATTCACGTGAATGGGTTGAAGTGTGATACCAGATAATGCCTATAGACTGAGGTGGCGCTGCTTCTGGATCAAAAAACAAATTGTAATTTTTAACCATGAATGATCCTTGAACATCTAGTCAGTGACATTGGGCAGTACTCAAGTTCCTTGTTGTCAGTGACAATGGGCAGTACTCAGGTTCCTTGTTGTCAGTGACAATGGGCAGTACTCAGGTTCCTTGTTGTCAGTGACAATGGGCAGTACTCAGGTTCCTAGTTGTCAGTGACAATGGGCAGTACTCAGGTTCCTTGTTGTCAGTGACAATGGGCAATACTCAGGCTACTTGTTGTCAGTGACAATGGGCAATACTCAGGCTCCTTGTTGTCAGTGACAATGGGCAGTACTCAGGTTCCTTGTTGTCAGTGACAATGGGCAGTACCCTGGTTCCTTGTTGTCAGTGACAATGGGCAGTACTCAGGTTCCTTGTTGTCAGTGACAATGGGCAGTACTCAGGTTCCTTGTTGTCAGTGACAATGAGCAGTACTCAGGTTCCTTGTTGTCAGTGACAATGGGCAGTACTCAGGTTCCTTGTTGTCAGTGACAATGGGCAGTACTCAGGTTCCTTGTTGTCAGTGACAATGGGCAGTACTCAGGTTCCTTGTTGTCAGTGACAATGGGCAATACTCAGGCTCCTTGTTGTCAGTGACAATGGGCAGTACTCAGGTTCCTTGCTGTCAGTGACAATGGGCAGTACTCAGGTTCCTTGTTGTCAGTGACAATGGGCAGTACTCAGGCTCCTTGTTGTCAGTGACAATGGGCAATACTCAGGCTCCTTGTTGTCAGTGACAATGGGCAATACTCAGGCTCCTTGTTGTCAGTGACAATGGGCAGTACTCAGGTTCCTTGTTGTCAGTGACAATGGGCAGTACCCTGGTTCCTTGTTGTCAGTGACAATGGGCAGTACTCAGGTTCCTTGTTGTCAGTGACAATGGGCAGTACTCAGGTTCCTTGTTGTCAGTGACAATGAGCAGTACTCAGGTTCCTTGTTGTCAGTGACAATGGGCAGTACTCAGGTTCCTTGTTGTCAGTGACAATGGGCAGTACTCAGGTTCCTTGTTGTCAGTGACAATGGGCAGTACTCAGGTTCCTAGTTGTCAGTGACAATGGGCAATACTCAGGCTCCTTGTTGTCAGTGACAATGGGCAGCACTCAGGTTCCTTGTTGTCAGTGACAATGGGCAGCACTCAGGTTCCTTGTTGTCAGTGACAATGGGCAGTACTCAGGTTCCTTGTTGTCAGTGACAATGAGCAGTACTCAGGTTCCTTGTTGTCAGTGACAATGGGCAGTACTCAGGTTCCTTGTTGTCAGTGACAATGGGCAGTACTCAGGTTCCTTGTTTTCAGTGACAATGGGCAGTACTCAGGTTCCTAGTTGTCAGTGACAATGGGCAATACTCAGGCTCCTTGTTGTCAGTGACAATGGGCAGTACTCAGGTTCCTTGTTGTCAGTGACAATGGGCAGTACTCAGGTTCCTTGTTGTCAGTGACAATGGGCAGTACTCAGGTTCCTTGTTGTCAGTGACAATGAGCAGTACTCAGGTTCCTTGTTATCAGTGACAATGGGCAGTACTCAGGTTCCTTGTTGTCAGTGACAATGGGCAGTACTCAGGTTCCTTGTTGTCAGTGACAATGGGCAGTACTCAGGTTCCTTGTTGTCAGTGACAATGGGCAATACTCAGGCTCCATGTTGTCAGTGACAATGGGCAGTACTCAGGTTCCTTGTTGTCAGTGACAATGTGCAGTACTCAGGTTCCTTGTTGTCAGTGACAATGGGCAATACTTAGGCTCCTTGTTGTCAGTGACAATGAGCAGTACTCAGGTTCCTTGTTGTCAGTGACAATGGGCAATACTCAGGCTCCTTGTTTTCAGTGACAATGGGCAATACTCAGGCTCCTTGTTGTCAGTGACAATGAGCAGTACTCAGGTTCCTTGTTGTCAGTGACAATGGGCAGTACTCAGGTTCCTTGTTGTCAGTGACAATGGGCAGTACTCAGGTTCCTTGTTGTCAGTGACAATGGGCAATACTCAGGCTCCTTGTTGTCAGTGACAATGGGCAGTACTCAGGTTCCTTGTTGTCAGTGACAATGGGCAATACTCAGGCTCCTTGTTGTCATTGACAATGGGCAGTACTCAGGTTCCTTGTTGTCAGTGACAATGGGCAGTACTCAGGTTCCTTGTTGTCAGTGACAATGAGCAGTACTCAGGTTCCTTGTTGTCAGTGACAATGGGCAGTACTCAGATTACTTGTTGTCAGTGACAATGGGCAGTACTCAGGTTCCTTGTTGTCAGTGACAATGGCCAGTACTCAGGTTCCTTGTTGTCAGTGACAATGGGCAGTACTCAGGTTCCTTGTTGTCAGTGACAATGAGCAGTACTCAGGTTCCTTGTTGTCAGTGACAATGGGCAGTACTCAGGTTCCTTGTTGTCAGTGACAATGGGCAAGTACCCTGGTTCCTTGTTGTCAGTGACAATGAGCAGTACTCAGGTTCCTTGTTGTCAGTGACAATGAGCAGTACTCAGGTTCCTTGTTGTCAGTGACAGTGGGCAGTACCCAGGTTCCTTGTTGTCAGTGACAATGGGCAGTACCCAGGTTCCTTGTTGTCAGTGACAATGGGCAATACTCACGCTCCTTGTTGTCATTGACAATGGGCAGTACTCAGGTTCCTTGTTGTCAGTGACAATGGGCAGTACTCAGGTTCCTTGTTGTCAGTGACAATAAGCAGTACTCAGGTTCCTTGTTGTCAGTGACATTGAGCAGTACTCAGGTTCCTTGTTGTCAGTGACAATGGGCAAGTACCCTGGTTCCTTGTTGTCAGTGACAATGAGCAGTACTCAGGTTCCTTGTTGTCAGTGACAATGAGCAGTACTCAGGTTCCTTGTTGTCAGTGACAATGGGCAGTACTCAGGTTCCTTGTTGTCAGTGACAATGGGCAGTACTCAGGTTCCTTGTTGTCAGTGAAATTAGGCAGTACCCGGATTCATTGTTGTCAGTGATAATGGGCAGTACTCAGGTTCCTTGTTGTCAGTGACAATGGCCAGTACTCAGGTTCCTTGTTGTCAGTGACAATGGGCAATACTCAGGTTCCTTGTTGTCAGTGACAATGGGCAGTACTCAGGTTCCTTGTTGTCAGTGACAATGGGCAGTACTCGGATTCATTGTTGTCAGTGATAATGGGCAGTACCCAGGTTCCTTATTGTCAGTGACAATAAGGCAGTAGCCAGGTTCCTTGTTGTCAGTGACAATGGGCAGTACCCAGGTTCCTTATTGTCAGTGACAATGGGCAGTACCCTGGTTCCTTGTTGTCAGTGACAATGGGCAGTACCCTGGTTCCTTGTTGTCAGTGACAATGAGCAGTACCCAGGTTCCATGTTATGAGTGACAATGGGCGGTACCCAGGTTCCATGTTATGAGTGACAATGGGCGGTACCCAAGTTCTATGTTATGAGTTACAATGGGCGGTACTTAGGTTCCATGTCATGAGTGACAATGGGCGGTACTCAAGTTCCATGTTATGAGTGACAATGGGCGGTACCCAAGTTCCATGTTATGAGTGACAATGGGCGGTACCCAGGTTCCATGTTATGAGTGACAATGGGCAGTACCCAGGTTCCATGTTATGAGTGACAATGGGCGGTACCCAAGTTCCATGTTATGAGTGACAATGGGCCGTACGTGGGTTGCTTGCTGTCAGTGACAATGGGCAGTACCCAAGTTCCTTGTTATTGTCAGTAAGTATTAAGTTTCCTATTGTCAGCTGCATTGTGCTTTATCCATGCTCATTGCTGTTTTTGACAATGGTCCTTACCCATATTCTTCCTTTGCTTTATTTTCCTACATCCCACCATACGGTTAATGGGACCCTCCAGGCCGTTAGGAAGTGCAGAAGAATGCTCATTTGTGACATTCCTTGTCTTTTGTGCTGACCCTAATTCCTACACAGCGGACAAGCTTCCCACAGCTTCTGTATCAACACAGAGCAAACAGTTGTCTTTTGTGCCATTCATTTGCAGGATAAAGCTTTGTGCCGGGTCAAATTCTTTACAGAACGGCAAAGAATGGAAGCCACGCACAGGCTGAGTCTGCATGGACGCTTTCTAGTGCTTCTGCGGCGATGGGGCTTAATCAAGCCACCCCCTTCTGTGCCAACAGAGCTGCCAGGTTTGTCAGGCTGAATACATTTCAACAAGGCTCTTAATTCTCACCGGGTAAGTGCATGTTCAGTTCAGTGGATCACGCATTTAGCATCATGAGGAGACGGCGCAACCTGCATAACTATTCATCTGTAGGAAATGGGGCCAATTATATACCAGTCATGTCCAAATCTGTGGCCTACCAGATACCAGTGATGTGCAAAACTACAATACCCTGCATGCCCTGATAACTGCTGGCTATTGGACATGCTGTGTAACGTGCCAGTTATCGGATATGATGCGTAACGTGCCAGCTATCGGACATGCTGCGTAATGTGCCGGCTATCGGACATGCTGCGTAACGTGCTGGCTATCGGATATGATGCGTAACGTGCTGGCTATCGGACACCATGCGTAACGTGCTGGCTATCGGACACCATGCGTAACGTGCTGGCTATCAGACATGCTGCGTAACGTGCTGACTATCGGACATGCTGCGTAATGTGCTGGCTATTGGATATGATGCGTAACGTGCTGGCTATCGGACACGCTGCATAACTTGCTGGCTATCAGACATGCTGCGTAACGTGCTGACTATCGGACATGCTGCGTAACGTGCTGGTTATCGGACATGCTGCGGAACGTGCTGGCTATCGGACATGCTGCGTAACATGCTGGCTATCTGATATGATGCGTAACGTGCTGGCTATCGGATACGCTGCGTAACGTGCTGGCTATCAGACATGCTGCGTAACGTGCTGGCTATTAGACATGCTGCGTAACGTGCTGGCTATCGGACATGCTGCATAACGTGCTGACTATCGGACATGCTGCATAACGTGCTGGTTATCGGACATGCTGCGGAACGTGCTGGCTATCGGACATGCTGCGTAACATGCTGGCTATCTGATATGATGCGTAACGTGCTGGCTATCGGATACGCTGCGTAACGTGCTGGCTATCAGACATGCTGCGTAACGTGCTGGCTATTAGACATGCTGCGTAACGTGCTGGCTATCGGACATGCTGCATAACGTGCTGGCTATCGGATATGATGCGTAACGTGCTGGCTATCAGACATGCTGCGTAACGTGCTGACTATCGGACATGCTGCGTAACGTGCTGGCTATCGGACATGCTGCGTAACGTGCTGGCTATCGGACATGCTGCGTAACATGCTGGCTATCGGATACGATGCGTAACATGCTGGCTATCGGCTACGCTGCGTAACGTGCTGGCTATCGGACATGCTGCGCAACATGCTGGCTATCGGATATGATGCGTAACGTTCTGGCTATCAGACACGCTGCGTAACGTGCTGGCTATCAGACATGCTGCGTAATGTGCTGACTATCGGACATGCTGCGTAACGTGCTGGCTATCGGACATGCTGCGTAACGTGCTGGCTATCGGACATGCTGCGTAACGTGTTGGCTATCAGACATGCTGCGTAAAGCCCGCACAAGTAAGCCCAGCAAAAGGTGCATCGTCTACATCTTTATACTCCAGCCTGAGGCTGCACTTCGTAGTCTTTCGTGATTTTTTTTCTATAAAATATTAAAGTATATAGTATAAGTGATCAAACAATCACAGGTTCAAGCTCCCAAGTTGGGAATGAAAAAAATTTATTGAAATATGAAAGTTTTAAAAAAAAAAAAAATAAGAAAAACATCTAAAAGTTTGAATTTGCAACTTTTTTCTTCCCGATCTAAAATAAATAAATGAAATATATTTGGTCAATCAATGAAATAAATGACATGACGGGGGAAAGAAAAAAAAAACACGAAAAACCAAAATTGCAGTTTTTCGTTCAACGTACCGCTGTTCAAAAAATGCAATTGAAAGCGATCAAAATATCAATCATTCAAAACTTTACCAACAAAAATAATAAAAAATAAGTGTCGGAAAATAGCGACACATAGAGCTTTCGTTTTTTTTAACCATAGATACTTCAGTACAACTATGCAGAAGTCACATAGTGGAAAGATGAGCACGTTTGATACATTTGCTATCATTTTAGTAACTTGTAGTGGCGCCACATACTGCAGTTTTGGTTTTGTAGCAGCAATTTAATTTTTCACAAGTTTGTAGCAAACTTGGAAGAAGTACATGATAAATATGACTCGTGAGTCCCTAGAGCGGTCTATGAGATCCTAACCCTCAAATGTACGGATCTAATATATAGACATAGCAAGGCTCAGACAACATAGAAGAACTAAAAAAAATGCGCTTCTTCATAGGATAGTTAGGCTATGTTCACACATTGCATTTTTGCAGCTTTTTTTTCAGCAGCCAAAACCTGCTCTCCTGGCCCGTTTTTTAGCGTTTTTACAGCATTTGTTTGCAGTGTCTTTTTAGTGTGGATTACTTGGGTGATTTCCTACAGTACATGTTTAAAAAAGTTATTTGTATTCACCAAAAACGCTGCAAAAGCGCTTAATTGCATTGCAAAATCACTGAGAATTGGCATGCTGCAGATTTAATCCCTTCACCCCTGGGCAATTTTCCATTTTTGTTTTTCCCTCTCGTTCTTCCCAGAGCCATAACTTTTTTTATTTTTCCGTCAATATGGCCGTGTGAGGGCTTTCTTTTTTCCGTGAAGAGTTGAACTTTTGCATGACACCACTGGTATTACCATACCGTGTACTGGAAAATGGGGAAAAAAATTCCAAGTGCGGTAAAAATGGAAAAAAAAAAAAAAAAGTGCAATTCCACAATTGTGTTTGGAGTTTTTTATTTCCCATGTTCACTATATGGTAAAACTGACCTGGCAATATGATTCTTCAGGTCAATACGAGTACGCAGATACCAAACATGTATAGTTTATTTTTTATGTAAGTGGTGAAAAAAAATTCTGAAATTTGTATGAAAAAAAGTTTTTGCGTTCGTCGCCATTTTCAGAGTTCCGTAACGTTCTCATTTTTCATCATCTGGGGCGGGGTGAGGGCTTATTTTTTGCGCGCTGAGCTGACGTTTTTATTGATACCATTTTGGGGTAGATATGATGATTTGATCGCCCATTCTAGCATTTTATTTCAATGTTAGGGCGACCAAAAAACTGCAATTCTGGCGTTTTGATATTTTTCTCGTTTCGCGTTTTACCTATTGGATTGTTTTTATATTTTGATAGATTGGGCGATTCTGAATGAAGTGATGCTAATTATGTGTATTTTTTTAAATTGTTTTATTCTCAATTGGGCAAAAGGAGGGGGTATTTGAACTTTTGTGGGGGTTTTTCTTTAATATTATTAAAACTTTTTTTCACTTTTTACTTTATTCAATAGTCCTCTTGGAGATTTGAAGCAGGGATCATCCATTCGCTTCAGCTCTGCTATGTATAGCATAAATCACGATCATGAACGTTGGCTACGAGCCGGCGTTCACAGGAGGATTGTCATAACAGACACTGGGGTCTTCAGCAGACCCCCGGCTGTCAAGACAACTCATCAGCGCCCCGTGATCACATGGCAGGGGTATCGATGGGAAAGACTTGTGAAGCACTTCCTGTCTGCGCCTGTTAAATGCTGCTGTCCGTGATTGACAGCGGCATTTAACTGGTTAACAGCCACGGGTGGATCTCGGATCCATCCGCGGCTGCTAGAGGCACTTGATGGCTGATTAAATCAGCCATCAAATGCAGCAAAAGATGGAGGCTCAGCGTCAGAGCCAGAGCCCGCATCAAAGGCAGGGACACGACCGATGGTGTAAATATACGTCATCGGTCATGAAGGAGGTAAATAAAAAACGCTGCAGTTTTTCAATTCAGTCAAAAAAAAAACAAAAAAATAGGCATATGCAAGAGATTTGAGAAATCTCATCGCTTTTGCTGATAATGTAAACAAAACCTTTTAATTTGCATAAAAAATTTGCAAAAATACAAAGCAAAAGTGTAGGGTGTGAACATAGCCTAAGGTTTCATTCAGAAGTCTACTAGAGACAAGCAAATAAATTTGCAGGATGGTGGTCTAGCAGTCACGTCAGTATTCTGCGGCTGCTGGATGGGAGTCCTGAGAACCGCCACCAGCATGCGGACATCCCAAGCTCTTCTTTAGACTAGGGTCATGTGAATTTACGCCACAACCATTACACTGCGCCAAGCCAGGTATTCACAAAAGGAGTTGGGGGTGCGGACAGGTAGAAGAGTATTCGCAGGGCTCCCATCGAGCAGCCACGTAATACTGACCCGGCGGCTGGACTGCAAATCTATACACTCACCCCTTCTTACTCATTGAAATATTAAAAATAAAAAGCAGATTGATTGCACATGGATGACATCTTTGATAGTCACGGACCCAAAAACTCTGTGACTTTAACCAAAAATGGACATACCGTGAACAGCTGAATGCACTATAATAGGTGCGGGTTTGATCCATGACGGACAGAACATGTATCTGAAAACGGATGTCTGAATGAGGTCCAATATGTGACTGACAAGTTCCGCTTTGCTACATCTACAATCCGAGAAAATTCTGGAAGACCCTTGTGCATAATCGCGGAAGCGAAAAAAAAAAAGGCAATCATGTACTGTGGTTCTGTAATGAACGACGGCAACGTCTTGGGTAACACGAGATGGATTTTGCCTTGGCTTGGAAGGCGTCCAACCCAGAAGACATCCCTTATGGGGCCTCGTAATGTACACATTTACTTAAGGCTGGAGATTTATTTTCACATCATACACAGAGAAAACGTGCTACTTGGTTAAGAATATGAAAGCTAGCAGCGTCTGAGCTGTCGTTACACTGTGTCACGCTCGGCGCCTCTCACTATTCGGTTATCACAGTCAATCGGAGCAGCTACATGAAGTATTCCTGCTCCGGGTAATCAACAACCTCTGCTGATGGAGAGCGGTAGTTAAGTGTTACGTGCTCCGCCGCAGCGACTCTGGAATCCAATCCTTCAATAATCCTGGTCAATGCAATATCTTGAAACCATTTCTCAAGTGTTTGTCTCTAAAAGCACAATTGACTTTTCAATACATGCATCTGATCGAATGTATCAAATAACACTTATCGCTGTCAAGAATATGTCATATGAGGGAAGAAATCCATATGGATCCTTGACGAGAAAACTGTGCAAGACGCGTACATACGAGGCAGATGGAAGGACTGAATGGCAGCAAATGCACTGCAAAAATTAACTAAAAATAGTGAATGGGTGTTATGATGATCTTAAAGGGGTTGTCCAGGCTTGGGGTCCAAGTCTTCAGTCACTCTATGTGACTGCAGACTTGTGAATCCTCATAGCACGGAGTACCCACTGTCAGGAATCTCCTGGCAGACGCGTGACTGCAAATGGATGATTTGCATATGTGTCACCCTGGCCTGGATGCCACTAGTATAATAAAGCTGTGTCTGAGAGCAAGGGGGAGGTTCTCTAGTCAGGGGAACACTAGCATGCAATACCTCCTGTCACAGGCCAGTAGGGCGAGCTGGCTACCCCTATAAAAGCTGGTGCTGGGGGCAGGGTTAGGGAGAACTGGACGACCTGTCTCAGGACTGAGACTTGTCCCAGAGCAGAGCAGGGACAGAAAGTTGTATTGCACCTAAGAGGAAGTGTGGCAGGAGGAGAGCCACAAGCCAGAGACAAGAGGCGAAGTGAGCCTGTCTTGGCAGATAAAGGACTTAATTTACCAGACTTTGGTGTCTGAGGCTGGGAGGATTTCACATCCCACAGCAGAAAGCCAGTCCGCAGGGGACTGTATGTTCATTGGCCTAAGAAACCTGGAGGCTCTGCCACAACAGAAGGGACCAGTAAAGCCGTACCAGGCCGGGAGCAGAAAGGAACCCACGTCGCAGGCCATACAGGCGAGAGTACACGGAAAGCTCGGAAATGTGGGCTGTTATCCTATAAGGAGGAGATAGCCAGAAGGAGCACAGAAAGCACGGTAGGCCTACACCCTCACCCTGACAAGGGCCAATTTCCCAATTGCTCTCAGACATCCAGGTCCCCTCCTAGCCGGGACTGTTTGTGGGTCCATTTACCTGCTCTAGTAAAGACCCTGGACTGCAACCTGTCGTCTGTGTGCTCCTTGTTCCTCCAGCACTATCAGCACTGGGACTCTCACCACCATCACTCCCACCATCCACTACACTGCCCTGGGGCCACACTCTTCCCGTGGGGAGTCACACCATCCCAGCTGCATACATCATCAGCCCCAGCGGTCTGCCTTGCAGCGGCGGTTCCTAATGACCGCAAATCCACGGGTGGCGTAGTCGGACATAATCAACAGCACATAACACATTACTACTGGCCTGACCACCCTGAGCCACGGAACCGTGTTGCCACTACTACTCCCATCGTTCCCCTACTGCCCGGATCCGAGTGCCCCACGGCCCAGGGGGCGAGTCAGCTTTGGCGTAGTCGGCAGGATTGAGACCAACCCACCACAAACCGGTATTGCGTGCCTGAAAAAGACTGTGCACCTACCTGAAAAGAGGTTTCCTGCCATCTTCCGTCGGTTCCCGCCATCTTCAGCCGTTTTCCTGCCATCGGACGCCATCTTCAGGATGCCGCGCGGGAAGAAGAGGGTCGTGGACGTCCAAACCGCGCGAGACCTGAAGCTCCGCCCCACGCACCGACGCTGCGCAAGGTCCTGGAAGGGAGAGCGACGCTGACGTCACCAGGACGCGACGCAAGGTCCTCGCCCGGAGCAGCATCAGCGGAGCCGCGGCCTACAGAAGAGGATCATCGGAAGGTAGGCCGCGCTTAACTAGGGGGGAGGAAGATGTCGGACACGGAGGCGCCCACTACCACCAGCGCAGCTGCAGCAGCGGTGATGCCCTTTTCCCTGCCCTACATTCGTGGAGCGGCCTGGCTGCCTAAGTATTCAGGGGAGCCCCATGCCCTAACTGATTTTAAGGAAAGGCTGTACAGTTTGTTCCAAGTCTACCCCCTGACAGAGGAACAGAAGGTTAGCATACTAACAGGGCAGTTAACTGGTGCAGCCCAAAGGGAGGTAAAGTCATGGCCCGCTGAGGAGAAAAGGACCGTAAAGGGTATTCTGGCCCGGCTGCGGGGTACCTTTGACACACGTACCTCCGCTGAAATTAAAATGAGGTTCTATGGATGTAAGCAGCGGGCACAGGACAGCATCAGAGACTATGCCCTAAATTTGCAGGAAGCCCTGAGGGCCATCCAACAAGCTGACCCAGGCAGCGTGCAGGATACGGATAAGCTCCTAACAGAACAGCTCATAGAAGGTCTGCTGTCTAGCGCCCACAGGACCCAGCTGCGCCTCATGTTCTTTCAGAACCCTGACCTGACCTTTGCCCAATTCAAGGACAGGGCCATAAGGGTGCTCCGTGAATCCGCAACAAGTGGCGCTATAAACCCCCGGCGCCCTGCTCTCACCTACCACCAGGAGGCGGCGCCCTCCTCTATGGACTCCGTGTGGGCTGATGCACAGGCCCTGAACCAAGCCCCGTCGAAAGATCTGCACCACCAAGTCCAGGAGCTGACCAGGAGCGTCGCGGCGTTGACCAGGACCGTCCAGGAGTCACAAGTGGAACCGTCAAGACCCATCAAGCTGGCTTCAAGTCCGGAGGATGTCCCGTGGCGTCGACAGAGGAGGATCCCGTCGTTCCAAGGGAGGCCCACAGACCGCTACGCAGAGGATGGACAGCCCATTTGCCGTCGATGCAACCAGCCCGGACACATTTCCAGGTACAGTAATTTAAACGGGTCCAACCTGGGGCAGAGGGCCAACCCCCAGGCATAAGATCACCAGGCCCTTACAATTGGCGTAATAAGTACATTGGGGGGCGCCCGGTTTTACCCGTGGTGCTGGACGGTATCCCCATGAGCACCTTGCTGGATACCGGGTCGCAAGTAACCACTATCCCTTATGTACTTTTTAAGCAGTATTGGACTGATGCTGATATCACACGGTATCCAGACAGTAACTTGAGCATCATCGCCAGTAATGGCTTACCCGTGCCGCAGATGGGGTTCAAGGATATGACCATTAAAATTGGTAAAGTTGAACTACCGACACAGGGAGTAATTATTGTGGACATTGACCGTCGTGAAAGTCACCCTAAAATAACTGTGGGTACTAACGTGATTGAAAATTGTCTTTCAGAGGTAACTGTAATTCTACAACAGGTGGCGGTGAATGCTAGTTCCAGCCAACAGAGAGTCCTCAACAAGGAGATAAAAGCCCTGATGAGACGGCAGCAGGTAGAACTGTCTGGTGGTGAGATCGGTATCGTAAGACTGAGTGACCCATTCCCCATTTCCATGCCTCCCAAAAGTGAAATGATGATCTGGTGTCGGACTGCAATCGGGTTGAGAGGTAGAGACTACCAAGCCATGGTAGAACCCGTGTACTCAGACAGCAGACCACCATTTTGACAGCCCGGGGGGTGGTCGATGTCCGTCATGGGAGGGTGCCCGTTCGCATTCTCAACATTGGGGAGAGAGAGGTACTTACCCAGGTACGCTACACTTGCCAAACTGTTTGTTGTCGAACACAAAGCTATCAGGGCCGTGGAACCCTTGCCTCCATCTCCTCAGGCGGAGGGTAATGGCTCCCAGAAACAAAAGGAGGACTGGTGCCAGAAACTCCATGTGGGTGCTGACTCCACTCCCCTGCACCAAAAACAAGGAGTCTACCGGGTGGTACAGGAGTACGAGAGAGTCTTTAGTAAGCACCCGCTGGACTTCGGCAGAGTAAAAGGAATAGAACACCACATCCCCACAGGGAGCCACCCACCAATAAAAGAGAGACACAGACCTGTACCCCCTGCACATTATCAGAACGCCAAGGGTATGTTGAGGGAAATGAAAGAAGCTGGGGTCATTAGAGACAGCTGTAGCCCCTGGGCAGCCCCCTTGGTTCTGGTAAAAAAGAAAGACGGCACCATGAGAATGTGCGTGGACTATAGACAAATCAACCGTATCACCCATAAAGACGCATATCCGCTGCCTAGAATAGAGGAGTCTTTAGCCGCACTAAAATCAGCTAACTTTTCTACTTTGGACCTTACTAGCGGGTACTGGCAGGTTCCTGTGGCAGAGGCTGACAAGGAGAAGACCGCCTTCACCACCCCGATGGGACTGAGTGAGTTCAACAGTATGCCCTTCGGGCTCTGCAACGCACCATGGACCTTCCAGAGGCTGATGGAATGCTGTCTAGGGCACCGAAACTTCGAGACAGTCCTCCTTTACCTGGACGACGTGATCGTCTATTCAAAGACTTACGAGGATCATCTAAAGCACCTGGCCGAGGTGTTCGAAGCCCTGGCAGGCTATGGCCTGAAGGTGAAATCATCGAAGTGTCACCTGCTGAAACCAAAGGTCCAGTACCTAGGGCACATGGTAAGCGGGGAAGGAGTGGCCCCCGACCCTGACAAGGTCACGGCAATCAAGAGCTGGCCAAGCCCCTCGAACATCAAAGAGGTGAGACAGTTTCTCGGGTTGGTAGGCTACTACCGAAGGCTCATCCCCGGGTTCACTAAGATGGCAGCTCCTATGCAGGACCTCCTGATCGGACAGTCTAAGTCCAGAAGTCAAAAGTCACCCTTCAAGTGGGATAAACCGGAAGAGGAGTCCTTCCGCCAGTTGAAGATGGCCCTCACAGGAGATGAGATCCTGGCCTACCCTGATTATGGCCAGCCTTTTATCCTTCACACAGACGCCAGTAATGTGGGACTGGGAGCCGTACTGTCCCAAAACCAACAGGGTAGAGAAAGGGTGATCGCGTACGCCAGCCGGAAGCTGAGGCCCACCGAGATGAACCCGGAGAATTATAGCTCCTTCAAGCTAGAATTCTTGGCAGTGGTGTGGGCCGTAACGGAACGCTTCAAGCATTACCTGGCCTCCGCAAAGTTCACCGTGTACACGGACAACAACCCATTGACACATCTGGACAATGCGAGACTGGGTGCCCTGGAACAGCGGTGGATGGCCCATCTCTCAAATTATGACTTCGTGATCAAGTACCGGGCAGGCAAAACCAATGCCAACGCTGACGCCCTATCGAGAATGCCTCACTTACCTGAAGGTGACGAAGACCCAGAAGAGCTGGAGGAGGTAGAACTCCCCGCGTTTCACCGGTACGGAGCCGCTCAATACTCCCACCGCGTGAAGGAGGAAAATCTAACCACCGTTATGATCAATCCCCTACCTCACCACAGCTGGGCCGAGACCCAAGATAGTGACCCTGCAGTCCGCCTGGTGAAAGATCTGCTGACCCAGGAAGATGCCCGCATAGATCCGGATGCTCCAGAGGAAGCCAAGCAGCTATGGAAAGAGAAGAGCAAGCTGTTCCTCTACGAAGGCAAGCTGTGCAGAAGGATTGTCAATCACCGGACGCATGAGCTGACCTGGCAAGTCGTGGTCCCAAGGCAGGATGCAGCTATGGTCCTGGGGGCTTACCATGACAGAGTGGGGCACTTCGGTTGGAAGAAACTGGAGTTCCTGCTAAGAGGATGGTTCTTTTGGGTCGGCATGAGAGGGGCTGTAGAGAAGTGGTGCAGAGACTGTGGCCCTTGTAATCTAAGGAGGAAGGACCATGCCAGCCAGAAGACACCCTTGAGGCCCATCGTCACCACGCTCCCTCTTGAGCTGGTAGCTCTGGACCACGTCAAATTGGCTCCAAGCCGGTCAGGATACATCTATGCCCTGACAATCGTGGACCACTATTCCCGTTTTCTAGTGGTGGTCCCGGTAAAGGACTTGACAGCCCAAACAGCGGCCAGAGCCTTCCAGCAATACTTCTGCCGTCCACACGGGTATCCAGAACAGGTCCTGACGGACCAGGGTCCAGCGTTCGAAGCTGAAATCTTCCAAGAATTCTGCAACCTCTATGGCTGTAAGAAGATTCGGACAACGCCTTACCACCCACAAACCAACGGGATGTGTGAGAAAATGAACAACATAGTCATTGATCTCCTGAAGACGTTGCCCCTGGAGGAACGCAGCCTGTGGCCAGAAAAACTGCCGGATCTGATAGACTTATACAATCATATCCCGGTGAATGCTACAAACTGCACCCCGGCTTACCTGATGCGAGCTAGACCAGGTAAGCTGCCCGTAGACCTGGAGATGGGAGTCCTAACACCTGAGGGCACCTCCCCGGATGCGGACTGGGATACGGAAAGGCAACTGCAGTACAAGAAGGTACAGGAGAGTGTGGAGAAGAGCCTGGCCCAGGTGAGAGAGAGGCAAGAAAAACTCTTCAACCAACACACCCCTGCTGGTCCCCTAGAACCTGGTGAGCAGGTCCTGAAGCGAAAGAGAAGGCTTCACAAGTTGGACGACCAGTGGGAAAGGGAACCCTACACCGTACTGCAGTCTGATCACGACAACCCGAAGGTGTGCGTGATCACCAAGGACGGAGGAGAAACCACTAGTACCGTCTCCAGAGACCACCTAAAAAGGTGCCCCGAGCAACTCCGTAGTGCAGAAGAGGATCAAAGTGACCTTGAACCTGCAGAGGACAAGGAAGAAATGATCAGCACCGTTCTCGGAGAGTCCCCTCAGTCCTGGACCCGAATAAACGATGCCATAGTGGTACCCGTCCTGCATTTCCTGCAACCGGCTCAGCAACAACCAACACCAGAGCCGGAAGGTGAAGAGGAGCAAGCAGTTCCAGAGGCAGAAGAGCCTGTACCAGCAGCCCAGGAGAGTCAACCCTCTGCTGACAGTGAGCCTGCCATGCCTGCGGTAAGCCAAAGGACCCGCATACAGCTGCCTGCCCTACCTGTACACCCAGCTGGTAGCTGTACCCCTAACGCTAGTGGGGAAAGCCAGGTCGGTCCACCACCAGACAGTGGGTTAAGGAGATCAACCAGGAGCACAAAGGGGCAGATATCCGCTCGCTGGGGAATATAGGATGCACTAGAACTGTAAATAACCCTGTTGCCAAATGTTGAAATGTTTGCCAAGTTACCTGCGTGATTATTAATAGCGTGTTTCAGTTTCTTGCAGTTACCGTAAGGACTCAAAGGTTATGGACTTTTTTTAACCGGGACCTTGTATGGACTGCGTTCGGAGCCTGACCAAGGAATGAACTAAGACTGTAAAGGACTTGGGGTAGGACAGACCCTCACCAGGTTAAGGCTCCCCGTTGTATTGGTGATATGGACACCCGGTCACAGACCACACTGTGACCTTAAGAACTCAAGCTGTGCGTCGTCTGTCTGTTAATGTTTTATGGTTATGCATATTGTCTTTGTTTCTTGTTTAGTCCCGGAGTACTAAAATTTCACTAGGGGGGAATGTGTCACCCTGACCTGGATGCCACTAGTATAATAAAGCTGTGTCTGAGAGCAAGGGGGAGGTTCTCTAGTCAGGGGAACACTAGCATGCAATACCTCCTGTCACAGGCCAGTAGGGGGAGCAGGCTGCCCCTATAAAAGCTGGTACTGGGGGCAGGGTTTGAGACAAGAGGCGAAGTGAGCCTGTCTTGGCAGATAAAGGACTTAATTTACCAGACTTTGGTGTCTGAGGCTGGGAGGATTTCACATCCCACAGCAGAAAGCCAGTCCGCAGGGGACTGTATGTTCCTTGGCCTAAGAAACCTGGAGGCTCTGCCACAACAGAAGGGACCAGTAAAGCCGTACCAGGCCAGGAGCAGAAAGGAACCCACGTCGCAGGCCATACAGGTGAGAGTACAAGGAAAGCTCGGAAACGTGGGCTGTTACCCTATAAGGAGGAGATAGCCAGAAGGAGCACAGAAAGCACGGTAGGCCTACACCCTCACCCTGACAAGGGCTAATTTCCCAATTGCTCTCAGACATCCAGGTCCCCTCCTAGCCGGGACTGTTTGTGGGTCCGTTTACCTGCTCTAGTAAAGACCCTGGACTGCAACCTGTCGTCTGTGTGCTCCTTGCTCCTCCAGCACTATCAGCACTGGGACTCTCACCACCATCACTCCCACCATCCACTACACTGCCCTGGGGCCGCACTCTTCCCGTGGGGAGTCACACCATCCCAGCTGCATACATCATCAGCCCCAGCGGTCTGCCTTGCAGCGGCGGTTCCTAATGACCGCAAATCCACGGGTGGCGTAGTCGGACATAATCAACAGCACATAACGGACTACCACTGGCCTGACCACCCTGAGCCATGGAACCGGGTTGCCACTACTACTCCCATCGTTCCCCTACTGCCCGGATCCGAGTGCCCCACGGCCCAGGGGGCGAGTCACATAGATGCGGTCACAAGCCGACTAGACGTGCGAGGTCTAGCTCAATACAGGAGAATTGACATGTCTAGTTGGAATGTGGCCGGAAGTATACAAATCATAAACTTGCAGTCACATGACCGCCTGTTCTTTGAGCTGGAGAATCTGACAGTGCACATTTTGGATTCAGAAGTCTGAAGTCACATAGAATGACTGCAGACTGATAGCCTAAGGCCAGACAACTCCTTTAAAAGGAATCTCTCGTCCCAAAATGCCACTTATACAGATACAAGTATGTAGGGAACTTAGCCCATAAAGATATGAGCTAAAAGGGGGTTTCCAGTTCTTTAACCCATTTATGACCAGGGAATATTTTGATTTTGTGCTTTCATTTTTTTCCCTTTCCTTTTTTTCCAAGAGCAATAACTTTTTTATTTTTCCATCGACATAGACGTACGAGGGCTTGTTATTTGCAGGACAAGCTGTAGTTTTGAATGACACCATTCATTATGAAATTCATTGCACTGAAAAACAGGCAAAAAAATTAGAGTGGGATGAAATAATAAAAAATTCGGCCATTGTTTTTTGAGTTTTGTTTTTTTCAGTGTTCATTCTGTGTTAAATATGATTCTTCAGGTATGGCCATGTTCACACGTTCAGTATTTGGTCAGTATTTTACATCAGTATTTGTAAGCCAAAATCAGGAGTGGGTGAAAAATACAGAAGTGGAGACATATTTCTATTATACTTTTCCAATGGTTGTTCCACTCCTGGTTTTATCTTACAAATACTGATGTAAAATACTGACCAAATACTGAACATGTGAACATGGTCTTAGGCCACAGTCCCACTATCAGTATTCGGTCAGTATTTTTTCTCAGGAGTGGGAGCCAAAACCAGGTGAGGAACAATCAGAGAAAAGGTTTAATAGAAACAAGTCACCAATTCTGTATTTATCACCCACTCCTGGTTTTGGCTCCCACTCCTGAGAAAAAATACTGAGCAAATACTGATAGAGGGGCCGTGATTTCCTTTTAAATTTCTCAATTTTTATCTGGGCAAATTATAATTTTTTTTATTTTTTACATATGTATACTAAAATATTGTAGTACATAGGAAAAAGCAGGGTCTAATATAGAACTCAATCCATGGCTGAACTTCACGGGAATACCAAGATGGAGTCAAGTGGTCCTTCAGCTAGCCCCTGGCTATAATGGTAGCTCCTCAGTACCCCTCAATCTTGTCGCTAGGGGCCTGCGTTCAGCTTAACTCACATCTCATCCCCCTCAGGCCTTGCAGAAGGCACAATACAACTAGGCCTCGTCAATTCGGGCCATAGTAACCAATCAGAGCTCATTTTTAATTTCAGAACCAGCTTTGGCAAAATTAAAGCTTCGATGTGATTGGTTGCTAGGGGCAACAGCTTTATTGTTTTTTGTAAATGAGGTCCTATACAGGAGACACCATATGTGATTATATGTGTAACCAATTATATAGTATAGCAAACCACAATACAAAATACAGTGAATTAAAAGATACATGCCCATAATTCCATGACAATATCATAGTAAATAATATAATTACCTTCTATGTCTGTCCAATAAGAGCACTCGACGTTATCCAGGATGGAGAGCTGTGCGCCCGTATGTCCTTATTGCTGGGATTCCACTGTATTAATGAGATCTCCGGTCACTGCAAGAAAGAAACAAGAAATGTCTATAAGTGTCAGCGTTACCGACTTCTTAATGCGCATTTCATTATAAAGGCTCCGTTGACCCCCTCAGTCTCACACACATCACAATCTGCCGTGATAAAAGCCAATATAAAAAATATATATATAATATATATATGCATATATATATATATATATATATATATATATATATATATATATATATATATATATGTGTGTGTGTGTATATATATACTTTTATATTATATATTTATATATTTCTAATATATAAATAATATAATAATTATAATAATATATTCTAATATACAAGATATTATAAAATGATGTATTACTATTATTTATTATATTACCTTATTAATATAAGTAATAAGATCTGATTTTATCTACAATATATCATTAAATTATAATATATTAATAATTAATAATTATAATATATATTTATAATATATATCTATAAGATATATATTTAAATATATATATACGGGGTATATATATATATATATATAGATAGATATATGTATACATATAGATCTATCTATCTATCTATCTATCTATCTATCTATCTATCTATCTATCTATCTATCTATCTATATATACACGGTGTATATATATAAAGTAAAAAAAATCCAGAAAAATAATTTCTTTACCACCGGATATGCCATGAGTTTCTAAGATGGGGCAGCCCCTTTGATGGTCAAGCTGCTGGCCATACAATTATCCCTAAATGTTGAATTTTAAGTGTCTTTCCCTTTCAGGTGTCCAGGTGGCCACTTGCTGGATGTACCTCTCGACTCTGAAGTATAGGAAAGAGGAACACTCTTTGTGGCGTGTGTGACAGCTAATTTTTTTTGTAACTAAACCACACATCTACTTAATCCAGTGTCCAAGTCCCATGCACCATTAATTCTGTGATTGCTCGGTAGGGCCTCCCACTAGGTCTAAAAAAGAATAGAATACCCAAGAATCCCAAGGCATCAGAGTATAATCCTTAAAAAGTTAGATCTTCAATCCATAATATTACAAAATCAGAACAATAGGAAGACAAAGCAACATTTCGGCCATATCTGGCCTTTCTCAAGCCTCAATATATATACATAAATATATATATAGCTGTGTTTTGAGGCTTGAGTGGACCCGTGGAAGTTCGGGTTCTGGTACACAACCCAAACTTTCCAAAGTTCTTTTCAGGTACAAGAATTGTACCCAAACTCGAACCTGAACCCCACTGAAAACAATGCGGACCCGAACTTTGGAAATCTCTCTCTCTTTCTGGACTTCCCCCGGAACTCCGAACATTAAAACGGACTTCTGGGAGAAGTCCGTGTTCAGAGTTTAGCACTGGACACTGAGTGTCTGGTACAAACCCTGAACTTTTAAGTTCGGGTTCGCTCATCTCTACTCTTTTGGGTTATCACGCAGAAGTTTGTAGTCCAAGTGAAGCTCCTGATTCCACTCTGTATGTTATCCCAAAGATGCCCCTATACACATTAATGCCCACACATTACCCCCTTACCAAAACAGTTTGATGCCCCCCACTTTTCCATTCCCACACCACAGTGAATCCCCCACAGTGCCTCCCTTACACATTAGGAAGCCCATGCAGCATCCCCTAACCATCAAATACATTAAAAAGCCCACAGTTTCTCTAACACAATTATACCCACTCAGCTCAGAGTCATTATGATGCCCCCAGATACAGCATGATGCTCCCACTGCCGCCCACATAGTATTATGCCCCCATATGCTTCCCTCACACAGCATAATTCCCCACGGTTTCTCCCCAAAACAGTATGATGTCTCATCGTGCATCTCTTCCCCACTCCACTGGAAAATTAAGAAAAAATAATACTAATCTAGCCCTTTTCCCAGGATGGGCAGAGCAGGCCTCTGCTCTCTGTTGTGTCTATGTCCCAGCACAGCAGGCATGATGTAGTGATGTCATCGCGCCTCCTGCACCGAGCCTCAAATATCACACATGAATGGTGCCCGTTCCACCATTGTATTCAACTGTATCTGCATGCTAAAGACGTAGATATGGTTGAAAGCGGGACATGCCGCCAACCTCCAGGCACAGCTCTCCAAATCCGGATGGTGGTGAGACATTGCACTGGTGTCCATATTGGCATCACTTTGTATGAACAAATTTTTGTGTTGGGCGTAACAGTATTATGTAATGTTTTGTTTTCTGTAATTTAGCTTCTACGATATGTCATGTAGGCACTGAGTCATGTGTGATTGTAAGAAAAGTTGAATGGAAATGGTGAAGCTGTCTACGAATGACTGACAGGAGAGTGAGAGAGTGTCACATTTAGGAGTGTGTTAGTTGGGGGATTGGACCACCCCTTGGCAATAGATTTGATAAGAGGAAAGTTCCCACACTACAAGTTCAAACATTGGTGTTAAGCATAAAGTAGACTCAACAATTGGTAGACCGCCACAGCTAAATGTCTTGAGCCGACACGTTGTCCAGGGCATGCAACTAGAGAACCAAAACCATGATCAAGATTGTAGAATTTTCATATATGAGAGTGCTGGGTGCGAGTCCTTATGTCATAGGGTCAAAAGCCAGAAAAAATTTCACTGCCAGTGTGAAAGTATGATATGGTGTGAAAGACCTGGACCCAAAGATCACCGTCAGTCCGGTCAGTCCCACCAACGAGAGATGAGTTACTGTAGATGGGCCATGTGAACTTGGGTCCTAGTGAAGCTACATTGAGGCCTAGGGAGCCTGTGTCAGGGACTACTATATTACCTGGCAACATTTTGTTCAAGAATATTGCGTCCAAGCAGAGTACTCAATAAAGTAAAAAGAAAAATTAGTCTCCGGTGTTTAGTTCCACCACATCACCCTTGGAAGAAAATACCTACAGGAGGCCGATCATGCCTGCTTTCTCAAGCATGGCCTTATCATTTGGTCCCATATTACACATATATATAAAGTATTAAAAAATATTCAACGGAGACCGTCCTCAATAATAGGGGGTGTCTGCTGGAGACACCTCCTTTACTAGCCAGAGCAGAATGCCATTGCAAAGAGTATCGGTATTGCTCGAGAAGGGTTCCATTTGGGTAATATTCATTATTTGTTTCCTCTCTTGTTTACAGTTCATCCATATCGATTTAAAGGTGTTCTCCAGATTTAGAAAAAATATCTGCTTTCTTTTTACAACGGCGCCACACCTATCCACAGGTTGTGTCAGGTATTGCAACTCAGCCTCATTCGCTTCAATGGAGCCTAGCTGTAATAGCAGACACAAATGGAAAACGAGGCACAACCCATGGACAGATTTGGCGCTGTTTCACGAAGAAAACAGTCATGTTTTTCTAATCCTGGACAATCCCTTTAAGTGTCATACTGTGTACGCATTTTATTAATAATACAGTAATAATCAGAGGTTCATTTTCTCATAACAAAAAGGTTGCCAGACCCAATGAGTGGGGCTGCCCGGTGCGTGAGTGGCAGCGGTGTTTATTGCACTTTAACAAGAGATTAGTGTCACAGGCACAAAGCAGCATTTTATTTTTAGTATAACGCACTTGGACACTTGTTTACAGTCTGTCTGCGACGTACTAATATTATTTAGTATTTAGAGATAAAAGACAAAGAAGCTTTAGTACTGCCAAAACAAATAATCCCAAGCACGTCCGTCCTTATCACAGCTGTGTAGGAAGCACACTATTCCCTCTGGTTGACTGATTTTCAGCTAGCTTAGTATAGCTCAATCCATCCCAAAAATAAGAAAAATAATCATTGTGTCCATATGATATAGACAACGCGTTCTTATCTAAATTAAAAGGATATTTTTAAAATGAATTAAGATAAGTAATAACTAACGGATAGGTGGGGGTCTGACCACTGGGACCCCAAATGATCCAGGGGACTCTGAAATGCCCCATCAGAATGGAGCCAAGGTCACACATGTTCACAACTGCTCCATGAACTTTCCAAGCCCTGCACTCCATTCAGATGGAGCATTTTAGAACCCTGTTTTTGGGATCGTTGGGGATGAAACTGCTTGGACCCCCACCAAGTTATCACCTATCCTTTAAATAGCTTAATTTTAGGAACAACCCTATAAGGCTCCATGATCTTAGGTTAGTGTACTACAAGTTCCAACTTCAATGGTTTCCCATTAAGATTTGGAGCCTCCAACATGGACAACAAGGTCCACTTGACCTCCAATCTAGCAAATTAAGATGCCACAAACTAAATGGGCAGAAATCCCTGTAGCACGCTGCTCTTTCAGTTTAAGTAGATGGCCATTTTAGTTAGGTCCTTATGGATAGGGGTTCTAGAATTTGGATTACCTCTTGTTCATGTGTGACATAACTTGTATATACCGTATACCACACATGATCGATATAGCTTCAAAGTCTGTTTTTGCTTATTTTTACCCTTAACTTGTATTTTTCTATCTTTAAAATTTTTAGAATTTTTATACAGTTTCTCCAAACCTCTTGATTGAATTGACCAAAAACAAGGCTGTGTCTCATGGAGAGTTAGCCTATCATATAGCAAAAAAAATCCTAAAACCAGTACTGTAATAAACCAACACATAAATCCATGCAAACGTGTCGGCTCAAGACATTTAGCTGTGGCGGTCTGACTGCGCCATAGCAAGAAGTCAAGCGACTACTGAACAAGGTGGAAGGGACACTAAGGGAGAGAAGTGTTCTATGTAGTGACCCATCTCTATCTGGAAGTCTGATTGATGAGTCTGGGTTTGATGAATGCCATGAGAACGCTGCCCGCCTGACTGTATTGTGCCAACTGTAAAATTTGGTGGACGAAGAATAATGCTTTGAGCTTGTTTTTCAGGGGTCGGCATTAGCCCCTTTATTTTAATGACGGGAAATCATCTTAAAGCTTTAGTGTGTAAGAAATTTTGGGGAAGGCACTTTTCTGTTCCCTATGACTGTGCACAGTATACAAGATCCATACAGCCATGGTTGGGGGACTTTAGTGTGGAAGAACATCACTGGCTGCATAGAGACCAGACCTCAGCCCCATCCAACACTTTTGGAGATCAACTAGACTGGAAACTGTGAGCCAGGCCTATCCTCCAACATCAGTATTTGACCTCACAAATGCTCTTCTGGAAGAATGGGAAAAAAATTCCAAAGACATCTCCAAAATCTTGTTGAAGGTCTTTCTACAAGAGTGGAAGCTGCTATACCTGTAAAGGAGAACGAGCTCCATCCATATTAATGCCTATGAATTTAGAATGGAATATCATAGAAGCTCCTGTAGGTGCAATGTGTAAGTGTTCCAATAGTTTTATCCATATAGTGCATGTATGGAATAGAAAACCCCACAAGTTCTTGAATTGCTCCTAATAAGAATTCAATACATTTTTCATGTTGGTAAAAGCTTCAACAGGCTGCAATTCTCATCACAACCAATAAGTGGCCAGATATAGACACATATATCATAAACATCTCCCAACAGAGTATTACAAAATATATGTATTTTTTCAAAGCTGAACATCACGCCCCACTCATCCTGTCATATGTCAAGCCAAGGGGATAAGTAAGGACGGACACCATCTGTAGTAGGTCAATGCTTTGCCAGTAAAGCCAGGAATAGGGAACGAGGGACTTTGACAAATTTGTATCCATTTAATACACAATAATCATGTTCTACAATATTACTAAAGACATAAAAATTGTTTCTAGCCCTAGAAATACCCAGTGAGACACATTTGGGTTGTAAAATGGAACATTATGTCCTGCTTGATGTTGCGTTTTGGATTTGGCGTGTAAATAATAAAAGACCGCACTCATTTCCAAGCCGGCATCGTTCCATGTTCCTTTCAAATAAACCCCTTTTTCATTGCAATGAATTTTATCATCCGTCATGAGCGGACAGAGAAGACAGCAGCAGGAGCAGCACACCCATCCTCCCCTTTGTGTACCACATGGAACGAAGACTCAAACAATGAATTTAAAATTTAGCAATTTTCCGAGATCAGAAGGTATGGCCGAGCGAAACGCATGGAAAGGGAGCCGAGGTGATGGAGGTAAATGAATACACAAGGAAGTCTGGTAGATTGTCCTAATAGCGCTGAGCAAAACATGAATTACGGGGGCAGCAATATATTCTTTTGTACCATATGTCTACGTCTCCAGGAATAGCTACAAGGCTACATGGCATGGGCCAGACCTCTATTTCTATGCTAAATACGTTAAAGCTGTACACATGTATATCCTAGTTGATGCTTTCCGTGCCTGGAAATGCAAGCACGTGGTAGGCTGCCGACACTCGGGCATGGGCGCCTGGAAGAAAACATTTTCAAGAATCCACTTGACTGCCAATATCAATTTGGCAAAGTAGTAATTTCAGATAAATACGGTTAATCAGATGTATGCTGATGAGTGTACATTAACGACTGAGAGCCTTTAATTATAATTTATGGTGCACCAAAAGCTTATGATTTCAACACAAATGTCGGGGAAAGTGTGCACTCATCATTCATCACATGGTGGAGATTGTGTACTCTTGGCTCCCGTTCTTGTTTTTTTGCAAATCGCGGGGTAGACATGCAATAAAAAAAAAAAAAGGAATAAAACACAGTAAAAATCCTATTTTTAGACATTACATGAAGTAATGGACGTACAAAAGAAGCTGAGGGTTAATGGCCCCGACACAGGTAATGATAAGAGAAAGCTTCATTTTCTTATAGGACAGGTTGAATATTCTAGTGACCTTCTCGAGGATGAAAGTATGAGTATTGATTGAACCAATTAATGAGAGAGCAATAGACGACGCACTAAGAGAATTGTGAGAGGAAAGCTCATCTAGATGGATTCTGTAATAGAATCTCCATGTGGAAGACTTCAGAAGGGTTTCGATTAGGTCCAGCTCTGATAACTGGTTGCCAAGGTGATATGCGGAGATCTGTTGTCTCCTGAAGAAGCCAGCATCATGAAATGATATAAAATACTCATAGGTTTTAGAAGCACCTTTAATGGTCTAATACCTACCATACCCAAAAAAGACAACTTGTTGGCACAAATTAACCTACAGCACCTGCTTCCCAGCTCTATACATGGTGTATATCCGCAGGAGTTGCAAATGGCTAATCGATGGGGGTGCCAAATGTCAGACCAACATCACTCTTATATTGACGACCAACTTAAGGAACAAAGACATGTGTCTGGTGACCATTAAAGGACAATGTGTTGTTGTTGATGGATAAATGTGTTTTCTAGTTAGAACTGGAGTCAAATAATCCAAGGTTCAGAAGCTCTTCAATATCTAAGTCCTGGGCAACCTGCTATTGTACATTAGCCGATAGGGAATTTAAATCCTCCCCACCAAAAAATGGATAAGAGCTATGGTTACAAGGAGCAATGTTAATAAATGTCTATTGTCTTGAGAAGGGTATAGCATTTAGGGGGATGAAGTCGGTATCTTAAAGTCTAGAAGTTGGCAACGGATGTCAGGCAAATCCTGTACAATTGTGGTAGTGAGGCAAGACATCACATAGTCAGGAAGTCAGGGGTTAATTCTGGAAATGTTTCAGAAGTAGTAGTCCCAAGAGTAGATGATATAGGTTCAGTTATGGTTATGTACCTCTTTTGGTAGGCACCACAGTTAGTGTATTTAGGAGGATAGAAATAACAATTCAAACAGCTTGCGCTGAATGCATGGTAGAAATATTCCAGTCCTCCATCCATCTTCATCACTCTAGAAGACACATCAATTCACCAGCATTAATGAATTGTCTGTGTCTACCAGAACATAGACTCATGTCTGGTGACCAATAAGGGACAATTTGAGGTTGTTAGTTGATAAATGTGTTTTCTAGGTAGAAGAGCAGTCAAACAAGCCAAGGTTCAGAATTGGTGATGTACAGGTCTTCAATAGCTAAGTCCTTGGCAATCCCCTATTGTGGATTAGCTGATGGAGAGCCAAACCAAAAATAAAATGAATAGGAGCTATGAGCAATGTTAATAAATGTCTATCATATTGAGACGGGAAAAACATGAAGAGAGTTGAATCAGATATGTTACAGTCCAGGCAAATCCTGTACAACTGTGGTAGTGAGGAGAGACATAACATAGTCAGGAAGTCAGGGGTCAGTGATGGAATTGTGCCAGAAACAGGTGTACAATAATAGTTGTGGTAGTCTGAAGAGTAGTCAGATTACCTAGGTTCAGTTACGGTGATGTACCTCGGCTGGTATGCTAAACAGCGCAGTTAGGAGGATAGAAAAAAAATTCAGACAACTTGCGTTGAATGCAGGGTAGATGTATTCCAGTTTTCCATCCATCTTCATCACTCTAGAAGACACACCGATCCACCAGCATTCATGAACTGCCCTTGGTCACCAGAACATAGACTCATGTTGTTGGATAAATGTGTTTTCTAAATAGAAAAGTAGTCAAACAAGCCGAGGTTCAGAATCTGTGATGTATGGGTCTTCAATATCTAAATTCTGGGCAACCCCCTATTGTGTATTAGTCAATGGGGAACCAAACCAAAAATAAAATGGATAGGAGCTATGATTACTATGAGCAATGTTAATAAATATCTATTGTATCGAGAAGGATGTGGCATGAAGGGGGATGAATCTGATATGTTACAGTCCAGAAGTTGGCAATGGATGTCAGGCAGATCCTGTATAATTTTGATAGTGATGTGAAACATAATAGTCAGGGGTCAATGATGGAAATGTACCAGAAGCAGGTATAGGATATAGTTGTGAAAGTTAGAAGAGTAGTCAGATGACCTAGGTTCAGTTACGGTGATGTACCTCGGCTGGTATGCTGTATAGTTAGTGTAGTTAGAAGGAAAGAAAAAAATTTCAGACAGCTTGTGTTGAATGTATGGTAGAAGTAATTGAGTCCTTCATCCATCTTCATCACTCTAGAAAACACACCGATCCACCAGTTTTCATGAATAGTCCTTGGCCACCAGAACATTTATTGGTCTGATGACCAATAAAGGTCAATTTGTGGTTGTTGGTGGATAGAAATGTTTTCTAGTTAGAAAAGTAGTCAAGGTTCAGAATGGGTGATGTAGCACTGATAACCGGATATGCGGTACGGTTGGAGTAGGCAGAAGAGTCATCATGATTTGCCGAAAACTATGTATTAAATAAAAGAAAAAACAGCGTCCAATCCAGGGTGTTCAAGATATCAAAATTGTAGTTTATTCCGCCAGATTATTACTACTGGCGGAATAAACTACAATTTTTATATCTTGCACAACCTGGATTGGACGCTGTTTTTTCTTTTACAGTTATATGAAAAAGTTTGGGCACCCCTATTAATCTTAAGCTTAATGTTTTATAAAAATTGGTGTTTTTCCAACAGCTATTTCAGTTTGATATATGTAATAACTGTTGGACACAGTAATGTTTCTGCCTTGAAATGAGGTTTATTGTATTAACAGAAAATGTGCAATCTGCATTCAAACAAAATTTGACAGGTGCATAAGTATGGGCACCTCACCAGAAAAGTGACATTAATATTTAGTAGATCCTCCTTTTGCAAAAATAACAGCCTCTAGTCGCTTCCTGTAGCTTTTAATGAGTTCCTGGATCCTGGATGAAGGTATTTTTGACCATTCCTCTTTACAAAACAATTCCAGTTCAGTTAAGTTTGATGGTCGCCGAGCATGGACAGCCTCTTCAAATGATCCCACAGATGTTCAATGATATTCAGGTCTGGGGACCGGGATGGCCATTCCAGAACATTGTAATTGTTCCTCTGCATGAATGCCTGAGTAGATTTGGAGCGGTGTTTTGGATCATTGTCTTGCTGAAAGATCCATCCCCTGCATAACTTCAACTTCATCACTGATTCTTGAACATTATTGTCAAGAATCTGCTGATACTGAGTGGAATCCATGCGTCCCTCAACTTTAACAAGATTCCCGGTGCCGGCATTGGCCACACAGCCCCAAAGCATGATGGAACCTCCACCAAATTTTACTGTGGGTAGCAAGTGTTTTTCTTGGAATGCTGTGTTTTTTTGCCACCATGCATAACGCCTTTTTGTATGACCAAACAACTCAATCTTGGTTTCATCAGTCCACAGGACCTTCTTCCAAAAAGAAATTGGCTTCTTGAAATGTGCTTTTGCATACCTCAGCCGACTCTGTTTGTGGCGTGCTTGCAGAAACGGCTTCTTTCGCATCACTCTCCCATACAGCTTCTCCTTGTGCAAAGTGCGTTGTATAGTTGACCGATGCACAGTGACACCAACCTGCAGCAAGTTGATGCTGCAGCTCTCTGGAGGTGGTCTGAGGATTGTCCTTGACTGATCTCACCATTCTTCTTCTCTGCCTTTCTGATGTTTTTCTTGGCCTGCCACTTCTGGCCTTAACAAGAACTGTCCCTGTGTTCTTCCATTTCCTTACTATGTTCCTCACAGTGGAAACTGACAGGTTAAATCTCTGAGACAGCTTTTTGTATCCTTCCCCTAAACAACTATGTTGAATAATCTTTGTTTTAAGATCATTTGACAGTTGTTTTGAGGAGCCCATGATGCCACTCTTCAGAGGAGATTCAAACAGGAGAACAACTTGCAAGTGGCCACTTTAAGTAGCTTTTCTCATGATTGCAAACACCTGGCTATGAAGTTCAAAGCTCAATGAGGTTACAAAACAAAAAAAAGGGCTTCAGTAAGTCAGTAAAAAGTAGGTAGGAGTATTTAAAACAAGAAAATGATAAGGGTGCCCATACTTATGCACCTGTCAAATTTTGTTTGAATGCAGATTGCACATTTTCTGTTAGTACAATAAACCTCATTTCAAGGCAGAAACATTACTGTGTCCAACAGTTATTACATATATCAAACTGAAATAGCTGTTGCAAAAACACCAATTTTTATAAAACATTAAGCTTAAAATTAATAGGGGTGCCCAAACTTTTTCATATAACTGTATATGCTGCAATTTTTCCAAGTTGGTTCCTTGGAGTCAACTGGCGTCCATTTTGCTGAGTGCTGTCGGTTCCTTCTTCTTTGGGCACACTATGTATTGGTCATCCAGCATTCCTGCCATCTCAAGACTCGATAAGACTAGTACTAGGTAACAAGAAATATGGATATTCCATAGAACTAAAAGATTGAAATATAGTAGTAAAAATAATTAAGGAGGAAAGTTCTTTCAACGAAAGATACTGGACAATTTCCATCTAAAGTTATCTTCTGATATATCTGACAGATGTTGTAAGCCCAAAATCTCCACTATCTAAAAAGAAAACAAAAAAAGAAAAGGAAGGATCTGGGGAGTCATTTGGCATCACTTGGAGATTTCCAACCAATTCATTAGAATAGATTCTGTTCACTATATAGGAACCCATAGACGGTGACAAGCTCATACTATTGGAGTTCTGCCAAAGCATGCAGCATCTCAGGCTATTCCATGGAGGCATTGTTCCCTTGAAGCAATACCATTTGGAGGCAGAGGTATAACTATGGATTGGTGCAGAGGTAACAGGTAAACCCGGGCTCTGTTTCCTGCAGAGGAACGAAGACCCATCTGCTGCTTTTTGAAGGCACCAACAGAATAAATGGCACGTAGAAGATGAGGCAGGGGCAATGTTACAGATTTGCATTGCAGTCCAGGAGCTGCACGTCACGCCTCTGCATGAAGGCACCATATGGCGGTGCACAGAATACACCTGTTCCCTATATAGAACATGTGCCATCATACTAGTTTCATGCACATGACTTTGCAGTGTACATAGCTCCCAATAAAGAGATGCTTATGTTTGGCAGTGCCAATATTACTGTAAGAACAACATTTTTCATTTTTATCTATTCTTTTTCTTTTCCATTCTTTACAACTTACGATATGCCTAAACTGAATAGCTCATTAAGAAGACTGTATGAACAGAAAAAAATCAGTAAAAAAATAAAACTGCACAATGCTACTTAATGCCACTCACTAAATGAACCATCATTCTGCTATTTTGCTTGCGGGCTCTTGAAAATTTTAGCCATAAAAAAAAACATTTTGAGCAAATTGGAGAGACCAGAAATGAAAGAACTAATGAATACTTGAGGCTGTATTCAGGTGTACTGTACAGAGAGAACACAGCTCTGCGCTAGGACCACAGTGTACTCTCCGCAGAAGAGCGGGCGGCAGCCATCGTTTGTCTTTGTTGTGCTAATGAAAAAACATTGATTTTAGAATAATGAAGTGCAGCAATAGGTAACACTGTCTTCATCGTCTCCTCTCTTCCCTTCTCACCTCATACTGTAAAACTCCAACCCAGAGCAACCGCACATAATCCGATCCGTGCCCACCAGGCAGATGTTAGATTAACTCATGGTCACTTTAAATTAAACACGGATCAAAGCCTTAATTGGATCTAATGAGGTCCTGCCAACTGATAAAAGCTAATATAAGGAGTGTGGCACCAAGAGGGTAGCGTGTGGACCGTCAGCACTTGGTGTGAAGAGGACCTGCGCTTGGCCTGTGTCCCGACCATTGCTTTGCTGAACTGAAGACTTCAGAAGGATTTAGGGAGCACCAGTGGTTGGAGGCAAGAGCGGCTACTCCAACACAGGAGAGGTGGAGGCCTGGAGGCTAAAAGGTCTTTGGAGATGCTGTGGAGTGGGTCATCTGAAGCTCTTATGGAGACACATTAGATAAGAGCTACCTCGCTCCATTAAGCAAGACCTGGAGATTGTCAAGAAGACCACTAGATCACCCTCTTACAAGCTGATATAGGCTGATTTAATATGAGGTTAATTTTATATATATGACATTATTACTAAGGGACCAATCTGTACAATATCGCAGTGGATGAAAGTGGAGATGGATGGATAGACAGATAGATAGGAGATAGATAGATGTGAGATAGATTGTAGATAAATAGATATGAGATAGATATATAGATAGATGAATATCTACGATAGATAGACAGATGATAGATAGATAGATAGATTGATATGAAATAGATAGATAGATTAATATGAACTAGATAGATTGTCAGGACTCAAACCCAGCAGTTCTTGTACACCAGGCGGCTGCTCTTCCCTCTGAGCTATTCTGCTTGCTGGACAGTTCCTGGGTAATTAGATTCTAGTACCTATGTTGTTCCTGAGCAGCTCCACCCTGTGTTGCTCCTGATTGGCTTAATCCTGTGAGTTCCTGATTGCACACCCTATTTAAATATTGCCAGGCACCGCCTCCTTGCGAGATTATTGAGCTCCTAGCCTCTAATCAAGCGCTCCCTTCTCCTGCTGCTTCATACAAACATTATTCTGCTTTCCTGTGTACCGACGCCTGGCTTCTCCTGACTACGCTACCTGCTAAATCCTTCAACATTATACTGCTTACCTGTGTACCGATTCATGGTTTCTCCCGACTACACTGCCTGCTGGAGCTGCCCCTAGTGGTTGCAATACGACTACTCCAACCAGGTCAGTTCCTAACATAGATAGAAGATAGATATGAGATAGATAAATAGAAGATAAGATACACTTCCTCCTTCGGCCTTGCTCAACGGTCTTCCACAGCCACTCACAAAGATGGCCACACACTAGACCTCATCTTCACCCGCCTCTGTTTTCCTATCTAACCTCTCTAACTCACCTCTCCCTCTGACCACAACCTACTTACATTCTCTACCCTCTCCTCTCCAGGTCCACAATCCCCATTTCACAAACTTGCACATCCTTGCAGAAATCTCAAACACCTTGATTTACACTCACTCTCTAAATTCCTTCTCCCTCATACAGACATTAATTCCTTACATCATGCAGATGCTGCCTCTACTTTATATAACAGCACAACAGCTGCAGCCGTTGATTCGGTCCCCCCCCCTCACACATACCAAAGCTCGCACAATTAATAGGCAACCCTGGCACACCAACCTGACTAAAGATCGGAGATGGGTTTCCAGGGTTGCTGAGCGGAGATGGAAAAGGTCCTACTCCAACGAGCACTTCAACGCTTTCAAACAGTCCCTCATTATTTTCAAGTCCACAATCATTGCAGAAAAAAAAAACTACTTCTCATATTCTCCCTGACTCACAACCCTAAACAACTATTCAACACTTTCAATTCTCTCCTCCATCCCCCAGCACCTCCTCCCTCTCCTCTCATCTCAGCTGAAGACTTTGCCTCATTCGTCAAGCAGAAAATTAACACCATCAGACAAAACGTTTGCCTAAAGTCCCCACAGCCCCTCCTCATATGTACTCAACCCTCCTCCTCCAAAACCAGCTTCACCATTACGGAAGATCAAGTTTCCTCTTTACTCTCCAAATCACACCTCACCACCTGTGAACTTGAACCAATGCTGTCCAACCTCATTCCTAACCTTACGAGTGTCTACATCCCAAACCTAACCCACCTCTTCAACCTGTCACTAACAACTGTTGTCTTCCCCTCATGCTTCAAACATGCCTCAATCAAACCCACCCTCAAAAAGCCCTCCCTTGACCCATCCTCTCTGATTAGCTATCGCCCCATATCACTTCTCCCCTATGCCTCAAAACTACTGGAACATCACATCCATTTTGAACTTTCCTCCCACCTCTCCTCCTGTTTCCTCTTTGACCGCTTACAATCTGGCTTCCGACCGCACCATTCCACTGAAATTGCCCTGACTAAAGTCACCAATGACCTACTGACCGCCAAATCAAGCGACACTACTCTGTCCTCCTCCTCCTGGACTTCTCATCTGCCTTTGACACAGTGGACCATTCCCTCTTAGTACAGACTCTCTCATCTTTTAGCATCACAGACTTGGCCCAATTTTGGATCTCCTCACACCTAATAGACCAGACATTCAGTGTCTCCCACTCACACACCACCTCCTCATCTCGCCCCCTTTCTGTCGGTGTCCCCCAAGGTTCAGTTCTAGGACCCGTGCTTTTCTCCAATTACACCTCCAGCCTGGGACAGCTCATAGAGTCTCACGGCTTTGAGTATCAGCTTTATGCTGATGATACACAGATCTACTTCTCTGGACCCGATATCACCTCCTTACTTACCAGAATCCCACAATATCTGTCCGCTATTTCATCCTTCTTCTCTGCTAGATTTCTAAAACTTAACATGGATAAAACGGAATTCATCATCTTTCCTCCATCTCACTCAACCCCCCTGACATATCCATCAAAGTCAATGGCTGCCCACTCTCCCCAGTCCCACAAGCTCGCTGCCTCGGGGTAACCCTTGACTCTAATCTCTCTTTCATACCACATATCTAAGCCATTTCCTCTTCCAACTGACTCCAACTCAAAATTATCTCCCGAATCCGCACATTCCTCAACCATGAATCTGCAAAAACACTAGTGCATGCCCTCATCATCTCCCGCCTTGACTACTGCAACCTCCTGCTCTGTGGCCTCCCCTCTAACACTGTTGCACCCCTTCAATCTATCTAAACTCTTCTGCCCGACTAATCCACCTGCCCCCCCGCTATTCCCAGGCCTCTAGTCTCTGTCAATCCCTTCACTGGCTCCCCATTGCTCAGAAACTCCAGTTCAAAACCCTAACCATGGCATACAAAGCAATCCACAACCTGTATCCTCCATACATCTGTGACCTAGTCTCCTGGTACTTACCGGCACGCAACCTCCGATCTTCACAAGCTCTTTTTCTCTACTCCCCTCTTATCTCCTCCTCCCACAACCGCATACAAGATTTCTCCCGTACATCCCCCCTACTCTGGAACTCTCTACCCCAATATATCAAGACTCTCGCCTATCGCGGAAACCTTCAAAAGAAACTTGAAGACCCACCTCTTCTGACAAATGTAGAACCTGCAGTAACCCTCGCTCCACCACACCGCTGCATGACCTGCTCGACCCCCACCTACTGTACCCTCACTCATCCCTTGTAGACTGTGAGCCCTCGCGGGCAGGGTCCTCTCTCCTCCTGTATCAGATGCTAACTCGTTTTTGTTCTAGATTATTATCATTGTTTTTGCTATGTATACCCGAACTGGCGCTATACTGATAAATAATAATAATAGATATGAGATAGATAGATAATAGATAGATAGATAGATAGATAGATAGATAGATAGATAGAAACGATCGAGCGTGAATGTGCGTGATAATAGAAGAAATGCTTCCAGGTTCATTACTAAATTCCTGAATCCCAGACCTGCAGGTGGTATAATGGTAATGTATAATGGTCCAGGTATCCAGATCCACCTGATGTTTGTAGCGCTCTATGACACTGATTTGGGGTTAAGATGTGTTTTAATGCTTCTATCCAGAGTAATAATTGGGATATCTTGGGATTAGACATGTTTTTGGCAGACTTGAGACATTCGGACAGCATGTTGGCAGAGTTCAGCTGCGGGGTTTAGAATAACAGAGCTGCCTGCATTCTCAAGTAGATAAATTAGATTAGTCATTTTGAGTTGAATGCTCTTATACACACACCATGTAGAGATCAAGGCTTTTTATTCTTTTATTTAGAGATGAGATGATGGATTTTTTTTTTCAGTTTTTTTTATTTTTTTTATTTTGCTTTGTAAAAAAAACAATACATGAGATATAACGATAAAATAACAATAGAATGAAAAAACAAAATTAAATTAAATTATAAAAATTTCCTGCAATCGCATCATAAGATGCCTTGTTGTTTTTTTCAGTGTTTTTTGCTGCAGATTTTTATGCAAATTTTCAGCTGCGTTTTGCAGTACCAGCAAAGTCTACGAGAAACCAGAATTCTCTGTTCACACATCTTGATTTTTTTGTTGTTGCATATTTTGTGCCTTGGTTGGGTTTTTGGAAAAAAAAAGAGCATGTCACTTCTTTCAGCGTTTTTTCACCCATAGGAAGTAATGGGCGGTGAAAAAAACACTGAAAAACCGCAGCAAAATTTGCATCAGAGTTTTTGAAGGCAAAATAGAATGGGATTCTTTTTTTTCACAGAACTTTATGAACATGCATAAATAGAGACAGAAAGACAGTGAAAAAAACCCTTAAAAAAACACAGCAAAACCTGCATTTTTGACGCAGCTGATTTCCTGCCAGAGATTAGGTTTTGCAACAGATTTGTGACGTAAAAAAAAACCAACATGTGTGAACATAGCCTTACTGGTATATCTTATTTTGTATAAAATTACAGATGTGTTTGTGTCACCCTACCTGGATGCCACAAGTGTAATAAAGCTGTGTCTGAGAGCAAGTGGGAGGTTCTCTGGTCAGGGGAACATTAGCATGCAGTACGTCCTGTCTCAGGCCAGTAGGGGGAGCAGGCTGCCCCTATAAAAGCTGGTACTGGGGACAGGGTTAGGGAGAACTGGATTGCCTGTCTCAGCTTTGAGACGTGTCCCAGAGTGGAGCAGGGACAGAAAGTTGTATTGCACCTAAGAGGAAGTGTGGCAGTAGGAGAGAGCCACAAGCCAGAGACAAGAGGCGAAGAGAGCCTGTCTTGGCAGAGAAAAGACTTAACTTTACCAGACTTTGGTGTCTGAGGCTGGAAGGATTCTACATCCCCCAGCAGAGAACCAGTCCGCAAGGGACTGTACATTCCTTGGCCTAAGAAGCCTGGAGGCCCTGCCACAACCGAAGGGACCAGTAAAGCCGTACAAGGCTGGGAGCAGAAAGGAACCCACGTCGCAGGCCATACAGGCGAGAAAGCACGGAAAGCTCGGAAACGTGGGCTGTTACCCTATCAGGAGGAGATAGCCAGAAGGAGCGCAGAAAGCACGGTAGGCCTACACCCTCACCCTGACCAGGGCCAATTTCCCCGTTGCTCTCAGACATCCAGGTCCCCTCCTAGCTGCGACTGTTTATGGGTCAATTTACCTGTTCTAGTAAAGACCCTGGACTGCAACCTGTTGTCTGTGTGCTCCTTGCTTCTCCAGCACTATCAGCACTGGGACCCTCACTACCATCACTCCCACCATCCACTATACTGCCCTGGGGCCGCACTCTTCCCGTGGGGAGTCACACTACCATAGCTGCACATCTCATCAGCCCCAGCGGTCTGCATGCAGCGGCGGTTCCTAATAACCGCAAATCCACGGGTGGCGTAGTCGGACATAATCAATATAAGGGACTACCACTGGCCTGACCACCCTGAGCCACGGTACCGGGTTGCCACTACTACCCCCATCGTCCCCTATTGCCCGGATCCGAGTGCCCCACGGCCCAGGGGGCGAGTCATGTTCTTTCTTAAATTGTCTCTAAACTCGACATATGCTAATGAGCAAAAGGATAACAATATTTTGAACTTTTGACTTTCAGGCTCCATATCTCACCATCCACTGCTGTTTCGAACGTGAGACTACCATCATTTTATAGGCAACCATCTTGTAGATTCTTATCATGTCACTGTATCGTTACTCTTTTGCTCCTAAAAATCGGAATTTTAATTTCTATTATTTTGTTAGTATTTTGTAAATCCATCTTTAACTTTCAACACTGCCTGAATCCTTCTGGGCATGCTCCTGATCAGATTCAAGCAGGTCTTGACCGAAATCGAATCCCAGGTCTCTTCTACACGTTTCCAAAGTTGGTCGACTCACTAGGGTAAGTATACAGTTTTTTTCTTTCTGTATACTGCAAAAGACAACCTGTTCTCACATTCCTTAATAGCTCAGTGTGTTATTAGGTTGATTCCCAAGGGAAAGGTCACTGGTTTGAATCAAGGAGCAACCATGAAGAAGATTTCCCAAGAAAAGAGAAACAGGATCTTTCAGCTCATCGATAGCGGTCTCTCGGCCAAGAAAATTGCCTAATTTCATCATGTAAGCGCCATAACAGCTGGAAGAATACGAAATGAAGTCCGTCCATCCATTCAAAAGCCAAGAGGCGGACGTCCAGGCAAAATATCAGAGTCAACAAGTCGGCTCATTACAAGGTCTATCAGTTCTGGCACGACAAACACGGCGAAGGAAGTGACTCATATGCTTCATAATAGTGAGATCACAGAAGTCTATGCAAGCACCGTGTGACACATGTTACTCAAGTCTGGAATGGTGGCTCAAGAAAAAGGTGAAGAAGCCTCGACTTCAATATCGACATAAGAAGCGTCAGCTCAAATTTGCAAAAGAGTACGAAAAGTGGACAGCAGAAGATTGGAAACGGGTGATTTGGAGCGATGACATGAAAGTCAATAGATTAGGCTCTGATGGGTGCAAATGGGTCTGGAAGATACAAGGGAAAAAGGGGCTAATAGATTGAGAAATTGAAGGAACTGACAAGTTCGGTGGAGGAAGCCTGATGTTATGGGGTTGTTTCAAAGCCAAAGGAGTTGGATACTTGACAAGGATCGATGGTGGTCTCAATGCTGAGCTATATGTGAGTATCCTACAAGACAAGTTACTTCGTACACTCGAGTACAATGAGTATGAAAAGGACGACATGGTGTTCCATCAGCACAACGACCCGAAGCATACGTCGAGATTGGCGAAGAAATGGTTCAAAGACAATGAAGTAGAGGTGCTGGATTGGCCCCCACAGTCCCCAGACCTCAACCCAATCCAACACTTGTGGATAGAGTTGAAGAAAAATCTCTATATATACCCAAGGGGGTCAACCAGTATGCACCAACTTAGGGAACGTGTAGAAGAGACCTGGGATCGGATTTCGGTAAAGACATGCTTGAATCTGATCAGGAGCACGCCAAGAAGGATTCAAGCAGTGTTGAAAGCCAAAGGTAGATTTACAAAATACTGAAAAATAATTATAATTTTGGAGACAGGTGCGGATCCCAATAGTAGAACCCTGTGGATGTGCCACAAATATCTAACATGGGAATATCCCATTAATGACTTTTTCGGGGCAGAATACAGACCACCATGAAATTGAACACAAAACTATCTAAGTATATTCTCATGAATGATACAAAATGTGTTTTTATCTGCAGCGTGACTACCCAGCCACATACCTTACAATCTATTTTGGTCATATCCAAGCACCCCACTGAGAGTAAAGTTACGCTGGTTGGACATTTTAGGCTCACGAGGCTTTCAACACAATTTCTTGTTAATCCAGAAGAATCCAACAGTATCAGTGCTGTCATGTTATCGTGAAGACGTTTGTAATGTAATCGAGTACGTTCGCGGAATATCTGATCCTGCTGTAGACAGCCAGATCTTACCATGATCCATCCACTAACTACCTCTATGACATTATAACCTACAATATTTACAGAACTGATCTAAAGTTTACGAAGTGAAAAGTAAAAAAGCACTCTGGCAAAAAACTGATACCCAGCCGTGTGCCCTAGTAGAGGGGCTGAAAACAATTATAGTCCATTCCTCTATGACATAATGATTGGTGGACTGCCTATTGGGATCAGTCGTAATGTGTATAGAAACCTAGTAGCATATTCTCAATTTCTCTGCAGCGCCACCACAGGGGGAATAAAGTATTACACAGATCCCAGTAGAATGTCTATGTAATTCATGGGTAAAATGAGTCCTCCAGACGCAGAGATACACTTTTTGGTCACTCTCTGTGGTAAGGGTGGTGTAAAAATAATTTTAAAATAAGTTACTTATCTACTGGATCCTTATACAGGTTGTCCACTACCCTTTAATTGATGACCTATACTTAGGATAGGTCATCAATGTCTGATCGGTCCGCCACCCGCCACCTCCGCTGATCAGCAGTCACCGTCTTCTTAGAGTGGCCACTGCAGGGTACTACACATCCATCTACTATTGATTTGAATGGGAGGTCGATGTGTAGTACCATGTCTTGCCCATTACCAGAAGACAGCCAGCAATGCAAATGAGTGCTTCCGGCCAGTCCGCCATCGTTGACACCGATAACAGCTGATCGGCGGTGGTGTCGGTCCCTGGCCAATCAGACATTGATGACCTATCGTAATGATAGGTCATCAATCAAAAAGTAGTGGACAACCTCTTTGACCCATTCTTAAGCCAAATACCGAACACTGATTAGATGCAGCTTTGACGTTCCATCCAAACTGGAAGAGAGAGCTACGAGAAGGTCTCTTCCGGCTCAGTAGGAATGTCAAAGCTGCAGCCAAACATTGGCTTCTGACTGGCTGCAGCAGTTACATGACATCCTGAACCATAAGAGGAGACAAGTGGGGGACACAGGCAACTATCTGCTTTTTTTTTTTAAACTATTAATCACTCTAAGGCCAAAGTTTTAAATAAAAGCTAGTTATGCAGAACCCATTTAATTTATTTGGTGCATTGTGGGCAAACTGTGTAGTAACAAAGTATTCAAAAATATAAGTTTTAATCATTTATTTTTTAAAAATTAACAAAATGCAAAGTGATTGAACAAAAGAGAAATCTAAATCACATCAATATTTGGTGTGACCACCTTTTGCCTTCAAAGCAGTCAGGGATTTTGTAACAACATAGTAAGGTAAATGAGTAACCAATTATACCAAACGTGATAATAATCATTTTTGTATGTAGGTTGAATCACAGTCAATAACGGAAACAGATATGCAAGAAGCATAACACTGGGTGAGGAACAGCCAAACTCTGCTACAAAGGTGAGGTTGTGGAAGACAGTTATATGTTACAGATCATACACCATGGCAAGAGTGAGCACAGCAATCAGACACAATCTAGTTATACTGCATCAGCAAGGTCTCACCCAGGCAAAGATTTCAAAGGTCACTGGATTTCAAGATGTGATGTTCAAGCTCTTTTGAAGAAGCACCAAGAAATAGATAACAATGAGGACCAAAGACACAGTGGTAAGCCAAGAAATCTTAGGTCAGCAGATGAAAGATACATCATGCTTATTTCCTTTTGAAATCGGAAGATGTCCAGCAGTTCTATCAACTCAAAACAGAAAGCAACCATTCGGACACAGTAACAATCTATTGAACGGAGAAGTCTGGCCAGAAGTGGTCTTCATGGAAAAATTGTATCCAGACATTCGACATGGAAACAAGGCCAAACAGCTCCACAATTCACAAAAACATAGGCACTTGGGAACAGAAAAATGGCAGCAGGACTGAGATGCACAATAATGAGTGTCTGCAGGCAACAGTGAAGTATGGTGAATGTTTCTTGTAAGTTGGGTGCTGCATTTCAGCAAATGGAGTTGGGGTCATAATTCATGGTGTCCTCAATGCTGAGAAATACATGTAGATACTTAGAGTATCCATCATGTAATACCATCAGGGAGGTACCTGACTGACTTCAAATTTTTTTTGCAATATTACACAGGCTCCAAACATGCAGCCAATGTCATTAAAAACTATCTTCAGAATAAAGAATAACAAGGAATCATTGGAAGAGATGATCCTTCCCCCACAGAGCCCTGATCTCTCTATCATTGAGTCTTTATAGGATTACATGAAGAGACAGAAGGATTTGTACAAGCGACATCCACAGAAGATCTGTGATCATTTCTCCAAGATGTTTGGAACAACCTCCCTGCAGAGTTCCTTCAAAAACTGTGTGTACAGTAAGTGTAACTAGAAGGATTGAGGAAGGCAAAGGGCAGTCACCAAATATTAATTTCATGTAGATTTCCTTCTAGTTCACTTTGCATTCAGTTAATTGATAAAAATAAATTATTAACGCTTCTATTTTTAACGCATTCTTACTTTGCAACATTTTTTTCCACACCCGCCTAAATCTGTTGTACAGTACTGTAATAAATATATATATATATATATATATATATATATATATATATATATATACATACATACACATACACATAACATACACAGTTGTGCTCAAAAGTTTACATACCTCGGCAGAATTTTTCCTTTCTTGGCCTTGTTTCAGTGAATATGAATGATAATAAAAAAACTTTTTCTCCACTCATGGTTATTGGTTGGGTGAAGCCATTTATTGTCAAACTACTGTGTTTTCTCATTTTAAATCTTAATGACAATCAAAAACATCCAAATGACCCTGATCAAAAGTTCACATACCCCAGTTCTTAATACCATGTATTGCCCCCTCTGACATCAATGGCAGCTTGAAGTCTTTTGTGGTAGTTGTGGATGAGGTTCTTTATTTTCTCAGATGGTAAAGCTGCCCATTCTTCTTGGGAAAAAGCCTCCAGTTCCTGTAAATTCCTGGGCTGTCTAGCATGAACTTCGCGCTTGAGATCTCCCCAGAGTGGCTCAATGATACTGAGGTCAGGAGACTGAGATGGCCACTCCAGAACCTTCACTTTGTTCTGCTGTAGACAATGACAGGTAGACTGGGCCTTGTGTTTTGGATCGTTGTCATGTTGGAACGTCCAAGTACGTTCCATGGGCAGCTTCCAGGCTGATGAGTGCAAATTTGCCTCCAGTATTTGCTGATAACGTGCTGCATTCATCTTTCCTTCAACTTTTACCAAGTTTCCTGTGCCTTTGTAACGCACACATCCCCAAAACATCAGCGATCCACCTCCGTGCTTTACTGTAGGAATGGTGTTACTTTTATCATAGGCCTTGTTGACCTCTCTCCAAATGTAACGTTTACGGCTGTGGCCAAAAAGTTCAATTTTGGTCTCATTACTCCAAATTACCTTGTTCCAGAAGTTTTGAGGCTTGTCTCTGTGCTGTTTGGCGTATTGTAGGTGAGATATTTTGTGGCATTTGCGCAGTAATGGCTTTCTTCTGGCGACTCGACCATGCAGCCCATTTTTCTTCCAGTGCCTCCTTATTGTGCATCTTGAAACAGCCACACTGCTAGTTTTCAGAGAGTCCTGAATTTCAGCTGATGTTATTTGTGGGTTTTTCTTTGCATCCCGAACAATTTTCCTGGCAGCTGTGGCCGAAATTTTTGTTGGCCTACCTGACCGTGGTTTGGTTTTTACATAGCCCCTGATTTTGCATTTGTTAATCACTGTTTGAACGCTGCTGAATGGCATTACCAATTCCTTGGATATTTTTTTGTATCCCTTTCCTGTGTTATACAGTTCACCTACCTTTTCCCGTAGATCCGTTGACAATTCTTTTGCTTTCCCCATGACTCACAATCCTGAAACGTCAGTGGCTGGATGAAAGATGCAAGAGTATGTCTGGATCCCAGAAACTCACTCAGCTTTTAAGCACACACACTGATTACAAGCAAACAGGTCACAGGTGAAGATGTTTTACCTTTAGTAGCCATTCAAACCCATTTGTGTCAAATTCTGTGCATGTTATCAGGCCAAAATCACCAAGGTATGTGAACTTTTGATCAGGGTCATTTGGATGTTTTTGGTTGTCATTAAGATTTAAAAAGAGAAAACACAGTAGTTTGACAATAAATGGCTTCACCCAACCAATAACCATGAGTGGAAAAAAAGTTTTTTTTGTCATCATTCATATTCTCTGAAACAAGGACAAGAAAGGAAAAATTCTGCCGGGGTATGTAAACTTTTGAGCATAACTGGTGCGAAAAAGTGTTTGCCCCCCTTCTCCACTGCGATTTGCAATGGAGACCATGAGGCAATAAGTTCTTTCCTACCCCTTTTAGTAAACCAAGAAAAAAAAGACAAGGAAAGGGACACCTTGTGTTTTCTCTCTCAGATTTTTAGAAGTCTCAGAATCTCAATAGTTTTAATGTTCCTTTAGAAGGTGCATGGTCGCTCGTTAAGGAGTATAGCCAAACCGAAATTAATCATTGTAATCAATGGATATGAGTTGCACTGGCTATGACCCTTCGATTTCATGAACATGGTTGTGTGATGCCAGAGGTACTATATGGTAAGGGTGAACATACCAATGGTGCAACCAGGACACAAAAGGTAAGGTTCTCCCACTTCTACCTTCAAAGCAGTAAGTGACTTCTATCACAGATGCAAAACAGGGTGCATTATGATCCACTATTGGACTGGAAAGGGCTGATATGCTTGCCCTTCTTGCACAGGGGCACTTTTTGATCTGTGCCCGCCCCAGCTATATGATGTAGTGTGTAGAAGTCCATGATACGGGCCAGCAGGTACTTTGTATGCCACATACAAGACTTTCGCACTTAGACTTGTAAGAAAACCCTTAGTGTAAGCCAAAGTGGAGGACCTCATAGATGCGGCAACTATGGATTTGCATTGCTTATAAATAGAATGTAGAGAAAGATTTATAAAGACCGATGGTTTTTTTGGTGCAATTTACAGATATTAAGGTCTAGACTTCCCCAATAAATCTATCCCAATACCCCAAGTATAGACCTTTAAATCTGTAAATTGCACCAAAATTATCAAAAGGTGCATACCGCTTAACAGAATGTGCATATTTTTATACCTTCCTAAAGTCAGAACGTCGAATCTAGAATTGAATCTAAGAGTAGAGTAGGTGGTGAATGATTACAAATATTAGTGATATTTTGAGGTGCAAAACTTAAATCTAGTACACCATAACAATTGTCTTCAACTTTATGTAGGCTTGGTAGAAAAAAAATATAAAACGTTTTGTACAATTTTTTGAAACGTTTTATGCATTTTGAAGCATTTGAGACTTAAAGAAGCACTCCCATCAAAGTTTTTGTTCTCTTAATATATTACAATCAAGTCTCATTTCCCTGCAGGAGTCGTTCTCCTCTTCAACTCCTGACTATGCTTTTGAAGTGTTGTAGAATTGTAGTTCTGATGATGACTCATACAGTGAAAATTGACCTTTTTCTACATAGAGCTTAGAAGGATTCAGCTAGTCAGTTTTTAATCAAGTGATTTCATAGATCTAATGGAAAACAGAAGAATTAACTGGGTATAAAGGCAAAATGAGAAATTGTAAATACACAGTGCTATATAATATGATGATTGCTATATGTTAAAAGGATAAAAATTTTGATAGGAGGAGGAGGAGTGCTTCTTTAATTTATACCCAAAAAAACTGCTTGGTAAGCCTGAGTGCCTAACCAAGGTACCATATAGTGGCGTGCCTAGTTTAAATGAGCCCTTGGCTTTAGCTAATGTGGAGGACCTAACAGCCAATGTCCTTAATGTCCTAAATGGATTAAGAACAAGTAAAAGGAATATATAATTTATAGTATCTCTAAATAAATTAGAAACCAGTCACGTAAAGCCATAAAAAGCACATCAGCTTTTGTATTCAACTATTCTAACGCTTTAAATGGGTTCCATAAGCTGAGATAAAAAGAATCCCCCCCCACAAATGGTTAAAATTGCAAAGTGCTTGTAAAAAACAAGCAACTTTCCAATTTGCCTCTCTGTACTAGACAGCAGAGATTTTTAATATTATAGTTTATTGATCGCAGACTACATTACAGCCCAACGCTGCCGGTTTCTTAGTAAAGAGCTTGCCGGATTGCTTGTCCTGGCTAGCTTCGGTTCCCCTTTGCTTCTTCTGTACTGCACAGGCAAAACTGCCTCTGCTTACTGCATCCACCGTGCTACTGGTCCGAACTGTCATTCATCAGGAGCGCCCGCCCCCCTGGAAAGAAGGAAACCGATCGGCACGGGAGCGGTTTGCTCCTGCAGATAGGAGATGAGAAAACCCCTTTCATTAGAAAGCAAGCCCCTGTTGAAAAAATGGCTTTGTGTGGTATTGCATCCGGCTCCTTGTCTAATGCCTTTGATAAAAGGCCGCTTCTCACGACTTCCTTCTGACCAAACCAGCCGAAAGTACAAGGGATGTCATACTAAAAAAGGTACAAGCGTTCAACGGCCTCATTTCTAAGTCCTCCGGGACAAGACGGCAAATGAGACAGTCAGCCAGATCTGAAATTGTCCTCATGAAAGCACGGAAAGTCATCAAGCCAGGCCTATAATTCATCGCAATGGGTCCATGACTGACAATGCCTGGCGTAGCACGCAGTCCGCGGTCGAGGGGGAGTAGAGGATGGGTTTATCAGTAAATTACCAGAAGATGAAATTTTTCATCCATTTTACATTTTACCAATAACTCCACTGAGCATAAAGACAAGGAGAACTGATAATTCCTTCCAATCCCTTATCTGCTGAGGCAAGATATTGTTATAGAAGCTCCTAATGTAAAGCTGCCAATTATCGTCTGCAGGCGGGCTAATGTATTTTAACTGCTGACACAAATATATACTTAAATAACAGTGATTGATGAAGCTGAGAATATATTACCATTGTGATGGCATTATTATATAGAGCTAATCATGCAATAAATGCTATCTTTACAGGCATACAGTAGTTACTATCTATGATGAGTAAAATCCTGAAAGTTCGCCACGACCCATAAATAATGCATGGGTATCTTATCTCGCTCTCCCCTCTCCATTCTCCGTACCTTCTACCAGATGACTGTGGCACGCTATTCAAATCAGGGTTACAAATATATGCAAAATACCGGCTGGCTTACCCTCTCTTATACCAGTCCCAAAATAGAACAAATTACTATTTAAAATAGCTGCTTCGAAAGGTTTTTAAAAAAAGTTTTTTGGGGGGCAGCGCAATTAATATAGAAAGATTTCTCAATTCTATAGAGTGTTCTAAAATAGAAAAGAAATCATAAAATAAATTAAAAAAAATTAGGAATGATATACAAAAAAATAAAAACGGGAGAATCGGGAACAAATGTAATGTTGGAAAGGACATCTAGAATTTCTGAGATGGTAGCGAATAAAAGGGGTTGTCCACTACCAAACTTTGTAAGTTTGCTTTTGTTCGGTATTCTGGTGGAAAGTCTATTATAAGTTCACCTCAAGGGCGGTGCCTTAAACGGGTTGTCCACTACCTGGATAACCCAATTTTAAAGTAAGTAGTGCCCCTTATAAAATAAAAACACCATATACTTAACCTGTGAACTGGTGCTGCACCAGCAATATCAACTCCGGGTCTCCCAGGGCTAGCGTGACATTTTTACGCTATGTGAGCCCTGCAGACAATCAATGCCTGCTATTGAGATATGTTTTTACTACTTCCGCTTGTCTGAGGTTCTCTTGAAGGCGTGAACCTTGGACAAACAGAAGAAGTGAGTGGGCAGCAGCCCAATTATTATTATTTATTATTATAGCGCCATTTATTCCATGGCGCTTTACATGTGAAAAGGGGTATACATAATAAAAAAACAGGTATAATTATCATGAACAAACGAGTCACCGACTAGTACAGGAGGAGAGAGGACCCTGCCTGCGAGCGCTCACAGTCTAAAAGGGATGGGTGAGGATACAGTTGGTGAGGGTAGAGTTGGTCATGCATCGGCATGGTGGAGCCCATATAAACCATGGTGGAGCCCAATAACAGTCGCTGATGGTCTGCAGGGCTCATGTGGCGAAGCAGAGCCGACATCGCTGGAGCAGTGGCTGCTATTGGGCTTTCACCTCTTCAGTTTGTCCAAGGTTCACGCCTAGAGAAGACAACCTTTTTTTAAATTAAGTAGTCCACCTTATAAAATAAAAACACCATACACTCAATTCCTGCACTGGTGCTGCTCCAGCGATGTCGGCTAGGGGTCTCCCAGTGCTTGCGTGACATTGTTATGCCATGTGAGCCCAGCAGACAATCAGTGGCTGCTATTGGGCTCTCATCTCTTCCATTTGTTCAAGGTTTATGCCTTCAGAAGACAACCTCTTTATAAATGAAGGAGCCCCCCTTTTAAAATAAAAACACCATATACTCACCTCCTGCATTGCCACTGCTCCGGAGATGTCAGCTCCGGGACACTGTTATGGCACTTGAGCCCTGCAGACAATCAGCCGCTGCTATTGAGCTGTTGTGTTCTTACTACTTCTGCTTGTCTGAGGTTCTCCTGAGGCCATGAACCTTGGACAAACAGAAGAAGTGAGAGTGCAGCAGCCGAGTAGCAGCCGCTGATTGTCTGCAGAGCTCACGTGGCAACCCAGAGCCGACATCGCTGGACCAGAATCAGTGCAGGAGTTGAGTATATGGTGTTTTTATTTTAAAAGGGGGACTACTTTGTTTAAGATGGGTTATCCAGGTAGTGGAAAACCTTTTTAAGGAATAGCACTCAAAAACAAACTTTGAGCTGAAGTTATACACTTTCCACCAGAATACTGACGGAAAAAAAAGTCACAAATTTTGGTGCACACCGGATTTACAAAAAAAAAAAAATGTTTAGTCTTGTTATATTAAAAGAGCCATAATTTTTTTACATTTTTTTAGTCGATACTCGATAGCAGTGAATGAGGGCTTGTTTTTTTGCAATACGAGATGTAGTTTTTATCATCATCATCTTTGGGTACATACGACTATTGGATATCTTCTTAATTCATTTTTTTAGGCAAAGTGATCAAAAAACAGTGATTTTATTTGTATCTTTTTTTCAGTTCAACATTCATCATATTAAGTATACATACTTGCCATAACAACACAGACATCACCCTGTAACCGCATTGTTGGATAATGGTGATGGATGACCAACCGCTTAAATGCTGCTGTTAGATTTGACAGCAGCATCTAAGGGGTTTAACTGTTACAATTGGAGTTTGGAGCTGTTACACTCACTCCAAACATGTAGTGCACACATCCGCTGTACAGGTCACCAAGGGATTGATAGTTTCACTATTTAGTATAGATGAGTGAATCAATTAAAAGTTAATTGAATTTATATAAAATTTTAGATCCCGGTCTTAGCCTCTCACCCAGCCAAATCAGATCTCACACTTTGCACTGATGAGGGGCAGTACCCTGAAACGCCATGTCTACAAATTGAGATTCTGAATTGGCTTTTATCCTAAGTCATATTTCAAGGCTCGTTAAAGGGTCGATATTGACTTGAAGGATTGCTACTTCCAATAGGTGGCGCTAGAGTTCAAGTCCTCTTCCTCTCTGAAGAGACAATTTGCATACTTAATTCCCCAGTGGAGCATGCAAGGGGTTTAAGTTTCCTCATACTGGCGTGCCAGACTTGGCATGTCACTCTCCACAAGGAGAAACCTTACCCCTTAGATGTTAAATTTTAGTAAATTTATGAATTCAAACAATTTGTGATTTGAATCATGCAAATCACCAAAAATGTCCGTCACTATTTTACACAATGCAGAAGATTGCATCAGTCAAAAAAGGCTGACATGGCCTCATGCACGAACAGACGGGCTTTCCAATAATGCCTTGAAGCTATCACGTAGCATAGCACAGCCATCATATTGTATAGCAAAGCCTATCGGAGCCATTATAAAAGCCGAGGCAGGGAATGCAGTCCTGCTAACCATTTTAAGGTGAATCTGTTTTGTGAGATAATGCCACAGTGTTATGCACACGCCCGGGCTAAGCGGCGTGTGCGTGTGATTGTAGTGATTCCACTGGACCGTGCCGGAGAGTGAATGCCTGGAGGGGCGTGACTAAGTATTCACCCGATCCGACCAGGGTCGCACGACGGCATACGACGCCAGTGCACCAAGGAGGAACCGAGCAGAGGGACCAGGTGCTACTCCAGGACAGACCCCGGACACGGCTGTTGACCCACACAGGGGAATACAGGAACAGGCTGGTAGGCTGGCACACAGACTGGTGGGTATAGGCAGGCACGACTGGTATGCAGGCAGGCGGGTATGCAGGCAGGGGGGTAAAGGCAAGCACAGCTAGAGTGCAGACAGGGAGGCACTAGCAGGTAGGAACACAGGCGGGATAGGACCCAGTACACACCGGGACTCAGGAACAATACAGGCAGAGGGTTACAGGCAAGCACAGCTAGAGTGCAGACAAGGCTGAGCAGGGAGGACAGGGCTCTGTTCACACGGAACAGACAGGAAGGGAAAGACAGAGCCAGATACTCACACAGTACTTGCAGAGACAACAAGCAGGAGTTAGGTACGAGTTCAGACTCTGCAGAAAAAGGAAGGGAACGGACATAGAGGCAAAACAGGTAAAGGACAGGAGAGAGTTCAGACTGGAACTGAGTGTACAGAGGAGACCGACACTGCAGAGGGATACAGGAGCGGGTCTGGGAATACGGCCCCCAGAGAGGCGGAACGAACAGGCAAGGAGCGTGTTCAGACAGGACAGACCAGACGCAGGAGCGGGTCTAGGAAATCGGCCACTAGAAGGCGGAACGAACAGGCAAGGAGCGTGTTCAGACAGGACAGACCAGAGAACACAAAAAGGACACAGTTCAGACACGGGAGCTGATACCGCAAAGCAGGAGACATACAGGACTCAGTTCAGACACGGGAGCTGAAACCGCAAAGCAGGAGACATACAGGACTCAGTTCAGACACAGGAGCTGATACCGCAAAGCAGGAGACATACAGGACACAGTTCAGACACGGGAGCTGATACCGCAAAGCAGGAGACATACAGGACTCAGTTCAGACACGGGAACTGATACAAAAAGCAGGAGACAAGAGACGGGACCTGGCACCTTCAGAGTGCAAGCACACACTGAAGGAAACACTATGCTCAGGCAGGGATAGAAGGGAGCTGCTGAGCTATATACCAAGTGACAGACAGCAATAGGCTGAGGACGCACAAGGGGTGTGACCCACAGCAGGTACAAAAGGCAGGAAGTGATCGGGCGCCGCCCTTAAGCAGCAGAAACAGACACAAACAGACAGCATGGAGGGAAGCCAGAGAGACATTCTGGACAGGAGATCAAGTGCGCCCTCTTGCACAGTGGGAGATGGACCACCATGCAAGGACGCCGCCAGGTATGTTACAGTACCTCCCCCCTTACGCCCCCTCTTCTTCAGGCCTGCCAGAATCTTCCGCAGGGAATTCGAGGGCCAGTCGTTCACTGGGTTGGAGGGGGACAGAGACTTAAGGGTAATCTCTGCTTCGAGGTACATCTTGTCAAGCTCACAGGAAGAAATAGACGGGTTATCAGGTACATAATGAGGAAAAGTCACTGTCTCTTTGTTATCTGGTGATATCCCGGAGGATTCAGGAAACAACTGGAGGTCCTCCGCCGGGTCAGAAGAGTGCAGAGGCTCAGAGAAAACAACTGCTTCAGAGTACACTAGGTCGGACTCACTGGAGGAAGCAGGCGAGGTATCGGGTACCGAGTATAGGAAAGTCTCTGTCCATTCACCACCAGGTGGCACCCCGAAGGGTTCTGGAGACAGCTGGCGGACCTCCGCCTGGTCAGAGGGGTGTAGAGACTCACGGGTAACCTCTGCTTCAGAGTACACTAGGTCGGACTCACTGGAGGAAGCAGGCGAGGTATCGGGTACCGAGTATAGGAGAGTCTCTGTCCTTTCGCTACCAGGTAGCACCCCGAAGGGTTCTGGAGACAGCTGGCGGTCCTCCGCCTGGTCAGAGGGGTGTAGAGACTCAGGAGTAACCTCTGCTTCGGAGTACACTAAGTTGGACTCACTGGACGAAGCGAGCGAGGTATCAGGTACAGAGTATAGGAGAGTCTCTGTCCTTTCGCTACCAGGTAGCACCCCGAAGGGTTCAGGAGACAACTGGAGATCCTCCGCCTGGTCGGAGGGGTGTAGAGACTCGGAGGTAACTACCACTTTGGGGTACCCATTGTCAGGCTCACAGGACGAAGCGGACAAAGTATTGAGTACCGGGTGTAGAGAAGTCTCTCTCCATTTGTCATCGAGTGGTATCCCGGAGGGTTCAGGAGGCAACAGGGGATCCTCCGCCAGGTAGTAGAGGTGCACAGACTCTGAGGTAACCACAGCTTTGGAGCATCCTTGGACATGCACACCGGTTAAAGAGAAAGAAGCATCTGATGCCGGGTGCAGGAAGTTCTCCTGTGTGGAGTCTGGATGGGCAGAAGTCTCTTCGGCCAGGAGAACTGGTGCACTACCCACGCACATTACCCATTGGGGTTTCTCCGGGATACAGGGAGATGAAGCTTCAGTAGGGACTTCAAGGTTGGGGTCAGGAGGTCTCAGGGAGGACAGACCCTGGCGTGACGGCTTGCCTCTAAGTCTAGCACGTCTGGGCTGCCTCTTGAGGTTGAGAGAAGTATTCCGGAAAGCGTAGTCACCCTGTGAGGATTCTGGGTGGGCAGTAGTCTCATTGGGCTGGAGGACTATTGCGCTACCCACACACATTACCCGTCGGGGCTGCTCCGGGATATTGGGAAGTGAAGCTTCAGCAGGGGCTTCAGGGTTAGGGTCCTCGAAGACCATACGAAAGGCCACCAGGAAGGCCTGCAGGTCAAGGATGACAGGATCCCATGCTTCCCATAGGGGGGTGACCCATTTCAAGGCATCACCCGCTAGGTAGTCAATCATAAAGGCCACTTTAGCCCAATCGGAAGGAAAATAGAGAGGGTAGGCCTTAAAGTGTAGCATGCATTGCTCCACAAATGCACGACACTGTCTTGGATCCCCATAGTAACGTGGCGGATCCGCAGGAACGAGGGCTGATAGATCCATCTGGACGGGTGCGTAATTCGCCTGGAACTCAGCTAAAGGGGGAAAAAAATTTATTTATTTTATTTTAATGCATGTATTCGCTGGAAAAACTTCTCAAAGAGCGAAGGCCGTGGGGCTCAACGGGAACCATGGCCTGAGCATGCTGTTATGCACACGCCCGGGCTAAGCGGCGTGTGCGTGTGATTGTAGTGATTCCACTGGACCGTGCCGGAGAGTGAATGCCTGGAGGGGCGTGACTAAGTATTCACCCGATCCGACCAGGGTCGCACGACGGCATACGACGCCAGTGCACCAAGGAGGAACCGAGCAGAGGGACCAGGTGCTACTCCAGGACAGACCCCGGACACGGCTGTTGACCCACACAGGGGAATACAGGAACAGGCTGGTAGGCTGGCACACAGACTGGTGGGTATAGGCAGGCACGACTGGTATGCAGGCAGGCGGGTATGCAGGCAGGGGGGTAAAGGCAAGCACAGCTAGAGTGCAGACAGGGAGGCACTAGCAGGTAGGAACACAGGCGGGATAGGACCCAGTACACACCAGGACTCAGGAACAATACAGGCAGAGGGTTACAGGCAAGCACAGCTAGAGTGCAGACAAGGCTGAGCAGGGAGGACAGGGCTCTGTTCACACGGAACAGACAGGAAGGGAAAGACAGAGCCAGATACTCACACAGTACTTGCAGAGACAACAAGCAGGAGTTAGGTACGAGTTCAGACTCTGCAGAAAAAGGAAGGGAACGGACATAGAGGCAAAACAGGTAAAGGACAGGAGAGAGTTCAGACTGGAACTGAGTGTACGGAGGAGACCGACACTGCAGAGGGATACAGGAGCGGGTCTGGGAATACGGCCCCCAGAGAGGCGGAACGAACAGGCAAGGAGCGTGTTCAGACAGGACAGACCAGACGCAGGAGCGGGTCTAGGAAATCGGCCACTAGAAGGCGGAACGAACAGGCAAGGAGCGTGTTCAGACAGGACAGACCAGAGAACACAAAAAGGACACAGTTCAGACACGGGAGCTGATACCGCAAAGCAGGAGACATACAGGACTCAGTTCAGACACGGGAGCTGAAACCGCAAAGCAGGAGACATACAGGACTCAGTTCAGACACGGGAGCTGATACCGCAAAGCAGGAGACATACAGGACACAGTTCAGACACGGGAGCTGATACCGCAAAGCAGGAGACATACAGGACTCAGTTCAGACACGGGAACTGATACAAAAAGCAGGAGACAAGAGACGGGACCTGGCACCTTCAGAGTGCAAGCACACACTGAAGGAAACACTATGCTCAGGCAGGGATAGAAGGGAGCTGCTGAGCTATATACCAAGTGACAGACAGCAATAGGCTGAGGACGCACAAGGGGTGTGACCCACAGCAGGTACAAAAGGCAGGAAGTGATCGGGCGCCGCCCTTAAGCAGCAGAAACAGACACAAACAGACAGCATGGAGGGAAGCCAGAGAGACATTCTGGACAGGAGATCAAGTGCGCCCTCTTGCACAGTGGGAGATGGACCACCATGCAAGGACGCCGCCAGGTATGTTACACACAGCATATAGCTTACCAATAGAAATAGGGAGAAAAAGCCAAAAAACTCTGAATAAACTGTACAGATAACATGTGCAACCAAGAAAATACAGCGGCACTCTGAAATACTATAAGACGTAAACAATGAAAACATTTAATTGGAACTGCATTGCTACTGTAGAAAATATGTTGAAAAATGAAGGTACATAGCACACAAACTGGCTAAATCATGAGAGCCCATCATCTGCGCAAATGAGTACTCCTTTGATGGGACCCTAACCTTATATGGTTCTCCCAGGCTGAAAGTTTGCATGGCTGATGGGCTCCCATGAAAGGAAATTATGCCACCTTTTTCTATAAAACCAAGCCCTTGTTTTTTGTACTAGGGATTATACATGGCCCCCCATTATTTTGTGCATTTGGCAAGAGGATTTGTCACAAAAGCTTAATGTTCTGTGATTATTCACTATTGTACTAGAAAGGTCTATCTTGAGCACATTGATGATGGTATTCTTTCGTTTTTGTAACTTGTTGGAGGGTTTGATATTATCGTTTTGTTGTTTTTTTTGTAGATGGAGAAACATGAACTGGTAGTTGCCTTCTTCTATACGAGTTAATCATCGTTTTCCCCATTAAAGTACATTAACAGGAAGTGAAGATTGCAGTCAGATTTCATCTACTTCTCCTATAAAATCAGGCCATTACTCAACGCCTGAAGTTGTTCACTAACCTTTTCAAGATGGATGAAGATAAAGTAGATAAAGTATCTTAGAAGAAGAGAGTAAGTAAGCAAACTGAATGTTCTTAAGCCTCGAGGAGTAAGGTAAATGATCTTGGATTGCTGGAAATATCAAGTAATCATTCTGAATCTTGTATCTAAAGATACAGAAGGAAATCGTCCAGAAACTTCATAAGACAGAACAATTAATGTTGGCAATGGTGCGAATCGAATCCTAGGTCCCAGACCATCAGATACATCAATAATTTGTGCTCTTCATCTGATTAGCCGGCCTGGCTCAAAACCACATGTATGTCACTCCGCATTTATGATGCCAGCTAATCAAAAGAAGAGCTGTGGATGTCATCAAGCAAGAGGCAGTTCTCAGGCCTCCCATCCAATGGCCACAAATTACCAACGTGGCCGATGGACTGGAAGTGTGTATCATGGGAGATGCCAGCCCACCCTGCTTTTGGAAAGTGATCTGGGACACTGACTCTGCCTGCTAAGACCCACAGTCTCCTGCTTTGCTGCTTTGGGTTATATCGTTATATGCTTAGAGACCAAGTCTGATTCTGATGATAACTGCAAGCTCTGTACCTCAACTCTGACCTATAAAAGCTATACTCTTTGCATCAACTCTGATATGTAACCTCCAAGTGCTCTGCCTCAACCCTGATTTGTAATCGCCCAACTCCATGCCTCAACTCTGACGTGTAACTGACAAGCTCTGTGCCTTATTCTGATATGAAACCACTCAGCTCCATGCCTCAACTCTGATGTGTAACTGACAAGCTCTGTGCCTTATTCTGATATGTAACCACTCAACTCCATGCCTCAACTCTGATGTGTAACTGACAAGCTCTGTGCCTTATTCTGATATGAAACCACTCAGCTCCATGCCTCAACTCTGATGTGTAACTGACAAGCTCTGTGCCTTATTCTGATATGAAACCACTCAGCTCCATGCCTCAACTCTGATGTGTAACTGACAAGCTCTGTGCCTTATTCTGATATGAAACCACTCAGCTCCATGCCTCAACTCTGATGTGTAACTGACAAGCTCTATGCCTTATTCTGATATGTAACCACTCAGCTCCATGCCTCAACTCTGATGTGTAACTGACAAGCTCTTTGCCTTATTCTGATATGAAACCACTCAGCTCCATGCCTCAACTCTGATGTGTAACTGACAAGCTCTGTGCCTTATTCTGATATGGAACCACTCAGCTCCATGCCCCAAGTCTGATGTGTAACTGACAAGCTCTGTGCCTTTATTCTGATGTGCAACCACCAAGCTCTGCGCCTCAACTCTGATATGTAACCACCAAGCACTGTGCCTCAACTCTGACCTGTAACCACCAAGCTCTGTGCCTTTATCCTGATGAGTAACCACTCAGCTCTGTGCCTTTATCCTGATGTGTAACCACTTAACTCTGTGTCTTTATTCTGATATGTAACCACTCAGCTCCATGCCTCAACTCTGATGTGCAACTGACAAGCTCTCTGCCTTTATTATGATATGTAACCACTCAGCTCTATGCCCCAAGTCTGATGTGTAACTGACAGGCTCTGTGCCTTTATTCTGATGTGCAACCACCAAGCTCTGTGCCTCAACTCTGATATGTAACCACCAAGCACTGTGCCTCAACTCTGACATGTAACCACCAAGCTCTGTGCCTTTATCCTGATGTGTAACCACTCAGCTCTGTGCCTTTATTCTGATATGTAACCACTCAGCTCCATGCCTCAACTCTGATGTGTAAGTGACAAGTTATGAGCTTTTATTCTGATGTGTAACCACTAAGCTCTGTGCCTTTATTCTGATGTGTAACCACCAAGCTCTGTGCCTCAACTCTGACATGTAACCACCAAGCTCTGTGCCTTTAACCTGATGAGTAACCACCAAGCTGTGTGCCTTTATACTGATGTGTAACCACTCAGCTCTGTGCCTTTATTCTGACATGTGACCACTCAGCTCCATGCCTCAACTCTGATGTGCGCCTCAACTCTGATGTGCAACTCAACTCTGATATGTAGCCACCAAGCTCTGTGCCTTTATTCTGATGTGCAACTGCCAAGCACTGTGCCTCAACCCATAAATGTACTCTCCATGTTACATGCTTCAATTGTGATGTGTAACAGACAAACTATATGCCTTTCCTCTGTCTAGCAACTGTCAAGCTCTGCGCCTCAAAATGTGTGTAACTGCCAAGATTGTGCTCTCATTGAGAGCACCATAACCACTATACTAGTTGTCCCTTGCTGAGCATATGTCTGCTCCAGTTGAACCTTGCTGAGTCCCTGGAAGTCACTGATCCATCCTCGAGTAAGGGACTAACTTTGTGTCATAGGACACAAACCCCAAACTGACCCTGTTAAAAGCTATGCAAGCACCTATGTATAGGATACATCCTTGATAGACCAACTTTCTCTACACTGGGTAGATGGAACCACATTACTGATGGATCCGTTGACAAAATCTCTATCATTTCCAGTTCTATGACCAGTTTGAAGTCAGTGTAGTATTTCTGTGTAAAATCATCATCTCTCTGAATATTTCTAGCAAAGAGTCTTATGAATCTCCCTTTATTCGTCTTTGAAAGTCAAATTCAGACATGTTTAACAGTTAAAAAACATAAAATATTGCAATGGTTAAACTACCATGGCAGAGCAAGGTACTGGCCAACTAGAGTCTTTGCTCTGCAACTGAACACATCCATTTCCCCCTCAATTACGTGCACTGTATATTGTTAAAACTGACAGCGGAAACTTGAAATTTACTATGGCCAGGCTTGCCTTGGACTCTCAGATCTGTCTCAATAAATATCTGGCAGTAAACTAAATAAATAACTTTGAACTGGGAATGGAGAACCATTTCTCACAAGAAAAAGTGTTTTGTAAACTAACTAAACTGTTCATGTTCTACCTAGGAAATTGCATGTCCTGGGATAAAAGGGATCTGAAAATGAATATTGTGTGTATTGGAATAACACAAAAAGACAGAAAAAGGCAGTGTGGATATAATTTCACACAAAACCCCAAAAAATGGGCTGAACAAAATTGTTGGCACCTTTCCCAAATTGTGGGTAAACAACTTTGTTTCAAGCATGTGATGCTCGTTCAAACTCACCTGTGGCAAGTAAAAGGTGTGGACAATATGAAAATCACACCTGATACCAGATAAAAAGGGGAGAAGTTGACTCAATCTTTGCATTGTGTGTCTGTGTGTGCCACACTAAGCATGGAGAACAGAAAGAGGAGAAGAGAACTGCCTGATGACTTGAGAACCAAAATTGTTGAAAAATGTCAACAATCTCAAGGTTACAAGTCCATCTCCAGAGATTTTGATGTTCCATTGGCCAAGGCGTGCAACATAATCTAAAAGTTTACAACCCATGGCACTGTAGCTAATCTCCCTGGACATGGACGGCAGAGCAAAATTGATGAAACGTTGAAACACAGGATAGTCCAGAGGGTGGATAAGCAGCTCAATCAAGTTCCAAAGAAATTCAAACTGTCCTGCAGGCTCAGGGTGCATCAGTGTCAGTGCGAACTATGCGTCGACATTTGAATACAATGAAACGCTATGGCAGAAGACCCAGAAGGACCACACTGCTAACACAGAAACATAAAAAAGCTAGACTGCAGTTTGCCAAAATGTACGAGATCAAGCCAAATTCCTTCTGGGAAATCGTCTGGTGGACAGATGAGACCAAGATGGAGCTTTTTGGTAAAGCACATCATTCTAATGTTTACCAAAAACGGAATGATGCCTACAAACAAAAGAACACAGTACCTACAGTCAAATATGGTGGAGATTCAAAGATGTTTGGGGTTGTTTTACTGATCCTAGAATCATAGAAAACTAGAGTTGGAAGGGACTTCCAGGGTCATCTGGTCCAACCAGTGGAAACAAAGCGCTGGAGAGTTCTGAAGTGGCCTGCAATGAGTCTAAATCCCATTGAACACCTGTGGAGAGATCTTAAAATTGCTGTTGGGAGAATCTGGCAAAATCGAAGTTACATTCTTAATCAGCACCATAAACTTAATATAAAACCATTCAGACATCATTGGGACCAAAATCACTCTATACCAGTGTTATCAGCTGGCAGGTCTTGGTGCTGCATTTTGAGGGGTTATCTCATCAGAGATATGGCAGAGCGTTCTAAGTCCCTCTGTGCATGCACAACAGTAGAGGTCCTGACAGTTGCCTTACAGCCAAACATAGGCATACATTTTAGATAACTGTTAGCGAAATGATCGTTACACCAACAGCTTTCTCTCCTTACTCCCCAACATATAGGATTGCTCAGCTTGGACGACCATTCATATGCTTTCAAAGGGGAGAGAGAAAAAAGCTGCTGACAGATAGCTCTTGCAGCAGCTTATCTCCGGAATAAAAAAAGGGTCGGGAATTGAAATTCAAACTGACGACCCTTTGGATTTCTAAGGGTCATCAGTTTGACTTTCTAAGAGTCGTAAGTTTGAATTTCAAACTGACAACCATTAGAAATTCAAACTGACGACCGTTAGAAATTCAAACTGACGACTGTTAGAAATTCAAACTGACGACCGTTACAAATGCAAACTGACGACCGTTACAAATGCAAACTGACGACCGTTACAAATGCAAACTGACGACCGTTAGAAATTCAAACTGACGACCGTTAGAAATTCAAACTGACGACCCTTAGAAATTCAGACTAACGACTGTTAGAAATTCAAACTGACGACCGTTAGAAATTCAAACTGACGACCGTTAGAAATTCAAACTGACGACTGTTAGAAATTCAAACTGACAAATGGTAGAAATTCAAAAGACAATTGTTAGAAATTCAAACTGACGACCATTATAAATTCAAACTGACGACCCTTAGAAATTCAGACTAACGACTGTTAGAAATTCAAACTGACGAACGTTAGAAATTCAAACTGACGACCGTTAGAAATTCAAACTGACGACTGTTAGAAATTCAAACTGACAAATGGTAGAAATTCAAAAGACAATTGTTAGAAATTCAAACTGACAACCCTTATCTTCCCCCAACATCCTGTCAGGAAACAGTCAGGAAGCCACCATAAGTATTATGGTTCGGACGACTTTAGTGTAATATGTAATGGGGGTAAGAAGAAGAAGGGGTGTGGATTAATCCTGATCTTCTGGGTAATGTATAAAAGAATAATCTACATACATCTCATAGTTTTGTTTGCAATATTAGACAGAATATGAGATCAGAGGATAGAAAACAAATCAAGGGATGAACTTTATGTGTGTATTTTATCTATACTTAGTGAGAAATTCTGTATGTAAATAATCCTAAAAAAATGCAAAAATATGCCATGTTGTGGTGTGTGACGATATAGCATTGAATCCGTCTGTAGAGCCAAAATTGGAGTTTTTCCTAACAGTTGCTTTTTATTATTAGCAGCTGAAGAAATTGTTTCTTCAAACATGCAATTCAGCTACAGTTTAAATAATCCAGCAGGTGTAATTTCACACAGTCCAGCAATATTATGCCATTATGACAGCCGTGCAGCAGCAGATGAGCTAATGCAACAGGTGCAGTATCATACAGTTCAGCAACATTATGCCGCTTAGCCAAATATGAGACGATGAGAGCAGTGTGCGGCCTGGATAGCAATACGGGTCTATATGGAGAGGATCAGAGAGCTGCCTTGTAAGACTCCTTCCTAAGACGAGTTTAGGTCATGCAGTCAGATAAGGATAACTTTACTCCTTTTCCCAGTTCTTCCCCTTTGCCACAGACATGTGTTCATACTGGTGACTGCATTAATTGTACTGCTGCATTAATTGCAGAACTGACCCTCAATAGGATTCAGCACCATGGACAAGGCCAGCTGGGGATGAACAATAGATATACAAGCATGGAAAAGAACAATGCAAACATTTCCCAGAACGCAGAAACTGCCTTAAAGGGGTGGTCCGCAGTCCAAAGTAATTTTCCTCCTAAACCCCTATCTATTTAGTGCCATAATATAAACTATTTTCTAATACACTTGAATTAAAAATTCCCTATCCTTCCCTAACTAGACTATCTAAGGTCACTGCCGAATCCTCTGCCCCCTTTCTGAAATTAAGTGTCATCAGTGACCCTCTTTTCAGCGTCCCTGCGCGATGTGCACTGAGCACAATGACAGTGCATTCTCTGTTGCCGGCTCAGATCAGCAGTAATGCGTTGTCAGAATACCCGTCGTGCAGAGACCGGCGCCGCCTCCACAATTGATGTTACTGATCTCTGTACGTCAGGTATTCTAATAGTGCGCTCTGTTGCTGGCTCGTTACTGCTGATCGGCGTCGGCAACAGAGAGCGCTCTGTCATTGTGCACATCACGCAGGGACTAGCTCAGGCTCTGAAACGAGAGTCGCTGATGACTCTTTGTTTCAGGGAGGGGGCAGGGGTTGCCCCGGATGAAACTTCGTTTGAATATCGCAGCATGCACTGAGATTCTCAAATGAGGCGTCATCAAAAAGGAAGTAAAAAAAAAGCAATTAGATAGTGTAGTTACGGAAGGAAAGGGAATTTTTAATTCAAGTGTATGAGAAAATAGTTTAGAGTATAGAACTAAATAAATATGGATTTAGGAGGAAAATTAATTTGGACTTCGGAGCACACCTTAAAAACCTAGCACAAAATGCTCAAAAGAATGATCATATACATATTTATAGAAAAATGACTTGCTGTGCAGATGTTACGATTTTAGAACGTTTTTTAACCACTTTTGGCTCCTAAAAAGAAGTGACCGGTCCATTCTGGCGTTTTCTGGTCTGAAGACGCTCTGTACTTTACAATACTAGGCAATGGGAAAGCTTAAAGCGCACCTGTCAGCAGGATTGCGCTTAGTAAACTACATACACTGTCAGGTGGGCGCCGTTACACTGAGCAAAATGATACCTTTGTTGATGAAATTCGTCCAGTGCTTCTTTTATAATCTTTATTTTCAGTTCTGCCATAATGAGATGCTCGTGCTCTGGGGCGGGACTGTAGCTGGTGCTCTCATTATGTATGCCTATCTCAGGCTTCTGATAGGTCACTGTGCTTTCAGTGACCTGCCTACTGTTTTGAATACTGCCTTAGTAATTTCTGTGATAAAGTGAAACGTACATCCCCGAAAATGGCCACTGCCGCCCGCGCATGTGCAGTGGCACCTTTCGTTTGCCGAGAAACGCTACTGCGCATAAGCGGGCGCCATATTGCTTAAGGAAAAAGAATTTGGGTGCAGCAATATGGCACCGCGCATGTGCAGTAGCATCTCTCAGCAACCGAGAAATGCTACTGCACAAGTGCCGGCGGCGGGCGCCATATTGCTACACCCAAATTTCTTTTCCTCTAGCAAAAATGGTGCCCACGCATGCGCAGTAGCATCGGCAAGCGATAGATGCTACTGCGCATGCGCGGGCGCCATATTGCTTAAGGGAAAAGCAACATGGCGCCCGCACATGCGCAGTAGCATCCCTCGGCAACCGAAGGGTTCTACTGCGCATGCGCGGGCAGCAGCGGCCATTTTGGGGATGTACATTTGACTTTATCACAGAAATTACTAAGGAAGTATTTAAAACAGTGTCAGAGGCCAGCTACAGCCCCTCCCTAAAGTCCCGCCCCAGAGCACGAGCATATCATTATGGCAGAACTGAAAATAAAGATTATAAAAGAAGCACTGGACGAATTTCATCAACAAAGGTATCATTTTACTCAGTGTAATGTCGCCCACCTGACAGTGTATGTAGTTTACTAAGCACAATCCTGCTGACAGGTGCGCTTTAAAAGACACACGGAAATCATCTGGAGACATCTTTTGGAACATTTTGCCCTTGTTTTTGCTTAAGAAAAAAAAGCTAGCCTTTTCTTAATTATTCAATGGAGTGATAAAAACGATCGGAAAACGACTTGGGAAAACCATCGAAAAATCTGCCGGCAGCCAAAACTGTCAAGAGAAACGTTCAGGAAACAACAGACAAAACTGAACAAAAGACTTCAGAAAAATAAACGGCAGAGATTCGTGAGGTTGAGCGGAGCCTACGGATAAGATTGGTGCATTTCCAACAATTGGAACTTTTTTTTCCCAATTTCAGACAAATCCAATAAGTATTTGGTGCCCAAAAGAATCTACGCTGTAAAACGATCAAGGATAGAAAAACTTTTTAACGTCCTAAATTCTCAGAAAATAGAACTATCCAAAATTGCAAAACTGAACTGAAAAAAACATAAAAGATGGAACAATATTTAACGTCCTAAATTCTCCGAAAATCAAATGATCCAAACTTGCAAAACTTGCAAAAGTGCTTAAAGCGGTCGACTTTTCTCTTTTGCCTTTACCACTAACTTTTTGTTTTCAATTTCCTCATGCCGTCAGCGGCACAAAGGTTATCCAGTTTAATGGCTTTGAAACAAGTGCTCTCCAAGATCTCGAGGGGCATCAAAACACATTCTGTGCATTACGACACATAAATAGCTGCAATCATTGCCGGGTACGAAGAAACCCAGATGTCGAACGGGCTACGAATACGTAACATCATCAATCCAATCTCAACATTATCAACAATGATCAAGGCAGGAAGGAATAGAACACCCGGCATATGGGAATATTTTTAGATTCTGGTCTACGCGAAGAGGGGAAGGGGGAGCCCTAAGGGAATATTTGACTATATGCATGAGCTATAGGTTATTAGTTTGAGTGGTTTATAATGTCTCATGTTTATGCATCCTGAACCTTATTGGATTAATGCATTAGCGGAACGGCAGACTTTCAAAGCACTTATTAGGACGTTAAGGTACTTCATAAAATGGAAGAGCTCTGTGTTTGCGAAATACATTTTCTATCAATCATCCAGAAAATATGCAAAAAAAAAAAAAAGTCAGTGTAAGGGTTCACTGTCTATGTGAGACGCATAGGCTGGGATAATATTGAGCCTCACTAACATTCAACACAAAATACTAATGGCTGAGAAAACTTGACATTTCCTACCATCATTGGAAAAATCAAGACAAACCAAAAGTATTGAAAATCAATATTAGCTCCTGAAGTTTATTTACGACCCCTGGAGGGGTTGTTACTTCCATTGTCCACGTATGGAAGTCAAGAGATTTGGAAATCTCTTAAACTTGCAAGAAGGTACTATTTTGTCAAATTCCATTAAGGTCTTGAAATAAACTTTTGAGAGCAAGTTTTTTTTTTTTAATGTTAAAGGAACATTAATCGCAAAAAATGTACAAATAAAATGTAAAAACTTAAAGTCTTCTATTTTATTAATTCTGTTTTGTCTCATGTTGCAATTAAAATGTAGAACTTTTAAAGAAATCTTCCTTGTGTATCCCAGGAGTTCCTCCAGCTGTGAACATAACAGGCTGCAGCAGGATCCTATCCCCTCTCCGCAGATCTAAAGATCACTAAGACTGCCCCCTTAATTAAGTGAATGGGGCTTCAGTTGACCAGACAACTATGGAAGTGATCATCAGGAGAGTAATCCCTTTGTTTTCTTGTCTAATCTATAGTTTCTTGGTTTAGTGCACTTTTAATAATCCCTTGCACTTGTGGATACATTCTTGAAGGACTGAATGAATTTGTGAACCAAAACGTGACTTTTAAGAAGGAGCGAATCTATATAGAGGACACTGATTCAGTGGACAAATCACTAGTCTATTGACGAGAGGTACCTACCTGTCTGTTCTAGCTAGAGCCGGCTTAGAGTGGTCACCGACCCCTCCTGCTGGCAATTCAGGAGCTCAATGTTAATAGAGCAGCTCTTCCTCTTCCGGGTTGCTCTGTCGACAGGGCGTAACTACCAACGTAATGCCGATTGACAACCAGCTTCCCACAGTTAGGCAGTGGGGAACCAGCTGTCGATCAGCATGATGTTGCCAGTCTTGCCCCGTCAACAGAGCAGTGCGGAAGAGAAGCTGTTGCTCTGTCGTCGTGACATTAACAGAAGCAGCTTAATCACTGGCAAGAGTTGTCGGCGTCGGGCACAACAACAGGCAGGTAGTTAGCAACTACCCGGTAGTAAGGAACCCCAGTCCTTGGTCCATGTCAGAGCTCTTTGGCTGTGAGCAGGAGCTGCACGAATTTCCTTACCCTCTGGGATCCCGGGCTTGGCTTACGTTTAGCCAGGTTGGCGAGACGTCACACCAGGCCAGTGAATCACATGCCACGTCGGGGAACCGGGGAGCGCAGGAAATTCACGCAGCTCCTGTCCACAGCCAGAGATCACTGATCTAGAATGAGGATTGGGGTTGCGCGAAACGATCTGCTCATCACTGGTGTCCACACAACAGAAACCTAAACATCCAACTCCAGAATGAACTAGAACGTGCAGAAGCATGTAGACGAACCGATAATTGTTGAATGAGTGTTTATAAGGGCTCATGCAAACGGCCATATTTTCGGTCTGATTGCAATCCGACAAAACATCAGATCACACTCGGACCAATGTTAGTCTATCAGGCCATGCACAAAAATTGCACCATGTCTGAGTTTGATCTGCACCATGTCTGAGTTTGATAACCCTCGGCCATGCAAGTCAATGAGTCAGTAGAAAACATCGGACTGCACGTGGATGACATCTAAGTGGGGTCCGATTTCCGCGCACTGACACAATGGCATTCCTGTCTCCTTACACCCCCGTTCACAGCAGATATACCTTGAGAAAGACCCAGTAGGGTCGAAACGTTGGTTCAATTTATCTGCCTTGCCACATGGGGTTATAATAAATTTACACCGCATTATTCTTTGGTGTGCAGAAGTTTCTTATATATTATGAAGTTCTATTGTTACTGCAGAGCACCTGATACTCTACAGTATTCAACAATGGAGAACATGACACAAGATGACACAATGGAGAAGATGACACAATGGAGAAGATGACACAAGATGATACAATGGAGAAGATGACACAAGATGACACACTGGAGAAGATGACACAATGGAGAAGATGACACAATGGAGAAGATGACACAAGATGATACAATGGAGAAGATGACACAAGATGACACACTGGAGAAGATGACACAATGGAGAAGATGACACAATGGAGAAGATGACACAAGATGACACAATGGAGAAGATGACACAAGATGATACAATGGAGAAGATGACACAAGATGACACACTGGAGAAGATGACACAATGGAGAAAATGACACAATGGAGAAGATGACACAAGATGACACAATGGAGAAGATGGAGAATTTTTCTTCTCCATCTTCTCCTCATCCGAGAAAGAGAGTCTCGGATGAGAGAATATACGCTGGTGTGATCCTGGCCTAAATGTGCTGCTGACAATACAATTATGTTCGGAGACAGAACAATCGTAATAATGATCGTTCTGTTCTAGATTTAAGTGACTCTTTTTTGCAATTTGAACTCTTCAGGGTTTTTTTTCTACACAGCCGCCCTAAGAATTCATACAGCAGATGCCTATAGACTTGCACAGACTCGTTGGGTCACCTTGGCATGTACACGAAGTCCCATGTAAAGTACTACAGTCTATTAGGATCTGATGGAATCAGATGTATTACTCCGCACGTACGGCATTTCTAGCTAATTTTAATTCTTCACCCTTGTCTCCGTATACTAATAAAGAATAGCCATAATAAGCCCATGACACCATGGCGCACACAATCACAGTAATAAGGCTCCTACGGAAACCACTAATGGGATATTCCATCATTAATATAAAAAGCTGGTTATACACTGAATAAATCACAGAAGGAAATATTGACACTCGCCATATAACTGAATTTAACCTTTTCCGTATAGCAGGTCGTTCAATAAGTGCCAGCGGTCCATGAACGTAATTATTCACCTACTGTTTCTTGCCGCAATTAGGAAACCCTTCTATAATTATGTTTGTCTATACGGAAATATTTCATTTATCGGGTAAGTAAAAGGCCATTCCTGTTTGTATTGATACCGTCCTCGGCAATTTTTCTCTTTCATGTGAGCAAATGATAAAAAAAATCTGATAATTCTAAAAGAGAAATGAAGAAATATTTCTTACATTCTGTAGCGGATTATCACCGTAAAGGCTCGTCGTGAATGCAGATGTAGCAGAGCCGAGTTAGTTACTCACACAAATATGAAATAACAATGTATTCAAGCTGAATTATTGTAGTTAAACCCGTGTTATCTTTACTCTTAAAGGGGTTTTCCTGGTTCAGAAACTTTTTCTGTGGCTGCTTCGATGACTGCATATAGGCGGTGGTGCCATCACGTTATCACTGATATCAATGGCATAAGCAGCTACGCTCAGTGATTGGCTGCAGTGATGTTAACGTGATGTCACTGCTGCAACCAAACAAATGAGCAGGGCAGCGCCGGTGCTGGGGAAGGTAAATGAGAGCCAACAGATAAGTTTCCTGAAAGGACACAACCCCTTTAAGGCTCATTTAGATGGAATGTTAATCAGGGTCATTAATTAATCTGCTTGTATATTGCCGGCAGTCACTGTCTCATTTTGATAAATGGATAAAATTGCATAATGCTTTTAAAAACAAGAAACTTGTCAATTTACCTCTTATTAAAAATCCTTCCGTTCTCAAGAACTGAAGGATTTTAAATGCTATTGTGTCCAATTCGATGCCTAGGTTACCAGCCACCTCTGCAGTATATCAGAGGTGGTCGATCTCCTAGCTAAGGAGCACACAGTGTCCCTGCACTCCTCTGATGTAAAGCTGTCTCTACTTGCAGCATGGGACAGCGCACAGTTTGGGCCAGAGGCTAGTCATGCTGCCGGTCCGAACTGTCAATCTTCAGGAGAGTACTGCCCCCCGTAAGCAGGAAGCGGGGAGGCAGAGGAGCGGTGCGCTCCTGAAGATGATAAAACCCCTTTAAAAGACACCTTAAATAGTAAAAGGACAAGTGCGCCTCTGCTACATCTGATAGAATAGCATTTTTACAGAGTTATGGACCAACATTAAAGCGGTAGTCTCTCCTTTAAACAGCACCTTTGAGATCAAGTTGATCTTAATGATGACAATTTTTTTTAGTTTATTCCCTTTCTACATTTCAGCAGCCATAACTTTTATATTTTTTTCACTGATGTGGCAGTATGAGCCTTTGTTTTATGCAGGAGAAATGATATTATTTTTCAACAATGTCTTGGGGTGCATAATAATTATTATGCAATTTATATACAATTTTTTGCTATGCAAAAAGAGAAAAAAAAATATTTTTGGTATTTTTAGCTATTTTTATTTTACTGTTCACGATTCACACAATATGGCTGCGTGCCCACTATGCGTTTTTCAAGCGTTTTTGCTGCGGAATTTCCGCAGCGAAAGCGCTTAAAAAACGCTTGGTAATACGTGCCCCATGGTCCCCAATGATAATCCGCATGTGCTATGTACATGCTGCGGAAATTTCCGCTGCGGTTTATCATTGCGGAAAAATACGCAGCATGTCCATTAATTTTGCGGACACGCAGCGTAATCGCCGCCATTGACTTGCATTGAATCGCTTGATATCCGCATCACTACATGTGCACACGCGGATATGAAGCGATTCAATGTGCGGATGGTACCCGGGTCTGGAGAAGAGGAGACTCTCATCCAGATCCGGTTACCATGCTACCTGTAAAACAAAGAATTTAAAATAAAAAATAAAGATTATACTCACCTTCCGATGGCCCCCGGCCTCCTCAGATATGCGTCCGGTGTGTTGGGCGGCTCGCGGTGGTGTGAAAAGACTTTCCATGACGTCATTTAGTCATGTGACAGATCAAGCGACCACTGACGTCAACGGTCGCGTGACATCTCACATGACTAAATGACTTCATGGCAGGTCCTTTTACACAACCGCGAGATACCGGGTAGACTGGACGCAGGGGAGAAAAGACCGAGGGCCACCGGAAGGTAAGTATAATCTTTATTTTTTACCATTCTTATTCTTTTTTTTTAACTATTACTTGGTCACACTATATAAATCCATGCCGTTTGCTTGGATTTATATAGTGTGACCAAGTTGTCAAGCACTCTCCAAGTGATGCTAAAATCGCTTGGAAAAGCGCTTGATAACCCGCATGCAGAAATCGCATGTGCAAAACACTTCACATCCGCATGTCCCTGGCAGGAATAACGCATGTACAATCCGCATGTGCAATCCACATGTACAATCCGCATGTACAATCTGCATGTACAATCCGCATGTACAATCCGCATGTACAATCCGCTTGTACAATCCGCTTGTACAATCCGCATGTACAATCTGCATGTACAATCCGCATGCGTTTTTTCTGCCAGGGAGATGCAGAACTGCTCAGGAAAAAATCCGGAGCATTTCTGCATCGTGGGCACATAGCCTTAAGGTTACTACAATCATGTGGATATCTAATTTGTGCAAGTTTTTTTTTATATGCATGTAATAAAATGTATTTTATATTAAAAAAAATTAGATTTTTTTTTAATTTTTTCATGGGGGTGGGGGGAAGGTCTGCTTTTTTTTCTTCCTTTTTTCCCTTTATCCCTCATATTCACATGGCAGTCTACTTCCCCCTCTGACAGCTTTGAGTTCCCAGTCAGTATACTTTTTTCTAAAAGCTGTGAGTAATGAGCGCGAGTAAGTTCCCAGTCAGTCTCATTCACCCTCTGTCATCCTTAAATTGCCTACCTGTAGTGGTTGTTTCCACCCATAAATATAGTACCCGGTAAGTTCCCCATCAGTCTCTCCTTCCCCTTCGAGCAGCTGTGAATAAAGTACCCAGTAAGATCACAGGCAGTCTCCTTCCCTTTCTAACATCTGTAAATATAGCCCTCAGTAAGTTGGCAGTCAGTCTTCCCTCTCAGGTATTCATAAATAGGCCAGTCACAGTGTTTTTTTTACATCCATAAATATAGTACCCAGAAAGCTCCCAGTTAGTGGTCTTCCCCCTCTGGCAGTTATATAGTACCCAGTAAGTTCCTTGTCAGTCTCCTTTCCCCATTGGGCAGCTGTAAATAAAGTACCTGGTAAGTTCACAGTCAGTCTTCATTCCATTCTGACATCTGTAATTATAGCTCTCTGATAAGTTCCAAGTCAGTCTTCTCCACCATCTGGCATTCATAAATAGGCCAGTTACAGTGTTTCTTTTGCATCCATAAATATAGTATCCAGTATGCTCCCAGTTGGCCGCCTTCCCCCTCTGGCAGTTCTAAATATGATACCCAGTAAATTCATCATCAGTCTCCTTTCCCCATCAGGAAGCAGTAAATAAAGTACCCAACAAGTTCACAGTCAGTCTCCATTCCATTCTGACATCTATAATTATAGATCTCTGTAAGTTCCAAGTCAGTCTACTCCCCCCCCTCTAGCATTTATAAATAGGCCAGTTGCAGTGGTTATTTCAATCTATAATAAACAGTAAGCTCCCAGTTAGTCACCTTCCCCCTCTGGCAGCTATAAATATAGTTACCAATAAATCTCTTTGCAGATAGATAATAATTCTACCACATTGTGAGTAGCCGTGCTTTGTACAATAAATATAATATTTACTATTGAATAAACCCTTTTAATATGTATAATAGGTCCAGCTGTTACATTATAGGCTCGGCGAGGTTCTAAGCAATCAAGGCAGGCAATCTATAGGATGCTAGATTTGGATAGTCCTTGGTGTGAACACTGTGACTCTGACACCCATGGAACCGACTCTGCTGATATCTAACACCAATTTTTGTAGCCCACAAACATCCACAGAGCTTATATAAGTCTCCCTAACACCATTTTCTAAAGCTTAGTGAAATTTCATCCCTTCAAAAACAATAATAAAAAAAAAGTAAACTTTGAAAATAGTTTTCATTTTCTACAGTTTTAAGTATACAGCTGTCATGGGGACCCATGGATCTCCATGCTCCTTCAGCTATGTGTTCATCTGACAGTAGAGTAGTAGGTGGTTGGGTGAGGGTAACACGTGGCAGCAATATCATACTTTTAGACCCCGATTCAACATGGTGTTTAAGCCATAAAACACCTTCAAATATTGTAGAATTTTGTGCAACACAAAATTTTGCAAATTTTGGCATTTTTATGCCAGTTTTGTCAAAATCGGTGGAGCTGGGGATCAACAGCGACAGGACGCAGCAACGCTAGCACAACAAATTCATGAATTGTGGCAGCATTCTTTATGCCAGAAATGTTACCGGAGTCCTCGACATTTCCGGCAAGGCACACACCCAAGAGAAGATGAGCCAAATTTATTACGTGGCTTGCACCTTTTCACAAATTAGGGACATCTATTTCCTGCACCCCCCAATATGAAACACCAGTCTTAATGAGGTTGTCCACTACTTTGACATTGGTGGCCTATCCTTAGGATACGTCATCAATGTCTGATCGGCCGGAGTCCGACACCCGGCACCCTCGCCAATCAACTGTTATCGGTGTTGACGGCCGTTGCCGAGCAGCTCTGTCTACTTGCAGTGGCCGCCACAGATACTGCACATCCGCCTCCTTTTGTTTTGAATAGGAGGTGGATGTGTAGTACCCTGCGGCAGCCACTACAAGTAGACAGCCAGCTCCACAAAGAAAATACTTCCGCCTGGCGGCCACCACAGACTGCACCGATAGCAGCTGATCAGCGGGGGTGCCGGGTGTCGGACCCCAGCAAAACAGACATTGAGGACCTATCTGTCACGGGTGTATTACGTTTGACAGACAGTCATTCTGGATCTGGATGTAGAAGGTCGTTGCGCTTGGCCTTGCAGACACCTTCTTGATCCTTTCATCATCCCTCCCCTCAAGGACCCAGCAGTGATCTCCACCTTCTGCTGCTAATTAACACACCCTTGCTGGATCTTTAAATACCATCAGTTTCTCCAGAGAGTTGCTGGTGATAGAGTAAATTCCTCTGTTCAGGTCTGGAGTTCTAGAAGTTGGCTAGATTCTCCTTGGAGTTCCTTTGTGGATTGTTGTCGTGATTTCTCTGGTGTCTTCTCAAAGCTAAGTGTACCCCCTTGTCTGTTTTCCTTGTTTGTCTTTAGTTGCAGTGGGGCTGACTAGTGCTCACCACTCCCCCTGCCTACCTAGGGCCTAGCTCTAGTGACAGCCAGGGCTAAGGTATCCTGGTCGGCAATAGGTGCGGAACCTATTTAGAGACAATACGGGAGTCAGGGTGTTGTTAGAACTGCTTAGGGGTCTCCACTCTCCCTTTCCCAGGTTGTTGGGCTTTCCCCCTTTTCCAGTCGTTGTAAGCTGGGTCCTTCCCATACCTAGCATGACACTGTCCTAAGGATAGCCAATCAACCTCTTTAATGAATCGGGTCCTTATTCTGTTTATAGTCTGCAACCATGGAGACATATAGGTCTGCATAACAGCTGTATACAGAAAATAGGAATTTTTGCCAAGTTGATTTTTTATTTTTTTAGCTTTATTTTTCATTGCAAGCGTGGTCGTCAAAAGTGCTCAAAACGATCTAATATCTAAGAGAACTTTCAGCTCTGTTTCATCAGCATTGATAGAAATGAGAAATTAGCATGGAGAACTTCAATGGTATCGTAAGACACCTGGAGATTAATGGAAATCATTGGGAGCATGAAGTTATCCAGGAAAGGAAGTTAATAGTTACAAATGCACCTTCATTATCCCCGTGTTAATCATTACCCATAAAGACGTTGGGACGAGGTTGCAAAGCTCAATGATCTATGGAAGCCAATACACAAAATCATTGCAGATATCAATGCTACGAGAGAAGACAAAAACGCAAGGGGTTAACTAATCGGTCTGCACCAAGACTATAACGAGAAGTGATGGATTCCGGCCCGTACGCCAAGAACAGGACGCATGATCACAAATGTATATAAAAGGTAGAAAAAAAAAGCTTAGAAAGCCGAAGGAATAAAATCAGCCGACAAGGAGCGCTGTCAGGAACCGTTACAGAAGATATTAATCAGATCTTAGGGGACTGGGGCTCAACTTCCATCTCCTGACAGCACCGGGAAACAGACATTTTACACAGGTGCAAATGTAATTTTCAGGAGCGAGGCCACCACATCGACACCTATACGTTAGATATATGGAGAGAGAGGACATTAAGCACAACACAATCAAGCATTGCCTGGAAGGTGTTTATCGCTTTATAATGCGCCTTGCACAGACCCTTGGTGAGAACGGTCTATCACATCCCCAATGCTATTTTCTAGCTTTGAAAAAAGCTGAACCTTATCCTTAATCCTCCATGTGAATGTGGATCAGATAGACTGGAGCAGAAAAATAGGAGATGTCATTGGGACGTGACCTGTGCGATTCGTAGCAAGAGCGTCATCATGACCTGTGGCTGACGAGCTTCTTCCTGGCATTGAGCTTACCGCAGATGAAATCAGATCACACGGACCAACTTCTCCTTACTGATAAGGATCTGTTCCCATCATGGCTCTGGTAAAAGCGATTATCCCACATCATAACAATTATCACCTATGCATTTGGGGGGCCCAACTATTGGAACCCCCACAAATTACAAGAACAAGGATTGCACGCATGACTACCCTTTCAATCACTTCTATGGGTCTATGGAGGCAGTATTGAGCATGTGTGACCCATAGAGTTGGTGCAAATCTACTGGCAGGATCCAATCAATGTGCGTCTTGCCGCAACGATATTGTCATCAAAAGTAGAGCTGTGGATACTGAGAGGTAAGAGGTGGTACTTAGGGCTCTGGTCAAGGTCGAATGGACCGGGTCTTGTGAATCAATTTCCACCAACTGTAGAGACCCATAGACAGTTAATGCATTGGTCGTTATGCATGTGTACTACTGCTCCATTCACACTGGGAGCACAGACCCCCATTCTCAGGATTGGTGGTGGTCATATGCCCACTGATCAAACAGCAGGTGGATAGCGGATACATTTACTTTAACCGAGACGTAGATGTTAAACTGATGCCATACTGTGGTATCCATCACCCATGAGGTCCCACTGTAATAAAAAATGGGGAAACATGTCCCTTCTGATGCCCATCGTCGTCCCCCTAAAATATCATTGTGCCGTGCCAATGGCATTGTAAGGGTAGCTGGAAGGCCAACTTAAACCCCTTGTATCTGCCATGTTGGTGTACTGGTGAGGCCATTCATACAAGGTCGGTAAATTTATAAAGCTGCAATATTACAGTATTTTTAGTGGTCGACAGCTCAAGTCTCTTAGAGAACTAATACAAAACAGAAAAAATAACCACAAAAGTTTACATCACCCAGATCGTCTAGAAAATCTAAAAAGAAATAAATAACATATTTGGTTTCATCGCAAACATAGCTGCACAAACTAATAAAATATCATAAAATGTATCCCATACGGTTCAAGAAAAAAAGAGGCAAAGTCGCTGTTTTATAATCACTACGCCCCCCAGAAAAAGAGAACAGAAAGTCGCATGGAGTCCAAGATGTTTGTGATAAAAACTTCATCTCATAGTGCAAAAAACAAGCTACGACTGAAACAAAAATAAAAATTAAAGTTCTTAGGAGTCGAGGAGGCAAAATTGGAAGTTTAGAGGTGACCACTGGGACTCTGTCGCACAATGGCCCGCGTAAACATCCGGGATGATTGCCGGAAGTGTAACTTGTTGCTTATGGGTCCAATGCAAAATCTGTAAGAGGCTCTCTAAGCACCAAGTATCATTATAAGGGCAGGTGCCGACAGCTATAGATCCTCTCATACGAGAGAATCGAGTCGATTATGTAAATCCCACTCTGATCAAAGTCTAATTAGAGTGTGATCATAGTGTGATTCGATTCTCTCGGATGAGGATAAGATGGAGAAAAAAATGGCTGCATCTTCTCCATTTTATCAGTCCATGGTAATCAGACTGCACTCAGGTGACATCTGAGTGCAGTCCTATGGTTTCTAAGCATTCCCTGACTTGCATGGCCAAGAGCGATCTGAATATCGGATAAAACTTGGTCATGCAGAAAAAAATCTGATGTGCACAGCCCCATAGAATAACATTGGTCCGAGTGTGATCTGATGTTTTGTTGAATTGCACTCAGATCGAAAATACTGCCCTAATAGACCTACTTTAGCTATGCCCCTGTTAATTGCATATATTTTCCCTATAAACACCCAACCTCTTTATTTAATGGGGTGCAGCAATAAGGCCAAAAAATCATTAAGTGCCATATTCTCCATATAGAATAAGATTGAGTAATTTTTATGGACAGGTGTCTGCGAGCCGAGTATTGTTCACATTCATATAGTATAAGATTAATGTAGGCAGAGTCATTTTTATGGACAGGTGTCTGCGAGCCAAGTATTGTCCACATACCTGCAGGTTAGGAGGTATCAGCTTGGGAAATTAAGCTATAATTACAATATATTAAAAAGTTTCTTCGGATTTAGTGCTCACTTAAGTGAGAAATTAATATAAATGCAATAAACGCCCACCTTAAATTTGGGAAATGTATGGGTCAATAAAGGGGACTGGAAACAGGCAATCATCTATCATTTGGTAACGAGCTTTGGTCACCCTCCTTCTGCTCGTACGTGTTCATTATAACATTACATTCGGTAATTACCTCTAAGACTCGCTCCTCGGGTCCCCGGATTCCCACTATTAGCTACGCAGCCGACTTCCAAGCCACAGACCTAAACTCGGAGCTTCCGCAAAACTCTTAAGGGTCAGGGCTCTAAATTCTGAAATCATTCCCTGTAAATCTAATTTCTCATTAAGGTGCAAGGAAACAACTTGACTTTTAATTAAACCAGGTGATATATGAACGCCTGAAGGAACCGGCATGCAAAATAATCCATACTGAAATAAAATCAATAGGCTCTTAAATAAATATTGCATTAAAAGCCCTGTTTGATGATTTTTTTTTTTGTCCGGCATTTTCCAATACGTTTCTGATGGAAATGATAGAGTGATTATTCTAGGGATATCACTCAGCCATGGATTTTATCCTTGTGCTCATGTTGGATACAGCAATTCCAGGGCTAAATGGATAAACGTAATTGGAATTATCTACAGGCATGAGGCTTCGTGGCCCTCACGTATCGAAACGAGCCAACGCCAAAGTGGCCGAGTTATCAAAGTCAATGATAATGGATCACGGTTGGAAATACTTGGAAAAATGGCCATTTGGATTCATCTCTCATCTTCTAACTTAGGGCTTGTTCACACTAAGAGTTTTTGCTGCCTTATTATTTCTGTGCAGAAAAAAAAGAAGCGTTTTACAGTAGCCACAAAATAAATGAGATTTCTAAAATCTCATTCACATGGTGCATTTTTTCCATAAAAAAATGGGCCAAAAATTTTTTTGCAGCACATAACATCACTACCAGGAGAGACTGGAGTATGCCTGCGCTAAAGTTTTGTGATTTTTCGAAACATGCAAATGATGAATCAGACAAATACAGATCTAAACATATAGCAAAATGAAAAAAAAAAACAAAAAAAACAAACCTAGATGAACAAACAATAAAAGGGGCAAGTGAAAAGATGAATAAAACAGGTGAAAAAACACACAAAAAGGAGTGAAAGAAATGCTGAATCAAGCCTTAGATCTATAAAGGGAAAAGGAGGCCATATCTTAGGAATGAAAGACAGCGTTTTAAAGTAGCCACTAAATAAATGAGATTTCTAAAATCTCATTCACATGATGCATTTTTTCCTTGCTTTTTTTTTTAACTGTAGCATGTCAATTCTTTTAGCGATTTTTCAGCTTTTTTTACTCATGCATTTGAATGCCTAAACGTATTAAAACACGCGTGTAAGGTACAGGGCATATTTCCTGCCAACATTCTGCATTTTTCATATGGGAAAAAAAAAAGAATGCTGCAAAAAAGCACTGTGTGAACCTACCATTGTACATGTATTGGTTGCTGGCAACGTGTATTCTCAGGCTAAGTTCTCACGATGAGTTTTTGATGTTGTAGATTTTCTGCACCAATTACGGTTGATAAATTAGTTTAATTACTTTTTCATTGCTTTTTATCACATTTTTTCAGCTGCGATTTCTACTTTTTAAAAAAACATTTTATGCAGTGAAAAAAAACGCTCAAAGCAAAAATGCGCAAAAAATCATGCACTGTGAACATACCCCAAGGCTATGATCACATAAATTTTTTTAATTCTGCAGCACATAAAATCACTCCAAGGAGAGACTAGAGTACGGCTGCGCTAAAATTTTTGTGATTTTTCAAAGCATGCAAATGATGAATCAGACAAAAACATATAGAAACATATAGCAAGCTGAAAAAAACAATAAAACCTAGACAATCACATAACAAATGTGCAAGTGAAAAGGTGAATAAGGCACAAACAAAAAACACACAAACCTAAACAAAAAGAAGGCATAAAAGAAATGCTGAATCGGCCCCTCTATACAGAGTAGAGGAGGCCATATATAATGAACGAAGAAGAAATTCAGGATTCAGGAGAACAGCGGCATTTACACAAGGTAAAAAAGTACACATTTATTCCAAGGTCTTTTTAAAAATGGGTTGTCCAGCTTTGGGGTTCCAGTCTGCAGTCATTCTATGTAACTGCAGACTTGTGAATCCTCACAGCGCAGTGTGCGCATAGTCAGGATTCTCCAGTTCCAGCACTGGTGAGCATGTGACTCCAAGTGTGTGATCTGCATACATGCGGTCGCATGCTGACTAGACGTCTGCGGCCTAGCTCGCTGCAAGTGGACAAGTCTAGTTGGAATGTGGCCACAAGTAGGAAAATTGCACATAACTGCCTGCTTCCAGGAACGGAGAATCCTGACAGCGCGCACTGTGCGTGCTGTGATAATTCACAAGTCTGCAGTCACTTAGGGTGACTGCATATTTGAGCCCCAAGCCTGGAAAAACCCTTTAAACTTTTTTCTACAGATAGAAATAACTGGAAAAAAGGAGATATTTTTCTCCAGTCTGTCCATTTGTTCCTCATGCATCCTTCACGCTGAGTAGCACAAGCCATCAATAGCTCAGTTATCAGACCTTTCCAGTAAATAAATGGTGTCCCTATTTCCTGATCCATTGAATACATGGATTTTCTCCTGAGTCTTCCAATTAATCTGAAGATAGTGTTTTTCCCCCCGGTCAGCATAAAGGTAGATACAGATGCTGTGAAATATAATTGTTTATGATGTTCGGGTTCTGCCGGAAGAACATAGATAAAGCACTTCTTAGAAGCCATTTGTTTTACCTTAATCACTTCTATTACTCAGAATGTAATATAAGGAAGGCTTATGCTTCAATTACACAGCTTACTATGCTCCGATTTCTTATTTCTTAAAATGTTCTGTCTCCGTGACATCTTGATCCGGCATCTGTCCTTGTACATTGTCCAGGAGAAATATACTCTGATATGTTCCGTTCTTAAGAAGATGCATCGTCTTCTGGTAAATGGAAACAGATGATCGTCCCTTATCATTTATAATTGATATGCTTTTGTAATTTAATAAGCATTTTACATGCATACTCTGGGATTTTAGTCTTCTGGTTCAAGAAGCGGGCTGGTTGTTTTATTTAACACTTTGGGGGCCGATGACAACAGGAGGGGGATAAGTCTGTCTAAGCTGAATCTTCAAGTTCTGGGCCACGGCTGAGGAGGACCGGTTGATTTATTTATTTTACTCACTTATATAGCGCCATTAATTCCGCAGCACTTTATAGACATTATCGGCACTGTCCCCATTGGGACTCACAATCTAGATTCCCTATCAGTATGTCTTTAGAGTGTGGGAGGAAACTGAAGAATCCAGCTGAAATCCATGCAAACACGGGGAGAACATACAGACTCCTTGAGGAGGTTGTCCTTGGTGGGATTTGAACCCAAGACTACTGAGCTTTTATCATCTAAGACGTTAATTAAAGGATGCAAAGAGGAGGTAATTGGGTCAATGCCTAAATAGGTGATTGCCACAAATCCTATAATGTTAAGAAATAATGGCATCCATTCATACCAACAAACTCAAAGACTGTACTGGAATAGAGAGCGTAGTGCTTATCCATAACCATACAGTATATAGTGGTGTGTCCCAAAAAAATAAGATACAACTGGAAGACCCCTTCCAGTGCTGATTAGCACTTTCGCACCTCCATCCACTTTGTGTTTGCTTGCCCTCATCTCGATCTCATAGCCCTTAGGGTACCGCCATTTCTGTAGCTACAATGGATACAAAAAAGAAATTGCTGGCGCTCTCTCAGACACAACTCTAAGTGAAGCAGATATCAGCTGAATGACCAATGTGGGTGGTGTCTTTAAAAGGGTTGTCCAGGCTTGGTGTACACTGCGCACTGTCAGGATTCTCTAGTGCTGGTGCTGGGAACGGGCGGTCATACCGCAAGTATGTGATTTAAATACTTTCTGTCACATTCCGACTAGACGTGTCCGGCCTCGCTCAATTAACTTGTACTGAGACCGCGCACGTCTAGTCAGCACATGACCATTTGTATACAGTGACGGCATTGGAGAATCCTAACAGTGTGTGTGTCCACTTGAACCCTAAAGCTGGACAACCCCTATAAGTCAATCTGTCTTCAGTCGCTTGTGAAAACAAGAAGAGCCCAAAAGAACTGTCTAAATAGACTCTTTCGTAGGAGCAACAGAGGACTTCAGATGCTGATTGAAACGCTGTGAAAAACTTTTAATTTACAGTATATATTTTTTATAGTATAACATGTTTCCACTCTGAACTGGAGGTACCTGATGAAGGCTCCGACCTGAACTAGATGACTTGAGAGTGGTCTGAAGTCTTCTCATAGATGTAGGTTTGGTGGAGCTCCGATAAAGAAAATATCGAAAAAAAGCTATTATAGAAAAGAGGCACAAGTTCTCACCAACTATTACAAGTGATATAGCTGGCCTACACGGATCATGCTCTCCCTCTATGGAATGAACACTTTTGCCCTCTTTTCAGTCTTTGTGTTGAAGAAAGCAATGTACTTCGGCTGGTTCTTAACTTTAGTTAACGAGGTTGTCTCATCAGTAGATGCTGATGATTTATCGGAGAGGGTCTAACACCGTAGCTTCAGCTTGGAAGATCAGCGTCTCTTGAAAAGGAGCTGATGTCCTGGAGCTAATAACAGCTGATTGGGGGAGATGACTGTCAGACCCTCACCAATCTGATATCGTTGACCAGTCCTAGGGATACTTTATCAATATCTTATGACCGGATTCAAATTTTTCATGATACAAGTTATATTATTGCGATTTACAAGCAAAAGCTTCCACTCAAGTCACAACCATTGGGCACCACATATAAGCTTGCTACATACTGTATATTATAAACATCTCCCCACAGAGTATCACAAACACGTGTTTTTTTTTTCTACAAAGCTGGTCATCTTGTATTGCTCAATATATGTCGAGCCAAGAAGAACAATAAAGAAGGATATCAGCAATTCGAGAAGATTGAGATGCCTGCAACTCTGCTTAGGTTCATAATTGCTCTTGGTAAATTAGTACGTTTGTCAATTTGAGATGAGCCTTGTTCTCTACAGGTGGCATTACCCATACACTGTTGTCTACAATTGAAATTCTTCCAAGTCAGGGATTATCAATGACAGTATTGACCTCCAATCTTAAAAACACATCACAGCTAGTAACCAGTTTGTGAATCAATCAATGTCATTACTTGTATCTCAAAATAGATTTTTAGAAGAAATGACTACGGTTATCTCCATCACTCGTTCTCGAGATAGAAATGGTCGCATGATGATATCACTATAGTTTTGTTACCTTAGTGTCTGTATAAGTGAGTGTGCAGCTGGCACCGGCTATCAGTACGAATATATGTCTATCTGACTGGGTGGTGTCAGGATGACTGATCACATATCTCACTCTGGTGACCAGGACTATTACATGAGCATATACCTTTCCCTGACTGCCAAAATGAGAGGGTAGAGTCCTCCATACACCCCAGATAGCTTTTGGCTGAACGATGGTTCTTGCCCAACTCTCCCATTAACGGGAGCACTCAGCTGAGGGGCTCATGTGTTCTCCATGAGAAAACCACTACCAGATATCTGGTGGCTGCTTATCTCGTAGAGAACAAAAGGATTAACAGTCTGAAATTGGACATGCCAGATCCATATCTCCCCCAACATCAAACGCTGGAGAAAAATTGGGGGCTTACATACACAATAAACTGTTGGGTGAATCCTTCAAACCCAAGTTCGGTCTAAAATAAGGATCCAGCATAGTTTTTAGTAACATAGTTTTTAAGGTTGAAGGAAGACTAAGACTAAGTCCATCTAGTTCAACCCATAGCCTAACATGTTGATCCAGAGGAAGGCAAAAAAAAACCCATGTGGCAAACACTAAGCTCCACATTGGGGAAAAAAATGTCAGATTTCAGAGTGCTGATCCTTTTTCTCTAAGAGATAAGCCACCGAATGCTCGTTAACTCAAGTTCGGCCGATGTTAGTCGTCTAGATGAGTAAGAAGTCATCAGACGATGGCCATCTAGACAAATGTTCAAGCCTAAAATGGATGGGAGGGATGAGCATTAAAGAGTACTGCAGATGACACCATCAAAGCTAAAGGTGTTCATAAGGTTGATCAAAGACTTTTCGGTTGACATTTATTTATCCTAACCTCTCCACCTGCTCTACCGTCTGTCCAAACGCATAACAGAAAGGTGGGCTTTCAGATCAAGGTAGGCAGAGTGCATGCTGGAAAGTGAGGTAAAGGAAGTTCTAACCCTTTTAGTGCCTCCTGATGTAGAGGAACTAGATAAATGGTGCTACAAAATACCTCACAAATATATCAACTTTATGAAATATAAAATATAACGTTTTTTGTTAAAACATAGAGCAGCTCAATTGAGAGCTAACAACAAATCTCCCGAGGCTATAAACCAGTGTTTCCCAAACTCCAGTCCTCACGACCCCCCACAGGTCACGTTTTCAGGATTTCCACAGTGTTGCACAGGTGAGAGAATTCCTGATGCCTTGATGATACTTCCACCACCTATGCAGTACTGAGGAAATCCTGAAAACATGACCTGTGGGGTCCGTGAGGACTGGAGTTTGGGAGCCATTGTTAAAAACAATATATAATTAGTATATCCACATACAATTGAAACCAGATGTCTACATGCACTATATAAAAAGACACATATGCATGTTTTTTTCAATTTCTGACATGAAATCAGAATAAACCTTTCCCGGTTTAGGATTACCATAATTTATAATATTTGCCAAATGCCAGAATAATGAGAGAGAGAGAATGTTTTAAGGCATTTTTATTAATTACTGCAAAGTCAAAAGTTTACATACATAGATTACTATGCCTTTAACCCCTTAAGCCCCGAGGGTGGTTTGCACGTTAATGACCAGGCCAATTTTTACAATTCTGACCACTGTCACTTTATGAGGTAATTACTCTGGAACGCTTCAACGGATCCCTCTGATTTTGAGAATGTTTTTTTGCGACATATTGTACTTCATGATTGTGGTAAAATTTTTTCGATATCACTTGCGTTTATTTGTGAAAAAAATGGAAATTTGGCAAAAATTTTGAAAATGTAGCAATTTTCAAAATTTGAATTTTTATGCCCTTAAATCAGAGAGATATGTCACACAAAAGAGTTAATAAATAACATTTCCGACCTGTCTTCTTTACATCAGCACAATTTTGGAACCAAAATTTTTTTTTGTTAGGGAGCTATAAGGGTTAAAAGTTGACCAGCGATTTCTCATTTTTCCAACAAAATTTACAAAACCATTTTTTTAGGGACCACATCACATTTGAAGTCACTTTGAGAGGTCTTTATGACAGAAAATACCCAAAAGTGACATCATTCTAAAAACTGCACCCCTCAAGGTGCTCAAAACCACATTCAAGAACTTTATTAACCCTTCAGGTGCTTCACAGGAATTTTTTGAATGTGGAAGAAAAAAATGAACATTTAACTTTTTCACAAAAATGTTACTTTAGACCCAATTTTTTTTATTTTCACAGGGGTAACAAGAAAAAATGGACCCCAAAATTTGTTGTGCAATTTCCCCTGGGCACGCAGATACCCAATATGTGGGGAAAAAACACTGTTTGGGCGCACGGCAGGGCTCGGAAGGGAAGGAGCGCCATTTGACTTTTTGATTGTAAAATTTGCTTGAATAATTAGCGGACACCATGTTGCGTTTGGAGAGCCCCTGTGTGCCCAAACATTGGAGCTCCCCCACAAGTGACCCCATTTTGGAAACTAGACCCCCCAAGGCACCTATCTAGATGCATAGTGAGCACTTGGAACCCCCAGGTGCTTCACAAATTGATTCGTAATAATGAAAAAGTGTTTTTTTTTTCACTTTTTCATTTTTACGAATCAATTTGTGAAGCACCTAGGGGTTCCAAGTGCTCACTATGCATCTAGATAGGTGCCTTGGGGGGTCTAGTTTCCAAAATGGGGTCACTTGTGGGGGAGCTCCAATGTTTGGGCACACAGGGACTCTCCAAATGCAACATGGTATCTTCTAACAAATTGTTGGCTCAAATTGTTAGCGGACATCATGTTGCGTTTGGAGAGCCCCTGTGTGCCCAAACATTGGAGCTCCCCCACAAGTGACCCCATTTTGGAAACTAGACCCCCAAGGCACCTCTCTAGATGCATAGTGAGCACTTGGAACCCCCAGGTGCTTCACAAATTGATTCGTAAAAATGAAAAAAAAAACACTTTTTCATTTTTATGAATCAATTTGTGAAGCACCTGGGGGTTCCAAGTGCTCACTATGCATCTAGATAGGTGCCTTGGGGGGTCTAGTTTCCAAAATGGGGTCACTTGTGGGGGAGCTCCAATGTTTGGGCACGCAGTAGCTCTCCAAAGGCAACATGGCGTCCGCTAACAATTTGAGCCGATTTTCCATTCAATTTGTTAGCGGACACCATGTCGCGTTTGGAGAGCCCGTGATGTGCCTAAACAGTGGAGCTCCCCCACAAGTGACCCCATTTTGGAAACTATACCCCTCAAGGATTTTATTAAGGTGTATAGTGAACATTTTGAACCCAGAGGTACGACACAGAATTTGTTTACATTAGGTCATCATATTGAATAAGTTGTCATTAGTCTTGAGCGTAAGTGCTCGCTACTTGAGTTTGCATCGGGTACTCAGGTATGCACCATGTACAGCGTGTGCTCAAGTGACATGCTCGAGTCCCTGCTCCGCATGTTTCACGGTTATTAGACACCCAAAAAAAAACATGCGGGGATCGCTCGTGCATGGCAGGCAATCCCCGTAAAGTTTTTTTGGCCGTGAAGCATTTGGGGCAGAGACTCGAGCATGTCACTCAAATACCCACGATACTCAATGCAAACCAGAGCACCCGATGCAAACTCAAGTAGCGAGCACTTGCGCTCAACACTAGTCGCCATATCGTCATCTTTTTTTCTTACTTTTGAAAAAAATCCCAACCCCATCACAACCCTAACCCCAACCCTAACCCCAACCTCAGCCCTAACCCTAGCACAACCCTAACCCTAGCACAACCATAACCCTAGCACAACCCTAGCCCTAGCACAACCCTAACCCTAGCACAACCTTAACCCTAGCACAACCCTAACCCTAGCACAACCCTAATCCTAGCACAACCCTAACTCCAAACCCAGCCCTAACCCTAGCCCAATCCTAACCCAAGAGTTTATTTTTGACGCCGTTCCTCGTGCGGTATAAGTGATTAGACGACTTTATTCTTCGGGTCGGTGTGATTACAGCAATACCAGAATCATATGGGGTTTTTATGACTGACAGCTGTCACACACTAAAAGACGCATTTTTTGTAAAATCTAGTTTTTGCATCGCCATATTTTGAGAGCTATAATTTTTCCAGATTTTGGCAGATAGTCATGTGACGGCTCGTTTTTTGCGGGATGAGTTGACGTTGTTATTGGTGCCATTTTCAGGCACGTGACATTTTTTGATCGCTTTCTATTATGATTTTTGGGAGGCAGAATAAACAAAAACCAACAATTCACGAATTGTTTTTTTTGTTTTTTTTTATTCTGTTCCGCGTGTGGTAAAATTGATAAGGCAGCTTTATTCTTCGGGTCAGTACGTTTACAGCGGTACCACATTTATATCGTTTTTCTATGTTTTGCACTTTTACATAATAAAAGCAATTTTATAGAAAAAAATATTTTTTAGCATAGCTTTATTCTGAGAGCTATAACTTTTTTATTTTTCGGCTGATGGAGCTGTATGTTGGCTTGTTTTTTGCAGGACGAGATGACGTTTTCAGCGGTACCATTTTTATTTATATTTGTCTTTTTGATCGCGTGTTATTCCATTTTTTGTTTGGCGGTATGGTGATAAAGGATTGTTTTTGGCTTCGTTGTTTTTTTTTTTTACCGTGTTCACTGAAGGGGTTAACTAGTGGGACAGTTTTATAGGTCAGGTTGTTCCGGACGCGGCTATACCAAATATGTGTACTTTTATTGTTTTTTTTGTTTTTTTTTATAATAATATTTATTGATGGATACATTATATTTTTATTTTTGGTGGATTATTTTTTTATATTTTTTTTTATATTTTTGCAATTTTTTTTTTTTTTTTCACTTTCTGAAAGTTTATATACTTTATTACTTTGTCCCACTCTGGGACTTTCACTTTTTTTTCTCTGATCGCCTGCATGGCACAGGAATGCAGCACCATCCCTGTGTCATGCAGGCTGTCAGCGCTGGACAGGGAGAAGATTGTTTGGAGATGCACTGCGCATGTCCAAACAATCTTCCTGCTGTCTGGTGACCCGGATGTTGTCATGACGACATCGGGTCGTCATGGCAACACCCGGGAAGCCTTTGCAGACAGCGCTGGAAGCCGGAAGAGGAGGTGAGTATCTGCGATCACCTCCCCTTGCCCCCGCAATGCTGCGATCGACTTCGATCGACTTCGATCGCAGCATCGCGGGGGTTAATGTGCTGGGAGCGGTGCAGGACCGCTCCCTGCACATAGTATCGGGTGTCAGCTGTGACAATCAGCTGACACCCGGCGGCGATCGCGCCCGCACAGCCTGTGTGCGCGCGCGATCGCCATGACGTACTAATACGGGTCTGGCTCTTAAGTCCCAGGGTACAGACGTGTATTAGTACGTCAGATGTTGTTAAGGGGTTAAACAATTCTGGATTGCCCATATGATGATGTCATGTGTTTGGAAGCTTCTGATAATTTTTTGGCAACATCTGAGTTAATTAGAGACACACCTGTGGATGTATTTTAATGCACATCTGAAACACACTGCTTCTTTGTGTAGCATCATGGGAAAGTCTAAAGAAATCAGCCAAGATATCAGGAAGAGAATTGTGGACTTGCACAAGTCTGGCTCATCCTTGGGTACAATTTCAAGATACCTGAAGGTGCCTCGTTCATCTGTACAAACAATTATACGCAAGTACAAACAAGATGGGAATGTCCAGCCATCATACCGCTCAGGAAGGATATGGGTTCTGTGTCCCAGAGATGAACGTGCTTTGGTCCGACATGTGCATATCAACCCAAGGACAAAAGCAAAAGATCTTGTGAAGATGATGGCGGAAGCTGGTAAGATTGTGTCAATATCCACAGTGAAACGAGTACTGTATCAACATGGGCTGAAAGGCCACACTGCCAGGAAGAAGCCATTACTCCAAAAGAAACATAAAAAGCCAGATTAATGTTTGCAAATGCACACAGGAACAAAGACCATAATTTTTGGAGACATGTCCTATTGACTGATGTAACTAAAATTGAACTTTTTGGGGATAATGACCATCATTACGTTTAGAGGAAAAAGGGAGAAGCTGGGCTGTCTAAAAACACCATCCCAACTGTGAAACACGGTGGTGGTAGCTTCTTGTTGTGGGGTTGTTTTGCTGCAGGATGGACTGCTGCACTTCACAAAATAGATGGCATCATGAGAAAAGAAGATTATGTAGCAATACTGAAGCAACATCTCAAGACATCAGCCAGGAAGTTAAAGCTTGGGCGGAAATGGGTCTTCCAAATGGACAATGACCTGAAGAATACTGCCAAAGTATATTTGGTAACAAAGTGACTTAAGGATAACAAAGTCAATGTTTTGGAGTGGCCATCACAAAGCCCTGATCTCAATCTTATTGAAAATTTATGGGCAAAGCTGAAAAGGCTGCGAGCAAGGTGACCTACAAACCTGGATCAGTTCCACCAGTTTTGTCAGGAGGAATGGACCCAAATTCCGACCAACTATTGTGAGAAGCTTGTGGAAGGATATCCCAAACGTTTGATCCAAGTCATTCAGTTTAAGGGCAATAGTACCACATACTAATAAAATGTATGTAAACTTTTGACTTTGCAGTAAGTAATAAAAATGCCTTAAAACATTCTCTCTCATTATTCAGGCATTTGGCAAATATTAAAAATTATGGTAATCCTAATTGACCTAAAACAGGAAAGGTTTATTCTGATTTCATGTCAGATATTGAGAAAAACATGCATATGTGTCTTTTTATATAGTGTAATGTAAACTTCTGGTTTCAACTGTATCTATTGCAGTACATTCCCTAATGGTTAAAATACTCATCAGATAGAAGGGTATAGGAGGCAAACTTACGGTACATGGTAATAATGTGGAGCCCTGTTTGGTGTGTAGCCCTGTGCCCCAACACGCGTTTCACCCAGCTTCATCAGGGGGCATCATCTTTAGGTACATCTCTCTTATTCAGCCAGATACTTTTTGGTTATTGGAATATATATATATCTGCCTAATCAAAAAAAGTGAATGCCAAGATATAGCACATGAGGATAGGGACAGTTCATGAACATATTAGACCGGTATGTGCAACAAAAGCAGTTTTAACATGTTGGGAAGAAAGGCAACATGATCAGGCTTTTCTACGGGTTTTGTGTTATAGGACTGGTATTCTTTATTACGCCTAAAGCTTCTTTTCTCCAACATCATCTGTCCTCAGATGAAATATCCTCATAAATATCAGATGGTGGATTGGTCTTGCTTTACTGGATCAGGGCAACTGATTCTACCAATACTCAGTCAGCAGACTTCACTAAATCGTCAGGATTTGGAAACAATAATCAAAAGTCTCTTGCTACTTCTCCGTTAAGCCTAAGAAATTCGGAATAAAAAAAAAAAGTTTTGACTGCATCCAAGGCCCATGGAGAACAGTAGACGCTTCCGCGCATGGCTTTCATCCAAGTCTTTTCATTATTCATTTAAGGTTTAAAAAAAAAAGAAGAAAAAAAAAGAAGAAAAAAATATTGAATGGAAGTAGAAATATATTACAACTGCTAAAAATCAATAGCGTTTGTTTTGCTTGCAATGTGATAGAAATACATTTTGCCGCCGCATCGTAACCTGATCCGTTCTGATCCCTTATTAGTCCGTGGTAAATGTGCGAGTTTCGGTTGCAGCTTTGCAAGTAATAAGGAAAAATTTGAGCAGCGGGCAAGTAAGATTTTCCCTTTTATATAACTTATATTTTTGAAATACAAGATTGCCAGAGCTTTTCCCAATACCATTACTTCAAACAGGGATCGGGGCGATGAACTTCAAATTAATCCTCTTCACTATTTTATATTTAGGGTATTTTTTTTTTTATTAAGCTTTCTGCCAGGACGACTGCTCGGCGGCAAATTGACTCCGAAGAAGCCGGGTTGGTGCTAAAAGGGGGACAGAGGTAACCTGGGGGGGCTAAATAATCCCTCTGCTACATAATAAACCAACATGGTACACGGTAGCTGGGGAACCATGTCATATATTTTGCAATAAAAGCCCAGGAAAAGTTTTATTTCACAACTAATTATAGGGTATGTACACTTTTAATTACTCCAATATATAGATAGGTATTAAGCAACTTTGCAAACAAACTTAAAGGATATGAACACCTTTGGGTTTTCTTTTTTTCTTAAATGCATGTATTTTGAGCTCAAAAATGTATATTTTTTAAAATCCAGTGTCAACTTTTGCACCGTTCAGCTTTTATAAGCCCTATGTTGGCTGCAGAATGATCTAACTGAGGATCCATCAGTGAGATGGTTTTGGCGTGGAGTTGGTAACTCTTATGTTTGTTTGGGGTTTTTTTTTAGCTCCTTTTATCTGATTTGTAACCTTGTCAAAGTTCAGCTCAATTTTGATGTTGTCTGTCGTCATTAATTAGCACAGAAAAGGTCAGAATAAGGCTAAGGTCACACAACGGGTCGATTATGTAAATCACATTCTGATTAAACTCTGATCAGAGTGTGATCCGATTCTCTCAAATGAGTAGAAGACGGAGAGAAAAAAATGCCTCCATCTTCTCCATTCTTTCAGTCCGTGAAAATCGGACTGCACTCAGATGTCATCAAAGTGCAGTCCGATGTTTTACAAGGACTCATTGACTTCGATGGTCGAATGCTATCCGAAGATCAGATCAAACTCGGACATGCTGCGATTGTTTTCAGGACAGTCTCTGTCCGAGGAAAAATTGGACACGTTTACAGCTCCATAGTATAACATTGGTCCTAGCGTGATATGATGTTTCGTCAGATCGATCTCGGACCGGTAATACGGTCGGCTACAAGAGCCCTAAGACAGATAAAAAAAAGTTCCAAACATTCCATCAGAACGAGCTCACTGATGGATTCTCAGTTAACTTATTCTGCAATTTCTTGGGAAACAAATAGACAGTAAAAGTCAAACTGCAAAATCTTTAGTAAAACCCAATTACAAAAAAAATATTTTTAGCCCAAAATCCATACACATAAGTAAAAAACATGTCCTATCAAATTGGGTATACAGCTCCATCTCTCTGTAGATTTATGTGTCTACATGTTTATATGGAAACAAGGGGTGGACATAGCAATGGTGCAACCTATGCAGCCGCATGGGGACCCAAGAGGTAAGGGGGCCACTACCACTCCGCAACAGCGTTTCGCCCTGCTTCTTCAGGGGGAGTGTGAAGGAAAAAATATATATATACAGTATATGGGATTCTATTTCTCCTACTTGCTTATTCTTCAGATGATCAGTACACCATATATTTAGCTAGAATATACTAGCGCCAAGAATAAATAGAATTAAAATTTGATCAATACCTTTTAGTATAAATATAGTCAGTACTCAGAGAAGGAGATAGGTCTAGCGTCCCTCCACCTCGAAGAGCGTTTCGCCCTGCTTCTTCAGGGAGAGTGTGAAGAAAAAATATATATATGAGATTCTATTTCTCCTACTTGCTTATTCTCCACATGATCAGTACGCCATATGTTTAGCCAGAATATACTAGTGCCAAGTATAAATAGAATTAAAATTTGATCAATACCTTATAATCTAAATATAGCCAGTACTCAGAGGAGACAGGTCTAGCGTCCCTCCACCTCGAATAGCGTTTCGCCCTGCTTCTTCAGAGACAGTGTGAAGAAAAAAATATATAAATGAGATTCTATTTCTCCTACTTGCTTATTCTTCAGAAGATGAGTACACCATATGTTTAGCCAGCGATAGCAATAAAACCATTCTTAAAGGGATACAGTATATCCAGATTACATTGTGTTACTTTGTGTATTCATGAAATATAGAAAGAAGTATTTCTGATGCATCCAATAGAAGGCTCCAATATATACCATGGTATAGGCAGAAAGTCTCTATGTCAACTCTAAAACAGCATTGTAAAAAAATGTAGCACTGTACAGATGAAGCAGTTTTGCAACAAAACACTCCATGAACAGCTGCTTCAATACAAGGTGGAGGCAGTTTGCGTAGGCGCGACACAATATTGCAGGATGCGCGGTATACATTTTTTTCTGTATGCCTCTGCAAAGAATAGTGATGTCTACCACGCTATTCCATACATAAAAGCACGGGTATGCGAGAAAAACAGTTTGTCTGAACACAACAGGTCAATAGGTTCCAGTGCGACGGGAGTTTTTTTTTTTGCACCCAACAAAGTGTAAAAGTAACATAAAAAACTTAAGACAAACTCTCAAATTTGGCTTCACCTCGAAAAGTCTGATATTTCCAGAAATGTTCTCTTAATCGGATCTGTCATCAGATTTCACAGTACGACCTGCATACATTATTAACTCGATCTCTTAGACCTAAGGAGGCTGGTGTGCTTACTGTGATAATCCATGTCAGAACTACTGTGTAATCTGATTTGAAGGTTTAACCCCTTAAGGAAGAGGAAATTTTTAGTTTTTGTGCTCTCGTTTTTTTCCTCCCTTTATTCCAATAGCCATAATATTTTTTTATTTCTCCGTCCACATCGGCGTATGAGGAGGACTTGTTTTTATAGCGGGACGAGTTGTACTTTTTAAATTACACCATCTATTTTGTTACGTGATGCACTGGAAAGCGGGGAAAAAAAATTCCAGGTGTGTGCGAAATAGCAAAAAATGCAAAATTCCACAATTGTTTTGTTTTTAATTTTAGCATTCATTTTATGGTAAAAAAAATGACCTGGCAGTATGATTCTGCAGGTTAGCACGATTACGGCAATACCAAGAAGAATAGGTTTTGGGTTTTTTAAATGTTGAAAAATAAATCACAAATTTGTGGAAAAAAAAATATTTCGCTTCCATTTTCAGAGATCCATAACATTTTCTAATGTCAGGATATGAAGCTTTGCGAAGGCTTCTGGTTTGTGCCCCAAGCCGATGTATTTCTTGATATAATTTTGGGGTCAATACGATGTTTTGATTGCCTCTCTATTTTTTGTGTTGTTGTCGAGGCTGAAAAACCACAATTGTGACTTTTTAATTTTTTTTCTCGTTACGCCATTTACCGATTGGATTAATTTATTTTATATTTGGATGTATCAAACACTTAAGAACAATGCGATACCAAATATGCGTATTTTTAATTTTTTTTATTTTCTAATTTTTTTATGGGGGGGAAGGGGGCGATTTAAACTTTTACGGTATATTTTGTTTTATTTTTTCATATTTTTTTAAAAAGAATTTTTACTTTTCACAGTATTTGTTAGTCCCCTTAGGTGACTCAAACCTGAGATCGTCTGATTGCTTCTACTATACACAGCAATGCTACAGTATTGTATTGTGCAAAAATCATGGTCTCCTATGAACGCCAGCCACAGGCAGACCCCTGGCTCACATGGCAACCCAGGGGAGCCCTGCGATCACTGATGGGCGCATAGAATGTCATGGCCCCCTTCCAACATGCTGTAAATGACACTGTCACAGATTGACAGTGGCATTTAACAGGTAAACAGAGGGCAGAGTTTTGCTTCACATGCGGCTGTTAGAGGCAGATGATGGCCGATTATCATAGCCATCATCTGTCGGCAAATATGTGGGCTTGGCTTGCGAGACAGCATCAAAATCAGGGAGCCGGCATGTGACGTACCAATATGTCGGTAAGGGATTAATCCCAATCTTTATCCACCTAGCCTGACTGACAGCTTCTCAATGTCCCTCACCCCTGCTGCTGATTCTCTGTCCACCTATCCCAACTGACATCTCCTCAGTGTTCCTCCTCCCTGCTACTGCTAAATCTCTACCCATCTAGCCTGACTGGCATCTCCTTCCTGTCGAATAATAGCTCCTCAATGTCCCTCTTACTTACTGCCAAATCTCTGCCAACATAGCTCAGTATCCCTCATCCCTGTTGCTACATCTCTGTCCACTCAGCTCAATTAACAGACCCTCAGTGTCTCTCATCCCTGCTGTTGAATCTCTGCCCAACTATCCAGAACGACAGCTCCTCAGTGTGCCTCATCCTTGCTGCTGAATCTCTGCCCACCAAATCAGATTAAATCTCCTCACACCTAACCTAATTAACAGCTCCTCAGTGTCCCTCCTCCCTGCTATTGAATATCTGCCCATATAGCCTGATTAGCAGATCCTCAGTGTCCTTCCTCCCTGCTGAGATCTCCCATTGCTCAGTACAAGCTGCAGCTATCAATCCGGTTGGGTGGGCAGACACTGAATACACTTGGACTCATGAGATCTCTCACTCTTTAACTGGACTCATCAAATGCTCATTTTAGTATCAGTATTATACGGCCAATATGACTCGGATTTTTGCAGTAAGTATAAAGGCCTCACCATGGCTAAGAAATAACTGCAATAATGTATGCAACGTTATTGTGAAATCTGGTGACAGATTTGCTTTAAATAACTTTTTAGAATTACATTGTGACAAATAAACCAACCATTAATAGATCATAAAAATTCTCATCTATCCAATTTCATTGAAGACCTGAAAACAATCTCATATTTCCCATCATTTAAAGTCATCTTGGCTGTGGACATATGCTCGTCTGCAGCCTGACAGCAATGTTCTGGATATATACAGCTGTATAGACTGGGGGTCTAGCCCGAGGCTCGGAATAGTTAAGCGTTTCATCTGTCTAAGGCCAATAAAAGGTTATTAAACCGAGCAATATCTCGCAGTTGTTCCGCCCAATTTGCTCTAGAAGCAATACAACATTTACAAAACACAAGAGCCCCTCAGGGCACGAAATCTAAGTCTGAACGCAGCAAATGAAAGCACCAAAAAATGCTTTTGCGATATATATATATATATTTTGCATGGCAACTGACCAGAGGGAGAGCGGCCATTAACCATCATTAGGGATCCAGAGAGGAGCTCTTTGATCAGCTCAGAGCTGGAAGTGCTTAATGCACTCATTAGGAAAGAAATGTATTCAGTGCTGGATGCCTCAGCCACGTGGGCAGAAGATACCATCAAAATGGAAAAAATAAGCAGAGTAAAGAGGAAACTATTAAAAAAACTGCAGCAATGGTGAAGCCCGAAGGAAAATGATGTCTGGAGGCAGACGGAGGTCAACAGCCGCATAACAATACATCCACAAACATCAACCGGGACGGAAACAACAGGAAACTGGAAAGTGGCGCCCAAACAGGGAGCACCTGTTTGGATATAAGTGTTTGCCAAACAGCAGCGGTGTCGGGAAATAAAACCCAACAGGCCAAACTCAAAGACTTGTAAAACTTTTACCAATCCAATTTACATAGACTTAAAGGGACTGTGTCATTACAAAATGAGTAATGCACCCAGGACGGAGTAATCCTATTGCTACATTAAATGAGAGTATACTCGAGACTACAGGACAGGAAAAGGACTTGGATATTCTGTTTACAAGTAAGCTGAGCAGCAGTACTCAATGTCAAGCAGCAGCTACAAAAGCAAACAAGATTTTAGGGTGTATAAAAAGAGAGATAAAATCCCAACATATTGCTACCCCTTTATAAATCTCTTGTATGAATATGGGATCCAGTTTTGGGCTTCACATTTTAAAAAGGATATTCAGAAGTTAAGAGTCAGTTCAAAGGTGGGCAACTAGATTATTACAAGGGATGGAGGCCGCTCATATAATGAGAGGTGGAAAAGTTGAGTCTGTTTAGCTTAGAAAAAACACGCTTCAGAGGAGATTTCATTTACACGTATAAATATATGTGTGGTCAATACAAAGGACTAGCACTTATTCCTTCCAATGACCATACTAAGGACCAGGGGGCACTCATTACGGGTGGAAGAAAGGCGATTCCGGCACCTAAATAGGAAAGGGTTCTTTACAGTCAGAACAAACACACTGTGCTGATAACAAGCCTGCTGTAAACTGTTCCTGAAAGGAACAATCTTAACAAAATCCCCAGTAACCACTTTGAAAATTGCGAGATTACGTGTTTTATTTTTTTTCCGATCGTGACATGAAAAAAAAAAATCCATTGCCAAATTTTTTTTTAATACAGGTAACATAAAGATCTGATTTAATCTAGAGGTAATTTTCTGACGACAAACTCCCTTTAAGTTAAGGTGAACATACAACTATAAAACATGGAGGCAATTACAAAAAGTTTTGCAAAGTTTTGGGGAAATTGAAAGGAACCTTGTGTCATGCTTTATTCCCTCAGTCACATTAAAGAAGAACTTCTGGAAAACTCAACCATTTGCTAGGGGTCACCTTTGCCGGGTAGCTCTCATAAGGGAACAAGCTCTTTAGGGGATGTATTGTATAACTGACATGGGACTGCATTAGTTTCCAGGTAAAAGCAATAATCCATGTTCTTGTACAAAATTCAGATTTAATTTTTATGACTGGGCAGCGGCGCCAGCAAGATACCAAAAATCAAAAAAGTATTGAAGAATATGATGATGAATAAGTCGTTATGTGACTAAATACAACAATACAATGTTTCTGTGTTGCCTGCTCCCCGCTACCAACTACTCCAGATGGCATTGTTTATACACAAAAGAACGCGGAAACCACCGACTTCAATGTACCGGCTCCACGTCTAATTATCATAAATGTTCTATCATTTAAGGGAAAAGAAAATACAAGTAATTACCCAACATGGCAGCAAGATTTTCACCTTGGACTCTCATGCTAGCGGCAAGTTGTTGTCTTTCAGCGCTCGCAACGCGATCCAGAAAAGTTACATCAGCAAACTTACAACTCATCAAGCAAATGTCAGCGATGCCAGAACATGGAGCAGAGAAAGCCACATTGGCTTCCGATAGAGGATTGGAAAGATTCTGCAGAGTGGGCAAGTAACACAACTCTTTATAGGCAGCTTGGCAGCGCTTATTGTAATTAGTAGAATGAGAACAGTGTGCGATGTAAGGTTAGAAGCAGCGCAAACCGGCACACGGGAAACTGCTGTACGAGGAATCACCCGATCTCATGTACCTAAGTACAAAAAATAATGCAGTGCATTCAAAATATATCCAAATACTATCTATCTATCTCATATCTATCTATCTCATATCTATCTATATATCTATCTATCCCATATCTATCTATCCAATATCTATATGTATATCTATTATCTATTTATTATCTATCTATGTCTATGTATTTATCAATTTATCTATGTCTCTATATATCTATCACATATCTATCTGTTATCTATCTATCTATCTATCTCAAATATATCTATTATCTATCTATCCCATATCTATCTATCCCATATCTATCTGTATATCTATTATCTTTCTATTATCTATATCTATCTATTATCTATATATCGATCTATATCTACAACCCCTGGCAAAAATTATGGAATCACCGGGCTCAGAAGATGTTCATTCAGTTGTTTAATGTTGTTGAAAAAAAGCAGATCACAAACATGGCACAAAACTAAAGTCATTTCAAATGGCAACTTTAGGGCTTTAAGAAACACTAAAAGAAATCAAGATTAAAAATGTGGTACTCGGTAAGGGTAATTTTTTGCAGACCAAGCAGGGGGAAAACTTATGGAAACACTCAATTTTGAGGAAAAAATTATGGAATCATGAAAAACAAACACACAAAAGAACACTCCAATACATCACTAGTATTTTGTTGCACCACCTCTGGCTTTAATAACAGCTTGCAGTCTCTGAGGCATGGACTTAATGAGTGACAAACAGTACTCTTCATCAACCTGGCTCCAACTTTCTCTGATTTCTGTTGCCAGATCAGATTTGCAGGTTGGAGCCTTGTCATGGACCATTTTCCTCAACTTCCACCAAAGATTTTCAATTGGATTGAGATCCGGACTATTTGCAGGCCATGACATTGACCTTATGTGTCTTCTTTCAAGGAAAGTTTTCACAGTTTTTGCTCTATGGCAAGATGCATTATCATCTTGAAAAATTATGTCATCATCCCCAAACATCCTTTCAATTGATGGGATAAGAAAACTGTCCAAAATATCAATGTAAACTTGGGCATTTATTGAAGATGTAATGACAGCCATCTCCCCAGTGCCTTTACCTGACATGCAGCCCCATATCATCAATGACTGTGGAAATTTGCATGTTCTCTTCATGTAGTCATCTTTATAAATCTCATTGGAACGGCACCAAACAAAAGTTCCAGCATCATCACATTGCCCAATGCAGATTCGCGATTCATCACTGAATATGACTTTCATCCAGTCATCCACAGTCCACGATTGCTTTTCCTTAGCCCATTGTAACCTTGTTTTTTTCTGTTTAGGTGTTAATGATGGCTTATGTTTAGCTTTTCTGTATGTAAATCCCATTTCCTTTAGACGGTTTCTTACAGTTCGGTCACAGACATTGACTCAGGTTTCCTCCCATTCGTTCCTCATTTGTTTTGTTGTGCATTTCCTGTTTTGGAGACATATTGCTTTAAGTTTCCGGTCTTGACGCTTTGATGTCTTCCTTGGTCTACCAGTATGTTTACCTTTAACAACCTTCCCATGTAGTTTGTATTTGGTCCAGATTTTAGACACAGCTGACTGTGAACAACCAACATCTTTTGCAACATTGCCTGATGATTTACCTTCTTTTAAGAGTTTGATAATCCTCTCCTTTGCTTCAATTGACATCTCTCAAGTTGGAGCCATGATTCATGTAAGTCCACTTGGTGCAACAGCTCTCCATGGTGTGATCACTCCTTTTTAGATGCAGACTAACGAGCAGATCTAATTTGATGCAGGTGTTAGTTTTGGAAATGAAAATTTACAGGGTGATTGCAAAATATTTTCCTCAGAATTGAGTGATTCTATAATTTTTTCCCTCTGCTTGGTCTGAAAAAAATTACCCTTACTGAGTACCACATTTTTAATCTTGATTTCTTTTAGTGTTTCTTAAAGCCCTAAAGTTGCCATTTGAAATGACTAGTTTTGTGCCATGTCTGTGATCTGCTTTTTTTCAACAACATTAAACAACTGAATGAACATCCTCCGAGCCTGGTGATTCCATAATTTTTGCCAGAGGTTGTATTATCTATCTATCTATCTATCTATCTATCTATCTATCTATCTATCTATCTATCTATCTATCTATTTATCTATCTATCTATATATCCATCTATCCTATATTTATCTGTATATCTATCTCTCTATATATATATCTATATATTATCTATCTATATCTATCTATCTATTATCTATCTTTATGTCTATCTCATACAGTACAGACCAAAAGTTTGGACACACCTTCTCATTTAAAGATTTTTCTGTATTTTCTTGACTATGAAAATTGTACATTCACACTGAAGGCATCAAAGCTATGAATTAACACATGTGGAATTATATACTTAACAAAAAAAGTGTGAAACAACTGAAAATATGTCTTATATTCTAGGTTCTTCAAAGTAGCCACCTTTTGCTTTGATGACTGCTTTGCACACTCTTGGCATTCTCTTGATGAGCTTCAAGAGGTAGTCACCGGAAATGGTCTTCCAACAATCTTGAAGGAGTTCCCAGAGAGGCTTAGCACTTGTAGGCCCATTTGCCTTCACTCTGCGGTCCAGCTCACCCCCAAACCATCTCGATTGGGTTCAGGTCTCGTGACTGTGGAGGCCAGGTCATCTGGCGTAGGACCCTATCACTCTCCTTCTTGGTCAAATAGCCCTTACACAGCCTGGAGGTGTGTTTGGGGTCATTGTCCTGTTGAAAAATAAATGATGGTCCAACTAAACGCAAACCGGATGGAATAGCATGCCGCTGCAAGATGCTGTGGTAGCCTTGTTTGTTCAGTATGCCTTCAATTTTGAATAAATCCCCAACAGTGTCACCAGCAAAGCACCCCCACACCATCACACCTCCTCCTCCATGCTTCACGGTGGGAACCAGGCATGTAGAGTCCATGCGTTCACCTTTTCTGCGTCGCACAAAGACACGGTGGTTGGAACCAAAGATCTCAAATTTGGACTCATCAGACTAAAGCACAGATTTCCACTGGTCTAATGTCCATTCCTTGTGTTTTTTAGCCCAAACAAGTCTCTTCTGCTTGTTGCCTGTCCTTAGCAGTGGTTTCCTAGCAGCTATTTTACCATGAAGGCCTGCTGCACAAAGTCTCCTCTTAACAGTTGTTGTAGAGATGTGTCTGCTGCTAGAACTCTGTGTGGCATTGACCTGGTCTCTAATCTGAGCGGCTGTTAACCTGCGATTTCTGAGGCTGGTGACTCGGATAAACTTATCCTCAGAAGCAGAGGTGACTCTTGGTCTTCCTTTCCTGGGGAGGTCCTCATGTGAGCCAGTTTCGTTGTAGCGCTTGATGGTTTTTGCAATTGCACTTGGGGACACATTCAAAGTTTGCCCAATTTTTCGGACTGACTGACCTTCATTTCTTAAAGTAATGATGGCCACTCGTTTTTCTTTACTTAGCTGCTTTTTTCCTGCCATAATACAAATTTTAACAGTCTATTCAGTAGGACTATCAGCTGAGTATCGACCAGACGTCTGCACAACACAACTGATGGTCCCAACCCCATTTATAAGGCAAGAAATCCCACTTATTAAACCTGACAGGGGACACCTGTGAAGTGAAAACCATTTCCGGTGACTACCTCTTGAAGCCCATCAAGAGAATGCCAAGAGTGTGAAAAGCAGTCATCAAAGCAAAAGGTGGCTACTTTGAAGAACCTAGAATATAAGACATATTTTCAGTTGTTTCACACTTTTTTGTTAAGTATATAATTCCACATGTGTTAATTCATAGTTTTGGTGCCTTCAGTGTGAATGTACAATTTTCATAGTCATGAAAATACAGAAAAATCTTTAAATGAGAAGGTGTGTCCAAACTTTTGGTCTGTACTGTATCTATCTATCTATTGTATCTATCTATCCAGCTGTAGATCAGACATGCATTCTGCCGTGTTCTATCCAATAGCAAGGGGTTGTCCAACTTTGGCATGAAAGTCTGCAGTCACTCTATGTGTCACTCTATGTGTCACTCTATGTGTCACTCTATGTGACTGCAGTCTTGTGAATCTTCACAGCGCACCCAATGCGCACTGTTAGGATTCTCCGGTACCGGTAGCAAGACCAGGTGGTCATGTGACCGCATGTGTATTATCTGCATACTTCCGGCCACATTCCGACTAGACGTGCGTGGTCTCGCTCAATTCACTTGAGAATCCTGACAGCGTGTGCTGGGCTCGCTGTTAGGATTCACAAGCCTGCAGTCACATAGAGTGACATATAGAGTGACTGCAGACTTTTGTGTATAGGGTACTGCCTCACACACAATCAGTATACTCATCTCCTGTTGCTATCATTCCCAGGACGTCACCAGTGTCGTTTCACCACCCACTTCACGACTTAAAGTGGTAACAAACGCACGTATTGTACCTAAAATAATCACGAGTGGACAGGTCTCTGGCTCCCACAAGATCAACCCGCTGCTAAGATCATAACATTAATCATCGATAAATAAATATACATACGTGGTCCCCATTTATATTCTACTCAGGTACCAAGTAACTTACAAAACAAAACATATTTCAGCGTCTGCGTCTTGTCGAGGGATCCTCGTTTACTTCTGCTACTTGGAATATCGCTGGGTAGACCGGTGCACAGCGTACGTAGGCAGTCTACAGGGCGCAGAGAACGCAGCTATCTGGTACTGTATGCTCGATTTTGTATACAGTCTAATGTGGCAGCGATACAGAAATCTGTTTCCTTCGAGCATCAAAAACACGAAAAAAATTTTTTCAAAAAATGTTTCTTCTTGAAAGAGAAGAATTGAGAATGAATGTAAATCAAGGGAATGGAAATCCCCAGCCGGTACGAGTTGTCATCAGGTAGATTAACCAATACCAGTTGTTAGAAGGGGAGGGTGGGGGGCATCGGAATAAAAAGCGGAAGGTGAAGGAATTGAGCGGAATAGAATAAATGTAGGTAATTCATTAAAAATAACATTGGCTCTAATGAACTTGACTACATGGAGTGGAGACCTGGCTGCATTCATCTCAATGGTGAAGAGCTAAACCGAAGTGGCAGAACAATTTTCGGTTAATATAAACCACAAGAGTCCATTCGACAGAGCTCATGTTCTCTCCCCGTTCTATTTATTCGTAACTTCTCCCGCATGGCAGAAATATAATAGTGCTTTTTTCATTTGATAAATGGGTCTCTCTTCCCAAATCCAGCATAAGGGGGCCCAGAGGTCCCGGCAGCGATACCGCATGACAGTATTAAAGGTTTTTCACCATAAATCAAACCAGGTTGGGTGTGTAGCACCCAAGAATTTAGCTTTAGAAGACAATCGTGGAAATATTAGCTGTTTTAAAGTGAAAACAAGCCATTATTTATTGCTTTCTATCACTGTTATTAGAGGGTTTCCCGGGACCCCCACATAAAGCAAAGTGAAGGGGCTATGACTGTGCCTGAATAGGCAAACCATTGAGCCTAATTAAACATTGGAGGCCTTTCCTTGGGCTATGTCATCAATGGCTGATCAGTTTGGGTGCATCACCCGACACAACCACCAATCAGCCGTTCCCAGTGTCAGCGGCGGCCAGACCTGCTCAGTTATGGAGCTGCCCAACTCCATCAATGGAATAGTGCCCACGGCTGAGTACTGCACATCCACCCCCTATTGATTTGAATAAGTGGCGGATGTGCAGTACCCGATCGCAGCCACTATACAGTCAATGGAGCTGTGCTGAGCAGCTCCATAACTGAGGAGTTCCGGACGACACCACCCCCACTGATCAGACATTGATGAGCTATCCTAAGAATAGGCCATTAATTTTAAAGACCCAGCTAACCCCTTTAAATAGTACAAGACCACAGCCTCTTCATTGTGTTTAAAGGTGTCACAAGGAAGTTTTTGCAAGTATCACCAACTATCATGGTGGCGTCAGGGTCTGTGCAATTCTTAAACTCTTCCTTCTAACTCCATTGATTGCTATGATCAGCACAAAATAACTCGGGTGTCAGCTCAAATTGCTGCAGCTCCTAGGCACGTTAGCAAGAGTTAAATCTTTGCTGGGCTAAGGTGGTTAATCTCCTTTAGTTACATACTGTTGAGAACCAGTCATGTCTGCTCTCCTTCTATATATGCTAGCTATGCTATTCAGGTAATGCCTGCTATAGTTAGTCTATCCTGGTCTGGAGAGGTGGACACATCCTGGTTTATTGGGGGTTATTCCAAAGTTGTTGCCAGTGGTGTTTGGTGAAGCCTTTCCTTTTCCCTTGGTGTCTTTATGTTACTTTGTTGCCTCACAGGCTCTACACTTCTATTCCTTAGTGTTTTTCCCTGTGAAAGTGCTGTGTGATTGTGCTTCTGTTTTGCCATGTCTGTCTAGTTTGTGCTTTCCCCATACAATTACAGATTAGTGCTACTCAGGAGCATAGCGAGGAACGAGACCCAGGTGTCCCCACCATCAGGGGTAATCCTGGGGACAAGGATAGCTAGGGACCCTTAACCTGAGGTACTGTATAGGAGCACATTTGCTAAGACACAGTCACACCATGACAATAGGCAACCAACAATCAAACAAAGATAGCTTTTCCTAAGGATAGGCCATCAATGTTACATCCAAACAACATTATTTGTGGCTTAAAAAGTAGAAAACATTTTTATTTTATTACTGATCAGCCTTTGCAAAGTTAAGAATCATTGTAATATACTCCATTACCTAATTTTGTTTCCTTTGCTCTCAAACACCAGGCTGAAAATACCAGTTTAACTGTCTAGTTCATGTTGTTTTAGTAGTTGCTTTGAACTGCTGCTCTTTCAAGAATCTGTACTCATAAATTATTTACAAACACTCGCACTATCCGATCAGAGAAACTAACACAGTGAAAATGTTTGTAAATAGTGTCTGAGTAGAGGCACTTACTAGAGCGGCAGATCAAAGCAGCTTGTAAAAGAGCATGAACTAGGCAGATAAATCAGCACTTTCAGCATTGTCTTGAACAAGCTAATGGACAATGATTCATAACTATTCAAAGGTTGAGCAATAATAAAAAAATGTACTCTTATAAGATTTCACGGTTGGCAATACTAGGTACAGTCAATCACCATTAACAGCTTAAACAAAGGGACTGCTATACTGTTCTCATCCACTTCAGTACTGCTCAGTGTGAAAAACTTCCGTAATCAATGTCCACTTTAAGAGAAAAAATCACAGGCAAGAAAGACAAGACAATACAATAATATCTTTTACTAGATGTTTGGGTTTACACCAAATGGCATTGTGAGTCCCCGGTAGAAGGTTTTGCATCTATGGCCTTAATATTTTTGGCGGCCACGCAGCTCCAACTCCCTGCTTCAAAAACTTTTTTTTTTGCAAAGTTACTTCCCATATGGGCACACTTTTGGAACTCTTATGCTTATATACACCTTATCAATTTGCATAATTAATTCAGGATTTACTTTGCATAATTGTTATCGACTTTGCTTAGGACCTCGGATGGGGTGGAAATATTTCCCATGTTCATATGAATAAAAGGCAATGAACAAGTATTACGTGACGAGTAGACTACCCGATTTGGATAATATAGAAAGCAATAAAAAAATGAATGTCATGGATAACATTTATGTTGCTAATTACATGATGTTAATGATGATGATTATGTGATGTTGGGTCTATAAGGATGATGATTTTTCTGAGATGATATGTTGAGGACAATGATGATGTAAAGATCATAATGATGATGTTGATGGCAATAAGCATGAGATGATTCTGAAAAGATAAAATTATTACATGATTGTATAATAATGGTGGCATTAATCATAAGTTGATGATGATGACACAATTAAATAAAAAGATGATAATGATTATGTTGGATAGTGGCAGTAGTTAGCAAAATAATGCTGTGAACGTAAAATGATGATAAATGAGATGATGAAATAATGATGAAATCATGATAACAAAAAGATGAAAAATGAGTGTCACATCTCCAGCTGAACCAGTCGCCATCATAGTCATTCTGTGGGTGGCGATGGTTATGGAGGAGTCATCGGGACCAGAAGCACTGGGTGGCACAGGTTCTGGCAGTATGGGTGTGCGTGCTATCCAGCAGGGGTAATGCCACGCAAGGTGAGGTAAAGATTAAGTGCACAACAACGGGAAGAGGGGAAGGAAGCCCAAACGCTAGGGAAAGGGGGAGTGGAGACCCCTAGGCAGATCTGACAGTCACCCTGACTCCCCTAATGTCCCTAAATAGGTTCTGCACCTATTGCCGAGCAAGAAACCTAATCCCTGACTGCCCCTAGCGATAGGTCCTAGATAGGGAGGGGATGGGGTGAGTGCTAGTCAGCCCCCACTACAACTAAACTCAAACAGGTAAACAGACAAGGGAAACACTAAGCTTGAGAAGACACCAGAGAGATCATGCCAACTATTCTCCAAGGGAACTCCAAGAAGACACAAGCCGACTACTAGTACTTCAAGCCTGGACAGAGGAAAATAGAGCTATCACCGGCGACTCTCTGTAGAGACTGAAAGCATTTCAACATCCAGCAAGGGTGTGTCAATTAGCAGCAGAAAGTAGAGGTCAGTGCTAGGTCCTAGAGAGAGAAGGATATCACTACACTACAGAGATGAATAGATCAAGAAGGTACCTGCAGAGCCAAGCGTAATGACCTTCTACAGCTGGATCCTGAACGGCTGTCTGTCACACCTGACACACCCATGACAGGTAATCAGCTCCCTGCTGTAGCCATTAGGATAGCTCCACACCCTACTTAAACTCCCAGCAGACCAGTTATAGTTTATATTCGATATGGTTCACTCTGGTTATCCGGTTCCTGTTCACTCTGTTTGATTCCTGTTTCTGACCTCGACCCGTGTTTACACCATCCTTCTGCCTGACGATTCTGTTCCTGTCCCTAACCTCCTAGTAAGATGTAGATTTCTGACCACCCTATGCCAGCTCACTCTATCAGCCAGCAACTGCTCCGTAGACCCAACCCAGGGGCCCCTGTATTAGTCCATATCTCTATACGGGAGTGAAAGAGTGAAAAATAGGACACCCCCTGTGATCTGCTAGATGGAGTGGTTAGCGCAAAACCCATTTGTGGAAGCCCTTCTCGGAAAAGGAGAAGATAATAACAATGATGATGATGACGATATAATGATGGCAGTAATAATAACATGATGATGCTGCAAAGATGAAATAATGAGGAGATTGCGATGATGATGTGGACGATGAAGATCACGGTGATGAGATGATGATAAAATGATGGCAGTAATGATGAAATGATGATGCTGAAAAGATGAAATAATGAAGAGACAATGATAAAGATGATGATATAATGACGGCAATAATAATAAACTGTAGATCCTGATTAGATGAAACAATAAGGAGATGATGGCATGAAACAAGACGATGCGTTGAATAGTATAGTAATAGACAAGATACAATAGATGATACAAACATGAAAGAATTCAATTCGATTATTAAATGATAAATAATGGAAGTCACAATGAGATGATGATGGTGAGAAAATGTAGTAATGAGGAGATGATGATGATGATGATGATGAAGAAAGATATAATAATGGGCACAGTAACAACAAATCATGGCGGCGCTTGAGGTGATGATGTTGATTTTGAGGATGAAGTCTTACGGTGATGGCGACTATGATGATGAGATGATGTCAGTGTGAGGTGGTGATGATGATATGATGATGAGTAATGGAAGTAATAATAATAATGAGATGAAAAAAAACGTAAAGATGCTAAGAAGGCGAAATGATGATGATGATGATTTGATGATGAAGTTACACAAGGATGGTGACAATGATAATAAGATGCTGAGAGTACGAAACTACAAGGATAATCATACTTTTGATGATGAAATAAGACGATGATATAACGCTGGTACTGATGAAGATGGAAGATGATAATGTAGCACCCTGAGGATTCGGCTGCTACAGGGGTATTGCACCTCAACCCAGAGGTGTGATATTCCACTCCCGGGTAAGGATGGAGTGTGGACCTGAGCTCGGTAGGCTGCATGCACTACACACATCCCATTTCCGAGGAGCAGACCGACGGTACTCCCACTTAGAAATGTGCAGGTACGACCGAGTCTGTTCCTGGCTGTAGTGGGAGGGGGGTGGAACATCCCAAGTAGTGTAGGGGCAGATAGGGGGAGCAGCCTGGGTAAAGATAGGAGCTCATTGGGTGCTGGTCACCTGAGCTCACACATAGAGGGTGTATATAAGGTGGGCACCATCAGAGAACAGGGTCAGTCAGTCAGTCTGTGAGTCTTTGCAGAGAAGTCAGAGGAAGAGGAGCAGAGCAGTCCCAGAGAGAGAGAGAGAGGAGAAAGCAAGAGAGACCCAGAGGGGGAAACAGAAGAGAGGACTCTGAGACCCCAAATCCAATCCACGGGTGAAGAGTCGGCATCAGGGTACCGGAACCCAAGCTGGTGGGGGCAAAAACACACCCCAGCCAGAGACCGGAGGCCGTGGGCAGCGTCTGCCACGGCCACCCACCACATCCACCCCGAAGGTATACCACGTGGAGGGTCAGGGAACCCAAGGCCAAGGGTCTCCCAACAGAAGGCCCGAGGGAGCTGGACCTGGGTGGATCAATAGTGGGGACGGCCAGAGAAAGGACAGAAGGAGAGCTCAGGGTCACGCTCCGGACTCGCTTGGGGGTTGGCTGGATCCAGGACCTGGTGGATGCAGCACGGCTCGGGAGGTCACTTGAAGCTGGAGTGACCGGAACATCAGCAGTGAGTAAACACCCTAAACTGCACAACCCGACTCTGTCTTCATTTAACACCTATGCTGCACCACCACAACCCCCATCCTCTGCACCTGACCCCCTGAGGCTATACCCCACCCGTTGGGGGTTATACCATCACAAGCTGCACCTACACCATCAGCCTCAGCGGACCCTGCTGCAGCGGCGGCCATAGTGACCGCAATACAACGGGTGGCGTAGTCGACATTAAGAACTTAATAACATCTGTAGGACTGCCACATACAACTGAGTTTGACACCCTGGGCACGGACCGGGTCACAGCCACTCGGAAGACTACAACCCCCATCTGATCCGGCTCCGGATATTCCCCCTAAAAGAATATGGCCCAGGGGGCGCGTCAATAACGTCATGAGAAAAGAATGAAAATGATATCATTCTAATCCCCACATACAAAGGAACTTACTGTAACATCTGTGCCAGTCTCTGCTTTGGCCACCAGGCAGCGCCGCACCTTTGTTGTGGGTGATGCTTAACAGCATCAATCCTGTATTATTCCAGGGACTTGTGGCTCTGGCCAGTCGAGAAGTTATAGGGTTAATCCTTTTGGGTTTCTATAAGCTGACAGCGCTTGGTGGGGCTGTTACTATATAAACCCATGAAAGCCAGTTCCCACTGCCAGTCAATAGTTCTGCTATCCTGGTTCAGACCTCCTAGCCGTACTCCTGTGTTCTGTCCTAATTATTCCCGTTTGTTGACCTCAGCCTGATATTTGACTACTTGCTTTGTTTTTCGATTCTGTTCCTGACTAGAGATGAGCAAATCCAAAGTTAAAAGTTTGGGATGTTATGATCTGCTACAAGAACTAAGGAAAGAAAGGGAATCTGTCCCTACAATAAGACTAAGCTGATTCCCTACGATGCAGCGGGCGACCTGTTCCTTGTGAACAGACCCGCCTTTGTCCTTAGCTAGTCTGAACACAGACCTATAGAATAAAGGGAGGGGTCCCTAAAAGAACTAAGGACTGGGACAAAATTGGACACCTCCTAGCAGATGTTGTAGCGGAGCAAAAAGACAAACAGACAAAAGTACTTAGAGGTCCAAAGGACCAAACGAACTAGAGAGATAGGTACAAAAGCACCTGGCTAGATAGTCAAATAACACTGAAGTCCAGCAAAGCCAGAAGGGCGGAGCTGGAATAAATAGGCAGCAGGTCACGTGACCAAAATAGAAAAAAACTAACAGGAGAGTTCTAACATGGGGTTTGTACCGGACAGGTAGTGTCCGGTGCTAAACACCGAACACTGACTTCTCCCGGAAGTCCTTGCAAAGTTCGGAGATGCGGAGAAAGGCAGTTGCAAAGAGAGAATTTTTCAGCTGAAAAGTCTGGGTCCCTATTCCATGAACTTCCATGGCTCCGGTCATCCCTACTCCTGACGTGACCTCCTGGATCTGACACGGCTTTCTGACTATCCCTCTAGCCAGCAGCTGACTCTGCGGTCCTTGCTCAGGGATCCCTCTGTAAGTTCAGATCCATGTACAGGGGTTAAAGCATACATGTCAAAATCTGGTCCGTGGGCCAAATCTGGTCCGCAGGATTGTTTTATTCAAGAGCCACCACTTCTATGTGGGGCTATTATTCTGTATGGAGGACTATGTGGAGCCATTATTCTGTATGGAGGACTATGTGGGGCCCATTATTCTGTATGGAGGACTATGTGGGGCCCATTATTCTGTATGGAGAACTATGTGGAGCCATTATTCTGTATGGAGGACTATGTGGAGCCATTATTCTGTTTGAAGGACTATGTGGGGCCATTATTCTGTATGGAGGACTTTGTGAGGCCATTATTCTGTATGGAGGACTATATGGGGCCATTATACTGTATGGAGGACTATGTGGGCCCATAATACTGTATGGAGGACTATGTGGGGCCATTAGTCTGCATAGAGGACTTTGTGGGGCCCATTATACAGTATACTGGTTGGCCTACGACTTTGTCCAAGTTTTTCATTTTGGCCCCCTGTGTGTTTGATATCCCTGATTTAAAGGGTGAAAACCTGTTCTTGGTAGCCAATTTTAGATCTGTCATGCGACTACGAACAGTGCTCGTGTGACACCGATCAATATGCAAACACTTAATTCATTTCCAGCAGTCCTAACCCAAAAGAAGCTTACAATTAATTCTTGGCAGTGAACCCCCTCTTTCCACCAGATTAAGGATCACATATGAATTCAATGTAAATCCCCCCCCCCCCCCTGGAGTATTTCAAACCCACTGAGCCGTCCTCCCATCCCCTCTACCGTGTATGATTCACTTGAGCGTAGTGCATTTTTCTCTCTCCATTTTTACTGCGGGCAAGCTTTCGAAACAACACAAGCATCTACTCATTGATTTTGATGGATGGTCTCGTTAGCATTAGATACTTTTTCATATTTCAAGACAAATGCAAGTGAGGGAGGGGGGACGGCAGCATTAATCTTAATTCTCACATCTCGCCATTTTCTTATGCAAAAATAAATAAAATGTAACATAAATGCAATCAGTAACAATAGAAGTGTTTGTAGATGCGCACAATCAAGTGGAGCCAGGATGATTTGCATAACTGGCATACGTTGTCAGCACTCATGTAATGGCCATTTAGCAAACAAGTTTCACATCAAATTGTAATAAATGACTTGAAGCAGGACATTAAGTCGGAGCTGTTGTATGAAATTGGCTTTAAACTATGCAGTCATAACTTTAACCAAAAGTACGGAAATGTGTTTTTTTTTTTAGGAAACTCTCTAAACAGTATTTTTCGAGATTCATTCCAAAGTCGTAGCTTATCAGGAGAACATGACTATCAAGCTAGAAGACCTCTTTACACCCAATATAATTGGGTCATGTAAACATATGATTGATCAGCCAACGAAAATGCTGATTAGATTATTTATGTGGTCCTAAAGCCAGCAATATTTTAGAAGCACATCTGCCCATATTTAAAGGAGATGCACTGCCGACAATATGAAAACTGTGCGGGGACCAAACGATGGTATTAAAGGGGTTACCCAGGACTTTTGTTCTGCCAGGCACTGATCTCCTGCCGGCAATTTTGCTGCTTTATATGACCCCATGTCAGCAGATCAGCTCTTCCTCTTCGTCCATGGGGTGTCACTGCTGATGTCATTATTGACAGCTGACTCCCCGCAGGTAGGCAGCAGGGAGCCAGATGTTAATCAGCATGACATCAGCAAAGATGCTTTGTCAATGAGAAAAGCTTGGGAAACGCTTGGTAATCCGTCCCCCATGGTCCCCAATGAGAAGCTGCAATGTCAATGCCCATGCTGCGGATTTTTCCAGAGCGTTTATGCTGCGCTCAAAAATCCGCAGCATGTCCATTAATTTTGCGGAAGCGCTACGTTTTCACCGCCATTGACTTGCATTAGAACGCATGAAAAGCGCATCACTGCATCTGCAGATGCGGAATCCATGCGTTCTAATGTGCGGATGGTACCCGGGTGTGGAGGACAGGAGACTCTCCTCCGGACCCGGGTACCATAGAACCTGTAAAAAAAAGAATAAAATAAAAAATAAAGATTATATTCACCTTCCGATGGCCCCCGGACTCCTTCTCTGTGCTTGCCGGCAGATCGCGAAGGACTGTAGGACCTGCGGTGACGTCACAGTCATGTGACGGCAGGTCCTTCAGTACAGGGCACCGCGATCTGCCGGCAGCCAGGACGGAGCGCAGCAAGACTGCGGGGGCAATCGGAAGGTAAGTATAGATTTATTTTTTTATTTTTTACCATTCTCTCTGGTCACACTATATAAATCCATGCTGGTTGCATGGATTTATATAGTGTGACCAAGTTGTCAAGCACTTTCCAAGTGATGCTAAAATCGCTTGGAAAGCGCTTGACACCCGCAAGCGGAAATGCAAGTGAAGAACGCTTCACATCCGCATGTCCCTGGCAGGAAAAACACATGTACAATCCGCATGTACAATCCGCATGTGCAATCCACATGTACAATCCGCATGTACAATCCGTATGCACAATCCACATGTACAATCCACATGTACAATCCGCATGTACAATCCGTATGCACAATCCACATGTACAATCCGCATGCGTTTTTTCTGCCAGGGAGATGCAGAAACGCTCGGGAAAAATCCGGAGCATTTCTGCATCGTGGGCACAAAGCCTTAGCCCCGTAAGAAAAAAATACAAAAGTCCTGGATAACTTCTTTAACTATCCTTCAGTCTTCACATAGTTTGCATTTGTCCACGTAAAAGGACCTTAACTGAGGGCAGAAGTCTTCCAGTGTAGCCCAATTTTACCCTTGTTTGGTCAAGTAAGGTGGCTGATAAATCATTGGTAATGGGTGTATCTGTGTGAAGTCTAGCAAGATATGTGGAGGGGCCAATAAGTCACTTTGTTGTGTATAATATGTTTAGATACAGGAATAGAGCAGCAAACTGAATCTTTCCAGGGGGTGATGGAAAGTCTACACTAAGGTTTTTACAGGGGTGAATTTAGGCTAATATCTAATCTGTATCTTCTCCCATTCAGTTTCATCCCATTGCTTCTAGTCTTTCTTTGTGCAAATGAGAATAAAGCTGATCTTTCCAGGGGGAGATGGAAAGTCTACACTTAGGCTTTTACAGGGGTGAATTAGGCTACATAGAACCCATCTTGGAGCTCCAGACTAAAAGTTAATTAATCAACCTAGATCTTCAATGCTCCTTGCTTGGAATTTAGAATCATAGAATCCTAGAATGTTAGAGTTGGGGGGGACCTCCAGGGTCCTCGTGTCCAACCCCCTGCTCAATGAAGGATTCACTAAACCATCTCAGACAGATGTCTGTCCGGCCCCTGAAGACTTCCATTGAAGGAGAACTCACCACCTCTCGTGGCCGCCTGTTCCACTCATTGATCACTCTCACTGTCAAAAAGTTTTTTCTAACATCTAATCTGTATCTTCTCCCTTTCAGTTTCATCCCATTGCTTCTCGTCTTTCTTTGTGCAAATGAGAATAAGGATGATCCTTCTACAAGGTGACAGCCCTTCAGATATTTGTAGACAGCTATTAAGTCTCCTCTCAGTCTTCTCTTTTGAAAGCTAAACATTCCCAAATCCTCTAACCGTTCCTCCAATTTATTAGATTTCTTCGAGCCATTTATCCACCGGATAAACAAGGGGGTGACATTTTGGGCTATAGTACAATCCTCTCTCAAGCTGGCTGTTGTGGACAGTTTGGCAATTTAATAAACTGAAGCCACCCACACTCACCACCTTGTGGCTGTAATTTGGCTTCAAACAACAGAACTTCTTTATTTGGGGCATATATGGCCCAAAATTAAAAAATAAAAAAGGGGTAAATATAATATATGAAATTGGAAGGTACAAAAGAAGACCATTGCACTCAGGACAACACTGACATTATTGGACAATTAGTAGACTTTCAACTGGAACAGATATCAAAAGACTGGCTGTCACTTTCAAAACAGAAAACAGGTGCTTACTAACAGTAGCCATCTCCATATATAACTAACAAAATAAAGTAGCACTCTGTAGTGCTATAGTTTGCAAACATGAAATATATGAAATTTAAATAGCATTACTGCTCTACTGCTCTAGAAAATAGGAATAATTGAGAAATCTTAGCACATAAATTGGCCAATTACCTGGCAGCCATGGTAAGGCGACTCTCGCTGCTGGGAACCTATCTAGTGTGAATCCTCTCTTAGACTGAAGTCTACATGTATATGGGAAGGCGGTTTTAATTATAGCGGGATTCTAGAGAGTGCTACTTTATTTTGTTAGTTATATATGGAAGCCGGATACACATGAATTGGCCAATTTATGCGCTAAGTATTCTCAATTATTCAACTGGAACATTCTAACATGGGAATCCTCCGATGTTACTGGAGTCATGACTTAAGTTCCCAACCGAACTTTTCACATCAATAAATATCTTTGATGCCAATGAGACATCCGAAGACGTTAGTATTGTAGGTCAGTATTAAGATTCAACAGCTAGCACAAAGGAGCAAGCCAAAGACCCTTTAGCTTCAGATCCCAAGACAAACTGATGATGATAGGACGGAAGTTTCCAATAAGTAGCAGATACTTATCAGATTCCCCCAGGACTGGAAGTCCAGTTTGGATACAGTTAATCTAAATAATTTTTTTTTCAAGATGGTCTATCTGAATTTAACTTACAGACTGGCCAAGAATTTTAAAAGCATAGTGTCGTAGAGAAAAAGTATAAAATCCATAAAGACATATCCAGAGAGGCGACATATCACCCTTACATTGAACATATGGGATTAATTATAACTGGGGAAGTGAAAAAGAGCTAACATGTCAACCTCCATTGAAGTAGGACCTCCTGCCATGAACAGGTAATTACCACAGGGGGATCTGATGAGAACCTGCCAACAAGCCTAGGATTCATATACTCAGTGATGGAGAAGTACAGGGGCTTTCTCTGTTCAAAGGAATCAGCATCCTCTGTTCAAAGGATACATCTCAGACTTTCTGGAGCCAGTGGTCAGTGATGAATATTGAGGTTTGCATCGACCCAATATCTAAAGGAGATATAATTTCAGCGTTGTTGCGAAGGGACGAACATAACGCATTCACTCGTATCACTGTAAGGCCTGCCAAAGACCTCCAACTTAATGGATGATGCGATCCATGCCATGTTTCATCTCTATAGAAAGGTAAAATCATGATAGGAAACATGACAACGGTATGTTCCACCTGGGCCCTCCAGAGGCGAAGACATCCTGAAAGTTGGGGATGTCATAAACTTCTAAAAGACCTAGCACACACCACGACCAGGCCCCCATATGAGCTCACCAAGGGAAGGTATGTGGGTGTAACCTTGATCTAATAAAAATCAGAGTTTGAGTTTTGGTCATTGGTCAGTCCCGGAAAGTACAGCTTGCTGTAGTTTTGTCCATTTTCCTAAGGAGTACCTCCCTCCACTAAGCTCTGAGCCTTTTCCGTGACATAGGTTTAGTACTTTTTCTTTTGTTATCCCCTTTTATTACATGCGATTGTATATACCGTATTGTTTTGTTCCCATTTTGCAACATCTTTCTATATTTTTTATAAACACTGCCTACCTTTAAGGATTAAATATATAAAATGTAATAGCTCTGTTCTTCTTGCTCTGTAAACTGCACCCCTGAAGCCGTACGCTATATGTAACAGGTGTCTAATTGGCCTATATAAATGATTGGTGGTGGCAGCTAGTTGTTCCTTTTGTTATTGTAGAGCTGCCATTGACCGTATCAGGGTATATATATATATATATATATATATATTCCATGTGTTGGAATTGGAGGTGTATATACCATACGGCTTTTTAGTGTAAATAGCCTCCATTACTTATCAGTCAATTGTGTAATTGTCCTGACGATTGGAGGCAGTGGAGCTGCATTCCCTGAAAAATGGGTGGCAGTGGGGGATCTGTGTGATCTGGGGATCTGCGTGACAGGATCTGATCGAATCCTGGACTACATCTTTCCTAATCGCTGTATTTCCTAGAAGTCCTAAAGGACATAAATACAAAGTATGAGACTTGTCTACCTGTCTTAAGGAGCTCGAAGAGCAGGCTGGTGCCTTGTGAATGCGCAATAAATCTTTTTTTACAGGGGATTTCTGCTGTATATGACATATTGGAGAATCTGCAGTGGAAATATAGAGGCCATCTCAGCTCTAGCCATAATCACATGAATCCCATCATACCTCTGATATTAAGTCTGCACGGTGCAAGGGGCCATATGACATCAATAACCGGAGTTGGGAGATCTGTGCATGAAATGAGCGATTTAACCTTCCCTTATCTCTTCTCGAGAAGGTGATTTCACTCTGTGGAAATTAAAGTATATCAAAGCTTGCAACTCAAGTAGAGGCACTGAGTTAAAGCTAAGTAAGTAAGGCAGGTAAAGTGACATAATACCGCGAGAAATGCAAATATCAGACTATTTTTTGACATTTCAGAATGAGCCAAAAAAGGAGTCCTCCTAGCTACCTCGAAACATAGGTTTCATATGCACTTACCAATGACCGAACATTCCAACACCTGGAGGCACAAACAGCAAATAGACCACATAAAAAAATATATATACACAATCAATACCAATAAAAAGTAGTCACTGTATGGCCATGGTAACATTTGCTTCTGCAAAATTGGAGACCTGTTTTTTTTTTGTAAATGGGGCAATCAAGTTTAAAGTGGTAGTCTCATGGTTGTTCTTCAGGGGCGCACCACTCCTACTTCCTTCCTGGGGGGGTGATACTTTCATGAAGAATGATAGTTTGGGCCGGCGACAAGGCTGAGCCACTAGTCCAAATTACGTGCTGTCTAGATCTGGCAGAGTCAGCTTTGCCACGGCTGCATTAAAGAAAAGCAGAGCAGTGCAGAGGTGGGAACGATCGTCGAAGACTGGCGTTTCGCCTTGTCGAAGAGTCTGCTGGCCTAGTGACAGCATCAGAAATGTACTCCAGTACATGTGCTACATGCTCTCGTGAACAGACGCACATTTCTGTCTTAATTTACACCACTTTTGTGGCGTCAAGTATGGCGAATTTGTCGTGCCTCTCTCTGCCATGCTCTGCTAAGCCTGGCCCACTTTTCAAAACGCTGGCGGAGCGAGAGTAAAAATCCCAAAAGTTGTAAAATGATTGTGCAACTGTGTGTCGCGAAAACCTTTTTCACGGCATTTCAAAAATGCTTTATGCCAGATTTTGGTAAGATTTTCATACTAGAGGTTAGGACCATCCCGATTTGGGTACACCTTGACGTTGGTGGGATGTTTTTTTTTTTTTAAATCAAAAATGTTGTTTACTAAGTACCCAATGTTATTTATATGCACTATTGCTTTTACTTATTAACTTACAATAGGATATATGCTCATTTTGTTTCTGTCTTAGGTTTTGTCTGTTTAATGGCCAGCGTGCACATGTTTCTATTTTGCATGCATACCAACTTATACTCCAGTTCATTTTTTTCACTTGGTGCAGGTAAGGTTGTGGCCTCCCTTTCTTTGAGATTGACATTACGTTTATATAGCTTCCCATTTGCTGGGTGTCCATATTTAGGACCCGGTCCAGCTCGGCCCTTCTCCACATTGACGTCGCTTTGACATATGGTAAGGTTTTAATACTAGAGGCTAGGACCATCCCGATTTGGGTACACCTTGACGTTGTTGGGATGGCTTTTATGCTTTTTTTGATCAAAAACAGTGTTTACTAGGTACCCAGTGTTATCTATATGCACTATTGCTTTACTTATTTACTTACAGCAGAGTATATGCCCATATTATTTCTATCTTAGGCTTTGTCTGACCTTAGTAGCAGAACCAGCTGCTAAAATGGTGTCCTATCTACAGTATAGGGATCAGCAATAACAACAATAACATCTCCTGAATGTATACCGAGAAAGAGAAACATCCTAGACCCATCCTGGAACGGAAAGGGATGGGTCTAGAAAGATAAGACTTCATGGTACAGGAAAATGTAAGCTCCAATGGGCAAAGTATTCTCGACGCCCTTCACTTATTGGTGATAGCCTGCTGGCTCAGAGATTTTCATCCACCTCTTGGACACATATAGCAGAAACATCTTTAGACAGAGTATTGCAAAATCATATTTTAAGCCAAGAGCGATGGTAAAAAAAGAACACAGCCGTAAATCTTGTCCTGTTTACGATAACTCTAAATATACATATATAGATATACAATGCTGAGAAATACAGGCAGATGCTTATCCATCATGCAATAGAGGCGTTTGATTGGCTCCAAATTTATTCAACAGCAGGACAACGACCTCAAATACAATGTCATTAAAAACAATCCTCAGAGTAAAGAAGAACAAGGAGTCCTGGAAGTGATGAGCCGGCCCCCAAAGAGCCCTGATCTCATCACATCATCCAGTCTGTCTGAGATTATATGAAGAGAAAAAAGAATTTGCACAAGCAACATCCACAGAAGATCTGTGGTTAGTTCTCCAAGATGTTAGGAACAACCTCCCTGCAGAGTTCCTTCAAAAACGATATGCTAGTGACATGTACTGATGAAGACAGAGGGCGGTCACCAAATATTGATGTGACTTAACATTTCTCTTTTGTTCATTCACTTTGAATCTTGTTAATTGATAATAGCAAACTATTAACAGTTCTATCTTTGAAAGCTTTCTTACTTTGCATAATTTTTTCCACATTGTTTTTACGGCTCAGTGGTTAGCACAGTTATTTTGAAGCGCTGGGGTCGGACAACATCTGCAAGGAGTTTGTATGTTCTCCTTGTGTTTGCATGTGTTCCTCTGGGTTCTCCAGTTTCCTCCCCGAAATTAATGGCACAATAAAAGTGAGTAAAATAAATAAATATAGTGTAGAGGACATCTGGTGGCCACCATATATTTTTTATACTAGACTAAGGTCACCATATCTCATGTCGGAAGGATGTGTTTTAGACTCTTTAGTATTTAAAATGCAACTTTATATATATTGTAATCAGAGTTGTATATACCATACACTCACAGTCAGTTCCCCAATAATTGGCCAGTTAGTGGAAACAGCCACAGCATTGTCCATCATTTGTCAGTCAATTACATAATTGTTCTGACAATTGGAGGCAGCGGTGGGATCTGCGTGATCTCTCCAGTGTTCATCCTGACACGGATAATAAAAGGTTTCCCAAAGGGTCTGATCGAATCCTGGAAAATATATATATACAGTTGTGCTCAAAAGTTTACATACCCCAGCAGAATTTTTCCTTTCTTGCCCTTGTTTCAGAGAATATGAATGATAACAAAAAAAAAATTTCTCCACTCATGGTTATTGGGTGGGTGAAGCCATTTATTGTCAAACTACTGTGTTTTCTCTTTTTTAAATCTTAATGACAATCAAAAACATCCAAATGACCCAGATCAAAAGTTCACATACCTTGGTGATTTTGGCCTGATAACATGCACAGAATTTGACACAATTGGGTTTGAATGGCTACTAAAGGTAACATCCTCACCTGTGACCTGTTTGCTTGTAATCAGTGTGTGTGTATAAAAGCTGAGTGAGTTTCTGAGATCCAGACAGAGTGATGAGACTAAAATTGAACTTTTTGGCCACAACCATAAACGTTACATTTGGAGAGAGGTCAACAAGGCCTATGACGAAAGGAACACCATTCCCACAGTAAAGCACGGAGGTGGATCGCTGATGTTTTGAGGATGTGTGAGCTACAAAGGCACAGGAAACTTGGTAAAAGTTGAAGGAAAGATGAATGCAGCACGTTATCAGCAAATACTGGAGGCAAATTTGCACTCATCAGCCCGGAAGCTGCGCATGGGACGTACTTGGACGTTCCAACATGACAACGATCCAAAACACAAGGCCCAGTCTACCTGTCATTGGCTACAGCAGAACAAAGTGAAGGTTCTGGAGTGGCCATCTCAGTCTCCTGACCTCAATATCATTGAGCCACTCTGGGAAGATCTCAAGCGCGCAGTTCATGCTAGACAGCCCAGGAATTTACAGGAACTGGAGGCTTTTTGCCAAGAAGAATGGGCAGCTTTACCATCTGAGAAAACAAAGAACCTCATCCACAACTACCACAAAAGACTTCAAGCTGTCATTGATGTTAGTGTATGTGACATATACACGATATTAAGAACTGGGGTATGTGAACTTTTGATCAGGGTCATTTGGATGTTTTTGGTTGTCATTAAGATTTAAAAAGAGAAAACACAGTAGTTTGACAATAAATGGCTTCACCCAACCAATAACCATGAGTGGAGAAAAACTGTATATATATGTATAAATATATATATATATATAAATATATATATATACACACACAAGACAAACTTCCAGTTCTCGCTCTTAAAACTTTCTTTTATTATTTTTTTGCTTCTGTCAGAGAAGTACTAAGGTTTATCATCACCACCCGGGAACTGTCCATGTCTTTTATCTTAACATTCACAGCCATCCAGAACACTATATCCTTTGAAATCAAAAACTCATAAATGTATCAGTCAGATGAATCCCTTTACCTTGCAGTTAATGCCATTTCTATAGCAGCGTGTCACTCAGAGGGTGCAGGGCTGTGGGGAAGCATAATAACAGGCAAGTTTGCAGCCGTTTTGGTTACTCTCTTGGCTTCGCCATGAATTTTAGAAGCTCAGAACCGCAGACAGATCCTATCAATGGTGACCTTAGGGTTAGGTAGAAGACGTAAAGATGGGATAAAAAAAAAAGGGCAACGCTGAAAATGTAACAACCGCAAATATTTCATAATAAATCTGCAAATTTGAGCTTAGGAGGAAGGAAAAAAATGTTGTATTACATATATAATAAACCTGGGACCATCGAAGGATTCTCTGGTGTGCCAGGCCGTCCCTGCCTCAGGACTCATTTAGACGTCCGATTTTTTTCACGTACGAGACAGTTGGACCGATTATTCTGATCAGAGTGTGATACTGAGTATCATCGATTTTTTTCGTACGTGAAGAAATAAAAAAAAAATTCTAAACCTTCTCCATTCCGACAGCCCATGGAAATTGGACTGCACACGGATGTCATCCGAGTTCAGTCTGATTTTTTTATGGACCCATTGACTTGCATTGCCAATTTTGATCAAAGTCGGACATGTCTTCGATATTTTCTGCGGACCTCTTCCTTACTTTTCCTCTCAAGGTGAGTGGTTGGGGACAGCCAGACTAAAAAAAAAAGAAAAATAAGAAAAATATAATATGATTTTGCAATATTCTGTTGGGAGAGCTTTACGCTGTATGTCTTTATGTGATCACTCAGTGGTAGTGATCTGACCTGCAGCCTTAATAGGACATTACAATAATGTTGGTTCGACATCTCTCGAAACGAGTGGTTGGGGGTCAACCAAATAGAAGAAAATAAAACATGATTTTGCAATATTCTGTTGGGAGAGCTTTATGCTATATGTGTCTTTATGTGGCCACCCTGTGGTAGTGATGTGACTTGAAGCCTGTCGAAGGTTTTAATAGGATGTTGCAATAATGTTCTAGATTTGTATATTGAGTAACTGCAGTTCTTTAAGCAATTGCTGGGAAATATTTACGCTATAGGTGATGATCTGATGTGAACTGCAGCCTGAGAAAGTTGAGATATTATCTTGCATTTGTATTTTTTTTTTAGAAATTATTGGGAAATATTTATGTTATAGGTGCCTACATGTATCCACCCAGATATGATAAGAGTTGCGGTCAGCCATTATTTTGCTTTCATGCGGGGTATTGTATTGACGTTGTATCTTGTGTAACTGAAAGCTTTCTAGAAATTATTGGTAAATATTTATGCTACATGTGGCCGCCTATTGGTTGTGATGTGAACTGCAGCCTGTCGAGGGGGATATTGTATTGAGGCTGGATCCTGTTCAATATGTCTTTTTAGAAATTATTGGAAAATATTTATGCTGTAGGTGTCTACATGAGTCCACCCAATGGCTCGGATGTGAGTCTGCCCAGGATTTTACTAGCGTGTCGGGATATTGTATTAAATTTGTATCTTGAGTAACTAGAGTCCGAAAGTAAGAAAAAAAAAGGATCACTAAACAAGATCCTATACCTCAAAGGGGTATTCCCATCTATTATATCCTATTTCATTATGTAGTAGATGTAATAATAATATCAGCAAATACCTCCAATTAGAAATGTAGTATAGTTCTTCTGATTCGCTATGTTGCTTACCCCATGTCCGGGACATTGCAGTTGCTTAGGTATCCATGGTTACAACCACTCATATAGTGACAGCTCTTACTGGTCGTAACCATAGATACTTAAGCTACTGCAATGTCCTGCACACAAGGTAAGCAACAAAGCGAATCAGGAGAACTATACTACATTTCTAATTGGAGGTATTTGCTGATATTATTATTACACCTATTACATATTTTGATAAGATCTGGGAGATGGGAATACGCCCTAAAGTCTCACATTGTGACAACTTATAATGAATGGTCATTTGTCCGGTAAAGTAAAATAATTGAACAAAAAATGAAATATATACAGTATATGAAAAAATAAAAATAATAAAAAATAAATAAGTATATATATATTTTTATATATATATATATATATATATATATATATATATATATATGCATATATGAAAACTAACCTGGTACACGGCGGTGTCTAAAACTAATGAGCAGATTTCCTTGCGCATCATCTGCTACGATTTCGAGTCTTATTAACTATATAGCGCTCTGTTGCTTACTTGACATCGTCTGACCACTGCCGGCAATTATATTTAGTACCGCCGGTCAGATCGTTGATTCGGTGTCTTTTATAGGTTGAGTGGTTGCTCTTTGTTAATATGTAAGCCCCCCGGGTCTGGTAAATGAGTCATTCCTCAATGTCTTAAAGATCCCGTTGTGGTTTAATATGGAGATAAGACACGTAGTGTGTGCACTATATATAACCGCTCCATGATATATGGCAGAACATTTACTGTGCATCTTATCCTGCGCAGCTTCACCTCCCGCGAGGGCCGTTATAATAACCCATTTACCATATTGATTTGGGCAATATAATTCAGACTAAAAAAAAAATGACTAGGGTTTAATAAGGGATCAGTAGGATTATTAGGTAGTCTGTATTAACGGACCTTCATAAAAAAATAGATATAGTTATAAATTGATTTTCCAGATTCCAAAGATAAGTTTTCAGAATATCCATAAGGCGCTGTGCACACTGAGTCTTTTTGCTGAGTTTTCGGAGCAGAAACGTATTTTTTAATCATGTTTCACCAAGGAAACCACCTGAAAAAGCAGAAAGTATTTTCTAAGCAGATTCCACCATGGAATCCGCCTGAAAAAGGAGAAACGTATTTAAACAGATTCCACCATGGAAACCACCTGAAAAAGCAGAAATGTATTTCTTAAGCATGTTTCACCATAGAAACCCCCTGAAAAAACTGAAACGAATTTTCTGAACACATTTCACCATGAAAACCACCTGAAAAAGCAGAAATGTATTTTCTGAGCAGATTCCACCATGGAAACCACCTGAAAAAGGAGAAACGTATTTAAACAGATTCCACCATGGAAACCGCCTGAAAAAGCAGAAAAGTATTTCTTAAGCAGATTCCACCATGGAAACCACCTGAAAAAGCAGAAATGTGTTTTCTGAGCAGATGCCACCATGGAAACCGCCTAAGAAACTAGAAACATATTCTCTAAGTAGATTGCGCAATGGAAACCGCCTGAAAAAGCAGAAATCTATTTTCTAAGTAGATTCCACCATAGAAACCGCCTGAAAAAGCAGAAACATATTCTCTAAGCAGATTCCACCATGGAAACCGCCTGAAAAAGCAGAAACGTAGTTAAACAGATTCCACCATGGAAACCGCCTGAAAAAGTAGATACATATTCTCTAAGCAGATTCCACTATAAAAACCGCCTGAAAAAGCAGAAACGTATTTTCTAATCAGATTCCACTATGGAAACCGCCTGAAAAAAAAGAAATGTATCTTCTAAGCAGATTCACCCATGAAAACCACCTGAAAAAGCAGAAACGTATTTTCTAAATACATTCCACCATGGAAACCACCTGAAAAACCTCTAAAAAAAGACCGGTAAAGTGGATCCTTGGAAGAGTTTTCCAAGAATTTTTTAAACATTTTTGATTAAGATTTTGGAGAGTTTCTGCTCCAAAAATGTCTTGAATAAAAGTTCGGTATGAACATAGCCTAAGAGTATATGCAAACAAAGCCTTTTTCAGGCTGATTTTGTCCAGGATCCATCTGAAAAAGCGCCGCAAAAAGTGAACAGCTCGGCGTAAACTCTCCAAATCTTTAAAACTTGCAGTTTCTGCTCAGTATCAACTATGAAAACTTACCAAAAAAAAAAAAATAATGAAAAACCCTCCATGTGCACTAACAGTGCCATTCCTGACCATCCACATGTCACGGAACAATGGACCGATTATTCTGATCAGACTTTGATCAAAGTGTGGTCTGAGGGTCTTTGTTCATCTTGTATGTGGAGAAGTAAAAAAAAATTTTCTCCACCTTCTCCATTCTAACAGTCCGTGAAAATGGGACTGCACTCGGATGCCACCCGAGTGCAGTCCGATTTTTTTCACCGACCCATTGACTTGCATTGCAGATATTGATCTGGATCAAAATCGGACTTGTCTCCATGATTTTCTCCGGACTTCTCGGTCCAAGAAAAATCAGAATGGAAAAGACGCTCGTGAAAATCGGAGGTCTGAATGAGCCCCGGTATTGCAGCATTTGATATTTTATGGCACTTTTTGTTTTTATATTTCTTCTAAAACACTTTTTTTTCTAATCTTAGAAATTAGAATAAAGGAAAACAACTTCACAGGGAGTTTATATGTTTTCAATGGGGGTAGATAAAAATACTTCCTATTAAGAACAGTCAGATACTGAAGGTACTGTACTGTATCCGGGGATTTTACGGCAGCGATGCACAAAGAGAAGATACATTTATCTCAGGCTTTCGGGAGTAAGAGGTTAGAAGAAGCATGTGATACTCTTGTTTCCTATTTTGGAGACCCGCAGCGATCTTGTAATTTATCATCTGTGCGGCCACGTGGCATTAGCAGACGTAACAGAACTGCTTAGAAGGTCAGAACTGGACCCACATCTTATCGCACTGGGAACAGTATTCGCCTCTTGATGCCGAAATAACCCCGCGCAGAAGATATAAGCTATATATGAGAGATAGAAGAAAAACAAAACTTTCTTTTTATATGTAAATGTATTTGAGCCTAAAGTTGCATGATGGTGACATCTTTGTACAACTTTCTATTTTCTGACCCACTTTGCAACTTCCAAGACTTGTACATGGTATTGGCTTATGCAGTCTTTTTGCTGGTGCACTGGGTAAAACGAATGCTGAGCATATTGTCAAAAAGTCCACTTTGTTCTATATTCCTTCTATAACGAGTAATAGTATAGTTTTTAGTGCTATTCCAGGGAAATACTCATTAGATGCAAAAATGACTGTTCAAACAAAGCACAAGCGCTCGGTGCACCCTTGGTGTGGCCAAACAGTTCAGTGCACCCTTGGTGTGGCCAAACAGTTCGGTGCACCCTTGGTGTGGCCAAAAAGTTCAGTGCACCCTTGGTGTGGCCAAACAGTTTGATGGACCCTTGGTGTGGTCAAACAGTTTGATGGACCCTTGGTGTGGTCAAACAGTTCGGTGCACCCTTGGTGTGGCCAAATAGTTCAGTGCACCCTTGGTGTGGCCAAACTGTTCGGTGCACCTTCCCACCTACTTGTTTTCCATCTATCTCCCACCTTGTCTGGCTCTATCAATCACAGAGGAGGAGGAGGGTGGCAAAGAAGGAAAACAAGCAGGTGGAAATGTGCACTAAACCGTTTGGCCACACCAAGGGTTCCCCGAACACCTGTGCTTGGTTTAATCAGTCATTTTTTTGTTTACAGACCCCCTTTAATGTCTGTTTTTGAATGAAATTCTAGACTTTTATAATCTAGAAATTAGAGCAAATTTTACTCACACTGCGCATTAGGGCTCATTCAAATGTACGATTTTTGTGGCGTACGAGAAAATTGGACCGATTATTCTGATCAGAGTTTGATGAGAGTGTCATCCGATTTTCTCGTATGTGGTGAAATAAAAAAATATAAACTCTCCACCTTCTCTTTTTTTGACAGTCCATGAATATTGGACTGCACTCAGATGACATCTGAGTGCGGTCCGATATGCTCACGGACCCATAGGCTTGCATTGCTAATTTTCATCTAAACCTCGGATGAAAATTGGACATGTCTCCAATATTTTCCACGGATCACTCAGTCCGAGGAAAAAAATCAGACATGTGAACGGTCCCCTAGACTAACACAGGTGCAAGTGTCACCAACTTTCTAAGCAAATCTATTTCTAAAGGTGTTTTTGACATGAAATTCTCATCAGATGTCGGTGACAACCCATCCAATCCACACAGGCAAAGAAATCACCATAGATGACCATAAATTATGTGTAATAATGAGAAATGACACGGGAAAAGTATGGAACACATGAAGAAAGAGAGGTGCAAAAAGCCCTGGAAAGTCCTGACACCAGCTGAAATCTATCAGGAATTAGAAAAAAAAGGAGAAAAAAAAAGGAGAAAGGGGAGAAACAGATTGCTCTGCTGCTTTCTGGTGTTTTATTTAACCCCAATGCTGGATTTACAGCTACACTGCTCAGTACTGCTGTAAAACGTCCTCCAAGTTGATGCATCTTCTGAGGATATGTTACATTGAGACAGGAGAGCAGGAATCCCTCATCCCAACAGACAACTAAAAATTAAGGCTGGATCCTGTGGAGGAATAAAATAGGAAAAAACACATAATACAAGTGATATATCTTAGGCAAGACAATACGACTGGCAGTTCATTGAGGGATCAGATTACAGCTGCCTATTGATGTTTATGGAGAGGGGAGGGGAGAAAATGGAGAGACAGATTGTACTGTGGCTTTTTAACCTCAATGCTGGATTCACAGCTACACTGCTCAGGAACAATGTGTAATGTTCTCCATGCTGCTGTTGCTTCTGAGCATGTGCTACATAGAGACAGGAGAGCAGGAATCCCTCATGCCTGTGTGTGCTGAGCATTGGACATACCATATCAGCTAATTTAAACCAACAAACAACTGAAAATTAAAGATGGATCTTGTGGAGGGGAAAATAAGTAAAAAACACATAATACAAGTCACATATCTCAGTCAGTACAATATGACTGTCAGCTCACTGAGGGATCAGATTACCGATACCTATGGAGAGGGCAGGGGAGAAACACACTGTACTACTGCTTTTTAATGTTTAATCTAACCTCAGTGCTGGAGTAACAGCTACAATGCTCACGACTGATGTATAATGTTTTCCAAGCTACTGCTGCTGCTGCTTCTGAGCATGGGCTACATAGGTACAGGAGAGCAGGAATCCCTCATGCCTTTGTGTGCTGAGCATTGGACATATCACATCAGCTATTTTGAGCCGACAAACAAATGAAAAGCAAAGCTGGATCCTGGGGACATGAAACTTAGTGAAAAACGCTGAATACATGTCATATATCTCATTCAAGACAAGATGACTGCCATCTCATTGAGGGATCAGATTACAGCAGCTTACTATTAAGTGATCTATGTTAAGGGGAGGGGAGAAACAGATTGTACTGCTGCTTTTTAATGTTTAATCTAACCTCAGTGCTGGATTCACAACTACACTGCTCAGTACTGGTGTATAATTTCCTCCATGCAGCTGCTGCTTCTGAGCATGTGCTATACAGATAAAGAGACAGGAGAGCAGGAATCCCTCATGTCTATGCTCTGGTCTGCAGCTAGTCTCTACCCACAAGCAAATGAAAATTAAAGCTAGATCCTACAAAGGGAAAAACCTGTGAACAATGCAGGATACAAGTGAATTAATGGTCAGAAATAGTGTTATTCCTCATGGACACATAGGACAGCTTATTCTGAAAAGTCTCCGGAAATCACAGGTACGCAGTAAGTTACGGCAGCATCTCTGGCGCTATTCTCTTTTATTTTTTTCTCCTTTCAGACTCAGCCAAAAACTTTTCTATGGAACATCAGCCACCGACTCTGCAACTGTTGTGTGATAATGTAAATCATGTTATATTACTGCACATTAAATCCGGGCCACAGAACATTAGCTTCCCTCTTAAGGGTGCGGGTGGGAAAAGTAATGACTTTAGAAGGCTAAGGCAGCCTGTTTGGGTAGGATGATAAAACTGCCCTCCCAGATCAAGCATTGGCAAAGATCTGCAGAGCACAATGGCCGGCGATAAATCACCCGAGGCGTGCGGAGCCGGGTGCTATTTATTATGCCATTTATGAAAACAGCAAAGACTGAAATCTGCAGTACATGTGAGAAGTGTCATTTATCACTTCCCCGGAGTGGCAGGGTAGTTATTCAGTTTTAGAACACACGCCGATAAATTGCCGCCTCTCGGAATTGCTGGGAGTCTGAAGGCTACGAGGAGCCGGGACTGTTTTCTCCCAGTTGTCATGGAAGGTCTCCATTGCCAGCAATGCCTCGTGGGGATTAATAAGTAACAGGTGCTACAAAATAATCTGATTTACTGAAGAAGAAGGAAACACACACTTATTATAGCTTAGATGATGGGGTTGTGCGCACAGGGTTGCCGCCTGGGGTGTGGGATTCTTGCTAAAAGGGAACAACACAGAAGACCTGGCACTCGTTCTCTATTTTTTTCCTCTTTAAGACTCAGCCAAAAACGTTACTATGGAACATCAATGTCTAATACTAGTATAGTAGACATTGTACCTCATTGTTATTAGATTTTTTAAATACAACGCTATCATTTGGTCACTGTTTGCTGGTATTATATGAGCAGTGTGTGGCGGTATATACTTGTGCTACTTAGTATCTTATTTTGCAGTGGCGGTAGCACTTCATAGCATCCTTATTATATTATATTGTATGCGCAGCTGTCATTTACTTACTATATGTTGGTATTATTTGAACACTGCATGGCGGTATTTATGTTACTTGCACTATTCAGCATGTTATTTTACAGTGTACTATATGGCATTGCTATTCAATTATACTGTTTATTGTGTAAGGGGAGCACATTGTATTGAATTGTTTCTTGCCCCCTGTGTTCACTGATGCTGTATAGTTTCTACATTGCAGCAGCTCATGACTGTTAAAATATCAATAATGTAAAATACAATTGAAAGGTGTAATATTTTGTGACAAATGCATTTCTTCTTAAAGGGGACCCGTCTGTGCATGAAATAATGAACAGTGAAAAGTATAGCTCCATAACACTGTGTAAGGATTTTATAAACTGTGAGCCCAAAATATTTTCTATCGCCATAAAACTATGATACATGATTGGCTGAAAAGCTGCACATGAGCAGCCCATTCTGCACATGAGCAGTGAGCATCACCTTCTGCACATGAGCAGTGAGCATCACCTTCTGCACATGAGCAGTGAACATCACCTCCTGCACATGAGCAGTGAGCATCACCTTCTGCACATGAGCAGTGAACATCACCTTCTGCACATGAGCAGTGAGCATCACCTTCTGCACATGAGCAGTGAACATCACCTTCTGCACATGAGCAGTGAGCATCACCTTCTGCACATGAGCAGTGAACATCACCTTCTGCACATGAGCAGTGAGCATTACCTTCTGCACATGAGCAGTGAGCAGCACCTTCTGCATGAGCAGTGAGCAGCACCTTCTGCACATGATCAGTGAGCATCACCTTCTGCACATGAGCAGTGAGCATCACCTTCTGCACATGAGCAGTGAACATCACCTTCTGCACATGAGCAGTGAACATCACCTTCTGCACATGAGCAGTGAGCATCACCTTCTGCACATGAGCAGTGAGCATCACCTTCTGCACATGAGCAGTGAACATCACCTTCTGCACATGAGCAGTGAGCATCACCTTCTGCACATGAGCAGTGAACATCACCTTCTGCACATGAGCAGTGAGCATCACCTTCTGCACATGAGCAGTGAGCAGCACCTTCTGCATGAGCAGTGAGCAGCACCTTCTGCACATGATCAGTGAGCATCACCTTCTGCACATGAGCAGTGAACATCACCTTCTGCACATGAGCAGTGAGCAGCACCTTCTGCACATGAGCAGTGAGCATCACCTTCTGCACATGAGCAGTGAGCCGCCCATTCTGCACATGAGCAGTGAGCATCACCTTCTGCACATGAGCAGTGAGCATCACCTTCTGCACATGAGCAGTGAACATCACATTCTGCACATGAGCAGTGAGCATCACCTTCTGCACATGAGCAGTGAACATCACCTTCTGCACATGAGCAGTGAGCATCACCTTCTGCACATGAGCAGTGAGCAGCACCTTCTGCATGAGCAGTGAGCAGCACCTTCTGCACATGATCAGTGAGCATCACCTTCTGCACATGAGCAGTGAACATCACCTTCTGCACATGAGCAGTGAACATCACCTTCTGCACATGAGCAGTGAGCATCACCTTCTGCACATGAGCAGTGAGCATCACCTTCTGCATATGAGCAGTGAGCAGCACCTTCTGCATGAGCAGTGAGCAGCACCTTCTGCACATAAGCAGTGAGCATCACCTTCTGCACATGAGCAGTGAGCAGCACCTTCTGCACATGAGCAGTGAGCATCACCTTCTGCACATGAGCAGTGAGCATCACCTTCTGCACATGAGCAGTGAGCATCACCTTCCGCATATGAGCAGTGAGCAGCACCTTCTGCATGAGCAGTGAGCAGCACCTTCTGCACATAAGCAGTGAGCATCACCTTCTGCACATGAGCAGTGAGCAGCACCTTCTGCACATGAGCAGTGAGCATCACCTTCTGCACATGAGCAGCGAGCATCACCTTCTGCACATGAGCAGTGAGCATCACCTTCTGCACATGAGCAGTGAGCATCACCTTCTGCATATAAGCAGTGAGCATCACCTTCTGCACATGAGCAGTGAGCATCACCTTCTGCATATAAGCAGTGAGCATCACCTTCTGCACATGAGCAGTGAGCATCACCTTCTGCACATGAGCAGTGAGCATCACCTTCTGCATATAAGCAGTGAGCAGCCCCTTCTGCACATGAGCAGTGAGCATCACCTTCTGCACATGAGCAGTGAGCATCACCTTCTGCATATAAGCAGTGAGCAGCCCCTTCTGCACATGAGCAGTGAGCATCACCTTCTGCACATGAGCAGTGAGCCGCCCCTTCTGCACATGAGCAGTGAGCATCACCTTCTGCACATGAGCAGTGAGCATCACCTTCTGCACATGAGCAGTGAGCATCACCTTCTGCACATGAGCAATGGGCAGCACCTTCTGCACATGAGCAGTGAGCATCACCTTCTGCATATAAGCAGTGAGCAGCCCCTTCTGCACATGAGCAGTGAGCATCACCTTCTGCACATGAGCAGTGAGCCGCCCCTTCTGCACATGAGCAGTGAGCATCACCTTCTGCATATGAGCAGTGAGCAGCACCTTCTGCATGAGCAGTGAGCAGCACCTTCTGCACATAAGCAGTGAGCATCACCTTCTGCACATGAGCAGTGAGCAGCACCTTCTGCACATGAGCAGTGAGCATCACCTTCTGCACATGAGCAGTGAGCATCACCTTCTGCACATGAGCAGTGAGCATCACCTTCTGCACATGAGCAGTGAGCATCACCTTCTGCATATAAGCAGTGAGCATCACCTTCTGCACATGAGCAGTGAGCATCACCTTCTGCATATAAGCAGTGAGCATCACCTTCTGCACATGAGCAGTGAGCATCACCTTCTGCACATGAGCAGTGAGCATCACCTTCTGCATATAAGCAGTGAGCAGCCCCTTCTGCACATGAGCAGTGAGCATCACCTTCTGCACATGAGCAGTGAGCATCACCTTCTGCATATAAGCAGTGAGCAGCCCCTTCTGCACATGAGCAGTGAGCATCACCTTCTGCACATGAGCAGTGAGCCGCCCCTTCTGCACATGAGCAGTGAGCATCACCTTCTGCACATGAGCAGTGAGCATCACCTTCTGCACATGAGCAGTGAGCATCACCTTCTGCACATGAGCAATGGGCAGCACCTTCTGCACATGAGCAGTGAGCATCACCTTCTGCATATAAGCAGTGAGCAGCCCCTTCTGCACATGAGCAGTGAGCATCACCTTCTGCACATGAGCAGTGAGCATCACCTTCTGCACATGAGCAGTGAGCATCACCTTCTGCACATGAGCAATGGGCAGCCCCTTCTGCACATGAGCAGTGAGCATCACCTTCTCTGCCTGGATGTATAACACATTACACCTCCCCTTTAATTGTGATGCCTCTTTCCATCCTAGATAATAGTGTAGGAGACTCCTGTCACAGACTGGGATTATTTTTTGTGAGTTTTAATTATATAATTCTCTTTGTTTTCGGCAGACAACTTCTGGGGGTTTTATGATAAGCCTTCCCTGGCCTGGCTCCAGGGTGCTGCTACCTGCGGGCATAATGCCGGCCATCTTTAGAGGTCATTCAAGGACTAATCTTTGCTTGGCACAGTGGGATATAATTAGCACAGATCCGGGCTCCGGTGCAGCTATTTCTATTTTTTTAAGGTAGGAATCACTCCAAAATGTTGATGGTTTTATACTTGAGACCATTGATAACTCTATCTACCATTACTGGACCAGTCCCAGCAGAAAGTCCTCTAGTACACCCACTCTCCTAAAATAATCCCATTCACTCACAGGCATCCAATAGTCCAGAAATTCCTATAATTTAGCACTTGCTTCCAGCAAAAAAAACTGCAAGATAATCAAGACCAGAATCAGAAGACTAAACAGAGAGAAGCAATTATGAGACTCCGCTAATTAAAAGATAGGAGCGTATTTAATGTTTGACACTGTTCTGTCTGCTCCTCCTGCTGAACTCAACTATATTTCTTATTTATAATCTCTGTATAATGGAATAATGTAATATCTAGCTATCATCTATCATATCTATTTATATTTATCTATCTCTGGGCACGTTCACACTATCAGTATTTGGTCAGTATTTTACATCAGTATTTCTACGCCAAAACCAGATGAGGAAGAATCAGAGGAAAAGTATAATAGAAACATGTCGCCACTAGTGTTGAGCGAGTATGTTCTGTCCGAGTATGCTCGGGCCGAGCACCGAGTATTTACAGCTGCTTGGTGATATGGTTGAATCGCTCCCGTGTGCATGATTTGCTACTGTTTGACAGTTTTATTACATGTGAGGAATGTCTATTTCTTACACATTCCTCACATGTAATAAAGCGGTCAAACAGTTGCAAATCATGCACACGGGAGCGATTCAACCATATCACCGAGCAGCTATAAATACTCGGAGCTCGGCCTGAGCATGCTCGCCGAAAGGGTTAATAGAACATACTCGCTCAACACTAGTCACCACTTCTGCATTTATAACCTACAGCTTACAGATACTGATTTAAAATACTGACCAAATACTGAATGTGTGAAAGTGGCCTTTTTCATATTTATCTGTCTATTGTAGGGTTTCAGATCTTTGGTAGACACACAGTCACAGGGTTGAATACACACAGTGACAGGGTTGAATACACACAGTCACAGGGGTTTTATATCAAAAAACAGCTCCAAAACGAAAACAGCCTTTCTCCAGTACAAGTGAATAATGTAAACAGTCCTTTCTTCAGGCACAATGAAACAAAGTAAATGTAGCAGCCTGAACAATCTCGATATTCCAGGAAGTAGCAGCTCCAGCAGTTTAAATGCGTTCAACAGACAAACACACCTCTGTTCAGCTCCAGCACAAACTCCACACTGCTGAGCTAACCCAGCTGCTTGTTATTAGGCCTGTGAGCCTTGGACTGGATTATGGGATCAACCTTTCCCACCCAGACTCTTTGGGATGCTCCTAAATCCCGGACCTAAAATCCAGGCAAATTAAAACTCTCCCAATAATCTAGTGTCACTGGGAGAGTAACTTAACATTACTGAGGCCAACCACCTGGGTGATACATATCTGCCAGGACCTTACCTCCTGCTTTCTTACACTCTATCTATCTATCTATCTCTATCCAATATGTACCTAATACAATCAATATCTTTTTTGTAGGCTATCTGCCTGCTAATCAAAGAAAGCTTGCTTTGTCATGGCTGGTGGGCTCAGATAAATTGGCCAAACTGTAGGCTAAGTACCTTCATGTTATCAGTATAGTCTATATGGCAGTAATGATGCTTATATTGCCTATATTCAATGTTTGCAGACATCTTAGTGATTACAGGGGCTGCTGTATTTTGTTTGTACATTATACAGTTATAGGAGCTCGTGCCTGTTAACATTTACTCCATTCTGTTAGGAGGTGATGGTCAGTCTTTGTGTTCTAGCTATTATCTATCTACCTATCTATCTCTCTATCTATATATGTCTATCTATCTATCTATCTATCTATCCCATATCTATCTATCTATCTATCTATCTATCCCATATCTATTATCTATCTATTATATCTATTTATTCTATCTATCTATCTCCTATCTATCTATCTATCCCATATCTCTCTATCTATATATCTGTCTGTCTGTCTATCTATCTATCTATAATATCTATCTATCCACTTATTATCAAACTATATCCTTATCATAATAAACTGTCCTGTGCGAGTATATGAGAAATAACACTATTTCTCACCATTATATGACTTGTATCCCATATTACGTAGCAGTTATCCCTCTGTAGGCTTTCGTCACTAGATGCGGCAGCAGCTTCTTTTTCTGTGCTCTGCCTGTTTCTGATCCCTCTCAGCATAGACTTCTATAAGCAGCAGCAGTAATTTGATCCCTCAGTGAATATAGATTTGTAGACAGATTTGAGCAACTTTTCAGAGTGAATGTCCAGTGCAAGAGAGAAAATGGCATTTTTCTTTAATAATATATTTCTTATATTCACTTATAATACTAATTTATGGGAAAAAAAAACCTAAGTGTAAGTACTATAAAAATAATTTAATTTATATTTAATGACATCTTATATAATATGAAGTTTATAATTATCAATTTTTGTTTTCAACAAGTCTGTAAATCCAGGACAACTTCAATCCTGAATCCGCCAGGTTACACACTTCCAGATTAGAGGAATTTTCCAGTACAATATTCTAGTAGATACAGATTCTTTCAAATTCCTTTCCTAATTAATCCCTGAGCTTTCGCAGTGTTTACAATGTTTCGACTTTATACATTCCAGCATTCCCCCTACAATCTAATGTAATATTAGCAACCCGGCAGATTAACCCTCGGCAGGAATCGGAGAGTCACAGAGTGTAAACTTCCCAATAAGTATTGCGTAAACCTCAGCGAGACTACAACTGACGGAGGCATAAATCTAACTGCTTGCAGGGACCAGGTCAGCACAATTTATGCAAAAAGCCACTTGCAGCAGCAGCAGAATCACAGAATCCATAAGAAGATGAGAGATTTCATTTTCTTCTGTTCTCAGCATATGATTTTATCAAAGGAAATGCATATATGTGTTTATAATGTAGCGATGTGAGGTGCAGAGGACGTGTATATATAGACAGCAAGAAATAGTTATCAATGTTAGGATGATTATATACTAAGTAGAGCCAAAAATTCACCGCAAATCACAAGTACTGCTATAGAAGTCTCAAGATGTGTGCAACACTCTGAGGTCTCCTAGGACTGTATCCATCTCCTTTCAAGCATTTTAACACAAACACAGCTTTAGTAATGTCAAGGTGACCCCACAACAAATATGGCTATGGGGAAACCATTCTTCACTGCACAAATATGGCTATCTACCTAATCTTTACTGCAGTCCTGTCATACACACTTTGTGGAATGTTTATTCAGTGTTTTAAGTTGTGAAGGTCCAATGTGTATGTGTATGGGGGACGCTGGACAAATGATGGCCTGGAGTGATGTCGATCAGGCATGTCTGATTTCAGACTGCCAATCGCACTGTTCTTCCTGAGATAAGCTGCTGGCCGACATGTCAGTCGGTGTCCTTCTCATAGAGAACACGGGAGCGCTAGGCTCCTGTGTATGGGAGAGTCGGCTGAGATGGCTGACAGTTATCAAATGTGTTAAAGATGTCTCTCCTTATCTCTAAGGCTAAGCTGTGACCTCCTCTCACTATGCAGATTTAATACAAAGCGGATGCTGCATTCCCTACTTTGGCTTTTATACAGTCCCTATTTATTGACTTTCACTATGCAGATTTAATACAAAGCAGTTGCTGCATTCCCTGCCTCAGCTTTTATACAGTCTCTACTAATTGACTGCCCTATACCATGTGATGAGATAGCTGAAAGGCATTATGGGTAAGCACCTGCGGCCGTGCCTGATTATTATTATATTATGTAAATATATTTTCATTACATGATTATAAGGATGTCAGCCTTCCTGAAATAGTTGCGGCAGCAATTCCAGAAATGTGCTTTACAGCAGGCGGAAAAATGTAAAAAACAAACAACATATTGACGTCTATGGGGGAGTGCTGTGGGCATGCTCTGGGACATGTGCAGAGGTCACTGAGCAGGGAGACGGAGGAGGAGATGAGATGTCTTTTTCATCCATTGTTATTGGTGGATTCTACGTTCTCCTCCTCCAGCAGTTTCATCATGTCCGACCGCTGGGTCCCGCACTAATCGACAGAATAGGGAATTTTTATCTCATTTATCCCTGCTCCAAAATGGAGCAGCATGAAAAGTATGGAGCGGAGGTCCTGCATCTGCACTACAGCTCCGTTCTAACGAGGATAAAAGTGCCCCGTTCTGCCAATCGGTGCGGATCCCAGCGGTCGGGACCTCTTATAATCTATAAGTTATATTGTGGATTGGTGATGACTTATTTTCAGCGCACAACACCTTTTAACTTCAGAGGTGAACTGTCTCTATCATCCATTAGTAATGATGGATCTTGTGTCGATACTAGCGGATTCAGCCGACATAAGTCTACTGTGTATGGCCAGCTTTAATGATGCGATCCTGTGTTATAGCTTTATAACAGAGGTGCTTGGTGCTATTATACAATTCAAACAATGAGGGTATATTTCCCTTTAGGGATGAATAAATTTGTATTACCGAATTACCCAGAGGGTAAATAAGTCCTAGTTAAGGATTTATTAAAACATGACTTTTATTGTTAACCTTAAAAAAGTGGTAATTAAATTTAAAATGACATCAGTTTGCCTGTGATTGTTACGATACTGGCGTAGTACTGCTGGAAACCAGTGGTTGAAGGCGCACAAGCAGGAACAGCAAGCGGTAGTAGAAGTTCTTGAAGTTAGCAAGGAGTTGTAATAAACAATCCGTAGATGAATTAGAACAGTCTGGGTAAGAATGTTCAGGAGCTGGAGACTGAAACTAGGCAAAAAGCTAGACACAATACTCAAGCAATGAGTGAGAGGTCCATGTGACTTTAAGTAGACCCAAACAGGAAACAAGATGGATTTCATAGATTCGGAACCCGCCATCTTGGTAAAGGGCAACAGCATCCTCCTGTGGTAAGGCGTGAAACTGCAGCACAATTATTAAAGTGAACAAAAGCGGCCACTAGTGGTCTAACTGTAGAAGGCAACAGAAATCCTGACAGTTATTTCTATAACATTCAATCTCTAGGACCAATATAGCTCATTAATCACTGTGATAATACTATTGAATCTATGCTATCTTTACTATGACTGCAGTTCATAGTTTAGCTTATCAGATAGATTGTTCGCTAGGATACATACAGATTTCCCTACTGTTAACTAAAACAATCATATAGCCACCGCAACAAGTTTCGCCATTGCTGGCTTCTTCAGGGGGTTGGTGCTATTATACAGCCTTTTTCACACTGCGTTGCAGCGATTCCATCTGAATCTTCGTAAAAACAAGGATTCTGATGAACCCCCAGCGAGGCCATAGAATGCAATGACATGATTGGGGGTTCATGCTTGAAAAAACCTATGGCTGGCCGAAACATCCCATCTATGGCAGAATAAATGGAACTTTGATGGTTTTTTTCACTCTGATTGGTGAATTTTTTCCAAGTGGACCCCTTGGAACTTTTTTGACGGTGCGTCCTTTTTATCCAATATTGGAGTGTTGCGAGCCACCTGCATTTTTATTATCGGGAGTTCCTCCTTTTAGGAGGATTCATGTGGAACCACCCGAACACCCTAAGCCTGTCTGTGCTGATTGCTCACATGGCGTCCTGTGTATGCAGCAAAAGCTGAAAAATGATGAAAAAGTGAAAAATGATGAAAAATTGTCAACTTACTGTGAGAGCTCAGTAACTTGAGTGAAATGTGTAATATTTCAGGATTTTTTTTTTTTTAATACAGATAGTGACACGGAAACTTAACAATACATTCGCTTTAATTCCAAGGTTGACAACCCTTCCTAATAATGACTAATGTCAACTCCGGGCGCAAGTGATAAAATGTTGACGTGTACCCTTTGCTGTCACATATAAAGCTGGTTTCGCCTGCCTTTGCTGGAGGCACAGTTGTTATCCGAGACTAGATCAGTATAAATTGATATTATTTGCCTATTAGAGGTAACACGCTGCTACACACTTGGCTTTGCCGAATCCTCTCTGTCTCTCCATCCGACTAAGGATGCGGCAAATCTGAGGGACCTCATTTGTGCAAAATGAAATCCTATTTATAGCCGCGCTCTTCTAACTGTGCAATCAGGATGCCAAGCGGCTTGTCAGAAAATGACTGATTGCTATTTCTTGAGGAAGTTCTTGCAGATTAGTATTGTGCACACGTGTTGCACTATTTTTAGATCTCCAACCTGCGAGAGGTGCACGCAACGCATTACATACCCCCCCCCTCGCTCTATTACCGATAGATCTCACAGAAATGAACAATCTGAAATGAAGATGGAAAAACTTCATATGGGGGGAAGGATTTGGGAAAATGGCGAGCAGTTATCTACGACAACCGGAATCTACATTTTTCGTAAGTAGTTTTATACAAAAGAGGCTCCAATCATCTCCGGTGCACAATGTGTCTCTGACAGTCCAGGGCTATGAGCCAGAAAAAAGTTTCTAAAAGAAAGTTACATTTTTACAATTTGTATCACAAAATATTCCTTCTAACCTAAAGACTTCTAAAGACACTGAAAAAAAAATATACATATATACAGTACAGACCAAAAGTTTGGACACACCTTCTCATTTAAAGATTTTTCTGTATTTTCCTGACTATGAAAATTGTACATTCACACTGAAGGCATCAAAACTATGAATTAACACATGTGGAATTATATACTTAACAAAAAAGTGGGAAAGAACTGAAAATATGTCTTATATTCTAGATTCTTCAAAGTAGCCACCTTTTGCTTTAATGACTGCTTTGCACTCTCTTGGCATTCTCTTGATGAGCTTCAAGAGGTAGTCACCGGAAATGGTCTTCCAACGATCCAACGATGCTTAGCACTTGTTGGCCCTTTTGCCTTCACTCTGCGGTCCAGCTCACCCCAAACCATCTCGATTGGGTTCAGGTCTGGTGACTGTGGAGGCCAGGTCATCTGGCGTAGCACCCCATCACTCTCCTTCTTGGTCAAATAGCCCTTACACAGCCTGGAGGTGTGTTTGGGGTCATTGTCCTGTTGAAAAATAAATGATGGTCCAACTAAACGCAAACCGGATGGAATAGCATGCCGCTGCAAGATGCTGTGGTAGCCATGCTGGTTCAGTATGCCTTCAATTTTGAATAAATCCCCAACAGTGTCACCAGCAAAGCACCCCCACACCATCACACCTCCTCCTCCATGCTTCAGGGTGGGAACCAGGCATGTAGAGTCCATCCATTCACCTTTTCTGCGTCGCACAAAGACACGGTGGTTGGAACCAAAGATCTCAAATTTGGACTCATCAGACCAAAGCACAGATTTCCACTGGTCTAATGTCCATTCTTTGTGTTCTTTAGCCCAAACAAGTCTCTTCTGCTTGTTGCCTGTCCTTAGCAGTGGTTTCCTAGCAGCTATTTTACTATGAAGGCCTGCTGCACAAAGTCTCCTCTTAACAGTTGTTGTAGAGATGTGTCTGCTGCTAGAACTCTGTGTGGCATTGACCTGGTCTCTAATCTGAGCTGCTGTTAACCTGCGATTTCTGAGGCTGGTGACTCGGATAAACTGATCCTCAGAAGCAGAGGTGAGTCTTGGTCTTCCTTTCCTGGGGCGGTCCTCATGTGAGCCAGTTTCTTTGTAGCACTTGATGGTTTTTGCAACAGCACTTGGGGACACTTTCAAAGTTTTCCCAATTTTTCGGACTGACTGACCTTCATTTCTTAAAATAATGATGGCCACTCATTTTTCTTTACTTAGCTGCTTTTTTCTTGCCATAATACAAATTCTAACAGTCTATTCAGTAGGACTATCAGCAGTGTATCCACTTGACTTCTGCACAACACAACTGATGGTCCCAACCCCTTTTATAAGGCAAGAAATCCCACTTATTAAACCTGACAGGGCACACCTGTGAAGTGACAACCATTTCCGGTGACTACCTCTTGAAGCTCATCAAGAGAATGCCAAGAGTGTGCAAAGCAGTCATCAAAGCAAAAGGTGGCTACTTTGAAGAACCTAGAATATAAGACATATTTTCAGTTGTTCCACACTTTTTTATTAAGTATATAATTCCACATGTGTTAATTCATAGTTTTGATGCCTTCAGTGTGAATGTACAATTTTCATAGTCAGGAAAATACAGAAAAATCTTTAAATGAGAAGGTGTGTCCAAACTTTTGGTCTGTACTGTAGTTATAATCATATGAATAAGATCTCATGGTATATGGAACCGTCTTTTTAGACTTCCACAATACGGTACAGTTTCAATTATCACAAAAAGTACTGCACTATGGATCCCCAAATAACAGTGCACACAGCCGCATAAATAACGGTACAGCGACATCACCACCGTGCACGCTAAACACCACTATACACCGCCCAATAATGCCAACAAATAGTGATCATGGAAGGCTGCTGTTTTTTTAATTGCCATATAACTATCTACATTAAAAAATGTAAAAAATCTTGCCGAGGAGGAGGAGGTGAGCTGTGACATCACCTATTGTGAATGGTGGATCCTGTGTTATCTACTGTATATACAGGTGTTATCAGTCATTGTACAGGAGGAGGAGGTGAGCTGTGATATCACCTATTGTGAATGGTGGATCCTGTGTTATCTAGTGTATATAGAGGTGTTATTAGTCATTGTACAGGAGGAGGAGGTGAGCTGTGACATCGCCTATTGTGAATGGTGGATCCTGTGTTATCTACTGTATATAGAGGTGTTATTAGTCATTGTACAGGAGGAGGAGGAGGGGAGCTGTGACATCACCTATTGTGAATAGTGGATCCTGTTTTATCTACTGTATATGGAGGTGTTATCTGTTATTGTACAGGTGGAGGAGAAGGAGAGCTGTGACATCACCTATGAGAGCCCCTATAAATCCATGGTGTAAAAAGACATGATAGGATTCCCACAAAATCTGAGTTGAAACCTACGTCATACAGTGAGACTTGAACACGATTTTCCAGAGAGAATCCACAGAAAATTCTGCAGCAAAAAAATCCACATGCAGATTTTTTTTTGCAGCTTTCCAGTGAATTAAATCCTATACGTTGCAAAGGGTGAAGGCTGCGATGAAAAAAAAAATTAAGAAAAAACCGACTTCAAAATCAATTTACACATGGAAAATTCTCAGAAAATCTATTTTGCTGAAAATCTTTGTTCACAGGTTATATTATTCCTAGATACTACAAGACACGTGGCAGGTTTCCGAGGCATCGGGCACACGGTACCTCTTACCCCACTGATGTTACAGAGTCAAAATGAAGCGCCACCATCTCAGCGGGGCGACCACATTACAGGCAGGTCTCGTATAATGAAGAACAGACAGAAAACAAGCGTTCTCCATCTCTGCTCTACCTTATAATGTCAGAACAGGGCATGGAAGCCGTAATTCTGTGAATGTGCTCCATGTGTGACTGTAAGATGAGAGGTTCCTGAAAATTTCCAAGAATCCTGAAGAAAGAAAAACAATACAATGATCTGGGACTCATCAGTGGAGCAGCACGGATATACTCTCACTTCGCTGTTACATTCCCAGGCAAATTCCAAACCTCAATGCAATTTTAAATCCATTTTATCCTTTTAACTGTAGCCTAACAAGAGGGGTCGGAGTGATGCACGCGACGGGGGCGATCACAAAATGCCAAAACCAAGGGTGGTTCACGAGAATCACAAGTCAAGATGATGCTCAGCTACCGGCGTACTCTGGATGTTTTTTTAGCTCTGATGATGAATTTGAGTCCAGTGATTGAGTTGTCAAAATCACCTCCAGGCTTCTCCTCCCTTCATGCTTTAGGCTATGTTCACACCTTGCGTTTTTGCTGCATTTTTTTTAATGCAAATTTTAAGCTGCGTTTTACAGTACCAGCAAAGTCAGATTTCAGAAATCTCATGCACACACATTGGTTTTATTTCCTGAATGATTTGGAAAACTGCTGCGTTTTTGCAAACTGCACCATGTCACTTCTTTCAGTGTTTTTTCACCCATAGAAATCAATAACTACGTACAAAAATGCAGCAAAAAATGCAGGTATTAGGTTTTGCTGTATTTTTTGTGTGAAAAAAGCAGGTACAGCAGGATGTTAGACTCATTTATTTTTGTGATTTTCCCAAGTTTAAACCATAATGTCTTGGTGTTCATGGCAGTTGAGAATGGCAGTTAGGATTAGTACATTTTAATTAAATAAGTGATGTGTAAAAAGTAAACATTGGCTGACCAAGGTGTAAAATTGAACAATGCCTGTGGCCGACCAAAGTGTGAAAGTAAACAGTGTCCTACAAACTCAATGCTCTGCCACTGTCTTAGGCAAACTATTCCTGACTAATTCACCTCCCTCCACTGTTACGTTTGTAATTGTGCATTTTTTCATGAACTCATTAACTTTTTTGTTTAGAATAGTCACTATTTTTTCAGACATAAAAATCTTTTTCCACTAAATAATTTGATCAATTTGCCCTTTTTCCAAAAATGGTTTTATGGTTTCACATATGTCTTGCATTAATGACCTGTGTTCATGCTTCTGTGGTGGAAGCAAAGCTGAACTTTGGGATCCTGAAAAATGCAGCAAAACCTGCTTTTTGTAAGCAGCTTCTTTACTGCCAAGAGAACAAGTTTTGCCGGCAGAAAAAAAAAATGCAGAAAAACGTGTGAACGTAGCCTTATACTGCAGCTTGGCATGATCTGATTGGCTTCTATTTCTAACCACAAGCCCAGCACCAGGAGGGCAGTTTGTGTGGAGCTGGTTATCACAACATTGTGGTCAAAATACAAAAGCAACTAGACGTGGTGATGAAGAATAATTAATACAATACATAAAACCAGGGAGATCAATTTTAAATTCCATTATCTACCAGAATTTTCCACTAATTGGATCTCTAATCCATTTATACTATGCCTGTCCTTCAATCCATTCCCTGGCGTAAATGGTTCACTGACCAGAAGCCCCTCCCAACTGCTGATGACATCATTGATGTATGTTATAACTCCGCCTTTCCAGCCACTTGTGATGTCATTTTTTTTTACCTGGAAATCCCTACCGCAATGGCTCTGCCTCTAATTATATAGTCTAGTGTTATCACCAAATCCAGAGACCTTACAAAAATTTTGGAGGGTACTGTGCAGGTTAGAGCAGCAAACTGACTCTGTACCCTGCAGAAGCAAAGTCTAGGAATGACCCTGTGGCCACTTATTAATTGCTCCCATGTAAAGCTACATTTCCAAATAGGTTCTTTGGCAAGACATCCCGTAGTGATGACAGATGATCAATGGGGAATCGTGAAGCTCGAACTCCCTAAATCCTTATTATTCTCACATGATTAGGGTAAGTTGGGGGTACAAATTAAGGATTCCTTTTAGCAACAAATATCTCAGCTTTTTGCTATGTCCATTAGATGCGGGTCCTGAGACATGCGGATCTTGAACATGCTCGTCAATTTTGGGAGCACCAATAAAAATGAACAGAATGAGCTGCGCATGCGCAGCTGGTATTCCATTCCTGGTAGTTCGCAACAAGGCCATGTTCTTGAGGTAGATGTAGGTCTCAAGACCGGGACACAGATCCACTGTATTTCAAGAATGGGGTTTTATTGTACACTGTCAGAAATGGCGTGGTTGTGCAATGACATGGGGTGGTGGCCGCGCGTGCGCAGCTCTTTCTGTTCATTTCTATGGAAACCTCCAAATCTGACACACATAAGGAGTTGATATACCATAAATGTCCCAGAAGGGACAACCCCTCAATGCTGCCTCATTTTCCATGCCATGTAATTCTACATGTTCAAATATGCTGACTGCTGACACTAGCGATAGTGATAACAGATTCCTGTAAATCATCAATATTCTCACATTTTTAGGGTAAGTTTTGAAGGAACAGATTAGGGAAACCCTTCAGTAGCAAGAACTCAGGTCTTTATAATGTCTAATTGATGAGGGTCCCGAGAGATGCGGATCTTGAACATGATCGTCAATTTTGGGAGCTCTCATAGAAAAGAACAGAAAAAGCTGCGCATGTGCAACTGGTATTCCATACCTGATAGTGCAATACAGGGCCCTGTTCTTGAGGTAGATGCAGGTCCCAAGACAGGTACACACATCTACTGTATCTGAAGAATGAAGTACACTGCTCAAAAAAATAAAGGGAACACTTAAACAACAGAATATAACTCCAAGTACATCAAACTTCTGTGAAATCAAACTGTCCACTTAGGAAGCAACACTGATTGACAATCAATTTCACATGCTGTTGTGCAAATGGAATAGACAATAGATGGAAATTACTGGCAGTTATCAAGACACCTTCCATAAAGGAGTGGTTCTGCAGGTGGGAACCACAGACATCTCAGTACCAATGCTTTCTGGCTGATGTTTTGGTCACTTTTGAATGTTGGTTGTGCTTTCACACTCGTGGTAGCATGAGAAGGACTCTACAACCCACAGAAGTTGCTCAGGTAGTGCAGTTCATCCAGGATGGCACATCAATGCGAGCTGTGGCAAGAAGGTTTGCTGTGTCTGTCAGCGTAGTGTCCAGAGGCTGGAGGCGCTACCAGGATACAGGCCAGTACACCAGGAGACATGGAAGGGGCCGTAGGAGGGCAACAACCCAGCAGCAGGACCGCTACCTCCGCCTTTGTGCAAGGAGGAACAGAAGGAGCACTGCCAGAGCCCTGCAAAATGACCTCCAGCAGGCCACAAATGTGCATGAGTCTGCACAAACGGTTAGAAACCGACTCCATGAGGGTGATATGAGGGCCCGACGTCCACAGATGGGGGTTGTGCCCACAGCCCAACACCGTGCAGGACGCTTGGCATTTGCCACAGAACACCAGGATTGGCAAAGTCGCCACTGGCACCCTGTGCTCTTCACAGATGAAAGCAGGTTCACACTGAGCACGTGACAGACGTGACAGAGTCTGGAGACGCCGTGGAGAGCGATCTGCTGCCTGCACCATCCTTTAGCATGACCGGTTTGGCAGTGGGTCAGTAATGGTGTGGGGTGGCATTTCTTTGGAGGGCCGCACAGCCCTTCATGTGCTCGCCAGAGGTAGCCTGACTGCCATTAGGTACCGAGATGAGATCCTCGGACCCCTTGTGAGACCATTCCATGTAATGCTACATTTTCAAATCTATTGCCTGGTGAAGCAACCCCTAGTGATGACAGATCCTCATAAATCATCATTATTCTCACATGATCAAGGTACAGCAAGTTGACGGATCAGATGAAGGACCCCATTTTTGGTGTCCAAAAGATGGTCCTAATAGATGGGGATACTCAGCATGCGTATCAATTTTAGGGCAGATGAGTAGAGAGAACTGTGCATGCGCGGCCAGTATCCCACTCCTGATAGGTTCCACAGACCCTTGTTTTTGAGATAAAGATAAGTCCCACCATTGGGCCTGCATGAACATCAAGGGGTGGCTTTGTTGCGCACTCCCAGGAATGGTGTGATGGCTGCGCATGCGCAGTTCTCGCTCTTCATTTCTATGGAAGCTCCAAAACTGATGAGCATAACCTGTCAAGATGCCATAAAGGTCCAAAATGTGCCAACTCCTTCGATGGGCGCAATCATTTTCCCTGCAGCAGCCATAGCACAAGCTGCGCAACGATGGGACCCTATAGTTAGGTTTCGTATTTTTTTTGATCAATTATTAAACTAATGAAATCAGAATAACTTTATTGATTGCAAATACAGAACATCAATAAATGCGATGTAAACAGTTTGCTGTATTGGCACACACAATGCGGCTTCTCGGTATACCGGAGAAATCGCTGACATAACTGTTCCGGCAATGTGTATGTTATTCACAGATTCCTGCAACACGGCTGCTCCTGAGCTTAATTGCTTTCATATTCATCACATTTATCAAAGTCAGCACAACCCTTTCTTAAGAGCTTCTCCATGTTATTTGCCATCTTAACAGTTCAACGCAAATGGCAATTGCATTCGTAAAGTGATACGAGGCATCTGCTGACATCAAAAAGAGGTTTTTTTTTCCCGTCCCTTTAAATCATGGAACCATATTGCAGGTATGGATGGCTCCAGGTGTTGTTCTCTGTCTTCTAAGCATTAAAGATTACTTTACTCATTATTTTGCAATAAAATCCCCATTTACAGTTTCCCATCCATTGTTGTGTGTTTTTGATGGAACAAACTTTGATGCACGAGATTGACGTCTTTAAGAAAAAAAGTTTTTTGCTTCGCGCTGTCGGACGTTTTTAATACTATATGTGTTTGTGTGAGGATGTATCAAATTTGTGAAGTGATAAATTGTCCTAGAGGGGCTATTCCACAAACGAATTGTATCACCTAATTAAAGATTGGTGGCTAAACCAGTGCTCATGTATGGGCACTAATGCTCCATTCACATGGGGAACACAGGACCTCTGTTCTGGACATCGGTGATGGTCCCAGTGGTTGGACCCCCTCCGATCATACATTTATTACCTATCCTATGAAGTGTTGCTTATGTTATATGTGTCTCTGTGGAGTTGTGCTTGTACTATATGTGTCTGAGTGGCACATATAGCATAGGTAAGGACACAGAACCTCTATTTTGAACATCAGTGATGGACCCAGAGGTTGTACCCCCACCGATTAAACATATATTACCTTTCCTGTTGAGTGTTTCTTACATTTCATGAGTTTCTGTGGAGTGTTGCTTGTACTATATGTGTCTGCATGGCACATATAACATAACTGAGGACACAGGGACACTGTTCTGAAGAACAGTGATGGTCCCAGTGGTTGGACCCCCATCGATCATGCATTAGTTACCTATCCTATCCTGTGGAGTGTTGCTTATGCTATATGTATGTGCAAGGCACATATAGCATAACTGAGGACACAGGACCTTTGTTCTGGACATTGGTGATGGTCCTTGTTGTTGGACCCCAACCAATCATACATATGTTACCTATCCTGCGTAGTGCTGCTTATCATATAAGTGTCTCTGTGGAGTGTTGCTTATGCTATATATATCTGCAAGGCACATATAGCATAAATGAGGGACACAGAACCTCTGTACTAGAAATCAGTAGAAGTCCCAACATTTGGACCCCCATTGAACATACATTTATCCCTTATACTGCGGAGTGTGCTGTTTATGCCATATGTTTCTGAATAATGGGGGACACAGGATTTCTGTACTCGAGATCAGTAGGTGGCCCAGTGGTTGGACACCCACCGATCATGCACTTTTCACCTATCCTGTTGCTTACGCTATAAGTGTCTGCATGATAAATACAGCGTAACCGGTGACACAGGACCTCGGTACTTAGGATCCGAAATTTATCACCTATGAAATTGTGTTTTGATTATAAAAGTTTAAAAATCTTTAAGGAAAGGTTATAGGAGAACGTCTCCTCCAGGAGGCCATATGCGCGCCCCTCTATTGTCTGCCTGTATATAGCGACAGAGCTGTATTTAGAGGATCCTGGGATTTTTTGGGCTGCAATAAATCGGCACTTTCATCGAGGTGAAGAGACTCGTGTAATTAATACAGAACGTAATAGGAATACAGTAAGTGTAATTAAGCAGGAGGTAACTCAAGGGAAACCCTATTAGATGTTCTCTATGATATTACCGCTCAGTCCAATTTGGAGAGCACCAGCGAAATATTTTATTTATTCTCTTGGCAATTACTTACAAATCTACTTAGTCTGTTATGGCTGGGATAACGCTGGGGAAATATTAGGAGGTTCTGCTTCAGCAGATAAATCAGATACGGGATCTCCTTACAATTTAAATGTCTGGCTGCTCTGACGGAACTCACAGTCCTGGAAACTGGAAACACGAGGTTACATTATTATAAGCCCTCGCTCCATAATGAGGGCGGAATAGAAGGGCAGGACCAGCGCAATGATGGAGTTTTGGGCTAAGAATTGTATTACTTGTGCGATCATCAATAAGCTCGTCGGACATTGCAACTGATGTATATATAACCTGAAGATAAGGGTGTCACTGCCGTATTATAATTATTATTAATAAATATAAATCACATTTAATGCAAGTTATACTATTTGCATCCAGAAATGCTACATGTAGTAATAAATTGAAATAAATAAATAAAGTGAATTCTTGAAGAATTTTTTCACTCCATCCATAAGACCTTGGTAGTGTTAGATATAATAATGTACCAAAGATGAATTTGGGGAATAATTGTTTTTTTTTGTGCACAGGAAACAGTTTAAAGGGGTTGTCTGAAACTAAAATGTATTCTACTCCTTAATGCCTATCTATTTAATGACAATCTATTTTTTTTCTAATATACTATAATTAAAAATTTTCTACCATTCCCTCTCTAATCTAACTGCTCTATTTTTTTTACTACTTCATTTGAGAATCCCAGTGCATGCTGGGATACTCACATCGGACGTCCCTGATAAGAAACGTCATCAGTGACATTTGTTGCAGGGCTGGACTAGTCTCTGCTCTACTGAGCATGAACTGGATGTCAATTCCAATGTGCGATACACACAGTGACAGTGCGCTCCCTCAATGGCTCTGATCTGAATTAACGATCCGGGAATAGAGTGCACTGTCAGTGCGCATTATAAAAAGAGAACGAGTGACCAGAGACCAGCGCCGCTGGTCTCAGCTTTTCCCGTACGCTGAGTATTCTTCATACAACGCGTACTAACAGTACACTATCGGCTCATTACTTCTGATCAAAGCCGGTGAGGCAGTGCACTGTCACTGTGCATGTTGCACAGTGACAAGAATATGTTGAGCATAGGTAGGAATTGACAACCAATGCATGCCAATGAAATGGAGGTCACTGATGACTACTTATTTGACTATCCAGCATGCACTGGGAATTCTCAAATGAAGGATCAAAGAGTAAGATGTAAAAAAATAAAGCAGATAGTAATTAAAGTATATCTGAAAAAATATTAGAGATAGGAATTTAAAAGTAAAATACATTTTCGATCTGGACCATCCCTTTAACTTAGGACTCGTGCATAAAATCATATCACAGGTCAGTAATAAGCTGCCATAGACTGAAAATAGCCCTTTCAGTGATTACTGTCATTCAACAAATTTAGCATAAATCAATAGTACAAGCAAATACAAGAAACTTTTTACCAGAGAAATCTGGTTCTGTCTCCACTTAGGAGCCATTTCCACTCATCGCCCATCCAACATGAACTCATCATTTACTCTGAAAAACAGCTCAAATCTGTTTTGGTCAAACAAGATAGGCTGACAGCTCACTGAGGGATCAGATTACAGCTGCCTTTTGAAGTTTATGGAGAGGAATAAGCAGAGAGAAACAGTACTAGAGAGACGGAAAGACACACACACAGATTATGGTGCTGCTTTCTAGTAAGTGTTACATCTCACCACAATGCTGGATTCACAGCTACACTGCTCAGTGGTCCGGTATAATGTCCCTATGATGCTGCTGCTTCTGAACATGCGCTACACAGAGACAGGAGAGCAGGAATCTCTCATGTCTGTGTGTGCTGTTGTATGGGAAACATCTCATCTCAACTAGCTCAGAGACAACTGAAGCTCACCTGAAACAACAGTATGTTGGAAATAGCAATACGTAGTGAAAAGTTAGCAGTCGCACCCATGCTCTGCTATCTGTGGGCTTATTCTTCTACTGCAGATTTTGCATTGGAGCCAAGTACTGTCAAGTTATACCTTGGAGCTCAAACTGTACATGGGGCGTCATAATGTACTGTTTGTTCACATGCATGAGAAAGACAAGTCATATTAAGAAGGTATACACCTCTAGTTGCACAGTCTTTAGTGGAGGTACCATACATGGGGTGCCACCATGCTATTCCCGAGCATGCATTTTTCTGTGAAATGCATTTTTTCCATATGCAGTAGGTTTGCTTTCACTTCCATAGGAAACCACTTTGTGATATCAATATTAGTTGCGCCAAGTGACTAAATGAGTCTACTCCATGTAACATACTCGGATCTGCTATATCTGAGCACTCTACTTCTATTATAGCAGACATCTGTCATTGGGGCAATAGCAGCACAACAGATTATACAGTAGAAATCACCGGTATAAATAGCTGGATGTATTTACTCATGGTTTAGACGAGACCGCATGTACTTTATTATAATTTGCCGCTGTAGGCGATAATGCACTTTGTCTGATAGATCCCATACATCTAAAAACACATTGGCTTTCCATAATTGGAAGGTTATCAAAGCCATTTTCTCTATACCTGGGAGGAATATGTAAAGCTAATGAAAAGCTACTCGTGTCCTGCAGGGCGAAGTAACAGACTACACATTGTAATATATTGGGGAATTGCATTACCAGCAATTTCCTTATATATAGTACCTCTATTTAATTGATGGCTTCTAATAAATCGGCCATTGGTGACCATTCTGGGAATGTTCCCAAGCGGAACAAGGTGACATGCTTAGGGCTTCTTCACATGTTGCATTTTTGCTACGCTTTTTTTTTCTGCATGTTTTTTCCGCAAAAAAACACACTATCTTTTCAGTACCGGTAAACTGAATGAGATTTCTAAACTCTCATGCACACGCTGCTTATTTTTTCCTTGCAGATGTGAATCTTCAAAGGGTTCTATTCAAATTTGCACTATGTCAATTCTTTCAGTGTTTTTGCTGTGTTTTTTACCCATTCAAATGAATGGGAAAAAAAAACTGCCTAAAAAAATGGTAAAAAAATGCAGGCATTTTAGCTAGTGTTTTTCCTGCCAGCACTCGGGTTTTTGGAGCAGAAAAATCTGCAGCAAATACTCAACGTGTGCACAGAGCCTTATATGGGTTTTCCGGGTTAAACTTTATTTTTCAATAGTCACCTAGGTCAATCTGAAATAATTTGTAATAAAAATGTCAATTCTCAATCCCTGATAGCTTCTTGTTTCTAGCTAGATCACATGCCATACATCAAACATGTGTTCGATCACACTGCCATATACTGTCCTCATAATATTGCAATATACTGCCCCATAACATTACTGTACACTGCCCTCATAACACACTGACATATACTGTCCTCATAATACTGCAATATACTGCCCTCATAACATTACTGTACACTGCCCTCATAACACACTGCCATATACTGTCCTCATAATACTGCAATATACTGCCCTCATAACATTACTGTACACTGCCCTCATAACACACTGCCATATACTGTCCTCATAATACTGCAATATACTGCCCCATAACATTACTGTACACTGCCCTCATAACACACTGTCATATACTGTCCTCATAATACTGCAATATACTGCCCCATAACATTACTGTACACTGCCCTCATAACACACTGCCATATACTGTCCTCATAATACTGCAATATACTGCCCCATAACATTACTGTACACTGCCCTCATAACACACTGTCATATACTGTCCTCATAATACTGCAATATACTGCCCCATAACATTACTGTACACTGCCCTCATAACACACTGCCATATACTGTCCTCATAATACTGCAATATACTGCCCCATAACATTACTGTACACTGCCCTCATAACACACTGTCATATACTGTCCTCATAATACTGCAATATACTGCCCCATAACATTACTGTACACTGCCCTCATAACACACTGTCATATACTGTCCTCATAATACTGCAATATACTGCCCCATAACATTACTGTACACTGCCCTCATAACACACTGACATATACTGTCCTCATAATACTGCAATATACTGCCCCATAACATTACTGTACACTGCCCTCATAACACACTGACATATACTGTCCTCATAATACTGCAATATACTGCCCCATAACATTACTGTACACTGCCCTCATAACACACTGACATATACTGTCCTCATAATACTGCAATATACTGCCCTCATAACATTACTGTACACTGCCCTCATAACACACTGCCATATACTGTCCTCATAATACTGCAATATACTGCCCCATAACATTACTGTACACTGCCCTCATAACACACTGTCATATACTGTCCTCATAATACTGCAATATACTGCCCCATAACATTACTGTACACTGCCCTCATAACACACTGCCATATACTGTCCTCATAATACTGCAATATACTGCCCCATAACATTACTGTACACTGCCCTCATAACACACTGTCATATACTGTCCTCATAATACTGCAATATACTGCCCCATAACATTACTGTACACTGCCCTCATAACACACTGCCATATACTGCCCCATAACATTACTGTACACTGCCCTCATAACACACTGTCATATACTGTCCTCATAATACTGCAATATACTGCCCCATAACATTACTGTACACTGCCCTCATAACACACTGCCATATACTGTCCTCATAATACTGCAATATACTGCCCCATAACATTACTGTACACTGCCCTCATAACACACTGTCATATACTGTCCTCATAATACTGCAATATACTGCCCCATAACATTACTGTACACTGCCCTCATAACACACTGACATATACTGTCCTCATAATACTGCAATATACTGCCCCATAACATTACTGTACACTGCCCTCATAACACACTGACATATAATGTCCTCAATACTGCCAAATACTATTCTTATAACACTGTCATATATGGCTGTGTTAATGCTCTCATACTTGTTCTTATAAGACCGTCATACACTGCCCTGATAAGATTACCAAATACTGTCCTCACAACACTGCTATATGCTGGTCTTATGACACTGCCGAACACTGATCCCATATCATTACCATGTACTATCTTCATAACACTGGCATATAATACCGCCAATAGACTGACATATAATGTCCTACCACTGTCATACACTGCACTCATATTATCATATACTGCTCTAATAACACTGCAATATACAGTTCTCATAACACTGCAATATACATTCCTCATAACACTGCCAAAAAGTGTCCTCATAATACCGCCATGAACTGTCCTTATAACACTGTTAAGTAATGCACTCATATGACAGCCATATACTACCCTCATAACATTATTATATACTGACCTCATAAAACTGCCATATACTGCCCTCATAATATTATAATACGCTGCTCTCATATTACTATATACTATCCTAATAACACTGCAATAAACAGTCCTCATAATACTGCCATGTACTGTCATGTAGTTTTTTATAACACTGTCATAGTGTACACAGCCCCCATATCACGGCCATATACTGCCCTCATAACATTGCTATATACTGCCTTCATAACACTGCCATCTACTGCTCCTAAAAGACTGCCATATACTGCCCTCATGAAACTCATATTGCTCTCATAACATTACCATGTGAAGTTCTCAGAAAATTACCATGCGTTGCTCCAAAAAAATCTACTACTCTTATAGGACAGCCATATACTGGTCTCATAACACTGCCATATACAATCCTCACAACACTGCCATACACTGTACACATCGCACTGCCATATGATGTTCTCATAACCCTGCCCTATTTTGCCCACATAAAACTATCATACATTGCTTAAATAATACTCCCATACCATGTCCACATAACACCGTTATATCGGTCAGCGCAAAACTGGAGCCAGAAGTTTCAGAATTCTCTTCATTTTTAGAAAAACACTCTGTATAAATGAGTACTCTGCAGAGGGTGGGGATATTTTTCCCCTCTAGTTTTCTGGATCCCTCTGGTCGAGTACCATTCTTGGGGGGAAAAGGAAAAGCTAAAATTATCTAAAAGGCCAGGGGGCTCCACAGCCCGGAAGAAAATACAGAACATCAGATATCTGACAGCCTCATGTTGTGGCCGGGGTGCGCCCTTCACCCAACTCACTGCTGGTATATGGAAAAAATATGGGAAAAAAGCCAAAACGTCCCCACCCTGTATCCATCTTATGACACTGATCCCTTACTACACCCACCGTCCAGTCACCGGAGATGTGAACTGTGATGAACTCCTACCTAGCAGATCCGGTCACATCTGCTTGTGATAATTCGCTGACAATCACAGATTTGCAGGAGCTTCCATCACGAAATGACACCTCGTCTCCGATTAACAATGTAATCTTATTAGACGATAATGTAATCGCTTCTACGTGTCCAGATGTTTTATTTCATCTGATGGGCTCAGATGGCAAGTGAAATGCCAACTTCTGCTAAACGCTCCGTCCTAAGCCATTAACATTGCCCGGAACGTAGAATCAATTTACCGCGCTCTTCAAGGCGGGGGTCACAAATATCGTCACACTACGGTAATTGTCAATTTTACACTTAAACATTCTGAATTTAGAAGAAATTAATTGTCATGAAAAACTGACGAAAATATATTCAGTATCTGGTGTGCTCCGTGTCCTCACCGTGAAAACTGGTGCACCACCAATGGAGATCAAGCAGATTGGTGCAGGATAGGCGATCGCGGCAATCTTTCTATTGAAATCCCATTGATATTATTAGTATATTCAAAATAATTTATGCAATTATTATAATATACAACGATCAGCCATAACATTACGACCACCTAATATTGTGTAGATCCACCAAAGCAGCACTAACCTAACAAGGAATGGAGTCAACAAGAGCTCTGAAGGTGTCTAGAGTTATTAGCAGATCCCTTGTATGCTGATCGCATTTTTATGTGCACAGAGCGATCATTAAGACAATCGTTCTGTGAGCAAGAAATAATATTGTTCTCGGCAGCACAAGAGCTGCCGAGAACAATCATTTTTAAACGAGCTTGAAAGTCATTTCACCCAACGATGAGCATTTTGCTAGTTCAACGGGTGATTGGCACCTGTTTAGATAAGACGATATTTGGGAAAAGAGCCTTCCTAAGAATACCTGTCCCAGATTATTGGCCAGTGTAAACGCAGCCTTAGTCCTGTAAGATATAAGGTGTGGCCTCCATCGATTGGACTTGTTTTTACAGCACATCTCAATGCTCGATCGGATTGAGATATAGAAATTTGTAGACAAATCAGCATCTTGAACTCTTTGTCATGTTCCTCAAACAATTTCTGTATAGTTATTGCCGTGTGGCAGGGGCATCCTCCTGCTGAAAGAGGCCACTGCCATTAGGGGATGTCATGAAGAGGGGTTACTTGGTCTCTACAATGATTACAAGTCACATCACATCCACATTATGTCAAGACCTAACGTTTCCCTGAAGAACACTGCCCAGAACATCACACTGCCTTAAGTGTCTTGTCTTATCCGGATGCCATCTTTTGGCACACACGGACCAGGCCACCTTCTCCCATAGCTCCATGGTCAAAATCTAATGCTCTCATGTCCAGTATCTATTTTTTAGCAATTTTTGGCACAGTAGCTCTTCTGTAGGATGGGATCGGACAGGCATGGCTTACACTTAGTAAGCTTAGGACATCAATGACCCAATCACCAGTGGCCCTTTCTTCATAGAATCACAGAATGTTAGAATTGGAGGAAACCTCCAGGGTCATCTGGTCCAACCCCCTGCTCAATGCAGTATTCACTAAACCATCTCAGGCAGATGTCTGTCCAGCCTCTGTTTGAAGACTTCCATTGAAGGAGAACTCACCACCTCTCGTGGCCGCCTGTTCCACTCTTGGACCATTTCCGTAGGTATTAAACACTGTATACAGGGAAAACCCAATAAGATCTGTCATTTAGGAGAAGTTTTGACCTATTTGTCTACCGATCACCATTTCAACCTTGATAAAGTTGGCGCTTATAGTCCCCTTTTGTGCATTTTCTTGTGCCACTGTTGCTGCTACCCCAAAGTAAATGGTTCTAGGGTAACAAACGGCATCATGTTGGGTTAGTGATTTATGGAAATTCAGTATGTACCTACAACATGTGGTGTGCTGACTCCACACAACTCAAAGCTGTCTCAGAGCTCTAATTCGGCCATATGTATGAGGTTTAACTTCACAGGAAGGAAAAAAAAAATCCCAAACCTACACCGAAGAAAATGAGACATCAACCCCCAAGACACAAGACTTATTCCAAGTCTCAATACACCAGATTTGTTAGAGATTTCTCCTTGAGCTTCTACGACCCAAAGGACCTCTCCATCGCCTTCAAGATATTCTCCCAAAATAATTAGTCAATGATTTCCCAAGATGTTATTTAGAAGAGGAAAAATAATTCCTAATACACCTCCTAAGAGGATTGAGCCGGACTGTGCGCTCGCATCCTTCTCCAGCATTAATTCAAGTCAATTATGAAGCCTGAGTGCCTCGTTAATTATGGTAAGAGTAGATTCAGATGATTCCAAAGACAAGTGGATTCTTTGCAGGTTTTAAGACCCATTAATGAACAAATCGTACAACGGTCCTTAAGTTTGACACATCGTCTTCCACGTTTCGGCAGCTCATGAATATGGATAACGAAAAATACTGATTACCGCCACGTCGTACCTGCATATGATTTTTTAGTTTATCGCAGTTTGGGGAATATCCATCACTAGAATATACTGTATCAAGAATAAGCTGATATAGAGAAAATAAATCCAAATATGAAAGGATGAGTTTCAGAAAACTTTGAAAAAGTTTGGAAATTCTTTAAAAATTCACAAAAATAAAAACATTTAAACCTATCACCACCGGATCACGAATAGAGTTACATCTGTGTGCTGCCATATTGGGCACATATTCTAGAGCATACTACTACAACATTGTTTCCTATGGCTAGCCAAGCTATATTATGGAGCCATGCAAGATAGATCCATTATATGGATGGGTGTGAGACCCTTTAGCTTAAAGAAAGTGAATTAAGAATAAATATGAGTTAAATAAAAAATAATTAAATCAGTAACATGATAATAAATAAATTATTAATTAAAAATCCAATTGATACCAAAAGGATGAGTGGGAGAGATATAAATCTGCTACAGGACAATCATGATAACATAAACAAATAGAAAAAGAAAATAAAAAAAAACAATTAAAATGAATAAAAAAATCATAATAAATAAAATTAAAAACGCAAAAAGTAGTAGAATAAATAATAATAAATGAATTCATTAATTATTTTAATGAAAGAGCCAACAAAACAAAGCATGAGTCACATAGACATAAATACACTATAGCATAAAGAAAACCATATACATAAAAAAAAAATAATTAAAAGTAATACAAAAAAAACATTTATTAAAAAATAACAAAAATAAAAAAAAGAACCCAAAAAGTGATATAATAATTAAATAATAAATTAAACAATTAATTAATGTATCATTTTAATGCAAGAGCAAACAAAACAAAGCATAGGATAAAGAAGACAAAATAAATACCGTAAATAAGAAATAATTAATGGAAATAAATAAAAAATAAATAAAATGTATACAAAAAGTAATATTATAAACAAACAAAATAAATATAATATATAACTACTGTATATAATAAAACTAAATAATTAATCATTTTAATGAAAGAGCAAATGAATCAGAGAATGGGTGGGATAGGCATACAGTAAGTCCACCATAGGATAAAGATGACATATACAAATACATAAGAAATAAATAAATACAACAAAAATATATATATATATACGTATATATATATATATATATATATATATATATATATATAGCATTTAACAAGACAACAACCCAAGTATATACGTATATATATATATATATATATTGTATATACAGTACAGACCAAAAGTTTGGACACACCTTCTCATTTAAAGATTTTTCTGTATTTTCATGACTATGAAAATTGTACATTCACACTGAAGGCATCAAAACTATGAATTAACACATGTGGAATTATATACTTAACAAAAAAGTGTGAAACAACTGAAAATATGTCTTATATTCTAGGCTCTTCAAAGTAGCCACCTTTTGCTTTGATGACTGCTTTGCACACTCTTGGCATTCTCTTGATGAGCTTCAAGAGGTAGTCACCGGAAATGGTTTTCACTTCACAGGTATGCCCTGTCAGGTTTAATAAGTGGGATTTTTGCCTTATAAATGGGGTTGGGACCATCAGTTGTGTTGTGCAGAAGTCTGGTGGATACACAGCTGATAGTCCTACTGAATAGACTGTTAGAATTTGTATTATGGCAAGAAAAAAGCAGCTAAGTAAAGAAAAACGAGTGGCCATCATTACTTTAAGAAATGAAGGTCAGTCAGTCCGAAAAATTGGGAAAACTTTGAAAGTGTTCCCAAGTGCAGTTGCAAAAACCATCAAGCGCTACAAAGAAACTGGCTCACATGAGGACCGGCCCAGGAAAGGAAGACCAAGAGTCACCTCTGCTTCTGAGGATAAATTTATCCGAGTCACCAGCCTCAGAAATCGCAGGTTAACAGCAGCTCAGATTAGAGACCAGGTCAATGCCACACAGAGTTCTAGCAGCAGACACATCTCTACAACAACTGTTAAGAGGAGACTTTGTGCAGCAGGCCTTCATGGTAAAATAGCTGCTAGGAAACCACTGCTAAGGACAGGCGACAAGCAGAAGAGACTTCTTTTGGCTAAAGAACACAAAGAATGGACATTAGACCAGTGGAAATCTGTGCTTTGGTCTGATGAGTCCAAATTTGAGATCTTTGGTTCCAACCACCGTGTCTTTGTGCGACGAAGAAAAGGTGAACGGATGGACTCTACATGCCTGGTTCCCACCGTGAAGCATGGAGGAGGAGGTGTGATGGTGTGGGGGGCTTTGCTGGTGACACTGTTAGGGATTTATTCAAAATTGAAGGCATACTGAACCAGCATGGCTACCACAGCATCTTGCAGCGGCATGCTATTCCATCCGCTTTGCGTTTAGTTGGACCATCATTTATTTTTCAACAGGACAATGACCCCAAACACACCTCCAGGCTGTGTAAGGGCTATTTGACCAAGAAGGAGAGTGATGGGGTGCTACACCAGATGACCTGGCCTCCACAGTCACCAGACCGGAACCCAATCGAGATGGTTTGGGGTGAGCTGGACCGCAGAGTGAAGGCCAAAGGGCCAACAAGTGCTAAGCATCTCTGGGAACTCCTTCAAGATTGTTGGAAGACCATTTCCGGTGACTACCTCTTGAAGCTCATCAAGAGAATGCCAAGAGTGTGCAAAGCAGTCATCAAAGCAAAAGGTGGCTACTTTGAAGAACCTAGAATATAAGGCTATGTGCCCACGATGCAGAAATGAAGCAGAAAATTTCTGCAGCATTTCTGCATCTCCCTGGCAGAAAAAAACGCATGCAGATTGTGCATGCGTTTTTCCTGCAGAATACATGCGGAATACATGCGGATTCACATGCGTTTCCGCATGCAGATTGACAAGCGCTTTCCAGGCGATAGCATCACTTGGAAAGTGCTTGACAACTAGGTCACACTGTATAAATCCATGCAAACAGCATGGATTTATACAGTGTGAACCGTAAAAATGAAAACAAATAAAGCTATACTCACCCCTGAGGCCCCGGCGTGGCTGCAGCGCTGCTTCCTGTCTGGCTCCTGGATGCCGGCATCTCGCGAGACAGAGCGGTGAAGGGCCTGCGGTCACATGACTGTGACGTCACCGCAGGTCCTCAAGCGATGCCGGCATTCAGAGAGAAGCCGTTGGACAGGTGAATATAAACTTTATTTGTTATTTTATTCTTTTTTTACAGGTACAATGGTACGCAGGTCTGGATGAGAGTCTCCTCTCCTCCAGAACTGGGTACCATCCGCACATAGAGACGCATAGAAGCCGCTTGTAAAAATGTACAGTCGCGGTTTCTATGCGTCTCAATGCAAGTCAATGGCGGGAGTTCCGCTGCGCTTCCGCAAAATTAAATGACATGCTGCGGATTTTTGTACGCAGCATAAACGCTGCGGAAAAATCTGCAGCATGTGCATAGAACATGCGGAATCCCCTTGGGGACCATGGGGTGCGGATTACCTAGCGTTTAACAAGCGTTTCCGCTGCGGAAATTCCGCAGCATAAACGCTTGAAAAACGCTACGTGGGCACACAGCCTAAGACATATTTTCAGTTGTTTCACACTTTTTTGTTAAGTATATAATTCCACATGTGTTAATTCATAGTTTTGATGCCTTCAGTGTGAATGTACAATTTTCATAGTCATGAAAATACAGAAAAATCTTTAAATGAGAAGGTGTGTCCAAACTTTTGGTCTGTACTGTACATATACACACAATACATACCGGTAATTATTTAATAAATGAAATAACAAATTATTTTAATAAAACTAAATACAGCAGAGTGGGATAGACATAAATCCTAAATAGGATAAACAAGACAACATACACAAATACTTACAGAAAATACAATAAATAATTTATATAAATAAATCTAAATAAAAAAAATAAAAAGCAAAATAAAAGCAATAACAAATATATTAAATAACAAAAAAAATAAATAAAAAAGGAGCAAATTTGGTCTTCTTTGCCATCATGATTCTGCATGTTTATCTTAGATATATACATATATATATATATATATATATATATATATATATATATATATATATATATGATACTCCGCTAAATAAAAATAGTGATAGAAGCAAATTTTTATATTCCAATTTTATTTTGGACTGGATTATCTTTAACTGGGGTGATTATTCAGTTTGATGCCCTATTCCTGTGTCCAAATAGCCCGACCAAGGACAGGCGCTTGCTGCCATTGCTTTTGATCGGTCGGTCACTGTCGGAGCTCGGTGACTTTTGGCTTGTATTCGGCTTGTTGACCTTCCCCAGTGGCAGGTAGGGCACAAGACCCCCCATAGTTACACTCATTACACTGTAGTGTTATATGTAGGTCACATATCTTTGAAAAATTTAAATAATAATAGACTTATAGGGTTCACCAACCTGGAATTTTCCCCCATAAAATGTCCCTTTAGTACATAGGTGGTGTCATCAGACTTTTTTTTTTAGCCTTCCATCATAGGTACACGTCTAAAGTTGAAACGTGAACATTGAACAGGAAGGATCCTTCTCTCCCCCCGACATCATCTGTCCGGATGCCCCCCATGCAAACTAGACTGCCAGTGGACCCCTTTTATATCAGTGCCCTCTGATGACTTTGGCCTGATGTGTATTGGGCTTTTACCTCTCTGTAACCTGTCCCCCGCCTGTGCTTACAAGTAAGAAGTGGATTAGTGAAAGGGACATGGGAAAAACAAACAAAAAAGATTAGGACAGAGAAGAGGAGACTTCATTGTCATGTAGATGAGGCTTTTAGAATGAGTGCTGATTATGGATGTGTCCGATTGAGTTAATAATGGCAATTATTTTATTACGGGACATCACCTCGGCAAATTGGATTTCCAGACCGTAAGTGCCTGACCACTTGTGTTCAAAGTGGATTTAAGAGACTCAGCGCTTCTGATTTACAGTAAACAAATCCAGCAATTAAAGTGTTATCTGATCTCCTGTCACTTTCATGGTCCATTAGCGGATCAGCCGTCACCAAAGGACAGTATACAAGATGCACAATATATATATATATACATATATATACTTATATATATATGTATATATATATATATATATATATACACAGTGGTGGCCAAAAGTATTGGCACCCCTGCAATTCTGTCAGATAATACTCAGTTTCTTCCTGAAAATGATTGCAATCACAAATTCTTTGGTATTATTATCTTCATTTAATTTGCTTGCAAGGAAAAAACACAAAAGAAAATGAAGCAAAAATCAAATCATTGATCATTTCACACAAAACTCCAAAAATGGGCCAGACAAAAGTATTGGCACCCTCAGCCTAATACTTGGTTGCACAACCTTTAGCCAAAATAACTGCGAACAACCGCTTCCGGTAACCATCAATGAGTTTCTTACAATGCTCTGCTGGAATTGTAGACCATTCTTCTTTGGCAAACTGCTCCAGGTCCCTGATATTTGAAGGGTGCCTTCTCCAAACTGCCATTTTGAGCTCTCTCCACAGGTGTTCTATGGGATTCAGGTCTGGACTCATTGCTGGCCACCTTAGAAGTCTCCAGTGCTTTCTCTCAAACCATTTTATAGTGCTTTTGGAAGTGTGTTTTGGGTCATTGTCCTGCTGGAAGACCCATGACCTCTGAGGGAGACCCAGCTTTCTCACACTGGGCCCTACATTATGCTGCAAAATTTGTTGGTAGTCTTCAGACTTCATAATGCCATGCACACGGTCAAGCAGTCCAGTGCCAGAGGCAGCAAAGCAACCCCAAAACATCAAGGAACCTCCACCATGTTTGACTGTAGGGACCGTGTTCTTTTCTTTGAATGCCTCTTTTTTTTTCCTGTACACTCTATGTTGATGCTTTTTCCCAAAAAGCTCTACTTTTGTCTCATCTGACCAGAGAACATTCTTCCAAAACGTTTTAGGCTTTCTCAGGTAAGTTTTGGCAAACTCCAGCCTGGCTTTTTTATGTCTCGGGGTAAGAAGTGGGGTCTTCCTGGGTATCCTACCATACAGTCCCTTTTCATTCAGACGGATAGTACGGGTTGACACTGTTGTACCCTCGGACTGCAGGACAGCTTGAACTTGTTTGGATGTTAGTCGAGGTTCTTTATCCACCATCCGCACAATCTTGCGTTGAAATCTCTTGTCAATTTTTCTTTTCCGTCCACATCTAGGGCGGTTAGCCACAGTGCCATGGGCTTTAAACTTCTTGATGACACTGCGCACGGAAGACACAGGAACATTCAGGTCTTTGGAGATGGACTTGTAGCCTTGAGATTGCTCATGCTTCCTCACAATTTGGTTTCTCAAGTCCTCAGACAGTTCTTTGGTCTTCTTTCTTTTCTCCATGCTCAATGTGGTACACACAAGGACACAGGACAGAGGTTGAGTCAACTTTAATCCATGTTAACTGGCTGCAAGTGTGATTTAGTTATTGCCAACACCTGTTAGGTGCCACAGGTAAGTTACAGGTGCTGTTAATTACACGAATTAGAGAAGCATCACATGATTTTTCAAACAGTGCCAATACTTTTGTCCACCCCCTTTTTTAGGTTTGGGGGGGAATTGTATCCAATTTGGCTTTAGGACAATTCTTTTTGTGTTTTTTCATTGAAGACAAATTAAATGAAGATAATAATACCAAAGAATTTGTGATTGCAATCATTTTCAGGAAGAAACTGAGTATTATCTGACAGAATTACAGGGGTGCCAATACTTTTGGCCACCACTGTATATAGTGCCTAGGAGAAGCTCAGAGAAAGATGGAGTGTATGGGCAGAGGGCAAGCTTACCATAGACCAAGCAGTCAGACTGTCCCAGTCTATGCTGTAATGAGGCTTATTTCATCAAACTTTCTTTCTATCTATCTATCTATTTACTATCTATATATCTATTATCTATCTATATCTCTATTATCTATCTATCATCTATCTACTATCTATCTATTATCTATCATCTATCTATTATCCATCTATCATTTATCTATCATCTATCTATGTATATATCATCTATCTATTATCAATCTATTATCTATCTATCTATTATCAATCATCTATTATATATCATCTATCTATTATCTATTAATTAATTATCTATCTATTATATATCATCTATCTATTATCTATCTATCTATTATCTATCTATCTATCTCATATCTATCTATTATCTATCCATCTATCATGTATCGATCCATCTATCATCTATCTATCCCATATCAGAAGACGGAGCAACTCAGCAAGTGAGTACTTCTGGCGGCCGCCATCGACACCGAGAACAGCTGATCAGTGGGGGTGCCGGACCCCACCGATCAGACATTGATGACCTCTCCTAAGGATAGATCATCAATGAAAAATAGTGGACAACCTCTTTAAACTAAAATTACTCTCTACAGTAAGTGGGGGTGCGGCTTTATCTCTCTACAGTAAGTCGGGGTGTGGCTTTGTCTCTCTACAGTAAGTGGGGATGTGAAATTGTCTCTGTACAGTAAGTGGGGGGTGTCTTTATCTCTCTACAGTAAGTGGGGGTGTGAATTTGTCTCTCTACAGTAAGTGGGGGTGCGGCTTTATCTCTCTACAGTAAGTGGGCTGTGGCTTTGTCTCTATACAGTAAGTGGGGGGTGTCTGTCTTTCTACAGTTAGAGGGGGTGTGAATTTGTCTCTCTACAGTAAGTGGGTGTGTGAATTTGACTCTACAGAAAGTGGGGATGCGGCTTTGTCTCTCTGCAGTAAGTGGGGGTGTGGCTTTGTATTTTTACAGTAAGTGGGGGTGTGGCTTTGTGTCCCTACAGGAAGTCCGGGTATGGCTTTGTCTCTACAGTAAGTGGGGGAGTGGCTTTGTCTCCCTACAGGAAGTCCGGGTATGGCTTTGTCTCTACAGTAAGTGGGGGAGTGGCTTTGTGTTTCTACAGTAAGTGGGGGTGTGGCTTTGTCTCTCTACTATAGTTGGGGTGTGGCTGTGTCTCTTTACAGTGAGGGTGTGATTGTGTCTCTACAGTAAGTGAGGGTGTGACTGTGTCTCTACAGTAAGTAGGGGTGTGGCTGTGTCTCTCTACAGTAAGTGGGGTGTGGCTGTGTCTCTCTACAGTAAGTGGGGGTGTGACTGTCTCTCTACAGTAAGTGGGGGTGTGGCTATGTCTCTCTGCAGTAAGTGGGGGTGCGCCTTTGTCTCTACGGTAAGTAGGGGTGTGACTGTTTCTCTACAGTTCTGCAAAAAGTGGGGGTGTGGCTTTGTCTATACAGTAAGTAGGGGTGTTACTTTGTCTTTCTACAGTAAGTGGGGGTGTGACTGAGTCTCTCTACAGTAAGTGGGGGTGTGGCTTTGTGTTTCTACAGTAAGTGGGGGTGTGTCTTTCTCTACAGTAAGTGAGGGTGTGTCTTTGTCTCTCTACAGTAAGTGGGAGTGTGGCTTTGTCTTTACAGTAAGTGGGGGTATGGCTTTGTCTCTACAGTAAGTGAGGGTGTGACTGTGTCTCTCTACAGTAAGTAGGGGTGTGGTTGTGTCGCTCTACAGTAAGTGGGGTGTGGCTTTGTCTCTACAGTAAGTGGGGGTGTGACTCTTTCTACAGTAAGTAGGGGTGTGACTGCCTCTCTACAGTAAGTAGGGGTGTGGCTGTGTCTCTGCAGTAAGTGGGGGTGCGGCTTTGTCTCTCTACAGTAAGTGGGGGTGTGGCTGTGTCTCTCTGCAGTAAGTGAGGGTGTGGCTTTCTCTCTCTACAGTAAGTGGGGGTTTGGCTTTGTCTCTACAATAAGTGGGGGTGTGGCTTTTGTCTCTACAGTAAGTGAGTGTGTGGCTTTTGTCTCTACAGTAAGTGGGGATGTGACTTTGTCTCTTTAGTAAGTGGGGGTGTGACTTTGTCTCTATAGTAATTGTGGGTGTGGCTGTGTCACTCTACACTAAGTGGGGGTGTGGCTTTGTCTCTCTACAGTAAGTGGAGGTGTAGCTTTGTCTCTACAGTAGGTCACGGTGTGGCTTTGTCTCTACAGTAAGTGGGGGTGTGGCTTTGTTTCTCTACTGTGAGGGTGCAGTTTTGTCTCTCTACAGTAAGTGGGGGTGTGGCTTTGTCTCTCTACAGTAAGTCAGGGTGTGGCTTTGTATCTACGGTAAGTGGGGGTGTGACTTTGTCTCTACAGTAAGTGGGGGTGTGGCTTTGTCTCTACAGTAAGTGGGGGTGTGGCTTTGTCTCTACAGTAAGTGGGGGTGTGGCTTTGTCTCTACAGTAAGTGGGGGTGTGGCTTAATCTCTACAGTAAGTGGCTGTGTGGCTTTGTCTCTACAGTAGGTCACGGTGTGGCTTTGTCTCTCTACAGTAAGTGGAGGTGTGGCTTTGTCTCTCTACAGTAAGTCAGGGTGTGGCTTTGTATCTACAGTAAGTGGGGGTGTGACTTTGTGTCTACAGTAAGTGGGGGTGTGGCTTTGTCTCTACAGTAAGTGGCGGTGTGGCTTTGTCTCTACATTAAGTGGGGGTGTGGCTTTGTCTCTACAGTGAGTGGCTGTGTGGCTTTGTCTCTCTACAGTAAGTCAGGGTGTGGCTTTGTCTCTACAGTAAGTGGGGGTGTGACTTTGTCTCTACAGTAAGTGGGGGTGTGACTTTGTCTCTACAGTAAGTGGAGGTGTGGCTTTGTCTCTACAGTAAGTGGGGGTGAGACTTTGTCTCTACAGTAAGTGGGGGTGTGGCTTTGTCTCTCTACAGTAAGTGGGGGTGTGACTTTGTCTCTACAATAAGTGGGGTGTGGCTTTGTCTCTCTACACTAAGTGGGGGTGTGGCTTTGTCTATACACTAAGTGGGGGTGTGGCTTTGTCTATACACTAAGTGGGGGTGTGGCTTTGTCTATACACTAAGTGGGGGTGTGGCTTTGTCTCTCTACAGTAAGTGGGGGTGTGACTTTGTCTCTACAATAAGTGGGGTGTGGCTTTGTCTCTCTACACTAAGTGGGGGTGTGGCTTTGTCTATACACTAAGTGGGGGTGTGGCTTTGTCTATACACTAAGTGGGGGTGTGGCTTTGTCTATACACTAAGTGGGGGTGTGGCTTTGTCTAAACAGTAAGTGGGGGTGTGGCTTTGTCTCTCTACAGTAAGTGGAGGTGTGGCTATGTCTCTCTATAGTAAGTGGGGGTGTGTGGCTGCGTCGCTCTACAGTAAATGAGGGTGTGGCTTTGTCTCTCTACAGTAAGTGGGGGTGTGGCTGTGTTGCTCTATAGTACATGAGGGTGTGGCTTTATCTCTCTACAGTAAGTGGGCGTGTGTCTGTGTCGCTCTACAGTACATGAGGGTGTGGCTTTGTCTCTCAACAGTAAGTGGGGGTGTGGCTATGGCTCTCTACACTAAATGGAGGAAGGTCTTTATCTCTCTGCTCCTGCTCTCCTGTCTGTCACACTACATACAGGGATAAAAGAGAGGCAAGCTTTCAGTTCAGGGCAGACAATACATTTTTGAATAGCAGGAGTAATGCATGCTAGTAGAAAATGATTTCAATGAAATACCAGCACCTATAGTGCTGGCCGAATGCTTATTAAAAGGAACCATCCACTAAAAAAGACAGGATGGCAAATTACAGAGCATGAGCAGTTCCTGGATAAATTAGATTGGTATGTTTATCAAAAAGCAGACTTGTAACTTGTTGGATCAGGGCTTCAAATTCACGCTATTCTACAGGTTTTATGTGAAGGGATAGTCATGCTTTAAAGGGAACCTGTCACAGCCAACATGAATCAGAGCAATGGCAGCCAGGTATGTTGTATTCTGACGCATTGCAATGTTTAGGAGATAATATAGTTTGTGGATCGGTTTAGCGGCTGGACAAAAATACGACCCTAGTGGCTGCATTCACAATGGATTGGAGAGGGGAAAGTTTAGCAAGAAGGAGACCGATTGGCAGAGAGTTGCAATAGTCCAGACGAGGATAAATAAGTGCGACAGTAAGAGTTTTTGTAAGATTCAAAGGTGCATTTAGATATAGGAAGTGAAGGAAATATTCAAGTCAAATATAATCCCAAAACACAGCAGAACCACACAAGGAAATGGCTAAAATGGCTATATTGGCTTTAGGTAGGTTAGTAGAGGGAGGAAACACAAGGGGGTCGATTCATCAAAGCCTCAAAAGTGGTGCAAAAGTTTTAAAAAGTCGTAACATTTTTGTGCAAAGCATGGCGTCTGCATTTTTGCGCCACTTTAGATCAGTTCTGCTGTAATAGGCAAAGCTGGGAGAAGCAAGGCAGGATGCGGCGCAGCAAAGCCCCTGTCGAATTAATAAAAACCACCGGTGTTTTGTACTCCAGAAATGCTCCTCCAGTCCCTGAATGGAACAGGATTTCTGGCGAGAGCACGCCTCTTACTGGAGGCCTCAAATTCAGTAAGTGGCATGGGCCTCTTAATGAAAAGGGTGCCATGTTCTCGGTCAAGACTGGCAAAGGGCGACTTGATGAATCGGACCCAAGGGGTTCATTTTTGGTCAGATTCAATTTCATAGGACATGATGTTAGAGACAGTGGACAGACAATGACTGGTGTTTTGTAGTAATGCAGGGGTGATGGCAGGAGATGTGGCTTGTCCAATAGAGAAAAGAGGAGGGGACCTAGGACTGAACCCTGAGGAACCTCAACAGTAAGGAGAAGAGGAGAGTGAGGAGAGAAAGCAAATGGTACACTAAAGGAGCGGTCAGAGAGGTAGGAGGAGAACCAAGAGATAAATTTAATTATTATTAAGTACTGAAGTATAGATAGGACTGGTCTTCAATATCGGGTCGGTAAGGGTCCACCATGTGGCATCCTTAAAATATATGGCGCCACAGCAGCCGAAAGTTCACAGTGACCAGAATGGGAGCACCACGACTCCGTACACTTTGTAGTGGCTGTTCCGAAGGAAGTTAATGTGTTCTGAGCCTGCAGTTTCCTTTCCGAAGAACAGATCATCAATATCTTAGTCCCTGAAAACTTCATGCACTTTAAACAGCCATTGTTCTAGAATCCCCCATATACATGCACGCCTGGGGAGAGGGGAATAAGTAACATCCAACACCTCTGAGAGTGACTTACCACTTTTGGGAAGCAAAGATTGGGCATATTGAAACTCAACATGCCTGATCGTTCTTTGTTCGACAAGAAAACAGATACGCTTCCATACACAGTACACACAGCAGATAATCAACCGCCACTGCCAAAATTAGAGGGCTCGGCTAGCTTTTGTCTAACGTGTATGGGCACCTTTACCGAATCACTTAAGAGACTGCACATTATGTGTTTGCTTCCAATTTAAGAGGTTTTTTTTCCCGATCTCTATTTTAAACATGGATAGAAATATCCAAGTAATGCTTTTTTTTATTACAATTAATGAGAGAAGCGCACAACGAAAAAAAAAATCAAAAAAAATCAGGGTGATTAATATAAAGTTATGGAGCAATTGTACAGAAAGGCTCAGTGGTGGTCATTTTAATAGTCCCTTATAAATGGAAATTGCATTAATATTTCTCAGGCTGAAGGATACTGTAATCATTAAAATGTTAAAAAAGAATTGAATGGTTTAGTATCGACCAGATTTCATAAAAGGAAAAGAAAAAAATAAAGGCGTTTTAATGATTTGAAAGGCAGTAATATTTAATATGATTTTAGTTTTGTCTAGATATAAAATCTACCTAATAAAGAATAAGAGATACATATATAAGAAACTGGATTTTCCTCTACTTAAAGGCATAGTCTCATTTTGTGATGTTATATTGTTTGGATATGATCAGTGGGGGTCCAAGGGGTCGGAGCACTACTGATTAAATGCCAATACGAAGGTTGACATTTCCTTTAAGGGTACCCAGACACTGATCTAATGGGAGATACTAGGCCAACCAACCAAAAGGAAAAGGTGCTGAGAGGGAAAACAAACCAACTTGCTGTAAGAATATAACTGAAGTTTACCCAACAAGGAAAACCCCTGAGATAAAGAACTGGAACTCCTAAATATACATCCACCAGGAAATATAGCCAGCAAGGAAGTACAGAGAAGGGGTACTATATAAAGCCCCACCCAGAATGTGATAGGGCAAACCAAAATGGGAAAATGGAAAACACCTGGAAGGAAGCAAACCAAGAAGGGATAATAAGGACAAAGGAAGAATCAGCATTTGGACAGTGAAGGAAAAGAGCCATAACTCAACAGGCAGAACTGACGATGAAGCAACAGGTCACCAGATCAAATCCCCAAACCGAGCTATGACAATTCCGCTGGGTACTGTGTATTGTGGAAGAAATTACCGATTCAATGTGGCTTAAATGGAGACATCTATCTTATAAGACCTCTGAACAGACCACCTGACTGTCAATGTGAGTGGATGCCGAAATCTGGATGCCCTGGATAAAGCAGGAAGGGTGAAACCCTGAGTCATGCAAGTTACATGAGGTGTGCTGTTTTATGAGCTTTTATATTATTTTATAGTGCTGTTTTATCTATGTGAGTAAAATACATTGATACGTTGGACATAATAAATCAATCCTTACTGACATACACTATGGTTTCATGTCTATTATTCATATAGAAGTAGCACTGGAGGATTATTCCACTGGATACTGTGTATTATGGAGGAGCTGACCGTGATCCAAGTTGGTTTAAATGGAGACATCTATCTTATAAGACCCCTCACTGTGATCGTGAGTGGATGCTGAAATCAGGATGCCCTAGATAAAGCAGATAGGGCGAAACCCTGAGGCGTGCAAGTTACATGAGGCATTCTATGATAGTGAAGCAGATTTACCTTATATTCTGAGCGGTCCGATATTATATTTATATTTTTTTCCTAAGCTTCCACAACTAAATTCATTTAAGTTAAGATCATCTCCGATGCATAAAACCATTCAGTTGCCTCCCTCACTACAAACTGGAACAGGTTTTATGCCGCTCTCTGTCTTACCCAAACAGGATAATTGACTTTAAGGAATTCTTTAACCTTTGGATAAAAAAAAAAAAAAAAAAGAAAACATCATTCACAAAGCACAAAGGGCATCTGGGAAAATGAACAGGTTTATTCTAATTGGCTTTTCTATTAAAAATAAATTATTTTGTATCCGTGGATCAAGCAGAGCTTCGTTCTTAGCGGCCAGTAGTGAATAATTTCTATTAAAAGGAGGCTGAACAGTATTTAAACAATTGAGCATGAATTATGGAACAATGTCGTCCTTACCTGTCAATCCAGGTTAGAATCTGCTGCAATTAATAAAAAAAAAAATCCAAAAATTGTGCAAGGTGGAGCTAAGCTGGAATACCAGACACAACCTGTGGAGAAGAAAGGCGCTGTTCTGGACTAAGAGCAGAAATGTTTTTTCTAATCTTGGCCCATTTCTTCAATGATCAAATGGATCAGTTTTGTATGATGGGAAGGCGTCACCAAAATAGGCCGCATGTTATGTATGACCATCTGTTATCGTCAGTGGAGCTCAAAGGGGTGACGTGACCCTGCCATGCCTTCAAGACTCCATCACTGATGAAGCTGGATGGAGACCTTATCCTTCCCACAATGCAACATGAATCTGCTGCCCTCATATCTAAAGTAGGCTGTGTTCACACCCATGTCAGATGCTTTGCTAGAGCGGATTTCCCATAAAGAATAAAGGCGTCATTCTTCCATCAAAATGATGAACACCGCAAAGGAACCCAAAAAACGTCACTATAGGTCAAGTGGGCACTGTATCATTGATCTGGGACTCTGTCGTTTTTGCTGTCGTCCTTTGGTTTTCTGCTCCTCTGATGGAACAGAAATCCAAAAACATAAATGTGAACTCAGTCTTATCCTTGAACTTTATTAAGGGGCTTTCTTATCTTCTATTTTCCCTACCTCCCGGCTTGACAGTTCGGACAGTGGCACGCCTGAGCTGCTGGCCCGAACTGAGCGCTCTCCCATGCTGCACACAGAGGCTTAGGAGGAGCGAAGGGACACTAATGTTGACCACATCTAGTGATCCAGCTATCTTCAGAGAAGCATTTGCAAGTCTTATAGAAAACAGCTTGTATGTGCTGCCCTCCTTTCCTAGGAGATTGGCCAACGCTGATAGTGGCCATTAACTTTGGGTACGAGTGGTCAACTTTAGAATTAAAAATTCCTCTATTCTTGAAAACGAATGGGGATTTTGAGTAACAAGTAAATGACAAAGTTGCTTGTTTTTAGAAACGCTGTGTATTTTACCCATTTATGATGTTGAGAGCTAATAGAAGAATAGGGGTCCTCCATGTCCCATTTCCCAACTGAATGCCCTATAAAGAGTGATTTTAAAGTCTAAGCCAATGCTTTTTACTTGACTCTTCCAATAACTTTCATAGATTTTGAAGATGGAGGTTGCACACAAGAGCGGACATCTTTCTATTCTAGTCTAAGATGAGTCCTGTCTCCATGATCTGATGAATTGAGATCATCATCATGTTGAGACCATGGAGACAAAGATCTCCATGGTCCCAACAGGTGAAGGTCCCAGGTAGAGCTAAGTGGATTGCTTTGCACAACCATCGTCCACTGTCCAGGTCAGCACTCTCTGGCCGTGGAGAGGAGCTGCTCAAATTTCCTTACTCTCTGGGATCCTTGGATCAGCTTATGGTTTGCCCAGCTGGAAAGACGTTTCCTGTGTGCTGAGCGTCATGCCAGGCCAGTGAATCAAACACCAGGCTAGGGAACTCGGAAACTCTGGAAATTCGCGCAGTTCCTGCCCAAAGCCAGAGAGCGCTGACCTGGAACATGGTTGCGCAAAGTGATCGGTTCATCTCTAGTTCCAGATGGATATGTCATAAATGGCTAAAATGAAAATACCCCTTTAACCCTTTGTGCTGGTGACTTTAAGTCATCCCCAGACCTAGCTGTTGACCCATTATTCATTTCTAACCTATGTTTCTGTTGAGGAGATTGCTCAGCGTCCTCAGAAGCTAAACTTTTTATAAATGTGTTCTTCTGCACCCAATCAAATTACTTTATGGCCATCTCTTTCGGTGGTTTTTACCTGCTATAACTATGCAAAATCTGACAATTTTTTATCCTTTTGCTCTAAAGATGCCCATAAAAGTCTAGTGTGAGGTTAATTTTACATCCATGAAACTACATAAACACATTTAAGGAAATTAAATATCTTTATGATATCGGAAATGCACATTTCCCCCAAAAATCACACAACTATGTCAATAGCGTCAGGTTTATGGAGCCGCTTAAAAGAAGAGATTGAATTTGTAGGACAGATGTAAAATAAATGTCTTCTTAAGATCCGGCGGCTTCCTGAGTCTTCTCTTGTCATATAAAGGTTTGTTGCCTTCTGATTAGATTTTAAGGACAGTCGGATAAGTGTCTCAAGTAATGTCAGGCTGTTTTTCTTTTGTTTAAGGCAGATTAGTGCTTTACGGTAATAATAGGCCTTTAAAAAATATATATCACTTCGGAAAAGTAAAACGGCAACAGATTTGTTTTTTTACTCCTCCGCAACAAGCTGAAAGGTCATCAAGAAAACATAAAACATCAAAAACTTCACCAACTTTTTATACCTGATGTTCTCAAAACATGTTGTTTTTCATTTTAATCCTCTTCTCCTTTGAAGAAACCGACTCTCCTAAAGAAATGTTGCATTAAAACCCAAGGGCAGTGGCATGGCATGAAGATCCTGGGCACACCACAAAATCTATGACAGGCCAACCACCTACCATACTTGCCAACTCTTCTGCAATATCCGATAGGCTCCTGGACACCTGGATGAGTCGGCAAATGTCCTGCGATAAGTCCAAACCTTCCAAACATCTGACAAGTTTTCTTGTACCAGGATGTTTTGACGGGATGAGATCGAGAGGTTGAGTGGTGGAGAATGGACATAAAGTGGGCACTAAATTGGAAGAATGGAAGTGGTCTACAAAAGAGCGTGTTGCCAGGGCTGAAATTCATTACTTACCAACTTTTGGAAGCTGGTACCAGGAGAGGTTGAGCATGGGAGAGGGTGTTAGTACAATTAATAATACTGGTGTTTTCTTATTCAGTAAAGGGTCTATGGACTCCTCTGTTAAAGGGGTGGACGTACCATTGGTGCAACCTGTGCAGCCGCGCAGGGTCCCAAGAGGTAAGGTGGCCACTACCGCCTCCAAAGCATGTACAATTGTGCATTATCATGAACTATCATACTGCAAAGGGCCCATATATTGTTCTTGCACAGGGGACCTCTTCTGTCTGTGTCCTCTCCTCGTCTGGTATCATGGTCATTTGTGACTACTACCTTTCCATCCTCCTTAGCTATGCCTGTATATAAAGTAAGCATCCAAAAACCATACTTCCCATTCGTCTATTTGGGGAGTTCATCAGAGCAATGTTTTTTATGTTTGAAAACTGTTCTCTACGGTTAGATCCAATTTTCCAAGTTACATAAAAGGGGAACCCAAACCTGAGATTAGATGAAAGGTGACAATCCTAACAAAAAATGGATCTGCACAAATAAATGTATATAGGGGATAACAGACAAAAACCCATTGGCACACCTTTTATTAGCCAGGCTTAAGACTAGTGCAAAAGAGTAGCTCTTGCTTTTGAGGGACCTAGTATAATCATGGGTGACCCAATGATTTTATATCAATGCCCCAGCCGGGTGTTTAGCGAGGGACGGAATGGTGTCTGACAGGTTCACTTTGCTTTGACCAGGGTATTTCGATGCAGGGTTCAAGCAGTAAAATGAAACTTTGCCCAGATTGAAGGAAAGTCTAGATTTAATTTTAGTTTCTGGCCCCAATGCAGAATAGGTAATAGGACCCACCAATAGTGATGTATTGTAGCGGGGTCTTTGGGTTCCCTTAGGCTTGGGTGTGACTACTATCTATACAGCTAAGCCCCTGGCTCCAGCAATGCCAAAGGGAAAATGATCGATCATCTTCCAACCCGGTTTTCCGACTATTCTCTGCCAGCCTACTTTACCAGCCTGCAGCCACTCCGTGGACTCAACCCAAGGGCCCTAGAAATATCTCGTCATGCCGAAATACTGCCCTAAAGCGGGCACATACTTTTTTTCTACATTCAATTGTATTTGAAACAGCAAAATGTAAACATATTTAGACACATATATTACTATGACCCCCCGAGTGCCAAAATCTCATTCTTCCTACGCGCTTTTCCTTGACTCTCCGACAATGAAATAATAACCCGCCGCTGTCACTTATGCAGAGTGCTGCGCATTGTGCTCTTTTTTTTCTTTTCTGATCTTTCACACTTCGCACATATAAAAACACAGCTCCTCGGCTCATGGCCATTAACATAGCTTTGTATTCTCAACATTCCCGGGTTTAATGCATCGCTTTCTAATATCTTAACAGTTGCGGCTGCTTTTAAAGCATCAGGTGAAGCCGGCTTCACACGCTGAAATGCTGATAATCCTGTGAGATTGCGGATGACAGGCTTCAGTAGAAAGCAGTCAGAGAGGGAGAGAGAGAGAGGAGACAATGAGCGGTGAGAGTCTAAAATTCCTTACAACAATGTACTGAGCGCATAAATCCATTATAATCCTTTGAAGCCTGAAGACACTGCCACATATTGAACCGGTTAGGAAGACTGCTACGGCGGCCACTGCCAGCTCCTCTCATCACCTTTTATCGCTTCTCTAAAACCATGTCCGCATGTAACTTTGGGGTCATACGGTTTAGTGGAGGTTAACAAAGCCCAATTAACTGCCTCGTACCTTCCACCACATGGTACCATGAATATCCGCAAAAAAAGACCGTAGCTGTAAAACCTTACTCGGATTTGAAGAAATCTACTTGGAAAAAAAGGAGATCATAAAGGACATGTGGATCATGTTTTATGAAAGTCTTCAAAAAGATCACATTTTGAAATGTGTTGCAAAAGTATGAAATCAATAAAACTAAAAGATGTGCTAAATTCTGAAAAACGGAAATGATGGAAGACTGATTAGAGAATAAAGGGAGAGGGAACTGCTCCCCTTACGGGGTTGTCTGACCCACAACTGAGGAATCAAGTACATCAGCTTCTACAGAACCCTCGAGTCGGGAAATCCTGTTGTGTTGAACAAATAGTAGGAGAATAATAACGGTGGTAGTCTGCACTGCTGATGTAGGACTCAAGAAACCAAGGAGGAAAGGGAAATTTGAGCAAGCGGTTTATTCCCTACACGTTTCGAAGTTGGACCATCTTCTTCATCAGGAGAACCACAGTATTCAACAACTTAAAAGCATACTGTGGATCTCCTGATGAAGAAGTTGATTCAACTTTTAAACAGGTAGAGAATAAAATTCCTGGTCAAAGCTCCCTATCGTCCTTGGTTTCTTGAGTCCTACATTGGAAGTGCAGCTACAGCCCCTATTCTCCTACTATTTATTAGGGGGTGATTGTGATGATCGGACATGTGCTATGGGTGCTAGTGGAAATAATAACAAGCCTACTCTGCTCTGGGCAGAGTATTTAGGTACATGACTAAAGCAGTGAACTGAATATTTGACCTAGGTGATGGAAACCCTAGCTTGAAGTAACATCAAAAACCAAAGCAGATTCCAAAAAATGTACCCAACTGTAATTATGTGGTTGTCCCATCTCGTACATTTGTGTGGACCACTCTCCAGATTGAGGAGTGTCTCAGAGGTGGGATCTGTATCTATCTGTAACATCTGTGTCTGAACAGGCTACTATCCCTGCCTTTGTCTCTACGCGACGCCGCACTAATACTGCAGATGATGATGAGGAGGCATGTTTCAGTTTGACTTTCGGATAGCAGGACTTGCTGTCCCTTCCTTCTATGCATCTGTTTTACTAGGGCTAGTTATTCATGTAATTAGATCTCTGCTGGGAGCTATGTGAGGGGTTCATCCTTATTTAAACACCAAGCAGTCAGTTTCTGGCTGCCAGTTACAGGTTTCACTTACTGTGGTTCACTCCTGCTTCCTAGCTCTTGCCTTTTCAAGTGCCTCTCTATTTTGTTTGTAATTTTGACCTCCTGGTTCTGACCCGGTTTTATGACTATTCTCAGCCAGCACACATTACCAGCCTGCAGCCACTCTGTGGACTCAACCCAGAGGCCGTGCAAAAGTACAAATCCCTGTATAAGAATTTATGGGTTCCCTTGGGATATAGTAGATGGAGTAGCTTGCGGAAAGTCTATCCGTGAAAGTTTTGTTACACTAGCAGACATTTTTGCCATATTCTTTGAATTTCCTATACTATAAATGTCCTAAAATAGGTCAACACTGTAGTAATCCTTGATCGGTGTGGTAACCTATGCTGTTGTCATGGCAGTTTGAGTAGTTAGGTGGTTCACTTAGTTTGTATTGGAGCAACCATGTTACGAATGAATTATCAGTAGGCCAATCATTCGCCAATCGTTCAAGGATGGTGCATCTGTATTACAAGACACCTCAAAGTGGAAAAGCTTTTAAGATTAGGTCAAGCTAATCTGAGCAATGTGGATGTTCAATCCTATATTTCATCTGCCTTCTGAATTTTTGAGCCTATGGCTGGTTACTCCTCTCACGATGATCCCCCTTTAAAAATGTCATAAAGAAGCCATGAGAAGTGACAAAAAGCCCATCACGAAACCATTACAATTTCACGGCGACTAAACCAAGACCTTTATACCCTAATTGCTCTGCTTTCTAAAGGTCTTTTATGGCCATCAAGACCCTATAAGAGGATGAATCATATCCCATTATAAAGTGACACTACTATCTCGGCGGTGACAGGGTGATGCATGTTTACAATACGACTTTATATACAGGTAAACTGTTTTATTGACTAAGTCCCCAGGTTAAACATTGTGCGAGCCTCCTTACGAGTCAACCGTGGTCGGATTCAGATCAATTTTCCTGCATTCGTCAATAAGACTATAAATAATAATATGGTTTCCTTCCAAGAAGAAAGATTATCCACTCCTTGTGCTCATATACCTGATAAATGGAGTGGAAAAGCTAATACTTGTGCCAGTAACGCAGCAGAGGGCAGTGTGTTGAAACTAACACGGCCAAACAATAGGCCCTGAATACTAACAACTGTCATGTACGAGTACGAGATGCCATGGGGCCTCTATGCACTTTCTGCAATGGGCAACCTAAGCCCATAATTTTCGATCATTCGATATGTGACTGCAAACCACTGCATCCTCTATAGTTACACAAAGAAGGATACCTTACAGCGCAGGGCGCAGGGTAGGTGGATAAGTAGATTTGGATAAGCTGGGTAGGTGGAGCATTAAATGGCAAATGAGGTTTAACGAGGAGAAATGTAAGGTCATACATATGGGAAGGAAAAATGGAAGTCACCAGTACTCACTGAATGGGAAATCATTGGGGAATTCAGAGATGGAGAAGGACTTGGGCATCTTGATTGATAGCAAACTAAATTGGAGTGCCCAAAGTCAGGCCGCTGCTGTAAGGGCAAACAGGGTAATGGGATGTATCAGAAGAGGTATAGCTGCAAAGGATGAGAACATTGTTCTTCCACTGTACAAAGCACTGGTCAGACCACACTTGGAATACTGTGCTCAGTTATGGGCCCCAATAAAGGATATAAATGAGCTTGAAAAGGTACAAAGGAGGGCAACAAAATTAATAAAGGGAATGGAGGGACTGCAATACCCAGAGAGGTTGGCAAAACTAGGACTATTCAGCCTGGAAAAGAGAAGGTTGAGGGGGGACATAATAAATGTGTACAAATATGTTAGGGGACAGTATAGAGATCTTGCCCGGGATTTGTTCAAAAGGAGGGATATTACGGTAACAAGAGGGCATTCACTAAGACTGGAAGAGAAAAGGTTTCAGCACCAGCATAGGAAGGGGTTCTTTACGGTAAGAGCAGTGAGAATATGGAATTCACTGAGTGAGGAGACGGTAATGTCGGATTCACTACACCAGTTCAAGCGGGGACTGGATGCATTTCTAGATACCAGGCAGATTTCAGCATATACTTAAAAATAAAATAAAATAGTAGGTTGATACAGGGATTTATTCTGACTGCTGGTTTCAGAGTCGGGAGGGAATTTTTCCTCAGGTGAAGATTGGCTAAATCATTTGGGGTTTTTGCCCTCCTCTGGATCAACTTTAGCAATTACAGAACTAACAGGTCGAACTTGATGGACGCAAGTCTTTATTCGGCTTTACAAACTATGTTACTATGTTACTATGATATGCGCAAAAGAGTGAGGCTCTAAGATATAAAACAACACCCCAAAGACGATCCTAGGCCAGAAGATCACTGTACTTTCAAAAAAATGGTGGTTTATTGTCCTTTTTTTTTAACCAAGCCTGAAACGCTGGACAACCCTGGAAGATTATACCCCGCCCATGAGGAATGGCGATGGAGTCAATATAGGTTGGGCACTTTCCTCCTCTCCGTGTGCTTACATACCTGATAAATGAAGTGGAAAAGCTAATACTGGTGCCAACAGCACAGCAGAGGGCAATGTATTGAGACTAACAAACAATAGGCTCCGAATATTAACGACCGCTACAGAGACGTAACTAGATGCTCTGGGGCCCCTAAGCAAAATCTATAATGGGGTAACCTAGTCCATCATGTCCTATCATGTCATATGTGACTGAAAACACCGCATTCTCTATAGATACGCTCAAAATTATATTTTCCAACACTGGAGAAAGGGATGTGCACAGAAGACAGGGATCTAAAGTAAAAATTAAAATAATCAATCCTTCACAACATCTCAAAGGTGATCCCAGTGTAAAAGATCACTATGTTTTTAGAGAATAGTGGTTTAGCGCCTCCTTGTTACCCTTATTGCAGTGTTTTAAAGAAAGACAACCCTATGCCCTGCCCATGAGGAAAGAAGATGGAGCCTATATAGGCTGAGCACCACCTCCTCACCTTAAATGAGGAGGACTGAAATGGCCAAACAATAGTCTTTAAATACAAACAACTGTTGCCTACAGTGGGGTAACTGGACCCTTCTGCAAAATTTGTAATGTGACAACCCAATGCTTCATGCCTCGTCATGTTAGATGTGACTCCAGAAACTAAACCCTCTATAGCTACACCCCCAAGATACCTTATAGTACAAGGGGCAGAGATGTGTGCAAAGATCAATTAAAATGTAAAAAAGCACCCTCTTCACAACACACTAAGGGAAATCCTAGAGCAGAAGATGATTGTGCTTACTGAGCATAGTAAAATATTGTTCTTTTTTTTTTTCACCAAGCTTGTAGGGCTAATAAAGAAGGACAACTCTGGAATATAGTGCTCCGCCCATGAGGAACGGCGATGGCGCCAATATATCCGGAGCACAGCTTGCAATGAGGCAACCCAATGCTTCATGATGTATCAGATGTAATTCCAACAACTCCCCCCTCTACAGCTACACCCCCAAGAAACCTTACAGCACAAGGGGCAGAGATAAGAGGCCCTAAGTTAAAATGTAAAACAAGCCTCTTCACAACACACTAAGGTAAATCCTAAGGCTGAAGACGAATGAACTTTCTGAAAATATGGATATATTGTTCCCTTTTTTTACCAAGCTTGTAGTGCTAATAAAGACGGACAACCCTGGAACATAATTCCCTGCCCATGAGGAACGGCGATGGCGCCAATATATCCTGAACACTGCTTGTAATGAGGAAACCCAATGCGTCATATCATATCAGATGTGACTCCAGCAACTCCCCCCTCTATAGTTACACCCCCAAGGTACCTTACAGCACAAGGGGCAAAGATGTATACAGAGAAGAGGGGTCCTAAGTTAAAATTTAAAAAAGTGCCCTCTTCACATCATGCTAAAAGTGATCCTTGAAGAGAAGATCATCATGTTTTCAGAGAATTGTGGTTTATTGTTCCCTTTTTTTATCAAGCTTGCTCTGCTTATAAAGAAAAACCCTGGAAGATTATGTCCCGCCCATGAGGAAGGGCGATAGCGGCAATATAGGCTGAGCACCACTCTCTTCTCCTTGTACTTATATGCTTGATAAATGAAATTAAACATCTAATACTTCTGCCATTATCGAGGTAGACGGCAGTGTATTGGAACTAACATGGCTGAACACTAGCCTGAAAACACAAACAATTGGAATGTTGATCAGACGAAAGAAGCATCTCCGCTAAAATAATAAAACGTGGTAACTGCTACACAGATGAGCATACATCACCGCAGCTCCAGTCTAACAGTTCGATACTACAGAGCTTATTATTTCCAGAAAAAAATAAAAATAAAGAGGTCACTAAGAAGACCCTGTGGTACCATCTCGGAAAATGTCTCGCAAAGAAGAAGCATCCACAACTTTATGCAAAGAAACCATTAGATCATCGTCTCTGTATAAAATAATGGAGGTCAAGTCAAAGATGATCGAAATAGTCTACATATCAAAACGAACATCATTACAGACGGCGGAAAGCTTCCATTTTAAAAGAAATGATAGGAAAAGCTATTACGAACGCGGGCTGGGTAGAATTATTGTTATTTGAAGGTTTCAAGGGAGAACACATGCTAAGCCCCCGCTCCGGTAATAATTTACTCCTTCTCAAGAGCTTGACGACTAAACAAAGAAAAAGCTAGATAAAAATCAAATCAACACAAAATGGAAGGACGACGGCATAAAGATAAAATAACAATTATTTAGAATAATAGTTCCCCGTCGCAGTGTGTACAAAGCAGAGAGACTTGGTAGTGAACACTGCTGCCTACAGAACTGTATCTAGGTGCCCTGGGACACGTATGCAAAATCTGTATTAGGGCACTCCATTCTTGTCCCATTTATATTAGCAGAGAGGCCAGGTGTGACTGTCACTACTGCATCCCATAGGGTTAACCCCCTAAAAATCTTACAATACTGGAGGCAGGGATATGTATAAAGAGGGGCCCCTAAGTAAAAATCAAAATAAAACCCTATTCATCCTTGAGCAGTAGATCACTATGTTTCCAGGGAATGTAGGTGTCATGACTCGGAAGCAGGATATCCTGGGGTTAGGGGCTCCTTCCCTATCCTCCAAACTAGAGGGCACCCTAGTCTATCCCTGCTCCTCGGATTACTTCTGATGGTGAAGACGCCGGGACCACGTGCCTTGCTGAGCTCCTATATCAGCCCTGATCTGTCTCCTCATCCAACCAAGGAAGGGGGAGTAGTAGTGTATAAGAGTACACCAACCAGATAAACAAGGTAAGATGCACAGGGATATATGAAAATAACAAGCATACAAATATGAACTCACAAACAACAAAGTGGAACACTGGGGAGTAAAGGAAAGGGAAACAAAATAGGAGAGGAAGAAGATATGCACACAGACGAATCACCAAGCTACAGTCTTCTGAAAAAAATTCCAAAACGCCTCCTCAAACAATCAGCTCCTCCAACTTAAGAACCAGGCAGTAGGAAACTAACACTGGCAATACCTGATTGCCAGAGGCGAGTATATATATAGCAGAGGGGAGTGGCCAACACTGAACAGCTGAGACCAACAAAGCAGAAAAGCTTCAGAAGCTCTCAACTGAACAGATTAACCCTTGCACTGCTAGCAAGGAAATCCTGCACTATCTAATATGAAGGTGAAGTGCTTCTCACCAGTGGAGGAATATGAGAAATCAGACGCTGCAGTCCTCTGGCCCCTCTCTGTCGCGGCATACTCGTGACAGTAGGTTTAGCTCATGGTGCTTGTAGAGATGAACAACCCTGGAAGATTACGCCCCGCCCATGAGGTACAGAGATCCAGCCATTATAGGCTAAGCCCCCCTTCCTCCAACCACAACTTCTTTACATGGATGGTTCATCCAATAATAATGTTATAATGCCCGAAGCTGACAGGAGCACAACAAATAAAAACATTACAAAGGGATTACTAGTTTTGTTTAAAAAAAAATAACAAAGAATGCCTCCTTTTTGACCAAGTGTTTGTAGAAAGGGACAACCCTGGAAGATTAGCTCCACCCATGAGTAAGGTAGAGGTGGAGCTAATATATCCATCCAGATAGTTATTTCAAAGATAGTGTTGAAATGCCCAAGGCTAAAGGAAGCACATTTTAGAGATGAATGAATCTTCTGAAACACAGCCTTAGTAATGTCCAAGTGACCGCACCATATACGGCTATGGGTTAATGGATAGTGACTGTTTTCACTGCTGTCCTGTCACACACTATCTGCAATGTTTATTCAGTGTTTTATGGATTTCTCTATCCCAGTGGCTAAGCTGTGACATCCTCTCACTGTCCAGATGCACCAAGAAATGTCTTCTTCATTCTTATGTTTTTTGTAAAATACCTGTGGGCATTTTTTTGTCAATTCTCACAAATTGATCAAGGTCACTGGATCTAATAAATTATCAAAAATTCAACACAAATTACTATCGCGTTGAATCAATTCCTTCATATCTAGACTGGAGATAATTGTAACCAGCTCACAACTCATAGTTTTAAAGTTGACGGTAGACTTAAGTCCATCAAGTTCAACCTATAATCTAACATGTTGATCCAGAGGAAGACAAAAACCCCATGAGGCAGACACTAATAGCTCCATATTAGGGGAAAAATTCTATCCCAACTCCACATACAGCAATCAGACTAGTTCCCTGGATTAACACCCCATCACAGAATTTAGTGCCCATATCATGTGATAATATATTTTTATAGAAAGGCTTCAAGGCCTCTTTGTACTTTTGTAATGAATCAACCATTACAACATTATGTGGCAGAGAATTCTTTAGTCTCACTGCTCTTACAGCAAAGAATCCTTAGTCTCACTGCTCTTACAGTAAGGAATCCATATTCTCACCGCTCTTACAGGAAAGAATATATAATCTCACTGCTCTTACAGTAAAGAATTCTCATCTGTGATTATAATTAAACCTTCTTTCCTCTAGACACAGACGATACTCCCTTGTCCCTGGCCTAGGTGTAAAAAGATCATTACACAGATCTCTGTACTGTCCCCTCATATATCTGTACGTTGTAATAAGATCGCCCCTAAGCCTTCGTTTTTCCAAACTGAGGACCGTCAAGTATTTACAGATAATAGCCCCTGAACACAACAATATTCTTCTCACCGACAGCAAGCAGAGATCTGTTTGAGGCTGTGTGCCCACTATGCGTTTTTCAAGCGTTTCTGCAGTGGCAATTCCGCCGCAGAAACGTTTAAAAAACGCTTGGTAGAAGGTCTGCAATGTTCCCCAATGATAATCCGCATGTGCTGTGCACATGCTGCGGAAATTTCCGCTGCAGATTATCAGAAAAATCCGCAGCACATCCATTAATTTTGTGGACACGCAGCGTAATTGCCGCTATTGACTTGCAATGAATTGCATAATATCCGCATGACTACATGTGCACATGCGGATATTAAGCGATTCAATGTGCGGATGGTACCCGGGTCTGGAGAAGAGGAGACTCTCCTTCACACCCAGGTACCATAGTACCTGTAAAAAAAAGAATTAAAATAAAAAACATATACTCACCTTCTGATGGCCCCCTGTCTGCTCCTGTCGGTGCTGCTGGCTCTTCGGCGGCTCGCGGTGGTGTAAAAGGACCTTCCATGACGTCATTTAGTCATGTGACATGTCACGTGACCGCTTACGTCGGTGGTTGCGTGACCTGTGACATGACTAAATGACGTCATGGAAGGTCCTTTTACACCACCGCGAGCCGTCGAAGACACCGGAGAAGGAGATTGGGGGCCATCGGAAGGAGAGTATAATGTTTTTTTTTATTTTTCACCATTTTATTCTTTTTCTTACTATTGATGCTGCATTTGCAGCATCGTAACTTGGTTACACAACATAAATCCATGCCGGTTACATGGATTTATATAGTGTGACCAAGTTGTCAAGCACTTTCCAAGTGATGATAAAATCACAACCCGCATGCGGAAATGCATGTGAAGACCGCTTCACATCCGCATGTCCCTGGCAGGAAAAACGCATGTACAATCCGCATGTACAATCCGCATGTCCCTGGAAGGAAAAACGCATGTACAATCCGCATGTAAAATCCGCATGTACAATCCGCATGTACAATCCGCATGTACAATCTGCATGTGCAATCCGCATGTACAATCCGCATGTACAATCCGCATGTACAATCCGCATGTACAATCCGCATGTACAATGCGCATGCGTTTTTCCTGCCAGGGAGATAAAGAAAAAATCCAGAGTATTTCTGCATCGTGGGCACATAGCCTGAAAGTCAATTGAAAAACTGCACATTGTATTACTGCACACTGAATAGTCTTTATTTCCTAAAACTGGTATTTCCCTTTAAGCTTTTTTTAACACCCCTAACTTGAATTCCTCACTATTTTCAAGCCATTTGATGTCATTGAATAAAAACAGACAAAGTCAGCAAAACAAGATTATACCTGGTCACATCTGAACATGAGACAGGATCGCAGGCAGCCTGGACAATGCTCTGCGAACTAAACAGCCGCGGCTCCAGACTGATACATTGTTGCAAACGCCCAGAAACATTTTACTCATAGAGAATTATGCAGCCTGAATACAATTGTATCTACTGCTGCCCCTGATTCTAACACTATGTTCACATTTCTGCATCTCCCTGGCAGGAAAAAACGCATGCGGATTGTACATGCGAATTGTACATGCAGATTGTACATGCGAATTGTACATGCGGATTGTACATGCGGATTGTACATGTGGATTGTACATGCGAATTGTACATGCAGATTGTACATGCGAATTGTACATGCGGATTGTACATGCGGATTGTACATGCGGTTTCCTGCCAGGGACATGCGGAAATGAAGCGTTCTTCACTTTCATTTCTGCATGCGGGTTGACAAGAGCTTTCCAAGCGATTTTAGCATCACTTGGAAAAGTGCTTGACAACTTCACACTATATAAATCCATGCAAACAAAATAAAAAATAAATATATACTTTACCCTCTGATGGCCCCCGGTGTCTTGCTTCGCTCGGTCCCGGCTACCGGCAGTGAAGACTGAAGGACCTGCTGACGTCAGCGTCACGTGACCCATCACATGACTCTGACGTCAGCGAAGGTCCTTCTTCATTCAACCGTGAAGTGCGGGGAACCAAGCAGGAGCGCTGCGCGAGCCGTCAGAAGGTGAGTACGTATATATTTTTTATTTTATTCTTTTTTTTTAATGGTACCTGGGTCTGGATGAGAGTCCTCTCATCCACACCCGCGTACCATCCGCACATTAGACCGCATGAAAAGCGCATCAACATACAGTACAGACCAAAAGTTTGGACACACCTTCTCATTTAAAGATTTTTCTGTATTTTCATGACTATGAAAATTGTACATTCACACTGAAGGCATCAAAACTATGAATTAACAAATGTGGAATTATATACTTAACAAAAAAGTGTGAAACAACTGAAAATATGTCTTATATTCTAGGTTCTTCAAAGTAGCCACCTTTTGCTTTAATGACTGCTTTGCACACTCTTGGCATTCTCTTGATGAGCTTCAAGAGGTAGTCACCGGAAATGGTCTTCCAACAATCTTGAAGGAGTTCCCAGAGATGCTTAGCACTTGTTGGCCCTTTTGCTTTCACCTTGCGGTCCAGCTCACCCCAAACCATCTCGATTGGGTTCAGGTCTGGTGACTGTGGAGGCCAGGTCATCTGGTGTAGCCCCCCATCACTCTCCTTCTTGGTCAAATAGCCCTTACACAGCCTGGAGGTGTGTTTGAGGTTATTGTCCTGTTGAAAAATAAATGATGGTTCAACTAAGCGCAAAGCGGATGGAATAGCATGCCGCTGCAAGATGCTGTGGTAGCCATGCTGGTTCAGTATGCCTTCAATTTTGAATAAATCCCCAATAGTGTCACCAGCAAAGCACCCCCACACCATCACACCTCCTCCTCCATGCTTCACGGTGGGAACCAGGCATGTAGAGTCCATCCGTTCACCTTTTCTGAGTCGCACAAAGACACGGTGGTTGGAACCAAAGATCTCAAATTTGGACTCATCAGACCAAAGCACAGATTTCCACTGGTCTAATGTCCATTCCTTGTGTTCTTTAGCCCAAACAAGTCTCTTCTGCTTGTTGCCTGTCCTTAGCAGTGGTTTCCTAGCAGCTATTTTACCATGAAGGCCTGCTGCACAAAGTCTCCTCTTAACAGTTGTTGTAGATATGTGTCGGCTGCTAGAACTCTGTGTGGCATTAACCTGGTCTCTAATTTGAGCTGCTGTTAACCTGCGATTTTTGAGGCTGGTGACTCGGATAAACTTATCCTCAGAAGCAGAGGTGACTCTTGGTCTTCCTTTCCTGGGGCGGTCCTCATGTGAGCCAGTTTCTTTGTAGCGCTTGATGGTTTTTGCAACTGCACTTGGGGACACTTTCAAAGTTTTCCCAATTTTTCACACTGACTGACCTTCATTTCTTAAAGTAATGATGTCCTCTCGTTTTTCTTTACTTAGCTGCTTTTTTCTTGCCATAATACAAATTCTAACAGTCTATTCAGTAGGACTATCAGCTGTGTATCCACCTGACTTCCGTACAACACAACTGATGGTTCCAACCCCATTTATAAGGTAAGAAATCCCACTTATTAAACCTGACAGGGCACACCTGTGAAGTGAAAACCATTTCCGGTGACTACCTCTTGAAGCTCATCAAGAGAATGCCAAGAGTGTGCAAAGCAGACATCCAATCAAAAGGTGGCTACTTTGAAGAACCTAGAATATAAGACATATTTTTAGTTGTTTCACACTTTTTTGTTAAGTAAATAATTCCACATATGTTAATTCATAGTTTTGATGCCTTCAGTGTGAATGTACAATTTTCATAGTCATAAAAATACAGAAAAATCGTTAAATGAGAAGGTGTGTCCAAACTTTTGGTCTGTACTGTATACAGTGATGCGGATTCCATGCGGTCTAATGCAAGTCAATGGCGCAAAAAAAGCAGTGTTTCCGCAAAATTAATTGACATGCTGCGGATTTTTGAGCGCAGCGTTTACACTGCGGAAAAATCCGCATCATGGGCACAGCACATGCGGATTTCAATTGGGGAACATTGCTGCCCTACTACCATGTGTTTTTCATGCGTTTCCGCAACTGCAAAAACGCCGCGGAAACGCATGAAAAACGTATCGTGTGAACTCAGCCTTAGGGTATGTGCCCACGATGCAGATTTGAAGCAGAAATTTCCTGAGCATTTCTGCATCTCCTTGGCAGAAAAAAAGCATGCGGATTTCACATGCGTTTTTTCAGCATTTTTACATGCGTTTATGCATGAGTTTTTTTCAAGCGTTTTTCCAAGCGATTTTGAGCATCACTTGGAAAAGTGCCTGACAACTTGGTCACACAATATAAATCCATGTAACCGGCATGGATTTATATTGTGTGACCAACTTACAGGAAATTTCTACTTCAAATGCTGCATCTGAAGTAAAAAAAAATAATTAAAAAGTAATAAAAGAAATAAAAAACCTCACCTCTCCGGCAGCCCCCAGTCTCCTCCAGGCAGCGTCCTTTCTCCTCGGCGTCCCGCGGTGTACTGGCAGGACCTGCGGTGACGTCATTTAGTCAGCTGATGGTCACGTGACCATCACCTGACCGATGAAGTCAGAGGTCGCGTGACCATCAGCTGACTAAATGACGTCACCGCAGGTCCTGCCAGTACACCGCGGGACGCCGAGGGAAGAGGACGCTGCCTGGAGGAGACTGGGGGCCGCCGGGGAGGGGACTATGAATATTTTTTTTTATTTTTTACTTTATAATTCTTTTTTAACTTGCAGGTACGATGGTACCCGGGACGGATGAAAGTCTCCTCTTCTCCCAACCTGAGTATCATCCGCACATTAAACCGCATAATATCCGCATGTATACATGCAAGTAAATGGGCGCGATTTTGCGGCGAAATCGCTCCAAAATTGGTTGTGCTGCAGATTTTTCCACAATGATAATCCGCAGCGGAAATTTCCTCTGCATGTGCACTGCACATGCGGATTATCATTGGGAAACGTCCCAGATCTCTTAACAAGTGATTTTAATGCGGCATTTCCACCGTGGAAACGCATTAAAACTGCATCGTGGGCACAAAGCCTCCCAGTACAGGATCCATTGATTCCTTTGAATGGGAACAGAAGTGTCCTAATATGTCTTCCATTTACCTCCTTTGAGACTGTGTTTTCGTGACACCTTATACTTTATGATTGTGGTAAATTCAGGTTCATTTGTTTTGTGTTTATTTATAAAAATATCACAAATGTGACAAAAATTTCGAAAAATTTGCAATTTTCAAACTCGGAATGACTATCCCTTTAATCACAATAGTCACACCACACAAAAACATTAATAAAGAACATTTCCCTCACGTCTGCTTTACATCCGCACCATTTGTAAAATGTTGTTTTATTTTGTTAACATTTTAGAAGGTTTAAAAATGTAGCAGTAATTTTTTGATTTTTTAAAGGAAATTTACAAAACTTATTTTTTTTAGGGACTTTGGGGGTCCTATATATTGGAAACCACCCAAAAGTGATACCATTTTAAAAAACAGCGCCCCTCAACGTATTCAAAATTGCTTTCAGGTAGTTTAACCCTTCAGGTGCTTTTCAGGAATTAATACAAAGTGACGTGACAGGAATGAAAAAATATTATTTTTGCCACCTAAATGTTGATAACTTCTGAACAGGCCCCTTTAACTGTCAGACTCTAAGTCTGTTATTTGGCCATGAACTGCCATGGCAAACATCAGGACCTCATGATCAAGATCTCAGGGTGCCAATGGGGTTAAAGAGGAAGCCCCTAGACTCTGTTAACCATCTAGATGCTGTAGTCACTTTTGACAGCAGTATTTAAGGAGTTTAACGGCCATGGTCGGAGCCAATACTTATCGTGGCTGATGCAGCAAGTTGTCAGCTATAGTGTACAGCTGGTGCAGCAAGTTGTCAGCTATAGTGTACTGCTGATGAAGCAAGTTGTCAGCTATATTGTACTGCTGATGCAGCAAGTTGTCAGATATATTGTACTGCTGATGCAGCAAGTTGTCAGCTACATTGTACTGCTGATGCAACAAGTTGTCAGCTATATTGTACTGCTGATGAAGCAAGTTGTCAGCTATAGTGTACTGCTGATGCAGCAAGTTGTCAGCTATATTGTACTGCTGATGCAGCAAGTTGTAAGCTATAGTGTACTGCTGATGCAGCAAGTTGTCAGCTATAGTGTACTGCTCTTGAAGCAAGTTGTCAGCTATAGTGTACTGCTGATGCAGCAAATTGTCAGGTATAGTGTACTGCTGATGAAGCAAGTTGTCAGCTACAGCATACTGCTGATGCAGCAAGTTGTCAGCTATATTGTACTGCTGATGCAGCAAGTTGTCAGCTACAGTGTACTGATGATGCAGCAAGTTGTCAGCTACAGTGTACTGCTGATGCAGCAAGTTGTCAGCTATAGTGTACTGCTGATGCAGCAAGTTGTCAGCTAAAGTGTACTGCTGATGAAGCAAGTTGTCAGCTACAGTGTACTGCTGATGCTGCAAGTTGTCAGCTATAGTGTACTGCTGATTGAGCAAGTTGTCAGGTATAGTGTACTGCTGATGCAGCAAGTTGTCAGCTATAGTGTACTGCTGATGAAGCAAGTTGTCAGCTACAGTGTACTGCTGATGAAGCAAGTTGTCAAGTACAGTGTACTGCTGATGCAGCAAATTGTCAGCTATGTTGTACTGCTGATGCAGCAAGTTGTCAGCTACAGTGTACTGCTGAGGCAGCAAGTTGTCAGCTACAGTGTACTGCTGATGCAGCAAGTTGTCAGGTATAGTGTACTGCTGATGCAGCAAGTTGTCAACTATAGTGTACTGCTGATGCAGCAAGTTGTCAGCTACAGTGTACTGCTGTGAAGCAAGTTGTCAGCTACAGTGTACTGCTGATGAAGCAAGTTGTCAGCTACAGTGTACTGCTGATGCAGCAAGTTGTCAGCTATATTGTACTGCTGATGCAGCAAGTTGTCAGCTATATTGTACTGCTGATGCAGCAAGTTGTCAGCAACAGTGTACTGCTGTGAAGCAAGTTGTCAGCTACAGTGTACTGCTGATGAAGCAAGTTGTCAGCTACAGTGTACTGCTGATGAAGCAAGTTGTCAGCTACAGTGTACTGCTGATGCAGCAAGTTGTCAGCTATATTGTACTGCTGATGCAGCAAGTTGTCAGCTACAGTGTACTGCTGATGCAGCAAGTTGTCAGCTATAGTGTACTGCTGATGCAGCAAGTTGTCAGCTAAAGTGTACTGCTGATGAAGCAAGTTGTCAGCTACAGTGTACTGCTGATGCAGCAAGTTGTCAGCTATAGTGTACTGCTGATGCAGCAAGTTGTCAGCTAAAGTGTACTGCTGATGAAGCAAGTTGTCAGCTACAGTGTACTGCTGATGCAGCAAGTTGTCAGCTATAGTGTACTGCTGATGGAGCAAGCTGTCAGCTATAGTGTACTGCTGATGCAGCAAGTTGTCAGCTATAGTGTACTGCTGATGAAGCAAGTTGTCAGCTACAGTGTACTGCTGATGAAGCAAGTTGTCAGCTACAGTGTACTGCTGATGCAGCAAATTGTCAGCTATGTTGTACTGCTGATGCAGCAAGTTGTCAGCTACAGTGTACTGCTGAGGCAGCAAGTTGTCAGCTACAGTGTATTGCTGATGCAGCAAGTTGTCAGGTATAGTGTACTGCTGATGCAGCAAGTTGTCAACTATAGTGTACTGCTGATGCAGCAAGTTGTCAGCTACAGTGTACTGCTGTGAAGCAAGCTGTCAGCTACAGTGTACTGCTGATGAAGCAAGTTGTCAGCTACAGTGCACAGCTGATGCAGCAAGTTGTCAGCTATATTGTACTGCTGATGAAGCAAGTTGTCAGCTATATTGTACTGCTGATGCAGCAAGTTGTCAGCTACAGTGTACTGCTGATGCAGCAAGTTGTCAGCTATAGTGTACTGCTGATGAAGCAAGTTGTCAGCTACAGTGTACTGCTGATGCAGCAAGTTGTCAGCTACAGTGTACTGCTGATGCAGCAAGTTGTCAGCTATATTGTACTGCTGATGAAGCAAGTTGTCAGCTATAGTGTACTGCTGATGAAGCAAGTTGTAAGCTATATTGTACTGCTGATGCAGCAAGTTGTCAGCTACAGTGTACTGCTGATGCAGCAAGTTGTCAGGTATAGTGTACTGCTGATCAAGCAAGTTGTCAGCTATATTGTACTGCTGATGCAGCAAGTTGTCAGCTATAGTGTACTGCTGATGCAGCAAGTTGTCAGCTACAGTGTACTGCTGATGCAGCAAGTTGTCAGCTATAGTGTACTGCTGATGCAGCATGTTGTCAGCTACAGTGTACTGCTGATGCAGCAAGTTGTCAGCTATAGTGTACTGCTGATGCAGCAAGTTGTCAGCTATAGTGCACTGCTGATGAAGCAAGTTGTCAGCTACAGTGTACAGCTGATGCAGCAAGTTGTCAGCTACAGTGTACAGCTGATGCAAGTTGTCAGCTACAGTGTACTGCTGATGAAGCAAGTTGTCAGCTATAGTGTACTGCTGATGAAGCAAGTTGTCAGCTATAGTGTACTGCTGATGCAGAAAGTTGTCAGCTATAGTGTACTGCTGATGCAGCAAGTTGTTAGCTATAGTGTACTGCTGATGAAGCAAGTTGTCAGCTATAGTGTACTGCTGATGAAGCAAGTTGTCAGCTATAGTGTACTGCTGATGCAGCAAGTTGTCAGCTATAGTGTACTGCTGATGAAGCAAGTTGTCAGCTATAGTGTACTGCTGATGAAGCAAGTTGTCAGCTATAGTGTACTGCTGATGAAGCAAGTTGTCAGCTACAGTGTACTGCTGAGGCAGCAAGTTGTCAGCTACAGTGTACTGCTGATGCAGCAAGTTGTCAGGTATAGTGTACTGCTGATGCAGCAAGTTGTCAACTATAGTGTACTGCTGATGCAGCAAGTTGTCAGCTACAGTGTACTGCTGTGAAGCAAGTTGTCAGCTACAGTGTACTGCTGATGAAGCAAGTTGTCAGCTACAGTGTACTGCTGATGCAGCAAGTTGTCAGCTATATTGTACTGCTGATGCAGCAAGTTGTCAGCTATATTGTACTGCTGATGCAGCAAGTTGTCAGCAACAGTGTACTGCTGTGAAGCAAGTTGTCAGCTACAGTGTACTGCTGATGAAGCAAGTTGTCAGCTACAGTGTACTGCTGATGAAGCAAGTTGTCAGCTACAGTGTACTGCTGATGCAGCAAGTTGTCAGCTATATTGTACTGCTGATGCAGCAAGTTGTCAGCTACAGTGTACTGCTGATGCAGCAAGTTGTCAGCTATAGTGTACTGCTGATGCAGCAAGTTGTCAGCTAAAGTGTACTGCTGATGAAGCAAGTTGTCAGCTACAGTGTACTGCTGATGCAGCAAGTTGTCAGCTATAGTGTACTGCTGATGCAGCAAGTTGTCAGCTAAAGTGTACTGCTGATGAAGCAAGTTGTCAGCTACAGTGTACTGCTGATGCAGCAAGTTGTCAGCTATAGTGTACTGCTGATGGAGCAAGCTGTCAGCTATAGTGTACTGCTGATGCAGCAAGTTGTCAGCTATAGTGTACTGCTGATGAAGCAAGTTGTCAGCTACAGTGTACTGCTGATGAAGCAAGTTGTCAGCTACAGTGTACTGCTGATGCAGCAAATTGTCAGCTATGTTGTACTGCTGATGCAGCAAGTTGTCAGCTACAGTGTACTGCTGAGGCAGCAAGTTGTCAGCTACAGTGTATTGCTGATGCAGCAAGTTGTCAGGTATAGTGTACTGCTGATGCAGCAAGTTGTCAACTATAGTGTACTGCTGATGCAGCAAGTTGTCAGCTACAGTGTACTGCTGTGAAGCAAGCTGTCAGCTACAGTGTACTGCTGATGAAGCAAGTTGTCAGCTACAGTGCACAGCTGATGCAGCAAGTTGTCAGCTATATTGTACTGCTGATGAAGCAAGTTGTCAGCTATATTGTACTGCTGATGCAGCAAGTTGTCAGCTACAGTGTACTGCTGATGCAGCAAGTTGTCAGCTATAGTGTACTGCTGATGAAGCAAGTTGTCAGCTACAGTGTACTGCTGATGCAGCAAGTTGTCAGCTACAGTGTACTGCTGATGCAGCAAGTTGTCAGCTATATTGTACTGCTGATGAAGCAAGTTGTCAGCTATAGTGTACTGCTGATGAAGCAAGTTGTAAGCTATATTGTACTGCTGATGCAGCAAGTTGTCAGCTACAGTGTACTGCTGATGCAGCAAGTTGTCAGGTATAGTGTACTGCTGATCAAGCAAGTTGTCAGCTATATTGTACTGCTGATGCAGCAAGTTGTCAGCTATAGTGTACTGCTGATGCAGCAAGTTGTCAGCTACAGTGTACTGCTGATGCAGCAAGTTGTCAGCTATAGTGTACTGCTGATGCAGCATGTTGTCAGCTACAGTGTACTGCTGATGCAGCAAGTTGTCAGCTATAGTGTACTGCTGATGCAGCAAGTTGTCAGCTATAGTGCACTGCTGATGAAGCAAGTTGTCAGCTACAGTGTACAGCTGATGCAGCAAGTTGTCAGCTACAGTGTACAGCTGATGCAAGTTGTCAGCTACAGTGTACTGCTGATGAAGCAAGTTGTCAGCTATAGTGTACTGCTGATGAAGCAAGTTGTCAGCTATAGTGTACTGCTGATGCAGAAAGTTGTCAGCTATAGTGTACTGCTGATGCAGCAAGTTGTTAGCTATAGTGTACTGCTGATGAAGCAAGTTGTCAGCTATAGTGTACTGCTGATGAAGCAAGTTGTCAGCTATAGTGTACTGCTGATGCAGCAAGTTGTCAGCTATAGTGTACTGCTGATGAAGCAAGTTGTCAGCTATAGTGTACTGCTGATGAAGCAAGTTGTCAGCTATAGTGTACTGCTGATGAAGCAAGTTGTCAGCTACAGTGTACTGCTGAGGCAGCAAGTTGTCAGCTATAGTGTACTGCTGATGCAGCAAGTTGTCAGCTACAGTGTACTGCTGATGAAGCAAGTTGTCAGCTATAGTGTACTGCTGATGAAGCAAGTTGTCAGCTATAGTGTACTGCTGAGGCAGCAAGTTGTCAGCTATAGTGTACTGCTGATGAAGCAAGTTGTCAGCTACAGTGTACTGCTGATGCAGCAAGTTGTCAGCTACAGTGTACTGCTGATGAAGCAAGTTGTCAGCTATAGTGTACTGCTGATAGCTGCTGGATTGTCATTGATCAGAGGATCCTAGTCTCTTATATCACAGGTCACCTTTGAGTCGTTTTGGCAGTCATTAAGGGTTGGACAGATCCATTGAAAACTAGAAACGTTTGGCTTCTATTTTGCATCCGTTTTTGCTGAATTTATAACTAACTGATCTGTTTTTTAATCATAATGCTGTATCCTTTATAAACAGATGAGAACTGGACATGTGAACAGAGCCTAAATTAAAGTTTTTTTCCCATTCACTGTCTTAAAAAGTTTGAATGACTGAAGCATAAAGTATGTTAGAAAGTTACAGAAGTTCATAAACTTTAGTTATTAACGTAAATCTAGATCCCCCTCTAAAAGCAATCCTCTAAAAAAGTTCACCGAACTCAATCTGTCCTGGGATTACTTTCTCAATGTTCCGCCCATAGTCCTGTCTCGGCTCACGTCTTCCTCCGGATAAATGAATCTGTTTATTCTACACCCCAGAAGTGTTGTGAAGCTCACAGGCAGTACTAATTATAAATGCAATTAACAAGTGGCAAGACATTTTTTTTTTTACTTTGCATCCAAAATTTCCCAGTGATCTGTATTCTGTGCCTGGCACACCAGCGCCAGCTCTTACGACAAGAGGGTAACTTTATCCTGGGAAACTGGAAGTGGCGGAAACTTTTTTTTTCCTTTTTAATTAAGCGGTACATTGTTACTGGGGAAGTTTCCCAGAAGACTTTATTGTCTTGTCGTAGACCAATGCAAACATAGGAGTCCCATTGAGGGGTATTCTATCCTGTTGAGCTGAGAATATCCTTTTCAAAGGAAAACACAAGTAGCATGAATCAAAGCCTGGCCTGCAAAAAAAGGCCAGTTGGTGGAGCTGGACTAGTCGGGTCTTACCTTGTAGTCCCAAAACTGATCTTTAAACTTCAAACTATATTTTCTTTGAAACGCTCATGCAGCCAGGCTCTCGCTTGAGTAGAACGAATCGAATGACAGGATCCCTTTAAACTATATTTTAGAATGGCCATCAAGGCATGCTGGGAGTTGTAGTTTTACAACTGGTTATACCACTGCAATAAACAGTAAAATGCCTTAAATAGGTTGTCTCATAAAGGGGGTAAAATTGCAAAGTTCTTGTATAAACAAGTAACTTTGCATTGTCTTTCTTATTAAAATTATTACAAATCCTCTCTACCCTACAGACCATTGGGATTTTTAATTCTATTGCTTACTGTTTGTTGTCTAGGTTACAAGCCACCTCTGAAGTCTATCAGCAGTGGCTGGTCTTCTAGGCAAGGTAAGCGCTGTCCTGAAGCTGGATCAGAGAGCGAACAGTTCAGACCAGCGGTTCAACCATGTTAGCGTCCCGAAACTGCCAATCATTGAGAACTTGGAAAAACCCTTTTAAAGTGAATCTTTAACCAAATTAAAAGTGTCCAGCTTTTGCTCTTATTTTATTCCCGCTGGTCCCCTGAGTATTCTGGTTTTTGTTTTTTAAAAATCCGCCATACGGTTCCAGAGATATGAGACTTTTTTATTTGCTGTTAGTTTTTATGGTAATTTAGAGTAATTATGCAGAGCAGCCTGAAGACCCACCCCTGAGGATCCTGTGAGCCATGCCCCCCTTTATAAAAACCACAAAAACTTACGCTAAGTAAAAAGGCCCATATCTCTGGAACCGTATGACGGATTTAAAAAAAAACAAAAGCCAGAATACTCAGGGGAGCAGTGGGAACAAAATAAGAGCAAAAACTGCCAGTTTTGAGATGGTGACGGGTCCTCTTTAAACTTACTTGGCATATTATGAAATATTTTGAATTATCGGAAGGCTTTTATGGACCTCTGCTCACTCACAATCTGCTGCTTTTACAGTGTTGTTAGAGTCACAACATTGGTTATCTGCACTCAAATTTTTTATTTTTTGGAGATACAGTACTCGGAATATCTAGATTATTGGGAGGCAATTAGAAGAAATGTTCCAGTTATCAACTCCAGACTGTATGTCCTACTACACTGTGTTCCAAATTATTATGCAAATAATATTTTCTCAGATTTTCCCAAATTACCTATATGAATTGCAGTCATTGTAATTTTCCAGTGAAATAACTATTAGAGTACAATTGAAAGGTTTTTGTACAAACTGCCTATGATAACAGTATATTTTTTAAAAAATAAAAAACTCAAACTGCACTCAAAATGCATGTTCCAAATTATTATGCACAGCAGAGATGTGAACTGCCTCCCGCCATCATAGACACTCCTTTTGATGATGCTCCAGAGGTTCTCAATGGGGTTGAGGTCAGGGGAGCATGGGTGCCACACCATAAGTTTGTCTCCTTTTATGCCCATAGCAGCCAGAGATGCAGATGTGTTATGTGCAGCATGAGACGGGGCATTATCATGCATGAAATTATCTCGATGGTCCAGATGGATGGAGTGGAGGATGGCTGGTTGATGGACACCCCATGCAAACACGGCTACGGCGCTAACAAGGAGGAGGTGGAGTAATGTTTTGGGCTGGAATCATGGGGAGAGAGATTGTCGGCCCCTTTAGGATCCCTGAAGGGTAAAGATGAACTCCATAATGTATGTGGAGTTTCTCAAACAGCACTTCCTTCCATGGTTCAAGAAGAAGAACCGTGCATTCCACAGCAAGATCATTTTCATGCATGATAATGCCCCGTCTCATGCTGCACATAACACATCTGCATCTCTGGCTGCTATGGGCATAAAAGGGGACAAACTTATGGTGTGGCCCCCATGCTCCCCTGACCTCAACCCCATTGAGAACCTCTGGAGCATCATCAAAAGTAGTGTCTATGATGGCGGGAGGCAGTTCACATCTAAGCAACAGCTCTGGGAGGGTATTCTGTCCTCATGCAAAACAATTGGAAGCAGAAACCATCCAAAACCTGACAAATTCAATGGACGAGAGAGTTCAGAAGCTCCTTTCGAACAAGCGGTCCTATGTGCAAATGTAACATCACCTAGAATAAAGTTTTGAGTTGAAAACTGTTTGATTTCAGTTTGTAATAACCTGCTAATGCTTATAATTTCAAAAATGACCATTTTTTTGTTCTTTATTAAAATGAAAAGGTTGAAAACTCTGCTGTGCATATTAATTTGGAACATGCATTTTGAGTGCAGTTTGAGTTTTTTATTTTTTTTAAAATATACTGTTATCATAGGCAGTTTGTACAAAAACCTTTCAATTGTACTCTAATAGTTATTTGACTGGAAAATTACAATGACTGCAATTCATATAGGTAATTTGGGAAAATCTGAGAAAATATTATTTGCATAATAATTTGGAACAGTGTACAGCCTATGAGTAGAGTAGAAAGTCTACAAACTGAGTTTGACTACACCTCCAAAATAAGAATTTGCTCCCTAATATACAAAATTCACCAATAAGGCCACATGCCAAATTTGTGCAGTAAGTCCCCGGCATTAACAGCCTAATGATTAATAACCTATGAAGCTGATTATCAGATGTTCTGACATGTTGAAAGGTGACACTTTTCAATACAAAGGGCCTTAAAGATGAAATAATAAAATGCAGCATAAGTATTGGTCCCCCAATACACATCAATACAAAGCTAATACAGCCCCTGTTGGTGCATTGAGTTGCACAAATTTGGCAACTGTGTGACCTGATGGCTGCTTCCTTCTAAAAACAGCGCCATCCCTGTCCACAGGCTGCGTCCGGTATTGCAGATCAGCTCAATTTAATTAAATGGAATTAAGCTGCAAAACCAGGATCAGCCATGGAAAAAGATGGTGCTGTTACTGGAGGAAAAAAGTCGAGTTTTTCAAATCTGATACAACACCTTTAAGAATCCTGTATAAGACGCCTTTGCTGTATAATTGCAAGAAGACACAAGCATGCCAAAACATTCAGCTGTTAGGAAACCGCAGCCTCCGGGGAGACCCTGTGGGGTCCTTTAATGAGGCCAACAGAGGCTGCCGTGTCAGGTAGCAAATCTCAAGAGGGAGCAAAATGCAGGAGATTAGCAGACAACCCTCCGACACCTACTGCACCAGAGGAACACATGGAGGTCCAGGAGGTCCGCACATTACCCATCGTCTGAGGGGGCGGCTGCGTACTACATGGATATTTCTATAGATGTAGCTGAGAAAACTCTGTCAGATGCAGCACAGATGGGTTAATATTATCTGCAACTCATGTGGAGATCACATTACATAGAGCACAAGGGGGACGCAGAACGAGGGGTACATGAGCAACTCAGCTCTGCTGCATCTGGACAGAAGAAATACTGTAGATAAGTGACACTGCAGACCAATGTCTGGTACTGTACCTGCCACTGCAGGAAAACTACTAGACAAGAGATTCATACAACTATCTATCTATCCATATATCATCATTTATCTATCTATATCCATCTATTATCTATTCCATCTATCTATCTATATATCTTTTCTCTCTTTATCTATTATCTATCTATCTATCATCTATCTATCATCTATCTATATATCTTTTCTCTATCTATCTATTATCTATCTATCTATCTATAATCTATCTATTATCTCTCTATCATCTATCTATCTATCTATAATCTATCTATTATCTCTCTATCATCTATCTAGCTATCATCTATATATCTATTATCTCTCTATCATCTATCTATCTATCTATCGTATCTATTCCATCTATCTATCTATTATCTATCTATCTATTATCTACCTATCCTATATATATCTATGTATCCCCTATCTATCCCATTTTTATCTATCTATTGCATCTATCTATGTATCTAACTATCTATGTACAACATCTCATATCTTTCTTTCCATTCCTCTGACCATCATTTTCTTTTTCACTTTTCTTTGGTTCTTCTTTCTTTTTCTCTGACATTTTTTTCTTTCCATTTCTTGTTTTTCTATCTTAGATCTATTTCATATGTATCTTAATCTGTTTGATATCTGTCTATCTTTCCATTCCTCTGAACCTCAATATTTCATTCTTTCTTTCCTTCTTTCTCCTCTTATTTCTATATATATATCTATATCTTTCCCTTCCTCCAATCCTATTTCTTTCTATCTTATTTCTATATAGCTATTTCCCCTTCCTCTAACTCTCTTTCTTCTATCGTATTTCTATCTATATATTTATCTTTCCCTTCCTATAACAACCGTTCTTTCTTCCTTCCTTTCTTTGTACTATATAGCTATCTGTTTTTCCCTTCCTCCAGCCCTCTTTTTTCTTTTTTCCTTCTCTTTCTTTCTTAAATCTTATTGCTATATATTTATCTATCCTTTCCTTCCTCTGACACTCCTTTCTTTCTCTCTATTTTCTTTTTTCTTTCTTTCGCTCTTCCTTTCTCTCTTTCTTTCTTCCTTTATTTCTCTTTCTTTCTTCCTTTTTTCTTTCTCTCTTTCTTCCTTTTTTCTTTCTTTCGCTCTTTCTTTCTCTCTCTTTCTTCCTTCCTCACTTTCTTTCTTTCTTCCTCACTTTCTTTCTTTTTTTCTCTCTTTCTTACTTTCTTTCTTTATTTCTTCCTCACTTTCTTTCTCTCTTCCTTTTTTTCTCTCACTCTTTTTTTCTCTCTCTTCTTTTCTCACTTTCTTTCTCTTTCTTTCTTCCTCACTGTCTTTCTCTATTCCTTTTTTTCTCTCTTTTTTTCTTTCTCTCTTTCTGCCTTTTTTTCTGACTCTTTTTTTCTTCCTTTCTCACTTTCTTTCTCTCTTTCTTTGTTCCTTACTTTCTCACTTTCTTTAATCCTTTTTTCTTTCTCTCTCTCTCTTTTTTCCTTTCTCATTTTCTTTCTCTTTCGTCCTTTCTTTCATTCTCTTTTTCTTTCTTTCTTCTACCTTCCATCTATCTGTTGTTTGCCTGTCACATTGCTGGCAGCAGTGGCAATATTCCATGTTTCGCCATCTTCCCCTTGGTTTCCAGGCGCAGTATACTACATCATAGACTATTCAGGCTGCCTTTACCCATGTGTGACTTCATATGAATGTGAAATAACCCACACCAAAAAAAAAAAGCGAAATGCAAATTAAATTAAGGGGATTGCTATTAATTTACAGTATTCCTGAGTCAAGTGAAGCAGAACACATCTGCAAAACATTGTACACAGAAGCACTGATTTAGGGAAGTATAATTAGCATTGTGGCATAAACATGACAGATACTAAGAGCGGTGTTTGAATACTTCTGCCGCTCATGTACACTCTTAAATTAAAGAAATGTCTGGGGAAACATAAACCATAAAAAACACGCGGTGGAGCAGCAGCACCAGAGAGCCGCACCGCTCCGAGCCCGGGGACCGCACAATGCACAGGATCCAGCTGTAGTATATGTGGGAGGTAATGCAAAGTGCATCAAATATGGCAAAGAGGAGAAAACTATAGAAGAAGGTGCTAAATACATAATCCCACCAGCTGTAAAGCTACAGTATAATATCTGTGCATACTGCTCATATGGAGCGCTAAAGGGGAGCCCAAGAAGAATATGCAAATAGTCTACTCACAAGTGGAAGTATCCCGCCCATAGGAACGTAGAGGAGGAATGGGAAGAGATCTGCATGTTACATAGAAAGATAAAGACATCCACAGAAGAACCTTGTCCGTAGAGGTCCCCTGTCCATAGAAGAACCCTGTCCATAAAAGAGCCCTGTCCACAGAAGAACCTTGTCCACAAAAGAGCCCTGCCCATAGAAGGAGGGCTGTGGAGTCGGTAAGCCAAACCATCGACTCCGACTCTTCAATTTCCATGACACCGACTCCAACTCCGACTCCACGACTCCGACTCCCTCATACATGGCTCATGTTTAAGTGATAAATTTACGGTAGGACACATTTTTCTCAGCTAAAAGTCTACACCCTTAGATCAGGAATAGGACAGACATTTATAGGACATTTCATAACTTTCTCGAATTTTTATGAAAAAATATTCCCCACAAACTGCACTGAATTACTGTATCCAATTTATTATATATTTTAGGAGTTGGAGTCAGCCCATTTTATACCGACTCCAACTCCGACTTCATCAAAATGGGCACCGACTCCGATTCCACAGCCCTGCATAGAAGAACCTTGTCCATAGAAGAGACCTGTCCATAGAAGAACCCTGTCAATAGAAGAACCTTGTCCATAGAAGAGACCTGTCCATAGAAGAACCCTATCAATAGAAGAACCTTGTCCATAGAAGATCCCAGTCCAAAGAAGAACCCTGTCCATAGAAGAACCCTATCCACAGAAGAGTACTGTCCATAGAAGAGCCCTGTCCTTAAAAAAACCCTGTCCATAGAAGAGCCCTGTCCATAGAACCCTGTCTACAGGAGAACCTGTCCACAGAAGAACCTTGTCCATAGAGGAACCCTGTTCACAGAAAAACCTTGTCCATAGAAGAAACCTGTCCACAGAAGAACCTGTCCACAGAAGAACCTTGTGCATAGAAGAGCCCTGTCCATAGAAGAGCCCTGTCCTTAGAAGAGCCCTGTCCTTAGAAGAGCCCTGTCCTTAGAAGAACCCGATTCATAGAAGACTCCTACCCATAGAAGAGCCCTGTCCACAGAAAAGACCTGTGCACAGAAAAGCCCTGTATATAGAAGAACCCTGTCCATAGAAGAGCTCTGTCAACAGAAAAGCCCTGTATGTAGAAAAACACGGTCTATAGAAAAGCCCTGTCCACAGAAAAGACCTGTCCACAGAAAAGCCCTGCATATAGAAGAACCCTGTCTATAGAAGAACCCTGTCCATAGTAGATACAAGTAGACTAAATGCTAATATCAGCCGGAGACAGGAAGGAAATAATCTTCTAACACATGAAAATAAGATCTACATACCTTGCAAACCAAGATTTGGAAATATCATTACTCAAAAGTGAGGTGGTGGTTAGGGGATAATGTACTTTCCTTAGAACTACTTGATTCTTGTGGTTTGGGGGAAAACCACAGCAAGACGAGTACTAGGTTTTATGTTTTAAGCTAACCTCACATAAACATAGAGAAGAGGTTTCCAACCTGCGGCTCTTCAGTTGTTACAGAGCTACATTTTCCAGCATGACATGACAGCTAAAGGCTATCAGGGCATGCTGGGTATTGTAGTTTTCAAACTGCTGGACGGTCACTAAATAAAGACCACCTAGAATTTATTGCACTGTGAAGAGCTTTCGTCTTGGCTGATGATATCTTGAGATGAGTCTCATGAGACGATCAGCTTTGAAAAAAAGAAAAGAGAAGAAAATAGTCACCAGGAAAGACATTTCTGCTTGAAAGAATCGAAAGAAAACAAGAAGAGGACCACCAACAAGAAGATGGATGGAGAAGGATTCATGAACATAACATCAAGAAGTCTAAAGACCGTAAGAGAGGACGGGGCACTCTGGAGACACATTGGTCATAAACGTGATAGTACTTAATAAAATAGGATGAACATGTTATATTAAAGCTTTAGCTTACAGGTTAGATATTATCAAAGTTCATCAATTCTAAAAAGAAGGGTCAGTGGTGAAGTGTAATTTGCATTGTATAGGACAACCATAGTTGTAGGACGTTCATACCGGAAAAGGTATCTAGAAGAAGGCATAGGCTGGATGGACAATAAAGACCTGAGACAAGGAAATTATGGAAACCTTAGAACTTGGCTCTTAACACTTTTGACAATTTAGTAAATGTGAAGGATAACAAAGAGGACTCCCATATGAAGAACAATCGTTATATCCAAAGCTTTATCTTAATTTGGACTTATCATGAGAAGACCCAGCAGGCTAAAAAAGACTAGTATCAGTAGAAATGAAGAAACAAGGATATAGACATTGACAGAAAACATGAATAAGAAACCTGAAGATCCAAAACAGGATGACAGATGTGGAAAAGTACTAGTTATGTGGCCAACATCAATCAAATCCAACATGAAGGCATCTACCAGGGCTTAGTCTCCTGAGGTTTTCAAAAAGATGGAAGAAATATTATACATACAAAACTAAATAACGACACAAAAAAGTGGAACAAAAAAAAAAAGAAATAATATTCCGAACACAACACAGACCCAGAAAAACCCAAGTAACCCCTGGTTTCCCAATTCATCGTTCCTCTTGAACCCAATATGAAAATTACAGTATAGGTGAAGTTATTAGGTTACAGAACATACAGATTGTTCTTGGCTGAAAAAATAATACTGAAAGAAAACTAATATCCAAGAGTGTGAGTTCTTTGATCCATTTACTAGACGACCACAAGAAGAGCGAACCCCTGCTAGCAAAAAGTGACTCCAGATGGGGGGTTTTATTGGACATATGTCTGCCTTCAGTCCAGACCTCACTGTTTACTGAGCTCACATAGGGTTAATACTAGATTTTCAAGGTCATTATACGCCCTTTCGGCTAATACTTTTAAAATCTGGAGGGCATTAACCCCACAAGGGCTAATAGTAACATGACAAAGGTAACCACATTCATAGGAAAGACCAGATATGTAGTGTCCAAGGATTGGTAATGTCAGGAGCTATGGAAAATGCTGAGATGGCAATTGTGCCCAAGCAAGAAAGCAAAGCATATAGTGCATGGTAAGGGTTAAAAGTAGGACAGTAATACTAAATAATGCTAAGTATGGGATAACGATTAAATGGCATCATGTAAAGTGCCCAAGGAGAGATCATTTGAGAATGGCAAAGTTTGAGTATATAGTGGCCAACAAGACTGGCAATATGATCGCAGAGTATTTAGTGCCCATGTTGTAAATAAAATGATAAAAGTTTGCCCTGGAAAAACTAATAACTTATAGTAATACACAAAGTTTCCAACCAAGATGGCACAGCATGCCCCTATGTCATGGTACACTCAATAAGGGTTAATGACAGGATGCCATTTTTAAGCAAAGTACATGCCTTGGTGTGAAGTGCCCACACATACCAGAATAGTAGGGTTAATAATACTATGACGGGTAGATGATATATTATATCACGCTGCATGAACTGCGACACCAACAGAACCGTCATTGCCAGCTACAATAATAACAGCCCTGGAGAACATCGTGGTGGGGTGTCCATGTAAGGTTCAACCATGCTCTACGTGAAGACTCAGACATGTCATTCCTGCCCAGTGCCAATCACCTGCCGGGCACAAAACACAAACGTGGTAGCCAAGCATGGCTGGGTGACTTGATCCACAGCGTCTCCTCCAGCAGGAGGGCACCGAGAACACTTCCAGGATAACAGATAATAATAAAGCGGCTGTGCAGTAAACTGTGCCAGGCCACACCGCCGGTGCCGGTGCCCTCCTCCCTCCCAGTAAGCTTGTGTGTGTGCAGCGCTCCCCAGGGGCACACGACGGAGCAGTGTGCGGTCACCAGGACTTAATGACACATGCCATACAGGCACAGACACGCCAGCACATCTGGGCACAAAGTGGGCTTCTTATGAATGAGGGGTGGGTTTCAAATACCAAGGACTGTGGGATAAAAAACACAGGATCGCATTGCAATAAGCCTGCCAAGCCCTCGCTGTATGGCGGAGATATTAGTGTCGGCTTCCGTTTAATAGTTAACCCACTTCACTGCCAGGAAAGTCAGCAAATCTGGAAGATGACATTTATTCATGGAGCTTCCTAGCAAGTCAGCCTGGTATGGCACCATGTGGGCACATCTGGCGGGCACTCACAAGGCAATGCATACCCTGCTTCATCTGCACCATGTGTGACCACCTAATGTGGCCACAAAGACAATTCCTCACTAGTAACACATAGATGGGCATAATGGGTGCCCGATGCCAACTTTGTACAATGAGGCTAATATAATTAATGATGTATGTGCCCAACAAGGGTCATTATTATGATCTAGGATGTAAAGGCGTGCGGTAACCCAATCGCTCTGACACTGGGTGACAATTTCTGTATTGCCCACGAAATGTTATTTCAGAGCTGGCACTGGGACAAGTGGGTAGAACTTGGGCGGCAAGTTATGTATTAGTTACATTGGGCTAATACTAGAAGCGTAACTTGTATTTAAGTATGTGTAGTACCCAGGAAGTGGCACGAGTGGTATTGTAATGATGGGCAAAAGGGCAGCGCCAAGCAAAAAGTCACACTAGAATGATACTAGTTGGGTCATTTCCAGCTGGCAGGGTGTCTAGTGACCAAAGGTGGTACAGGTAGATGAAGTGGGGGCAGTGCCCATCTATGGAGTATCCTAGGATGCCAGGTGGGTATAAAATGGGTTTGCTAGGGGGATGCCAAGGTGTGCGGCTGCAAGAGTGGCTGGGGAGGAGACCATACATGGAGGGGCACAGCGCATGGCACAGAGCCCAATGCTTCTTTCTCTGGGTGTTTGTACATCTTCTTTCTCCTCTCCTCCCTCATCTGACAAGGCAGGAAGTTTTTTTTCCTCCTCTCTTTTTCCCTTATAACCTTACCTCCCTCCTTCTCAGCTGGCAGGGCGCAGGCGCACAGGATCATTATTAACATGCACTTAATAATACACAGGAGGATGCAGCTCCACTTCTCCAACATCCACAAGAGGCTGCGGGCACAGCTGTGCTGCGGGGAGGGAGCCGGCGGCCGGCAGGGAGCGGGCACCGGCTGCAGGGAGCGGGCACCGGCTGCAGGGAGCGGACACCGGCTGCAGGGAGCGGACACCGGCTGCAGGGAGCGGACACCGGCTGCAGGGAGCGGGCACAGCTGTGCTGCAGGCAGGGAGCGCTGCAGGTCACCGTTCAGCACCACGAACACTGGACAGCCCCTTACCTGGCGGTGCGGGCAGCTCCTGTCCTTGTCCTCTGCTCTCCAGTGCACACACCAGGCTGCAGTGTCCGCGCTCACTGGGTGCTGCTCAGGGGGCTCCTAGTGGATGCCCTGCCAGTGCCAACAGGCGTGATGCCAGGCGGAGCGTCCGTGCCCGGGGCAGGCGGCTGCTGGCAGTGTGGGCAGGGTACAGTGCTGCTGCTGCTGCAGGATCCGGACCATGCTCCCTTCTGGCTCCCTGCTTCTCCGAGGCTGTGTCTACTTGCTGGATGGGGGCGGGTTCAGGAGCGTCACGACCGGGAGGGGACTCCAGTCACACGGGGGAGGCGGGCGAGGCGCACAGACACATGCCAGCCCTGCCTGTCTCCTGCCCGGGCTCTGAGCCTGGCACCGGCACTCCCGGGGGTCGGGGCAGCGGGCCGGCCCTCACCGGTCTGTGCACGGACTGCAGCCTGTCCTCACAGCACCGAGCCTGATCCCCGATAATCCGATTATCTGTCCTGTGTCACTTCTGTCAGACCTGTGTGCAGAGAGCAGAGAGCCGGCTATCCGTCTGTTATCTATAGAACTATCGTCTGTTATCTACAGATCTATCATCTGTTATCTATATATCTATCCGTCTGTTATCTATAGATCTATCCGTCTGTTATCTATGGATCTATCTGTCTGTTATCTACAGATCTATCCGCCTGTTATCTACAGATCTATCCATCTGTTATCTACAGATGTATCCGCCTGTTATCTACAGATCTATCCATCTGTTATCTATAGATCTATCCGCCTGTTATCTATAGATCTATCCGTCTGTTATCTATAGATCTATCCGTCTGTTATCTACAGATCTATCCGTCTGTTATCTACAGATCTATCATCTGTTATCTATAGATCTATCCGCCTGTTATCTACAGATCTATCCATCTGTTATCTATAGATCTATCCGTCTGTTATCTATAGATCTATCCGTCTGTTATCTATAGATCTATCGTCTGTTATCTATAGATCTATCGTCTGTTATCTACAGATCTATCCGTCTGTTATCTACAGATCTATCATCTGTTATCTATAGATCTATCCGCCTGTTATCTATAGATCTATCCGTCTGTTATCTATAGATCTATCTGCCTGTTATCTATAGATCTATCCGTCTGTTATCTACAGATCTATCCGTCTGTTATCTATAGATCTATCCGTCTGTTACCTACAGATCTATCGTCTGTTATCTACAGATCTATCCGTCTGTTATCTACAGATCTATCCGTCTGTTATCTACAGATCTATCCACCTGTTATCTATAGATCTATCGTCTGTTATCTACAGATCTATCCGCCTGTTATCTACAGATCTATCCGTCTGTTATCTATAGATCTATCCGTCTGTTATCTATAGATCTATCTGTCTGTTATCTACAGATCTATCCGCCTGTTATCTACAGATCTATCCATCTGTTATCTATAGATCTATCCGCCTGTTATCTACAGATCTATCCATCTGTTATCTATAGATCTATCCGTCTGTTATCTATAGATCTATCCGTCTGTTATCTATAGATCTATCCGCCTGTTATCTACAGATCTATCCATCTGTTATCTATAGATCTATCCGCCTGTTATCTACAGATCTATCCATCTGTTATCTATAGATCTATCCGCCTGTTATCTACAGATCTATCCATCTGTTATCTATAGATATATCCGTCTGTTATCTATAGATCTATCCGCCTGTAATTCTACAGATCTATCGATCTGTTATCTATAGATATATCCGTCTGTTATCTATAGATCTAGCCGTCTGTTATCTATAGATCTATCCGTCTGTTATCTATAGATCTATCATCTATCTGTCATCAAACTAATATAAATCTATTCCATTTTACATTTCTTCCTTTCTGTTTCATTACTTTCCTTTTTCTAGTCTATTTCCCTTTTTGTTTTGTTTTAGTGTTTACATTTATATTACCACCTTCTCCTCATTCCTTCACCTCTTCCTTCCTTCATTCATTCCTTGCACCCCTAATTTGTTTCTTCCTTATCTCGTTTCTTTCCTTCCCTCCTTAATTTCTTGCATTTCTTCCCTCCCTCCTCTCTTCCTACTTACTTCCTTTCCTTCGTTCTTCCATCAGCCTTCTTTTCTTTCCTTCCTTCACTCCTCCCTTCCTTCCTCCCTTCACTACCTCCTCCTTTCCCTCCTACCTGCCGTTTTCACTCCTTCCCTTCCTCCCTCGTCCTTCCTTCCCCACCTACCTTCTATCACTCCTTCCTTCCCCCTTTCTTCCTTTCTTTCCTTTCTCCTTTTTTTATTTCTTCCCTCCTTCCTTTTTCCTTCCTTCCTTTCATTTCCTTCTCTCCTTCCTTTCTTTCTTCCTATATTCGTTCCTTTCTTCCATCTCCCTTTTTCTTTCCTTCCTTCATTGTTTCCCTCCTTCCTTTCTTACCTCTTTCCTTTCCTACCTTCTCTCTATTCCTTCCTCCCTCCTTCCTTCTCTAACTTCATTCCTTCCCTCCATCCTTCCTTTCTCCCTTCATTCCTTCCTTCAGTCCTTCCTTTCTTCCCTCTTTCATGCCTTTCTTCTTTCCTTCCGTTCTTTCTTCCCTCCTTTCTTACTTCTCTCCCTCCTTCCTTGCTTCTTAAACGTCTTCCTTAACGCCTTCCTTTTTTTCCCTTTTTTCTTTTTCTATTTCATCTCTCCTTCTTTCCTATTTCCCTTCCTCTATCCTTCCTTTCTCCTTCCTTCATTCCTTTAGTCTTTACATTTATATTATCATTGAAACCATCCTCCCTCATTCCTTCACTCCTTCATTCCCTCCTTCTTCCCTTTCCTTCCTTTCTCGCCTGCTGCTTTCCTTTCCTTCTTTCTTTCCCTCCCTTTTTCCTTTCTTCACTCCCTCCTTCCTTAACTCCTTCCTCATTTTTTCTTTCTTCCTTCATTCCACCCCCCTTTCCTTCCTCCCTCCTTCCTTCATTCCTTTAGTCTTTACATTTATATTCTCATTGAAACCATCCTCCCTCATTCCTTCACCCCTTCATTCCCTCCTTTCTCCCTTTCCTTCCTTCCTCGCCTGCTGCTTTCCTTTCCTTATTTCTTTCCATCCCTCCTTCCTTTCTTCACTCCCTCCTTCCTTAACTACTTCCTCATTTTTTTCTTTCTTTCTGTCTCTCTTTCCCTTCTTCTTTAACTCTTTCCTTCCTCTTTTTTCTTTCCTTTCCTCTCTTTCTTCCTTCATTCCACCCCCTTCTCTTCCTCCCTCCTGCCTTTCTTCATCCTTCCTGCATTCCTTTAGTATTTACATTTATATTCTCAATCAAACCATCCTTATCTCATTCCTTCACCCCTTCCTCTCTTCCTTCTTTCTTCCTTCTTTCCCTCCTTCCTTCCCTTATTTCTTCATTCCTTCCTTACTCTTTTTCCCTTCCTTTGTTTTTCTTTCTTTCCTTTATCTCCTTCCTTCCATCCTTCCTTAGCTCCTTCCTCTTTTTTTCTTCCTTCCTTTTTCTTTCTTCTTTTCTTTCTCTCCTTTCTTCCCTCCCATTCCTACTGCAATCTGTCCCTTGCTTCTTTCCTTTTTTCCTTTGTTTCCTCTTCCTTTATACGGTGCAGTTGGCCGTGTAATGTGAAGGTTTTACATTGTATCTATAGCTGTTACATTTCTATCATTACTTGTTGGGCTCCATCCGATCCTATAAGTTCCCAGATGTCCATTTTTCTGTTGCTTCTGGATCTGTCTTCATAACTTGCACATGAGAGTAATTACAATGAGTTGTCAGTAATTGCAGGTGACCCGCGGGTGCTCGGACTCTCCTCCAAGATGTAATTTGTGTCCGAAATGAGGTCAGGATCATCTGATCTTATTTATCTCAAATTTTCTAAATCAAATGTTGTGTTTTTGCTTCAAAGAAAATATACAAAACATATAAAACATGTATCCATTCAGTTTTCTGCATTGAAAACAAGAAAGAATTCAAATAGTTATATTTTAGGTTTACTCCTCCCCAAGACTACACAGCCAGACTGCTCTTATAGGGGGCTCCAGACTACTCATCCAGACTGCTCTTATAGGGGTCTCCAGACTACACATCTAGACTGCTCTTATAGGGGGCTCCAGACTACACATCCATACTGCTGTTATAGGGGGGCTCCAGACTACTCATCCAGACTGCTGTTATAGGGGTCTCCAGACTACACATCCAGACTTCTGTTATAGGGAGCTCCAGACTACACATCCAGACTTCTGTTATAGGGGGCTCCAGACTACACATCCAGACTTCTGTTATAGGGGGGCTCCAGACTACTCATCCAGACTGCTGTTATAGGGGGCTCCAGACTACACATCCAGACTTCTGTTATAGGGGGCTCCAGACTACACATCCAGACTGCTGTTATAGGGGGCTCCAGACTAAACATCTAGACTGCTGTTATAGGGGGCTCCAGACTACACATCCAGACTGCTGTTATAGGGGGCTCCAGACTACACATCCAGACTTCTGTTATAGGGGGCTCCAGATTACACATCCAGACTGCTGTTATAGGGGTCTCCAGACTACACATCCAGACTGCTGTTATAGGAGTCTCCAGACTACACATCTAGACTGCTGTTATAGGGGGCTCCAGGCTACACATCCAGACTTCTGTTATAGGGGGCTCCAGACTACACATCCAGACTTCTGTTATTGGGGGCTCCAGACTACACATCCAGACTTCTGTTATAGGGGGCTCCAGACTACACATCCAGACTGCTGTTATAGGGGGCTCCAGACTACACATCCAGACTTCTGTTATAGGGGGCTCCAGACTACACATCCAGACTGCTGTTATAGGGGGCTCCAAACTACACATCCAGACTGCTGTTATAGGGGGCTCCAGACTACACATCCAGACTGCTGTTATAGGGGGGCTCCAGACTACACATCCACACTGCTGTTATAGGGGGCTCCAGACTACACATCCAGACTTCTGTTATAGGGGGCTCCAGACTACACATCCACACTGCTGTTATAGGGGGCTCCAGACTACACATCCAGACTTCTGTTATAGGGGGCTCTAGACTACACATCCAGACTGCTGTTATAGGGGTCTCCAGACTACACATCTAGACTGCTGTTATAGGGGGCTCCAGGCTACACATCCACACTGCTGTTATAGGGGGCTCCAGACTACACATCCAGATTGCTGTTATCGTGGGCTTCAGACTGCACATCCAAACTGCTGTTATAGGGGTCTCCTGGTTACACATCCAGACTGCTGTTATAGGGGGGCTGCAGACTACACATCCAGACTGCTGTTATAGGGGGACTCCAGACTACACATCCAGACTGCTGTTATAGGGGGCTCCAAACTATACATCCATATTGCTGTTATAAGGCGGCTCCAGACTACACATCCAGACTGCTGTTATAAGGGTCTCCAGGCTACACATCCAGACTGCTGTTATAGGGGGGCTCCAGACGACACATCCAGACTACTGTTATAGGGGGCTCCAGACTACACATCCAGACTGCTGGTATAGGGGGGCTCTAGGCTACACATCTAGACTGCTGTTATAGGGAGGGCTTCAGACTACTCATCTAGACTGCTGCTATAGGGGGGCTCCAGACTATATATCCAGACTGCTGTTATAGGGGGCTCCAGACTACACATGCAGACTGCTGTTATAGGGGGCTCCAGGCTACACATTCAGGCTGATGTTATAGGTGGCTCCAGACTGCACACCCAGACTGCTGTTAGGGGGGCCTCCAGACTACACATCCACACTGCTGTTATAGGGGTCTCCAGACTACACATACAGACTGCTGTTATAGGGGTCTCCAGACTACACATACAGACTGCTGTTATAGGGGGCTCGAGACTACACATCCACATTGCTGTTATAGGGGTCTCCAGGCTGCACACCCAGACTGCTGTTATAGTGGTGCTTCAAATTGCACATCCAGACTGCTCTTATAGGGGGCTCCAGACTACACATCCAGATTGCTATTATAGGGGGCTCCAGACTACACATCCAGACTGCTGTTATAGGGGGCTCCAGACTACACATCCAGACTGCTGTTATAGGGGGCTCCAGACTACACATCCAGACTGCTGTGATAGAGGGCTCCAGACTACACATCCAGACTGCTGTTATAGGGGGCTCCAGTCTACACATACAGATTGCTGTTATAGGGGGCTCCAGACGATACATCCAGACTGCTGTTATAGGGGCTCCAGACTACACTTCCAGACTGCTGTTATAGGGGGCTCCAGACTACACATCCAGACTGCTGTTAAAGGGGGCTCCAGAGTACACATCCAGACGGCTGGTATAGGGGGGCTCCAGATTATACATCCAGACTCCTGATATAGGGGTTCTCCAGACTACACACACAGACTCCTGTTAAAGGGGGCTCCAGAATACACATCCAGACTGCTGTTATACGGTGCTCCAGACTACACATCCAGACTGCTGTTATAGGGGGGCTCCAGACGACACGTCCAGACTGTTGTTATTGGGGCCTCCAGACTACACATCCAGACTGCTTGTATAGGGGGGCTCCAGACTACACATCTAGTCTGCTGTTATAGGGAGGGCTTCAGACTACTCATCTAGACTGCTGCTATAGGGGGGCTCCAGACTATATATCCAGACTGCTGTTATAGGGGGCTCCAGGCTACACATACAGGCTGATGTTATAGGGGGCTCCAGACTGCACACCCAGACTGCTGTTATAGGGGGCTCCAGACTACACATCCAGACTGCAGTTATAGGGGTCTTCGGACTACACATCTAGACTGCTGTTATAGGGGTCTCCAGACTACACATCCAGATTGCTGTTATAGAGGGCTCCAGACTACACATCCAGACTGCAGTTATAGGGGACTCCAGACTACACATCCACACTGCTGTTATAGTGGGCTTCAGACTACACTTCCACACTGCTTGTATAGTGGGGCTCCAGACTACACATCTAGACTGCTGTTATAGGGAGGGCTACAGACTACTCATCTAGACTGCTGCTATAAGGGGACTCCAGACTCTATATTCAGACTGCTGTTATAGGGGGCTCCACATTACACATGCAGACTGCTGTTATAGGGTCTCCAAGCTACACATACAGCCTGATGCTACAGGGGGCTCCAGACTGCACATCCAGACTGCTGTTAAAGAGGGGTCCAGACTACATATCCAGACTTCAGTTATAAGGGTCTTCGGACTACACATCCAGACTGCTGTTATAGGGGTCTCCAGACTACACATCCAGATTGCTGCAATAGAGGGCTCCAGACCACACATCCAGACTGTTGTTATAGGGGGGAGGTGGGGGCTCCTGACTGCACAACCAGACTGCTGTTATAGGGGTCTCCAGGCTACACATCCAAACTGCTGTTATAGGGGGCTCCAGACTAAACTTCCAGACTGCTGTTATAGGGGGACTCCAGACTCCACATCCATATTGCTGTTATAGGGGGGCTCCAGACTACACATCAAGATTGCTGTTATAGGGGGCTCCAGACTACAAATCCAGAATGCTGTTATAGGGGGCTCCAGACTACACATCCAGACTGCTGTTATAGGGGGTTCCAGACTACACATGCAGACTGCTGTTATAGGGGGCTCCAGATTACACATCTAGACTGCTGTTATAGGGGGCTCCAGACTACACATCCAGACTGCTGGTATAGGGGGGCTCCAGATTACACATCCAGACTCCTGATATAGGGGTTCTCCAGAATACATATCCAGACTGCTGTTATAGGGGGCTCCAGATTACACATCTAGACTGCTTTTATAGGGGGCTCCAGACTACACATCCAGACTGCTGTTAAAGGGGGCTCCAGACTACACATCCAGACTGCTGTTATAGGGGGGCTCCAGACGACACGTCCAGAGTTATAGGGACCTCCAGACTACACATCCAGACTGCTGGTATACGGGGGCTCCAGACTACACATCTAGACTGCTGTTATAGGGAGGGCTTCAGACTACTCATCTAGACTGCTGCTATAGGGGGGCTCCAGACTATATATCCAGACTTCTGTTATAGGGGGCTCCAGGCTACACATACAGGCTGATGTTATAGGGGGCTCCAGACTGCACACCCAGACTGCTGTTATAGGGAGGGCTCCACACCAAACATCCAAATTGCTATTATAGAGGGCTCCAGACTAGACATCCAGACTGCAGTTATAGGGGTCTTAGGACTACACATCCAGACTGCTGTTATAGGGGTCTCCAGACTACACATCCAGACTGCTGTTATAGGGGGCTCCAGACTACACATCCAGACTGCAGATATAGAGTTCTCCAGACTACACATCCAGACTGCTGTTATGGGGGGCTCCAGACTACACATACAGACTGCTGCTATAGGGGGCTCCAGACTAAACATCCAGACTACTGTGATTTGGGGAACCAGACTACACATCCAGGCTGCTGATATAAGGGGCTCCTGACTGCTGTTATAGGGGGCTCCAGACTACACATACAGGTTGCTGTTATAGGGGGCTCCAGACTACACATCCACACTGCTGTTATAGGGGTTTCCATACTTCACATACAGACTACTGTTATAGGGGGCTCCAGGCTACACATCCAGACTGCTGTTATATGGGGCTCCAGACTGCACATCCAGACTGCTCTTATAGGGGGCTCCAGACTACACATCCAGGCTGCTGTTATAGGGGTCTCCAGGCTACACATCCAGATTGCTGTTATAGGGGGGCTCCAGACTACACATCCAGACTGCTGATATAGTTGGGCTCCAGATTACACATCCAGACTCCTGATATAGTGGTTCTCCAGACTACACACACAGACTGCTGTTAAAGGGGGCTCCAGACTACACACACAGACTGCTGTTATAGGGGGCTCCAGACTACACATCCAGACTGCTGTTATAGGGTTCTCCAGACTACACATCCAGCCTGTTGTTATAGGGGGATCCAGACTACACAGCCAGACTGCTGTTATAGGGGGGCTCCAGATGACTCATCCAGAATGCTGTTATAGGGGGCTCCAGACAATACATCCAGACTCCTGTTATAGGGGGCTCCAGATTACACATCTAGACTGCTGGTATTAGGGGCTACAGGCTTCACATTCAGGCTGATGTTATAGGGGGCTCCAGACTGCTGTCATGGGGGGCCTCAGACTCTACATCCAGACTGCTGTTATGGAGGGGCTCCAGACTACACATCCAGACTGCTGTTATAGGGGGCTGCAGACTACACATCTAGAATCCGGATATAGGGGGTCTCCAGACTACACATCTAGACTGCTGTTAAAGGGGGCTCCAGACTACACATCCAGACTGCTGATATAGGGGGTCTCCAGACGACACGTCCAGACTGCTGTTATAGGGGGCTCCAGACTACACATCCAGACTGCTCATATAAGGGGGCTCTAGACTACACATCTAGACTGCTGTTATAGGGAGGGCTTCAGACTACTCATCTAGACTGCTGCTATAGGGGGGCTCCAGACTATATATCCAGACTGCTGTTATAGGGGGCTCCAGATTACACATGCAGACTGCTGTTATAGGGGGCTTCAGGCTACACATTCAGGTTGATGTTATAGGAGGCTCCAGACTGCACATCCACACTTCTGTTATAGGGGCTCCAGACTATACATCCACACTTCTGTTATAGGGGTCTCCAGACTACACATCCACACTGTTGTTATAGGGGTCTCCAGACTACACATACAGATTGCTGTTATAGGGGCTCCAGACTACACATCCAGACTGCTGTTATACGGTGCTCCAGACTACACATCCAGACTGCTGTTATAGGGGGGCTCCAGACGACATGTACAGACTGTTGTTATAGGGGCCTCCAGACTACACATCCAGACTGCTTGCATAGTGGGGCTCCAGACTACACATCCAGACAGCAGTTATAGGGGTCTTCGAACTACACATCTAGACTGCTTTTATAGGGGTCTCCAGACTACACATCCAGATTGCTGTTATAGAGGGCTCCAGATTACACATCCAGACTGCAGTTATAGGGGGCTCCAGACTACACATCCAGACTGCTGTTATAGGGGGCTCCAGACTACACATCCAGACTGCTGTTATAGGGGGCTCCAGACTACACATCCATAATGCTGTTATAGTGGGCTCCAGACTACACATCCAGACTGCTGTTATAGGGGTCTCCATACTACACATACAGACAGCTGTTATAGGGGGCTCCAGACTACACATCCAGACTGCTGTGATAGGGGGGCTCCAGACGACACATCCAGACTGCTGTTATATGGGGCTCCAGACTACACATCCAGACTGCTGTTATAAGGGGGTTCCAGACTACACATCCAGAATCCTGATATAGGGGGTCTCCAGACTACACATCCAGACTGCTGTTATAGGGGGCTCCAGACTCCACATCCAGATTGCTGTTTTAGGGGGGCTCCAGACTACACATCCAGACTGCTGTTTTACGGGGGGCTCCAGACTACACATCCAGACTGCTGTTATAGGGGGCTCCAGACTATACATCCATATTGCTGTTATATGGTGCTCCAGACTACACTCCCAGACTGCAGTTATAGGGGGCTCCAGACTACACATCCAGAATCCTGATGTAGGGGGGTCTCCAGACTACACATCCAGACTGCTGTTTAAGGGGGCTCCAGACTACACATCCAGACTACTGTTATAGGGGTCTCCAGACTACACATCCAGCCTGTTGTTATAGGGGGCTCCAGACTACACATCTAGACTGCTGTTATAGGGGGCTCGAAATTACACATCTAGACTGCTGGTATTAGGGGCTACAGGCTTCACATTCAGGCTGATGTTATAGGGGGCTCCAGACTGCTGTCATAGGGGGCCTCAGACTCTACATCCAGACTGCTGTTATGGAGGGGCTCCTGACTACACATCCAGACTGCTGTTATAGGGGGCTACAGACTACACATCTAGAATCCTGATATAGGATGTCTCCAGACTACACATCTAGACTGCTGTTTAAGGGGGCTCCAGACTACACATCCAGACTGCTGATACAGGGGGTCTCCAGATTACTCATCCAGACAACTGATATAGGCGTTCCCCAGACTACACATCCAGACTGCTGTTATAGGGGGCTCCAGACTACATGTCCAAACAGCTGTTATAGGTCGGCTCCAGACTTCACATCCAGACTGCTGTTATAGGGGGACTCCAGACGACACATCCAGACTACTGTTATAGGGGGCTCCAGACTACACATCTAGACTGCTGTTATAGGGAGGGCTTCAGACTACTCATCTAGACTGCTGCTATAGGGGGGCTCCAGACTATATATCCAGACTGCTGTTATAGGTGGCTCCAGATTACACATGCAGACTGCTGTTATAGGGGGCTCCAGGCTACACATTCAGGCTGATGTTATAGGTGGCTCCAGACTGCACACCCAGACTGCTGTAAGGGGGGCCTCCAGACTACACATCCACACTGCTGTTATAGGGGTCTCCAGACTACACATACAGACTGCTGTTATAGGGGTCTCCAGACTACACATACAGACTGCTGTTATAGGGGGCTCGAGACTACACATCCACATTGCTGTTATAGGGGTCTCCAGGCTGCACACCCAGACTGCTGTTATAGTGGTGCTTCAAATTGCACATCCAGACTGCTCTTATAGGGGGCTCCAGACTACACATCCAGATTGCTATTATAGGGGGCTCCAGACTACACATCCAGACTGCTGTTATAGGGGGCTCCAGACTACACATCCAGACTGCTGTGATAGAGGGCTCCAGACTACACATCCAGACTGCTGTTATAGGGGGCTCCAGTCTACACATACAGATTGCTGTTATAGGGGGCTCCAGACTACACATCCAGACTGCTGTTATAGGGGCTCCAGACTACACTTCCAGACTGCTGTTATAGGGGGCTCCAGACTACACATCCAGACTGCTGTTAAAGGGGGCTCCAGAGTACACATCCAGACGGCTGGTATAGGGGGGCTCCAGATTATACATCCAGACTCCTGATATAGGGGTTCTCCAGACTACACACACAGACTCCTGATATAGGGGTTCTCCAGACTACACACACAGACTCCTGTTAAAGGGGGCTCCAGAATACACATCCAGACTGCTGTTATACGGTGCTCCAGACTACACATCCAGACTGCTGTTATAGGGGGGCTCCAGACGACACGTCCAGACTGTTGTTATTGGGGCCTCCAGACTACACATCCAGACTGCTTGTATAGGGGGGCTCCAGACTACACATCTAGTCTGCTGTTATAGGGAGGGCTTCAGACTACTCATCTAGACTGCTGCTATAGGGGGGCTCCAGACTATATATCCAGACTGCTGTTATAGGGGGCTCCAGGCTACACATACACGCTGATGTTATAGGGGGCTCCAGACTGCACACCCAGACTGCTGTTATAGGGGGCTCCAGACTACACATCCAGACTGCAGTTATAGGGGTCTTCGGACTACACATCTAGACTGCTGTTATAGGGGGCTCCAGACTACACATCCAGACTGCAGTTATAGGGGTCTTCGGACTACACATCCAGACTGCAGTTATAGGGGTCTCCAGACTACACATCCAGACTGGTGTTATAGGGGTCTCCAGACTACATATCCAGATTGCTGTTATGGAGGGCTCCAGACTACAAATCCAGACTGCTGTTATAGGGGGCTCCAGACTACACATCCACACTGCTGTTATAGTGGGATTCAGACTACACTTCCACACTGCTTGTATAGTGGGGCTCCAGACTACACATCTAGACTGCTGTTATAGGGAGGGCTACAGACTACTCATCTAGACTGCTGCTATAAGGGGACTCCAGACTCTATATTCAGACTGCTGTTATAGGGGGCTCCACATTACACATGCAGACTGCTGTTATAGGGTCTCCAAGCTACACATACAGCCTGATGCTACAGGGAGCTCCAGACTGCACATCCAGACTGCTGTTAAAGAGGGGTCCAGACTACATATCCAGACTTCAGTTATAAGGGTCTTCGGACTACACATCCAGACAGCTGTTATAGGGGTCTCCAGACTACACATCCAGATTGCTGTAATAGAGGGCTCCAGACCACACATCCAGACTGCTGTTATAGGGGGGAGGTGGGGGCTCCTGACTGCACAACCAGACTGCTGTTATAGGGGTCTCCAGGCTACACATCCAAACTGCTGTTATAGGGAGGCTCCAGACTAAACTTCCAGACTGCTGTTATAGGGGGACTCCAGACTCCACATCCATATTGCTGTTATAGGGGGGCTCCAGACTACACATCAAGATTGCTGTTATAGGGTGCTTCAGACTACACATCCAGATTGCTGTTATAGGGGGCTCCAGACTACAAATCCAGAATGCTGTTATAGGGGGCTCCAGACTACACATCCAGACTGCTGTTATAGGGGGCTCCAGACTACACATGCAGACTGCTGTTATAGGGGGCTCCAGATTACACATCTAGACTGCTTTTATAGGGGGCTCCAGACTACACATCCAGACTGCTGGTATAGGGGGGCTCCAGATTACACATCCAGACTCCTGATATAGGGGTTCTCCAGAATACATATCCAGACTGCTGTTATAGGGACCTCCAGACTACACATCCAGACTGCTGGTATACGGGGGCTCCAGACTACACATCTAGACTGCTGTTATAGGGAGGGTTTCAGACTACTCATCTAGACTGCTGCTATAGGGGGGCTCCAGACTATATATCCAGACTTCTGTTATAGGGGGCTCCAGGCTACACATACAGGCTGATGTTATAGGGGGCTCCAGACTGCACACCCAGACTGCTGCTATAGGGGGGCTCCAGACTATATATCCAGACTTCTGTTATAGGGGGCTCCAGGCTACACATACAGGCTGATGTTATAGGGGGCTCCAGACTGCACATCCAGACTGCAGTTATAGGAGTCTTAGGACTACACATCCAGACTGCTGTTATAGGGGCCTCCAGACTACACATCCAGACTGCTGTTATAGGGGGGCTCCAGACTACACATCCAGACTGCAGTTATAGAGTTCTCCAGACTACACATACAGACTGCTGTTATAGGGGTCTCCATACTACACATACAGACTGCTGTTATAGGGGGCCCCAGACTACACATCCACACTGCTGTTATAGGGGTCTCCATACTACACATACAGACTGCTGTTATAGGGGGCCCCAGACTACACATCCACACTGCTGTTATAGGGGGCTCCAGACTACATATCCAGACTGCTGCTATAGGGGGCTCCAGACTAAACATCCAGACTACTGTGATTTGGGGAACCAGACTACACATCCAGGCTGCTGATATAAGGGGCTCCTAACTGCTGTTATAGGGGGCTCCAGACTTCACATACAGGTTGCTGTTACAGGGAGCTCCAGACTACACATCCACACTGCTGTTATAGGGGGCTACAGACTACACATACAGACTGCTGTTATAGGGGGCCCCAGACTACAGATCCACACTGCTGTTATAGGGGGCTCCAGACTACACATCCAGACTGCTATTATAGGGGGCTCCAGACTACACATCCAGACTACTGTGATAGGGGGAACCAGACTACACATCCAGGCTGCTGATATAAGCGGCTCCTGACTGCTGTTATAGGGGGCTCCAGACTACACATACAGGTTGCTGTTATAGGGGGCTCCAGACTACACATCCACACTGCTGTTATAGGGGTTTCCATACTTCACATACAGACTGCTGTTATAGAGGGCTCCAGGCTACACATCCAGACTGCTCTTATAGGGGGCTCCAGACTACACATCCAGACTGCTGTTATAGGGGTCTCCAGGCTACACATCCAGATTGCTGTTATAGGGGGGCTCCAGACTACACATCCAGACTGCTGTTATAGGGGGCCTCAGACTCTACATCCAGACTGCTGTTATGGAGGGGCTCCAGACTACACATCCAGACTGCTGTTATAGGGGGCTGCAGACTACACATCTAGAATCCGGATATAGGGGGTCTCCAGACTACACATCTAGACTGCTGTTAAAGGGGGCTCCAGACTAGACATCCAGACTGCTGATATAGGGGGTCTCCAGACGACACATCCAGACTGCTGTTATAGGGGGCTCCAGACTACACATCCAGACTGCTCGTATAAGGGGGCTCTAGACTACACATCTAGACTGCTGTTATAGGGAGGGCTTCAGACTACTCATCTAGACTGCTGCTATAGGGGGGCTCCAGACTATATATCCAGACTGCTGTTATAGGGGGCTCCAGATTACACATGCAGACTGCTGTTATAGGGGGCTTCAGGCTACACATTCAGGTTGATGTTATAGGAGGCTCCAGACTGCACATCCAGATTGCTGTTATAGGGGCTCCAGACTATACATCCACACTTCTGTTATAGGGGTCTCCAGACTACACATCCACACTGTTGTTATAGGGGTCTCCAGACTACACATACAGATTGCTGTTATAGGGGCTCCAGACTACACATCCAGACTGCTGTTATACGGTGCTCCAGACTACACATCCAGACTGCTGTTATAGGGGGGCTCCAGACGACATGTACAGACTGTTGTTATAGGGGCCTCCAGACTACACATCCAGACTGCTTGCATAGTGGGGCTTCAGACTACTCATCTAGACTGCTGCTATAGGGGGTCTCCAGACGATATATCCAGACTGCTGTTATAGGGGGCTCCAGGCTACACATACAGGCTGATGTTATAGGGGGCTCCAGACTGCACACCCAGACTGCTGTTATAGGGAGGGCTCTAGACCAGACATCCAGATGGCTGTTATAGAGGGCTCCAGACTACACATCCAGACAGCAGTTATAGGGGTCTTCGAACTACACATCTAGACTGCTTTTATAGGGGTCTCCAGACTACACATCCAGATTGCTGTTATAGAGGGCTCCAGACTACACATCCATAATGCTGTTATAGTGGGCTCCAGACTACACATCCAGACTGCTGTTATAGGGGTCTCAAGACTACACATCCAGACTGCTGTTATAGGGGGCTCCAGACTACACATCCATAATGCTGTTATAGTGGGCTCCAGACTACACATCCAGACTGCTGTTATAGGGGTCTCCATACTACACATATAGACTGCTGTTATAGGGGGCTCCAGACTACACATCCAGACTGCTGTGATAGGGGGGCTCCAGACGACACATACAGACTGCTGTTATAGGGTTCTCCAGACTACACATCCAGCCTGTTGTTATAGGGGGATCCAGACTACACAGCCAGACTGCTGTTATAGGGGGGCTCCAGATGACTCATCCAGAATGCTGTTATAGGGGGCTCCAGACAATACATCCAGACTCCTGTTATAGGGGGCTCCAGACTACACATCCAGACTCCTGTTATAGGGGGCTCCAGATTACACATCTAGACTGCTGGTATTAGGGGCTACAGGCTTCACATTCAGGCTGATGTTATAGGGGGCTCCAGACTGCTGTCATGGGGGGCCTCAGACTCTACATCCAGACTGCTGTTATGGAGGGGCTCCAGACTACACATCCAGACTGCTGTTATAGGGGGCTGCAGACTACACATCTAGAATCCGGATATAGGGGGTCTCCAGACTACACATCTAGACTGCTGTTAAAGGGGGCTCCAGACTACACATCCAGACTGCTGATATAGGGGGTCTCCAGACGACACGTCCAGACTGCTGTTATAGGGGGCTCCAGACTACAGATCCAGACTGCTCGTATAAGGGGGCTCTAGACTACACATCTAGACTGCTGTTATAGGGAGGGCTTCAGACTACTCATCTAGACTGCTGCTATAGGGGGGCTCCAGACTATATATCCAGACTGCTGTTATAGGGGGCTCCAGATTACACATGCAGACTGCTGTTATAGGGGGCTTCAGGCTACACATTCAGGTTGATGTTATAGGAGGCTCCAGACTGCACATCCAGATTGCTGTTATAGGGGCTCCAGACTATACATCCACACTTCTGTTATAGGGGTCTCCAGACTACACATCCACACTGTTGTTATAGGGGTCTCCAGACTACACATACAGATTGCTGTTATAGGGGCTCCAGACTACACATCCAGACTGCTGTTATAGGGGGGCTCCAGACGACATGTACAGACTGTTGTTATAGGGGCCTCCAGACTACACATCCAGACTGCTTGCATAGTGGGGCTTCAGACTACTCATCTAGACTGCTGCTATAGGGGGTCTCCAGACGATATATCCAGACTGCTGTTATAGGGGGCTCCAGGCTACACATACAGGCTGATGTTATAGGGGGCTCCAGACTGCACACCCAGACTGCTGTTATAGGGAGGGCTCTAGACCAGACATCCAGATGGCTGTTATAGAGGGCTCCAGACTACACATCCAGACAGCAGTTATAGGGGTCTTCGAACTACACATCTAGACTGCTTTTATAGGGGTCTCCAGACTACACATCCAGATTGCTGTTATAGAGGGCTCCAGATTACACATCCAGACTGCAGTTATAGGGGTCTCAAGACTACACATCCAGACTGCTGTTATAGGGGGCTCCAGACTACACATCCATAATGCTGTTATAGTGGGCTCCAGACTACACATCCAGACTGCTGTTATAGGGGTCTCCATACTACACATACAGACTGCTGTTATAGGGGGCTCCAGACTACACATCCAGACTGCTGTGATAGGGGGGCTCCAGACGACACATACAGACTGCTGTTATAGGGGGCTCCATACTACACATCCAGACTGCTGATATAGGGGGCTCCAGACTACACATCCAGACTGCTGTTATATGGGGCTCCAGACTACACATCCAGACTGCTGTTATAAGGGGGTTCCAGACTACACATCCAGAAACCTGATATAGGGGGTCTCCAGACTACACATCCAGACTGCTGTTAAAGGGGGCTCCAGACTACACATCCAGACTGCTGGTATAGTGGGGCTCCAGATAACACATCCAAACTCCTGATATAGGGGTTCTCCAGACTACACACACAGACTGCTGTTAAAGGGGGTCCAGACTACACATCCAGACTGCTGTTATAGGGGGCTCCAGACTACACATCCAGACTGCTGATATAGGGGGGCTCCAGACTACATACCTAGACTGCTGTTATAGGGAGGGCTTCAGACTACTCATCTAGACTGCTGCTATAGGAGGGCTCCAGACTATATATTCAGACTGCTGTTATAGGGGGCTCCACATTACACATGCAGACTGCTGTTATAGGGGGCTCCAGGCTACACATACAGGCTGATGTTATAGGGGGCTCCAGACTGCACACCCAGACTGCTGTTAAAGGGAGGGCTCCAGACCAGACATCCAGATTGCTGTCATATAGGGCTCCAGAATGCGCATCCAGACTGGTGTTATAGGGGGCTCCAGAATACGCATCCAGACTGCTGATATAGGGGGGCTCCAGAATACACATCTGGACTCCTGATATAGTGGTTCTCCAGACTACACACACAGACTGCTGTTAAAGGGGGCTCCAGACTACACATCCAGACTGCTGTTATAGGGGTCTCCGGAATACACATCCAGCCTCTTGTTATAGGGGGCTCCAGACTACACATCCAGACTGCTGTTATAGGGGGCTCCAGACTACACATCTAGAATCCTGATATAGGGGGTCTCCAGACTACACATCTAGACTGCTGTTAAAGGGGGCTCCAGACTACACATCCAGACTGCTGATATAGGGGGTCTCCAGATTACACATCCAGACAACTGATATAGCGGTTCTCCAGACTACACATCCAGACTGCTGTTAAAGGGGGCTCCAGACTACATGTCCAAACTGCTGTTATAGAGCGGCTCCAGACTTCACATCCAGACTGCTGTTATAGGGGGTCTCCAGACGACACATCCAGACTGCTGTTATAGGGGGCTCCAGACTACACATCCAGACTGCTGGTATAGGGGGGCTCTAGACTACACATCTAGACTGCTGTTATAGGGAGGGCTTCAGACTACTCATCTAGACTGCTGCTATAGAGGGGCTCCAGATTACACATGCAGACTGCTGTTATAGGGGGCTCCAGGCTACACATTCAGGCTGATGTTATAGGTGGCTCCAGACTGCACACCCAGACTGCTGTTATAGGGGGGGGGGCTCCAGACTACACATCCAGATTGCTGTTATAGAGGGCTCCAGACTACATATCCACACTTCTGTTATAGGGGTTTCCAGACTACACATCCACACTTCTGTTATTGGGGTCTCCAAACTACACATCCAGACTGCTGTTATAGGGGGCTCCAGACTACACATCCAGACTGCTGTTATAGGGGGCTCCAGACTACACATCCAGACTGCTGTTATAGGGGGTTCCAGACTACACATCCAGACTGCTGTTATAGGGGGCTGCAGACTACACATCCAGACTGCTGTTATAGTGGTGCTGCAGATTACAAATCCAGACTGCTGTTATATGGGGCTCCAGACTACACATCCAGACTGCTGTTATAGGGGGCTGCAGACTACACATCCAGACTGCTGTTATAGGGGGCTCCAGACTACACATCCAGACTGCTGTTATAGGGGGCTCCAGACTACACATCCAGACTGCTGTTATAGGGGGCTGCAGACTACACATCCAGACTGCTGTTATAGGGGGCTCCAGACTACACATACAGACTGCTGTTATAGTGGTGCTGCAGATTACAAATCCAGACTGCTATTATAGGGGGCTCCAGACTACACATCCAGACTGCTGTTATAGGGGGCTCCAGACTACACATCCAGACTGCTGTTATAGGAGGCTCCAGACTACACATCCAGACTGCTGTTATAGAGGGCTCCAGACTACTCTTCCAGAATCTTGATATAGGGGGTCTCCAGACTACACATCCAGACTGCTGTTAAAAAGGGCTCCAGACTACACATCCAGACTGCTGGTATAGGGGGGCTCCAGATTACACATCCAAACTCCTGATATAGGGGTTTTCCAGACTACACACACAGACTGCTGTTAAAGGGGGCTCTAGACTACACATCCAGACTGCTCTTATAGGGGTCTTCGATCTACACATCCAGACTGCTGTTATAGGGGTCTCCAGACTACACATCCAGATTGCTGCTATAGAGGGCTCCAAACTACACAACCACACTGCTGTTATAGTGGGCTTCAGACTACAGTTCCACACTGCTGTTATAGGGGTCTCCATACAACACATACAGACTGCTGTTATAGGGGTCTCCAGGCTACACATCCAGACTGCTGGTATAGTGGGGCTCCAGACTACACATCCAGGATGCTGTTATAGGGGTCTCCATACAACACATACAGACTGCTGTTATAGGGGGCTCCAAACGACACGTCCAAACTGCTGTTATAGGGGCCTTCAAGCTACACATCCAGACTGCTGGTATAGTGGGGCTCCAGACAACACATCTAGACGGCTTTTATAGGGGGCTCCAGACTACACATCTAGTCTGCTGGTATAGGGGGGCTCCAGATTACACATCCAGACTCCTGATATAGGGGTTCTCCAGAATACACACACAGACTGCTTTTAAAGGGGGCTCCAGGCTACACATCCAGACTGCTGTTATAGGGTTCTCCAGACTACACATCCAGACTGCTGTTATAGGGGGCTCCAGACTATACATCCAGACTGCTGTTATACGGTGCTCCAGACTACACATCCAGACTGCTGTTATAGGGGGGCTCCAGACGACACATCCAGACTGTTGTTATAGGGACCTCCAGACTACACATCCAGACTGCTGGTATACGGGGGCTCCATACTACACATCTAGACTGCTGATATAGGGAGGGCTTCAGACTACTCATCTAGACTACTGCTATAGGGGGGCTCCAGACTATATATCCAGACTGCTGTTATAGGGGGCTCCAGTCTACACATACAGGCTGATGTTATAGGGGGCTCCAGACTGCACACCCAGACTGCTGTTATAGGGAGGGCCACAGACCAAACATCCAGATTGCTGTTATAGAGGGCTCCAGACTACACATCCTGACTGCTATTATAGGGGGCTCCAGACTACATATCCAGACTGCTGTTATAGGGGGCTCCAGACTACACATACAGACTGCTGCTATAGGGGGCTCCAGACTACACATCCAGACTACTGTGATAGGGGGCACCAGACTACACATCCATGCTGCTGATATAAGGGGCTCCAGACTGCTGTTATAGGGGGCTCCAGACTACACATACAGATTGCTGTTATAGGGGGCTCCAGACTACACATCCACACTGCTGTTATAGGGGTTTCAATACTTCACATACAGACTGCTGTTATAGGGGGCTCCAGACTACACATCCACACTGCTGTTATAGGGGGCTACAGACTACACATCCACACTGCTGTTATAGGGGTCTCCAGGCTACACATCCACACTGCTGTTATAGGGGGCTACAGACTACACATCCACACTGCTGTTATAGGGGTCTCCAGGCTACACATCCAGACTCCTGATTTAGTGGTTCTCCAGACTACACATCCAGACTGCTGTTATAGGCGTCTCCAGACTAAACATCCAGACTGCTGTTATAGGGGGGCTCCAGACGACTCATTCAGAATGCTGTTATAGGGGGCTCCAGACAATACATCCAGACTCCTGTTATAGGGGGCTCCAGATTACACATCTAGACTGCTGGTATTAGGGGCTACAGGCTTCACATTCAGGCTGATATTATACGGGGCTCCAGACTGCTGTTATAGGGGGCCTCAGACTCTACATCCAGACTGCTGTTATGGAGGGGCTCCAGACAACACATCCAGACTGCTGTTATAGGGGGCTCCAGACTACACATCTAGAATCCTGATATAGGGGGTCTCCAGACTACACATCTAGACTGCTGGTAAAGGGGGCTCCAGCCTACACATCCAGACTGCTGTTATTGGGGGCTCCAGACTACACATCCAGACTGCTCGTATAAGGGGGCTCTAGACTACACATCTAGACTGCTGTTATAGGGAGGGCTTCAGACTACTCATCTAGACAGCTGCTATAGAGGGGCTCCAGACTATATATCCAGACTGCTGTTATAGGGGGCTCCAGATTACACATGCAGACTGCTGTTATAGGGGACTCCAGGCTACACATTCAGGCTGATGTTATAGGTGGCTCCAGACTGCTGTTATGGGGGGGGGGGGGGGCTCCAGACTACACCTCCAGACTGCTGTTACAGGGGCTCCAGACTACACATCCACACTTCTGTTATAGGGGTCTCCAGACTACACATCCACACTGCTGTTATAGGGGTCTCCAGGCTACACATACAGATTGCTGTTATAGGGGGCTTCAGACTACACATCCAGACTGCTGTTATACGGTGCTCCAGACTACTCATCCAGATTGCTGTTATAGGGGGGCTCCAGACGACACGTACAGACTGTTGTTATAGGGGCCTCCAGACTACACATCCAGACTGCTTGCATAGGGGGGCTCCAGACTACATATCTAGACTGCTGTTATATGGAGGGCTTCAGACTACTCATCTAGACTGCTGCTATAGGATGTCTCCAGACTATATATCCAGACTTCTGTTATAGGGGGCTCCAGGCTACACATACAGGCTGATGTTATAGGGGGCTCCAGACTGCACACCCAGACTGCTGTTATAGGGGGGCTCCAGACTACACATCCAGACAGCAGTTATAGGGGTCTTCGAACTACACATCTAGACTGCTTTTATAGGGGTCTCCAGACTACACATCCAGACTGCTGTTATAGGGGGCTCCAGACTACACATCCACACTGCTGTTATAGTGGGCTCCAGACTACACATCCACACTGCTGTTATAGGGGTCTCCATACTACACATACAGACTGCTGTTATAGGGGGCTCCAGACTACACATCCAGACTGCTGGTATAGGGGGCTCCAGACTACACATCCATACTTCTGTTATAGGGGTCTCCAGACTACACATCCACACTGCTGTTATAGGGGTCTCCAGACTACACATCCAGATTGCTGGTGTACGGGGGCTCCAGACTGCAAATCTAGACTGCTGATATAGGGAGGGCTTCAGACTACTCATCTAGACTGCTGTTATAGGGGGGCTCCAGACTATATATCCAGACTGCTGTTATAGGGGGCTCCAGGTTACACATACAGGCTGATGTTATAGGGGGCTCCAGACTGCACACCCAGACTGCTGTTATAGGGAGGGCTCCAGACAAGACATCGAGACTGCAGTTATAGGGGTCTTTGGACTACACATCCAGACTGCTGTTATAGGGGTCTCCAGACTACACATCCAGACTGCTGTTATAGGGGGCTCCAGACTACACATCCACACTGCTGTTATAGTGGGCTCCAGACTACACATCCACACTGCTGTTATAGGGGTCTCCATACTACACATACAGACTGCTGTTATAGGGGTCCCCAGACTACACATCCACTCTGCTGTTATAGGGGGCTCCAGACTACACATCCAGACTGCTGTTATAGGGGGCTCCAGACTACACATCCACACTTCTGTTATAGGGGTTTCCATACTTCACATACAGACTGCTGTTATAGGGGGCTCCAGACTACACATCCACACTGCTGTTATAGGGGGTTACAGACTACACATCCAGACTGCTGTTATAGAGGGCTCCAGACTGCACACCCAGACTGCTCTTTTAGGGGGCTCCAGACTACACATCCAGACTGCTGTTATAGGGGTCTCCAGGCTACACATCCAGACTGCTGTTATAGGGGCGCTCCAGACTACACATCCAGACTGCTGATATAGTGGTTCTCCAGACTACACACACAGACTGCTGTTAAAGGGGGCTCCAGACTACATATCCAGACTGCTGTTATAGGGGTCTCCAGACTACACATCTAACCTGTTGTTATAAGGGGCTCCAGACTACACGGCCAGACTGCTGTTATAGGGGGGCTCCAGACGACTCATCCAGAATGCTGTTATAGGGGGCTCCAGACAATACATCCAGACTCCTGTTATAGGGGGCTCCAGAATACACATCTAGACTGCTGATATTAGGGGCTACAGGCTTCACATTCAGGCTGTTATAGGGGGCTCCACACTGCTGTCATAGGGGGCCTCAGACTCTATATCCAGACTGCTGTTATGGAGGGGCTCCAGACTACACATCCAGACTGCTGTTATAGGGGGCTCCAGACTACACATCTAGAATCCTGATATAGGGGGTCTCCAGACTACACATCTAGACTGCTGATATAGGGGGTCTCCAGATTACACATCCAGACAACAGATATAGGGGTTCTCCAGACGACACATCCAGACTGCTGTTATAGGGGGCTCCAGAATACACATCCAGACTGCTGTTATAGGGAGGGCTCCAGACTACTCATCTAGACTGCTGCTATAGGGGGGCTCCAGACTATATATCCAGACTGCTGTTATAGGGGGCTCCAGATTACACATGCAGACTTCTGTTATAGGGGGCTCCAGGCTACACATTCAGGCTGATGTTATAGGTGGCTCCAGACTGCACACCCAGACTGCTGTTATAGGGGGGGGGGGAGGGGCTCCAGACTACACATCCAGACTGCTGTTATAGGGGGGCTCCAGACTACACATCTAGACTGCTGTTATAGGGGCTCCAGACTACACATCCAGACTGCTGTTATAGGGGCTCCAGACTACACATCCAGATTGCTGTTATAGGGGGGCTCAAGACGACACGTACAGACTGTTGTTATAGGGGCCTCCAGACTACACATCCAGACTGCTTGCATAGGGGGGCTCCAGACTACACATCTAGACTGCTCTTATAGGGAGGGCTTCAGACTACTCATCTAGACTGCTGCTATAGGGGGTCTCCAGACTATATATCCAGACTGCTGTTATAGGTGGCCCCAGGCTACACATACAGGCTGATGTTATAGGGGGCTCCAGACTGCACACCCAGACTGCTGTTATAGGGCGGGCTCCAGACCAGACATCCAGATGGCTGTTATAGAGGGCTCCAGACTACACATCCAGACAGCAGTTATAGGGGTCTTCAGACTACACATCTAGACTGCTTTTATAGGGGTCTCCAGATTACACATCCAGACTGCAGTTATAGGGGTCTCCAGACTACACATCCAGACTGCTGTTATAGGGGGCTCCAGACTACACATCCAGACTGCTGTTATAGGGGTCTCCATACTACACATACAAACTGCTGTTATAGGGGGCTCCAGACTACACATCCACACTGCTGTTATAGGGGGCTCCAGACTACACATCCAGACTGCTGTTATAAGGGGCTCCAGACGACACATCCAGACTGCTGTTATAGGGGGGCTCCAGACGACACATACAGACTGCTGTGATAGGGGGGCTCCAGACGACACATACAGACTGCTGTAATAGGGGGCTCCAGACTACACATCCAGACTGCTGATATAAGGGGCTCCAGACTGCTGTTATAGGGGGCTCCAGACTACACATACAGATTGCTGTTATAGGGGGCTCCAGACTACACATCCATATTGCTGTTATATGGGGCTCCAGACTACCATCCATATTGCTGTTATATGGGGCTCCAGACTACACATCAAGACTGCTGTTATAGGGGGCTCCAGTCTACACATCCAGACTGGTGTTATAAGGGGGCTCCAGACTACACATCCAGAATCCTGATATAGGGGGTCTCCAGACTACACATCTAGACTGCTGTTAAAGGGTGCTCCAGACTAGACATCCAGACTGCTGGTATAGGGGGGCTCCAGACTACATATCTAGACTTCTGTTATAGGGAGGGCTTCAGACTACTCATCTAGACTGCTGCTATAGGAGGGCTCCAGACTATATATTCAGACTGCTGTTATAGGGGGCTCCACATTACACATGCAGACTGCTGTTATAGGGGGCTCCAGACTGCACACCCAGACTGCTATTATAGGGAGGGCTCCAGACCAGACATCCAGATTGCTGTTATATAGGGCTCCAGAATACACATCCAGACTGCTGATATAGGGGTTCTCCAGACTACACACACAGACTGCTGTTAAAGGGGGCTCAAGATAACACATCCAATCTCCTGATAGAGGGGTTCTCCAGACTACACACACAGACTGCTGTTAAAGGGGGCTCCAGACTACACATCCAGACTGCTGTTATAGGGGTCTCCAGACTACACATCTAGCCTCTTGTTATAGGGGGCTCCAGACTACACATCCAAACTGCTGTTATAGGGGGGCTCCAGACGACTCATCAAGAATACTGTTATAGGGGGCTCCAGACAATACATCCAGACTCCTGTTATAGGGGGCTCCAGATTACACATCTAGACTGCTGGTATTAGGGGCTACAGGCTTCACATTCAGGCTGATGTTATAGGGGGATCCACACTGCTGTCATAGGGGGCCTCAGACTGTACATCCAGACTGCTGTTATGGAGGGGCTCCAGACTACACATCTAGACTGCTGTTATAGGGGGCTCCAGACTACACATCTAGAATCCTGATATAGGGGGTCTCCAGACTACACATCTAGACTGCTGTTAAAGGGGGCTCCAGACTACACATCCAGACTGCTGACATAGGGGGTCTCCAGATTACACATCCAGACAACTGATATAGGGGTTCTCTAGACTACACATCCAGACTGCTGTTAAAGGGGGCTCCAGACTACATGTCCAAACTGCTGTTATAGGGCGGCTCCAGACTTCACATCCAGACTGCTGTTATAGGGGGTCTCTAGACGACTCATTCAGACTGCTGTTATAGGGGGCTCCAGACTACACATCCAGACTGCTGGTATAGGGGGGCTCTAGACTACACATCTAGACTGCTGTTATAGGGAGGGCTTCAGACTACTCATCAAGACTGCTGCTATAGGGGGGCTCCAGACTATATATCCAGACTGCTGTTATAGGGGGCTCCAGACTACACATGCAGACTGCTGTTATAGGGGGCTCCAGGCTACACATTCAGGCTGATGTTATAGGTGGCTCCAGACTACACATCCAGACTGCTGTTATAGGGGTCTCCAGACTACACATCCAGATTGCTGTTATAGGGGGCTCCAGACTACACATCCAGGCTACTGTTATAGAGGGCTCCAGACTACACATCCAGGCTACTGTTATAGAGGGCTCCAGACTACACATCCAGACTGCTGGTATAGGGGGCTCCAGACTACACATCCAGACTGCTGTTATAGGGGGCTCCAGACTACACATCCAGGCTACTGTTATAGAGGGCTCCAGACTACACATCCAGACTGCTGGTATAGGGGGCTCCAGACTACACATCCACACATCTGTTATAGGGGTCTCCAGACTACACATCCACACTGCTGTTATAGGGGTCTCCAGACTACACATCCAGATTGCTGGTATACGGGGGCTCCAGACTGCAAATCTAGACTGCTGATATAGGGAGGGCTTCAGACTACTCATCTAGACTGCTGCTATAGGGGGGCTCCAGACTATATATCCAGACTGCTGTTATAGGGGGCTCCAGGTTACACATACAGGCTGATGTTATAGGGGGCTCCAGACTGCACACCCAGACTGCTGTTATAGGGAGGGCTCCAGACAAGACATCGAGACTGCAGTTATAGGGGTCTTTGGACTACACATCCAGACTGCTGTTATAGGGGTCTCCAGACTACACATCCAGACTGCTGTTATAGGGGGCTCCAGACTACACATCCACACTGCTCTTATAGTGGGCTCCAGACTACACATCCACACTGCTGTTATAGGGGTCTCCATACTACACATACAGACTGCTGTTATAGGGGTCCCCAGACTACACATCCACTCTGCTGTTATAGGGGGCTCCAGACTACACATCCAGACTGCTATTATAAGGGGCTCCAGACTACATATCCAGACTGCTGTTATAGGGGGCTCCAGACTACACATCCAGACTTCTGTGATAGGGGGCACCAGACTACACATCCAGGCTGCTGATATAAGGGGCTCCAGACTGCTGTTATAGGGGGCTCCAGACTACACATACAGATTGCTGTTATAGGGGGCTCCAGACTACACATCCACACTGCTGTTATAGGGGTTTCCATACTTCACATACAGACTGCTGTTATAGGGGGCTCCAGACTATACATCCACACTGCTGTTATAGGGGGTTACAGACTACACATCCAGACTGCTGTTATAGAGGGCTCCAGACTGCACATCCAGACTGCTGTTATAGGGGTCTCCAGGCTACACATCCAGACTGCTGTTATAGGGGTCTCCAGACTACACATCCAGACTGCTGATATAGTGGTTCTCCAGACTACACACACAGACTGCTGTTAAAGGGGGCTCCAGACTACATATCCAGACTGCTGTTATAGGGGTCTCCAGACTACACATCTAACCTGTTGTTATAAGGGGCTCCAGACTACACGGCCAGACTGCTGTTATAGGGGGGCTCCAGACGACTCATCCAGAATGCTGTTATAGGGGGCTCCAGACAATACATCCAGACTCCTGTTATAGGGGGCTCCAGATTACACATCTAGACTGCTGATATTAGGGGCTACAGGCTTCACATTCAGGCTGTTATAGGGGGCTCCACACTGCTGTCATAGGGGGCCTCAGACTCTATATCCAGACTGCTGTTATGGAGAGGCTCCAGACTACACATCCAGACTGCTGTTATAGGGGGCTCCAGACTACACATCTAGAATCCTGATATAGGGGGTCTCCAGACTATACATCTAGACTGCTGATATAGGGGGTCTCCAGATTACACATCCAGACAACAGATATAGGGGTTCTCCAGACGACACATCCAGACTGCTGTTATAGGGGGCTCCAGACTACACATCCAGACTGCTCGTATAAGGGGGCTCTAGACTACACATCTAGACTGCTGTTATAGGGAGGGCTCCAGACTACTCATCTAGACTGCTGCTATAGGGGGGCTCCAGACTATATATCCAGACTGCTGTTATAGGGGGCTCCAGATTACACATGCAGACTTCTGTTATAGGGGGCTCCAGGCTACACATTCAGGCTGATGTTATAGGGGGCTCCAGACTGCACACCCAGACTGCTGTTATAGGGGGGGGGGGGCTCCAGACTACACATCCAGACTGCTGTTATAGAGGGCTCCAGACTACACATCCAGACTGCTGTTATAGGGGGGCTCCAGACTACACATCTAGACTGCTGTTATAGGGGCTCCAGACTACACATCCAGACTGCTGTTATAGGGGCTCCAGACTACACATCCAGACTGCTGTTATAGGGGGGCTCAAGACGACACGTACAGACTGTTGTTATAGGGGCCTCCAGACTACACATCCAGACTGCTTGCATAGGGGGGCTCCAGACTACACATCTAGACTGCTCTTATAGGGAGGGCTTCAGACTACTCATCTAGACTGCTGCTATAGGGGGTCTCCAGACTATATATCCAGACTGCTGTTATAGGTGGCTCCAGGCTACACATACAGGCTGATGTTATAGGGGGCTCCAGACTGCACACCCAGACTGCTGTTATAGGGCGGGCTCCAGACCAGACATCCAGATGGCTGTTATAGAGGGCTCCAGACTACACATCCAGACAGCAGTTATAGGGGTCTTCGGACTACACATCTAGACTGCTTTTATAGGGGTCTCCAGACTACACATCCAGATTGCTGTTATAGAGGGCTCCAGATTACACATCCAGACTGCAGTTATAGGGGTCTCCAGACTACACATCCAGACTGCTGTTATAGGGGGCTCCAGACTACACATCCACACTGCTGTTATAGTGGGCTCCAGACTACACATCCAGACTGCTGTTATAGGGGTCTCCATACTACACATACAAACTGCTGTTATAGGGGGCTCCAGACTACACATCCACACTGCTGTTATAGGGGGCTCCAGGCTACACATCCAGACTGCTGTTATAAGGGGCTCCAGACGACACATCCAGACTGCTGTGATAGGGGGGCTCCAGACGACACATATAGACTGCTGTGATAGGGGGGCTCCAGACGACACATACAGACTGCTGTAATAGGGGGCTCCAGACTACACATCCAGACTGCTGATATAAGGGGCTCCAGACTGCTGTTATAGGGGGCTCCAGACTACACATACAGATTGCTGTTATAGGGGGCTCCAGACTACACATCCATATTGCTGTTATATGGGGCTCCAGACTACCATCCATATTGCTGTTATATGGGGCTCCAGACTACACATCAAGACTGCTGTTATAGGTGGCTCCAGTCTACACATCCAGACTGCTGTTATAAGGAGGCTCCAGACTACACATCCAGAATCCTGATATAGGGGGTCTCCAGACTACACATCTAGACTGCTGTTAAAGGGTGCTCCAGACTAGACATCCAGACTGCTGGTATAGGGGGGCTCCAGACTACATATCTAGACTTCTGTTATAGGGAGGGCTTCAGACTACTCATCTAGACTGCTGCTATAGGAGGGCTCCAGACTATATATTCAGACTGCTGTTATAGGGGGCTCCACATTACACATGCAGACTGCTGTTATAGGGGGCTCCAGACTGCACACCCAGACTGCTATTATAGGGAGGGCTCCAGACCAGACATCCAGATTGCTGTTATATAGGGCTCCAGAATACACATCCAGACTGCTGTTATAGGGTGCTCCAGATAACACATCCAGACTGCTATTATAGGGGTCTCCAGACTACACATCCACACTGCTGTTATAGGGGGCTCCAGACTACACATCCAGACTGCTATTATAGGGGTCTCCAGACTACACATCCAGATTGCTGTTATAGAGGGCTCCAGATTACACATCCAGACTGCAGTTATAGGGGTCTCCAGACTACACATCCAGACTGCTGTTATAGGGGGCTCCAGACTACACATCCACACTGCTGTTATAGGGGGCTCCAGACTACATATCCAGACTGCTATTATAGGGGGCTCCAAACTACATATCCAGACTGCTGTTATAGGGGGCTCCAGACTACACATCCAGACTGCTGTTATAGGGGGCTCCAGACGACACATCCAGACTGCTGTTATATGGGGCACCAGACTACACATCCAGACTGCTGATATAAGGGGCTCCAGACTGCTGTTATAGGGGGCTCCAGACTACACATACAGATTGCTGTTATATGGGGCTCCAGACTACACATCTAGACTGCTGTTTTAGGGGGCTCCAGACTACACATCCATATTGCTGTTATATGGGGCTCCAGACTACACATCCAGACTGCTGTTATAGGGGGCTCCAGACTACACATCCAGACTGCTGTTATAGGGGGGCTCCAGACTACACATCCATATTGCTGTTATATGGGGCTCCAGACTACACATCCACACTGCTCTTATAGGGGGCTCCAGACTGCTGTTATAGGGGGCTCCAGACTACACATCCATATTTCTGTTATAGGGGGCTCCAGACTACACATCCAGATTGCTGTTATAGGGGGCTCCAGACTACACATCCATATTGCTGTTATAGGGGGCCCCAGACTACACATCGAGATTGCTGTTATAGAGGGCTCCAGACTACACATCCAGACTGCTGTTAAAGGGGGCTCCAGACTACACATCCAGACTGCTGTTATAGTGGGCTTCAGACTACACTTCTACACTGCTGTTATAGGGGTCTCCATACTACACATACAGTCTGCTGTTATAGGGGGCTCCAGACGACATGTCCAAACTGCTGTTAAAAGGGCCTTCAAACTACACATCCAGACTGCTGGTATAGGGGGTCTCCAGACTACACATCTAGACTGCTGTTAAAGGGGGCTCCAGACTACACATCCAGACTGCTGACATAGGGGGTCTCCAGATTACACATCCAGACAACTGATATAGGGGTTCTCTAGACTACACATCCAGACTGCTGTTAAAGGGGGCTCCAGACTACATGTCCAAACTGCTGTTATAGGGCGGCTCCAGACTTCACATCCAGACTGCTGTTATAGGGGGTCTCCAGACGACACATTCAGACTGCTGTTATAGGGGGCTCCAGACTACACATCCAGACTGCTGGTATAGGGGGGCTCTAGACTACACATCTAGACTGCTGTTATAGGGAGGGCTTCAGACTACTCATCTAGACTGCTGCTATAGGGGGGCTCCAGACTATATATCCAGACTGCTGTTATAGGGGGCTCCAGATTACACATGCAGACTGCTGTTATAGGGGGCTCCAGGCTACACATTCAGGCTGATGTTATAGGTGGCTCCAGACTGCACACCCAGACTGCTGTTATAGGGGGCTCCAGACTACACATCCAGACTGCTGGTATAGGGGGCTCCAGACTACACATCCACACTTCTGTTATAGGGGTCTCCAGACTACACATCCACACTGCTGTTATAGGGGTCTCCAGACTACACATCCAGACTGCCTTTATAGGGGGCTCCAGACTACACATCCAGACTGCTGTTATAGGGGGCTCCAGACTACACATCCAGACTGCTATTATAGGGGGCTCCAGACTACCATCTATATTGCTGTTATATGGGGCTCCAGACTACACATCCAGACTGCTGTTATAGGGGGCTCCAGACTACACATCCAGACTGCTGTTATAGGGGCCTTCAGACTACACATCCAGAATCCTGATATAGGGGGTCTCCAGACTACACATCCAGACTGCTGTGAAAGGGGGCTCCAGACTACACATCTAGACTGCTGTTATAGGGAGGGCCTCAGACTACTCATCTACACTGCTGCTATAGGGGGGCTCCAGACTATATATCCAGACTGCTGTTATAGGGTGCTCCAGGCTACACATACAGGCTGATGTTATAGGGGGCTCCAGACTGCACACCCAGACTGCTGTTATAGGGAGGGCTCCAGACCAGACATCCAGACTGCAGTTATAGGGGTCTGCGGACTACACATCTAGACTGCTCTTATAGGGGTCTCCAGACTACACATCCAGATTGCTGTTATAGAGGGCTCCAGATTACACATCCAGACTGCAGTTATAGGGGTCTCCAGACTACACATCCAGACTGCTGTTATAGGGGGCTCCAGACTACACATCCACACTGCTGTTATAGGGGGCTCCAGACTACACATCCAGACTGCTATTATAGGGGGCTCCAAACTACATTTCCAGACTGCTGTTATAGGGGGCTCTAGACTACACATCCAGACTGCTGTTATAGGGGGCTCCAGACTACACATCCAGACTGCTGTTATATGGGGCACCAGACTACACATCCAGACTGCTGATATAAGGGGCTCTAGACTGCTGTTATAGGGGGCTCCAGACTACACATACAGATTGCTGTTATATGGGGCTCCAGACTACACATCTAGACTGCTGTTTTAGGGGTCTCCAGACTACACATCCATATTGCTGTTATATGGGGCTCCAGACTACACATCCAGACTGCTGTTATAGGGGGCTCCAGACTACACATCCATATTGCTGTTATATGGGGCTCCAGACTACACATCCAGACTGCTGTTATAGGGGGCTCCAGACTACACATCCAGACTGCTGTTATAGGGGGGCTCCAGACTACACATCCATATTGCTGTTATATGGGGCTCCAGACTACACATCCACACTGCTCTTATAGGGGGCTCCAGACTACACATCCATATTTCTGTTATAGGGGGCTCCAGACTACACATCCAGATTGCTGTTATAGGGGGCTCCAGACTACACATCCATATTGCTGTTATAGGGGGCTCCAGACTACAGATCGAGATTGCTGTTATAGAGGGCTCCAGACTACACATCCAGACTTCTGTTAAAGGGGGCTCCAGACTACACATCCACACTGCTGTTATAGTGAGCTTCAGACTACACTTCTACACTGCTGTTATAGGGGTCTCCATACTACACATACAGTCTGCTGTTATAGGGGGCTCCAGACGACATGTCCAAACTGCTGTTAAAAGGGCCTTCAAACTACACATCCAGACTGCTGGTATAGGGGGGCTCCAGACTACATATCTAGACTGCTGCTATAGGGTAACTCCAGACTTTATATCCAGACTCCTGTTATAGGGGGCTCCAAGCTACACACACAGGCTGATGTTATAGGGGGCTCCAGACTGCACATCCAGACTGCTGTTATAGGGGTCTCCATACTACACATACAGACTGCTGTTATAGTGGGCTGCAGACTACTCATCCAGACTGCTGGTATAGGGGGGCTCCAGACTACACATCCACACTGCTGTTATAGGGGGCTCCAGACTACACATCCAGACTGCTATTATAGGGGTCTCCAGACTACACATCCAGATTGCTGTTATAGAGGGCTCCAGATTACACATCCAGACTGCAGTTATAGGGGTCTCCAGACTACACATCCAGACTGCTGTTATAGGGGGCTCCAGACTACACATCCACACTGCTGTTATAGGGGGCTCCAGACTACATATCCAGACTGCTATTATAGGGGGCTCCAAACTACATATCCAGACTGCTGTTATAGGGGGCTCCAGACTACACATCCAGACTGCTGTTATAGGGGGCTCCAGACGACACATCCAGACTGCTGTTATATGGGGCACCAGACTACACATCCAGACTGCTGATATAAGGGGCTCCAGACTGCTGTTATAGGGGGCTCCAGACTACACATCCAGACTGCTGTTATAGGGGGCTCCAGACGACACATCCAGACTGCTGTTATATGGGGCACCAGACTACACATCCAGACTGCTGATATAAGGGGCTCCAGACTGCTGTTATATGGGGCTCCAGACTACACATCTAGACTGCTGTTTTAGGGGGCTCCAGACTACACATCCATATTGCTGTTATATGGGGCTCCAGACTACACATCCAGACTGCTGTTATAGGGGGCTCCAGACTACACTTCCAGACTGCTGTTATAGGGGGGCTCCAGACTACACATCCATATTGCTGTTATATGGGGCTCCAGACTACACATCCACACTGCTCTTATAGGGGGCTCCAGACTGCTGTTATAGGGGGCTCCAGACTACACATCCATATTTCTGTTATAGGGGGCTCCAGACTACACATCCAGATTGCTGTTATAGGGGGCTCCAGACTACACATCCATATTGCTGTTATAGGTGGCCCCAGACTACACATCGAGATTGCTGTTATAGAGGGCTCCAGACTACACATCCAGACTGCTGTTAAAGGGGGCTCCAGACTACACATCCACACTGCTGTTATAGTGGGCTTCAGACTACACTTCTACACTGCTGTTATAGGGGTCTCCATACTACACATACAGTCTGCTGTTATAGGGGGCTCCAGACGACATGTCCAAACTGCTGTTAAAAGGGCCTTCAAACTACACATCCAGACTGCTGGTATAGGGGGGCTCCAGACTACACATCTAGACTGCTGCTATAGGGGAACTCCAGACTTTATACCCAGACTGCTGTTATAGGGGGCTCCAAGCTACACACACAGGCTGATGTTATAGGGGGCTCCAGACTGCACATCCAGACTGCTGTTATAGGGGTCTCCATACTACACATACAGACTGCTGTTATAGGGGGCTGCAGACTACTCATCCAGACTGCTATTATAGGGGGCTCCAGACTACACATCCAGACTGCTATTATAGGGGGCTCCAGACTACACATCCAGACTGCTGTTATAGGGGCTCCAGACTACATATACAGATTGCTGATTAAAGAAAATCCCATGGGCATAATTAGTTAATCTAAGTGAGACGCTTATAGATCATTAGTGCATATAATATATAACTACGTACTCCAACAGAGAAATATATGTCAAACAGGAGAAACAATGGAGTATCTCTTTTTTTATAAAAATATATACGCTTTTATTAGAGAAATAGATTAAAAATCACATAGAAATCACATTGAAATCACATAAAAATAGACATGATAGACAGAAATGGTAATAAACATTCCGGGTACAAGCCACAGTGACCAAAAGTTTGACTGTCACATTAATAGTAAATCTAGGATAAGGAGCAGAGGTAACATAAATAGAAATTTATATGATGAGTTTTTTTATAGTACAGAAATTGTGCCCCAAGTAATCCTAAGATCTTCATGAATAAGTAACCTTACCCATTATTAGGGAACAAATCTGGCCCAGCCCGGAGTGCAAAAAGCTGAAAAGTGCTACGCCCCAACGCACGTTTCGCGTACCACCCGCACGCTTTTTCAAGGGGAAGTGAGGAGAAAGATCACCTGCAGGACCTTTATCCCATGTGACCATGTCACATGGTTTCCCGCTCACCAATAGGAACAGCCGTCCGGCGCATGTGACTCGCCCCCTGGGCCGTGGGGCACTCGGGGGTAGTAGTGGCTACCCGGTTCCGTGGCTCAGGGTGGTCAGACCAATAGTAGTCTGCTACGTGCTGTTGATAATGTCCGAGTACGCCACCCGTGGATTGCGGTTATTATGACCCGCCGCTGCAAGGTAATCCCCTGAGGCTGATGGTGTGTGCAGCTGAGATTGGATAACTCCCCACGGGAAGAGTGTAACCCCAGGGCAGTGCAGGAGATGGTGGAGGTGATGGTGACGAGAGTCCCAGTACCGTTAGTGCTGGAGGAGCAAGAAACACACAAACGATGTAATGCAGTCCAATGCCTTTTACTCACAGTTCGTATATTCCCAGTCACTTCTGTCAGCAATGACCGCCCAAGCCGTGCTGCGTCCACCAGGTGAGGGGCTCGGTCAACTCCCAGGCAATTCAGAAGTATGGCTCAGGACCCCCTTTTGTCCTTTCTCTGGCCTGCCTCACCAGTGACCCACTTTTGTCCAGCTGCCGCGGATCTGCGCGGGTAAACGTGGATCCCGTTCCCCGCTGTCCTATATGGTGGCTTCCTAGCAGGTTTGATGAGGTGTCGTACCAATAAATGATCACGACCTCCGGTCTTTGGCTAAGGGTTGTTTCTCCTCCACCAACTTGGGATCCGGTACCCTTAATCTGCCTGACCCTTCACCCGGTATTCTCGTGGGTTCTTAGGGTCCCTTCTGCCTTCTTGTTTCTGAGTCTTTCCACACTTTGGATACTTCTCTTTCTGTTTCTGTTCCTTGCTGTTCCTTTCTGTTCCTTTCTTCTACTCCGGCCTTCACTCTAGGCCTGTCTCATGGAGCTGGGCCGAGGCTGAGCCACAGATCCCTGTCACATCTCCACTCTGCTCCTTCTCTGACTGAACTGAACTGACCCAGAACTAAGATGGTGCCCACCTTTTATACCCTTCCCTAGTGTGTGAGCTCAGGTGACCAGCAACCAATGAGCTCCTATCTACGCTCAGAAACCAACCCCTATCTGCTCCTACACCACTGGGTATTCCTCCCCCCTCCCCGCTCCAGCCAGGGACATGGTCTGTCGTGCCTGCATTTCTGTCTAATGGGAGCACCGTTGAACTGTCCCTCGGAAATGGGGTGAGTGTGCTGTATGCAGCTAACTGAGCCCTGGTCCATACTCCATCCTTACCTGGGAGTGGAATACCACACCTCTAGCAGAGGTGCAATACCCCTGTAGCGGCCGAACCCTCGGGGCGCTACACATGCGTGAATTGCCGCACCCGCGGCACGCCCACCCCGGCCGTCAAGCCAATCACGGCAGGCCCGGAGTCCGAAGGACACCCGCGCCCGCCGGGACCGACATAAAGACGCCGGGGAGCGTCGCACACACGGGGTGGAGAAAAGAGGCACGCACACACTGCTCCCACAGTGAGTGCATAACAAAACAGATATAACAATTTGCTTTAAAGTGCGATTATCCAAAGGATCAGTACAAGACATTATCAAACCCTGAAGTATGGGTAATCATGAGAAAAAAGAGGGGGAAGGGAAAACAAGAAGGAGAGGAGAATTAAGGAGCTACATTAAACAGCAAATAGGTATATTAGCAATATAAATACATCTCTTTAAGTAACAGGCACATATAATTGCTAGTTCAACATGCATAATGTATAGACAGCAATATATATAAACTGATGCAAATGCCGCCGATGTCCATCCCGACTCATCATCCTCAAATCCTCCATGCAATATCCTCATGTATACATGTGTAGGTCCATAATTCACCAAAACATGCAACCAATACCGTATAAGGGTTGATCAAAAAATAGGGTGTGGAGCGAAAAAGGCACTGCAGGTAAATCAACAGAAAAGAATCATAAATGTCAAAAATGAAAAAATCATGAACAAATATAAGGTGTTAAAATATATATTAAAAACAAACAAAATAATAACAAATAGCGCACAAAATGTACAGCCCAGTGATAGTGATGGCAAGTGTGTCAATTTACAAAAAGGACGAAAAACTGAGTGACTCATTAAGGCCAGATGGCGCCAACGTCCCCAAAGTGACAATCCATCTGGTCTCGCATTGTGCCAGGCGTTTTCCTATATCTCCTCCCCGTATACCAGTATGGATGAGATCAATTCCTCTCACCCGAAAGGATTTAGGGATACAGCCATGGTGCATCTTGAAATGTCGGGGAATTGTTTTTAATTCTGACATATCGGACACTGACCTGGCCGCAGCAATGTCCCTCACGTGTTCCCTCACCCATATTCTTAATTCACGGGACATAAGTCCAATATAAATTTTAGAACATCCACAAGTTGCGTAATAAATTACGTTCATGCTGGTGCATGTGATATGATGTTTTATTCCAAAATGGCGGAGTCCATCCGCTGAAGAGAATGAGGAACTACAGATGACATTGCTGCAGGCCAGGCAGCGGCCACATGGAAAAAAAACCAAAGTGGAACCTCTACTCCCGAACAAATTTACCACAGGAGGTGTATAGTGGCTTTTGACAAGTAAATCTTTTAGATTTCTACAACATCTTGTTGTCATCAGGGGTGCGGTGGGAAGGCTCGACTGAAGAGCAGGCTCTGTTTTGAGAATGGGCCAATGTTTTTCTAATATAGCTCTCATATTACGCCATTCATGATTGTATGTCGAAATAAAATGAGTACTCCCACCGCAACCCCGCCGTTTCCTTGATGTATAGAGGAGCGAATTGCGCGTAGCATTTTTCGCCCGACTATAACCTGCCTTGATGCACCTCTGACTGTAGCCCCTATCCTCAAACCAAGATCTCAAGTCCCTCGCCTGTTCTTCAAACCTCGCATCGGACGAGCAGATCCGCCTCATCCCCAGGAACTGACTCACTGGGACAGCCTGAATAGTTGCTGCACAATGTGCAGATGATGCATGTATAAGCGCATTGACAGAGTTAGACTTCCTGAATACATCGGTCTGCATGAGTGCATTATCATCCACCTCAAATTTTATGTCCAGGAAGTCCAATCTCCTCTTGTCAGCCCTATACGTTAATTTGATGTTAAATGAATTAGCATTAAGGCGACCCATGAACTGGTCGAGCTGCTCCACGGTGCCCTTCCAAAGAAAAAATAAATCATCAATATATCTATATCAGCACTGGATGGGTTCCATGGCATGTGCGCCCTGGTTACCAAAGAGCGTCCTCTCCCAATAACCAAGGAAGAGGTTGGCGTACGAAGGCGCACATGCCGCACCCATCGCAGTGCCACGTGTCTGTAAATAAAATGAATTTTTGAAAACAAAAAAATTATGAGTAAGGACAAAGTGGAGCAGCTCAAGTATCAGCTCACAGGTCGGACCATCCCAGCTGCTGCCCCCCAGGAAGAAGCGGACCGCCCTCATCCCATCCTCATGTTCGATGCAGGTATAGAGGGACTCTACATCTGCGGTCACAAGTAGAACATCTGGTTCCACAAAGATCCCGTCTACGCTCCTCAACGTGTCCGTCGTATCTTGTATGTACGATGGAAGCGTCTCAACTAAAGGTTTTAAATAAAAAACTATGAAAGTGCAGCCAGGATGACATAGGCCCTCAAGACCTGACACGATAGGACGTCCGGGAGGGCAGACGGGATCCTTGTGGATTTTGGGGAGGAGATATAAGGTGGGAATTCTAGGAAACCTGACCGTAAGACCTTCCAAAATTCTTGCCCCTTTCACAAGCAGATATCAATATTTGCTGTAACTGATCCGAGAAGGAGGAAGCAGGACTAGAAGGCAATTTTCTATAGGTCTTTCGATCCCTCAATTGTTTAAAAGCCTCTTTCTCATAACTTTCGATTGGCCAGATCACGATGTTTCCCCCCTTGTCCGCTGCCTTGATTACTACACCGGTAGAGATTGTATTTGATCAAGTGCATGTCTCTGTTGGTGAGTCAAATGATCAAATTTTCGCCTAGTTTTTTAAAATCATCCATCACTAGACGAGTAAAAATCTCCACCGCAGGGCATAAGGACAAGGGAGGAAATCTCGTAGCTCTAGGCAAAATCGTCTGGGGGAACGTACCTTGGTTATCTGGTAATTGTTCTCTCAATAAGTCTTCCAGGGCCTGCAAAGCCTCCCTCTCGGTATCAGTCACAGAGTTGTTAGGGCTGGAATCACGATTATGCAGCTTTTTCAAAATTAATTTACGTGAAAATATGTATAAATCCTTTACGGCTACAAAAAATTAAAAGAATTAGTAGGTGAGAACGTAAGTCCCCTAGAGAGCACATCAATTGGTACATCAGTCAACTTGTGAGTTGAGAGATTAATTACCTGCAATGCGTTTTTAGGGCCTTTCTTGTTATAAGTCTTGGCGGCTTGTCGAGTATTAACTCTTTTAGGATATTTATTCAATGAGTCATCTCTGTCAATAGAGCCACTAGGAGTAGATGGAAGTTCATCTCCTGAAATTGAGGATCTGATAGAGGTCAATCTAGATCTAGAATTTTTGCAAAAGCGAGGACATGAGCGATCATTAATGCTCCTCCATTTATATACACGGCCACTGCGTAGATCATTAAGATCTCGCTGGAACTTTTTAGTTTTCACTGATTGTGCTTCATTCGCCCATTTTTGAACATCTTTATCAATGTCCTCATTAAATTTATTTAATACCTCACCAGATAGTTCCTTTCTTATGATCAATTGAAGTTCCTGAATCTCTAATTCCATTGTAACCAGGGATTTACGATTGAGTTCGCTCAAAAGTTCTAAAAAACCTTTAGAACATGCATTGGAATATTCTTCCCAAGTATTCTTAAATGAATCATCACTTATGTCAAAGGATGGAAAGACCTGCACACGGAGTCCTCTTGGTATTATGCCTGCCTGCAAGTACTTTTCCAGAAAGGCCCTATTCCACCAGGTTTTCGTCCTTTTTCTTAGCAAATCCTTATATTTAAAAGTAATGTCTTGAAGACACTTGCCACCACTCTCCACAATATTACCACTGCCATCATTAAAAACATAATTTATCTGGGATAGCCACGCCGGGTCATGGGCTCTAAAATCCATGCACGGCCCGGATTCAGCTGTGAGAAACACAGAAAAACACAAAATGATTAAAGAAAATCCCATGGGCATAATTAGTTAATCTAAGTGAGACCCTTATAGATCATTAGTGCACATAATATATAACTACATACTCCAACAGAGAAATATATGTCAAACAGGAGAAACAAAGGAGTATCTCTTTTTTATAAAAATATACACGTTTTTATTAGAGAAATAGATTAAAAATCACATTGAAATCACATAGAAATCACATTGAAATCACATAAAAATAGACATGATAGACAGAAATGGTAATAAACATTCCAGGTACAAGCCACAGTGACCAAAAGTTTGACTGTCACATTAATAGTAAATCTATGCACCATGACTGTAGCCCCAAATCCTTCCGGGTGAGAGGAATTGATCTCATCCATACTGGTATACGGGGAGGAGATATAGGCAAACGCCTGGCACAATGCGAGACCAGATGGATTGTTACTCTGGGGACGTTGGCACCATCTGGCCTTAATGAGTCACTCAGTTTTTCGTCCTTTTTGTAAATTGACACACTTGCCATCGCTCCACACCCTATTTTTTGATCAACCCTTATACGGTATTGGTTGCATGTTTTGGTGAATTATGGACCTACACATGTATACATGAGGATATTGCATGGAGGATTTGAGGATGATGAGTCGGGATGGACATCGGCGGCATTTGCATCAGTTTATATATACTGCTGTCTATACATTATGCGTGTTGAACTAGCAATTATATGTGCCTGTTACTTAAAGAGATGTATTTATATTGCTAATATACCTTTTTGCTGTTTAATGTAGCTCCTTAATTCTCCTCTCCTTCTTGTTTTCCCTTCCCCCTCTTTTTTCTCATGATTACCCATACTTCAGGGTTTGATAATGTCTTGTACTGATCCTTAGGATAATCGAACTTTAAAGCAAATTGTTATATCTGTTTTGTTATGCACTCACTGTGGGAGCAGTGTGTGCGTGCCTCTTTTCTCCTCCCCCGTGTGTGCGCCGCTCCCCGGCGTCTTTATGTCGGTCCCGGCGGGCGCGGGTGTCCTTCGGACTCCGGGCCTGCTGTGATTGGCTTGACGGCCGGGGTGGGCGTGCCGCGGGTGCGGCGATTGACGCATGTGCCGGACGGCTGCTCCTATTGGTGAGCGGGAAACCATGTGACATGGTCACATGGTATAAAGGTCCTGCAGGTGATCTTTCTCCTCACTTCCCCTTGAGAAAGCGTGCGGGTGGCACGCGAAACGTGCGTTGGGGCGCAGCATTTTTCAGCTTTTTGCACTCCGGGCTGGGCCAGATTTGTTCCCTAATAATGGGTAAGGTTACTTATTCATGAAGATCTTAGGATTACTTGGGGCACAATTTCTATACTATAAAAAAAACTCTTCATATAAATTTCTATTTATGTTACCTCTGCTCCTTATCCTAGATTTACTATTAATATGACAGTCAAACTTTTGGTCACTGTGGCTTGTACCCGGAATGTTTATTACCATTTCTGTCTATCATGTCTATTTTTATGTGATTTCAGTGTGATTTCTATGTGATTTTTAATCTATTTCTCTAATAAAAACGTGTATATTTTTATAAAAAAAAGAGATACATATGTGACGCCCTGCTGTGCATGGAGCCACAGATCCTGGAGGGGTGCATTAAAGGATTTCTCCACAAGAGGCCCTCAGAGCATACACACACCTCCACCCTACCTCAGACCACCAGAGGGAGCCCGGATAGGGATATAAATACGTAGGGTGGAGCTAGGCAGAGTCAGAACAGACAGAACAGTCTGGAGTCCACAGCCAGTTCCTGCAGAGTGAGACACAGAGAAACAGGTCAGTCTGCAGTGGAGCTCACTCAGGCTCAAGCAGCTTGAGTTAAGTGAGCTAGGAGCGTTGCTGACGCTCAGAGAGCAGCAGAAGAGGCAGCCAGCTAACTGCCAGTATGTATAGCCTAGCGAGGGCCCGAGTAGGCCGAAGGCTAGAGGAGCGAGTAGCATTGGGGGCAGAGGAGCCTTACCAGCTCACCCCAGAAACCATATACTGGACACTGTGTCCGAGTCTGCAGGGATTCTTTATACCCAGTAGAAGACAACCAGAACCCCTGGCGAACTACAGGTCCCAGGAATACCAAACGCTGACTGTTATACCAGGGTCAGGAGTACGGACGGAGCGGCGTACGCCACCTGTACTCTCCTTTCTGGCCCAGCCAGAGGGACTCCTGCTGCAAGAGGGGTATCGGCCCCCGATATCTGACTTTGCCACTTCACGTCTCTGTCAGAGAAGCCCGGAAGGCTACAGTGGATCCCGTCGCGGGACGGACGGAACAGCAATTGTCGCCGTACCCCAAATCTGTGCATAGTCCAGAGGGAGATCCAGCCTTTGCACGCACGCGGACAGGAGAGGTCGAAAAGGACAGTTTAGGAACACTCAGAGGGTCCTGATCGAAGTGCCTGAATATCCTGGGTGCGCTGAGCCCTCGTCTCTGGTGACTGCAGTAATCCGTGAGGAGCAGGGAGAAGCCTTGCTGCTGCTTACAATAACGTGAGTAAAAGACCTGGAAGACTACGCCTAAGGCCTCCGGACTCTTTATTTCTGCATCGCACCACACGGCACCAGAGTATTCCTATAACTGCTCCTTCCATCCTCCTGCTCCCCTGCCCTGAGGCCCTGCTCCGCCTGTGGGGAGTCATGACATCTCAATCTGCCATAACATCCAGCCTCAGAGGACTGCTAGCAGCGTTGGTGGCGCATCACCAGACACCGCAGGTGGCGTAGTCTCAATTCCACCACTCGTCCTCACCAACACCGATAGCCCATTATTTTTAATGTGACGGCCCTGGGCACGGAACGGGTCCAGGCCACGGCTACATCCCCCCGACATATGACCCGGCTCCGAGTACCCCCATCTTCCCAGGGCAGGGCTGCGAGCGTCACACACGGCGGAGTCCTTAACCTCCCCAGACCAAGTGGAGGATAATGACCCTACAACACAGGTGGAGGATTGGTGTCAACAGTTCCACGTTGGGACAGACACCACTCCTGCCCACCAGAAACAGGGAGTACACCGGGTGGTTCAGGAATACGCGCAGGTATTCAGCAAACACCCACTTGACTTTGGGAGGATTAAGGAGGTACAACATCACATCCCCACAGGCAACCATACCCCCATCAAGGAACTGTACAGGCCTATACCTCCAGCACACTACCAGAAAGCCAAGGAGATGTTGCATGACATGAAGAAGGCTGGGGTAGTAAGGGATAGTTGTAGTCCCTGGGCAGCTCCCCTAGTTCTAGTCAGGAAGAAGGATGGAAGCATGAGAATGTGTGTAGATTACAGACAAGTAAATCGCATTACACATAAAGATGCATACCCTTTACCCCATATTGAGGATTCCCTGGCTGCCTTAAAGTCTGCAAATTACTTTTCCACCCTTGACCTCACTAGTGGGTACTGGCAAGTAATTGTGGCTGAGGAGGATCGGGAGAAGACGGCCTTCACCACCCCGATGGGACTCTGCGAGTTCAACAGTATGCCGTTTGGACTCTGCAATGCCCCCGGAACGTTCCAGAGATTGATGGAGTGCTGCCTGGGACACCGCAACTTCGAGACCGTGTTACTATACCTGGATGACGTGATTGTGTACTCCAAGACGTATGAGGACCACTTGAAGCACCTGGCGGAGGTATTTGAGTCACTGTCCCAGTATGGGATGAAGTTGAAGCCCTCCAAGTGCCACCTGCTCAAGAGAAAGGTACAGTACCTGGGACACATTGTCAGTCCAGAGGGAGTAGCACCAGACCCGGAGAAGGTCACTGCAATCCAGAAATGGCCGGAGCCGAAGAACCTCAAGGAGGTGCGTCAGTTCCTGGGACTGATAGGATACTACCAGAGGTTTGTAAAAGATTACACCAAGAGAGCAGCGCCTCTGCAAGACCTCCTGGTAGGACAGTCCCCCAAAAGGCAGAAATCCCCCGTTCTACTGGGGTAAAGAACAGGCTGAATCATTTCAAGAAATGAAGGAGATCCTGACAGGTGATGAGATCCTAGCCTACCCTGACTACAGCCAACCGTTCATGCTGTATACTGATGCTAGCAATGAAGGATTGGGAGCTGTCCTAAGTCAGAAGCAGGATGGCCAGGAGAAAGTCATCGCGTATGCAAGCAGGAAGCTGCGCCCGACTGAGAGGAACCCAGAGAACTATAGCAGCTTTATGTTAGAGTTCCTGGCCTTGGTCTGGGCCATCACAGAAAGGTTCAAGCACTACTTAGCCTCCAGCAAGTTCACTGCCTACACTGACAATAACCCCTTAAGTCATCTTGAAACAGCCAAGCTGGGAGCCATGGAACAACGATGGATGGCTCGGCTGTCATACTACCAATTCACAATTAAGTACCGGGCGGGCCGCAAGAACTCCAACGCCGATGCCTTGTCCAGGATGCCTCACCAGTCAGACACAGAAGAAGAAGTGGATGACCTGGAAGAGGTTGAGCTACCTGCCTTCCACCGGAATGGGATGATCCACGAGCAACGAGCCTCCAGGAGGCAGCGTGGTAAGACGTTAAACCCTTTGCCTCATCACAGCTGGAAAGAGACCCAGGACAGCGACCCGGTTGTCAGCCGTATCAAGGAGCTGATAAGCCAAGAAGGTTCCTCCCTGGAGAAGGATGCGCCTCTCCAAGCAAAGCAGCTGTGGAATGAGAGAAGCCGGCTGTTTATCTACCATGAGAAGCTGTGCCGGAGATACGTCAATCCCAAGACCCACGAGATGGTATGGCAGATAGTAGTCCTCAAGACAGACATTCAAATGGTGTTGGAGGCCTACCACGATCAAGCGGGGCACTTTGGCTGGAAAAAGCTAGAGACCCTGTTGAAGTGTCGATTCTACTGGGTGGGAATGCGCAGCTCCATTGAGAGGTGGTGCAGAGACTGTGGACCCTGTAGCCTCAGAAGAAAAGACTACAGCAGCCAGAAGGCACCCCTACAACCCATCAAGACGACTCGTCCCCTGGAGATCGTGGCCCTGGACCATGTCAAGTTGTCACCCAGCCGGTCAGGATATACCTATGCTCTGACCATGGTGGATCACTACTCCAGGTTCCTGGTGGTCGCCCCTGTCAAAGATCTGACTGCAGAGACAGCAGCAAAGACGTTCCAAACGTACTTCTGCAGACCCCATGGATACCCTGAGCAGGTACTGACTGACCAAGGCCCGGCCTTTGAGGCTGAATTGTTCAAAGAGTTCTGCCATCTGTACGGGCGTAAAAAGATCAGGACTACACCGTACCACCCCCAAACTAACGGTCTCTGTGAAAAGATGAACAACATTGTCATCGACCTGCTGAAGACCATACCACTTGAGGAGAGAAACCAGTGGCCAGACCTACTACCTGACCTGGTAGACATGTACAATCACATACCTGTGAGTTCCACCAATTGCACTCCAACTTATCTCATGCGAGCGAGACAAGGAAAGTTGCCCATGGACCTGGAGCTTGGTGTTGTAGAACCAGAGGCAGACGTGACCACTGAAGACTGGGACACGATCAGACAGGAGAAGTACAGAAGAGTACAAGCCTGTGTCGAAGACAGTCTCACTCGGGTGAGGGATAAACAAGAAGCACAATATAACAGAAGTGCACCAGCGGAACCCTTCACACCAGGAGAAGTGGTATTGAAAAGGAAGCGGAGGAACCACAAGCTTGATGACCAGTGGGAGAGAGAACCCTACACTGTGTTGAATTCAAGGTTTGACAACAGGAAGACGTGTCTGATCAGCAAAGATGGAGGAAGAACAACTGCGACAGTATCTAGGGACCACCTGAAGTTGTGTCCAGATCTGCTAAACCCCAAGAAGAAGTGCCTCTCATTTTCCCAGAGGAACCTGATGAAGCAGTAATACATACTGATTTAGGAGACTTCCCGGCAGATTAGCCTCAAATCGGAGGAGCAGTCATAATTCCAGTACTCCAATTCTTCCAACAACCAGAAGACCCTCCACAGCAAGTTGAACCTGTAAGTGCTGCAGAAGAGCCTAGTGCCGCAGAAGAGCCTGCTCAGGAAGAATCCCCGGAAGAAGGATCCCCGGCAGAAGCAGAGCAAGAAGACCCAGCCAATGGTGAACTTGCCAGCCCAGTAGCGAGGTTGAGGCAGTTTTTCAATACCATCACTAGTAGAACAAACAGGGTAGCTGAGAGAAACACTGACACTACACAGACCACCACACTACGCAGATCTACACGTAGCACGAAAGGTCAACTCCCTGTCAGGTACACTAAGTAAAATAGTTAAACCCCGACAGATGTAGATAGTTACCCCTGGGGTATTGTATAATACTGTATATTATTGCATTATCCTGTGTATGTATTGCTATGTATTTATTGCCTTTTACAGGCCTTTAACTTATATTTTGCCCCTCTAATGGACAATCCAAGTGAAACGGACACTTTACTTATTTGCTTCCCATTACTGCTTGGGTATCTAAGAACTCCGTGTCTGAGGGCTGTGTGCAGCCCAAAGGCTTTGATTGTACATATTTTCACTCCCTGGAGTGCCCCTTTGAGCAACCTGTCCGGAAGAGACTTGGACTTTCTGGTTGCTCATTGCCTACTGTTTATTGAACTATATATGTATATTTATCCATGTTCTGGTTATGCAACGTTCAAGTGTCCTAACCTCCCATAAAGGGAAGCTTGTTATTGTTGTTGTTACAAAATGTGCTTCAGCCCGGGAGTGCTGAGTTCAACTAGGGGGGAATGTGACGCCCTGCTGTGCATGGAGCCACAGATCCTGGAGGGGTGCATTAAAGGATTTCTCCACAAGAGGCCCTCAGAGCATACACACACCTCCACCCTACCTCAGACCACCAGAGGGAGCCCGGATAGGGATATAAATACGGAGGGTGGAGCTAGGCAGAGTCAGTCTGTTAGTTAGTTCTCCTCAGGAAGTGAGTGGAGACAGAACAGTCTGGAGTCCACAGCCAGTTCCTGCAGAGTGAGACACAGAGAAACAGGTCAGTCTGCAGTGGAGCTCAGTCAGACTCAAGCAGCTCAAGTTAAGTGAGCTAGGAGCGTTGCTGACGCTCAGAGAGCAGCAGAAGAGGCAGCCAGCTAACTGCCAGTGTGTATAGCCTAGCGAGGGCCCGAGTAGGCCGAAGGCTAGAGGAGCGAGTAGCATTGGGGGCAGAGGAGCATTACCAGCTCACCCCAGAAACCATATACCGGACACCGGGTCCAAGTCTGCAGGGATTCTTGACACCCAGCAGAAGACAACCGGAACCCCTGGCGAACTGCATGTCCCAGGAATACCAAATGCTGACTGTTATACCAGGGTCAGGAGTTACCGAGGCCCCGTATACCAGGGAGTGTGTACTCCAACAGAAGGCCCTACTACAGGATCAGCCGGTGCAGAACAGAGACTAAGTTAGGCCTAGCTCCAGGCAGGCCAGAGACTAACACTAAGCGGCGAAGAAACAGGAGGCCCTACACCTGCTCACTGGGGAGAGTCCTGCAGTGCACCCCTCACCCTACAGTGCTCCGGGATGTGCCTGAATTTCCACCAGTAAAAGGTACTGAAGTGACTACCGTGTCCTTTCCCGTTCTTGCTCTGACCCAGCTGGGTCTCGCCTGTCCTGCATTCACCCTGCATATTCTTTTCTGAGGCCTAGCTCCACCTGTGGGGAGCTATACCATCGAGCTGCTTTATCACCGGCCTCAGTGGACTACTGCAGCGCTGGTGCTTCTCACCAGATACCACAAGTGGCATCACAAACTCTTATAAAATTAACAATTATCCACCCTTTTAAAGACTGACCCCAGGGTACGGGCCCGGGAGCCGAAGACCGCGACATCCCAAAGGCCAGGCAAAGGCCTCAGTGGACTGCTCCGCAGCGCTGGTGATCCAGACACCACAGGTGGCATCACGAACTTTGACATTTCTTTTTCCCCCTTTTTTAAGAGAGACCCCAGTGTACGGGCCCGGGAGCCGACCACCGCGACTTCCCCCAAGACCAGGCATTAAGGCCCGGGCGCCGAGTAGTCCCCATTTCCTGGGCGCCACACATACAGATTGCTGTTATAGGGGGCTCCAGACTACACATCCAGAATCCTGAAATAGGGGGTCTCCAGACTACTCATCCAGACTGCTGTTAAAGGGGCTCCAGACTACACATCCAGACTCCTGATATAGGGGTTCTCCAGACTACACACACAGACTGCTGTTATAGGGGGGCTCTAGACGACACGACCAGACTGCTGTTATAGGGGTCTACAGACTACACATCCAGACTGCTGGTATAGGAGGGCTCAAGACTACACATCTAGATTGCTGTTATAGGGAGGGCTTCAGACTACTCATCCCGACTACTGCTATAGGGGGCTCCAGACTATATATCCAGACTGCTGTTATAGGGGTCTCCAGGCTACACATCCAGACTGCTGTTATAGGGGGACTCCAGACTACACATCCAGACTGCTGTTATAGTGGTGCTCCAGATTACACATCCAGACTGCTGTTATAGAGGGCTCCAAACTACACCTCCAAACTGCTGTTATAGGGGGCTCCAGACTAAATTTCCAGACTGCTCTTATAGGGGGACTCCAGACTCCACATCAAGATTGCTGTTATGGGGGGCTTCAGACTACACATCCAGATTGCTGATATAGGGGGCTCCAGACTACACATCCAGAATGCTGTTATAGGGGCAACAGAGTACACATCTAGACTGCTGTTTTAGGGGGCTCCAGACTACACATGCAGACTGCTGTTATAGGGGGCTCCAGACTACACATCTAGACTGCTGTTATAGGGGGCTCCAGACTACACATCTAGACTGCTGTTATAGGGGGGCTCCAGACTACACCTCTAGACTGCTGTTGTAGCGGGGCTCCAGACTGCACATCCAGACTGCTGTTATAGGGGGGGCTACGGACTACACATCCAGATTGCTGTTATAGGGGGCTCCAGACTACACATCCATACTGCTGTTATAGGGGACTCCAGACTACACATCCAAACTGCTGTTATAGGGGGCTCCAGACTACACATCCAGAATCCTGATATAGGGGGTCTGCAGACTGCTGTTAAAGGGGGCTCTAGACTACACATCCAGACTGCTGATATAGGGGGGCACCAGATTACACATCCAGACTCCTGATATATGGGGTTCTCCAGACTACACACACAGACTGCTGTTAAAGGGGGCTCCAGACTACACATCCAGACTGCTGTTATAGGGGGCTCCAGACTACACATCCAGACTGCTGTTATAGGGGGCTCCAGACTACACATCCAGCCTGCTGTTATAGGGGGGCTCCAGACGACTCATCCAGACTGCTGTTAAAGGGGGCTCCAGACTACACATCCACACTGCTGGTATAGGGGGGCTTCAGACTACTCATCTAGACTGCTGTTATAGGGGGGCTCCAGACTATATATCCAGACTGCTGTTATAGGGGGCTCCACATTACACATGCAGACTGCTGTTATAGGGGGCTCCAGGCTACACATACAGGCTGATGTTATAGGGGGCTCCAGACTGCACACCCAGACTGCTGTTATAGGGAGGGCTCCAGACCAGACATCCAGATTGCTGTTATAGAGGGCTCCAGACTACACATCCAGACTGCAGTTAAAGGGGTCTTTGGACTACACATCCAGACTGCTGTTATTGGGGGCTCCAGACTACACATCCAGAATGCTGTTATAGGGGGCTCCAGACTACACATCTAGATTGCTCTTATAGGGGCAACAGACTACACATCTAGACTGCTGTTATAGGGGGGCTCCGAACTACACATCCAGACTGCTGTTATTGGGGGCTCCAGACTACACATCCAGAATGCTGTTATAGGGGGCTCCAGACTACACATCTAAATTGCTCTTATAGGGGCAACAGACTACACATCTAGACTGCTGTTATAGGGGGGCTCCAGACTACACATCCAGACTGCGGTTATAGGGGGGCTCCAGACTCCACATTACAGATTGGTGTTATAAGGTGGTTCCAGACTACACTTCCAGACTGCTGTTATAGGGGGGCTCCAGACTACACATCCAGACTGCTGTTTTAGGGGGCTCCAGACTACACATCCAGACTGCTATTATAGGGGGCTCCAGACTACACATCCAGACTGATGCTATAGGGGGGGTCCAGACTACACATCCAGAATGATGCTATAAGGGGCTCCAGACTTTACATCCAGAATGCTGTTATAGGGGGCTCCAGACTACACATCCAGACTGCTTTTTAAGGGGGCTCCAGACTACACATCCAGGCTGCTGTCATAAGGGGGCTACAGACTACACAAGCAGACTGATGCTGTACGGGGGCTCCACACTACCCATCCAGAATGATGCTTTAGGGGGGCTACAGACTTCACATCCAGAATGCTGTTATAGGGGGCACCAGACTACACATCCAGACTGCTGTTATAAGGAGGCTCCGGACTACACATCCAGACTGCTGTTATAGGGGGCTCCAGACTACACATCCAGGCTGCTGTTATAGGGGGCTCCAGATTAGATATCCAGACTGCTGTTCAAGGGGGCTCCAGACTACACATCCAGACTAATGCTATAGGGTGGCTCCAGACTACACATCCAGAATGCTGTTATAGGGGTCTCCAGATTACACAACCAGACTGCTGTTAAAGGGGGCTTCAGACTACATATCCAGATTTCTGTTATAGGGGACTCCAGACTACACATCCAGACTGGTGTTTTAGGGGGCTCCAGACTACACATCCAGACTGCTGTTATATGGGGGCTCCAGACTACACATCAAGATTGCTGTTACAGGGGAACTAGACACTCCACATTCCAGACTGGTGTTATAGGGGGCTCCAGGCTACACATCCAGGCTGCTGTTATAAGGGGGCTACAGACTACACAAGCAGACTGATGCTGTAGGGGGGCTCCACACTACACATCCAGAATGATGCTTTAGGGGGGCTCCAGACTACACATCCAGACTGCTGTTATAAGGAGGCTCCAGACTACACATCCAGACTGCTGTTATAGGGGGCTCCAGACTACACATCCAGGCTGCTGTTATAGGGGGCTCCAGATTACATATCCAGACTGCTGTTAAAGGGGGCTTCAGACTACATATCCAGACTGCTGTTATAGGGGGCTCCAGATTACACATGCAGACTGCTGTTATAGGGGGCTCCAGATTACACAACCAGACTGCTGTTAAAGGGGGCTTCAGACTATATATCCAGACTGCTGTTATAGGGGGCTCCAGATTACACATGCAGACTGCTGTTATAGGGGGCTCCTGACTACACTTCCAGACTGCTGTTATAGGGGGCTCCAGACTACACATCCAGACTGCTGTTATAGGGGGCTCCAGACTACATATCCAGACTGGTGTTTTAGGGGGCTCCAGACTACACATCCAGACTGCTGTTACAGGGGAACTAGAGACTCCACATTCCAGACTGGTGTTATAGGGGGCTCCAGACTGCACATCCAGACTGCTGTTATAGGGGGGCTCCAGACTATACATCCAGTCTGCTGTTAAAGGGGGCTCCAGATTACACATTCAGACTGCTGTTATAGGGGGCTCCAGGCTACACATACATAATGTTAGAGGGGGCTCCAGACTGCACATCCAGACTGCTGTTATAGAGGGCTCCAGACTACACATCTAGACTGCTGTTATAAGGGGGCTCCAGACTACACCTCCATACTGCTGTTATAGGGGCGCTCCAGACTGCACATCCAGAATGCTGTTATAGGGGGGTTCCATGCTACACATCCAGACTGCCCTTATAGGGGGTCTCCAGACTACCCATCCAGACTGCTGTTATTGCGGGGCTCCAGACTGCACATCCAGACTGCTATTATAGGGGGGCTCCAGACTACACCTCCAGACTGCTATTATAGGGGGGTTCAATACTACACATCCAGACTGCTGTTATAGCGGGTCTGCAGACTGCACATCCAGACTGCTGTTATAGGGGTCTCCAGACTACACATCAAGATTACTATTATAGGGGGACTCCAGACTCCACATCCAGACTGCTGTTATAGGGGGGCTTCAGACTACACATCCAGATTGCTGTTATAGGAGGCTCCAGACTACACATCAAGACAGCTGTTATGGGGGGGCTCCAAACTGCACATCCAGACTGCTGTTATAGGGGGGCTCCAGACTACACATCCAGACTGCTGATATAGGGGGCTCCAGACTGCTGTTATAGGGGGCTCCAGACTACACATCCAGAATGCTGTTATAGGGGGCTCCAGACTACACATCCATATTGCTGTTACAGGGGGCTCCAGACTACACATCTAGACTGCTGTTATAGGGGGCTCCAGACTACACATCAAGATTGCTGTTATAGGGGGACTAGAGACTCAACATTTCAGACTGGTATTATAGGGGGCTCTAGGCTACACATCCAGACTGCTGTAATGGGAGGGGGGGTGGTCCAGACTGCACATCGAGACTGCTGTTATAAGGGGCTCAAGACTACACATCTAGACTGCTGTTATAGAGAGGGCTCCAGACTATTCATCCAGACTGCTGTTATAGGGGGCTCCAGACTATATGTAGCACCCCGAGGGCTCGGCTGCTACAGGGGTATTGCACCTCAAACCAGAGGTGTGATATCCCACTCCCGGGTAAGGATGGAGTGTGGACCAGGACTCGTTTAGCTGCATACAGCACACACACCCCATTTCCGAGGGACAGGTCAACGGTGCTCCCACTAGACAGAAGTGCAGGCACGACAGCATCTGTCCCTGGCTGGAGTGGGGCGGGGGGTTGAATACCCAGTGTTGTAGGAGCAGATAGGGGTGGGTTTCTGGGCATAGGTAGGAGCCCATTGGTTGCTAGTCACCTGGGCTCGGGTGTTAGAAGGAGGTATATAAGGTGGGCACCATCTTAGGACAGTAGTGAGTTGAGCCAGTTCAGAGAGGAGTTCAGCCAGAGAGGGCTGACAGGGAGCTGTGGCTCAGTCTGGGCCCAGCTCAAGAGGCAGGCCTGGAGTGGAGGCCAGAAACAGCAGAAAGAGAGGAGAAGGAACGGAAAGGAAAGTAAGAAAGGAACTGGAACAGAGGAGAAAGGAAGCAAGGAACACAGAGAAAGGCCCAGAGACACGAGTAAAGAAGGAACCCCATATGCCCAGGAGATACAGGGTGAAGGGTTGGCAGAACAGGGTACCGGAACCCAAATTGGTGGAGGCAACAGATTCCTCAGCCAAAGACCGGAGGTTGTGACCACATCTTGGTGCGACCCCTCACTACATCCACCAGGAAAGCATACCGCATAGGGTCAGGGAAACCGGAGATAGGTTTCGCCAAGAGAAGGCCCGAGGGAGCTGGACAAAGGTGGGTCACTGGTGGGGACGGCCAGAGAAAGGAAAGGAAGGGAGCCCTGTGCCACGCTCTGGAATTGCCTGGGAGTTGGTCGAGTCCCTTGCCTGGTGAACGCAGCACGGCTCAGGCGGTCCCTCATGTGCACAAGTGACCAGAATAACTACTGTGAGTAAAGCATTGGAAACTGCAATTACAAGTCTCTGTGTTTCATCGCCGCACCAGCACCATCAGTACTGGGACGCTCACACCATCACTCCCAACATTCACTCTAGCTGCCCTGAGGCAATACTTCTCCCGTGGGGAGTCATCTCATTCCTGGGTGCGCATATAACATCAGCCTCAGCGGTCTGCAGCGCAGCGGCGGTCCCCACTGACCGCAATCCACGGGTGGCGTAGTCGGACAATTACAATACCAATAGACTGCCACTGGTTTGACCGCCCTGGGCACGGAGCGGGTCACCGCCACACTGAGACTACAACCCCCAGCGATCCGGCTCCGGGTATCCCCCTGCACAGCACAGGCCCAGGGGGCGCTTCATATACATCCCGACTGCTGTTAAAGGGGGCTCCAGATTACATATTCAGACTACTGTTATAGGTGACTCCAGGCTACACATACAGGCTGATGTTATAGGGGGCTCTGTTGTTATAGGGGGGGGGGGGCTCCAGACTACATAATCAGACTGCTGTTATAGGGGAGCTCCAGACTACACATCCAGACTGCTGTTATAGGGGGGCTCCAGACTACACCTCCAGACTGCTGTTATAGGGGGCTCTAGACTACACATCCAGACTGCTGTTATAGGGGGGATCCAGACTACACATCCAGACTGCTGTTATTGGTGGCTCCAGACTACACATCTAGACTGCTGTTATAGGGGGCTCCAGTCTACACATCCAGACTGCTGTTATAGGGGGGATCCAGACTACACATCCAGACTGCTGTTATAGGGGGCTCCAGACTACCCATCAGACTTCTGTTATAGGGGGCTCCAGACTACGCGTCCAGACTTCTGTTATAGGGGACTCCAGACTACACATCCAGACTGCTGTTATAGGGGGCTCCAGACTACACATCCACACTGCTGTTATAGGGGTCTCCAAACTACACATCCAGACTGCAGTTATAGAATTCTCCAGACTACACATCCACACTGCTGTTATAGGGGTCTCCAAACTACACATCCAGACTGCAGTTATAGAATTCTCCAGACTACACATCCAGACTGCAGTTATAGAATTCTCCAGACTGCACATCCAGACTGCTGTTATAGGGGGCTCCAGACTACACATCCACACTGCTGTTATAGGGGGCTCCAGACTACACATCCACACTGCTGTTATAGGGGGCTCCAGACTACACATCCAGACTGCTGTTATAGGGGGCTCCAGACTACACATCCAGACTGCTGTTATAGGGGGGCTCCAGACTATATTACCCTTTTGTTTGTTGATGTTTTCTAATTCTTTGATACCCGTCTTGGTATTTTCCTCCATGACTGATTCTTGGACGTCCTTCCTGGAGACCTGATTCATTTTTGAACTATATATTGCCTGATATCAAATAATGTATGAGTCACCAAATTATGCATGTTTTATTGTGTTGCCCAAAGTCAGACCTTTCAAACTTTTTTTTGTCTTTTTGACCTGTCTAACCTTGAAAATGAATGTACTGTACCTAGTTCTCTATTCATGATGGACATTATCATTAAACTGCACACTTTTACGAGTATAATATTTCACTTAGCAATGCTTTAGCTTTGTACTGTATGTACAATGTAATGTCTGCTGTCTGATGGAGAATTTTTTCATTTTTATGTGAATTTCACGAAGCCGAAAAGATTCTGGCTGCTCCATTCTCTATCTTTCCTTTGGCTTTTATGAATTATTGCATTGTATACATACACACCTGGAAAGGGTTAATCACCTTTTACCACCTAATGTCATTTACAAACTTTAAAGGACCCCCACGATTGTTTTTTAATAGTTCTTATTTCTTAGAAATTTAAAAAAATCCTGGGGTGGGACAAATTTATTTTTTTTTAAAAATTAAATTTTATTACTAATATGTTACAATGACAAATTTTAACAAACATGTAACATGTAAGACTTTCTCACGCGTAGTCGTATTTTTTACCAAACAGCATGAGAAAGATAAATGAAAAAAAATACTGAGGTCAAAATTATTGGTCGAAAATTAGTCTGGTCATTAAAGGGTTAAACAGAAGGATCATCAGTTATTGTTGCCACAGAATGGTGTAACTTTCTGTGATGTAACATTCCATGACTCTAATGCACTAGTGCCCCTAGTGGTCAAACCAGAGAAAATATATTTTTTGCTTTCTATGTAGTATTAAGCAAACTACGTAGTGTGCACTGTATGTTACCATTAATATTTAGGGTAATGTTTACATATATGAATATATATGACACAATATCCTATACATGACAGTTCAGAAAGTCACATCACCCAGCATTTCTAGAACGGAGAAGGAAATAAGGTGGCGTTTCACCTACGCAATCACACCATACTGTTGAGAAAAAACATACTCTATGTACTTTGAAGGGGATTTACTGTTTCGGGAAAACTTCTGCTCCCCGGGTGCAGTTTTTTTAAAGAAACAAACAAATTGGGTTTACCCCCCCTCCCCAGGTCCAGCATAATGCTCGGTTGTCTGTTATTGTCAGCTGCACTGATATTAGATCAACAGTATTGCAGCCAATCAGTGAGATCATCCTCTTCGTCCTGTGCTCACTGATTGACTGTAGTGCTGTCAACATGACAGCGAGATAATAGACAGTGAGAACAGCGACAGCGACTAAGTGCCGGACCTGGGGAGGGTAAATAAAGAAAGTTGTTTTGTTTTTTTAAATTGCAGTCAGGGGACAGGGTTTTTCTGGAATTCAAGAAACCCTTTTAAATTCAGGCTGAAAGTTTTGCAATATATAGAACAAGTGATGAAACTATTGCTGGTTCAAGACTAAAAAAAAATACAGTGAAACATTAAAAAAATCGCTTAAGAATTGGAATCACCCCTTTTCCCCATTTAAAAATGAAGGAACAGTAAGAAAAAAAAGCAAAGTCTATTCAGTATTGCTGCTTCCTTAAAAGTCTGATCTATGAAAAAGTAACATTGTTTAATTCAAACTGTATATGCTGCATAGAAAAGAAAAAGGAATAAATGAATAATGAATAAAAATTACAGATAGTGTGTGACAGTACAGCAGTGACTACAGCTGCCCTTCGGTTACCTATAGATATATTGTCACGCAAGGTGTAGGAAAGACTAAGTGCAACACGAAGGGAAGAGGGGATAGGAGACTAGACACTAGAGAAGGGGGAGTGGAGACCTCCTAGGCTGATCTGATATCACCCTGTCTCCCCTATTGTCCCTATATTGATTCCTCACCAATCGGCGCACAGGAACCTAAGCCCTGTATTTCCCTAAAGTTTGGACCTGGATAGGGAAGGGGGGATGAGCACTAGTCAGTCCCCACTAACAACAATAGAGACAAACACGGAGTAAAGTAACTTAGCTTGACCCAACTTCAGAGAGATAACTCCAAACATCCTCCTAGGCACCAGAGAGGAAGTAAGCAGACTGCAATAGCTCCAAGCCTTCACAAGGAAACACGCACATATCACCGGCACCTCCCTGTAGCAAACAGAAAGTATTTAAACACCCAGTCCTGGGTGCAAGGTCGGACTGGGGCACCGGGACACCGGAGAATTCTCTGGTGGGCCCGGGTCCTCGGCTGGCCCCCTATCAGGACGCACGGGGGCCTGCTGGTTAAAATGGCCCAAAGGTGGAGGGGGCCCTTGCTGTGCGCCTGATGAGGGCAATCTGGCCTGCTTCTTGGGCCCCCAGGCTCAGGGGGCCCATGGCCAGATTGCCCTCTCAGGTGCGGTGGCGGCTGGCAGGGAGCGATCGCTCCGCTCTGCTGCTGACAGGAGAAAATGGCAGCGGAGCGGAGGGATCTCTCCTTTGCTTCCTGCCCGGCGCTTCCTCTGTGACACAGTTTTGCACTGCTTGATGACGTCACCATGAAGAGCGGGCTTCTGTCAGGGAGAAAGATGCCGGGCAGGAAGCAGAGGATGATGCTGTGGGGGAATGAGCAGACAGGGTAAGTGTTGTTTTTTTTTTGGAGGAGGCGGGGGGAGATATGGCAATGGTGCTGGAGGAGGTGGGGGGAGATATGGCAATGGTGATGGAGGAGGGAGATATGACAATGATGGAGAAGGTGAGGCAGAGCAATTATGGAGAGTTATTTGGACGCTGTATGCTGTTAATATCTGGTCTTGTCACAGTGTGGTGGTCATATGTGGTCTGGTCATGGTGTGGTGGTATTTCTCCCTTGTATGTGGTATTATTCGTTAACTATGTGGTGGTCATATGTGGTCTGGTCATGGTGTGGCAGTATTTCTTCCTTGTATGTGGTACTATTGGTGTTGGTATAGTGGATTGTGTTGTGTATGGCGGTCATTTGTTCTCTCTGATATTAATTAGGAGAAAGTTCTTTATTTCCATTAGTGATTTAATACTTGGAACAAGATGCACTTACAGGGGGTCTCCGGGGAAAACAAGTAATCACCTCTCCACAGGATAAGTGATAAATTATTGATTAGTGGGGGTCTGACTGCTGGGACACGCACCGATTGGTAGAATGTGGAGCTATTATCCACATTAGATTGGAGCTCGTTTGCGACTTGATCACTGATCCATTCATTCCCTCAGTGGCTGTTGTTTTTTTTTTTCTGGAAGCCCCCAAGAGAATGAATGGATCTGCGGTCAGACGTCCCACCTGCTGCTGCATTTTAAAATGGGGATAAGTGTCCTGTCAGGGACAAAACTTCCCCATTCTTCCTATAGGTGCGTTTTCCAATGTTCGGATCCAAACGATCAATAAGTGATCACCGATCCTGTGGATCCCATGGATCGGTGATAACTTGTTTTAACCAAAGAACCCCTTTAATGCAAACTACCGTAATTCTACATCCCAGTTATGGTGGCGCACAGTAGATGTGCAGGAGCCGACTGTGATTTACAGTCGATGCTCCACTATAACGGGGATATCGGCTAACAGTTATTTGCATAGAGCTGTAGGGTGGGTCCTAAGGATCAATTCCTCCTGTGGGCCCCAGACACCCCGGTCCGACACTGCCTGGGTGTCAATTAGCAGGAGGAGGTAGCCACTGGGTCCTAGTGTGAGACAGATCTAAGAAGGTGTCTGTAATGCCAAACGAAGAGCTCTTCTGCATCCAACTTCAGGGCGACTGTTTGTCACATCTGACACATCTGTGACACATATACAGTTAGGTCCATATATATTTGGACAGAGACAACATTTTTCTAATTTTGGTTCTAGACATTACCACAATGAATTTTAAACAAAACAATTCAGATGCAGTTGAAGTTCAGACTTTCAGCTTTCATTTGAAGGTATCCACATTAAAATTGGATGACGGGTTTAGGAGTTTCAGCTCATTAACATGTGCCACCCTGTTTTTAAAGGGACCAAAAGTAATTGGACAATTGACTCCAAGGCTATTTCATGGACAGGTGTGGGCAATCCCTTCGTTATGTTATTCTCAATTAAGCAGATAAAAGCCCTGGAGTTGATTTGAGGTGTGGTGCTTGCATTTGGAAGGTTTTGCTGTGAAGTAAACATGCGGTCAAAGGAGCTCTCCATGCAGGTGAAACAAGCCATCCTTAAGCTGCAAAAACAGAAAAAACCCATCCGAGAAATTGCTGCAATATTAGGAGTGGCAAAATCTACAGTTTGGTACATCCTGGGAAAGAAAGAAAGCACTGGTGAACTCATCAATGCAAAAAGACCTGGGCGCCCATGGAAGACAACAGTGGTGGATGATCGCAGAATAATCTCCATGGTGAAGAGAAACCCCTTCACAACAGCCAACCAAGTGAACAACACTCTCCAGGAGGTAGGCGTATCAATATCCAAATCTACCATAAAGAGAAGACTGCATGAAAGTAAATACAGAGGGTTCACTGCACGGTGCAAGCCACTCATAAGCATCAAGAATAAAAAGGCTAGACTGGACTTTGCTAAAAAACATCTAAAAAAGTCAGCACAGTTCTGGAAGAACATTCTTTGGACAGATGAAACCAAGATCAACCTCTACCAGAATGATGGAAAGAGAAAACTATGGCGAAGGCGTGGTACAGCTCATGATCCAAAGCATACCGCATCATCTGTAAAACACGGCGGAGGCAGTGTGATGGCTTGGGCATGCATGGCTGCCAGTGGCACTGGGTCACTAGTGTTTATTGATGATGTAACACAGGACAGAAGCAGCCGAATGAATTCTGATGTATTCGGAGCCATACTGTGTGCTCAGATCCAGCCAAATGCAGCCAAACTGATTGGTCGTCGTTTCATACTACAGATGGACAATGACCCAAAACATAATGCCAAAGCAACCCAGGAGTTTATTAAAGCAAAGAAGTGGAATATTCTTGAATGGCCAAGTCAGTCATCTGATCTCAACCCAATTGAGCATGCATTTCACTTGTTAAAGACTAAACTTCAAACAGAAAGGCCCACAAACAAACAGCAACTGAAAACCACCGCAGTGAAGGCCTGGCAGAGCATCAAAAAGGAGGAAACACAACGTCTGGTGATGTCGATGAGTTCAAGACTTCAGGCAGTCATTGCCAACAAAGGGTTTTCAACCAAGTACTAGAAAGGAACATTTTATTTACAATTATTTAATCTGTCCAATTACTTTTGGTCCCTTTAAAAACAGGGTGGCACATGTTAATGAGCTGAAACTCCTAAACCCGTCATCCAATTTTAATGTGGATACCCTCAAATGAAAGCTGAAAGTCTGAACTTCAACTGCATCTGAATTGTTTTGTTTAAAATTCATTGTGGTAATGTCTAGAACGAAAATTAGAAAAATGTTGTCTCTGTCCAAATAAATATGGACCTAACTGTATGTTGAGGTCACTTGGACATTAATAAAGTTGTGTTTAAACTCCTAGGAGAATAATTAACGGGAGTGCTTCTTTAAAGCAAAATTGCTCTTTGCTGTCCTGTGTCTAGCTATTCGGGTGCACACAACGTCTTTTCAAGCAGATTCTGCTCCAAAAAGCACCTGAAGAAGCGCTAAGTAAACGCTCAAAAGGATGAGCATAAGCATTTCTATGTAAAAATGACTCACAGGCAGGCACCTGAAGAAGGCTGTTCACAGCCGAAACGCGATGTGTTTTTAATTGTTTTTAAAAATAAAAATTTTGGAGACAAATTGCACTTACATTTTCAACCTACTTTCTGCAGTGGAAGCGCCACATACTGTACTTCTCTTGGCACTGTTCATATGTTCAGGCTTTTCAGAATCTTTTAATCACTTTAGATTTCCAAAGATATCAAGAGGTTAAAAGACGTGACTGGTCCATTCTTCAGACGGCTTCAGCCCTGAAGATAACCTATATTTTACAATACAAGTCAATGAGAAGGCCCAAAAGATGCTGGGGCGTGTTGTTGAGCATTTTTCAAACGTTTTTGCTCGAAAAATTGCTAGCGGTTTCTTCACCGATGAATGTAGTTAAAAAAAATTCTGCAAAACGCCGATAAAAAAGATGCCAAAATAATTCTGGAAAAAATGTTTAGAAAAAATATTGACAGTTAAAATAGTTGAAAAACGCTCAGGAAACTGAAAAAAAAACCCCGAAACGTTAATAAAGAAACTTTAGAAAACAAACGCCGGTGTTTCCTGAAGAATCTTCAGCAGTACGTTCGCCCATCTGCGGCAGGAGCCTCCCCGCTTTCTTCTGTACCCTGATGGATTTTTCAATGACTTCAAGAATATGCAGAAAATCCTGCAGACTGACAATGTTGAAAGTTTATCTGGTATTTACTTTAATATTTTAGATTTAGTAGTTCAAAACGCCAAATTTTGGCCACAATTTCACAAAGTAAAATTTTGTAATAATCACAAAAATCAAAACAAAAAATGCCGCTAAACTGAGTGGTGCGCATACACACCCAAAAAAAGTGAATTAGCACAGCGCTGAAGTACTGAAGAGTGTCGAAAGAGTAAAATAATAAATCCAGATATCTGTGAACCCAGAGTGATTTTGTATTTTTTTTTTAAACAAAATAAATGGAAATTTCAAGCAATTAACCTTCTGAAGAGTGTTAGGCCATTACAAACATGACAAGTGCTCCTAAGTTCCATTACCTAGTAATGATGCTAACACGATGGCGAGGAGAGAGGGACTCAAATACGGCCGAGGAATGTCAGATTTTTTTTGCAAAACTTGGAGAATATGGAAGGGTAAGAGTAATTAAGTTAGGCAAATGTTCCTTATCCGTGACAGATTTAGATGTCGAGTTCAAAATGAAAGAGTGGATTTATGGCTATAACTTGCGGAGTGACCTGGAGGGTCTGTTCTCTTCCATTATCCAATTTAAGAACTTGATAGAGAGCGCGGTGTACAGCAAAAACAGTAAAACTGGGGCACTTTGCAACCAATTAAAAAGACAAGAAAGCAGAAAGAAAACAGCAAAACATTCACAAAATAACTGAGTGTATGGGAAAAAATGAGTCAATCTATCACTTGTGTTATACAAGAAGCAAATCCTACGGCTACTACGGTGTCATTGAGAGTGGGGACACCGTCCTGTTTCACTGAGTTCCAAGACACTGTCGAGGATCCAGAAAGGGGTGGTGGTTCCAAGAAAATTGAAGAGTTGCATAGGGTAATAGACACCTTTCCTCAATAGATAATCCCAGCACCGAATAAGAGTTTTCTCTTGGCTTTGGAGCCCCAATGTCTTTTCCTTGGTGTAAAGAATATAACAGTCCCCACCAGAGGATGTCTGGACGAGTGCTGGACGAACTCTGAATGCTGAGCGATTTGATCTCTGAAGGTTAAGGCAGCTTTAAAATGGGATACAGACTGTCATTCAAAATTGGAAAGCATGACAAGTTGGATAGAGAACCTAGATGCTCTAAACTAATAGCATAATGGTGGCGAAAAATTGTAACTACACACAAATACACTGGCAAAAAGGGTAACACTGTTTTGAACTTTTGACTTTCAGGTTCCATATCTCACCATCCATTACTACTTCTCTGAATGTGAGACTACCATATTTTTATAGACAATCATCTTGGCTATCTCATTCATAAATTTGACTTACAACTATTTAGCATATGATTACTTATGCAGATTCTTGTTATGTCACTGCATTGTTACTGTTTTGCTCCTGGTGGTCGAAAAAGCTTTTTCTTCCTGTATACTACGAAATACAACCTATTCTCACATTCTCTAATAGCTCAGTGTGTTATTAGGTTGATTCCCAACCGAAAGGTCACTCATTTCGAATCGAGGAGCATCCATGAACAAGATTTCTCAAGAAAAGAGAAACAACATCATCCAGCTCATCGACAGCGGTCTCTCTGCCAAGAATATTGCCAAACTGCATCATGTGAGCACCATAACAGCTGGAAGAATACGAAATGAAGTCCGTCCATCTATTCAAAAGCCAAGAGGTGAACGTCCAGGCAAAATATCGGAGTCAACAAGTCGGCTCATCACAAGGTCTATGTCACACAAGGTGTAGGAAAGACTAAGTGCAACACAAAGGGAAGGGGGAAGGGAGCCCAGACTCTAGTGAAAAGGGGGAGTAGAGACCTTCTAGGCTGATCTTATATCACCCTGTCTCCCATGACAGTCCCTATATTGGTTCCTCACCAATCGCCGCACAGGAACCTAGACCCTGTATTTCCCTAGTGCTTGGCCCTGGATAGGGAAGGGGGATGATCACTAGTCGATCCCCACTAACAACTAAAGACAACAAGGGAGACAGACACGGGGGAAAGTAACTTAGCTTTAGCTGACTTCAGAGAGATAACTCTAAACGTCCTGCTAGCACTACAGAGGAAGTTCGCAGTCTGAAAGCTCCAAGCATTCACAAGGAAACATGTGAGTATCACCGGCCCCTCCCTGCTGCAAAGTGAAACTATTCATACATCCAGACTTGGGTGTCAGAGCAGGAGGGAGGTAGCCGCTGGGTCCTAGCGTGAGACAGATTAGGAAGGTGTCTGTAATGCCAAACGAAGAAATCTTCTGCAACCAACTGCAGGGTGACTGTCTGTAACATGTAACATCTGACACACCCGTGACAGTGTATTAGTTCTGGTGCGACAAACACGGCAGTGGAGGTTGCTCGTATGCATCATAATAGTGAGATCACATGAGTCCATGCAAGCATCGTGCAATGCACACCACACAAGTCTGGAATGGTGGCCCGAAAAAGGTGAAGAAGCCTCGACTTCAATATCGTCATAAGAAGCATTTGCTCGAGTTTGCAAAAAAGTACAAAAAGTGGTCAGTAGAAGATTGGAATAGGGTGATTTGGAGCAATGAGATGAAGGTCAATAGATTAGGCTCTGATGGGTGCAAATGGGTCTGGAAGGAACAAGGGGAAAAGGGGCTAACGGATTGAGAAATTGAAGGAACTGTTAAGTTCGGTGGAAGAAGCCTGATGATATGGGGTTGTTTCACAGACAAAGGCGTTGGTCACTTGACCAGGATCAATGGTGGTCTCAATGCTGAGCTATATGTGAGTATCCTACAAAACGAGTTACTTCATACACTCGAGGACTATGGGTATGGAAAGGATGACATAGTGATCCAGCAGGACAATGACCTGAAGCATATGTTAAGATTGGCAAAGAAACGGTTCAATGACAATGAAGTAGAGATGCTGGATTGGCCCAGTAGTGTAGAACACCTATGGTACAGATTTTGGTCGAGACATGCTTGAATCTGATCGTGAGCATACCCAGTAGGATTCAGGCAGTGAACTCCTCTGCTACCCCCCTTTGCAAATCCCTTCACTGGCTCCCAATTGCCCAGGATATACAGTTCAAACTACTAACACTGACCTACAAAGCCATCCATAACCTTTCTCCTCCATACATCTCTGAACTAATATCCTGATATATTCCCTCACGTAATCTCCGGTCCTCCCAAGACCTCCTTCTCTCCTCCACACTTATTCATTCCTCACTCAATCGCCTCCAAGACTTCTCTCGAATATCCCCCATCCTCTGGAATTCTGTGCCCGAACACATTCGATTAGCAATCACACACGGATCCTTCAGACGGAACCTGAAAACCCATCTCTTCAAGAAAGCTTACAACCTGCAATGACCACAACGGCACCTCACCACCACCGGAGCTGTCACCTCGCCACAGCCTGCAATGACCACTCTGCCACCACAAAACCACCAGAGCTGCTGCAATCCCCCCAACCTACAGTCTCCTTCCCCATCATTCTGTAGAATGTAAGAGTCCTCTTCCCTCTGTACCAGTCTATCATTGTTAGTTCATTTACTGTAAGTGATATCTGTATTTTGTATGCAACCCCTTTGCATGTACAGCACTACGTAATCAATGATGCTATATAAATAAATAATATTAATAAGTAGTAATAGTATATGTAAATAACATAGGGTACTTAGTAAACTCTATTTTGATGAATAAAACAAAACATAAAAGCCATCCCACCACGACAAGGTGTACCCATCTGGACGGTCCTTACCTGTCTCTAGTATTTAAACCTTACCATGTGTCAAATGATTTCAATGTGAATAAAGGCAGAGCAGGACAGGGCCAGACTGAGACACCCATCCAAGGTAAGCTATACAGATCGAATACTTAGCTCAGAAAGAGTTGGCCATGCCCCTTGTTTGTACAAAATTCAAGCAATAACAGCAAAACTAAAAAAGTGAGCTGAACTATAAGCTCGCATATGTGCAAAGTGTAGGAGCATGTTCACCTTGTGGCCATTTCATAGATAATACCCAAGAAAAAATACTAGGTTTACTAGAGACAGGTTAGGACCATCCCAATGGGTACACTTTGTCATGATGGGACGGCTTTTATGCTATTTTGATCAAAATATTGTTAACTACAGTGGTGGCCAAAAGTATTGGCACCCCTGCAATTCTGTCAGATAATACTCAGTTTCTTCCAGAAAATGATTGCAATCACAAATTCTTTGGTATTATTATCTTCATTTAATTTGTCATCAATGAAAAAACACAAAAAGAATTGTCCTAAAGCCAAATTGGATACAATTCCCCCCCAAACCTAAAAAAGGGGTTGGACAAAAGTATTGGCACTGTTTGAAAAATCATGTGATGCTTCTCTAATTCATGTAATTAACAGCACCTGTAACTTACCTGTGGCACCTAACAGGTGTTGGCAATAACTAAATCACACTTGCAGCCAGTTAACATGGATTAAAGTTGACTCAACCTCTGTACTGTGTCCTTGTGTGTACCACATTGAGCATGGAGAAAAGAAAGAAGACCAAAGAACTGTCTGACTTGAGAAACCAAATTGTGAGGAAGCATGAGCAATCTCAAGGCTACAAGTCCATCTCCAAAGACCTGAATGTTCCTGTGTCTTCCGTGCGCAGTGTCATCAAGAAGTTTAAAGCCCATGGCTAGATGTGGACGGAAAAGAAAAATTGACGAGAGATTTCAACGCAAGATTGTGCGGATGGTGGATAAAGAACCTCGACTAACATCCAAACAAGTTCAAGCTGCTCTGCAGTCCGAGGGTACAACAGTGTCAACCCGTACTATCCGTCGGCGTCTGAATGAAAAGGTACTGTATGGTAGGATACCCAGGAAGACACCACTTCTTACCCCGAGACATAAAAAAGCCAGGCTGGAGTTTGCCAAAACTTACCTGAGAAAGCCTAAAACGTTTTGGAAGAATGTTCTCTGGTCAGATGAGACAAAAGTAGAGCTTTTTGGGAAAAAGCATCAACATAGAGTGTGCAGGGGGAAAAAAAGAGGCATTCAAAGAAAAGAACACGGTCCCTACAGTCAAACATGGCGGAGGTTCCCTGATGTTTTGGGGTTGCTTTGCTGCCTCTGGCACTGGACTGCTTGACCGTGTGCATGGCATTATGAAGTCTGAAGACTACCAACAAATTTTGCAGCATAACGTAGGGCCCAGTGCAGTGTGAGAAAGCTGGGTCTCCCTCAGAGGTCATGGGTCTTCCAGCAGGACAATGACCCAAAACACACTTCCAAAAGCACTATAAAATGGTTTGAGAGAAAGCACTGGAGACTTCTAAAGTAGCCAGCAATGAATCCAGACGTAAATCCCATAGAACACCTGTGGAGAGATCTCAAAATGGCACTTTGGAGAAGGCACCCTTCAAATATCAGGGACCTGGAGCAGTTTGCCAAAGAAGAATGGTCTACAATTCCAGCAGAGCATTGTAAGAAACTCATTGATGGTTACTGGAAGCGGTTGTTCGCAGTTATTTTGGCTAAAGGTTGAGCAACCAAGTACTAGGCTGAGGGTGCCAATACTTTTGTCCGGCCCATTTTTGGAGTTTTGTGTGAAATGATCAATGATTTGATTTTTGCTTCATTCTCTTTTGTGTTTTTTCCTTGCAAGCAAATTAAATGAAGAGAATAATACCAAAGAATTTGTGATTGCAATCATTTTCAGGAAGAAACTGAGTATTATCTGACAGAATTGCAGGGCTGCCAATACTTTTGGCCACCACTGTAAGTACTCTATGTCATTAACGTGCTCTTACACTTTGCATGTATACCACCTTATAGTCCAACTCCGTATTTTGGTTTTGTGGAAATGCTTAAAAGAATAAACATATTCACTTCTATGTAAAAAATGACTCGCTGTTCATATATTCAGTGTTTTGGGCGCCTTTTAAACCCTTCACCACTTTGGGTTTTTGCGTTTTCGTTTTTCGCTCCCCTTCTTCCCAGAGCCATAACTTTTTTATTTTTCCATCAATATGGCCATGTGAGGGTTTATTTTTCTGAGACGAGTTGTACTTTTGAACTTATTTTGTACTGGAAAATGTGAAAAAAATTCCAAGTGTGGTGAAATTGCAAAGAAAAGTGCAATGCCACAATAGTTTTTTTGGGTTATTTTTTTCTCATGTTCACTAAATGCTAGAACTGACCTGGCATTATGATTCTCCGGGTCATTATGAGTTCGTAGACACCAAACATGTATAGGTTCTTTTTGATTTAAGTGGTGAAAAAAAATACAAATCTTGTAAAAAAAAAAAAACAACTGGCGCCATTTTCCGAGACCCGTAGCGTCTCCATTTTTTGGGATCTGGGGCCGGGTGAGGGCTTATTTTTTGTGCGCCGGGCTGATGTTTTTATTGATACCATTTTGGGGTGGATATGTTTTAATCGCTCGTTATTGCAGTTTATTGCAATGTTGCGGTGACCCAAAAAACCTAATTCTGGCGTTTTGATTTTTTTCTCTCGTTACGCCATTTACCGATCAGATTAATTCCTTTTATATTTTGATAGATCGGGAAATTCTGAAAGCAGCGATATCAAATATGTGTATTTTTTTTTAAATTGTTTTATTTTGAATGGGGTAAAAGGGGGGACATGTGATCTTTTATATTTGTTCTATTTTTTTAATATTTTTAAAAACATTTTTTTACATTTTTACTGGCTTCAATAGTCTCCTTAGCTGCAATCATCTGATCGCTTGTTTTACACATAATAGGGCTTCAGCCCTGCTATGTGTTGCAGAAATGCTCATCTGCTATGAGTGCAGACCGCTGGGTGACACTCATAGTAGATCAACTATGACAACCACAGTGGTCTACTGCAGACCCTGGGTTGTCATGCCAACCCATAGGCGCCCCACGATCATGTGACGGGCACGCCAATGGGCGAGTCTTATGACGTGCTTCCGGTGCGGCCATGTTAAATGCCGCTGTCGGCGATTCCACCCGCGGCTGTTAGAGGGACATGTCAGCTGATGAAATCACCTGACATGTGCCAGAAAAGGTGCGGGCTCGTCGCCGGAGCCCGCATCAAACAGGGGGAGGCGACCTATGACGTACCTTTACATCATAGGTCAGAAAGGGGTTAAGCACTTCAGGTTTTCAAAGGTGCCAAATAGTTTACGAAAAAAAGTGACCTGACTATTCTCCAGGTGTTTTTTGCTCTGTAGACTCTATATACTTTACAATACAAGTCAATGGGAAGGCTCAAAAGATGTCCAGAAGACACCCAGGCATCTTTTTGAGGGTTTTGACAGCGATTTTGCTTGGTAAACCATTGCAGGTTTCTTCATTGTTGAATGGCGTTTAAAAAACGTCTGGAAAACGGCAGTAAAAAAATACTCTACAAAAATGCTAAAAAAACAACAACTGACAGTCAAAAACATCAAAAAGAAAACAAACAAAAAAAACTTAAAGGGGTTTTCCCACGAACAAAAGTTAATTTTAATCAATAGATCTTGGAATAATAATAAGTTCCACAATTGGATGTGATTAAATAAAATGTTCCTGTGCTGAGATAATCTTATAAATGTGCCCCTGCTGTGTACTGTGTAATGTCTGTGTCTGACCGTACAGCAACATGGTCTGATCATACCACAGCTCCTGGGCAGGGGAGGAAGCAAAAGAGTATACAGACATTACAGCATGGGATCACAGCTGATTCGTTCTGTGAGGTAAAACATTTCCCTGCCTGTTTTTAAACAATGTTTTACTTCAATAAAGAATCAGCTGTGATCCCATGGTGTAATGTCTATATACTTTTTTTTTTCTCCTCCCCTGCCCAGGAGATGTGGTATGATCAGACCATGTTCCTGTACGGTCAGACACATTACACAGTACACAGCAGGGGCACATTTATAAGATTATCTCAGCACAGAAACATTTTATTTATCCACATCAAATTGTAAAAATTATTACTATTCCAAGATCTACTGATTAAAATAAACTTTTGTTTGTGGGAAAACTCCTTTAAGGGAAAAAACTACCAGTAATTTCTCTCTTTTTTAATGATTTAGTATGTTCATTTTTTCTATAATTATTTAATTTTACTTAAAGATTGAAAACATTTTTTTCCCTTTTTTTTGTTTTCGTTGGTCCCACTGCCAACAATGCAGTACATAGAACTTGCAAATTAATTCAGTGCCGTGACATCACTTTATTTTTTTTGTAAAAGACCCCTTTAAGATCCATTCCAAAAAAATAATTGGAAATGTGAAATCCAACACACTGGAGCTTATCCTATATAAACCATGATATCCACTCACGATGTGATGATTCCACGGTGCTCTGGATGTAAATATAGAAGCAGCTCGGTGCTTATTTTGGCACTTAGTTCCTTTTAATTCAGTCCTCTTATTGGAGCATGTAGAATAAATCACCATCTAATTTGGGAATTAGTGCAGTGCTATACAGCTTCTCCTGACACCTTTTATTTTTAGGAACTTTACTCTAGATTATAACGTATTTGTTGTGATTTAACACTTTTCCTGGCAGGTAGTTCATCAGGACATACCACAGAAGTAAAAGTACAGAAAACAGGATGTGAGTATAAATAGACAACTTATTTGAAAAAGGTTTTTAATATTAGACAGTGTAGGACTATCCCAGATAGGGTCACCGTGTCGTTGGTGGGATGGCTTTTATGCTATTTTTGATCAAAAACAGTGTTACTAAGAACCCTATGATATTTAAATACTCTTTTGCTTTTTACTTATTTAGTTACAGCAGGGTTTATGTTAATTTTGTTTCTTGTAGAGTTTGTCTTATTTGTACAAGGGCGCACGACAACGGCCCTCTGAAATCATATGACCAAGTCATCATATTGAAAAATATGGCACTTAAGGGCACTCTCCTTGCCCTTAAGTGTTTGGCAAGGAGAGTAAAGAGGATAAAGCATACATTTTCTTAAAATAAGAAGCAAAAATAAATGGAAAAGAAAGACATGGAGTATAGAACCTGTTAAAATGAGGTGAAGATAGCATGGATGAGCAGTGGTCTATTTGTATGAGCCGCTGGACATCTGACAATGAAGAAGGAAGCAGAAAAAAGGGGGAAAGAGTGAAGATGGTGAAAGGGGAGAAGAAGAGAAGGGGAAAAAGGGGGAAAATAAAGAAAATAAGATTCCAGTCAACCAATCACTTCAATCAGAGGTTTTTGTTTTTTTGTTTTTACAGGTACAAGTCTGTCCATTTTTTGCAGTTGCTGATATTATAGCCCAGTATAAAGGTGCGACTTACTGAACATCGCTCTGCTATTAGAATTTATGCAGAAAAACAGAAAAGACCAAATAAAAAATAATGAGGAGGAAAAAAATAAAAACAATCGAAAATAAAAAATTGGGTGAAACGACAATAGCGAGACATTTTTGGGAACATAAACATATGCTTTCACAATTAGAATGGATGGTGCTTGGAGAGGTGTATACTAAGGATATAAATCGGATAAAAAAGAAGTTATTACAAAGAGAACTATGTGGAATGTTTTTCCTTGATACGGTTTCCCGTAAATGAGAGATGTAACTTTAACCCCTTCACGACCTTAGGTTTTTCCGTTTTTGCATTTTCATTTTTTTGCCCCCCTTTTTCCCAGAGCCATAACTTTTTTATTTTTTCGTCAATATGGCCATGTGAGGGCTTGTTTTTTGCAGCACAAATTGTACTTTTGAACGACATCACTGGTTTTACTATATCGTGAACTTGTTTGTTTTTTTCACCATGTTCGCTAAATGCTAAAACTGACCTGCCATTCTCCAGGTGATTACGAGTTCGTAGATACCAAACATGTATGGGTCCTTTTTTATTTAAGTGGTGAAAAAAATGTCAAAAGTTTGTAAAAAAAAAAAAATGGCGCCATTTTCCGAAACCCATAGTGTCTTCATTTTCGGGATTTGGTACTGGGTGAGGGATTATTTTTTACATGCCACGCTGAAGTTTTTATTGATACCACTTTGGGGTAGATACGATGCTATGGTCGCCCGTTATTGCATTTTATTGCAATGTTGCGGCGACCAAAAAACGTAATTCTGGAGTTTAGATTTTTTTCTCTTGTTACGCCGTTTACTGATCGGATTAATTATTTTTATATATTGATCGGGCATTTCTGAATGCGGCAATACCAAATGTGTGTATTTTTTTTTAATTGTTTTATTTTGAATGGGGCGAAAGGGGGGTGATTTGAATTTTTAGATTTTTAATATTCTTAAAAACATTTTTTTTTTACTTTTTACTTACTTCAATAGTCTCCAAGACTGCTAGGGGCACATGACAGCTGATCAGACCAGCTGTCATGTGCCGGGAAAGATGCGGGCTCAGCGCCGGAGCCCGCACCAAAGGGGGGGATACGACTTTGGACGTATCTATACCGTAGTCTGGATGATTTGTACACAGTGGTGAATATACTGAAAAGTTACGTCTATTACTTGTATATATATATATATATATATATATATATATATATATATATATATATATATTTACATTTTTGGATTTCTTTAGCCCGTCCTGCATTATAACCCTGTAAGCCACACCCCATTGGGAAAGACCATAAAAATTGATAAAAAGGGCTCATATCTCTGGTGGATTTTAACAAGAAAGACTCAGGGAATCAGCGAGAATAAAATAAGAAAAAAATGGCTACTTGTGACCTGGTGACTGGTATTCTCTAAGTTCTAACCTATGGATAAGCCATTAGGCTACTTTCACACATCATGGTTTTTTCAGCGTTTATTTTCTGCAGCAAAATCTGATCTCTTGGCAGGAGGTTGTTCAGGATTTTTGTTGCTGTTTTCTAGCTTTTTTTTGGGTGCATTTTTTTCAGTGTTTTTTTTCACTGTCCTTTTGTCTGTTATGCATGTACATAAAGTTCAGTGAAAAAAAAAAATCTTATTCTGGTTTAGGCACAAAAAATGCTGAAAAAACACAGAAAAATTGACATTTGAATTTTTGGTGCTTTTTTTCAGCGTTTTTTTCACTACCCATTACTTTCAATGGGTGACAAAATGCTAGAAGTAACATGCTCTATTTTGCAAAAAAACATGCAAAGCACAAAATCCCGAACCAAAAAAAAGCTGAAAATTAGCATAAAAAAAGCATCAAAAAACCATGATGTGTGAACACAGCCTTAATGTACATTTTTGAAAAAACTTTAATTTCAACTGTCCTGTCCAGGCAGAGATAGTAATAATATACAATCTTCGACAATGTCACGCTCTATCTATGGAAAGCCGACGATTGATGATCTGGAGATTCAAAAAAATAGCAATTAATGGTATTATTACAATCACGTCTGTAAAATTTAGTGCTAAATGCCACAATCACCTCTATTTCTTCCATTAATCACAACACTGTCATTAGATCATAACTTAGCATATATAGCTTAGCTCTTCTGAGACTATTCATTACCAGAACCTCGAGAATAATGTAACCGCCGAGAATCCTTCATTAACTGCGAGGATAGCCATCACCTAGAGCACAAACAGCAGGGAAGGACTCGCACAGAGCAAAGCCTTTGTTATATTAACTAGAAGAACTTTTTAAAGTATCAGAAGTATCGTTATCTATTATTACAGTAAATAACGTGAAAAAAAAACAATATACAAATATTATTTCAGGGACAGATCATATCAGCGACTTTACTTTTGGGTCTGTAGCCAAAGTAGTAAGTGGCATCCAGACTTAGTTCTAATTCAAGTATATCCTCCACAATAGACAAGGGGGTCAGATAAAAAATAGTTCAAATAATAGGAATGTTGTTTCCGTGGTAACCAATCTGATTAGAGCTGCTGCCTTAAAAAAGATTAGAACACAAAAGAAAACTTCTCTGTGTTCCTGTAGAATTGATTTATATTTGTTACATACTTTTTACTTTTTCATAATGAAAAAAATTAAAAAAGGTTATATAAAGTGGTATGAAAAAGTGTTTGCCCCCATCCTGATTTCTTATTGTTTTGCATGTTTGTCACACTTAAGTGTTTAAGATCACAAAACAAATTTAAATATTAAACAAAAATAACACAAGTAAACACAAAATGCAGTTTTTAAATTAAGGTCTTTATTATAAAGTGAAAAAGAAATCCAAACCTACAGGGCCCTGTGTGAAAAAGTGATTGCCCCCTAAACCTAATAATTGGTAGCAGTAACAACTGTAATCAAGAGTTTGCAGTAACTGGCAAGGAGTCTTTTACAACGCTCTGGAGGAATTTTGGCCACTCATCTTTGCAAATTTGTTGTAATTCAGCCACATTGGAGGGTTTCCGAGCATGAACTGTCTTTTTAAGGTCAGGTCAGAGCATCTCAATCGGATTAAGGTCAGGACCACTCCAAAGTCTTAATTTTGTTTTTCTTAAGCCATTCAGAGGTGGACTTGCTGGTGTGTTTTGGATCATTGTCTTGCTGCATAACCCAAGTGCTCTTCAGCTTGAGGTCACGAACAGATGGCTGGACATTCTCCTTCAGGATTTTTTAGTAGACAGCAGAATTCATGGTTCCATTTATCACAGCAAGTCTTCTAGGTCCTGAAGCAGCAAAACAACCCCAGACCATCAAATTACCACCATCATATTTTACTGTTAGTAGGATGTTTCTTTTTGAAATACACCTTCCAAAAAGTTTAACTTTTGTCTCGTCATTCCACAGAATATTCTCCGAAAAGTCTTGGCGATCATCAAAATGTTTTCTGGCAAAACTGAGACGAGCCTTTATGTTTTTTTGCTCAGCAGTGGTTTTCATCTTAGAATTTTGCCATGCATGCAATTTTTGCCCAGTCTCTTTCTTATGGTGGAGTCATGAACACTGACCTTAACTGAGGCAAGTGAAGCCTGAAGTTCTTTGGATGTTATTGTGGGATCTTTTGTGACATCTTGGATGAGTCATTGCTGCGCTCTTGGGGTAATTTTGGTCGGCTGGCCACTCCTGGGAAGATTCAGCACTGTTCCATGTTTTCGCCATTTATGGATAATGGCTCTCACTGTGGTTCGCTGGAGTTCCAAACCTTTAGAAATGGCTTTATAACCTTTTCCAGACTGAAACTCACTTATTTTCTTTCTCATTTGTTCCTGAATTTTTATGAATTGCAGCATGATGTGTAGTTTTTGAGGATCTTTTGGTCTAGTTCACTTGTCAGGCAGGTCCCATTTAAGTGGTTTCTTGATTGAGAACAAGCAGTGCAGATGCATTGCACAGCATCAGATCAGTGATCTGACAGTTTGAAGTTGATGTCCCATCCTGGGACAATGTAAAAAAGTAAAAAAAAACAATTAATAAAAATTATAAAAATATAAAAAAAAATCACAAAATAAAGAAAAAAAAAAAAGAAAAAATATTAATACAATAAATATATTTATCCGTGTAAAAAAATAAACAAAAAAAGTACACATATTTTGTATCGCCGCATAAGTAACGACCCGACCTATAAAACTGTTCCACTAGTTAACCCCTTCAATGAACACCGTAAAAAAATAACGAAAAACTAGGCATAAAACTATTCTTTATCATAATACCACCGAACAAAAAGTGGAATAAAACACAATCAAAAAGATGCCTGTAAATAAATATGGTATCACTGAAAACGTCATATTGTCCCACAAAAAACAAGCTGCCATATACCTCCGTCAGTGAAAAAAATAAAAAAGTTACAACGTTCAGAATAAAGCGCAGCCAAAATAATTATTTTTTCTATTAAATAGTTTTTATTGTGTAAAAGCGCCAAAACATAGAAAAAGATATAAATGTAGTATCGTTGTAATCGTACTGACCATAAGAATAAAGCTGCCTTATGAATTTTACCACACGCGGAACATGATAAAAAAAATTCCCAAAAACAATTCCTGAATTGCTGGTTTTTGTTCATTCTGCCTCCCAAAAAACAGAATACAATGCAATCAAAAAATCTCATTTGCCTAATAAAAATGTCAACTCGTCAAGCAAAAAACAAGCCACCACATGACTCTGTCGGCAGAAATATGGAAAAATTATAGCTCTCAAAATATGATGGTGCAAAAACTTGTTTTTACAATAAAAAGCGTCTTTTAGTGTGTGACAGCAGCCAAACATAAAAATATAAATCTTCTATTGTTGTAATCGCACCAACCTGAAGAGTAAAGTCGTCTAATCACTTATACCGCACGATGACTGGCGTAAAAAAGAAATAAAACAAATTCTTCACTTGCTGTTGATTTGCTCTTTCTGCCTCCCAAAGATCGCAGTAAGGCGCACATTAATCCTGCGCTCTGCGCTGAGCGCTTACACCGGGGTTTCCATGTAAATCTGTGAAATACTTGATTCAGCTGGAACACCTGGCGGAAGATTCCCTATAATGAGGCAGATGGAGGCACTGTGGATGCCGTCTGGCCTATGATCCGGAGGTGTCTGTCTTTTTATTAGGTGTGCATAAAAGTGCCTTCGGTCACAGTTTTGTGCACTTCTGAAAAGAAGGACACTGCTGAACAGAGGTCAGATGGAGTCCAGAGCATTTCTGCTGCCTCATTATAGTAAATGGATCCTTTGGGGATTTCATCTGAATCACATCACTCAGAGATTTACGGTTGAAACCAGAAGTTTACATACACTATATCAAAAGACACATTATACATGTTTTTCTCAATATCTGACATTCACAAAAAAAGCAAGTCCCCACTCAGGTCCGTCATCTGTTAACGCAGATATAGGGGGCTTCCAAATTACTGGTAGAACAAAGGTTCTGGAAAAACTAAATGGCTCCTCGCCCTCCAAAAGAAATCCAGCGAATTCTGTGCTCTCTCTTCTGAGCTCCAGTGTGTATCTAAACCGCAGTTAGCGTCCACATGTTTGGCATTGCTGTAGTGATGAGAGCCTGCCTAATTTACATGTGTTTGTCTCCAGAAGAGGAGCATAAGGTACTGGTCACTACAACGTACTGGTCACTACAATGGCAGTTTGCAATCTTCACTTAGCAACATCCACTGCTGCTTGCTTCTGGAAAACACCGATGGAGTCAAAATCGTCACTACACCTGTAGATAAATTCACAAAGGGGTATAATTTCCAAAATGGGGTCACTTGAGGGGGATTCTATTCTTCTAGCACATAGGGGCTCTGTTTATGGAGTCTACATACTATTCTAGGAAAATCTGCTCTCCAGAAGGAAAAAAGCGCTCCGTCCCGCCCGAGTCTCGTGGTGTGGCTAAGCAGTACTGTACAGCCACATATGGGGTATTTCTACATTCAGCAGAAATTGTGGGACAAATTTTGGTGCCATTTTTACCCATTTCCCAGTGTGAAAATGAAAAATCTGGGGCTAAAACTAAATTTTGGTGATAAAAATGTAATTTTATTTTCTTCACTGCCCAATGGTATTAAATGCTGTAACACACCTGTGGTGACAATATGATTACTGCACCCCTAGATGCATTGATTGAAAGGTGTAGTTTGTAAAATGAGTTCACTTATGGAGGGTTCGGCTGATCTGGCACCTCAGGTGTTCTACCAATGTGATATGGCACCCTCAAACCAGTCCAGCAAAATCAGAACTCCAATTTAGCGCTTCTTCCATTCTGAGCTTTGCATTGTGCCTCAAAAGTAGTTTTCACCCACATATGGGGTACCTGCGTACTCAGGAGAAATTGCACAACAAATTTTGGGGTCCATTTTCTCCTGTTATCCTTGTGAAAATGCAAAATTTGGGGCTAAAAAACATTTTTTGGGAAAAAATTTAATTTTTTTTATTTACACTGCTCAACGTTATAAACTTTTGTAAAGCAGCTGTGGGTTCAAGATGCTCATTACATATCTAGTTCCCTGAGGGGTCTATTTTCCAAAATGATGTCAATTGTGGTGGGTTTCCACTGTTTAGGAACATCAGGGGTTCTACAAACGTGACATGGCGTCCGCTAATTATTCTAGTAAATTTTGCATTCAAAAAGTCAAATGGTGCTCCTTCACTTCCAAGCCCTGCCCTGCGCCCAAACAATAGTTTTCCTTCACATATTTGGTATCTGCATACTCAGGAGAAATTGCACAACAAATCGTATGGTGCAATTTCACCTGTTACCTTAGTGAAAATGCAAAATTTGGGCTAAAAAAACATTTTTGTGAAAAAAATGTGATTTCCTAATTTTCACGGCTCAACATTATAAACTTCTGCAAAGCACCTAAGGGGTTCAAGGTGCCTTGAGGGGTCTAGTTTACAAAATGGTGACACTTGTGGGGAGTTTCCACTTCTTAGACACATCAGGGGCTCTCCAAACGCGAAATGGCATCCGCTAATTATTCCAGCAAATTTTACATTCAAAAGGTCAAATAGTGCTCCTTTACTTCTGAGCCCTGCCTTGCGCCCAACCAGTAGTTTTCCCCCACATATGGGGTATCAATGTACTCAGGAGAAATTGAACTACAAATTGCATTGTGCAATTTCTCCTGTTACCCTTGTGAAAATGCAAAAATTGGGGCTAAAAAGCATTTTTTGTGGGAAAAATTAGATTTTTTTTATTTTCATGGCTCAACAACATTATAAACTTTTGTGAAACACCTAGGGGTTCAAGGTGCTCACTACATATCTATCCTTCCTCTTGTGTTAGGGTCGTGACCGACCCGTTTTAGGTTTTAAATGCATACAAATTCTACATACATTTGTTTATTGCATCAAGACTTTTTTACTTTTTCAGGAATTTATTTTTAAACAAAATACAATAAATAAAACTATTTTACTAAATTGTAAAAATGCTCTTATTAAAATTATAACATTTGTGTTGTTGGGGTGTAGTTCGACCCAGGTCTAATATAAGAGTAAAAAAACAATAATAAGTCCCAAAACTGAACTCATAAATATAAACCAACAGCCCACAGCCAGCTCTACCTCCAACAACTTGAGTTAGGGACATGTCCAGGCATGTATGGCCAAATCAGCTTAGAGTTGGTACTTTGCAGAGTATACATTTCCAGTTTACACATGCAACAATGAGGAGAAGATTTGATGTAAGCCAAATTCTGGATTATATCTTAGATGATAATGAATCAGAGGACACACAGCAGCAAACTGATACAGATGAACAGGTTTCTGAGGAGGAAGATGATGTGGAGTATCAACCGGAAGACACAGACAGTTCTGATTAGTCTGATGAGGAGGTCCTGGTGCTGAAGCTGCTCCCGCTGAAAGATTCAAATCCAAAAGTGGCAAGATCAGTTGGAGCTCAGTACCTCCAGATGTACATGGCAGGGCAGATGCTACAAATGTCATAAAAATGACCCCTGGGATCACAAGGTTTGCTGTGACAAGAGTAAGTGACATCAAGTCATGTTTTGATCTGTTTATGCCATTGTCAATAAAAAAAGTCATTATTGCTATGACAAACCTTGAAGGAAAAAAAGTCCACGGCAACATGTGGAATGACCTTCATGATGATGTCCTGGATGCCTACATTGGTGTTCTTCTCCTTGCTGGAGTGTACAAATCCTGCAATGAGGCCACTGTTAGTCTCTGGGACGCATAGACAGGCAGGAATATTTTCCAGGCAACAATATCACTTCAAAATTTTCAAATGATATCAAGAGTCCTCAGATTTGACAACAGAGACACCAGAACAAAATCTGACAAACTTGCTCACATCAGGGATGTTTGGGAGAAATGGGTGCAGCTCCTTCCACTGATGTTCAACCCAGGGCCAGAGGTGACAGTAGACAAATGTTTTCTCCCTTTCCGCGGAAAATGCCCCTTCCGGCAATACATGCCAAGTAAGCCAGGCAAATACGGCATAAAAATTTGGGCAGCCTGTGATGCAAAAACTAGCTATGCATAGAGTCTACAGATTTACACAGGCAAGTCTGCAAGCGGCATCCCTGAAATAAACCAAGGAAAACGTGTAGTCCTCGATATGACTACTGGACTGCAGGGTCACAACATTACTTGTGACAATTTTTTTTTACCAGCTATGACCTTGGACAAGAACTTCTCAGGAGGAAAATCACCATGGTGGGCACAGTGAAAAAAAACAAACCTGAGCTGCCCGCTGAATTGTTGCAGATGAAGGACAGGGCTCCACTTTCCTCAAAGTTTGTTTTTACAGACACCACCACTGCTGTTTCATACTGCCCCAAAAAACGACGGAATGTGGTACTGATGTCCACACTTCACAAAGATGCAGCTGTGTCATCAGGAAGTGACAAAAAGCCCAGAATCATCCTGGACTATAACAAAAACAAAGGAGGAGTGGACAATCTGGACAAGCTGACTGCCACCTACACTTGCCAGCGAATGACTAGGAGATGGCCAATGGTTGTATTTTACAACATCCTTGATGTGTCAGCATGCAATTCATTTGTGTTGTGGACCCACATTCACCAAGAATGGAATTCAAAGAAAAAACACAAGCGGAGGATGTTTCTTGAGGAACTAGGAAGATCCCTTGTCAAGGCGCACATTGACCAAAGGGAACGAGTGCCCCGAGACCCAGCCGCTGCAGCCTTGGTCCGACAACTCCAGAGCTCAACAAGTGCTTCATCCACACCCACAGCAACACAAAGAGCATCACCAGCATCCTCCTCAACCAGGCCTGCCTCAACATCAACCACAACAGCCACAACCCCAATGAGACCACCTGATTCTAAAAGAAAGAGGTGTCAGGTCTGCCCTAGCAATAAGGACAGAAAGGCTGCAAAAAATACCTCTGCAAAGAACACACAAAAAGTGTCACTTTTTGCCACACATGCATCTAAATACTAATGCATCGAAAAACTAGTACTTGATTTCTGTTGATTTGCTTGATTGATTGTTGTTTGTTTGTTTGACCTAGAAAAGCTACTTTTTATTATTATTGCTATTAATGTTAATATAATTTTCATCTTTTATTTGTATTAAAGTTCTATAAAAAAAAAAAAATTGTTTTTTGCCTTTTTCATAAAGTAGTTAGATATGGGTCAAAATTGACCCGTAACACCATAGATGTTACTAGAGTTAATAATATAAAATATATATATATGTATACTTTTTTTTACATTTAAGAAATGTGTTCTAAAACCCTTCAGTAATAGTCAGGTAATATAACAAACTTTTTTAAGTTTATATTATTCTCTTGAGGTTCATTTGACAATATTTTTATATTGAATATGTAGGGTATGCTCTCAAATGAAAGGCCCAGGGGGCCACAACAAAAATATTAAAATCAATCCTTCCATGGATGAGAAACCCTAACAAGGTAACTAAGAGGTAAGAAACAAATTGGATCATAAATAGCTGTTTTTAGGGTATCCTAGGGGTGATTTAAGACATGGGTCAAAACCGACCCGTTAACATAAGAAAGAGTAACAGAAAGCTAACACAAGAGGAAGGCTATACAACTTCCCTGAGGGATCTATTTTCCAAAATGTTGTCACTTGTCGGGGGTTTCCACTGTTTAGGCACATCAGGAGCTCTCCAAACACGACATGGTGTCCGCTATTTATGCCAGCAAATTTTACATTCAAAAAGTCAAATGGTGCTCGTTCCCGTCCAAGTCCTGCCGTGTGCCTAAACAGTGTTTTTCCCAGACATATTGGGTATCGGTGTGCTCAGGAGAAATTGTACAACAAATATTGGGGTCCATTTTCTCCTGTTACCCTTGTGAAAGTAAAAAAAATTGGGTCTAAAGTAATTTTTTTTTTGACAAAAGTTAAATGTTTATTTTTCCTTCCACATTCCATGAATTCCTGTGAAGCTCCTGAAGGGTTAATAAGCTTCTTGAATGTGGTTTTGAGCACCTTGAGGGGTGCAGTTTTTAGAATGATGTCACTTTTGGATATTTTCTGTCATATAGACCCCTCAAAGTCACTTCAAATGTGATGTGGTCCCTAAAAAAAATGGTTTAGTAAATTTTGTTGTAAAAATAAGAAATCGCTAGTCAACTTTTAACCCTTATAACTTCGTAACAAAAAAAAAATTAAGTTTCCAAAATTGTGCTGATGTAAAATAGACATGTGGGAAATGTTATTTATGAACTATTTTGTGGGACTCTCTGATTTAAGGGCATAAAGATTAACATTTGAAAATTGCTACATTTTCAAAATTTTCGCCAAATTTCTGTTTTTCTCACATATAAATGTAAGTCATATCAAATAAATTTTACCACTATCATGAAGTATAATATGTCACAAAGAAACAATATTAGAATCACCAGGATCCATTGAAGCTTTCCAGAGTCATTACCTCATAAAGTGACAATGGCCAGAATTCAAAAAATTGGACTGGTCAGGAAGGTGAAAACAGGCTTCGGGATGAAGGGGTTAATATTATTCCCATCCATGGCATTGCTGTGCTGTAATGAAGCTTGATAGTGTGCACACCAAACATGAACATTTTTTGCCGTTTCCCGTACATAAACAATTTGTCTTTCTAATTGCTAAATCCTTCTACTAAAAAGTTTGTACCCCTCCCAAGTCACCTTTTAACCGTCTTTTTTCATTCCCAAGAGCATTTCCTATATTCTTTAGTGAAGGGGATTTTACAGCACTTTGTTGTAATGTCCCTTGGTAGTGAATGTTTTTTTCCAGCAAAACATGAGTTTCATTTGGACGACCTCAGCACATCTTCCATTCACTTTATAAATGCTTTCCCTGATTGTAAACTCTTTCCAGTTCCAATTACATGCAGATATTTGTTTTTTTAAGTTCACATTTATGGAGATTTCCTGGCAGATATATTAATGAAGGATCAAGTCTTGTGTACTTTTTACAGCAGTTTTGTAAGGAACGCTCAAGGATACTTTTAGGAGTCATTATTTGTAAATAAGTAACACCAAAACGTCTCAAAAAAAATATATAATTTTTTTTAACAATTCACCTTTTTTGTTGTCAGCCACTTAATTTACCTTGGATATGCAAAATCCAATCCAAGCATTACCACTCTTGAGCCAATGCTTTGCTCTCATTCACAATAGTTTAGTTTTTCTTTTTTTTTTTGGAACCAAAATTATACAGCTTAGATATTAGCGTATGATATTTTTTGGAGGATTTACCTCTGTTTTGGTTAGAGAGATTTTTCAGGACTTGGATATTGTTGCCTATCTTTAGGATAGGCCATTACTGTCAGATGGGTGGGGACAGGTTCGGACTGGCCCACTGGAGAACAGGAGAATACTTTGGTAGGCCCCTGTGCAGGAGTGGGCCACCACCCTATTTTATGAGCAGTACTTGACACAATATATTTGATTTACCATATACAGACAAAGGCAGCATCTTATTCATTTAACAATCTACTCAGTTTAAGGTCATATTTGCATGTAGCCTTAAAGTGGGGCCCTGGAGTTGATGTTACTGGTGGGCCCTTGGCACTCCAGTCCGACACTGGTTGGGGAGTAGCGATTCGTGAATTTACTGAAAGCCGAATTCTACAGTTTGCTTGAATTTGGACAGGAAATTTGAATTGCATCAAATTTGTTGGATGTGAATCAAATGTGTCTGTTAGGCTCACCAGGTGAGATGTATCTTCTAAGTTTCAGGTCTGTGTGGGCACATGGACAGGAAGCAGAAAGGCACATGGGCAGCAAGGACTTGGCACACTCAGGAATGTCAGGAGTAGCAGGACAGATGGAGTGTAACACAGCAGGGATGAATGCAAACACAAACACAAAAGCACAGATGGTGGATAACATCAAACATAGCATTAGAGTCTCAATCCCAAGACACAGTGTAGCATCGGTCCTGTCTAACAGTCCTGCCCGCCAGCCATCCAACCCGGAGCACCTGCCAGTTACCTGCTGTGCCCGCCAGCCAGCCTAACCAGAGGACCGGCCAGTTACCTGCCGTGCCCGCCAGCCTGCCTAACCGGAGCACCTGCCAGTTACCTGCCGTGCCCGCCAGCCTGCCAACCCGGAGCACCTGCCAGTTACCTGCCGTACCTGCCTGCTCATTTACCCGAAGTACCTGTCCGGCTATCCGCCGTACCCGCCTGCTGGTCTACCCGGATCACCTGCCAGCCTACCTGCTGTGCTCGTCCGCTGTACCGGTCAGCTCCTGTTATCTGACCCGTGGGAGTCACCTGCTCTCACACAAGGTCGGTCCCAGAGTGGCACCTGGTTCACCTGCCCGGTCCCTCTTGGGTTCACGGAGTGGACTAAGCCGCCGTGTGACCTGGGTCAGTCCGAGTAGGCACTTAGTTACACCCCTCTGGTCCCTCCTTGAATCAAAGCACAGAGGTTCCACCACCCGGACTCGTAACACACAGCTGAGTTTAAATCGGCCTTAATTAGTTCTAGGGAAATTATGTCATTAATTCCACTTAGCAACTTGCAAAACCCAACGTGGAGCACAACAAAGGGCAGTGGACCCAGGAGAAGGAAACAGAGCCTGATATACCCGGAGCAAGTGAATCTTATTATGGTGCCTCCAGACACAAGAGGATATTAAACATAGGGTAAAAAATAAAAATATATTTTTGGTCATTTTGGTTTGGCCTTCACTTACTGGCTGTTAGATTGCTTCTACACCATTGGTCCCAGCTGGTCTTCGGCACCGATGGAGCCCACTAGGCCTTGGGATATCATGACATGTGTTGTTGGGCCGTGCCCTTATAATGTCAATAGACCTAGTGGGCACTGGAGACAGTGAAGACTCATTAGGACCTTGAGAGTGAAACAAAACAGTGGTCTATGAGTGAAGACCGGACTGAAAAGACCAACAAGTGAATTGAGTGGTGAGGGCTGAGGAGAGGCAAATATTAATTAAAAAATGTTTTAAAAATTGAAATACCCCTTTCATTTTCCTGGAGTTGAACAATTAAATCAAAAAAATTGGATGATGATGAATCTGGGAAATGATGAGAAATTTGAGGTGAATTCTATTTACCTGGCAGTGATTCGCTCATCTCTGGTCCACCTTAGTAAAGTGTCAGCTCTGGAACGGTATGGTGGATTTTTAAAAAGAAAAATTGTGATATCCAGAGGACAAGTAAAATAAAATAAAATAGAAATAAAAACTATCCACTTTTAACTTAATGACATGTCCATTTCAAGTGTGTGATTGTTAAATGTCCCATTCCCGTCTCTGGTAGTGAAATCTAAAGGAAAACCTTCTCCCCCAAGCCTGTTTTCACCTTCCTGACCAGGCCAATTTTTTCAATTCTGACCAGTGTCGCTTTATGTGGTAATAATGCTGGAACGCTTCAACATATCCCAGTGATTCTGAGTTTGTTTTTATGATATGTTTTACTTCATGTTAGTGGTAAATTTTGGTTGATATAGTTTGCATTTATTTTTGAAAAAATTGAAAGTTTGGCAAAAAGTTTGAAAATTTTGCAATTTTCAAACTTTGAATTTTTATGCCCTTAAACTAGATTGTCATTGTCAGGGAAATATTAAGAAAATATTAACAATTTCTCCCAAACCCCTTTTTCCTCTCACCCCTCTCTTATCCACCATTTGTCACAAGAGAAGAGCTGACAATCTAAAGTGTGATCTCCTATGCAAATTAACACATATAGCAGTAGTGACTCAAGCATATGCTGGCACAAGAGAGGTGCTACCAACCCCATTTAAAATGTGAGGGTGTTTTCGTCTAACACAGACCTGCGACAATTTACCTCCAGCTGAGGAAGCTTGACTCCCAAGCTTCAAAAAGAAATCATAGTCAGGCCGGCGCCGATATGGAATATGGAATAACTAAAGTTCCATACGTCCAATAATAACAGGACCCATATTTTTAGTGGCAGGGTTAGTCAAGGAGCAATATGCTTATTTTTCCATAGCTGTAAGCCCCTCCAGAGAGCGGTGATGCAAAACTACCAGAAAAAACGGTCGCAGCTAAGCCATGCGTGGTCTCTAAAGAAAGGTAAATTCATAACGGAAAATATGGCTTCACTTGCAAGTTTCTGAGGGCAACCAGCAAGACGTTATCGCGGAAGTTAGATATTTTAATAAAAACATGAAGGGTGGTGTAATGCACACGCCCGGGCTGAGTGGCGTGTGTGTGTGATTCCACTGGACCGTGCCGGAGAGTGAATGCCTGGAGGGGCGTAACTAGGTATTCACCCGATCCGACCAGGGTCGCACGACGGCATACGACGCCAGTGCACCAAGGAGGAACCGAGCAGAGGGACCAGATGCTACTCCAGGACAGACTCCGGACATGTCTGTTGACCCACACAGGGGAATACAGGAACAGACTGGTTAGGCTGGCACACAGATTGGTGGGAATAGGCAGGCACGACTGGTATGCAGGCAGGCGGGTATGCAGGCAGGGGGGTACAGGCAAGCACGGCTAGAGTGCAGACAGGGAGGCACTAGCAGGTAGGAACACAGGCGGGATAGGACCCAGTACACACTGGGACTCAGGAACAGAACCACAGATGTGGCGGACAAACACAGCAGAGTGAGGCCGCCCAGAGAGGTGAGCGAGAGCAGGGCAGGACGAGACCGCCTGGAGCGGTGAGCAAGAGTAGAGCAGGATGAGGCTGCCTGGAGCAGTGAGCAAGAGTAGAGCAGGACAATGCCGCCTGGAGCAGTGAGCAAGAGTAGAGCAGGACAAGGCCGCCTGGAGAGGTGAGCAAAGGAGTCAGAGCTGAGCGAGACTGCCGGAGCAGTGAGCAAAGAGTCAGAGCAGAGCGAGACTGCCGGAGCAGTGAGCAAAGGCAGAGCAGGCTAGAACCGCCGGAGCGGTGAGCAAAGGCAGAGCAGGCTAGAACCGCCGGAGCGGTGAGCAAAGGCAGAGCAGGCTAGAACCGCCAGAGCGGTGAGCAAAGGCAGAGCAGGCTAGAACCGCCGGAGCGGTGAGCAAAGGCAGAGCAGGCTAGAACCGCCGGAGCGGTGAGCAAAGGCAGAGCAGGCTAGAACCGCCGGAGCGGTGAGCAAAGGCAGAGCAGGCTAGAACCGCCGGAGCGGTGAGCAAAGGCAGAGCAGGCTAGAACCGCCGGAACGGTGAGCAAAGGCAGAGCAGGCTAGAACCGCCAGAGCGGTGAGCAAAGGCAGAGCAGGCTAGAACCGCCGGAGCGGTGAGCAAAGGCAGAGCAGGCTAGATCCGCCGGAGCGGTGAGCAAAGGCAGAGCAGGCTAGAACCGCCGGAGCGGTGAGCAAAGGCAGAGCAGGCTAGATCCGCCGGATAGGTGAGCAAAGGCAGAGCAGGCTAGAACCGCCGGAGCGGTGAGCAAAGGCAGAGCAGGCTAGAACCGCCGGAGCGGTGAGCAAAGTCAGAGCAGGCTAGAACCGCCGGAGCGGTGAGCAAAGGCAGAGCAGGCTAGAACCGCCGGAGCGGTGAGCAAAGGCAGAGCAGGCTAGAACCGCCGGAGCGGTGAGCAAAGGCAGAGCAGGCTAGATCCGCCGGAGCGGTGAGCAAAGGCAGAGCAGGCTAGAACCGCCGGAGCGGTGAACAAAGGCAGAGCAGGGGGGACAGGGCTCTGTTCACACGGAACAGACAGGAAAGGAACGGCAGAACCAGATACCCACAGGGTACTTGCAGTGAACTAGCGAGTGGACCACAAACTCACAAACGGGAGTACAGTGACAACGAGCAGGAGTTAGGTACGAGTTCAGACTCTGCAGAAAAAGGAAAGGTACGGACATAGAGAAACACCGGAAACAGGCTAGAAGAGAATACAGACAAGAACAGACACAGTAGCAAGATACAGGAGCGGGTCTAGGTAGCAGCCCCTAGAAGGCGGGAGGAACAGGCTAGGAGCGTGTTCAGACAGGACAGACAAGATACAGAAGCGGGTCTAGGTAATCTGCCCCTAGAAGGCAGGAGGAACAGGCTAGGAGCGTGTTCAGACAGGACAGACTGGATACAGGAGCGGGTCTAGGAATGCAGCCCATAGAGGGCGGGAGGAACAGGCTAGGAGCGTGTTCAGACAGGACAGACTGGATACAGGAGCGGGTCTAGGAATGCAGCCCCTAGAGGGCGGGAGAAACAGGCTAGGAGCGTGATCAGACAGGCCTGGAAATACAGCCTCCAGGATAGGCAGACAAGAGAACACAGAAGGGACCTGGCACAATCAGAGTGCAAGAGCACACTAAATGAAACACAATGCTCAGGCAGGGATTGATTGGAGCAGCTGGGTTAAATACCAGGTGACAGACAGCAATAGGCTGAGGACGCACAAGGGGTGTGCCTGCAGCAGGTACAAAAAGCAGGAAGTGATCGGGCGCCACCCTTAAGCAGCAGAAACAGACACAAACAGACAGCATGCAGGGAAGCCAGAGAGACATTCTGGACTGGAGATCAAGTGCGCGCTTTTGCACAGTGGGAGATGGACCACTATGCAAGGACACCGCCAGGTATGTTACAGTACCCCCCCCCTTACGCCCCCTCTTCTTCAAGCCTGCCAGAATGTTCCGCAGGGAATTCGAGGGCCAATCCTTCACTTCAAGGAGATCACTTCCACTGTCCACCGGAAAAACTGGTCTCCTCTGGGTAGCTAGGATGCTACCTCCTATCCAGCCATCCTCAGCAACAGACGAAATAGGTGGAGTACCAGGAACAGCACACAAGGAAGTCTCTCTCCATATATTTTCAGATGGCACCCCAGAGGGTACAGGAGACAACTGGAAGTCCTCCACCGGGTTGGAGGGGAGCAGAGACTTGGGGGTAATCTCTGCTTCGAGGTACATCTTGTCAAACTCACAGGAAGAAATAGACGGGTTATCAGGTACAGGGTAAGAAAAGTCACTGTCTCTTTGTTATCTGGTGGTACCCCGGAGGATTCAGGAAACAACTGGAGGTCCTCCGCCGGGTCAGAAGAGTGAAGAGGCTCGGGGAAAACATCTGCTTCAGAGTACACTAGGTCGGACTCACTGGACGAAGCAGGCGAGGTATCGGGTGCCGAGTATAGGAAAGTCTCTGTCCATTCACCACCAGGTGGCACCCCGAAGGGTTCTGGAGACAACTGGAGATCCTCCGCCTGGTCGGAGGGGTGTAGAGACTCGGGAATAACCTCTGCTTCGGAGTACACTAGGTTAGACTCACTAGGCGAAGCGAGCGAGGTATCAGATCCAGGATATAGGAAAGTCTCTGTCCATTCACCACCAGGTGGCACCCCGAAGGGTTCTGGAGACAGCTGGAGGTCCTCCGCCTGGTCGGAGGGGTGTAGAGACTCATGGGTAACCTCTGCTTCGGAGTACACTAGGTCGGACTCACTGGATGAAGCAGCCGAGGTATCAGGTACCGAGTATAGGAAAGTCTCTGTCCATTCGCTACCAGGTAGCACCCCGAAGGGTTCAGGAGACAACTGGAGATCCTCCGCCTGATCGGAGGGGTGTAGAGACTCGGGGATAACCTCTGCTTCGGGGAACACTAGGTCGGACTCACTGGACGAAGCGGGCGAGGTATCAGGTGCAGAGTATAGGGAAGTCTCTCTCCAATTGTCATCAAGTGGTATCCCGGGGGATTCAGGAGGCAACAGGGGGTCCTCCGGTGTGGATTCTGGGTGGGCAGCAGTCTCTTTGGGCAGGAGAACTGGTGCACTACACACGTACATTACCAGTTGGGGCTTCTCCGGGATACAGGGAGATGAAGCTTCAGTAGGGACTTCAAGGTTGGGGTCACGAGGTCTCAGGGAGGACAGACCCTGGCGTGACGGCTTGCCTCTACATCTAGCACATCTGGACTGCCTCTTGAGGTTGGGAGAAGTATGGCCTGAGCATGCTGTAATGCACATGCCCGGGCTGAGCGGCGTGTGCGTGTGATTCCACTGGACCGTGCCGGAGAGTGAATGCCTGGAGGGGCATAACTAGGTATTCACCCGATCCGACCAGGGTCGCACGACGGCATACGACGCCAGTGCACCAAGGAGGAACCGAGCAGAGGGACCAGATGCTACTCCAGGACAGACCCCGGACACGGCTGTTGACCCACACAGGGGAATACAGGAACAGACTGGTTAGGCTGGCACACAGATTGGTGGGAATAGGCAGGCACGACTGGTATGCAGGCAGGCGGGTATGCAGGCAGGGGGGTACAGGCAAGCACGGCTAGAGTGCAGACAGGGAGGCACTAGCAGGTAGGAACACAGGCGGGATAGGACCCAGTACACACTGGGACTCAGGAACAGAACCACAGATGTGGCGGACAAACACAGCAGAGTGAGGCCGCCCAGAGAGGTGAGCGAGAGCAGGGCAGGACGAGACCGCCTGGAGCGGTGAGCAAGAGTAGAGCAGGACGAGGCTGCCTGGAGCAGTGAGCAAGAGTAGAGCAGGACAATGCCGCCTGGAGCAGTGAGCAAGAGTAGAGCAGGACAAGGCCGCCTGGAGAGGTGAGCAAAGGAGTCAGAGCTGAGCGAGACTGCCGGAGCAGTGAGCAAAGAGTCAGAGCAGAGCGAGACTGCCAGAGCAGTGAGCAAAGGAGTCAGAGCAGAGCGAGACTGCCGGAGCAGTGAGCAAAGGAGTCAGAGCAGAGCGAGACTGCCGGAGCAGTGAGCAAAGGAGTCAGAGCAGAGCGAGACTGCCGGAGCAGTGAGCAAAGGCAGAGCAGGCTAGAACCGCCGGAGCGGTGAGCAAAGGCAGAGCAGGCTAGAACCGCCGGAGCGGTGAGCAAAGGCAGAGCAGGCTAGAACCGCCAGAGCGGTGAGCAAAGGCAGAGCAGGCTAGAACCGCCGGAGCGGTGAGCAAAGGCAGAGCAGGCTAGATCCGCCGGAGCGGTGAGCAAAGGCAGAGCAGGCTAGAACCGCCGGAGCGGTGAGCAAAGGCAGAGCAGGGGGGACAGGGCTCTGTTCACACGGAACAGACAGGAAGGGAACGGCAGAACCAGATACCCACAGGGTACTTGCAGTGAACTAGCGAGTGGACCACAAACTCACAAACGGGAGTACAGTGACAACGAGCAGGAGTTAGGTACGAGTTCAGACTCTGCAGAAAAAGGAAAGGTACGGACATAGAGAAACACCGGAAACAGGCTAGAAGAGAATACAGGCAAGAACAGACACAGTAGCAAGATACAGGAGCGGGTCTAGGTAGCAGCCCCTAGAAGGCGGGAGGAACAGGCTAGGAGCGTGTTCAGACAGGACAGACAAGATACAGAAGCGGGTCTAGGTAATCTGCCCCTAGAAGGCGGGAGGAACAGGCTAGGAGCGTGTTCAGACAGGACAGACTGGATACAGGAGCGGGTCTAGGAATGCAGCCCCTAGAGGGCGGGAGAAACAGGCTAGGAGCGTGTTCAGACAGGCCTGGAAATACAGCCTCCAGGATAGGCAGACAAGAGAACACAGAAGGGACCTGGCACAATCAGAGTGCAAGAGCACACTAAATGAAACACAATGCTCAGGCAGGGATTGATTGGAGCAGCTGGGTTAAATACCAGGTGACAGACAGCAATAGGCTGAGGACGCACAAGGGGTGTGCCTGCAGCAGGTACAAAAAGCAGGAAGTGATCGGGCGCCGCCCTTAAGCAGCAGAAACAGACACAAACAGACAGCATGGAGGGAAGCCAGAGAGACATTCTGGACTGGAGATCAAGTGCGCGCTCTTGCACAGTGGGAGATGGACCACTATGCAAGGACACCGCCAGGTATGTTACAGTACCCCCCCCCCTTACGCCCCCTCTTCTTCAGGCCTGCCAGAATGTTCCGCAGGGAATTCGAGGGCCAATCCTTCACTTCAAGGAGATCACTTCCACTGTCCACCGGAAAAACTGGTCTCCTCTGGGTAGCTAGGATGCTACCTCCTATCCAGCCATCCTCAGCAACAGACGAAATGGGTGGAGTACCAGGAACAGCACACAAGGAAGTCTCTCTCCATATATTTTCAGGTGGCACCCCAGAGGGTACAGGAGACAACTGGAAGTCCTCCACTGGGTTGGAGGGGAGCAGAGACTTTGGGGTAATCTCTGCTTCGAGGTACATCTTGTCAAACTCACAGGAAGAAATAGACGGGTTATCAGGTACAGGGTAAGAAAAGTCACTGTCTCTTTGTTATCTGGTGGTACCCCGGAGGATTCAGGAAACAACTGGAGGTCCTCCGCCGGGTCAGAAGAGTGAAGAGGCTCGGGGAAAACATCTGCTTCAGAGTACACTAGGTCGGACTCACTGGACGAAGCAGGCGAGGTATCGGGTGCCGAGTATAGGAAAGTCTCTGTCCATTCACCACCAGGTGGCACCCCGAAGGGTTCTGGAGACAACTGGAGATCCTCCGCCTGGTCGGAGGGGTGTAGAGACTCGGGAATAACCTCTGCTTCGGAGTACACTAGGTTAGACTCACTAGGCGAAGCGAGCGAGGTATCAGATCCAGGATATAGGAAAGTCTCTGTCCATTCACCACCAGGTGGCACCCCGAAGGGTTCTGGAGACAGCTGGAGGTCCTCCGCCTGGTCGGAGGGGTGTAGAGACTCGGGAGTAACCTCTGCTTCGGAATACGCTAGGTTGGACTCACTGGACGAAGCAAGCGAGGTATCAGGTTCAGAGTATAGGAGAGTCTCTGTCCATTCACCACCAGGTGGCACCCCGAAGTGTTCTGAAGACAACTGGAGGTCCTCCGCCTGGTCGGAGAGGTGTAGAGACTCATAGGTAACCTCTGCTTCGGAGTACACTAGGTCGGACTCACTGGATGAAGGAGCCGAGGTATCAGGTACCGAGTATAGGAAAGTCTCTGTCCATTCGCTACCAGGTAGCACCCCGAAGGGTTCAGGAGACAACTGGAGATCCTCCGCCTGATCGGAGGGGTGTAGAGACTCGGGGGTAACCTCTGCTTCGGGGAACACTAGTTCGGACTCACTGGACGAAGCGGGCGAGGTATCAGGTGCAGAGTATAGGGAAGTCTCTCTCCAATTGTCATCAAGTGGTATCCCGGGGGATTCAGGAGGCAACAGGGGGTCCTCCGGTGTGGATTCTGGGTGGGCAGCAGTCTCTTCGGGCAGAAGAACTGGTGCACTACACACGTACATTACCCGTTGGGGCTTCTCCGGGATACAGGGAGATGAAGCTTCAGTAGGGACTTCAAGGTTGGGGTCACGAGGTCTCAGGGAGGACAGACCCTGGCGTGACGGCTTGCCTCTACATCTAGCACATCTGGACTGCCTCTTGAGGTTGGGAGAAGTATTCCGGAGAGCGTAGTCACCCTGTGAGGATTCTGTGTGGGCAGAAGTCTCAATGGGCTGGAGGACTATTGCGCTACCCACACACATTACCCATCGGGGCTGCTCTGGGATATTGGGAAGTGAAGCTTCAGCAGGAGCCTCCGGGTTAGGATCATCGAAGACCATTAGAAAGGCCACCAGGAAGGCCATTATGTCCAGGACGATAGGATCCTGTGCGTCCCATAGGGGGGTGATCCAATTCAAGGCATCACCCGCTAGGTAAGACATCATGAATCCCACCTTAGCCCAATCTGTGGGAAAACATAGAGGGTAGAACTTGAAGTGTAGCATGCATTGCTCCACAAATGCACGACTCTGTCTTGGATCCCCATAGTAACGTGGCGGATCCGCAGGAACGAGAGCTGATAGATCCATCTGGACGGGTGCGCAATTCGCCTGGAACTCAGCTAAGGAAAAAAAAATGTATTTATTTATTTTTAATGCATGTATTCGCTGGAAAACGTCTCAGAGAGCGAAGGCCGTGAGGCTCAACGGGAACCATGGCCTGAGCATGCTGTAATGCACATGCCCGGGCTGAGCGGCGTGTGCGTGTGATTCCACTGGACCGTGCCGGAGATTGAATGCCTGGAGGGGCATAACTAGGTATTCACCCGATCCAGGGTCGCACGACAGCATACGACGCCAGTGCACCAAGGAGGAACCGAGCAGAGGGACCAGGTGCTACTCCAGGACAGACCCCGGACACGGCTGTTGACCCACACAGGGGAATACAGGAACAGACTGGTTAGGCTGGCACACAGACTGGTGGGAATAGGCAGGCACAACTGGTATGCAGGCAGGCGGGTATGCAGGCAGGGGGGTACAGGCAAGCATGGCTAGAGTGCAGACAGGGAGGCACTAGCAGGTAGGAACACAGGCGGGATAGGACCCAGTACACACTGGGACTCAGGAACAGAACCACAGATGTGGCGGACAAACACAGCAGAGTGAGGCCGCCCAGAGAGGTGAGCGAGAGCAGGGCAGGACGAGACCGCCTGGAGCGGTGAGCAAGAGTAGAGCAGGACGAGGCTGCCTGGAGCAGTGAGCAAGAGTTGAGCAGGACAATGCCGCCTGGAGCAGTGAGCAAGAGTAGAGCAGGACAAGGCCGCCTGGAGAGGTGAGCAAAGGAGTCAGAGCTGAGCGAGACTGCCGGAGCAGTGAGCAAGGAGTCAGAGCAGAGCAAGACTGCCGGAGCAGTGAGCAAAGGAGTCAGAGCAGAACGAGACTGCCGGAGCAGTGAGCAAAGGAGTCAGAGCAGAGCGAGACTGCCGGAGCAGTGAGCAAAGGCAGAGCAGGCTAGAACCGCCGGAGCGGTGAGCAAAGGCAGAGCAGGCTAGAACCGCCGGAGCGGTGAGCAAAGGCAGAGCAGGCTAGAACCGCCGGAGCGGTGAGCAAAGGCAGAGCAGGCTAGAACCGCCGGAGCAGTGAGCAAAGGCAGAGCAGGCTAGAACCGCCGGAGCGGTGAGCAAAGGCAGAGCAGGCTAGAACCGCCGGAGCGGTGAGCAAAGGCAGAGCAGGCTAGATCCGCCGGAGCGGTGAGCAAAGGCAGAGCAGGCTAGAACCGCCGGAGCGGTGAGCAAAGGCAGAGCAGGCTAGAACCGCCGGAGCGGTGAGCAAAGGCAGAGCAGGCTAGAACCGCCGGAGCAGTGAGCAAAGGCAGAGCAGGCTAGAACCGCCGGAGCGGTGAGCAAAGGCAGAGCAGGCTAGAACTGCCGGAGCGGTGAGCAAAGGCAGAGCAGGCTAGAACCGCCGGAGCGGTGAGCAAAGGCAGAGCAGGCTAGAACCGCCGGAGCGGTGAGCAAAGGCAGAGCAGGGGGGACAGGGCTCTGTTCACACGGAACAGACAGGAAGGGAACGGCAGAACCAGATACCCACAGGGTACTTGCAGTGAAGTAGCGAGTGGACCACAAACTCACAAACGGGATTACAGTGACAACGAGCAGGAGTTAGGTACGAGTTCAGACTCTGCAGAAAAAGGAAAGGTACGGACATAGAGAAACACGGGAAACAGGCTAGAAGAGAATACAGACAAGAACAGACACAGTAGCAAGATACAGGAGCGGGTCTAGGTAGCAGCCCCTAGAAGGCGGGAGGAACAGGCTAGGAGCGTGTTCAGACAGGACAGACAAGATACAGAAGCGGGTCTAGGTAATCGGCCCCTAGAAGGCGGGAGGAACAGGCTAGGAGCGTGTTCAGACAGGAAAGACTGGATACAGGAGCGGGTCTAGGAATGCAGCCCCTAGAGGGCGGGAGGAACAGGCTAGGAGCGTGTTCAGACAGGACAGACTGGATACAGGAGCGGGTCTAGGAATGCAGCCCCTAGAGGGCGGGAGGAACAGGCTAGGAGCGTGTTCAGACAGGCCTGGAAATACAGCCTCAAGGATAGGCAGACAAGAGAACACAGAAGGGACCTGGCACAATCAGAGTGCAAGAGCACACTAAATGAAACACAATGCTCAGGCAGGGATTGATTGGAGCAGCTGGGTTAAATACCAGGTGGCAGACAGCAATAGGCTGAGGACGCACAAGGGGTGTGCCTGCAGCAGGTACAAAAAGCAGGAAGTGATCAGGCGCCGCCCTTAAGCAGCAGAAACAGACACAAACAGACAGCATGGAGGGAAGCCAGAGAGACATTCTGGACTGGAGATCAAGTGCGCACTCTTGCACAGTGGGAGATGGACCACTATGCAAGGACGCCGCCAGGTATGTTACAAGTGGAACCCGAGTCCACATGATGTCATCACAGGGGTGTGTGGGCCGGTCTCCCCCTTCGGCATAAAAGAGCCAACTGAAGATTGATCCATTATCGTTGTCAGGGGGGTAGAGATACTATAAGCAATGGATTGTGTTCGATAACGCTCAAATCAAATTGGGGAGCCCCTCCTCCAGCTATACTGATTGGTCTCTGTGAACTCTATAGTAAGTTTCTTCTGTAATCCTGTTTATTTTCTGTAACTGTCTATTCTGTACTGTGAATGTCCATTTGTAAAATCTTTGTATATTTTTCCTAAACATTGCCTCCCTTTTGGATTAAATATAAAATCTAATAGTTCTGTTTCTTTTGTCCTGTAATCGTTCCCTCCTCCGAGGCCATATATTCTACCAGAAAGCAGGCGTCCGGCCAGGCCTCTATTATATTTCAAACTCGGCCGGTGGTGGCAGCTAATAATATTAATTGGGCTATCGTGAAGTCGGCAGTAACCATACACATATTCCACGCATTGGAATCCAGAGGTGTGCGCCATACGCTTTCTGCTCGCTTGCCGATAGCTAAGTTGTGAGTAATCGGGATCGTGTGCTCGCGAATCCCTGCTCAATCCTGTGAATAATTGACAGAGTGACGGCAGCGGCGAGTTATTGTGTGATCTCCCCGGTCCCGTCCCTGTGCGTCCCTTACAGTCATCCACACAAAATAGTTAATAAATAACATTTATCACATGTCTACTTTACATCAGCATTATTTTTTAAACATATTTTCTTTTTGTTAGGAAGTTAGAAGGGTTAAAAGTTGATCATCAATTTCTCATTTTTCCAACAAAATTTACAAAACCAATTTTTTTAGGAACCACATCACATTTAAAGTGATTTTGAGGGGCCTATATGACGGAAAATACCCAAACTTGACACCGCTTTAAAAAATACACCCCTCAGAGTCCTCAAAACCACATTAAAGAAATCTATTAGCCCTTTTTGGTTTTCACAAAAATTAAAGCAATGTGGAAGGAAAAAATTAAAATTTTACTTTTTTCCCACAAAAATAATGTTTAAAAGTGTAACAGGAGAAAATGATCCATATAATTTATTGTGCAGTTTCTCCTGAGCACACCGATACCCCATATGTGGTGCAAAAATACTGTTTGGCAGAGCTTGTAAGGGAAAGAGAACCAATTGAATTCATGAGCACTATTTTTGCTGGAATAGATTGCGGATGCCATATTGACGCGCCCCCAGGGCAGTGGGGTACTCGGAGTCCGGGCCTATGGATGCTGGGGGGGAATATGTCACAGTGGCTGGCCCGGTCCGTGGCCCAGGGTGGTCAACAAAAAGGGGATGGTTTTAATGGGATTTGTAGTTTGATCGTGACGCCACCTGTGGTTTCTGGTAATTTGTACCAGCGCTGCTGCAGACCTCTGAGGCAGTTGATACGCAGCTTGGATGGAACAGCTCCCCACAGGTGGAGGGGCCTCAGGGCAGTGTAGAGTTTGACAGTGGGTGGTGATGCTGGGGTTTGTAGTGCAGTCAGGATGGCGCAGCAGGAGTAACTGACAGAGACAGGGGATTTGCTTCAATACCTTTACCGGTGCGGATGTCAGGTACAGTCCAGATTACTCGGTAGGAAGGGTGCACTTCAGGACTTCTCCCCAGTGAGCGGGTATAGGGCCTCCTGATCCGTGTCTCCCTCTCTCTAAGCTCCTGGCCAGCCTGCAACTGGGCCCAGCTTCTGTGTTGTGTTGCTCTCTTTACCTGTCGCTTGGTAGTAGGACCTTCCACTGGCAACCACTATCCCTGGGCGCCGGGGCCTTCGTGGTTCCTGGTCCTGTAATGGGTTTATCTTCAGGTCGGCTAGGGACTTGTAGTCCTCCTGGTATGCTGCTGATCCCTACTGGGTATAAAGGGACCCTGTAGGCGCGCACCCGGTGTCCAGTTTGTATACTCGGGGGTGAGCCTATGATGCTCCTCTGCCCCCTCAACTCTTCACTCCTCTCCTCTTTGCCTCCGGCCACACTCGGGGCCCTCAGAACACAGCAGCAGACGTGCTGCGTCTTCGCTGCTCTCAGCGTCAGCACGCTCTCCTCAGACTAACTTCTGACTGACTGAAGTGCCTGGCTCCACCCTCCATATATATCCCTAACAGAGCTCCCTCTGGTGGTATCAGGTGGAAGGGTGGAGGTGTTTGTATGTAATGAGGGCCTCTTGTGGAGAAGTCCGTCCATGCACCCTTTTGGGTCCTATGGTACCTGTTGTAGCAGGGTGCCACATTCCCCCCTAGTACAATTCAGTACTCCTGGACTGAATCATTTTTTTCAAAACAGGTAACAACCATAACAATAACAATAATAATAATAATAATAAAGTTACAGTAAGTCCCGTAACCCGGTGTCCATTTCACCGAAGAAAGTGTAACAAAGGTAACATGAGGGACCCGCCTGAAAACCCTCAACGTAGGCCCTGGGCGTGGCTACAGGGCATAAGTGATCCAGGTGCTGGACCACGTCTTCGGCCACACCAAACGGGCTTTTGTTCTGTGGTCAAACAAGGGGGGCACTTTTGATGAGTGCAACTATTTACAGGGACAGTTTTTGGCTGCTCACAGTCCTCGGCCTACAAGTCTTTATACCCTTATGGGTATCTAAATGCACATATTATTTCAGTTCATACAATAAACAATAGGCAATACCCAACTGGGTAATTATTTATAATTTAGGCACTTTGTGCTTATTCCCTAAACCTGGCAGGGATTTGTCCTTGTGTGCTGCATGTGGACCTTCATAGCACTGGGGTGTTACTAGTGTCTGTGCATGCACTTTCTGTTAATCTAGCAGGTGTACGTGCTGGTAGATTATAAAACTGCCTTAATCTCTCTATGGGACTGGCAAGTGCACTATCCACTGGGCCTTCAGGCTCTGCTTCAACAGGTGATCTTCCTCTGACAGGGGACTCTTCCTGTTCCTGAGCAGGTTCTTCCAGAGCGCTCACAGGTTCTTTTTGTGGCTGATAGAAGTGTATTACGGGTATAATAACTGTTCCATCAAGTTGAGGCCAGTCCGCAGGGAAATCTCCTAGAACTGTGTGAAGCACTTCTTCCTTGGGTTCGTCCGGTGCTATAGGAGGCACTTCTTCCTCCGTTGTCTTCAGTAGACCTGGGCACACTTTCAAATGGTCTCTTGAGACTGTTGCAGTCGTTTTACCTCCATCTTTACTGATCAGGCAGGTTTTACTGTTGTCAAATCTGGAGTTTAGCACAGTGTAGGGCTCTCTTTCCCACTGGTCATCGAGCTTGTGACCTCTTCTTTTCCGCTTTAGCACTATCTATCCAGGTGCCAAGGGTTCTGCTGGTGCATGTTTATTGTACTGTTCTTCCTGTCTTTCCCTCACCTTGTTTAGACTGTCGTTGACACAGGCCTGTACTCTCCTGTACTGCTCTTGCCGATTTGTATCCCAGTCTTCAGTGGACATATCTGCTGCAGGTTCTACCACTCCGAGTTCCAGGTCCATGGGCAACTTTCCGTGTCTTGCTCTCATGAGGTACACTGGGGTACAATTAGTAGAACTCACAGGTATGTGATTGTACAGATCTACCAGGTCAGGTAGTTTTCTGGCCACTGGTTCCTTTCTTCCAAGGGTAAGGTTTTCAGCAGGTCTATGACGATGTTGTTCATTTTCTCACACAAACCATTGGTCTGAGGGTGATACAGCGTAGTCCGGATCTTCTTGCACCCATACAGATGACAGAATTCTTTAAACAGCTCGGCTACAAAGACAGGGCCTTGATCCGTCAGCACTTTGTCCGGGTATCCATGGGGCCTGCAGAAGTATGCTTGGAACGTTCTTGCTGCAGTTTCTGCTGTCAGATCCTTGACAGCGGCTACCACCAGGAACCGGGAATAATGATCCACCATGGTCAGTGCATAGGAATAGCCTGACCTGCTGGGTGACAGCTTGACGTGATCCAGAGCGTCAATCTCCAGGGGCTGGGTTGTTTTGATGGGCTGCAAGGGTGCTTTCTGGCTGCCGTAGTCTTTCCTTCTGAGGCAACAGGGCCCACAATTCCGGCACCACCTCTCTATGGAGCTCCGCATTCCAACCCAATAGAACCGGTCCTTCAGCAGGGTTTCCAGCTTCTTACAGCCAAAGTGACCTGCTTGGTCGTGGTAGGCCTCCAACACCATCTGGATATCTGTCCTGGGTACAACAATCTGCCACACCATTTCATGAGTCTTGGGGTTGACATACCTCCTGCACAGCTTCTCTCTGTAGATGAACAGCCGGCTTCTCTCATTCCACAGGTGTTTAGCTTTGTGGGGGAACATCCTTCTCCAGGTGAGAACCTTCTTGGGTTATCAGTCTTTTGATGAGGCTGACAACCGGGTCACTGTCCTGGGTCTCCTTCCAGCTGTGATGAGGTAGAGGGTTCAGCGTCCTTCCAGGATGTCTTCTGGTGGCGTGTTGCTCGTGGACCACTCCGCTTTAGTGGAAAGCAGGTAATTCAACCTCCTCTAAATCATCCACTTCATCCTCGGTGTCTGACTGGTGGGGCATCCTTGACAGGGCATCAGCATTGGTGTTCTTGTGACCTGCCCGATACTTGATCGTGAACTGATAATTCGACAGTCTGGCCACCCAATGCTGTTCCATGGCTCCCAACCTGGCTGTCTCCAGGTGTGTCAAGGGATTATTGTCAGTAAAGGCTGTGAATTTCGTTGAGGCTAGGTAATGCTTGAACCTTTCAGTGATAGCCCAGACCAAGGCCAGGAACTCCAGCTTGAAGGAACTGTAATTCTCCGGGTTCCTCTCAGTAGGGCGAAGCTTCCTACTGGCATACGCAATTACCTTTTCTCTTCCATTTTGCTTCTGGGACAACACAGTTCCCAGTCCCTCGTTGCTGGCGTCGGTGTACAACAGAAAAGGCTGGCTGAAGTCAGGGTGAGCCTGGCTTTCTTCACCGGTTAGGACTTCCTTCATTGACAAAGGACTCAGTCTGCTCTTTGCCCCACTGGAATGGGGGACTCTTTCCTCTTTTGGACTGTCCTACCAGGAGGTCTTGTAGAGGTGCTACCTTTTTGGTATAGTCCTTTATGAACCTCCTGTAGTACCCGACCAGTCTCAGGAATTGCCGTACCTCTTTGATGCTCCTCGGTTCAGGCCACTTCTGGATGGCAGTGACCTTCTCCGGGTCTGGCGCTACTCCCTCTGAGCTGACTACGTGTCCCAGGTACTGAACCTTCTATTTGAGCAAGTGGCATTTAGAAGGTTTTAGTTTCATCCCATACTGGGACAATGCTTCAAATACCTCCACCAGGTGCTTCAGATGGTCTTCATACATCCTCGAGTACACGATAACGTCATCCAGGTACAGCAGCACTGTCTCAAAGTTCCGGTGTCCCAAGCAACACTCCATCAGCCTCTGGAACGTTCCAGGTGCGTTGCAGAGCCCAAACGGCATACTGTTGAACTCACATAGTCCCATCGGGGTGGTGAAGGCTGTCTTCTCTCGGTCTTCCTCAGCAACAGAGACTTGCCAGTACCCGCTAGTGAGATCCAATGTAGAGAAGTAATTGGCAGATTTTAGTGCAGCCAGGGATTCCTCTATACGGGGCAAAGGGTATGCATCTTTATGTGTTATTAGATTAATTTGTCTATAATCTACACACATCCTCATGCTACCGTCCTTTTTCCTGACCAGGACCAGGGGAGCTGCCCAGGGGCTACAGCTATCCCTTATTACCTCTGCCTTTTTCATGTCATGCAACATTTCCTTGGCTTTTTGGTAATGTGCTGGTGCTGGGTCTGTAACGCTCTTTAATGGGTGGATGGTTACCGGTGGGTATGTGATGTTGTACCCATTTAACCCTTCCAAAATCAAGTGGGTGTTTACTAAACACTTGTTCATATTCCTGAACCACTCTGCAGACACCGTGTTTTTGATGGACAGGAGTAGCATCAGTTCCAACATGGAGCAATCCTCCAGCTGAGCTTCGGAGTCATTGTCCTCCACTGTATCTGGTGGGGTCAAGGATTGCACTGTGTGTATGGCATCATTATCCACAGTATACAATCTGGCAACAGTGGCGTATCTTGGCAATTTAACTTCCTCCTCCCCACAATTTAGGAGACGTATGGGTACCCTCCCATTGCGTACATCAACTACCCCTCTAGCAGTTAAGATTGTAGGTCTGTGCTCTGAGCTAATGGGCTCCACTACCGCCTGGTAGTTCTGTCCCTTGAGACCTATTGCTGCCCTACACCAAATCAGCATCTCACTCATTGAGGGAATCACAATGGGTATCGGGTCTGTCACCCGTACATTACCAATCTCACCACCTGTTAGCTTTACCTGTTGCTGGTACAGGAGGGCTCGAATCTCTCTCTGGAGCACCTTCCTCTGCCCTGGTTTGACAGTGTCAGCAATCTGTTGGAGTAAAAACAACACTTCTCCCAAACAGTTACCAACAATATTTGTACCAAGTATCATATACGGATTGGTATCACCAGGGTTAGATTCTATAACAATTAGTCCTGGGTCCTTTAGTTCCACTCTCCCCACCTTCACTGTCACGTCCTTAACCCCTACTAGGTTAAGAGGAAGGCCGTTAGAGGCATACACAGAGAGGTTCGGGGCTGGCGGGTGGAGTTCATCTATGGACCAGTACCTTTTGTAGAGGACATCAGGTATGATGGTTACCTGTGAGCCGGTGTCCAGTAATGCAGGTGTTGCTATGCCGTGCAGCACGATGGACAGGAAAGGCCTTCCTCCTACGAACCGGTTGTACCAGCTGGATGGGCCTGGTTGAGTTACTCCTGGGTGTCGGCCCTCGGCCCCAGGGTTTTCCCGTTTAAAGGACAGTTCCGCGCGGTGTGGCCGGCCTTGTGGCAACGGTAGCAGATGTATTCTTCTGGAGGGCGATGTTGGTCGTTGGTCCTCCCACGGGGTGGCGTTGTCCTCCTTCTTCGCCTAATCCAGGGGACATCCTCAGGACTGTCGGCAAGTAAGTTCCTTCCTTCCGGCGACGGTCTCCTTCCAGGACCTGACGCTTCCAGGTGCTGCGTCAGAGGGCGAGGCGGGGCTTGAGCTTCGCGCGCTTCTAGCAGTCACGCCTCTCCGATTCCCGCGGTTACGCCCCTCTTCTTCCCATGCGGCAACGCGGTAATGGCGGCGATGTTCACCACAGTTTAAACACAGTTCAAATATGGCACACAGTACCCGGTGGCAACGGGCACGAATTCCTGTTCGTGACGCCAGAGATGACGCGCCCCCTAGGCAGTGGGGTACTCGGTGTCCGGGCCTATGGATGCTGGGGGGGAATATGTCACAGTGGCTGGCCCGGTCCATGGCCCAGGGCGGTCAACAAAAAGGGGATAGTTTATATGGGATTTGTAGTTTGATCGTGACGCCACCTGTGGTTTCTGGTAATTTGTACCAGCGCTGCTGCAGACCTCTGAGGCAGTTGATACGCAGCTGGGATGGAACAGCTCCCCATAGGTGGAGCGGGCCTCAGGGCAGTGTAGAGTTTGACGGTGGGTGGTGATGCTGGGGCTTGTAGTGCAGTCGGGATGGCGCAGCAGGAGTAACTGACAGAGACAGGGGATTCGCTTCAATACCTTTACTGGTGCGGATGTCAGGTACGGTCCAGGGTACTCGGTAGGAACGTTGCACTTCAGGACTTCTCCCCTGTGAGCGGGTATAGGGCCTCCTGGTCCGTGTCTCCCTCTCTCTAAGCTCCTGGCCAGCCTGAAACTGGGCCTAGATTCTGTGTCGTGTTGCTCTCTTCACCTGTCGCTTGGTAGTAAGACCTTCCGCTGGCAACCACTATCCCTGGGCGCCGGGGCCTTCGTGGTTCCCGGTCCTGTAATGGGTTTATCTTCAGGTCGGCCAGGGACTTGTAGTCCTCCTGGTATGCCGGTGATCCCTACTGGGTATAAAGGGACCCTATAGGCTCGCACCCGGTGTCCAGTTTGTATACTCGGGGGTGAGCCTATGATGCTCCTCTGCCCCCTCAACTCCTCTCTCCTCTCCTCTTTGCCTCCGGCCACACTCGGGGCCCTCAGAACACAGCAGCAGACGTGCTGCGTCTTCGCTGTTCTCAGCGTCAGCACGCTCTCCTCAGACTAACTTCTGACTGACTGAAGTGCCTGGCTCCACCCTCCATATATATATCCCTAACAGGGCTCCCTCTGGTGGTATCAGGTGGAAGGGTGGAGGTGTTTGTAAGTAATGAGGGCCTCTTGTGGAGAAGTCCGTCCATGCACCCTTTTGGGTCCTGTGGTACCTGTTGTAGCAGGGTGCCACAATATGACATTTGATTAGCCCTTGACATGTCAAAACAGCAGAAACCCCCACAAGTGACCCCATTTTGGAAACTAGGGATTCATCTAAGGGACTTTTTTGTGAATTGAGTTAAATGGAACATTTTACATAGCATTTGGGATCACATTTATCCGGTGCTCTACGCTGAGCACTTACATGGGGTTTCCATCTAAATCTCCGATTGACATAATTCAGATCACACGTCTGATGGGTCCATTCACTCTAATGAGGCAGCAGAGTTACTCTGGACTATTCTGACTCTGTTCAGCGGTCTCCTTCATTTCAGACATACACAAAACTGAGGTCGATCGCACTTTTATGTACGCCTAAAAAGATGGACACCGCCGGATCACAGGCCAGATGGCATCCACAGTGCCTCCATGTGCCTCATTACAGGGAATCATCCATCGGGGGTTCCTTCAGAATGAACGTATTTCAGAGATTTACATGGAAATCCCAGTGTAAGCGCTCAGAGTAGAGCGCAGGATAAATGTGAGCAGAGCCTTACTACGATCTTTGGGAGGCAGAAAGAACAAATCAATAGCAGGTGAAGAATTGGTTTTATTTATTTTTTACGACGTTCCTTGTGCGGTATAAGTGATTAGATGACTTTATTCTGTGATTACAGCGATGCCAGATTTATATAGTTTTTACTGTTTGGCTGCTGTCACACACTAAAAGATGTTTTTTTTTGCAAAGTTTTTGCATCGCCATATTTTGAGAGCTATAATTTTTCTATATTTCTGCGACATAGTCATGTGAGGGCTTATTCTTTATTGTTGACGTTTTCATTGGTACCATTTTCAAGGACATAACATTTTTTTGACCGTCTTCTATTCCAATTTTTAGAAGACAGAATGAACAAAAACCAGCAATTCAGGAATTATTTTTTTGTTTTTTTTAAAGCCGTTCACCGTGTGGTAAAATTGATAAAGCAGCTTTATTCTTTGGGTCAATACGATTACAGCGAAACCACATTTATAAAACATTTTTTATGTTTTAGCGCTTTTACACAATAAAAACTATTTTATAGAAAAAAGAATTGTTTTTTGCATCTCTCTATTCTGAGAGCTATAACTTTTTTATTTCTCTGCTGACAGAGCTGTATGGCAGCTTGCTTTTTACAGGACAAGATAACGCTATACTGGGTCATTCTGGACACAGCGATACCAAAAATATGTACTTTTTTTTGTTTATTTTTGTTTTTACATAAATATACATATTTATTGGTATAATATTTTATTACTTTTTTTTTATTTATTTTGTGTTATTTTTAAAAAATATTTTTACAATTTTTTTTTATTTACTTAGTCCCTCTATGGGGCTTTAACTTTTATGAATCTGCTCATTGGTATAATGCATTGCAATGCATTATACCTTTCAGTGTTACACTGACAGAACGTCTTTTAGACCATGATGCTGGTATGGTCTAATAGGTGGAAAATTATTTTTGGGAAAGAGGAGATGCTAACTAATAGTGATCACCAAAATGATAAAGAAAAAAATAAATAAATAGTGATCAATAGCAATATCAATCTATGAAAATATATCAATTTATTAAATACAAATGTTTCCTGACACATATACATGTAGTAACAAACTAACAAACATATAAAACACCATAAAATAGTGGAAAAACACCACTGTCTAAGGAGCCAGCTGATACATTATAATAGAATCACGTATATAATGATACAACAAATACTATAAATGATAATTCAATGAATGAAGAAATACAGAGCGCACAGGCTCAGTGCAATATCTGTGATGGTCAATGATGCCTAGACCCTGCAATGCACAAGTTAAATAACAGGGTAAATGTGTAAAGGCAAGTAAAGCACATAAGAGGCTGAAAAAGCAGAGTATGGCAAAAAGCAGTACCTGTTTCCCCACACTGAATGGTGCCCCCAAAAAGTACGATCCTAATGGAAAACCAAATAGGTCCCTACAGCTAACATAAGCTAATGACCACAGCGGAACCTAAAGCACTGAATAAGGGGATGATACCAGAAAGTGAGAGCCTGTGCTGAAAAAATATAATAAGAACAGCTGGCGCCGCGGAGCCCAACGCGTGTCGCCACTCACGGTGGCTTCATCAGGGGCATATGCAAGAAACATTCTAATGTCAGTTGATATAACAGTCAGTTAATAAGATAATTGTGGAATTTACCATGAAGACAGCTGTGTGTAAGCAGGACGCTGGGAGGTCGAGCATCGCGGCAGGAAGCTTGCACTGTCAGGGCGGAAACACGTGCACCTCACCTCCGTAGTGTCCTGTGTTGCCATGGTACACACGCCCAACAGAGGGCGCACAGTAATGGACGGGCAGCCGGGAATCAGTGACTATAGATGCACAGCAGCAGTGCACGTTCTCAAGGCAAAGGCCCTCCCCCCCAGGAGTGTCTCAGTCATGTGTCTGAGCAAACATAGTAATCTATGAATGTCCAGTGTTACCATTGTACCCCTGCTAGCAAGCTGAAACTATTAACCATTTGGTGGCACAAGTCTGGCCACACATGAATAAACCTTCAAAAAAAAAAAAAAAAAAGAGTAAAGTAAAAAAGTGGGGTCAAAAAGGCCCCATCTCAGCATCTGAAACACAGAGTAAAGTGAATAATCAGTTATAAGTACACTAAGTTGGCACACGTGTGATAATAAGCAGATGGCTGAATAACATCTGGATACTAAAATTATTGAATGAATAATTTATCACATTGTAGGTGGAAGTATCTTTAACCACTGTATATAGGAACAATCTCTAAATACCAACATTGACCACCACAGATATTGCAGAAATTTGCATCCAGAAGTGGACTCACCGGGGGGTGAAAAACACCCTCAGATGTCCAAGTGTGGATGCTGAAGTTGGAGGTCCTACAATAAAGTGAACCTGCAGAGATCTAGAACATAGTTCAACGGTCAAAAATAAGCAAGGCCTGTGTAAAACAGGATTTTAAATTATACAAATCAGAATAGATCACTGTAGATGTCACAAGAAGATGTTAATACAAAATTGGTTGACCCTGATAGAATATAGCATTGCGAAGTGGACATGCTTTACCTTTTAGATGTATATTCACTGAATAGTTACTATCATTGACCACCACAGACAAAAAAAAAAAAAAAAAAAAAAAAAAGGAAAAGAAAGGGGAAGTATAGTCTGAAAACCAAATAGACACACTGGAAATAGAGGGAATGCAGGGCACCCACAGGTAAACTGGGATGCAGCCAGACTAAAAGGCACATCAAAGTTATTATATAGCAAAGGATCATGAATGCAATAGAATGGTCCTGTCCAATCGGATCTTCCAGCCTCCCTGGGAAATTGAGTGCTGTTCGAGAAGGAGCAAGTCATAAGTCCAGACGCCAATAGAATGCCACTCCACAAATAAAACACATGACATGATGAAAAAGGGATAAAAGGATAAAGAGTTCCTCCTCATGTAGATGCCTCCATTCCTCTTAGGCAACATTGCCAACATAAGGTGCCAAAATCAGAGAGGTGTAATTGTAGCCCAAATTTTTGAGGAGTAGATTTATAACCAAGGAATCTTGCCAAGAAGATATGACCCAGGATCGCTTCAAAAGGAGCATATCAAAGAGAGAGCTTCATCATTTATGGTGGGTGTAGGTGCTCGTCAAGCCCAGTATGGATCCTAAGGGAAGGGAGAAGAGACAAATGTAAAAGTCCCACCATCTCAAAACTGTTTGTAAAAGCCCGTAAATAATAGTTCACCATTAAGACCTCCGGGTATTAAACTTTGTAAATTAAAAATCCATTTTGACTCACATCTCAGTAGAGCATTTGTTCGGTCTCCTCCCCTTATATTTGTTCTTATTTGTTCCAAGCCCATAACTCGAAGACCATCTGATCGACCATTGTGGACATCCAAAAAATGTGCCGCCACAGTCGTTATAGTTTTATCTTTATCACGATCCCTCCTGGCCGTAGAGATATTAGAGATATGTTGTTGAATCCTTTTTCTGAGTTCTTGGGATGTTTGCCCAACATAGATCTTTGGGCAATTACAAATCAAAGCATAAACCAGGTTACGTGATCGACAATTGAAGTAAGCCTTAGAGTGAATCTGGTGAGGAAAGATGGGGAGTGTAAGACCATCTTGTGCCACCGTATGCTGACAGACATTGCATCCGCCACAAGGATAGGTGCCGGTGATGGTAGCTCCTCTACCCAATCTTGTGGAGGGACGCATATAATGGCTTTTGCATAGCCTATCCCTTAAGTTCTTAGCTCTACGGGCAACCAGATTAGGGGTTATGGAAATATGCTTAATTAGTTTCTGCTCACTAAGGAGAATTCCCCAATTTTTAGTGAGCAAATTACGAATGTCAGACCACTGGTTATTAAAAGTGGTTATCAAGCTCAGGGGCCTAGCTGGTCTGGCCCCCCGTGTCCGTAGTAAATCAACACGGCTCCTACCTCTAGCATCCTGGAATGCCCCAGAGACGATACGTCGTGGGTAGCCCCTCCTTTGAAAGCGTCCTGTGAGATCCTTGGACTGTTCCTGGAACTCCTCCAATGTGGTACAATTTCTTCGAGCCCGGAGAAACTGCCCCTTCGGAATCCCATTCCTTAAATGCAGTGGATGGAAGCTGGTATAGTGCAGCAGATTGTTGGTGGCAGTGGTTTTTCTAAAAAGAGTGGTAGAGATATGGTTACCTGTTTTGATCAACTTGAGATCTAAGTAATCTATCTCAACATGGGAAATGTTCTTTGTGAGTCTAATATTGAGTCCATTACTATTTAGCTCATTGATGAAAACCTCACATTCCTCATAGGTACCAGACCAAAGAAAGAACACATCATCAATATATCTTAGCCAGGTAAGGACATTGTCCTTAAAGGCTGCATTTTCAAGGCAGAAACATTACTGTGTCCAACAGTTATTACATATATCAAACTGAAATAGCTGTTGCAAAAACACCAATTTTTATAAAACATTAAGCTTAAGATTAATAGGGGTGCCCAAACTTTTTCATATAACTGTAAATGCAGAGACAACCTGTTTAAAAATGCAGTGATTTTGTTTTATTATCATAGCATTTAAGAAACTTTTTTCTTTTCCCTTTCTCATAGTCATATGAGGACATTTTTTTATGATAAGGCATATTTTTTATTAACAACATTTTGAGACTCCTATAATATATTAATTAACTTTTATTTTTTTTTAGTAGGGATTTAAAAATGAAAACAATAATTTTGTTATTTTTGGGGATGCAGGTAGTAACCAATTGTTTACTGTCTGGGGTTGGAACAAGGGTATTGTCAAAAAGATCCCTAAATTGCCAACACCAATGTTAGTATCTCTGCAATTTGCACCTTGGGACTTTGCAGCTAAGGAACAGATGGAACTCCTTCCTTTTCTACGAGAACTTACACCTTATAGTCAGTATTGATTGTAGCATTTGAGGGGTTGGATCTCAGCTAGTTCAGCAGGGTGACAGCTACTCATGACCACTTTAACCATAGGGCAATCATAGGGCAAACAGCACACCTTTATAGTTTCCCGGGGCTGCATCACTTTAAACTTATATATTGATTACGTAAACAATGGAATCATAGAATCTTAGAATGTTAGAGTTGGAAGGACCTCCAGGTTCATCGTGTCCAACCCCCTGCTCAATGCAGGATTCACTAAACCATCTCAGACAGATGTCTGTCCAGCCTCTGCTTGAAGACTTCCATTGAAGGAGAACTTACCACCTCTTGTGGCCGCCTGTTCCACTCATTGATCACCCTCACTGTTGAAAAGTTTTTTCTAATATCTAATCTGCATCTACTCCGTTTCAGTTTAATCCCATTGCTTCTCGTGCTGCCATGTGCAAATAAGAATAAGGATGATCCCTCTATACTGTGACAGCCCTTCAGATATTTGTAGACTGCTATTAAGTCTCCTCTTAGCCTTCTTTTTTGCAAGCTAAACATTCCCAGATCTTTTAACCGTTCCTTGTAGGACATACTTTGTAGTCCGCTCACCATCCTGGTAGCTCTTCTCTGAACTTGCTCCAGTTTTCAATGTCTTTTTTAAAATGTGGTGCCCAGAATTGGACACAGTATTCCAGATGAGGTCTGACCAAGGAGGAGTAGAGGGGGATAATTACTTCACGTGATCTAGACTCTATGCTTCTCTTAATACATCCCAGAACTGTGTTTGCCTTGTTTGCTGCTGCATCACACTGTTGACTCATGTGCAGACTGTGATCTATTACTATACCCAAGTCTTTTTCACATGTGCTGTTGCTTAGTTCTATTCCTCCCATTGAATATAATGTGCAAATGTGGCACATGTCGTAAAGCTGTCTTTTTCAGATGGAGCAGGTCTGTGTTTGCCTTTTGAAACAATCTGGTGTTTTCCACACACTGCATTTAAGCCTCTTGCACACTGACATATTATGGATCAGTGTCGCTCATAGACTGCTATGGGCCAATACTGTTTTTCTCTATTCCTGTAACGTGGGCCAGATCTTCCTGGTAAACCTTGGAAAGTATGCCGACTGTTGACACTGTCTCTGCATCTCAAGGTTTTAAACCTATAAAGACTTAAAGTACCCATACAACACTATCTTTCCTGACTCCCCCATACATATGAATACCTAGCTCATTAGCTCAATTATACTTTGAGTTATTCAAAAGTCTTATTTTTTGGTGATTTGGCAAGAAAAAGCGTTTCAAACCAGTCCCTTGTTCAAAGCAACACAGCTTATCGATCTTATACACCTTATAAGGTGTATTGCTGATGAATGGACAAGTCCTGTCTCAAAATACTTTTCCATCAATGAAAGATGCTTTTAAATATAACTAGGTATACAGTAATTTTCACTTCTTGAGAGAGGAGCGCTCTACAATTGAGTCTTTTTTTTATAGAATTTTTTTGAGAGCCTCTAGCCTTTGTGTAATTGCTTGCTGACTTTTAAGATTTAAGTCTTGCAGGTGCTTTATCATTCCAACATTTTCTTTCCAAACACTCTACCCACTTAGCAACAAAACATCCCGACTACATTTTAACAACTCTACCAACTCTCTTTTACACATACGCTATAGCTATGCAAATTGTCTCTTCAGAAAGGAAGGCTATTGTGCCCACGATGCAGAAATGCTCCGGATTTTTCCTGAGTGTTTCTGCTTCTCCCCGGCAGAAAAAAACGTATGCGGATTGTACATGCGGATTGTACATGTGGATTGTACATGCGGATTGTACATGCGGATTGTACATGCGGATTGTACATGCGGATTGTACATGCGGATTGTACATGCGTTTTCCTGCCAGGGACATGTGGATGTGAAGTGTTCTTCACATGCATTTCCGCATGCGGGTTGACAAGCGATTTCAGCATCACTTGAAAAGTGCTTGACAACTTGGTCACACTATATAAATCCATGCAAACGGCATGGATTTTTATAGTGTGACCGTAAAAGAACGGTTAAAAATAAAAAAATAAATCTATACTTACCTTCCGATGGCCCCCGGAGTCTTGCTTCGCTCCGTTCTCCCTTGCTGGCAGATCGCGGTACACTGAAGGACCTGCCGTCACATGACTATGACGTCAGCGCAGGTCCTTCAGTCTTTCACGAGCTGCTGGCAAGGGAGGACGAGCGCAGCAGGAGCCATCAGAAGGTAAGTATAATGTATATTTTTTATTTTAGTATTTTTTTCACAGATTCTATGATACCCGGGTCCGGAGGAGAGTCTCCTGTCCTTCACACCTAGGTACCATCCGCACATTGAAACGCTTGGATTCCGCATCTACATATACAGTGATGCGTAATCCATGCGTTTCAATGCAAGTCAATGGCGTTGAAAACGCAGCGCTTCCGCAAAATAATTGGTAGTGCTGCGTTTTTTTCCGCAATGATAATCCGCAGCGGAAATTTCCTCAGCATGTGCACAGCACATGCGGATTATCATTGGGGAACATGGCAGGCCTTCTACCATGCGTTTTTTAAGCGTTTCTGCAGCGTTTTTGCCGCTGCGGAAACGCTTAAAAAACGCATCGTGGGCACACAGCCGAAGAGGATGGAAACTTTAGCGCCACCTATTGGATGTAGCAATCCTAAAAGTCAACATTGACCGTTTAACGAGTCTTGCAACATAACATAGATAGGAAAGGAACACAAAGCAGACACTCCATTTGCAGACTCGTGTTTTGGGGTGTGTACCCCTCATCAATGAAAAGCAGGACTAGACCCCGCTACGCACAAGGGCTGTAATGAGTCCCCCTCCTCTCAATGTTTACACTTCACAGCCAAATACATCAAAGGATGCATAGGATCACCAGGCCATGTCTCATACCTACAGGCAAATGCACTGACCCAAAATGATTTTCTCCACCTTCTGCAGAACCCAAATACAGCCACCCACAGGTTTAAAAAGTTTTCTCAACTTCCTTTGGTAAAAGCACACTGCTCTGCTTCTAGTGATGTGATCATCAGCGGCTCCATCATCGCGCTGCTGGTCTGAACTTCATGCTCTGCCATTTTGCTAGCAGAGGCAACTTTACCTCTGCAGCATTGTAGCAGCGCAGGGGCACTAAAACTAGTCAGATCCAATGATCTGGCAAGATTCAGAACAACACTTACAAGCTCTATCGGAAAGAGCTTGGAAGCGCTGCACTCCTTGCCTAGGAGACCGTATAACGCTGATAAACTGCAGAGGTGTCCGGTAACTTAGGCAATGAGCAGTAAACTATAAAATTATATTTTTTTCTGTTCTGGATATCGGAGAGGATTTTTAATAACAATCTATTTGCAATTGTACCTATTAATACACCTTTGTCATCAATCGACAGACAGCAGCACACAATTTCACAGGCCGAAATCTCATACAGCAGAAATGTTATAGCCTTACCTGATGAGATGTATTCGCTAAGTTGTAGGTTAGGGATAGTAGCATGGAACAGAGGTGTTAATACAGCAGAGCTAAGAGCTGGACTGGCCGGATAGTGAGGACCAGTAGAGCTGGATATACAGGATGACAGTTGGATCAGTGCAACTGAAAGTATTAGGCTATGTTCACATGTTCAGTATTTGATCAGTATTTCACATCAATATTTGTAAGCTAAAACCAGGAGTGGAACAATCATAGGAAAAGTATAATAGAAACACGTCACCACTTCTGTATTTATCATCCACTCCTGGTTTTGGGTTACACATACTAATGTAAAATACTGACCAAATACTCACTGTGTGAATGTGGCTTTAGATGCCTTATAGCTAAATGCGCAAACAGCACAGAAACAGCAGAGTAGTGTATGCATTCTGGTACATTGTTTCAGGAGTGCGGTAAGACACAGGAACAGCAGAGTTGTGAGTGGAGTCAGCACCAGAAACAGCTCAGTTGGTTATAAGATAACTTGGTATAGCAGAGTTGAGGGTGTGGACAGCACCAGGATTAGCAGAGACAAGTTGGTTATAAGGTAACTTGATGGTAGAGATGCGGGTGCAGACAGCATGAAAGAGTTGGTTATTTGTTATAGAAGAGTTAAGAGTATGGAAAGGTCCAGAAATAGTAGGAATAAGCTTGACAGTAGAAGCTGATTGGTGGATAACAGTCAGCAGCAACTGAGAATATAATCAGACACCTGGCTGTAGCAGGGCCAAATTTAGTATGGATTAACTCCTGGAAAGCACGTGGTAGCAGAATGCTACTACCTGAATACTCAGGCAATGTGCAGCCACATGAGCCGATCTTAAAAGGATGATGAATTCATGGGTGCAACCTGGCTTAGTATAGTAAGCAGACTTTATCAAAGGGGGAGACGGCCATAGGGGAAGAAAGCAAATCCCAGTGCTGGAGCCAGGACAGATGTGAAACAACAACTTGATTAACGCTATCTCATTGTGTAACCTCTGACTCACTCATGAACAGAGATGAGCAAGCCTGAACTTAAAAGTTTGAGGTTCGTACTGGACAGTTAGTATCCGGTGCTAAACACCAAACATGGACTTCTCCTGGAAGTCCGTTGCAGAGATGGAGAGAGTGTGGCGCCCCTGAGGGTTCAGTCGCCACAGAGGTACTGCACCTCACCCAGAGGTGTGGTGTCTCCTTCTCTCAGGTAAGGAGGAAGTGCTGCCCGGAACCCCAACACCTACATTCAACACTACACTGCTCCAGGCCGGCTGGAAGGGCAAGATGCATGCGCAGTACTGAGCCCTGTCCCTGGCTGGAGTGGGGGGAACCCAAAGGTAGGAGGAACCAGTAGTGGGTGTGGGTGGAGGAAGCAGTTTAGTGGAACACTTTGACAGTAGGTATATAAAGGGAAGCCATCTTAGGGTGGCAGAACAGAAGAGAGTGTTAGTCAGTCTGGGAGCAGAGTTTCTTTAGGAGCTCTGCTCCACAAGTAGGGCCTAGTTCTAGAGGCCCAGGAGGGGAGCAGAGGAGTAGGCTCCGTTCTGTTAAAGGGATCCTAGGGGGTACGGCGAGTGCAGGACGGCACCCATACGCCCCGAATCTGTCAGAAGACAGAGGGATCGTAGGCCGCAAGAAGGGGACCGGCCCCTGGACCAGCCGTGTTACTCCAGGTCTCGGCTGTAAAAACCGGAGGCTTCTGGCTTTCATAGTCCAGTTGCCCAAGCCTCATTCTAATCTCCGTGAGGGTCAAGCAGGTCCGGGAACTCCAGTTAGACAGGAGGGACTTCAGAGCACCCGAGCGGGACTGAGAATGGGGAAGCGCAGGGCAGGAGGGAGAAGACCTAGCGTGAAGACGGTCTAGAGAGGAACACAAGAAAGCGGGGTTCCGTCAGGTGCTCCTAAATAACCTGAGGAAGAGCTGAACCCCCGTTCTGGTGAACGCAGCGCGACGTGGGAGGCTGTAAGCTGGACAGTGCAACCTGAGGAACTAAAGAACTGTGAGTAAAGACTCGGATGACTGCACCGCACTGCCTCCATCCATTATTTCAGCTGCGCCATCTTTCCTCCTGCACTACAACGCCCAGCGCAACCCACACTATCTACACTGCCCTGGAGCTAGCGCTTCCTGTGGAGAGCCACACCATCCCTGCTGCAGTAACACCAGCTCCAGAGGTCTGCTCCGCAGAGGCGGCTCCCTTTGGTCGCAATCCACAGGTGGCGTCACAAACACTTTCTAAAACTACAAACCCCTTACAAATAACTTTCCCCCTTTTTGTTGACCGCCTTGGGCCACGGACCGGGCCAGCCACTGTGATATCCCCCACCAGCATCCATAGGCCCGGCTGCCGAGTACCCCACGGCTCTGGGGGCGCGTCAAGAGAATTTTCACGCTCAAAAGTTTGGGTCCCTATTGTTTTCGATGGAATAAACTTTGGAATAAAGTTTGGGTTGGGTACCAAAGCCAGAACTTCCATGGATCAGTTCATCCCTAGTCATGAAGCTTCCTAAAAAGGAATAGGCACCTTTCCATGTGATTGTTATCGAGAAGCTTCTCATATCTTCAGACACTTTGTACCTAACAGCATTATCACATGGATGTGGAGAACCATCAAAAAAGCTGAAGCAGCTGCTGTATATAAATGACGGCTCCCAGATAACAACCTGCACTGCAACGTATATAATACACATAGTAGGGAAATGGTTAAAATGTGATGGGGATTTTTAATAAGTACAATATGTTTTTATTTTTTCATTTTTGTTCACAAAACGGAAGAATGTCGGCTCTCAATGAGGTAATTACCGGGCAAGCGACCGGAATATATTCGAGAAAAATAGCTCAAGTTTGAAGATGTTTGTAATGTTATTTAGTCTGACCATGGTCTGATTAACCAGCGTGCACCCAAAATTATCACATTATCAATCAACACATCGGACTGCGGCTCACATTTGTTATTCTAATGTTATCGAGCTGATGAGTGAGTTTCCTTCTTTTTTTTTAGTTTTTTTTGGTTCTTGATTTAATTTCTTTGTTTTGTTTTTTTCTATTTCTTTTATTTTTTTTGGGACCATTTCAGCGCTAGTATAATTTGTAACTCTAAAAATATTAATTAGCTTCATAAAGAGCAATGATGGAATAAAAATAGACACTTAAAGAGGACCTGTCACTTGTTATAAATATGTAATTTATTTACCCGGTGTAAATGCCGCTGTTCTCCTGAATCCGGAGATGTTTTTCTTTTGTTCCAGCTCCTCTCTGTTCCTGAGATATGGCCTCCTCTTCCCTGTATGTAAGTCTACTCTTTTTAGTTAAATGGGCGCGGTCCTCAAAACTTTTTCATGGAAGTCTATCTATCTATCTATCTATCTATCTATCTATCTATTATCTATCTATCTATCATCTATCTATCTATATATCTATCTATTATCTATCTATCTATCATCTATCTATCTATTATCTATCTATCTCATATCTATCTATCATCTATCTATCTATCTATCTATCTATTATCTATCTATCTATCATCTATCTATCATCTATCTATCTATCTATTATCTATCTATCTATCATCTATCTATCTATCTATCTATCATCTATCTATCTATCTATTATCTATCTATCTATCATCTATCTATCTATTATCTATCTATCATCTATCTATCATCTAACTATCTATCTATCTATCATCTATCTATCATCTATCTATCTATCTATCATCTATTATCTATCTATCTATCCCATATCTATCTATCATCTATCTATCTATCTATCTATCTATCATCTATCTATCTATCTATTATCTATCTATTATCTATCTATCTATCATCTATCTATCTATCTATTATCTATCTATTATCTATCTATCTATCTATCTATTATCTATCTATCATCTATCTATCATCTAACTATCTATCTATCATCTTTCTATCTATCTATCTATCTATCTATCTATCCCATATCTATCTATCATCTATCTATCTATCTATCTATCATCTATCTATCTATCTATTATCTATCTATTATCTATCTATCTATTATCTATCTATCATCTATCTATCATCTATCTATCTATCTATCTATCATCTTTCTATCTATCTATCTATCTATCTATCTATCTATCCCATATCTATCTATCTATCTATCTATCTATCTATCTATTATCTATCTATCATCTATCTATCATCTAACTATCTATCTATCTATCATCTATCTATCATCTATCTATCTATCTATCTATCTATCTATCATCTATTATCTATCTATCTATCCCATATCTATCTATCCCATATCTATCTATCATCTATCTATCTATCTATCATCTATCTATCTATCTATTATCTATCTATTATCTATCTATCTATCTATTATCTATCTATCATCTAACTATCTATCTATCTATCATCTTTCTATCTATCTATCTATCTATCTATCTATCTATCTATCTATCTATCCCATATCTATCTATCTATTATCTATCTATTATCTATCTATCTATCTATCTATCTATCTATTATCTATCTATCATCTAACTATCTATCTATCTATCTATCATCTATCTATCTATCATCTATCTATCTATCTATCATCTATCTATCTATCTATCTATCTATCTATCTATCTATCTATCTATCATCTATCTATCTATCTATCTATCTATCTATCATCTATCTATCTATCTATCTATCTATCTATCTATCTATCTATCTATCTATCTATCTGTCTATCGTCTTGTTTATACACATGTGTACATATTGACAATACTGGGCCAGATTTCATTACAGCCAGTGCAGTGATAATTTTCAAGCTGATTTAACAGACCTGAGGTTAATAAGGCTTGAAAAGTGTCAAAAAATAACCTCAGACCTTCAAATGCCCTTCCCCCTTTGTCATTGGAGATAATAATCAGAGGAGATATCTGTGCCCCATCCTGGGAGGTGATGATGTCTTTATCACTTATGGATGATTTCTGTGCATTGAAAGTAAATGTAACCACGTCCAGGTCTGGGGCTTCCGTTTACTAATTGCCTCCAACCAGTCACAATACCACAGGGACAGTTGTGAATTTCAGTAACTGATATCTTGTATAGGTTTTTTTTTTTACGTTATAGTGAATAATTCCAGCATCCGCAAATGAAAAATTAAAAAAATCTATATATATTTATTTGGTCACTTTAAAATTTTCTAAGACCAAAAAATTAAAAGAAACAATTTTCCTACCCGTTTCAAGCCTAAGCAAGGCCCTTAGTCATAGCGCTTTGGTTAAATCCATACCTGTCATTTCAGGTGAGTTATAAGAATAAGCTATTATGTTTGGGTACATGTGAAAAATTACCATTTCGCCCAGTACATTACTTATATGCTATATTTTTCACTTATATTCCCCTTTGCAGACTTTAACTCTAGTTTTCAGCTGTTATTAAGTAAAGAAAAAGCTTCTATGATGTCTCTCATACACAGCACACACAGACATGAGGGATTCCTGCTGTCCTGTCTCTATACAGCACATGCTCAGGAGGAGCAGCAGCATGGAAGACATTATACTGCAGTACGAAGAAGTGTAGCTCTGATTCCAGATCTAGTGTGAGATAAAACACCTACTGGAAAGTGTCTGCACTGGTTTGTGTGTGTCTCTTTCACTCTGATCCAAACTACGTTATTCCCTCATATTCCCCTTTCCATAGACTTCATTACGTACAGTACAGACGAAAAGTTTGGACACACCTTCTCATTTAAAGATTTTTCTGTATTTTCATGACTATGAAAATTGTACATTCACACTGAAGGCATCAAAACTATGAATTAACACATGTGGAATTATATACTTAACAAAAAAGTGTGAAACAACTGAAAATATGTCTAATATTCTAGGTTCTTCAAAGTAGCCACCTTTTGCTTTGATGACTTCTTTGTACACTCTTGGCATTCTCTTGATGAGCTTCAAGAGGTAGGCACCGGAAATGGTTTTCACTTCACAGGGGTGCCCTGTCAGGTTTAATAAGTGGTATTTCTTGCCTTATAAATGGGGTTGGGACCATCAGTTGTGTTGTGCAGAAGTCAGGTGGATACACAGCTGATAGTCCTACTGAATAGACTGTCAGAATTTGTATTATGGCAAGAAAAAAGCAGTTAAGTAAAGAAAAACGAGTGGCCATCATTACTTTAAGAAATGAAGGTCAGTCAGTCTGAAAAATTGGACAAACTTTGAAAGTGTCCCCAAGTGCAGTTGCAAAAACCATCAAGCGCTACAAAGAAACTGGCTCACATGAGGACCGCCCCAGGAAAGGAAGACCAAGAGTCACCTCTGCTTCTGAGGATAAGTTTATCCGAGTCACCAGCCTCAGAAATCGCAGGTTAATAGCAGCTCAGATTAGAGACCAAGTCAATGCCACACAGAGTTCTAGCAGCAGCCACATCTCTACAACAACTGTAAAGAGGAGACTTTGTGCAGCAGGCCTTCATGGTAAAATAGCTGCTAGGAAACCACTGCTTAGGACAGGCAACAAGCAGAAGAGACTTGTTTGGGCTAAAGAACACAAGGAATGGACATCAGACCAGTGGAAATCTGTGCTTTGGTCTGATGAGTCCAAATTTGAGATCTTTGGTCCCAACCACCGTGTCTTTGTGCGACACAGAAAAGGTGAACGGATGGACTCTACATGCCTGGTTCCTACCATGAAGCATGGAGGAGAAGGTGTGATGGTGTGGGGGTGCTTTGCTAGTGACACTGTTGGGGATTTATTCAAAATTGAAGGCATACTGAACCAGCATGGCTACCACAGCATCTTGCAGCGGCATGCTATTCCATCCGGTTGGCGTTTAGTTGGACCATCATTTATTTTTCAACTGGACAATGACCCCAAACACACCTCCAGGCTGTGTAAGGGCTATTTGACCAAGAAGGAGAATGATGGGGTGCTATGCCAGATGACCTGGCCTCCACAGTCACCAGACCTGAACCCAATCGAGATGGTTTGGGGTTCCGCTGACTACCTCTTGAAGCTCATCAAGAGAATGCCAAGAGTGTGCAAAGCAGTCATCAAAGCAAAAGGTGGCTACTTTGAAGAACCTAGAATATAAGACATATTTTCAGTTGTTTCACACTTTTTTGTTAAGTATATAATTCCACATGTGTTAATTCATAGTTTTGATGCCTTCAGTGTGAATGTACAATTTTCATAGTCATGAAAATACAGAAAAATCTATGAATGAGATGTGTCCGAACTTTTGGTCTGTACTGTATATAGATAGATATGATGTTACACGCACGCCGCTAGGTTCACATAGGGGCGAGACAGGTTACATGAATTCTTTGGAATCCTGGGGGAACCGTTACTCTGGTCGACCATAGACCATGTGCTGCAGCTTCTGTCAGGCACACAGGGGTATTGACCCTCAGGCACAGACACGTAGGTTGTTTCACTTGCTGACCAGACACACTTGACAAGAGTCCTCATAAACGGTAGAACAGTAGCATTTAATAAGAAGCCACACAGCCAGTGCAAGTTAAGTCTTATGAGCAACAGGCTCCAGTGACAAACAGTACAGTTTCCTTAGAAGCACAGCAGTTCACAATCTTCCCAGTAGTACACGACAGCACAGTTCTAATGCAAAGGCACATTAATGAACACAGCATTCTTTACAGCACAGTGAGATGGAGGAGGGGGGAGAGTTTGCTGAGGGAGATGATCCTTGTGACACATATATTCCAGTCCTTATCTTTCTGCCTGACAATACTCTACACTGCTAGTTCAGGAACTCTACCTGACCTGTGCTTAGCTTCACTCCTGACTTGCATCCTTTTCACTTGCAGGGGCGCTTCTGTGAGATACAGAACACACACACCACCTTTCTCTTCGCCTCCAGCCAGACAGTAAACAACTTCTCCACAATCCTCCTGGGGCTCTGCTAAAACACTCCCCTTCTCCTGTGACTGTGTTAACCCCTCTAGTTGCTGGATGCTTCTGGAGCACAACACTTCCTGTCTCATGTGCTTTTGTTACTTCTAATAGTTGCTGAATGCTTTTAAAGCAACAGCACTACTTCTGCATGTCACACTTTGCAACAGCACTACTTCTGCATGTCACACTCTGCAACAGCACTACTTCTGCATGTCACACTCTGCAACAGCACTACTTCTGCATGTCACACTCTGCAACAGCACTACTTCTGCATGTCACAATGAGGATAGATAGAAGATAGAACACAGATAGATGGACAGATAGATATGAGGATACTGTAGATAGATGAATACATGGATAGATAGATAGATATGCAAAAAGACAGCAGCAGTTCAACATTTTTTGAAGAAAAAATAAAGTGATTTTAAGGCTTGAAAAAGTCACAGCCACTTAGGGTAGATGCACACTGATTTTTTTTTCATGGGTTTTTGAGGCAGAAACTTTCTAAAAAACATGTGGAGTTCAAAAACCACAAACTTGGCTTGGAGAGTTAGAGTTTTTGCTCCAAAAACTCATTAAAAAAACCCTGTGTGACCATACCCTTAAATGAAAGCTATATTCACAAAATGACCTAGTGTTTAAAGGAGTTGTTCGGTCTAAAATGATAAATCTGCAGTCACGACCTGTGTGCTGGGAGGGATCGCCGGTTTCTGATCTGGGACTGGCGGTGATGTATGCATAATGCATAAGCCGTCTAGTGGGCGCAGTTTAGCTCCACGCGCTTGTACTGAGCGACGCTGCTCCCACTAGACAGTCGCCTCACTAGACGGGGCGCAGCCTTGCTCAATACAACTGTACGGAGTGAAACTGCGCCCACTAGACGGCTTCTGCCCGGGAGTATGTATAACGCATACTTCACCACCGTTCCCGGCACAGAAACCGGCAAATCCATGCAGCGCACAGTGTGTGTCCTAGGAGGATTCATCATAAGTTTAAACACAGCAAAAAATGGGGCAGTAGTATTTACCTGCCCAGGTCTCAGAACTAGTCTACTACCAGGATGCAGCAAACCCATAGATGGCGGCTGTATAGATGCAATATACTGATGAGACAACCACTCACAACCTACCAGTTCATGGAGGGGGTGATTGCTTAGTATTAAAATTGCTCACAAAAATGCTTGTATAGGGCGCTGTTCACACCAGGGTAGTGCACAGTATCTGGCTTACAGCCTATTAGTGGCGCCCATACTATTAGATTAGGCGGGCTGCCCAGTACTATCTGAGTGCACCCCATGAGGACAGACACCCTAGTTTACAATACCAACACTGATGGCCTTGGTTGCACCCTGGAATAAAAAAGTGCAAATATCTGTATATCTATCTATATATATATATACAGTCATATGAAAAAGTTTGGGCACCCCTATTAATCTTAAGCTTAATGTTTTATAAAAATTGGTGTTTTTGCAACAGCTATTTCAGTTTGATATATGTAATAACTGTTGGACACAGTAATGTTTCTGCCTTGAAATGAGGTTTATTGTGCTAACAGAAAATGTGCAATCTGCATTCAAACAAAATTTGACCGGTGCATAAGTATGGGCACCCTTATCATTTTCTTGTTTTAAATACTCCTGCCTACTTTTTACTGACTTACTAAAGCACTTTTTTTGGTTTTGTAACCTCATTGAGCTTTGAACTTTATAGCCAGGTGTATGCAATCATGAGAAAAGCTACTTAAAGTGGCCACTTGCAAGTTGTTCTCCTGTTTGAATCTCCTCTGAAAAGTGGCATCATGGGCTCCTCAAAACAACTGTCAAATGATCTGAAAACAAAGATTATTCAACATAGTTGTTCAGGGGAAGGATACAAAAAGCTGTCTCAGAGATTTAACCTGTCAGTTTCCACTGTGAGGAACATAGTAAGGAAATGGAAGAACATAGGGACAGTTCTTGTTAAGGCCAGAAGTGTCAGGACAAGAAAAACATCAGAAAGGCAGAGAAGAAGAATGGTGAGATCAGTCAAGGACAATCCTCAGACCACCTCCAGAGAGCTGCAGCATCAACTTGCTGCAGATGGTGTCACTGTGCATCGGTCAACTATACAACGCACTTTGCACAAGGAGAAGCTGTATGGGAGAGTGATGCGAAAGAAGCCGTTTCTGCAAGTACGCACAAACAGAGTCGGCTGAGGTATGCAAAAGCACATTTGAAGAAGCCTATTTCTTTTTGGAAGAAGGTCCTGTGGACTGATGAAACCAAGATTGAGTTGTTTGGTCATACAAAAAGGCGTTATGCATGGTGGCAAAAAAACACAGCATTCCAAGAAAAACACTTGCTACCCACAGTAAAATTTGGTGGAGGTTCCATCATGCTTTGGGGCTGTGTGGTCAATGCCAGCACTGGGAATCTTGTTAAAGTTGAGGGACGCATGGATTCCACTCAGTATCAGCAGATTCTTGGCAATAGTGTTCAAGAATCAGTGATAAAGTTGAAGTTACGCAGTGGATGGATCTTTCAGCAAGACAATGATCCAAAACACCGCTCCAAATCTACTCAGGCATTCATGCAGAGGAACAATTACAATGTTCTGGAATGGCCATCCCAGTCCCCAGACCTGAATATCATTGAGCATCTGTGGGATCATTTGAAGAGGGCTGTCCATGCTCGGCGACCATCAAACTTAACTGAACTGGAATTGTTTTGTAAAGAGGAATGGTCAAAAATACCTTCATCCAGGATCCAGGAACTCATTAAAAGCTACAGGAAGCGACTAGAGGCTGTTATTTTTGCAAAAGGAGGATCTACTAAATATTAATGTCACTTTTCTGGTGAGGTGCCCATACTTATGCACCTGTCAAATTTTGTTTGAATGCAGATTGCACATTTTCTGTTAGTACAATAAACCTCATTTCAAGGCAGAAACATTACTGTATCCAACAGTTATTACATATATCAAACTGAAATAGCTGTTGCAAAAACACCAATTTTTATAAAACATTAAGCTTAAGATTAATAGGGGTGCCCAAACTTTTTCATATGACTGTATATATAGATATAGATATATATGCATACATTTATATATATATATATATAGGGTGTCTGTCCTCATGGTCTGCACTTAGATAGCCCATCAATCAATCAAAGTACTGCTGTGTGGTTAAGGTCATCGTTAACAGTGTACTGAGGGGTGACTGAAGCCACTCTGGACTGTCCTCTGTGACTGAAAGCTGGAGGCTCCCAGGTGGAATACAGTTGACTTTCTCCCAGTAGTCACTCTTTCAGTGCGGAGACTGAACAGCAATGGAAGCCTATCAACCTGCAGATTAGCAGAATATCGTTTGGGGACATGACAGGTTCCCTTTAAATTTCCACTAAAGGGTTTTTTGGGCATTTAGTTGGTTTCTTCAGACCACAGGTAATGAAAGCCCCTTTCCGCACATGGCTGGTGAAAGATATTTAATTCCTACAAGTGGTGGAAACTGATTTGTGTACAGGAATGATGGAGATCCCTTCGCATCCCTCAGGTATTCGAATTCTGGTGATAGTTGCCCCATTTCACCTCCCTATTATCTAGCCCTTAATGAAGAGGCAGTTGCGCAAATGTGGCACGCCAGGAGTCTGGTTGCCACAGTGGCATTGCCTCCCTCACAAGAGGTGATGCCATGCCTGGAAGCAAGCAGGGGTCCCCTAGTCAGGTATACTAGTGTGACGCCCAGCTGTGCTTGGTATCACAACTCCTAGAAGGGTGTATTGATGGATTCCTCCACATGAGGCCCCCATAACCATTCACACATCTCCACCTTCCACCTCAGACCACAAAAGGGAGCCCGTAAGGGATAGATAAATAGGGAAGGTGGAGCCCGGCAGCAGTTAGTCTGGAGTCAGAGTGAGTTGGAGTCAGAGTCTAGACTGGAGTCGACAGAGAGCAAAAATGTTGAGAGAGTTCCTGCAGTAGAAGCCTGAGAGAGGTTAGTCTGCAGTAGAGCACAGTCAAGACTCAGTTGTAGCTCAGAGCAGTGAACTTTAGGTGTGCTGGTGACGCGCCCCCTGGGCCAGTGCTGTTTGGGGAATACCCGGAGCCGGATCAGATGGGGGTTGTAGTCTCCGAGTGGCGGCGACCCGGTCCGTGCCCAGGGTGTCAAACTCAGTGTGTGGCAGTCTTTACAGATGCTGTTAGTGTTCTTAGTGTCGACTACGCCACCCGTTGATTTGCGGTCAAAAGGCCGCCGCTGCAGCAGGGTCCGCTGAGGCTGGTGGTATGTGTGCAGCTGTGATAGTATAACCCCCAACGGGAGGGGTATAGCCTCAGGGGGTCAGGTGTAGAGGATGGTGGTAGTGGTGGTGCAGTGTGGATGGTAAGAAGACTCAGAGTCGGGCTGTGCAGTTCAGGGTTTTTACTTACTGCTGTTCTGTTGGTCACTCTGGCCTTGAGCGACCGCCCGAGCCGTGCTGCGTCCACCAGGTCCTGGACTCGGCCAACCCCCAAGCAATTCTGGAGCGTGGTCCTGAGCTCCCTTTCTGACTGTCCTCTCTACTGGCCGTTCCCACCAGGGGTCCACTTATGTCCGGCTCCCTCGGGTCTCCTATTGGGTGAACCTTCTTTGGCTTCCCTGACCCTATGCTCGGTGTGCCTTCTTAGTGGACTTGGTGAGGGGCTGCTCCACATGTAATGTCGCAGCCTCCGGTTCTTAGTTGAGGGTTGTTTCTCTCCTCCACTAATTTGGGATCCGGTTCCCTTGCGTGCCAACCCTTCACCCTTCTGGTTGTATACTGGGTTCTTGGGGTTCCTTCTTCTCCCCCTCTGGGTCCTTCTCTTCTCCTCTCTCTCTTCTCTCTGCAGGCACTCCTGGACCTCTCTCAGGACTGACTGACTCTCTACAGAAGACTGACCCTCTACAGAAGACTGACCCTGATCTAAGATGGTTCCCACCTTATATACTCCCTCTATGTGTGAGCTCAGGTGACCAGCACCCAATGAGCTCCTAGCCTTACCCAGACTGCTCCCCCTATCTGCCCCTACACTACTGGGATGTTCCACCCCCCTCCCACTCCAGCCAGGGACAGACACTGTCGTACTTGCACATATACCTAGTGGGAGTACCATCGGTCTGTCCCTCGGAAATGGGATGTATGTAGTGTATGCAGCTAACTGAGCTCAGTTCCACACTCCATCCTTACCCGGGAGTGGAATATCACACCTCTGGCTTGAGGTGCAATACCCCTGTAGCAGCCGAATCCTCAGGGTGCTACATTCCCCCCTGGTAAATTACAGCACGTCCTCGGGCTGTAAGAGAACAAAACATCCACAAACATACAAATTTTCATAACAACATAAACATATAAAACATTATATATATATCATCAGCAATAAACCTGTCATATAAAACTTTTCATAAATAACATTCTTGTAAACTTTCTTGTTCCTCCGGCCACGGTGCGACTTGTGACCGGGTAAAGTGCGACAGTCTCTTTTAGAAACACGGTTTCCTATAAAACCGGTAGGGGGCGCCTTAAGAAGCGCAACTATGTACAAAAAGGGGAAGGTATGGCCGCTCTCAGTCCTCGGCCAATGGGGAAGAGGAATGGCTGTTCACAGTCCTCAGCCTGTTGGGGGATAGGGACACACGGGTACAGTTCACTGGTCCCAACGGGGACATATTTAAAGCAGCAACAGTTCACTGTACCCCGACGGGTAACTATTTACAGTCTCTTTACCGTACTTTAACGACGGCGTCCTCCTGCTCCTTCTTTGTCTTCAGACCCGTCCGGGTCCTCTTGCTCCTCCTCACACCGCAGCTCCTCCTCCGTCAGGCGATGTACATGGAGGGCGTAGGGTCCTTTGGCACACTTGTGCCGGGTGAACGTGACCTCGTCCCCTACGTACAGGTCACGACCTCTGTGTCCCTCCGGCAGATGGCTTTCTACGTCTCTGCGGGTTACAAAGACGTCGCCGGGGGTATGATGGTCTCTTATGAAGCCCCACCCATGCTGCAGGTTGAATTTAATCACAGTCCCGATGGTACGGGGACCATGAGCTGCACGGGGGTTCCTCCTGGTCCGGCTCTTCTGCCCTGCGCTCTGTTCCTGCAGCCGCTGCTCACGGATCCGCCTCTCTTTCCGCTCTTGCTCGAAGGCTGCCAACTGCTGGCGGCAGCACTCCACTCGCTCTGCTGCGGCTGCCCGCGTTTCTTGAGTGAACCCCATGAGGTCTCCTCCGGTGGGGTCCCACTCGAATTGTGCTTCTTCTAGCGGGAGCGGGGTTCTCCTGACGGGCTTCGAAGCCGGAATCAGGGGCTCGCACAGGGGCCTTGCTCTTTGGAGTTCCAGTTGGTAGTACTCCTGGGGCCATACAAAGGGCTGCCCATCCGGGCACGTGTGCTGGGCAAATAGATCTTCGCCCAGGTGCGGCACTCGAGATGTTGAGGGCGCGTTGATGGTAGCGGCGCCTGGGTCGACCAGGCCTTGCGACCAGGCTTGGGGCACCCTAAAGGTAAAGGGCACCGTAAGGACGGCGGCGCCCGGGGGTACTCGGCCCTGCGACCAGGCCGGTGGCTCCGCGGAGGTAGGGGGCGCTGTTGGAATTGCGGCGCCCGGAGGTACTAGACCTTGCGACCAGGCCGATGGTATTTCCTGCTTCGCCGCGCTCAGGGTTGAGGCGCGTGACGTCACAGGGGTCGCGGCCGCGGCTTCTGCTTGAGGCCTAGTCTGGGACGGTGACGATGCAGCGACGGACACGGCAGGGGGAATTTCGGGCTCTGCGACGGGGAGCTGGGACAGGTACACGGTTTCTCGGCTCGGGGTAGAGACGTCCCCTTTACCTGCCTCCGTCCGTTCAGCTCCCTTCTCGGCGCCGTCTCCGGCCTTCATTCCTCCTGCGCCATCCTCAGAGGCGGTCTGTCTCCTCGTCTCGGGTGGCGTGCTCCGCTGACGGGTTCCGGTCTGCTGGGCCATCTCACGGCTCCACTCCGTCAGCGTGTCTTGCTGCACCTGGGCCATCCTCCGTGCGAGGCCCTCCAGCGCGGTCTGTGCACACTCCCGGTCTCGGGGGAGCTGTGCTAGGATCTCCACTAAGCCTAGTGGGGTTGTTGCTTGCAGCAGGCTCCTGACCACTGGGTCGGTGCTGCCTGTCTCTCCCTCCATCTCCGGGTACGCTCTCTCTGGACTCCTCTCCAGACTACTTGTCTCCGGGTGCGCTCTCTCCAGACTTCTCCAGGCTGCACCCATCTTCGCTCCTTTGTTCTGTCTCCGCCCACATTGAGGGTGGTCCCGGGGCAACTTAGTGATTGTCAGTTCCAGGGGCAGTTCTCTCACGCTGATGGACACTTCCAGCATCACAGTCTCTGTTGGTGGGCGCGGTTTCCGCTTTTGGCGCCATTCTTCGACCTGGCCCACGATGGGAGGTGGCCTTTTGCCACCCTCTGGCACGCCCATAATGGCGTCCGCTCTTCCAAGGCGGGAAATCTTTGGAAATAGCGGGAATCGTCTCCCAGTGGCGGGAAACTCCATGGATGGCGGGAAAAAGCTGCAAATGGCGGACAACCGGCGGGAAACGACCTGTGATGGGGTCCGTTGGCGGGGACCCTCCGGAACCGGCAGGAGACTTCTTTTTGAGGTAACGGTGAACTTTTCTTCAGGCACGCAGTACCCGGTTGTTGCGGGCACGTTATCCTGCCGACTACGCCAAAGTTGACGCGCCCCCTGGGCCAGTGCTGTTTGGGGAATACCCGGAGCCGGATCAGATGGGGGTTGTAGTCTCCGAGTGGCGGCGACCCGGTCCGTGCCCAGGGTGTCAAACTCAGTGTGTGGCAGTCTTTACAGATGTTGTTAGTGTTCTTAGTGTCGACTACGCCACCCGTTGATTTGCGGTCAAAAGGCCGCCGCTGCAGCAGGGTCCGCTGAGGCTGGTGGTATGTGTGCAGCTGTGATAGTATAACCCCCAACGGGAGGGGTATAGCCTCAGGGGGTCAGGTGTAGAGGATGGTGGTAGTGGTGGTGCAGTGTGGATGGTAAGAAGACTCAGAGTCGGGCTGTGCAGTTCAGGGTTTTTACTTACTGCTGTTCTGTTGGTCACTCTGGCCTTGAGCGACCGCCCGAGCCGTGCTGCGTCCACCAGGTCCTGGACTCGGCCAACCCCCAAGCAATTCTGGAGCGTGGTCCTGAGCTCCCTTTCTGACTGTCCTCTCTACTGGCCGTTCCCACCAGGGGTCCACTTATGTCCGGCTCCCTCGGGTCTCCTATTGGGTGAACCTTCTTTGGCTTCCCTGACCCTATGCTCGGTGTGCCTTCTTAGTGGACTTGGTGAGGGGCTGCTCCACATGTAATGTCGCAGCCTCCGGTTCTTAGTTGAGGGTTGTTTCTCTCCTCCACTAATTTGGGATCCGGTTCCCTTGCGTGCCAACCCTTCACCCTTCTGGTTGTATACTGGGTTCTTGGGGTTCCTTCTTCTCCCCCTCTGGGTCCTTCTCTTCTCCTCTCTCTCTTCTCTCTGCAGGCGCTCCTGGACCTCTCTCAGGACTGACTGACTCTCTACAGAAGACTGACCCTCTACAGAAGACTGACCCTGATCTAAGATGGTTCCCACCTTATATACTCCCTCTATGTGTGAGCTCAGGTGACCAGCACCCAATGAGCTCCTAGCCTTACCCAGACTGCTCCCCCTATCTGCCCCTACACTACTGGGATGTTCCACCCCCCTCCCACTCCAGCCAGGGACAGACACTGTCGTACCTGCACATATACCTAGTGGGAGAACCATCGGTCTGTCCCTCAGAAATGGGATGTATGTAGTGTATGCAGCTAACTGAGCTCAGTTCCACACTCCATCCTTACCCGGGAGTGGAATATCACACCTCTGGCTTGAGGTGCAATACCCCTGTAGCAGCCGAATCCTCAGGGTGCTACACTGGCGTCATAAGATCGGTGAAGCGCGGCAAGCTGCCGTTAGTGTGAGTAGCCTAGTGAGGACCCGAGTAGGCCGACGGCAAAGAGGAGAGTTAGTACATAGGGGGCAGAGGAGCTTAACTAGCTCACCCCGAAGAAGTTACCGGACACCGGGTCCGACGCTTACCGGGATCTCCACGACCCAGTAAGATAAACCGGAATCCCTGGAGAACTACAAGTTCCAGGATCGCTAAAGTGCTGATAAGTAACAGAGCCAGGAGACACATAGGCCCCGTAAGTCGGGAGCGTGTACTCCAAGGAAAGGCCCTACCACAAGGTCAGCCAGCGCAGGACAGAGACAAAGTTAGGCCTAGCTCCAGGCAGGTCAGAAACTTACTACGCAGAGGCAAGAAACAAGAGGCCCAAAACCCGCTCATTGGGGAGGATCCTGACATGCACCCTTCACCCTACAGTGCTCCGGGACGTGCCTGAATTTCCATCAGTAAAAGGTACTGAAGTGACTATCTTGTCTGTCCCCGTTCTTGCTCTGACCCGGCTCGGTCTCGCCTGTCCTGCATCCCCCGTCATACACTGCCCTGAGGCCTAGCTATACCATCAAGCTGCCTTATCACCAGCCTCAGTGGACTGCGCAGCGCTGGTGATCCTCACCAGAAGCCACAGGTGGCGTCACGAACTCTTTTATAAACTTAACCAATTTCCCCCGTTTTAAAGTACAGGCCCCGGGAGCCGACCACTTCGACATCCCCAAGGATAAAGGCCCGGGTACCCGAGTCATCCCCATTCCCCTGGGCGAGTCACTAGCATGCAACACTTTCCTGCCTCCAGACCAGCAAGGGGAGTTCCTCCACTTAGCAAGTGGAATCTGGAAGCTGGGTTAGTTAGAGTTAGTGAGGAGTTGAATACAGGACAGTGAAGAGGAAAGACCTGGGGAGTGGAGCTGCACGGCAGCTTGCCCCAGAGAGGAGCATAGAAGAACTGGACACCGGAGTCCGAGGTTGTGGGGAACTGAAGGCCCAGCAGCAGAAACCGGAGGCTGAGCAGCACATAGGGCCCAGCACCGCCACGTGGGAGCGACACTCCAGGAAGGCCCGAGCTGCCTGCCATACGGGTGAGCACAAAGACGTTTTACTCAGGGACGAGGGCCGCAGCATAGCTGTACGCAGCAGGGCCAAAGAGATAGCGCAAAGGGAAGGCCTCCAACTTCACCTGGCTATGTGGATTCCCAACTTGCTTCCAGGCCGCCCGGACCTCTACTAGCAGCTAGTACCCGTGCCCCGGTCAGCCTAACCACCGCAAGTAAAGATAAGAGGAAACCGCCATTAAGTTGTGGACTGATTATTAACTGCGCCATCCCCTGCAATACACTGCACAGCAACATCTATAACATCACCATTTCCTGCCCTGGAGATAAGCTCCGTCTGTGGAGAGCTGAACCAACTCTGCTGCGTCATCATCAGCTCCAGAGGATCTGCACCGCAGCGGCGGCTCCATATAGCCGCACACCACAGGTGGCGTCACGAACATTAAACTATAAAAACTATAATCCCCTTTTATTGACCGCCCTGGGTCACGGACCGGGTCACTGCCACTGTGAGATCCCCTGCACCAACCGGCCCGGCACCGAGTACCACACGGCCCAGGGGGCCCGTCACATATGCACCACTGCTCCATTTACACAGGGTACTTTAGGACCCCCATTCTCAGGATCAGTGGTGGTTTCAGAGGTGAGACCCCAAGCGATCATGTATTTGTCTCCTTTTCTGTGGTTAGGTGATAAATTTATGCTCTTTAAAGGGTTATTCTCAAGTTCTTTCATGGGTAAAATTGCAAAGCGCAATTTACCTGCTCTTAAAAGTCCTCTCCGTTGTGAAGAATGGATGGATTTGTATTCTATTGTGTACTAATGAATATCGACCTCAGTCTATCAGCAGTGATCGGTCTAAAAGACAGGGGCTGCAGCACTTACAAGGTTTTTCCAATAGAGTTTGTAAGCACAACTCTGTACCTGGCCGGATCACTGCTGGATAGATTCAGGGCTCCTGAGCTCCTCTGGTGCTTCAGAGGGAAAGCTATTCCAGAGGAAGAAAAAAGATTGCGCTATTGCCCGGGCGCTGCCGATGGATATAGGTGTTGTAGGGATTCACGTACTTTGGCAGTCGTTAGTGTACACACAAGCAATAGGTTCTTGTTCAATAATGCAATGTTTTTTGCACTCATAAACTTCGGAGGACTCAACATAAAAACAGCCTCTTTTTGGCATAAAGGTATAACAAAATAAACAAAACAGTTCATGCAGCAAATATGGGCTCACCTGTTCAGATAACAGTCCAACTCTTTCAGTCTCTGGCACAGACTATCCAACACTAGAGTCTTTTCCTTCTCCCAAACACAGACAGACCTGAGGCAGCTCAGCTCCCTTAAATAGGACCTCCAAAGCCTGGCCTGGGAGGTATGGGAGAGACCATTCCCACCCATGTTCTTCTGGTCGCTTCTAAAACCCGGACCCAAAATCTCGGCCACAATAAAAACCTCTCAGCAGCCTATTATTGCTGGAGCCTTCAGCCCCTGGACTTACATCACCAAGGGTAGCCATATCGGTGACACATACCTTATATCTAGGACTTTACCTCCTGCTTTCCTACAGGGACCAGAGACGAAGTGAAGGAAACATTTTATTGGAACTATGCTTTTCGGAATTGATCCAACCCCTTTCGGCCAGGCAATACTGCTATCTTTTTCCGTCCTCTGGGATATATTTATTGTTCTGAAATCCATGAGGTTCGGAACCAGCGGTCGGTGCAGCTGCGTAATGGTGGAAATATCCCGGCTCTTCTCAGTGTTTCGCCTGCCATGCGCAACCGTATCAGGCGAGCAGTGCATGAGCACTCATATATGTTCAGGTTCATGCATGGATCGTTTTTCTACTTCTATATTACATACAGAGGAAAAGCTGACTCTGCTGGCAGAATCAGAGAGTGTACAATCTGGGCATCGGCACAATGATGCCGCTGGTCCGAACTGTCACTCAAGTAGGACCAAATAATCCCCAGGCAAGCAGGAAGCCAGGAGGCAGCGGAACTGTGTGTTCTTGAAAACCTAACTTGAGACAACCCCTTTAAGCATGGTAGCAGTTGTAAAATACCCTAAAAATGACAGATATAGCATTTACACTAGGAATACTGGCTACAATTAAGAAAAATATTTTTTTTTAGGTACGGATGTTATGCTAAAACTCCATGTTCTCCTCTCTGTTACTCTCTTGACCTTCAGGAAGCAGTAGCAGCTAATGGTCTGATCTGTAGACAAATTGCAAATGAGAAAGTCTTCTAGCAAACGTCTTGTCACCACCGCGGAGGTGCAACTGAAAGCAGAAAGCCTGCAAAAAAAGAAAAAAAAAAAAATCCCGACGGGTTGATTGTGCTCATAATGCAGGTGACGCTCACAGTATATGTTCATCTCCAGCTCCCTCCCTGTAATATATGCAGGGCTTTCTTCAGCGATTGTGTCAGTCAGTTGTAATGTGAAAGGATTACAATGTTTAGTGTTTAGGAGAGGAAAGAACTGTATTATTTAAGAGGCAGATCTGTATTTTACTTGGATGCAAACAAATAATCCTTTTGTTTCTGGAGGGTCCTTACAGCTAAGACAAACACATTTGCAAATGTATCCTGTAGCTTCTGTTAAGGGAACAGCAAGAAAGCGACACATGCAGGAGACACTACATAGAAATATCACTAAGCCGTGGTTGGCACACTGTGCAGCTTACCTTATACAAGGCGTTTGTTACTGCTGTAAAGTATTAAGGGGGGGTCAAGAGAACTTAAAGGGAATGTGACTTCAATAAACAACTTACTGATTAATTCAAGGTTAAAGGTTTTCTTTTTAAACATCATAATGATTTTCTTTTAATTTTTTTTCTATCTATATGGAAAGAATAAAAAAGCTTGCAATTTTCAGACTGGCCACTAGGCCTAATACTAGACTCTTATTTCCTGTTCGGTACAGATGACCTTTTAGCAGTGTCCTTTCCATAAGAAGCATAATTACAATGAAAAGTAGCATATCTCTATGTAGTAACACAGGATCCATCATTCACAATAGGTGATGTCACAGCTCACCTCCTCCTCCTGTACAATGACTGGTAACACCTCTATATACAGTAGATAACACAGGATCCACCATTCACAATAGGTGGTGTCACAGCTCACCTCCTCCTCCTGTACAATGACTATTAACATCTCTATATACTGTAGATAACACAGGATCTGACTCGCCCCCTGGGCCGTGGGGCACTCGGATCCGGGCAGTAGGGGAACGATGGGAGTAGTAGTGGCAATCCGGTTCCGTGGCTCAGGGTGGTCAGGCCAGTGGTAGTCCGTTATGCGCTGATGATTATGTCCGACTACGCCACCCGTGGATTGCGGTTATTAGGAACCGCCGCTGCATGCAGACCGCTGGGGCTGATGAGGTGTGCAGCTAGGGTAGTGTGACTCCCCACGGGAAGAGTGCGGCCCCAGGGCAGTATAATGGATGGTGGGAGTGATGGTGGTGAGAGTCCCAGTACCGGTAGTGCTGGAGGCGCGAAGGAGCACACAGACAACAGGTTGCAGTCCAGGGCCTTTACTAAAACAGGTAAACTGACCCATAAACAGTCCCGGCTAGGAGGGAACCTGGATGTCTGAGAGCAATGGGGAAATTGGCCCTGGTCAGGGTGAGGGTGTAGGCCTACCGTGCTTTCTGTGCTCCTTCTGGCTATCTCCTCGTTATAGGGTAACAGCCCACATTTCCGAGCTCTCCGTGTATTCTCGCCTGTATGGCCTGAGACGTGGGTTCCTTTCTGCTCCCAGCCTGGTACGGCTTTGCTGGTCCCTTCTGTTGTGGCAGAGCGTCCAGGCTTCTTAGGCCAAGGAATATACAGTCCCCTGCGGACTGGTTATCTGCTGTAGGATGTGGAATCCTCCCAGCCTCAGACACCAAAGTCTGGTAAATTAAGTCCTTTATCTGCCAAGACAGTCTCTCTTCGCCTCTTGTCTCTGGCTTGTGGCTCTCTCCTCCTGCCACACTTCCTCTTAGGTGCAATACAACTTTCTGTCCCTGCTCTGCTCCGGGACAAGTCTCAGTACTGAGACAGGTCATCCAGTTCTCTCTAACCCTGCCCCCAGTTCCAGCTTTTATAGGGGCAGCCTGCTCCCCCTACTGGCCTGAGACAGGAGGTACTGCATGCTAATGTTCCCCTGACTAGAGAACCTCCCCCCTGCTCTCAGACACAGCTTTATTACATTTTGTGGCATCCAGGCCAGGGTGACACAGATCCACCATTCAGAATAGATGATGTCACAGCTCACCTCCTTCTCCTGTATGACTGATAACCCCTCTACATACAGTAAATAACACAGGATCCACCATTCACAATAGGTAATGTCACAGCTCACCTCCCCCTCCTCTACAATGACTGATAACATCTCTATATACAGTAGATAACACAGGATCCACCATTCACAATAGGTAATGTCACAGCTCACCTCCCCCTCCTGGACAATGACTGATAACACCTTTATATACAGTGGATAACACAGGATCCACCATTCACAATTGTCAATGTCACAGCTCACCTCCTCCTGTATAGTAAGTGAAATTCTTCAATATTCAGTAGCCAACACAGGATTCACCTGTCAGGATTCCACCACTCATCGTGTCTTTGACGCAGTGAGTGACAGTTCAGCCGTCCAATCTGGGGCAGGGGCGTGTTGAGCTGTTGGTATTGTGATTGATGGCTCAGCAGTACAATCTGGGGCTGGGGCATGCTGAGCTGTCAGTATTGTGAGTGACAGTCCAGCTGTCCAATCAGAGCCGGGGCATGCTGGGTTTCCTCCAGGTGTCTCCTGTCCTGGGTTATTACCTGGCTATTAGCTGTTTGTCTGTATCTGATTGCTGCCAGTTGTAGCTTAGCTCAAATGGTGTGTGTTTGCTCTGTGCTCTGAGTTCTTATATTCTGATCTTTTCAGCCCAACCTTGCATTTGCCTTTGACCATCCGTTTGCCTAGCCCCTTTGTCTTGATCTTCTATGTTCCTGGAATTCTGACTTCAGACCATGACCTGAATAAAACTCTGTCTTTCCCTTTAGCTTACGACGAGCTCTCTTAGTATTTGACCCTGAACCTCTTGATTACCTGCCTCACGGCTTGTCCATGAATAGTGACTAATGTCACATTAGAATTGGCTGTATACTTTTTTTCCCCAGCTGAATGGATCCAACTCTTACACTTTGTGATGAGATGGAAAATCTGACCTAGATGGTTCAGGATCTGGCCAGGGGGCATCAGAAGCTAGAATCATGGCAGCTCCAGGTGCAGGGTCAGTTTTCTAGAACGATGCGTGCTTCCCAGAGATCTCCGTTGCGGACATCTGTAACTTCTGACTTGCAGTTGACCTCTCCTGAACCAGTAGTGGCACTTCATAAAAAAAAAATTGGGTTTGAAAAAAATGTTTAGTGTGATTAGGGAGAGCTGTAGACTATTTTTACCTTGCAACCCCAGTCTTCAGGGAATGAGTCCCAGCGGGTGGGAATAATCATGTACCTCCTGCGAGGGGGCACTCAGTCTTGGGCATTTTCTTTGTGCCCACAAGCCTTTTTTCTTGGCTCAAGGTTGATTTATGACGAGCCTGACATGATCCACGTTGTGGAGGCAGAGATCATGAACCTGACACAGGGGGGGTCGCACCACTGAGTGCTGGTTAATAAATAAAAGGAGACAGAGGGGGAGGGATATCTGTGAGATCCCCTGACTGTTCCCCTGTCATTTAAAATTATGGCTTTTTATGTATTGTACCATTCTAAAAAAAAATATTTTCGTTAAGTTTTGGACTAAAAGACATTTTTTTTACAAGAAGAAAACCTATGTGTGTTATAGTCTGCCATTAAGGATGCTCTCTAATGCCAGACCCAACTGGTCGCTTTCTTAAAGGGGTTGTTCAAACTTGGGTCTCAAGTCTGCAGTCACTCTACGTGACTACAGACATGTAAATCCTTACACTGCAAGCTGTCAGGATTCTCCGGTGATGATGCTGTTAGCGATTTGCATACATGCAGTCACATGCTCACTAGACATGCGTGGCCTCAATCAAAACAAGTGAGTTGAATGAAGCCAGACACGTCTAGTCGGAATGTGGCCAGAATTCTGCACATCGCATCCTTGCACCTTTAAAGGGGTGTTCGAGGAAACATTGTACAAAAATGTTAAAAATTGTGCAAAGTTGTTATTTTTTGCACCTTGCTGGGGAAAAGGGGAAAAAAGAAGACGTGGTGTATCAGGAGAAGGCACTGACCTCAAATTTTAAACACATTTATTAAGCTTTAATTGATAAAATGTAGCAAATTCTGGCACCAATCAGTACATGCTCATAGATTTCTTTTTACTTTAGAACAGTCTAAAAGTTTACTAAGTGGCACACACATTTTATTTATTAGGAAAAATTGACTCCATTGTTGATTTTTTAAGATCTGATCAAATTTCTCCAGTCTTTTTTTCCATGTTCCAGACTGCTTTCAAGTAAAAGAAATTAGGTTGGTGAAAAGCTTTTCTATACAGCAGCTGTATTAAAAAGCTTCTTGAAGTTGTCCTTCAGTGTTAAGAGCTACAAGTTATTCCACCATTGTACAGTTGGCGACCTCAACAAGGTCCACCAGATCAGACTGTTCCAAACCTCTACTCTGAAGAAACCATGAGCCATGAAGTAATAATAAGACCAAAATGAAGTCATTCCCAGACAATGTCCCAGTCCTCAGAGGCTGAATGCGTTAAGTTCCTCATCCAGCAATGTGGATTATTGGACTGTCAGGTTTAAGTAAGTGTTAGAGATATTCCAGCCCAGTGATGGTCAGTTGAGGATAGAGACTTTATTAATGTCAATAGCAAAGAAGAAAGAATATTCCAGGTCGTGTTTCCAAGGAAGGAATTTTATGGGCTTGTGAAAAAATATGCCAGTTCATAGGTTTAGGAAGAAATTTTTCGACATTACTTACTGGGAGATGGTCCAGGAATTAAGGGCTGGGGATGACTTGTCACATTACATGTTCTTTCTAAGGGACAGCTGAGCACGTCAAGGAAAATGTTCCACTATGTAACCTGCAGAAATGACTGCCACGCTCGGCCACCTCTCACCATCAAGGAAAAGAAAACTGTAAAAAGATCTCTAATTGTACAAATAACATTTACCCACAGCCGTCCTGTAAAATACCACAACTTCTGTATGAGCAATAAAGACATTCTGCTGCAATGCAAACACTTAATTCTTTAGGGGTTTTTTTGAAACTCCTTAAGGACCGACCAATTTAGACCTTTAGGAACCAGAACTGAGCATTTTGTATCAACGCATTTTATTATTTTTTTTATTTTTTAAAAGTTAACTTTTTATTTTTCCATGACAAAAGATTTATGGAGGCTGTTTTTGCAGGATGAGTTGAACTTTATTTTTTTAGCACCAATACTTTACTATTTTAATTTTATAAACTGTTTGGTGGGGAATAAGAGAATGGATTTGTAATACAATTCTTTATGAATGACCCCAAAAATTCTGATTCACCAGCCGGCCGCCAATTTGCTGAATAGGGCCAGGAAGTTGTTAAAAAATAAGTGATTATACTAACTTGCCCTAGACCTGATCATTATGTGTCCTCACTGTACAAGTCCCGGCCCAAATACAGCTCGCTTCAGGTCTTTGGTCTTCTTGTCCATACTACACCACACAGGAGAGCTGTCAGATCCTCTATATACTACACCACACAGGAGAGCTGACACATCCTCTATATACTACACCACACAGGGGAGCGGACAGATCCTCTATATACTACACCACACAGGAGAGCTGACAGATCCTCTATATACTACACCACACAGAAGAGCTGACAGATCCTCTATATACTACACCACACAGGAGAGCTGACAGATCCTCTATATACTACACCACACAGGAGAGCTGACAGATCCTCTATATACTACACCACACAGGAGAGCTGACAGATCCTCTATATACTACACCACACAGGGGAGCTGACAGATCCTCTATATACTACACCACACAGGAGAGCTGACAGATCCTCTATATACTACACCACACAGGAGAGCTGACAGATCCTCTATATACTACACCACACAGGAGAGCTGACAGATCCTCTATATACTACACCACACAGGAGAGCTGACACATCCTCTATATACTACACCACACAGGAGAGCTGACAGATCCTCTATATACTACACCACACAGGAGAGCTGACAGATCCTCTACATACTACACCACACAGGAGAGCTGACAAATCCTCTATATACTACACCACACAGGAGAGCTGACAGATCCTCTATATACTACACCACACAGGAGAGCTGACAGGTCCTCTATATACTACACCACACAGGAGAGCTGACAGATCCTCTATATACTACACCACACAGGAGAGCGGACAGATCCTCTATATACTACACCACACAGGAGGGCTGACAGATCCTCCTATATACTACACCACACAGGAGAGCTGTCACATCCTCTATATACTACACCACACAGGAGAGCTGACAGATCCTCTATATACTACACCACACAGGAGAGCTGACAGATCCTCTATATACTACACCACACAGGAGAGCGGACAGATCCTCTATATACTACACCACACAGGAGGGCTGACAGATTCTCTATATACTACACCACACAGGAGAGCTGACAGATCCTCTATATACTACACCACACAGGAGAGCTGACAGATTCTCTATATACTACACCACACAGGAGAGCTGACAGATCCTCTATATACTACACCACACAGGAGAGCTGACAGATTCTCTATATACTACACCACACAGGAGAGCTGACAGATCCTCTATATACTACACCACACAGGAGGGCTGACAGATTCTCTATATACTACACCACACAGGAGAGCTGACAGATCCTCTATATACTACACCACACAGGAGAGCTGACAGATTCTCTATATACTACACCACACAGGAGAGCTGACAGATCCTCTATATACTACACCACACAGGAGAGCTGACAGATTCTCTATATACTACACCACACAGGAGAGCTGACAGATTCTCTATATACTACACCACACAGGAGAGCTGACAGATCCTCTATATACTACACCACACAGGAGAGCTGTCAGATCCTCTATATACTACACCACACAGGAGAGCTGACAGATCCTCTATATACTACACCACACAGGAGAGAGCTGACAGATCCTCTATATACTACACCACACAGGAGAGCTGACACATCCTCTATATACTACACCACACAGGAGAGCTGTCAGATCCTCTATATACTACACCACACAGGAGAGCTGACAGATCCTCTATATACTACACCACACAGGAGAGCTGACAGATCCTCTATACACTACACCACACAGGAGAGCTGACAGATCCTCTATATACTACACCACACAGGAGAGCTGACAGATCCTCTATATACTACACCACACAGGAGAGCTGACAGATCCTCTATACACTACACCACACAGGAGAGCTGTCAGATCCTCTATATACTACACCACACAGGAGAGCTGACAGATCCTCTATATACTACACCACACAGGAGAGCTGACAGATCCTCTATACACTACACCACACAGGAGAGCTGACAGATCCTCTATATACTACACCACACAGGAGAGCTGACACATCCTCTATATACTACACCACACAGGAGAGCTTTCAGATCCTCTATATACTACAACACACAGGAGAGCTGACAGATCCTCTATATACTACACCACACAGGAGAGCTGACAGATCCTCTATATACTACACAATACAGGAGAGCTGACAGATCCTCTATATACTACACCACACAGGAGAGCTGACAGATCCTCTATATACTACACCACACAGGAGAGCTGACAGATCCTCTATATACTACACCACACAGGAGAGCTGACAGATCCTCTATATACTACACCACACAGGAGAGCTGACAGATCCTCTATATACTACACCACACAGGAGAGCGGACAGATCCTCTATATACTACACCACACAGGAGGGCTGACAGATCCTCCTATATACTACACCACACAGGAGAGCTGTCAGATCCTCTATATACTACACCACACAGGAGAGCTGTCACATCCTCTATATACTACACCACACAGGAGAGCTGACAGATTCTCTATATACTACACCACACAGGAGAGCTGACAGATCCTCTATATACTACACCACACAGGAGAGCTGACAGATTCTCTATATACTACACCACACAGGAGAGCTGACAGATTCTCTATATACTACACCACACAGGAGAGCTGACAGATCCTCTATATACTACACCACACAGGAGAGCTGTCAGATCCTCTATATACTACACCACACAGGAGAGCTGACAGATCCTCTATATACTACACCACACAGGAGAGCTGACACATCCTCTATATACTACACCACACAGGAGAGCTGTCAGATCCTCTATATACTACACCACACAGGAGAGCTGACAGATCCTCTATATACTACACCACACAGGAGAGCTGACAGATCCTCTATACACTACACCACACAGGAGAGCTGACAGATCCTCTATATACTACACCACACAGGAGAGCTGACAGATCCTCTATATACTACACCACACAGGAGAGCTGACAGATCCTCTATACACTACACCACACAGGAGAGCTGTCAGATCCTCTATATACTACACCACACAGGAGAGCTGACAGATCCTCTATATACTACACCACACAGGAGAGCTGACAGATCCTCTATACACTACACCACACAGGAGAGCTGACAGATCCTCTATACACTACACCACACAGGAGAGCTTTCAGATCCTCTATATACTACACCACACAGGAGAGCTGACAGATCCTCTATATACTACACCACACAGGAGAGCTGACAGATCCTTTATATACTACACCACACAGGAGAGCTGTCAGATCCTCTATATACTACACCACACAGGACAGATCCTCTATATACTACACCACACAGGAGAGCTGACAGATCCTCTATATACTACACCACACAGGAGAGCCGACAGATCCTCTATATACTACACCACACAGGAGAGCCGACAGATCCTCTATATACTACACCACACAGGAGAGCTGACAGATCCTCTATATACTACACCACACAGGAGAGCTAACACATCCTCTATATACTACACCACACAGGAGAGCTGACACATCCTCCATATACTACACCACACAGGAGAGCTGTCAGATCCTCTATATACTACACCACACAGGAGAGCTGTCAGATCCTCTATATACTACACCACACAGGAGAGCTGACAGATCCTCTATATACTACTCCACACAGGAGAGCTGACAGATCCTCTATATACTACACCACACAGGAGAGCTGACACATCCTCTATATACTACACCACACAGGAGAGCTGACAGATCCTCTATATACTACACCACACAGGAGAGCGGACACATCCTCCTATATACTACACCACTCAGGAGAGCTGACAGATCCTCTATATACTACACCACACAGGAGAGCTGACAGATCCTCTATATACTACACCACACAGGAGAGCTGACAGATCCTCTATATACTACACCACACAGGAGAGCTGACAGATCCTCTATATACTAAACCACACAGGAGAGCTGACAGATCCTCCTATATACTACATCACACAGGAGAGCTGACAGATCCTCTATATACTACACCACACAGGAGAGCAGACAGATCCTCTATATACTACACCACACAGGAGAGCTGACACATCCTCCTATATACTACACCACACAGGAGAGCTGACAGATCCTCTATATACTACACCACACAGGAGAGCAGACAGATCCTCTATATACTACACCACACAGGAGAGCTGACAGATCCACTATATACTACACCACACAGGAGAGCTGACAGATCCTCTATATACTACACCACACAGGAGAGCTGACAGATCCTCTATATACTACACCACGCAGGAGAGCTGACACATCCTCTATATACTACACCACACAGGAGAGCTGACAGATCCTCTATATACTACACCACACAGGAGAGCGGACACATCCTCCTATATACTACACTACACAGGAGAGCTGACAGATCCTCTATATACTACACCACACAGGAGAGCGGACACATCCTCCTATATACTACACCACACAGGAGAGCTGACACATCCTCTATATACTACACCACACAGGAGAGCTGACAGATCCTCTATATACTACACGACACAGGAGAGCTGACAGATCCACTATATACTACACCACACAGGAGAGCTGACAGATCCTCTATATACTACACCACACAGGAGAGCTGACAGATCCTCTGTATACTACACCACACAGGAGAGCTGACAGATCCTCTATATACTACACCACACAGGAGAGCTGACAGATCCTCTATATACTACACCACACAGGAGAGCAGACAGATCCTCTATACACTACACCACACAGGAGAGCAGACAGATCCTCTATATACTACACCACACAGGAGATCTGACAGATCCTCTATATACTACACCACACAGGAGAGCTGACAGATCCTCTATATACTACACCACACAGGAGAGCTGACAGATCCTCTATATACTACACCACACAGGAGAGCTGACAGATCCTCTGTATACTACACCACACAGGAGAGCTGACAGATCCTCTATATACTACACCACACAGGAGAGCTGACAGATCCTCTATATACTACACCACACAGGAGAGCTGACAGATCCTCTATATACTACACCACACAGGAGAGCTGACAGATCCTCTATATACTACACCACACAGGAGAGCAGACAGATACTCTATATACTACACCACACAGGAGAGCTGACAGATCCTATATATACTACACCACACAGGGGAGCGGACAGATCCTCTATATACTACACCACACAGGAGAGCTGACAGATCCTCTATATACTACACCACACAGGAGAGCAGACAGATACTCTATATACTACACCACACAGGAGAGCTGACACATCCTCTATATACTACACCACACAGGAGAGCTGACACCTCCTCTATATACTACACCACACAGGAGAGCTGTCAGATCCTCTATATACTACACCACACAGGAGAGCTGACAGATCCTCTATATACTACACCACACAGGAAAGATCCTCTATATACTACACCACACAGGAGAGCTGACAGATACTCTATATACTACACCACACAGGAGAGCTGACACATCCTCTATATACTACACCACACAGGAGAGCTGACAGATCCTCTATATACTACACCACACAGGAGAGCTAGCAGATCCTCTATATACTGCACCACACAGGAGAGCTGACAGATCCTCTATATACTACACCACACAGGAGAGCTGACAGATCCTCTATATACTACACCACACAGGAAAGATCCTCTATATACTACACCACACAGGAGAGCTGACAGATACTCTATATACTACACCACACAGGAGAGCTGACAGATCCTCTATATACTACACCACACAGGAGAGCTGACAGATCCTCTATATACTACACCACACAGGAGAGCTGACAGATCCTCTGTATACTACACCACACAGGAGAGCTGACAGATCCTCTATATACTACACCACACAGGAGAGCCGACAGATCCTCTATATGCTACACCACACAGGAGAGCGGACAGATCCTCTATATACTACACCACACAGGAGAGCTGACAGATCCTCTATATACTACACCACACAGGAGAGCTGACAGATCCTATATATACTACACCACACAGGAGAGCTGACAGATCCTCTATATACTACACCACACAGGGGAGCTGACAGATCCTCTATATACTACACTGCACAGAAGAGCTGACAGATCCTCTATATACTACACCACACAGGAGAGCTGACACATCCTCTATATACTACACCACACAGGAGAGCTGACACATCCTCTATATACTACACCACACAGGAGAACTGACAGATCCTCTATATACTACACCACACATGAGGGCTGACAGATCCTCTATCTACTACACCACACAGGAGAGCTGACACATCCTCTATATACTACACCACACAGGAAAGATCCTCTATATACTACACCACACAGGAGAGCTGACAGATACTCTATATACTACACCACACAGGAGAGCTGACAGATCCTCTATATACTACACCACACAGGAGAGCTGTCAGATCCTCTATATACTACACCACACCTGAGAGCTGACACATCCTCTATATACTACACCACACAGGAGAGCTGACAGATCCTCTATATACTACACCACACAGGAGAGCTGACAGATCCTCTATATACTACACCACACAGGAGAGCTGACACCTCCTCTATATACTACACCACACAGGAGAGCTGACAGATCCTCTATATACTACACCACACAGGAGAGCTGACAGATCCTCTATATACTACACCACACAGGAGAACTGACAGATCCTCCATATACTACACCACACAGGAGAGCTGCAAGATCCTCTATATACTACACCACACAGGAGAGCTGACAGATCCTCTATATACTACACCACACAGGAGAGCTGACACATCCTCTATATACTACACCACACAGGAGAGCTGACAGATCCTCTATATACTACACGACACAGGAGAGCTGACAGATCCACTATATACTACACCACACAGGAGAGCTGACAGATCCTCTGTATACTACACCACACAGGAGAGCTGACAGATCCTCTATATACTACACCACACAGGAGAGCTGACAGATCCTCTATATACTACACCACACAGGAGAGCAGACAGATCCTCTATACACTACACCACACAGGAGAGCAGACAGATCCTCTATATACTACACCACACAGGAGAGCTGACACATCCTCTATATACTACACCACACAGGAGAGCTGACAGATCCTCTATATACTACACCACACAGGAGAGCTGACAGATCCTCTGTATACTACACCACACAGGAGAGCTGACAGATCCTCTATATACTACACCACACAGGAGAGCTGACAGATCCTCTATATACTACACCACACAGGAGAGCTGACAGATCCTCTATACACTACACCACACAGGAGAGCCGACAGATCCTCTATATACTACACCACACAGGAGAGCTGACACATCCTCTATATACTACACCACACAGGAGAGCTGACAGATCCTCTATATACTACACCACACAGGAGAGCTGACAGATCCTCTATATACTACACCACACAGGAGAGCAGACAGATACTCTATATACTACACCACACAGGAGAGCTGACAGATCCTATATATACTACACCACACAGGGGAGCGGACAGATCCTCTATATACTACACCACACAGGAGAGCTGACAGATCCTCTATATACTACACCACACAGGAGAGCAGACAGATACTCTATATACTACACCACACAGGAGAGCTGACACATCCTCTATATACTACACCACACAGGAGAGCTGACACCTCCTCTATATACTACACCACACAGGAGAGCTGTCAGATCCTCTATATACTACACCACACAGGAGAGCTGACAGATACTCTATATACTACACCACACAGGAGAGCTGACACATCCTCTATATACTACACCACACAGGAGAGCTGACAGATCCTCTATATACTACACCACACAGGAGAGCTAGCAGATCCTCTATATACTGCACCATACAGGAGAGCAGACAGATACTCTATATACTACACCACACAGGAGAGCTGACAGATCCTCTATATACTACACCACACAGGAAAGATCCTCTATATACTACACCACACAGGAGAGCTGACAGATACTCTATATACTACACCACACAGGAGAGCTGACAGATCCTCTATATACTACACCACACAGGAGAGCTGACAGATCCTCTATATACTACACCACACAGGAGAGCTGACAGATCCTCTGTATACTACACCACACAGGAGAGCTGACAGATCCTCTATATACTACACCACACAGGAGAGCCGACAGATCCTCTATATGCTACACCACACAGGAGAGCGGACAGATCCTCTATATACTACACCACACAGGAGAGCTGACAGATCCTCTATATACTACACCACACAGGAGAGCTGACAGATCCTATATATACAACACCACACAGGAGAGCTGACAGATCCTCTATATACTACACCACACAGGGGAGCTGACAGATCCTCTATATACTACACTGCACAGAAGAGCTGACAGATCCTCTATATACTACACCACACAGGAGAGCTGACACATCCTCTATATACTACACCACACAGGAGAGCTGACACATCCTCTATATACTACACCACACAGGAGAACTGACAGATCCTCTATATACTACACCACACATGAGGGCTGACAGATCCTCTATCTACTACACCACACAGGAGAGCTGACACATCCTCTATATACTACACCACACAGGAAAGATCCTCTATATACTACACCACACAGGAGAGCTGACAGATACTCTATATACTACACCACACAGGAGAGCTGACAGATCCTCTATATACTACACCACACAGGAGAGCTGTCAGATCCTCTATATACTACACCACACCTGAGAGCTGACACATCCTCTATATACTACACCACACAGGAGAGCTGACAGATCCTCTATATACTACACCACACAGGAGAGCTGACAGATCCTCTATATACTACACCACACAGGAGAGCTGACACCTCCTCTATATACTACACCACACAGGAGAGCTGACAGATCCTCTATATACTACACCACACAGGAGAGCTGACAGATCCTCTATATACTACACCACACAGGAGAACTGACAGATCCTCCATATACTACACCACACAGGAGAGCTGCAAGATCCTCTATATACTACACCACACAGGAGAGCTGACAGATCCTCTATATACTACACCACACAGGAGAGCTGACACATCCTCTATATACTACACCACACAGGAGAGCTGACAGATCCTCTATATACTACACGACACAGGAGAGCTGACAGATCCACTATATACTACACCACACAGGAGAGCTGACAGATCCTCTGTATACTACACCACACAGGAGAGCTGACAGATCCTCTATATACTACACCACACAGGAGAGCTGACAGATCCTCTATATACTACACCACACAGGAGAGCAGACAGATCCTCTATACACTACACCACACAGGAGAGCAGACAGATCCTCTATATACTACACCACACAGGAGAGCTGACACATCCTCTATATACTACACCACACAGGAGAGCTGACAGATCCTCTATATACTACACCACACAGGAGAGCTGACAGATCCTCTGTATACTACACCACACAGGAGAGCTGACAGATCCTCTATATACTACACCACACAGGAGAGCTGACAGATCCTCTATATACTACACCACACAGGAGAGCTGACAGATCCTCTATACACTACACCACACAGGAGAGCCGACAGATCCTCTATATACTACACCACACAGGAGAGCTGACACATCCTCTATATACTACACCACACAGGAGAGCTGACAGATCCTCTATATACTACACCACACAGGAGAGCTGACAGATCCTCTATATACTACACCACACAGGAGAGCAGACAGATACTCTATATACTACACCACACAGGAGAGCTGACAGATCCTATATATACTACACCACACAGGGGAGCGGACAGATCCTCTATATACTACACCACACAGGAGAGCTGACAGATCCTCTATATACTACACCACACAGGAGAGCAGACAGATACTCTATATACTACACCACACAGGAGAGCTGACACATCCTCTATATACTACACCACACAGGAGAGCTGACACCTCCTCTATATACTACACCACACAGGAGAGCTGTCAGATCCTCTATATACTACACCACACAGGAGAGCTGACAGATACTCTATATACTACACCACACAGGAGAGCTGACACATCCTCTATATACTACACCACACAGGAGAGCTGACAGATCCTCTATATACTACACCACACAGGAGAGCTAGCAGATCCTCTATATACTGCACCATACAGGAGAGCAGACAGATACTCTATATACTACACCACACAGGAGAGCTGACAGATCCTCTATATACTACACCACACAGGAAAGATCCTCTATATACTACACCACACAGGAGAGCTGACAGATACTCTATATACTACACCACACAGGAGAGCTGACAGATCCTCTATATACTACACCACACAGGAGAGCTGACAGATCCTCTATATACTACACCACACAGGAGAGCTGACAGATCCTCTGTATACTACACCACACAGGAGAGCTGACAGATCCTCTATATACTACACCACACAGGAGAGCCGACAGATCCTCTATATGCTACACCACACAGGAGAGCGGACAGATCCTCTATATACTACACCACACAGGAGAGCTGACAGATCCTCTATATACTACACCACACAGGAGAGCTGACAGATCCTATATATACAACACCACACAGGAGAGCTGACAGATCCTCTATATACTACACCACACAGGGGAGCTGACAGATCCTCTATATACTACACTGCACAGAAGAGCTGACAGATCCTCTATATACTACACCACACAGGAGAGCTGACACATCCTCTATATACTACACCACACAGGAGAGCTGACACATCCTCTATATACTACACCACACAGGAGAACTGACAGATCCTCTATATACTACACCACACACGAGGGCTGACAGATCCTCTATCTACTACACCACACAGGAGAGCTGACACATCCTCTATATACTACACCACACAGGAAAGATCCTCTATATACTACACCACACAGGAGAGCTGACAGATACTCTATATACTACACCACACAGGAGAGCTGACAGATCCTCTATATACTACACCACACAGGAGAGCTGTCAGATCCTCTATGTACTACACCACACAGGAGAGCTGACACATCCTCTATATACTACACCACACAGGAGAGCTGACAGATCCTCTATATACTACACCACACAGGAGAGCTGACAGATCCTCTATATACTACACCACACAGGAGAGCTGACACCTCCTCTATATACTACACCACACAGGAGAGCTGACAGATCCTCTATATACTACACCACACAGGAGAGCTGACAGATCCTCTATATACTACACCACACAGGAGAACTGACAGATCCTCCATATACTACACCACACAGGAGAGCTGCAAGATCCTCTATATACTACACCACACAGGAGAGCTGACAGATCCTCTATATACTACACCACACAGGAGAGCTGACAGATCCTCTATATACTACACCACACAGGAGAGCTGACAGATCCTCTATATACTACACCACACAGGAGAGCTGACACATCCTCTATATACTACACCACACAGGAGAGCTGACAGATCCTCTATATACTACACCACACAGGAGAGCTAGCAGATCCTCTATATACTGCACCATACAGGAGAGCAGACAGATACTCTATATACTACACCACACAGGAGAGCTGACAGATCCTCTATATACTACACCACACAGGAGAGCTGACAGATCCTCCTATATACTACACCACACAGGAGAGCTGACAGATCCTCTATATACTACACTGCACAGAAGAGCTGACAGATCCTCCATATACTACACCACACAGGAGAGCTGACACATCCTCTATATACTACACCACACAGGAGAGCTGACACATCCTCTATATACTACACCACACAGGAGAACTGACAGATCCTCTATATACTACACCACACAGGAGAGCTGACAGATCCTCTATATACTACACCACACAGGAGAGCTGACAGATCCTCTATCTACTACACCACACAGGAGAGATCCTCTATATACTACACCACACAGGAGGGCTGACAGATCCTCTATCTACTACACCACACAGGAGAGCTAACAGATCCTCTATATACTACACCACACAGGAGAGCTGACAAATCCTCTATATACTACACCACACAGGAGAGCTGACACATCCTCTATATACTACACCACACAGGAGAGCTGACAGATCCTCTATATACTACACCACACAGGAGAGCTGACAGATCCTCTATATACTACACCACACAGGAGAGCTTTCAGATCCTCTATATACTACACCACACAGGAGAGCTGACACATCCTCTATATACTACACCACACAGGAGAGCTGACAGATCCTCTATATACTACACCACACAGGAGAGCTGACACATCCTCTATATACTACACCACACAGGAGAGCTGACAGATCCTCTATATACTACACCACACAGGAGAGCTAGCAGATCCTCTATATACTGCACCATAGAGGAGAGCAGACAGATACTCTATATACTACACCACACAGGAGAGCTGACAGATCCTCTATATACTACACCACACAGGAGAGCTGACAGATCCTCCTATATACTACACCACACAGGAGAGCTGACAGATCCTCTATATACTACACCACACAGGAGAGCTGACAGATCCTCTATATACTACACCACACAGGAGAGCTGACAGATCCTCTATCTACTACACCACACAGGAGAGATCCTCTATATACTACACCACACAGGAGGGCTGACAGATCCTCTATCTACTACACCACACAGGAGAGCTAACAGATCCTCTATATACTACACCACACAGGAGAGCTGACACATCCTCTATATACTACACCACACAGGAGAGCTGACACATCCTCTATATACTACACCACACAGGAGAGCTGACAGATCCTCTATATACTACACCACACAGGAGAGCTGACAGATCCTCTATATACTACACCACACAGGAGAGCTGACAGATCCTCTATATACTACACCACACAGGAGAGCTGACAGATCCTCTATCTACTACACCACACAGGAGAGCTGACACATCCTCTATATACTACACCACACAGGAGAGCTGACAGATCCTCTATATACTACACCACACAGGAGAGCTAGCAGATCCTCTATATACTGCACCATACAGGAGAGCAGACAGATACTCTATATACTACACCACACAGGAGAGCTGACAGATCCTCTATATACTACACCACACAGGAGAGCTGTCAGATCCTCTATATACTACACCACACAGGAGAGCTGACACATCCTCTATATACTACACCACACAGGAGAGCTGACAGATCCTCTATATACTACACCACACAGGAGAGCTGACAGATCCTCTATATACTACACCACACAGAAGAGCTGACACCTTCTCTATATACTACACCACACAGGAGAGCTGACAGATCCTTTATATACTACACCACACAGGAGAGCTGACAGATTCTCTATATACTACACCACACAGGAGAACTGAGAGATCCTCCATATACTACACCACACAGGAGAGCTGACAGATCCTCTATATACTACACCACACAGGAGAGCTGACAGATCCTCTATATACTACACCACACAAGAGAGCTGACAGATCCTCTATATACTATACCACACAGAAGAGCTGACAGATCCTCTATATACTACACCACACAGGAGAGCTGACAGATACTCTATATACTACACTGCACAGAAGAGCTGACAGATCCTCTATATACTACACCACACAGGAGAGCTGACACATCCTCTATATACTACACCACACAGGAGAGCTGACACATCCTCTATATACTACACCACACAGGAGAACTGACAGATCCTCTATATACTACACCACACAGGAGGGCTGACAGATCCTCTATCTACTACACCACACAGGAGAGCTGACACATCCTCTATATACTACACCACACAGGAGAGCTGACACATCCTCTATATACTACACCACACAGGAGAGCTGACAGATCCTCTATATACTACACCACACAGGAGAGCTGACAGATCCTCTATATACTACACCACACAGGAGAGCTGTCAGATCCTCTATATACTACACCACACAGGAGAACTGACAGATCCTCTATATACTACACCACACAGGAGAGCTGACAGATCCTCAATATACTACACCACACAGGAGAGCTGACAGATCCTCTATATACTACACCACACAGGAGAGCTGACAGATCTTCTATATACTACACCACACAGGAGAGCTGACAGATCCTCTATACTATATACTACAACACACAGGAGAGCTGACAGATCCTCTATATACTGCACCACACAGGAGAGCTGACACATCCTCTATATACTACACCACACAGGAGAGCTGACAGATCCTCTATATACTACACCACACAGGAGAGCTGACAGATCCTATATATACTACACCACACAGGAGAGCTGACAGATCCTCTATATACTACACCACACAAGAGAGCTGACAGATCCTCTATATACTACACCACACAGGATAGCTGACAGATCCTCTATATACTACACCACACAGGACAGATCCTCTATATACTACACCACACAGGAGAGCTCACAGATCCTATATATACTACACCACACAGGAGAGCTGACAGATCCTCAATATACTACACCACACAGGAGAACTGACAGATCCTCTATATACTACACCACACAGGAGAGCTGACAGATCCTCTATATACTACACCACACAGGACAGATCCTCTATATACTACACCACACAGGAGAGCTGACAGATCCTCTATATACTACAAGACACAGGAAATCTGACAGATCCTCTATATACTACACCGCACAGGAGAGCTGACAGATCCTCTATATACTACACCACACAGGACAGATCCTCTATATATTACACTACACAGGAGAGCTGACAGATCCTCTATATACTACACCACACAGGAGAGCTGACAGATCCTCTATATACTACACCACACAGGAGAGCTGACAGATCCTCTATATACTACACCACACAGGAGAGCTGACAGATCCTCTATATACTACACCCCACAGGAGAGCTGACACATCCTCTATATACTACACTACACAGGAGAGCTGACAGATAATCTATATACTACACCACACAGGAGAGCTGACAGATCCTCTATATACTACACCACACAGGAGAGCTGACAGATCCTCTATATACTACACCACACAGGAGAGCTGACAGATCCTCTATATACTACACCACACAGGAGAGCTGACAGATCCTATATATACTACACCACACAGGAGAGCTGACAGATCCTCTATATACTACACCACACAAGAGAGCTGACAGATCCTCTATATACTACACCACACAGGACAGATCCTCTATATATTACACTACACAGGAGAGCTGACAGATCCTCTATATACTGCACCACACAGGAGAGCTGACAGATCCTCTATATACTACACCACACAGGAGAGCTGACAGATCCTCTATATACTACACCACACAGGAGAGCTGACAGATCCTCTATATACTACACCACACAGGAGAGCTGACAGATCCTCTATCTACTACACCACACAGGAGAGCTGACACATCCTCTATATACTACACCACACAGGAGAGCTGACACATCCTCTATATACTACACCACACAGGAGAGCTGACAGATCCTCTATATACTACACCACACAGGAGAGCTGACACATCCTCTATATACTACACCACACAGGAGAGCTGACAGATCCTCTATATACTACACCACACAGGACAGATCCTCTATATACTACACCACACAGGAGAGCTGACAGATCCTATATATACTACACCACACAGGAGAGCTGACAGATCCTCTATATGCTACACCACACAGGAGAGCTGACAGATCCTCTATATACTACACCACACAGGACAGATCCTCTATATACTACACAACACAGGAGAGCTGACAGATCCTATATATACTACACCACACAGGAGAACTGACAGATCCTCTATATACTACACCACACAGGAGAGCTGACAGATCCTCTATATACTACACCACACAGGACAGATCCTCTATATACTACACCACACAGGAGAGCTGACAGATCCTCTATATACTACACGACACAGGAGATCTGACAGATCCTCTATATACTACACCACACAGGAGAGCTGACAGGTCCTCTATATACTACACCACACAGGACAGATCCTCTATATACTACACTACACAGGAGAGCTGACAGGTCCTCTATATACTACACCACACAGGAGAGCTGACAGATCCTCTATATACTACACCACACAGGAGAGCAGACAGATCCTCTATATACTACACCACACAGGAGAGCTGACAGATCCTCTATATACTACACCACACAGGAGAGCTGACAGATCCTCTATATACTACACCACACAGGAGAGCTGACAGATGCTCTATATACTACACCACACAGGAGAGCTGACAGATCCTCTATATACTACACCACACAGGAGAGCTGACAGATCCTCTATATACTACACCACACAGGAGAGCTGACAGATCCTCTATATACTGCACCACACAGGAGAACTGACAGATCCTCTATATACTACACCACACAGGAGAGCTGACAGATCCTCTATATACTACACCACACAGGAGAGCTGACACATCCTCTATATACTACACCACACAGGAGAGCTGACAGATCCTCTATATACTACACCACACAGGAGAGCTAGCAGATCCTCTATATACTGCACCATACAGGAGAGCAGACAGATACTCTATATACTACACCACACAGGAGAGCTGACAGATCCTCTATATACTACACCACACAGGAGAGCTGACAGATCCTCCTATATACTACACCACACAGGAGAGCTGACAGATCCTCTATATACTACACTGCACAGAAGAGCTGACAGATCCTCTATATACTACACCACACAGGAGAGCTGACACATCCTCTATATACTACACCACACAGGAGAGCTGACACATCCTCTATATACTACACCACACAGGAGAACTGACAGATACTCTATATACTACACCACACAGGAGGGCTGACAGATCCTCTATCTACTACACCACACAGGAGAGCTGACACATCCTCTATATACTACACCACACAGGAGAGCTGACACATCCTCTATATACTACACCACACAGGAGAGCTGACAGATCCTCTATATACTACACCACACAGGAGAGCTGACAGATCCTCTATATACTACACCACACAGGAGAGCTGACAGATCCTCTATCTACTACACCACACAGGAGAGCTGACACATCCTCTATATACTACACCACACAGGAGAGCTGACAGATCCTCTATATACTACACCACACAGGAGAGCTAGCAGATCCTCTATATACTGCACCATACAGGAGAGCAGACAGATACTCTATATACTACACCACACAGGAGAGCTGACAGATCCTCTATATACTACACCACACAGGAGAGCTGTCAGATCCTCTATATACTACACCACACAGGAGAGCTGACACATCCTCTATATACTACACCACACAGGAGAGCTGACAGATCCTCTATATACTACACCACACAGAAGAGCTGACACCTTCTCTATATACTACACCACACAGGAGAGCTGACAGATCCTCTATATACTACACCACACAGCAGAGCTGACAGATCCTCTATATACTACACCACACAGGAGAACTGACAGATCCTCCATATACTACACCACACAGGAGAGCTGACAGATCCTCTATATACTACACCACACAGGAGAGCTGACAGATCCTCTATATACTACACCACACAGGAGAGCTGACAGATCCTCTATATACTATACCACACAGAAGAGCTGACAGATCCTCTATATACTACACCACACAGGAGAGCTGACAGATACTCTATATACTACACTGCACAGAAGAGCTGACAGATCCTCTATATACTACACCACACAGGAGAGCTGACAGATCCTCCTATATACTACACCACACAGGAGAACTGACAAATCCTCTATATACTACACCACACAGGAGAGCTGACACATCCTCTATATACTACACCACACAGGAGAACTGACAGATCCTCTATATACTACACCACACAGGGGAGCGGACAGATCCTCTATATACTACACCACACAGGGGAGCGGACACATCCTCTATATACTACACCACACAGGAGAGCTGACACATCCTCTATATACTACACCACACAGGAGAACTGACAGATCCTCTATATACTACACCACACACAAGGGCTGACAGATCCTCTATCTACTACACCACACAGGAGAGCTGACACATCCTCTATATACTACACCACACAGGAAAGATCCTCTATATACTACACCACACAGGAGAGCTGACAGATACTCTATATACTACACCACACAGGAGAGCTGTCAGATCCTCTATATACTACACCACACAGGAGAGCTGACAGATCCTCTATATACTACATCACACAGGAGAGCTGACAGATGCTCTATATACTACACCACACAGGAGAGCTGACAGATCCTCTATCTACTACACCACACAGGAGAGCTGACACATCCTCTATATACTACACCACACAGGAGAGCTGACAGAGCCTCTATATACTACACCACACAGGAGAGCTGACAGATCCTCTATATACTACACCACACAGGAGAGCTGACACATCCTCTATATACTACACCACACAGGAGAGCTGACAGATCCTCTATATACTACACCACACAGGAGAGCTGACAGATCCTCTATATACTACACCACACAGGAGAGCTGACACCTCCTCTATATACTACACCACACAGGAGAGCTGACAGATCCTCTATATACTACACCACACAGGAGAGCTGACAGATCCTCTATATACTACACCACACAGGAGAACTGACAGATTCTCCATATACTACACCACACAGGAGAGCTGCAAGATCCTCTATATACTACACCACACAGGAGAGCTGACAGATCCTCTATATACTACACCACACAGGAGAGCTGACAGATCCTCTATATACTACACCACACAGGAGAGCTGACACATCCTCTATATACTACACCACACAGGAGAGCTGACAGATCCTCTATATACTACACCACACAGGAGAGCTAGCAGATCCTCTATATACTGCACCATACAGGAGAGCAGACAGATACTCTATATACTACACCACACAGGAGAGCTGACAGATCCTCTATGTACTACACCACACAGGAGAGCTGACAGATCCTCTATATACTACACCACACAGGAGAGCTGACAGATCCTTTATATACTACACCACACAGGAGAGCTGACAGATCCTCTATATACTACACCATACAGGAGAGCTGACACATCCTCTATATACTACACCACACAGGAGAGCTGACACATCCTCTATATACTACACCACACAGGAGAGCTGACACATCCTCTATATACTACACCACACAGGAGAGCTGACAGATCCTCTATATACTACACCACACAGGAGAGCTGACAGATCCTCTATATACTACACCACACAGGAGAGCTGACAGATCCTCTATCTACTACACCACACAGGAGAGCTGACACATCCTCTATATACTACACCACACAGGAGAGCTGACAGATCCTCTATATACTACACCACACAGGAGAGCTAGCAGATCCTCTATATACTGCACCATACAGGAGAGCAGACAGATACTCTATATACTACACCACACAGGAGAGCTGACAGATCCTCTATATACTACACCACACAGGAGAGCTGTCAGATCCTCTATATACTACACCACACAGGAGAGCTGACACATCCTCTATATACTACACCACACAGGAGAGCTGACAGATCCTCTATATACTACACCACACAGAAGAGCTGACACCTTCTCTATATACTACACCACACAGGAGAGCTGACAGATCCTCTATATACTACACCACACAGCAGAGCTGACAGATCCTCTATATACTACACCACACAGGAGAACTGACAGATCCTCCATATACTACACCACACAGGAGAGCTGACAGATCCTCTATATACTACACCACACAGGAGAGCTGACAGATCCTCTATATACTACACCACACAGGAGAGCTGACAGATCCTCTATATACTATACCACACAGAAGAGCTGACAGATCCTCTATATACTACACCACACAGGAGAGCTGACAGATACTCTATATACTACACTGCACAGAAGAGCTGACAGATCCTCTATATACTACACCACACAGGAGAGCTGACACATCCTCTATATACTACACCACACAGGAGAGCTGACACATCCTCTATATACTACACCACACAGGAGAACTGACAGATCCTCTATATACTACACCACACACAAGGGCTGACAGATCCTCTATCTACTACACCACACAGGAGAGCTGACACATCCTCTATATACTACACCACACAGGAAAGATCCTCTATATACTACACCACACAGGAGAGCTGACAGATACTCTATATACTACACCACACAGGAGAGCTGTCAGATCCTCTATATACTACACCACACAGGAGAGCTGACAGATCCTCTATATACTACATCACACAGGAGAGCTGACAGATGCTCTATATACTACACCACACAGGAGAGCTGACACATCCTCTATATACTACACCACACAGGAGAGCTGACAGATCCTCTATATACTACACCACACAGGAGAGCTGACAGATCCTCTATATACTACACCACACAGGAGAGCTGACACCTCCTCTATATACTACACCACACAGGAGAGCTGACAGATCCTCTATATACTACACCACACAGGAGAGCTGACAGATCCTCTATATACTACACCACACAGGAGAACTGACAGATTCTCCATATACTACACCACACAGGAGAGCTGCAAGATCCTCTATATACTACACCACACAGGAGAGCTGACAGATCCTCTATATACTACACCACACAGGAGAGCTGACAGATCCTCTATATACTACACCACACAGGAGAGCTGACACATCCTCTATATACTACACCACACAGGAGAGCTGACAGATCCTCTATATACTACACCACACAGGAGAGCTAGCAGATCCTCTATATACTGCACCATACAGGAGAGCAGACAGATACTCTATATACTACACCACACAGGAGCGCTGACAGATCCTCTATGTACTACACCACACAGGAGAGCTGACAGATCCTCTATATACTACACCACACAGGAGAGCTGACAGATCCTCTATATACTACACCACACAGGAGAGCTGACAGATCCTCTATATACTACACCATACAGGAGAGCTGACACATCCTCTATATACTACACCACACAGGAGAGCTGACACATCCTCTATATACTACACCACACAGGAGAGCTGACAGATCCTCTATATACTACACCACACAGGAGAGCTGACAGATCCTCTATATACTACACCACACAGGAGAGCTGTCAGATCCTCTATATACTACACCACACAGGAGAACTGACAGATCCTCTATATACTACACCACACAGGAGAGCTGACAGATCCTCTATATACTACACCACACAGGAGAGCTGACACATCCTCTATATACTACACCACACAGGAGAGCTGACAGATCCTCTATATACTACACCACACAGGAGAGCTAGCAGATCCTCTATATACTGCACCATACAGGAGAGCAGACAGATACTCTATATACTACACCACACAGGAGAGCTGACAGATCCTCTATATACTACACCACACAGGAGAGCCGACAGATCCTCTATATACTACACCACACAGGAGAGCTGACACATCCTCTATATACTACACCACACAGGAGAGCTGACAGATCCTCTATATACTACACCACACAGGAGAGCTAGCAGATCCTCTATATACTGCACCATACAGGAGAGCAGACAGATACTCTATATACTACACCACACAGGAGAGCTGACAGATCCTCTATATACTACACCACACAGGAGAGCTGTCAGATCCTCTATATACTACACCACACAGGAGAGCTGACACATCCTCTATATACTACACCACACAGGAGAGCTGACAGATCCTCTATATACTACACCACACAGGAGAGCTGACAGATCCTCTATATACTACACCACACAGAAGAGCTGACACCTTCTCTATATACTACACCACACAGGAGAGCTGACAGATCCTTTATATACTACACCACACAGGAGAGCTGACACATCCTCTATATACTACACCACACAGGAGAGCTGACACATCCTCTATATACTACACCACACAGGAGAGCTGACAGATCCTCTATATACTACACCACACAGGAGAGCTGACAGATCCTCTATATACTACACCACACAGGAGAGCTGTCAGATCCTCTATATACTACACCACCCAGGAGAACTGACAGATCCTCTATATACTACACCACACAGGAGAGCTGACAGATCCTCAATATACTACACCACACAGGAGAGCTGACAGATCCTCTATATACTACACCACACAGGAGAGCTGACAGATCTTCTATATACTACACCACACAGGAGAGCTGACAGATCCTCTATACTATATACTACAACACACAGGAGAGCTGACAGATCCTCTATATACTGCACCACACAGGAGAGCTGACACATCCTCTATATACTACACCACACAGGAGAGCTGACAGATCCTCTATATACTACACCACACAGGAGAGCTGACAGATCCACTATATACTACTCCACACAGGAGAGCTGACAGATCCTCTATATACTACACCACACAGGAGAGCTGACAGATCCTATATATACTACACCACACAGGAGAGCTGACAGATCCTCTATATACTACACCACACAGGAGAGCTGACAGATCCTATATATACTACACCACACAGGAGAGCTGACAGATCCTCTATATACTGTTATGTTCTGCTACCAAAGCTAAGGAAAGAGAGGAGATCTGTCCCTACTATAGGACTCAGCTGAATCCCTACGATGTAACAGGGAACCTGATCCTGCGATCAGACCTGCTAAAGTCCTAATCTAGTCTGTACGAAGACCTATAGATGTGGGGAGGGAATCCCTACAAGTACTAAGGACTGGAAGGAATATGGGACACCTCCTAACAGAAATAGTAGCAGACAGACGAACAAACAAAATAGATAGAACATAGAGGTCCGTAGACCAAGCAAACTAACAGAGATAGATACAGAGCACAGGCTAGCTAGAAAGTAGATATACAATGAAGTCCAGCAAAGCCAGAAGGGCGGAGCAGGATTAAATAGGCCAACAAGGTCATGTGACCAGCAAAGGAAAAAAAACCTAACAGCAAGGTTCTAACAGTACCCCCCCTTCTAAGAGGATCCTCCGGATCCCCTAGGACCAGGCTTATCAGGAAATCTCCTGTGAAACGCTCTGATAAGTCTGGACGCGGAAACATCATCTGACCTCACCCAAGAGTTATCCTCGGGTCCGAAACCTTTCCAGGCCACAAGATACTGCAAACTACCTCTATACCGTCTAGAGTCAAGGATGCGAGAAATTTCATATTCCCCGTCCTCCACCACCGGAGGAACAGAGGCAGAGGCGTCACCATCCGACACAACAGCTTTTTTTAACAGAGAGACATGAAAGACCGGATTAATTCTCCAGGAGGTAGGAACCTCCAACCTAACAGCAGATTGGTTGACAACCTGAAGCACCTTAAAGGGCCCTACAAACTTGGGACCCAATTTCTTAGAAGGAATCCTCAACCGCAGATTCCTAGAGGACAACCAAACCATGTCACCAACAGCGAACAAAACCTCCTGTCGTTTCCTATCAAAGTAGTCTTTAGATTTTCTGTTGGCCTCCTGAAGATTACCACGCACATCCGTCCAAACTCTTTCCAAATCACCGGAAAAATTCTCCTCCTCAGGCACGGCAGATCCCAACTTGGAGAACGACCCAAACGACGGATGTCTCCCAGAACAACAAAAAAAAGGCGAACAACCAGCAGAAGAAGATGTATGATTGTTCAGAGCAAATTCGGCAAGTGGCAGAAACTCAGACCACCCCTCTTGATTGTCTGCCACAAAACAACGCAAGAACTGCTCAACATCCTGGTTTTTCCTTTCTGTCTGGCCATTAGATTCAGGATGATATCCGGACGAAAACGACAAATGAATTCCCAACCTGTCACAAAAGGCACGCCAAAAACGAGCCACGAACTGAGGACCCCTATCAGAAACAATGTCAGTAGGAACGCCATGAAGTCTGACAATTTCTTTGACAAAGGTCTGAGCGAGAGTTTTAGCGCAGGGCAGTTTGACGAAGGGAACCAAGTGACACATCTTGCTAAAACGGTCCACGACCACCCAGATGACAGTAAAACCCTCAGAGGGGGGAAGGTCAGTTATAAAGTCCATGTTATGTTCTGCTACCAAAGCTAAGGAAAGAGAGGAGATCTGTCCCTACTATAAGACTCAGCTGAATCCCTACGATGTAACAGGGAACCTGATCCTGCGATCAGACCTGCTAAAGTCCTAATCTAGTCTGTACGAAGACCTATAGATGTGGGGAGGGAATCCCTACAAGTACTAAGGACTGGGAGGAATATGGGACACCTCCTAACAGAAATAGTAGCAGACAGACGAACAAACAAAATAGATAGAACATAGAGGTCCGTAGACCAAGCAAACTAACAGAGTTAGATACAGAGCACAGGCTAGCTAGAAAGTAGATATACAATGAAGTCCAGCAAAGCCAGATGGGCGGAGCAGGATTAAATAGGCCAACAAGGTCATGTGACCAGCAAAGGAAAAAAAACCTAACAGCAAGGTTCTAACAGTACCCCCCCTTCTAAGAGGATCCTCCGGATCCCCTAGGACCAGGCTTATCAGGAAATCTCCTGTGAAACGCTCTGATAAGTCTGGACGCGGAAACATCATCTGACCTCACCCAAGAGTTATCCTCGGGTCCGAAACCTTTCCAGGCCACAAGATACTGCAAACTACCTCTATACCGTCTAGAGTCAAGGATGCGAGAAATTTCATATTCCCCGTCCTCCACCACCGGAGGAACAGAGGCAGAGGCGTCACCATCCGACACAACAGCTTTTTTTAACAGAGAGACATGAAAGACCGGATTAATTCTCCAGGAGGTAGGAACCTCCAACCTAACAGCAGATTGGTTGACAACCTGAAGCACCTTAAAGGGCCCTACAAACTTGGGACCCAATTTCTTAGAAGGAATCCTCAACCGCAGATTCCTAGAGGACAACCAAACCATGTCACCAACAGCGAACAAAACCTCCTGTCGTTTCCTATCAAAGTAGTCTTTAGATTTTCTGTTGGCCTCCTGAAGATTACCACGCACATCCGTCCAAACTCTTTCCAAATCACCGGAAAAATTCTCCTCCTCAGGCACGGCAGATCCCAACTTGGAGAACGACCCAAACGACGGATGTCTCCCAGAACAACAAAAAAAAGGCGAACAACCAGCAGAAGAAGATGTATGATTGTTCAGAGCAAATTCGGCAAGTGGCAGAAACTCAGACCACCCCTCTTGATTGTCTGCCACAAAACAACGCAAGAACTGCTCAACATCCTGTTTTTTCCTTTCTGTCTGGCCATTAGATTCAGGATGATATCCGGACGAAAACGACAAATGAATTCCCAACCTGTCACAAAAAGCACGCCAAAAACGAGCCACGAACTGAGGACCCCTATCAGAAACAATGTCAGTAGGAACGCCATGAAGTCTGACAATTTCCTTGACAAAGGCCTTAGCGAGAGTTTTAGCGCAGGGCAGTTTGACGAAGGGAACCAAGTGACACATCTTGCTAAAACGGTCCACGACCACCCAGATGACAGTAAAACCCTCAGAGGGGGGAAGGTCAGTTATAAAGTCCATAGCCAAATGTGTCCAAGGAGCACTGGGGACCTCCAAAGGACAAAGCAACCCCGCAGCAGGAGTATGTGAGGACTTAGATCTAGCACATATAGTACATTGGCGCACCCACTTAATGACTTCCTTCTGCCATCCAGGCCACCAAAAACTGCGACCCACCAGTCTCTTGGTCTCAGAGATTCCGGGATGACCTGCCAACCGAGATTCGTGACACTCAACAAACAAATCTCTCCTAAAGGTCTCAGGCACAAACAACCTCCCATGAGGAGTGTTAGATGGGGCATTCTCCTGAGCTTTAAGAATCTCATCTTCCAAAACGGAGTCTAAAGCAGCTATCACAACACCTTCTTGTAAAATGTTTTCCTCTTTCTCAGCACCGACTATGGGAGAAAAACTGCGAGACAAGGCATCCGCCTTAACATTCTTAGTACCAGGGATGTAAGTAACGGAGAAATTAAACCGCGAGAAAAACAGTGCCCACCTAGCCTGACGGGCATTCAGGCGCTTGGCAGCATCAAGATATATCAGATTTTTATGATCCGTAAGAACCTGAACGGGAAATTCCGCACCTTCCAAGAAGTGGCGCCAGTGTTCAAATGCGAGTTTAATAGCCAATAATTCCCGATTACCAATATCGTAATTCAGTTCAGTCTCCGAAAATTTTTTTGAAAAAAAGGCACAGGGATGTAATCCATCCCCGTTATCCTGAGACAATACTGCGCCAACCCCCACAGAGGAAGCATCAACCTCAACCAAAAACGGCCTAGTAACATCAGGCTGCATAAGGATGGGAGCAGAGGTGAACCTCTCCTTGAGATACACAAAAGCTTCAATGGCCTCAGAAGACCACTGAACCGCATCAGCACCTTTCCTGGTGAGATCAGTCAGAGGTTTGACAATACTAGAAAAATTTTTTATGAATTTTCTGTAGTAATTGGCGAAACCCAAAAACCTCTGTGTCGATTTCAAACCAATAGGCCTAGGCCATTCCTGCACAGCCTGAACCTTAACCGGATCCATCTCAAAACCTTTGCTGGAGATAATGTAGCCCAAAAAACTAATTCTCTGTACAGCGAACTCACATTTCTCCAGCTTAGCAAAAAGCGAATTGTCCATTAATAACTGTAATACCTCACGCACGCTCCGCCAATGAGACTCCAGATCTGGCGAATAAATCAAAATGTCATCCAAATACACAACCACATTTTTACCGATCAAAGGTCTAAGGATGTCATTAATCAGATTCTGAAAAAATGCAGGAGCATTAGTAAGACCAAAAGGCATAACCAGATTCTCAAAATGACCCACAGGAGTGTTAAAAGCAGTCTTCCATTCATCACCCTCCTTCATGCGCAACAGATTGTATGCCCCCTTAAGGTCAATTTTAGAGAACCACTTGGCCCCCAATAACTGGTTAAACAGATCAGGAATCAATGGCAGTGGGTAAGGATTGCGTACCGTAATTTTGTTGATCTCACGAAAATCCAGACAAGGACGTAAACCGCCGTCCTTTTTTTTTACAAAAAAAAATCCAACCGCCACAGGAGACTTAGAGGGCCTAATGTGACCGGCGGCCAAACTTGTCTGTATGTATTCCTCCAAAGCCTTCCTCTCAGGAATAGTAAGGTTAAATAAACGACTTTTAGGAAGAGTCGCTCCAGGGACAAATTCAATAGAACAATCATAGTCTCTATGGGGAGGCAAAACCTGCGATTCCTTCTCAGAAAAAACTCTCCAAAAATCCTGAATAGGAACAGGCAATTCTCCCCTATCCAAAGCTGCAATACGCCCGTTACAAGACTTGTCATAACATTTATGGCTCCAGGATTTAATTTCACTGGTAGACCAATCCAGTACAGGATTGTGAAATTTTAACCAGGGCAAACCCAATATTACTGGAGAAGGCAAGTTATTCAACACTACCAAATCCAATTTCTCATGGTGAACACCATTAATAGTGAGAGGAAATTCACTGACCTTGAGAGTAATATTCTTCAAAGGGGAACCATCCACAGAAACCACAGCAATGGGGGATGACAAAGGTTCAGGTTTTAAATTGAGTTTTTCCACGAATCCCCCATCAATTACATTCAGTGTAGACCCGCAATCAACAAACACCCGAAATTCCATTAATTTTTCCTGAGCAATCGTGGAAGCAGCTAAAAATATACCCTTGGAATTTAAACAGGCAATACGGGCGTGACTGACCATTTTTTTTTCTTTCTTCATACGAAGCTCACAGCCTTTAATCAAATGACCAGATTTTCCGCAATAGAAACACAAGCCTTGCGAAAAACGACGGTCTTTTTCTTGAGAGCGAGGTGCCACCGATCCAATCTCCATCGGTTCACCACTGTTAGTACACACATTATCATAACCAGAAACTGACATAGCAGAGGATTTGCTCTCATTAACCCTAGCACGCAGTCTTCTATCCACCCGTATAGCTAATTGCATAGCCTGTTGCAAATCCTCAGGTGTAGGATAAGCAATTAGCAGGTCTTTAACCCTTTCACTGAGCCCAGCAAGAAATAGACTTTTCAGAGCAGAATCGTTCCACCCTGTTTGAGTGGACCAACGACGAAAATGAGTACAATATTTTTCGACATTACCTGATCCTTGTTTTAAACGTCTCAACTCAGTCTCAGCTGATGCGACACGGTCAGGATCATCATATAATAGTCCTAAAGCAGAAAAAAAACTATCCACTGATCTGAAGCATGTATCACTAGGTTGCAAAGAAAAGGCCCACTCCTGAGGCTCTTTGCGCAAAAGTGACATTATGAACCCTACGCGCTGGGATTCATCCCCAGAGGACTTGGGTCTCAAACGAAAATACAATAAGCAAGCATTTTTAAATGAAAAAAATTCTCGATGTTCACCAAAAAATAAATCCGGCAAACATACCTTAGGCTCCAAGAAATATGCTCCAGGACAGTTACTCACGTGCTGACGGAGCTCGGCCACTTCCAGAGAGAGTCCCTGCAGGTGTTTAGCCAAATCCTGAACCGACACCATGATGGAACAAAAAAAAAAAAAAAAAAATCTTTCCTTAGAGAATTTGCAGGCTGGACTTACTGTTATGTTCTGCTACCAAAGCTAAGGAAAGAGAGGAGATCTGTCCCTACTATAAGACTCAGCTGAATCCCTACGATGTAACAGGGAACCTGATCCTGCGATCAGACCTGCTAAAGTCCTAATCTAGTCTGTACGAAGACCTATAGATGTGGGGAGGGAATCCCTACAAGTACTAAGGACTGGGAGGAATATGGGACACCTCCTAACAGAAATAGTAGCAGACAGACGAACAAACAAAATAGATAGAACATAGAGGTCCGTAGACCAAGCAAACTAACAGAGTTAGATACAGAGCACAGGCTAGCTAGAAAGTAGATATACAATGAAGTCCAGCAAAGCCAGAAGGGCGGAGCAGGATTAAATAGGCCAACAAGGTCATGTGACCAGCAAAGGAAAAAAAACCTAACAGCAAGGTTCTAACAGTCCATAGCCAAATGTGTCCAAGGAGCACTGGGGACCTCCAAAGGACAAAGCAACCCCGCAGCAGGAGTGTGTGAGGACTTAGATCTAGCACATATAGTACATTGGCGCACCCACTTAATGACTTCCTTCTGCCATCCAGGCCACCAAAAACTGCGACCCACCAGTCTCTTGGTCTCAGAGATTCCGGGATGACCTGCCAACCGAGATTCGTGACACTCAACAAACAAATCTCTCCTAAAGGTCCCAGGCACAAACAACCTCCCATGAGGAGTGTTAGATGGGGCATTCTCCTGAGCTTTAAGAATCTCATCTTCCAAAACGGAGTCTAAAGCAGCTATCACAACACCTTCTTGTAAAATGTTTTCCTCTTTCTCAGCACCGACTATGGGAGAAAAACTGCGAGACAAGGCATCCGCCTTAACATTCTTAGTACCAGGGATGTAAGTAACGGAGAAATTAAACCGCGAGAAAAACAGTGCCCACCTAGCCTGACGGGCATTAAGGCGCTTGGCAGCATCAAGATATATCAGATTTTTATGATCCGTAAGAACCTGAACGGGAAATTCCGCACCTTCCAAGAAGTGGCGCCAGTGTTCAAATGCGAGTTTAATAGCCAATAATTCCCGATTACCAACATCGTAATTCAATTCAGTCTCCGAAAATTTTTTTGAAAAAAAGGCACAGGGATGTAATCCATCCCCGTTATCCTGAGACAATACTGCGCCAACCCCCACAGAGGAAGCATCAACCTCAACCAAAAACGGCCTAGTAACATCAGGCTGCATAAGGATGGGAGCAGAGGTGAACCTCTCCTTGAGATACACAAAAGCTTCAATGGCCTCAGAAGACCACTGAACCGCATCAGCACCTTTCCTGGTGAGATCAGTCAGAGGTTTGACAATACTAGAAAAATTTTTTATGAATTTTCTATAGTAATTGGCGAAACCCAAAAACCTCTGTATCGATTTCAAACCAATAGGCCTAGGCCATTCCTGCACAGCCTGAACCTTAACCGGATCCATCTCAAAACCTTTGCTGGAGATAATGTAGCCCAAAAAACTAATTCTCTGTACAGCGAACTCACATTTCTCCAGCTTAGCAAAAAGCGAATTGTCCATTAATAACTGTAATACTTCACGCACGCTCCGCCAATGAGACTCCAGATCTGGCGAATAAATCAAAATGTCATCCAAATACACAACCACATTTTTACCGATCAAAGGTCTAAGGATGTCATTAATCAGATTCTGAAAAAATGCAGGAGCATTAGTAAGACCAAAAGGCATAACCAGATTCTCAAAATGACCCACAGGAGTGTTAAAAGCAGTCTTCCATTCATCACCCTCCTTCATGCGCAACAGATTGTATGCCCCCTTAAGGTCAATTTTAGAGAACCACTTGGCCCCCAATAACTGGTTAAACAGATCAGGAATCAATGGCAGTGGGTAAGGATTGCGTACCGTAATTTTGTTAATCTCACGAAAATCCAGACAAGGACGTAAACCGCCGTCCTTTTTTTTTACAAAAAAAAATCCAACCGCCACAGGAGACTTAGAGGGCCTAATGTGACCGGCGGCCAAGCTTGTCTGTATGTATTCCTCCAAAGCCTTCCTCTCAGGAATAGTAAGGTTAAATAAACGACTCTTAGGAAGAGTCGCTCCAGGGACAAATTCAATAGAACAATCATAGTCTCTATGGGGAGGCAAAACCTGCGATTCTTTCTCAGAAAAAACTCTCCAAAAATCCTGAATAGGAACAGGCAATTCTCCCCTATCCAAAGCTGCAATACGCCCGTTACAACACTTGTCATAACATTTATGGCTCCAGGATTTAATTTCACTGGTAGACCAATCCAGTACAGGATTGTGAAATTTTAACCAGGGCAAACCCAATATTACTGGAGAAGGCAAGTTATTCAACACTACCAAATCCAATTTCTCATGGTGAACACCATTATTAGTGAGAGGAAATTCACTGACCTTGAGAGTAATATTCTTCAAAGGGGAGCCATCCACAGAAACCACAGCAATGGGGGATGATAAAGGTTCAGGTTTTAAATTGAGTCTTTCCAAGAATCCCCCATCAATTACATTCAGTGTAGACCCGCAATCAACAAACACCCGAAATTCCATCAATTTTTCCTGAGCAATCGTGGAAGCAGCTAAAAATATACCCTTGGAATTTAAACAGGCAATACGGGCGTGACTGACCATTTTTTTTTCTTTCTTCATACGAAGCTCACAGCCTTTAATCAAATGACCAGATTTTCCGCAATAGAAGCACAAGCCTTCCGAAAAACGACGGTCTTTTTCTTGAGAGCGAGGTGCCACCGATCCAATCTCCATCGGTTCACCACTGTTAATACACACATTATCATAACCAGAAACTGACATAGCAGAGGATTTGCTCTCATTAACCCTAGCACGCAGTCTTCTATCCACCCGTATAGCTAATTGCATAGCCTGTTGCAAATCCTCAGGTGTAGGATAAGCAATTAGCAGGTCTTTAACCCTTTCACTGAGCCCAGCAAGAAATAGACTTTTCAGAGCAGAATCGTTCCACCCTGTTTGAGTGGACCAACGACGAAAATGTGTACAATATTTTTCCACATTACCCGATCCTTGTTTTAAACGTCTCAACTCAGTCTCAGCTGATGCGACACGGTCAGGATCATCATATAATAGTCCCAAAGCAGAAAAAAAACTATCCACTGATCTGAAGCATGAATCACTAGGTTGCAAAGAAAAGGCCCACTCCTGAGGCTCTTTGCGCAAAAGTGACATTATGAACCCTACGCGCTGGGATTCATCCCCAGAGGACTTAGGTCTCAAACGAAAATACAATAAGCAAGCATTTTTAAATGAAAAAAATTCTCGGTGTTCACCAAAAAATAAATCCGGCAAACATACCTTAGGCTCCAAGAAATGTGCTCCAGGACAGTTACTCACGTGCTGACGGAGCTCGGCCACTTCCAGAGAGAGTCCCTGCAGGTGTTTAGCCAAATCCTGAACCGACACCATGATGGAACAAAAAAAAAAATCTTTCCTTAGAGAATTTGCGGGCTGGACTTACTGTTATGTTCTGCTACCAAAGCTAAGGAAAGAGAGGAGATCTGTCCCTACTATAGGACTCAGCTGAATCCCTACGATGTAACAGGGAACCTGATCCTGCGATCAGACCTGCTAAAGTCCTAATCTAGTCTGTACGAAGACCTATAGATGTGGGGAGGGAATCCCTACAAGTACTAAGGACTGGAAGGAATATGGGACACCTCCTAACAGAAATAGTAGCAGACAGACGAACAAACAAAATAGATAGAACATAGAGGTCCGTAGACCAAGCAAACTAACAGAGATAGATACAGAGCACAGGCTAGCTAGAAAGTAGTTATACAATGAAGTCCAGCAAAGCCAGAAGGGCGGAGCAGGATTAAATAGGCCAACAAGGTCATGTGACCAGCAAAGGAAAAAAAACCTAACAGCAAGGTTCTAACATATACTACACCACACAAGAGAGCTGACAGATCCTATATATACTACACCACACAGGATAGCTGACAGATCCTCTATATACTACACCACACAGGACAGATCCTCTATATACTACACCACACAGGAGAGCTCACAGATCCTATATATACTACACCACACAGGAGAGCTGACAGATCCTCAATATACTACACCACACAGGAGAACTGACAGATCCTCTATATACTACACCACACAGGAGAGCAGACAGATCCTCTATATACTACACCACACAGGACAGATCCTCTATATACTACACCACACAGGAGAGCTGACAGATCCTCTATATACTACAAGACACAGGAGATCTGACAGATCCTCTATATACTACACCACACAGGAGAGCTGACAGATCCTCTATATACTACACCACACAGGACAGATCCTCTATATATTACACTACACAGGAGAGCTGACAGATCCTCTATATACTGCACCACACAGGAGAGCTGACAGATCCTCTATATACTACACCACATAGGAGAGCTGACAGATCCTCTATATACTACACCACACAGGAGAGCTGACAGATCCTCTATATACTACACCCCACAGGAGAGCTGACACATCCTCTATATACTACACTACACAGGAGAGCTGACAGATAATCTATATACTACACCACACAGGAGAGCTGACAGATCCTCTATATACTACACCACACAGGAGAGCTGACAGATCCTCTATATACTACACCACACAGGAGAGCTGACAGATCCTATATATACTACACCACAGGAGAGCTGACAGATCCTCTATATACTACACCACACAGGAGAGCTGACAGATCCTATATATACTACACCACACAGGAGAGCTGACAGATCCTCTATATACTACACCACACAAGAGAGCTGACAGATCCTCTATATACTACACCACACAGGAGAGCTGACAGATCCTCTATATACTACACCACACAGGAGAGCTGACAGATCCTCTATATACTACACCACACAGGAGAGCTGACAGATCCTATATATACTACACCACACAGGAGAGCTGACAGATCCTCTATATGCTACACCACACAAGAGAGCTGACAGATCCTCTATATACTACACCACACAGGACAGATCCTCTATATACTACACAACACAGGAGAGCTGACAGATCCTATATATACTACACCACACAGGAGAACTGACAGATCCTCTATATACTACACCACACAGGAGAGCTGACAGATCCTCTATATACTACACCACACAGGACAGATCCTCTATATACTACACTACACAGGAGAGCTGACAGATCCTCTATATACTACACGACACAGGAGATCTGACAGATCCTCTATATACTACACCACACAGGAGAGCTGACAGATCCTCTATATACTACACCACACAGGACAGATCCTCTATATACTACACTACACAGGAGAGCTGACAGGTCCTCTATATACTACACCACACAGGAGAGCTGACAGATCCTCTATATACTACACCACACAGGAGAGCAGACAGATCCTCTATATACTACACCACACAGGAGAGCTGACAGATCCTCTATATACTACACCACACAGGAGAGCTGACAGATCCTCTATATACTACACCACACAGGAGAGCTGACAGATCCTCTATATACTACACCACACAGGAGAGCTGACAGATCCTCTATATACTACACCACACAGGAGAGCTGACAGATCCTCTATATACTACACCACACAGAAGAGCTGACAGATCCTCTATATACTACACCACACAGGAGAACTGACAGATCCTCTATATACTACACCACACAGGAGAGCTGACAGATCCTCTGAATACTACACCACACAGGAGAGCTGACAGATCCTCTATATACTACACCACACAGGAGAGCTGACAGATCCTCTATATACCACACCACACAGGAGAGCTGACAGATCCTCTATATACTACACCACACAGGACAGATCCTCTATATACTACACCACACAGGAGAGCTGACAGATCCTATATATACTACACCACACAGGAGAGCTGACAGATCCTCTATATGCTACACCACACAGGAGAGCTGACAGATCCTCTATATACTACACCACACAGGACAGATCCTCTATATACTACACAACACAGGAGAGCTGACAGATCCTATATTTACTACACCACACAGGAGAACTGACAGATCCTCTATATACTACACCACACAGGAGAGCTGACAGATCCTCTATATACTACACCACACAGGACAGATCCTCTATATACTACACCACACAGGAGAGCTGACAGATCCTCTATATACTACACGACACAGGAGATCTGACAGATCCTCTATATACTACACCACACAGGAGAGCTGACAGATCCTCTATATACTACACCACACAGGACAGATCCTCTATATACTACACTACACAGTAGAGCTGACAGGTCCTCTATATACTACACCACACAGGAGAGCTGACAGATCCTCTATATACTACACCACACAGGAGAGCAGACAGATCCTCTATATACTACACCACACAGGAGAGCTGACAGATCCTCTATATACTACACCACACAGGAGAGCTGACAGATCCTCTATATACTACACCACACAGGAGAGCTGACAGATGCTCTATATACTACACCACACAGGAGAGCTGACAGATCCTCTATATACTACACCACACAGGAGAGCTGACAGATCCTCTATATACTACACCACACAGGAGAGCTGACAGATCCTCTATATACTACACCACACAGGAGAACTGACAGATCCTCTATATACTACACCACACAGGAGAGCTGACAGATCCTCTGAATACTACACCACACAGGAGAGCTGACAGATCCTCTATATACTACACCACACAGGAGAGCTGACAGATCCTCTATATACCACACCACACAGGAGAGCTGACAGATCCTCTATATACTACACCACACAGGAGAGCTGACAGATCCTCTATATACTACACCACACAGGAGAGCTGACAGATGCTCTATATACTACACCACACAGGAGAGCTGACAGATCCTCTATATACTACACCACGCAGGAGAGCTGACAGATCCTCTATATACTACACCACACAGGAGAGCTGACAGATGCTCTATATACTACACCACACAGGAGAGCTGACAGATGCTCTATATACTACACCACACAGGAGAGCTGACAGATCCTCTATATACTACACCACACAGGAGAGCTGACAGATCCTCTATATACTACACCACACAGGAGAGCTGACAGATCCTCTATATACTACACCACACAGGAGAGCTGACAGATCCTCTATATACTACACCACACAGGAGAGCTGACAGATCCTCTATATACTACACCACACAGGAGAGCTGACAGATCCTCTATATACTACACCACACAAGAGAGCTGACAGATCCTCTATATACTACACCACACAGGAGAGCTGACAGATCCTCTATATACTACACCACACAGGAGAGCTGACAGATCCTCTATATACTACACCACACAGGAGAGCTGACAGATCCTCTATATACTACACCACACAGGAGAGCTGACAGATCCTCTATATACTACACCACACAAGAGAGCTGACAGATCCTCTATATACTACACCACACAGGAGAGCTGACAGATCCTCTATGTACTACACCACACAGGAGAGCTGACAGATCCTCAATATTCTACACCACAAAGGAGAGCTGACAGATCCTCTATATACTACAACACACAGGAGAGCTGACAGATCCTCTATATACTACACCACACAGGACAGATCCTCTATATACTACACCACACAGGAGAGCTGACAGATCCTCTATATACTACACCACAAAGGAGAGCTGACAGATCTTCTATATACTACACCACACAGGAGAGCTGACAGATCCTCTATATACTACACCACACAGGAAAGCTGACAGATCTTCCATATACTACACCACATAGGAGAGCCGACAGATCCTCTATATAATACACCACACAGGAGAGCTGACAGATACTCTATATACTACACCACACAGGAGAGCTCACAGATCCTCTATATACTACACCACACAAGACAGCTGACAGCTCCTCTATATACTACACCACACAGGGAGCTGACAGATCCTCTATATACTACACCACACAGGAGAGCTGACAGATCCTCTATATACTACACCACACAGGAGAGCTGACAGATCCTCTATATACTACAACACACAGTAGAGCTGACAGATCCTCTATATACTACACCACACAGGAAAGATCCTCTATATACTACACCACACAGGAGAGCTGACCGATCCTCTATATACTACACCACACAGGAGAGCTGACAGATCCTCTATATACTACACCACACAGGAGAGCGGACAGATCCTCTATATATTACACCACACAGGAGAGCCGCAGATCCTCTATACACTACACCACACAGGAGAGCGGACAGATCCTCTATATAATACACCACACAGGAGAGATGACAGATACTCTATATACTACACCACACGGGAGAGCTGACAGATCCTCTATATACTACACTACACAGGAGAGCTGATAGATCCTCTATATACTACACCACACAGGAGAGCTGACAGATCCTCTATATACTACACCACACAGGAGAGCTGACAGATCCTCTATATACTACACCACACAGGAGAGCTAACAGATCCTCTATATACTACACCACACAGGAGAGCTGACAGATCCTCTATATACTACACCACACAGGAGATCTGACAGATCCTCTATATACTACACCACACAGGAGAGCTGACAGATACTCTATATACTACACCACACAGGAGAGCTGACAGATCCTCTATATACTACACCACACAGGAGAGCTAACAGATCCTCTATATACTACACCACACAGGAGAGCTGACAGATCCTCTATATACTACACCACACAGGAGAGCTGACAGATGCTCTATATACTACACCACACAGGAGAACTGACAGATCCTCTGTATACTACACCACACAGGAGAGCTTGACAGATTCTCTATATACTACACCACACAGGAGAGCTGACAGATCCTCTATATACTACACCACGCAGGAGAGCTGACAGATCCTCTATATACTACACCACACAGGAGAGCTGACAGATCCTCTATATACTACACCACACAAGAGAACTGACAGATCCTCTAAATACTACACCACACAGGAGAGCTGACAGATCCTATATATACTACACCACACAGGAGAGCTGACAGATCCTCTATATACTACACCACACAGGAGAGCTGACAGATCCTCTATATACTACAACACAGAGGAGAGCTGACAGATCCTCTATATACTACACCACACAGGAAAGATCCTCAATATACTACACCACACAGGAGAGCTGACATATCCTCTATATACTACAACACACAGGAGAGCTGACAGATCCTCTATATACTACAACACACAGGAGAGCTGACAGATCCTCTATATACTACACCACACAGGAGAGCTGACAGATCCTCTATATACTACACCACACAGGAGAGCTGACAGATTCTCTATATACTACACCACACAGGAGAGCTGACAGATCCTCCATATACTACACCACACAGGAGAGCTGACTGATCCTCTATATACTACACCACACCGGAGAGCTGACAGATCCTCTATATACTACACCACACAGGAGAGCTGACAGATTTTCTATATACTTCATCACACCGGAGAGCTGACCGATCCTCCATATACTACACCACACAGGAGAGCTGACAGATCCTCTATATACTACACCACAAAGGAGAGCTGACAGATCTTCTATATCCTTCAGCACACAGGAGAGCTGACAGATCCTCTATATACTACACCACACAGGAAAGCTGACAGATCCTCCATATACTATACCACACAGGAGAGCTGACAGATCCTCTATATACTACACCACACAGGAGAGCTGACAGATCCTCTATATACTACACCACACAGGAGAGCTGACAGATCCTCTATATACTACTTCACACAGGAGAGCCGACAGATCCTCTATATACTACACCACACAGGAGAACTGACAGATCCTATATATACTACACCACACAGGAGAGCTGACAGATCCTCTATATACTTCACCACACAAGAGACTTGACAGATCCTCTATACACTACACCACACAGCAGAGCTGACAGATCCTATATATACTACACCACACAGGAGAGCTGACAGATCCTCTATATACTTCACCACACAAGAGACTTGACAGATCCTCTATATACTACACCACACAGGAGAGCTGTCAGATACTCTATATACTACACCACACAGGAGAGCTGACAGATACTCTGTATACTACACCACAAAGGAGAGCTGACAGATCCTCTATATACTACACCACACAGGAGAGCTGACAGATCCTCTATATACTACACCACACAGGAGGGCTGACAGATGCTCTATATACTACACCACACAGAAGAACTGACAGATGCTCTGTATACTACACCACACAGGAGAGCTGACAGATCCTCTATATACTACACCACACAGGAGAGCTGACAGATCCTCTATATACTACACCACACAGGAGAGCTGACAGATCCTCTATATACTACACCACACAGGAAAGCTGACAGATGCTCTATATACTACACCACACAGGAGAACTGACAGATCCTCTGTATACTACACCACACCGGAGAGCTGACAGATCCTCTATATACTACACCACACAGAAGAGCTGACAGATCCTCTATATACTACACCACACAAGACAGCTGACAAATCCTGTATATACTACACCATACAGGAGAGCTGACAGATCCTCTATATACTACTCCACACAGGAGAGCCGACAGATCCTCTATATACTACACCACATAGGAGAGCTGACAGATCCTCTATATACTACACCACACAGAAGAGCTGACAGATCCTCTATATACTACACCACACAAGACAGCTGACAAATCCTGTATATACTACACCATACAGGAGAGCTGACAGATCCTCTATATACTACACCACACAGGAGAGCTGACAGATCCTCTATATACTACACCACACAGGAGAGCTGACAGACCCTCTATATACTACAACACACAGGAGAGCTGACAGATCCTCTATATACTACACCACACAGGAAAGATCCTCTATATACTACACCACACAAGACAGCTGACAGATCCTCTATATAATACACCACACAGGAGAGCTGACAGATCCTCTATATACTACACCACACCGGAGAGCTGACAGATCCTCTATATACTACACCACATAGGAGAGCTGACAAATTTTCTATATACTACATCACACCGGAGAGCTGACCGATCCTCCATATACTACACCACACAGGAGAGCTGACAGATCCTCTATATACTACACCACAAAGGAGAGCTGACAGATCTTCTATATCCTACACCACACAGGAGAGCTGACAGATCCTCTATATACTACACCACACAGGAAAGCTGACAGATCCTCCATATACTACACCACACAGGAGAGCTGACAGATCCTCTATATACTACACCACACAGGAGAGCTGACAGATCCTCTATATACTACACCACACAGGAGAGCTGACAGATCCTCTATATACTACTCCACACAGGAGAGCTGAGACATCCTCTATATACTACACCACACAGGAGAGCTGACAGATCCTCTATATACTACACCACACAGGAGAGCCGACAGATCCTCTATATACTACACCACACAGGAGAGCTGACAGATCCTCCATATACTATACCACACAGCAGAGCTGACAGATCCTCTATATACTTCACCACACAAGAGAGCTGACAGATCCTCTATATACTACAACACACAGGAGAGCTGACAGATCCTATATATACTACACCACACAGGAGAGCTGACAGATCCTCTATATACTACACCATACAGAAGAGCTGACAGATCCTCTATATACTACACCACACAAGACAGCTGTCAGATCCTCTATATACTACACCACACAGGAGAGCTGACAGATCCTCTATATACTACACCACACAGGAGAGCTGACATCCTCTATATACTACACCACACAGGAGAGCTGACAGAATCTCTATATACTACAACACACAGGAGAGCTGACAGATCCTCTATATACTACACAACACAGGAAAGATCCTCTATATACTACACCACACAAGACAGCTGACAGATCCTCTATATAATACACCACACAGGAGAGCTGACAGATACTCTATATACTACACCACACAGGAGAGCTGACAGATCCTCTATATACTACACCACACAGGAGAGCTGACAGATCCTCTATATACTACACCACACAGGAGAGCTGACAGATCCTCTATATACTACACCACACAGGAGGGCTGACAGATGCTCTATATACTACACCACACAGGAGAACTGACAGATGCTCTGTATACTACACCACACAGGAGAGCTGACAGATCCTCTATATACTACACCACACAGGAGAGCTGACAGATCCTCTATATACTACACCACACAGGAGAGCTGACAGATCCTCTATATACTACACCACACAGGAGAGCAGACAGATGCTCTATATACTACACCACACAGGAGAACTGACAGATCCTCTGTATACTACACCACACAGGAGAGCTGACAGATCCTCTATATACTACACCACAAAGGAGAGCTGACAGATTTTCTATATACTACACCACACAGGAAAGCTGACAGATCCTCTATATACTACACCACACAGGAAAGCTGACAGATCCTCCATATACTACACCACACAGGAGAGCTGACAGATCCTCTATATACTACACCACACAGGAGAGCCGACAGATCCTCTATATACTACACCACACAGGAGAGCTGACAGATCCTCTATATACTACACCACACAAGAGAGCTGACAGATCCTCTATATACTACACCACACAAGACAGCTGACAGATCCTGTATATACTACACCACACAGGAGAGCTGACAGATCCTCTATATACTACACCACTCAGGAGAGCTGACAGATCCTCTATATACTACACCACACAGTAGAGCTGACAGATCCTCTATATACTACAATACACAGGAGAGCTGACAGATCCTCTATATACTACACCACACAGGAAAGATCCTCTATATACTACACCACACAAGACAACTGACAGATCCTCTATATAATACACCACACAGGAGAGCTGACAGATACTCTATATACTACATCACACCGGAGAGCTGACAGATCCTCCATATACTACAGCACACAGGAGAGCTGACAGCTCCTCTATATACTACACCACAAAGGAGAGCTGACAGATCTTCTCTATCCTACACCACACAGGAGAGCTGACAGATCCTCTTTATACTACACCACACCGGAAAGCTGACAGATCCTCCATATACTACACCACACAGGAGAGCTGACAGATCCTCTATATACTACACCACACAGGAGAGCTGACAGATCCTCTATATACTACACCACACAGGAGAGCTGACAGATCCTCTATATACTACACCACACAGGAGGGCTGACAGATGCTCTCTATACTACACCACACAGGAGAACTGACAGATGCTCTGTATACTACACCACACAGGAGAGCTGACAGATACTCTATATACTACACCACACAGGAGAGCTGACAGATCCTCTATATACTACACCACACAGGAGAGCCTACAGATGCTCTATATACTACACCACACAGGAGAACTGACAGATCCTCTGTATACTACACCACACAGGAGAGCTGACAGATCCTCTATATGCTACACCACAAAGGAGAGCTGACAGATTTTCTATATACTACACCACACAGGAGAGCTGACAGATCCTCTATATACTACACCACACAGGAAAGCTGACAGAACCTCCATATACTACACCACACAGGAACCTGACAGATCCTCTATATACTACACCACACAGGAGAGCTGACAGATCCTCTACATACTACACCACACAGGAGAGCTGACAGATCCTCTATATACTACAACACACAGGAGATCTGACAGATCCTCTATATACTACACCACACAGGAGAGCTGACAGATACTCTATATACTACACCACACGGGAGAGCTGACAGATCCTCTATATACTACACCACACAGTTGAGCTGACAGATCCTCTATATACTACACCACACAGGAGAGCTGACAGATCCTCTATATACTACACCACACAAGACAGCTGACAGATTCTCTATATACTACACCACACAGGAGAGCTAACAGATCCTCTATATACTACACCACACAGGAGAGCTGACAGATCCTCTATATACTACACCACACAGGAGAGATCCTCTATATACTACACCACACAGGAGAGCTGACAGATCCTCTATATACTACACCACACAGGAGAGCGGACAGATCCTCTATATATTACACCACACAGGAGAGCCGACAGATCCTCTATACACTACACCACACAGGAGAGCTGACAGATCCTCTATATAATACACCACATAGGAGAGCTGACAGATACTCTATATACTACACCACACGGGAGAGCTGACAGATCCTCTATATACTACACCACACAGGAGAGCTGACAGATCCTCTATATACTACACCACACAGGATAGCTGACAGATCCTCTATATACTACACCACACAGGAGAGCTGACAGATCCTCTATATACTACACCACACAGGAGAGCTAACAGATCCTCTATATACTACATGACACAGGATAGCTGACAGATCCTCTATATACTACACCACACAGGAGAGCTGACAGATCCTCTATATTCTACATTACACAGGAGAGCTGACAGATACTCTATATACTACACCACACAGGAGAGCTGACAGATCCTCTATGTACTACACCACACAGGAGAGCTAACAGATCCTCTATATACTACACCACACAGGAGAGCTGACAGATCCTCTATATACTACACCACACAGGAGAGCTGACAGATCCTCTATATACTACACCACACAGGAGAACTGACAGATCCTCTATTTACTACACCACACAGGAGAGCTGACAGATCCTCTATATACTGCACCACACAGGAGAGCTGACAGATCCTCTATATACTACACCACACAGGAGAGCTGACAGATCCTATATATACTACACCACACAGGAGAGCTGACAGATCCTATATATACTACACCACACAGGAGAGCTGACAGATCCTCTATATACTACACCACACAGGAGGGCTGACAGATGCTCTATGTACTACACCACACAGGAGAACTGTCAGATGCTCTGTATACTACACCACACAGGAGAGCTGACAGATCCTCTATATACTACACCACACAGGAGAGCTGACAGATCCTCTAGATACTACACCACACAGGAGAGCTGACAGATGCTCTATATACTACACCACACAGGAGAACTGACATATCCTCTGTATACTACACCACACAGGAGAGCTGACAGATCCTCTATATACTACACCACACAGGAGAGCTGACAGATCCTCTATATACTATACCACACAGGAGAGCTGACAGATCCTCTATATACTACACCACACAGGAGAGCTGACAGATCCTCTATATACTACACCACACAAGAGAGCTGACTGATCCTCTATATACTACACCACACAGGAGAGCTGACAAATCCTATATATACTACACCACACAGGAGAGCTGACAGATCCTCTATATACTACACCACACAGGAGAGCTGACAGATCCTCTATATACTACAACACACAGGAGAGCTGACAGATCCTCTATATACTACACCACACAGGAAAGATCCTTAATATACTACACCACACAGGAGAGCTGACAGATCCTCTATATACTACACCACACAGGAGAGCTGACATATCCTCTATATACTACACCACATAGGAGAGCTGACAGATCCTCTATATACTACAACACACAGGAGAGCTGACAGATCCTCTATATACTACACCACACAGGAGAGCTGACAGATCCTCTATATACTACACCACACAGGAGAGCTGACAGATCCTCAATATACTACACCACACAGGAAAGATCCTCTATATACTACACTACATAGGAGAGCTGACAGATCCTCTATATACTACACCACACAGGAGAGCTGACATATCCTCTATACCTCTATATACTACATCACAAAGGAGAGCTGACAGATCCTCTATATACTACACCATACAGGAGAGCTGACAGATCCTCTGTATACTACACCTCACAGGAGAGCTGACAGATCCTCTATATACTACAACATACAGGAGAGCTGATAGTTCCTCTATATACTACACCACACAGGAGAGCTGACAGATCCTCAATATACTACAACACACTGGAGAGCTGACAGATCCTCTATATACTACACCACGCAGTAGAGCTGACAGATCCTCTATATACTACACCACACAGGAGAGCTGACAGATCCTCTATATACTACACCACACAGGAGAGCTGACAGATCTTCTATATACTACATCACACAGGAGAGCTGACAGATCCTCCATATACTACACCACACAGGATAGCTGACAGATCCTCTATATACTACACCACAAAGGAGAGCTGACAGATCTTCTATACACTACACCACACAGGAGAGCTGACAGATCCTCTATATACTACACCACACAGGAGAGCTGACAGATCCTCCATATACTACACCACACAGGAGAACTGACAGATCCTCTATATACTACACCACACAGGAGAGCTGACAGATCCTCGATATACTACTCCACACAGGAGGGCCGACAGATCCTCTATATACTACACAACACAGGAGAGCCGACAGATCCTTTATATACTACACCACCCAGGAGAGCTGACAGATCCTTTATATACTACACCACACAGGAGAGCAGACAGATCCTCTATATACTACACCACACAGGAGAGCTGACAGATCCTCTATATACTAGACCACAAAGGAGAGCTGACAGATCCTCTATATACTGCACCACACAGGAAAGCTGACAGATCCTCTATATACTACACGACAAAGGAGAGCTGACAGATCCTCTATATACTACACCACACAGGAGAGCTGACAGATCCTTTATATACTACACCACACAGGAGAGCTGACAGATCCTCTATATACTACACCACACAGGAGAGCTGACAGATCCTCTATATACTACACCACACAAGAGAGTGGACAGATCCTCTATATACTACACCACATGGGAGAGCTGACAGATCCTCTATATACTACACCACACAGGAGAGCTGACAGATCCTCTATATACTACACCACACAGGACCCATCCTCTATATACTACACCACACACGAGAGCTGACAGAATCTCTATATACTACACCACACAGGAGAGCTGACAGATCCTCTATATACTACACCACACAGGAGCCATCCTCTATATATTACACCACACAGGAGAGCTGACAGAACCTCTACATACTACACCACACTGGAGAGCTGAGAGATCCTCTATATACTACACCACACAGGAGAGCTGACAGATCCTCTATATACTGCACTACACAGGAAAGCTGACAGATCCTCTATATACTACACAACACAGGAGAGCTGACAGATCCTCTATATACTACACAACACAGGAGAGCCGACAGATCCTTTATATACTACACCACAAAGGAGAGCTGAGAGATCCACTATATACTGCACCACACAGGAGAGCTGACAGATCCTCTATATACTACACCACACAGGAGAGCTGTCAGATCCTCTATATACTACACCACACAGGAGAGCTGACACATCCTCTATATACTACACCACACAGGAGAGCTGACAGATCCTCTATATACTACACCACACAGGAGAGCTGACAGTTCCTCTATATACTACACCACACAGGAGAGCTGTCAGATCCTCTATATACTACACCACACAGGAGAGCTGACAGATCCTCTATATACTACACCACATAGGACAGATCCTCTATATACTACACCACACAGGAGAGCTGACAGATACTCTATAAACTACACCACACAGGAGAGCTGACAGATCCTCTATATACTACACCACACAGGAGAGCTGACAGATCCTCTATCTACTACACCACACAGGAGAGCTGACACATCCTCTATATACTAAACCACACAGGAGAGCTGACAGATCCTCTATATACTAGACCACACAGGAGAGCTGACAGATCCTCTATATACTACACCACACAGGAGAACTGATAGATCCTCTATATACTACACCACGCAGGAGAGCTGACAGATCCTCTATATACTACACCACATAGGAAAGCTCACAGATCCTCTATATACTACACCACACAGGAGAGCTGACAGATCCTCTATATACTACACCCCACAGGAGAGCTGACAGATCCTCTATATACTACACCACACAGGAGAGCTGACAGATCCTTTATATACTGCACCACACAGGAGAGCCGACGGATCCTCTATATATTACACCACACAGGAGATCTGACAGATCCTCTATATACTACACCAGACAGGACAGATCCTCTATATACTACACCACACAGGAGAGCTGACAGATCCTCTATATACTACACCACACAGGAGAGCTGACAGATCCTCTGTATACTACACCACACAGGAGAGCTGACAGATCCTCTATATACTACACCACACAGGAGAGCTGACAGATCCTCTGTATACTACACAACACAGGAGAGCTGACAGATCCTCTATATACTACACCACACAGTAGAGCTGACAGATCCTCTATATACTACTCCACACAGGAGAGCTTACAGATCCTCTATATACTACACCACACAGGAGAGCTGACAGATCCTCTATATACTACTCCACACAGGAGAGCTTACAGATTCTCTATATACTACACCACACAGAAAAGCTGACAGATCCTCTATATACTACACCACACAGGACAGATCCTCTATATACTACACCACACAGGAGAGCTGACACATCCTCTATATACTACACCACACAGGAGAGCTGACAGATCCTCTATATACTACACCACACAGGAGGGCTGACAGATCCTCTATATACTACACCACACAGGAGAGTTGACAGATCCTCTATATACTACACCACACAGGAGAGCTGACAGAGCCTCTATATACTACTCCACAGAGGAGAGCTTACAGATCCTCTATATACTACACAACACAGGATAGATCCTCTGTATACTACACCACACAGGAGATCTGACAGATCCTCTATATACTACACCACACAGGAGAGCTGACAGATCCTGTATATACTATACCACACAGGAGGGCTGACAGATCCTCTATATACTACACCACACAGGAGAGCCGACAGAACCTCTATATACTACTCCACACTGGAGAGCTGACAGATCCTCTATATACTACTCCACACAGGAGAGCTGACAGATCCTCTATATACTACACCACACACGAGAGCTGACAGATCCTCTATATACTACACCACACTGGAGAGCTGAGAGATCCTCTATATACTGCACCACACAGGAGAGCTGACAGATCCTCTATATACTACACCACACAGGAGAACTGACAGATCCTCTATATACTACACCACACAGGAGAGCTGACAGATCCTCTATATACTACACCACACAGGAGAGCTGACAGATCCTCTATATACTACACCACACAGGAGAACTTACAGATCCTCTATATACTACACCACACAGGAGAGCTGACAGATCCTCTATATACTACACCACACAGGAGAGCTGACAGATCCTCTATATACTACACCACACAGGAGAGCTGACAAATCCTCTATACTATATACTACACCACACAGGAGAGCTGACAGATCCTCTATATACTACACTACACAGGAGAGCTGACAGATCCTCTATATATTACACCACACAGGAGAGCTGACAGATCCTCTATATACTACACCACACAGGAGAGCTGACAGATCCTCTATATACTACACCACACAGGAGAGCTGACAGATCCTCTATATACTACACCACACAGAAGAGCTGACAGATCCTCTATATACTACACCACACAGTAGAGCTAACGGATCCTCTATATACTACACCACACAGGAGAGGTGAGAGATCTTCTATATACTACACCACACAGGAGAGCTGACAGATCCTTTATATATTCACCACACAGGAGAGCTGACAGATCCTCTATATACTACACCACACAGGAGAGCTGACAGATCCTCTATATACTACACCACACAGGAGAGCTGACAGTTCCTCTATATACTACACCACACAGGAGAGCTGTCAGATCCTCTATATACTACACCACACAGGAGAGCTGACAGATCCTCTATATACTACACCACATAGGACAGATCCTCTATATACTACACCACACAGGAGAGCTGACAGATACTCTATAAACTACACCACACAGGAGAGCTGACAGATCCTCTATATACTACACCACATAGGAGAGCTGACAGATCCTCTATATACTACACCACACAGGAGAGCTGACACATCCTCTATATACTAAACCACACAGGAGAGCTGACAGATCCTCTATATACTAGACCACACAGGAGAGCTGACAGATCCTCTATATACTACACCACACAGGAGAACTGATAGATCCTCTATATACTACACCACGCAGGAGAGCTGACAGATCCTCTATATACTACACCACATAGGAAAGCTCACAGATCCTCTATATACTTCACCACACAGGAGAGCTGACAGATCCTCTATATACTACACCCCACAGGAGAGCTGACAGATCCTCTATATACTACACCACACAGGAGAGCTGACAGATCCTTTATATACTGCACCACACAGGAGAGCCGACGGATCCTCTATATATTACACCACACAGGAGATCTGACAGATCCTCTATATACTACACCAGACAGGACAGATCCTCTATATACTACACCACACAGGAGAGCTGACAGATCCTCTATATACTACACCACACAGGAGAGCTGACAGATCCTCTGTATACTACACCACACAGGAGAGCTGACAGATCCTCTATATACTACACCACACAGGAGAGCTGACAGATCCTCTGTATACTACACCACACAGGAGAGCTGACAGATCCTCTATATACTACACCACACAGTAGAGCTGACAGATCCTCTATATACTACTCCACACAGGAGAGCTTACAGATCCTCTATATACTACACCACACAGGAGAGCTGACAGATCCTCTATATACTACTCCACACAGGAGAGCTTACAGATTCTCTATATACTACACCACACAGAAAAGCTGACAGATCTTCTATATACTACACCACACAGGACAGATCCTCTATATACTACACCACACAGGAGAGCTGACACATCCTCTATATACTACACCACACAGGAGAGCTGACAGATCCTCTATATACTACACCACACAGGAGGGCTGACAGATCCTCTATATACTACACCACACAGGAGAGTTGACAGATCCTCTATATACTACACCACACAGGAGAGCTGACAGAGCCTCTATATACTACTCCACAGAGGAGAGCTTACAGATCCTCTATATACTACACAACACAGGATAGATCCTCTGTATACTACACCACACAGGAGAGCTGACAGATCCTCTATATACTACACCACACAGGAGAGCTGACAGATCCTGTATATACTATACCACACAGGAGGGCTGACAGATCCTCTATATACTACACCACACAGGAGAGCCGACAGAACCTCTATATACTACTCCACACTGGAGAGCTGACAGATCCTCTATATACTACTCCACACAGGAGAGCTGACATCCTCTATATACTACACCACACAGGAGAGCTGACAGATCCTCTATATACTACACCACACACGAGAGCTGACAGATCCTCTATATACTACACCACACTGGAGAGCTGAGAGATCCTCTATATACTGCACCACACAGGAGAGCTGACAGATCCTCTATATACTACACCACACAGGAGAACTGACAGATCCTCTATATATTACACCACACAGGAGAGCTGACAGATCCTCTATATACTACACCACACAGGAGAGCTGACAGATCCTCTATATACTACACCACACAGGAGAACTTACAGATCCTCTATATATTACACCACACAGGAGAGCTGACAGATCCTCTATATACTACACCACACAGGAGAGCTGACAGATCCTCTATATACTACACCACACAGGAGAGCTGACAGATCCTCTATATACTACACCACACAGAAGAGCTGACAGATCCTCTATATACTACACCACACAGTAGAGCTAACGGATCCTCTATATACTACACCACACAGGAGAGGTGAGAGATCTTCTATATACTACACCACACAGGAGAGCTGACAGATCCTTTATATATTCACCACACAGGAGAGCTGACAGATCCTCTATATACTACACCACACAGGAGAGCTGACAGATCCTCTATATACTACACCACACAGGAGAGCTGACAGATCCTCTATATACTACACCACACAGGAGAGCTGACAGATACTCTATATACTACTCCACACAGGAGAGCTGACAGATCCTCTATATACTACACCACACAGTAGAGCCGACAGATCCTCTATATACTACACCACACAGGAGAGCTGACAGATCCTCTATATACTACACCACACAGGAGAGCTTACAGATCCTTTATATACTACACCACACTGGAGAGCTGACAGATCCTCTATATACTACACCACACAGGAGAGATGACAGATCCTCTATATACTACACCACACAAGAGAACTGACAGATCCTATCTATACTACACCACACAGGAGAGCCGACAGATCCACTATATACCACACTACACAGGAGAGCTGACAGATCCTCTATATACTACACCACACAGGAGAGCTGACAGATCCTCTGTATACTACACCACACAGGAGAGCTGACAGATCCTCTATATACTACACCAGACAGGACAGATCCTCTATATACTACACCACACAGGAGAGCCGACGGATCCTCTATATATTACACCACACAGGAGATCTGACAGATCCTCTATATACTACACCAGACAGGACAGATCCTCTATATACTACACCACACAGGAGAGCTGACAGATCCTCTATATACTACACCACACAGGAGAGCTGACAGATCCTCTGTATACTACACCACACAGGAGAGCTGACAGATCCTCTATATACTACACCACACAGGAGAGCTGACAGATCCTCTGTATACTACACCACACAGGAGAGCTGACAGATCCTCTATATACTACACCACACAGTAGAGCTGACAGATCCTCTATATACTACTCCACACAGGAGAGCTTACAGATCCTCTATATACTACACCACACAGGAGAGCTGACAGATCCTCTATATACTACTCCACACAGGAGAGCTTACAGATTCTCTATATACTACACCACACAGAAAAGCTGACAGATCCTCTATATACTACACCACACAGGACAGATCCTCTATATACTACACCACACAGGAGAGCTGACACATCCTCTATATACTACACCACACAGGAGAGCTGACAGATCCTCTATATACTACACCACACAGGAGGGCTGACAGATCCTCTATATACTACACCACACAGGAGAGTTGACAGATCCTCTATATACTACACCACACAGGAGAGCTGACAGAGCCTCTATATACTACTCCACAGAGGAGAGCTTACAGATCCTCTATATACTACACAACACAGGATAGATCCTCTGTATACTACACCACACAGGAGAGCTGACAGATCCTCTATATACTACACCACACAGGAGAGCTGACAGATCCTGTATATACTATACCACACAGGAGGGCTGACAGATCCTCTATATACTACACCACACAGGAGAGCCGACAGAACCTCTATATACTACTCCACACTGGAGAGCTGACAGATCCTCTATATACTACTCCACACAGGAGAGCTGACAGATCCTCTATATACTACACCACACACGAGAGCTGACAGATCCTCTATATACTACACCACACTGGAGAGCTGAGAGATCCTCTATATACTGCACCACACAGGAGAGCTGACAGATCCTCTATATACTACACCACACAGGAGAACTGACAGATCCTCTATATACTACACCACACAGGAGAGCTGACAGATCCTCTATATACTACACCACACAGGAGAGCTGACAGATCCTCTATATACTACACCACACAGGAGAACTTACAGATCCTCTATATACTACACCACACAGGAGAGCTGACAGATCCTCTATATACTACACCACACAGGAGAGCTGACAGATCCTCTATATACTACACCACACAGGAGAGCTGACAAATCCTCTATACTATATACTACACCACACAGGAGAGCTGACAGATCCTCTATATACTACACTACACAGGAGAGCTGACAGATCCTCTATATATTACACCACACAGGAGAGCTGACAGATCCTCTATATACTACACCACACAGGAGAGCTGACAGATCCTCTATATACTACACCACACAGGAGAGCTGACAGATCCTCTATATACTACACCACACAGGAGAGCTGACAGATCCTCTATATACTACACCACACAGAAGAGCTGACAGATCCTCTATATACTACACCACACAGTAGAGCTAACGGATCCTCTATATACTACACCACACAGGAGAGGTGAGAGATCTTCTATATACTACACCACACAGGAGAGCTGACAGATCCTTTATATATTCACCACACAGGAGAGCTGACAGATCCTCTATATACTACACCACACAGGAGAGCTGACAGATCCTCTATATACTACACCACACAGGAGAGCTGACAGATCCTCTATATACTACACCACACAGGAGAGCTGACAGATACTCTATATACTACTCCACACAGGAGAGCTGACAGATCCTCTATATACTACACCACACAGTAGAGCCGACAGATCCTCTATATACTACACCACACAGGAGAGCTGACAGATCCTCTATATACTACACCTTACAGGAGAGCTTACAGATCCTTTATATACTACACCACACTGGAGAGCTGACAGATCCTCTATATACTACACCACACAGGAGAGATGACAGATCCTCTATATACTACACCACACAAGAGAACTGACACATCCTCTATATACTACACCACACAGGAGAGCCGACAGATCCACTATATACCACACTACACAGGAGAGCTGACAGATCCTCTATATACTACACCACACAGGAGAGCTGACAGATCTTCTATATACTACAGCACACAGGAGAGCTGACAGATCCTCTATATACTACACCACACAGGAGAGCTGACAGATCCTCTATATACTACACCACACAGGAGGGCTGAGAGATCCTCTATATACTACCCCACGCAGGAGAGCTGACAGATCCTCTATATACTACACCACACAGGAGAGCTGACAGATCCTCTATATACTACACCACACAGGAGAGCTGACAGATCCTTTATATACTACACCACACAGGAGAGCTGACAGATCCTCTATATACTACATCAAACAGGAGAGCTGACAGATCCTCTATATACTACATCACACAGGAGAGCTGACAGATCCTCTATATACTACACCACACAGGAGAGCTGACAGATCCTCTATATACTACACCACACAGGAGAGCTGACAGATCTTCTATATACTACACCACACAAGAGAGCTGACAGATCCTCTATATACTATACAACAGAGGAGAGCTGACAGATCCTCTATATATTACACCGCACAGAATAGCCGACAGATCCTTTGTAACATCCCTGGCGGCGTGCTTGCATAGTGCACCACGTACCACTATGCAAGGCCGCAATTTTACCTGTCAGTCCAGCCTGCAAACCTTGCTCCAGTTCATGCTGTGTGCATGTCTCTTGTCTGATTGCTTAGGGCGGCGGCCCGGTTACTTACTGATTCTTATAGCTGCTGTGGGCGCGCTCCTAATGCGTCCCCAGCCTATTGCTGCGAGTCACTGGATATTTAAACCCCCTCCACCCAGAAGGAGGTGCCTGAGCAACACCTTCACTCAGTTTGTCTTTGCAACTGAATTGCCAGGTCCTGTCCTGTATCTTGTCTGTTTCTGCCACCCTGGGGGCTGCATACCCAGGCCTGTTATCTCTGACTTCTAGTCTGCTTCCGCCACTCTGGGGGCTGCATACCCAGGCCTGTTATCTCCGACTTTTAGTCTGTTTCCCCCACTCTGGGGGCTGCATACCCAGACCTGTTATCTCTGACTTCTAGTCTGTTTTCGCAGCTCTGGGGGCTGTATACCCAGGCCCGTTACCTGTGACTTCTAGTCTGTTTCCGCCACCCTGGGGGCTGTATACCCAGGCTCGTTCTTGTATCTCGTTTCAGTATCAGTTCCTGTCTGAACTGTCTCCTAGCCTGTTACCTGTTTGTCTCTATGTCCGTACCTTCCCTTTTCTTGCAGTGTCTGAACCTGCACCTAACTCCAACTCGTTGTCTCTGTACTTCTGTTTGTGAGTTTTGTGTCCACTTGCTACTTCATTGTAAGTACCTTGTGTGCATCTGGTTCTGCTTGTCCCTTTCCCTTCCTCCGTATCTACCTCCTGTGTTCTAGCCATCTTCCTGTATTTTCCAGTCTGTTCCATGTGAACAGAGTCCTGTCCTCTCTGCCTGCACCTTCAGCCTTTTTCGGCTCTGCTTGCTCACGGCGCCAGCGGATCCCTCTGCTCTGACTTGCCCACCGCTCCGGCTGCTTCTCTCTGCTCTGCCTTGCCCACCGCTCCGGCGGTTCCGCTCTGCTCTGCCTTGTCCACCGCACCTGCGGTTCCGCTCTGCTCTGCCTTGTCCACCGCATCTGCGGTTTCGCTCTGCTCTGACTTGTCCACCGCACCTGCGGTTTCGCTCTGCTCTGCCTTGTCCACCGCACCTGTGGTTTCGCTCTGCTCTGCCTTGTCCACCGCACCTGCGGTTTCGCTCTGCTCTGCCTTGTCCACCGCTCCGGCGGTTCCTCTCTGCTCTGCCTTGACCACTGCTCCGACGGTTCCTCTCTGCTCTGCCTTGTCCACCACTTCGGCGGTTCCGCTCTGCTCTGCCTTGCCCACCGCACCTGCGGTTTTCGCTCCGCTCTGCTTGCTCACCGCACTGGTGGTTCCTCTCTGCTCTGCCTTGTCCTCCGCTCCGTTGGTTTCCCTTTACTCTGCTTGTCTACCCCATCTGCGGCTCTGTTCCTGTCTCCCAGTCTGTACTGGACCCTATCCAGCCTGCGCTCCAACCTGCTAGTACCTCCCTGTTTGCGCTCCAGCTGTGCTTGCCAGTATCTCACTGTCTGCACTCCAGCCGTGCTTGCCAGTACCCACCTGTCTGCATACCAGCCGTGCATGCCAGTGCCCACCTGTCTGCATACCAGCTGTGCTTGTCAGTGCCCACCTGTCTGCATACCAGCTGTGCTTGCCAGTACCCACCTGTCTGCATACCAGCCGTGCTTACCAGTATCCACCTGTCTGCATACCAGCCGTGCCTGCCAATACCCACCTGCCTGTATGCCAGTCTAACCTGCCGGTTCCTGCATTCCCCGGTGTGGGTCAACAGCTGTGACCGGGGTCTGACCTGGAGTAGCACCTAGTCCCTCTGCTCAGTTCCTCCTTGGCTCACGGAGTCGACTGAGCCGCAGTTCGACCTTGGTCAGATCGGGTTGATACTTAGTTACGCCCCTCCAGGCACTCCTCGGTTCATGGTACAGTGGGATCACTAATCACGCTCACGCCAGTCAGTACATACTACACCACACAGGAGAGCTGACAGATCCTCTATATACTACACCACACAGGAGAGCTAACAGATCCTCTATATACTACACCACACAGGACAGAACCTCTATATACGACACCACACAGGAGAGCTGACAGATCCTCTTTATACTACACCACACAGGAGAGCTGACAGATCCTCTTTATACTACACCACACAGGAGAGCTGACAGATCCTCTATATATTACACCACACAGGAGAGCTGACAGATCCTCTATATAATACACCACACAGGAGAGCTGACACATCCTCTATATACTACACCACACAGGACAGATCCACTATATACTACACCACACAGGAGAACTGACAGATCCTCTATATACTACACCACACAGGAGAGCTGACAGATCCTCTATATACTACACCACACAGGAGAGCTGACAGATCCTCTATATAGCACACCACACAGGAGAGCTGACAGATCCTCTATATAGTACACCACACAGGAGAGCTGACAGATCCTCTATATACTACACGACACAGGAGAGCTGACAGATCCTCTATATACTACACCACACAGGAGAGATGACAGATCCTCTATATACTACAACACACAGGAGAGCTGACAGATCCTTTATATACTACACCACACAGAGAGCTGACAGATCCTCTATATACTACACCACACAGGAGAGCTGACAGATCCTCTATATACTACTCCACACAGGAGAGCTGACAGATCCTCTATATATTACACGACACAGGAGAGCTGACAGATCCTCTATATACTACACCACACAGGAGAGATGACAGATCCTCTATATACTACACCACACAGGAGAGCTGACAGATCCTTTATATACTACACCACACAGAGAGCTGACAGATCCTCTATATAGTACACCACACAGGAGAGCTGACAGATCCTCTATATACTACACGACACAGGAGAGTTGACAGATCCTCTATATACTACACCACACAGGAGAGATGACAGATCCTCTATATACTACACCACACAGGAGAGTTGACAGATCCTTTATATACTACACCATACAAAGAGCTGACAGATCCTCTATATACTACACCACACAGGAGAGCTGACAGATCCTCTATACACTACACCACACAGGAGAGCTGACAGATCCTCTATATACTACACCACACAGGAGAGCTGACAGATCCTCTATATACTACACCACACAGTAGAGCTGAAATATCCTCTATATACTACAACACACAGGAGAGCTGACAGATCCTCTATATACTACACCACACAGAAGAGAAGACAGATCCTATATATACTACACTGCACAGGAGAGCTGACAGATACTCTGTATACTACATCACACAGGAGAGCTAACAGATCCTCTATATACTACACCACACAGGACAGATCCTCTATATACTACACCACACAGAAGAGCTGAAAGATCCTCCACATACTACACCACACAGAAGAGCTGACAGATCCTCTATATACTACACCACACAGGAGAGCTGACAGATTCTCTATATACTACAACACACAGGACAGATCCTCTATATTCTACACCACACAGAAGAGCTGAGAGATCCTCTATATACTACACCACACAGGAGAGCTGACAGATACTCTATATACTACAACACACAGGACAGATCCTTTATATACTACACCTCACAGGAGAGCTGACAGATCCTCTATATACTACACCACACAGGAGAGCTAATAGATCCTCTATATACTACACCACACAGGACAGCACCTCTATATACTACACCACACAGGAGAGCTGACAGATCCTCTATATACTACACCACACAGGAGAGCTGACAGATCCTCTATATACTACACCACACAGGAGAGCTGACAGATCCTCTATATAATACACCACACAGGAGAGCTGACACATCCTCTATATACTACACCACACAGGACAGATCCACTATATGCTACACCACACAGGAGAGCTGACAGATCCTCTATATACTACACCACACAGGAGAGCTGACAGATCCTCTATATACTACACCACACAGGAGAGCTGACAGATCCTCTATATAGTACACTACACAGGAGAGCTGATAGATCCTCTATATAGTACACCACACAGGAGAGCTGACAGATCCTCTATATACTACACCACACAGGAGAGCTGACAGATCCTCTATATACTACACCACACAGGAGAGATGACAGATCCTCTATATACTACACCACACAGGAGAGCTGACAGATCCTTTATATACTACACCACACAGAGAGCTGAGAGATCCTCTATATACTACACCACACAGGAGAGCTGACAGATCCTCTATATACTACACCACACAGGAGAGCTGACAGATCCTCTATATACTACACCACACAGGAGAGCTGACAGATCCTCTATATACTACACCACACAGGAGAGCTGACAGATCCTCTATATACTACACTACACAGGAGAGCTGACAGATACTCTGTATACTACATCACACAGGAGAGCTAACAGATCCTCTATATACTACACCACACAGGACAGAACCTCTATATACTACACCACAAAGGAGAGCTGACAGATCCTCTATATACTACACCACACAGGAGAGCTGACAGATCCTCTATACACTACACCACACAGGAGAGCTGACAGATCCTCTATATACTACACCATACAGGAGAGCTGACAGATCCTCCTTTATAGTACACCACACAGAAGAGCTGACAGATCCTCTATATACTTCACCACACAGAAGAGCTGACAGATCCTCTATATTCCTCACCACACAGGAGAGCTGACAGATCCTCTATATACTACAACACACAGGACAGCTGACAGATCCTCTATATACTACACCACACATGAGAGCTGACAGATCCTCTATATTCTACACCACACAGAAGAGCTGACAGATCCTCTAGATACTACACCACACAGGAGAGCTGACAGATCCTCTATATACTACACCACACAGGACAGAACCTCTATATACTACACCACACAGGAGAGCTGACAGATCCTCTATATACTACACCACACAAGAGAGCTAACAGTTCCTCTATATACTACACCACACAGGACAGAACCTCTATATACTACACCACACAGGAGAGCTGACAGATCCTCTATATACTACACCACACAGGAGAGCTGACAGATCCTCTATATAATACTACACCACACAAGAGAGCTGACAGATCCTCTATATACTACACCACACAGGAGAGCTGACAGATCCTCCTATATAGTACACCACACAGAAGAGCTGACAGATCCTCTATATACTTCACCACACAGAAGAGCTGACAGATCCTCTATATTCCTCACCACACAGGAGAGCTGACAGATCCTCTATATAATACAACACACAGGACAGCTGACAGATCCTCTATATACTACACCACACAGGAGAGCTGACAGATCCTCTATATACTACACCACACAGGAGAGCTGACAGATCCTCTATATACTACACCACACAGGAGAGATGACAGATCCTCTATATACTACACCACACAGGAGAGCTGACAGATCCTTTATATACTATACCACACAGAGAGCTGACAGATCCTCTATATACTACACCACACAGGAGAGCTGACAGATCCTCTATATACTACACCACACAGGACAGATCCTCTATATACTACACCACACAGGAGAGCTGACAGATCCTCTATATACTACACCACACAGGACATATTCTCTATATACTACAACACACAGGAGAGCTGACACATCCTCTATATACTACACCACACAGGAGAGCTGACAGATCCTCTATATACTACACCACACAGGAGAGCTGACAGATCCTCTATATACTACACCACACAGGAGAGCTGACAGATCCTCTATATACTACACCACACAGGACAGAACCTCTATATACTACACCACACAGGAGAGCTGACAGATCCTCTATTTACTACACCACACAGGAGAGCTAACAGATCCTCTATATACTACACCACACAGGACAGAACCTCTATATACTACACCACACAGGAGAGCTGACAGATCCTCTATATACTACACCACACTGGAGAGCTGACAGATCCTCTATATACTACACCACACAGGAGAGCTGACAGATCCTCTATATACTACACCACACAGGACAGATCCTCTATATACTACACCACACAGGAGAGCTGACAGATCCTCTATATACTACACCACACAGGAGAGCTGACAGATCCTCTATATACTACAACACACAGGAGAGCTGACACATCCTCTATATACTACACCACACAGGAGAGCTGACAGATCCTCTAAATACTACACCACACAGGAGAGCTGACAGATCCTCTATATTATACACCACACAGAAGAGCTGACAGATCCTCTATATACTACACCACACAGGAGAGCTGACAGATCCTCTATATACTACACCACACAGGACAGAATCTCTATATACTACACCACACAGGAGAGCTGACAGATCCTCTATATACTACACCACACAGGAGAGCTAACAAATCCTCTATATACTACACCACACAGGACAGAACCTCTATATACTACACCACACAGGAGAGCTGACAGGTCCTCTATATACTACACCACACAGGAGAGTTGACAGATCCTCTATATACTACACCACACAGGAGAGCTGACAGATCCTCTATATACTAAACCACACAGGACAGAACCTCTATATACTACACCACACAGGAGAGCTGACAGATCCTCTATATACTACACCACACAGGAGAGCTGACAGATCCTCTATATAATACACCACACAGGAGAGCTGCCAGATCCTCTATATACTACACCACACAGGAGAGCTGACAGATCCTCTATATACTACACCACACAGGAGAGCTGACAGATCCTCTATATAATACACCACACAGGAGAGCTGCCAGATCCTCTATATACTACACCACACAGGAGAGCTGACAGATCCTTTATATACTACACCACACAGAGAGCTGACAGATCCTCTATATAGTACACCACACAGGAGAGCTGACAGATCCTCTATATACTACACGACACAGGAGAGTTGACAGATCCTCTATATACTACACCACACAGGAGAGATGACAGATCCTCTATATACTACACCACACAGGAGAGTTGACAGATCCTTTATATACTACACCATACAAAGAGCTGACAGATCCTCTATATACTACACCACACAGGAGAGCTGACAGATCCTCTATACACTACATCACACAGGAGAGCTGACAGATCCTCTATATACTACACCACACAGGAGAGCTGACAGATCCTCTATATACTACACCACACAGGAGAGCTGAAATATCCTCTATATACTACAACACACAGGAGAGCTGACAGATCCTCTATATACTACACAACACAGAAGAGAAGACAGATCCTATATATACTACACTGCACAGGAGAGCTGACAGATACTCTGTATACTACATCACACAGGAGAGCTAACAGATCCTCTATATACTACACCACACAGGACAGATCCTCTATATACTACACCACACAGAAGAGCTGAAAGATCCTCCACATACTACACCACACAGAAGAGCTGACAGATCCTCTATATACTACACCACACAGGAGAGCTGACAGATTCTCTATATACTACAACACACAGGACAGATCCTCTATATTCTACACCACACAGAAGAGCTGACAGATCCTCTATATACTACACCACACAGGAGAGCTGACAGATACTCTATATACTACAACACACAGGACAGATCCTTTATATACTACACCTCACAGGAGAGCTGACCGATCCTCTATATACTACACCACACAGGAGAGCTAATAGATCCTCTATATACTACACCACACAGGACAGCACCTCTATATACTACACCACACAGGAGAGCTGACAGATCCTCTATATACTACACCACACAGGAGAGCTGACAGATCCTCTATATACTACACCACACAGGAGAGCTGACAGATCCTCTATATAATACACCACACAGGAGAGCTGACACATCCTCTATATACTACACCACACAGGACAGATCCACTATATGCTACACCACACAGGAGAGCTGACAGATCCTCTATATACTACACCACACAGGAGAGCTGACAGATCCTCTATATACTACACCACACAGGAGAGCTGACAGATCCTCTATATAGTACACTACACAGGAGAGCTGATAGATCCTCTATATAGTACACCACACAGGAGAGCTGACAGATCCTCTATATACTACACCACACAGGAGAGCTGACAGATCCTCTATATACTACACCACACAGGAGAGATGACAGATCCTCTATATACTACACCACACAGGAGAGCTGACAGATCCTTTATATACTACACCACACAGAGAGCTGACAGATCCTCTATATACTACACCACACAGGAGAGCTGACAGATCCTCTATATACTACACCACACAGGAGAGCTGACAGATCCTCTATATACTACACCACACAGGAGAGCTGACAGATCCTCTATATACTACACCACACAGGAGAGCTGACAGATCCTCTATATACTACACTACACAGGAGAGCTGACAGATACTCTGTATACTACATCACACAGGAGAGCTAACAGATCCTCTATATACTACACCACACAGGACAGAACCTCTATATACTACACCACAAAGGAGAGCTGACAGATCCTCTATATACTACACCACACAGGAGAGCTGACAGATCCTCTATACACTACACCACACAGGAGAGCTGACAGATCCTCTATATACTACACCATACAGGAGAGCTGACAGATCCTCCTTTATAGTACACCACACAGAAGAGCTGACAGATCCTCTATATACTTCACCACACAGAAGAGCTGACAGATCCTCTATATTCCTCACCACACAGGAGAGCTGACAGATCCTCTATATACTACAACACACAGGACAGCTGACAGATCCTCTATATACTACACCACACATGAGAGCTGACAGATCCTCTATATTCTACACCACACAGAAGAGCTGACAGATCCTCTAGATACTACACCACACAGGAGAGCTGACAGATCCTCTATATACTACACCACACAGGACAGAACCTCTATATACTACACCACACAGGAGAGCTGACAGATCCTCTATATACTACACCACACAAGAGAGCTAACAGTTCCTCTATATACTACACCACACAGGACAGAACCTCTATATACTACACCACACAGGAGAGCTGACAGATCCTCTATATACTACACCACACAGGAGAGCTGACAGATCCTCTATATAATACTACACCACACAAGAGAGCTGACAGATCCTCTATATACTACACCACACAGGAGAGCTGACAGATCCTCCTATATAGTACACCACACAGAAGAGCTGACAGATCCTCTATATACTTCACCACACAGAAGAGCTGACAGATCCTCTATATTCCTCACCACACAGGAGAGCTGACAGATCCTCTATATAATACAACACACAGGACAGCTGACAGATCCTCTATATACTACACCACACAGGAGAGCTGACAGATCCTCTATATACTACACCACACAGGAGAGCTGACAGATCCTCTATATACTACACCACACAGGAGAGATGACAGATCCTCTATATACTACACCACACAGGAGAGCTGACAGATCCTTTATATACTATACCACACAGAGAGCTGACAGATCCTCTATATACTACACCACACAGGAGAGCTGACAGATCCTCTATATACTACACCACACAGGACAGATCCTCTATATACTACACCACACAGGAGAGCTGACAGATCCTCTATATACTACACCACACAGGACATATTCTCTATATACTACAACACACAGGAGAGCTGACACATCCTCTATATACTACACCACACAGGAGAGCTGACAGATCCTCTATATACTACACCACACAGGAGAGCTGACAGATCCTCTATATACTACACCACACAGGAGAGCTGACAGATCCTCTATATACTACACCACACAGGACAGAACCTCTATATACTACACCACACAGGAGAGCTGACAGATCCTCTATTTACTACACCACACAGGAGAGCTAACAGATCCTCTATATACTACACCACACAGGACATATTCTCTATATACTACAACACACAGGAGAGCTGACACATCCTCTATATACTACACCACACAGGAGAGCTGACAGATCCTCTATATACTACACCACACAGGAGAGCTGACAGATCCTCTATATACTACACCACACAGGAGAGCTGACAGATCCTCTATATACTACACCACACAGGACAGAACCTCTATATACTACACCACACAGGAGAGCTGACAGATCCTCTATATACTACACCACACTGGAGAGCTGACAGATCCTCTATATACTACACCACACAGGAGAGCTGACAGATCCTCTATATACTACACCACACAGGAGAGCTGACAGATCCTCTATATACTACACCACACAGGACAGATCCTCTATATACTACACCACACAGGAGAGCTGACAGATCCTCTATATACTACACCACACAGGAGAGCTGACAGATCCTCTATATACTACAACACACAGGAGAGCTGACACATCCTCTATATACTACACCACACAGGAGAGCTGACAGATCCTCTAAATACTACACCACACAGGAGAGCTGACAGATCCTCTATATTATACACCACACAGAAGAGCTGACAGATCCTCTATATACTACACCACACAGGAGAGCTGACAGATCCTCTATATACTACACCACACAGGACAGAATCTCTATATACTACACCACACAGGAGAGCTGACAGATCCTCTATATACTACACCACACAGGAGAGCTAACAAATCCTCTATATACTACACCACACAGGACAGAACCTCTATATACTACACCACACAGGAGAGCTGACAGATCCTCTATATACTACACCACACAGGAGAGTTGACAGATCCTCTATATACTACACCACACAGGAGAGCTGACAGATCCTCTATATACTAAACCACACAGGACAGAACCTCTATATACTACACCACACAGGAGAGCTGACAGATCCTCTATATACTACACCACACAGGAGAGCTGACAGATCCTCTATATAATACACCACACAGGAGAGCTGCCAGATCCTCTATATACTAAACCACACAGGACAGAACCTCTATATACTACACCACACAGGAGAGCTGACAGATGCTCTATATACTACACCACACAGGAGAGCTGCCAGATCCTCTATATACTACACCACACAGGACAGATCCTCTATATGCTACACCATACAGGAGAGCTGACAGATCCTCTATATACTGCACCACACAGGAGAGATGACAGATCCTCTATATACTACACCACACAGGAGAGCCGACAGATCCTCTATATACTACACCACACAGGAGAGCTGACAGATCCTTTACATACTACATCATACAGGAGAGATGACAGATCCTCTATATACTACACCACACAGGAGAGCTGACAGATCCTCTATATACTACACCACACAGGAGAACTGACAGATCCTCTATATACTACACCACACAGGAGAGCTGACAGATCCTCTATATACTACACCACACAGGAGAGCTGACAGATCCTCTATATACTGCACCACACAGTAGAGCTGACAGATCCTCTATATACTACAACACACAGGAGAGCTGACAGATCCTCTATATACTACACCACACAGGAGAGCTGACAGATCCTCTATATACTGCAACACACAGTAGAGCTGACAGATCCTCTATATACTACACCACACAGGAGAGCTGACAGATCCTCTATATACTACACCACACAGGAGAGCTGACAGATCCTCTATATACTACACCACACTGGAGAGCTGACAGATCCTCTATATACTACACCACACAGGAGAGCTGACAGATCCTCTATATACTACACCACACAGGAGAGCTGACAGATCCTCTATATACTACACCACACAGGAGAGCTGACAGATCCTCCTATATACTACACCACACAGGAGAGCTGACAGAGCCTCTATATACTACACCACACAGAATAGTCGACAGATCCTCTATATACTACACCACACAGGAGAGCCGACAGATCCACTATATACTACACCACACAGGAGAGCTGACAGATCCTTTACATACTACACCATACAGGTGAGATGACAGATCCTCTATATACTACACCACACAGGAGAGCTGACAGATCCTCTATATACTGCACCACACAGTAGAGCTGACAGATCCTCTATATACTACACCACACAGGAGAGCTGACAGATCCTCTATATACTACACCACACAGGAGAGCTGACAGATCCTCTATATACTGCACCACACAGTAGAGCTGACAGATCCTCTAAATACTACACCACAAAGGTGAGCTGCAGATCTTCTATATACTACACCACATAGGAGAGCTGACAGATCCTCTATATACTACACCACACAGGAGAGCTAACAGATCCTCTATATACTACACCACACAGGAGAACTGACAGATCCTCTATATACTACACCACACAGGAGAGCTGACAGATCCTCCATATACTACACCACACAGGAGAGCTGACACATCCTCTATATACTACACCACACAGGAGAGCTGACAGATCCTCTATATACTACACCATACAGGAGAGCTGACAGATCCTCTATATACTACACCACACAGGAGAGCTGACAGATCCTCTATACACTACACCACACAGGAGAACTGACATATCCTCTATATACTACACCACACAGGAGAACTGACAGATCCTCTATATACTACACCACACAGGAGAGCTGACAGATCCTCTATATACTACACCACACAGGAGAGCTGACAGAGCCTCTATATACTACACCACACAGGAGAGCCGACAGATCCTCTATATACTACACCACACAGGAGAGCTGACAGATCCTTTACATTCTACAGCATACAGGAGAGATGACAGATCCTCTATATACTACACCACACAGGAGAGCTGACAGATCCTCTATATACTGCACCACACAGTAGAGCTGACAGATCCTCTATATACTACACCACACAGGAGAGCTGACAGATCCTCTATATACTACACCACACAGGAGAGCTGACAGATCCTCTATATACTACACCACACAGGAGAGCTGACAGATCCTCTATATACTACACCACACAGGAGAGCTGACAGATCCTCTATATACTACACCACACAGGAGAGCTGACAGAGCCTCTATATACTACACCACACAGGAGAGCCGACAGATCCTCTATATACTACACCACACAGGAGAGCTGGCAGATCCTTTACATACTACACCATACAGGAGAGATGACAGATCCTCTACATACTACACCATACAGGAGAGCTGACAGATCCTCTATATACTACACCACACAGGAGAGCTGACAGAGCCTCTATATACTACACCACACAGGAGAGCCGACAGATCCTCTGTAACGGGTCTGGGAGGCGGAACCTCTGAGCTACTATACAAGGGGGCGGTCCTTGTAAGGGAGCGGGTGGCAATCAGGGATGACGGGCAGGCAGTCACAGCAGGTGACCGGGACAGTCTCTGAGTGGACGGGCTGGAGGTCACGGCAAGTGACCGGGGCAGTCTCTGGAAGAACGGGCAGGAGGTCACGGCAAGTGACCGGGGCAGTCTCTGGATGAACGGGCAGGGAGTTACGGCAAGTGACCGGGGCAGTCTCTGGATGAACGGGCAGGGAGTTACGGCAAGTGACCGGGGCAGTCTCTGGGTAAAGGGTAGGTACGACCTGTGATGGCAGAGCCTCCGGGTAGGCTAGCAGGCAGATGGTAGATGTGTGCTCCCAGGTGAGCAAGCGAGAGTCTCTGGAATGGTAGGTGGTCACAGCACGTGACGGCGAAGCCTCCAGGTAGGCTAGCAGGCAGTTAACAGGTGGGCGCTCCCAGGTGAGCGGGCAGGAGTCTCTGGAAAGGCAGATGGTCACAGCACGTGACGGCGGAGCCTCCAGGTAGGCTAGCAGGCAGGTAACAGGTGTGCGCTCCCAGGTGAGCGGGCAGGAGTCTCTGGAAAGGCAGATGGTCACAGCACGTGACGGCGGAGCCTCCAGGTAGGCTAGCAGGCAGATAACAGGTGTGCGCTCCCAGGTGAGCGGGCAAGCTGGTCCATAGACAGACTGACAGGAGTTGGAAGGCAGACCGTCGGACCTCAGGCTAGCAGGCAGGTGACTGGATATCAGGCAGGACAAAGGCAGCAAGCTGGCAGGAATCTGGCAGGTAACTGGCAGGTAACTGGCAACGGGACCTGAGGGCTGAAGCACAGGTGAGACACAGGCGCAAACAACATTGCTCGGGCACCTCCATTTTGGAGGAGGTGCCCTTTATATGGGAGGTCCTCCGGCAATTGGCCGGGGACTCCTTAGGACGGCGCGCGCGGTCCCTTTAAGAGAGGGGAAGCGCGCGCGCGCGCGCCCTAAGCACACTGCCGGGGAAGGAGCGCGCGCCGGAAGCAGCGGGGAGAGCAGCGCTGGAGGACGCCGCGCCAGGAGCGGGGAGGTGAGAGGGACGGCGTCTCTGCCTAGAACGGGGCAGAGACGCCGATGCTACAGTACCCCCCCCTTTAGGCCCCCTCTTTTTTAGGCCAGAAAGAAATTTTTCAAGGAGAAGCGGGGCGTTGATGTTCTCCCTGGGTTCCCAAGTTCTCTCCTCAGGACCAAACCCCTTCCAATCTACCAGAAAAAAGGTTTTTCCTCTTACCCTCTTGGAGGCCAGAATACTCTCTACCTCAAAGATGTCATCAGCGGAAACCGGAGCAGGAGGGGCACCTGGATTTTTGGAAATAGAGTTAAAGACAACGGGTTTGAGGAGAGATACGTGGAAGGAGTTGGGGATCCGTAGGGTGGCCGGGAGTTTTAATTTGTAGGCCACAGGGTTAATTTGCCTGAGGACTTCGAAGGGGCCGATGAATCGAGGACCCAACTTGTAGGAGGGTATTTTGAGCCGCACATGTTTGGATGAGAGCCAAACCTTGTCTCCCGGACGGAATTGGGGCGGATCCAGACGTCTCTTATCAGCATATCTCTTCATCCGCTCAGAGGAGAGAAGAAGAGCGGACCTGGTGCTCTCCCAAATAGTAGAAAATTCGCTGACAAGAGACTCCGCAGCAGGGTTGTCCACAGAAACGGAGACAGGAAGTGGAATCCGGGGATGTTGGCCACCAACTATAAAGAACGGGGATTTGGAAGAGGACTCGCTCTCATGGTTGTTATAAGAGAACTCGGCCCACGGTAGAAGATCCACCCAGTCCGAGTGGTGAGCATCCACGAAGTGCCGGAGGTAGCTGGACAAGATCTGATTGATCCGCTCCACTTGACCATTGGACTGAGGGTGGTAAGCGGAGGAGAAATCCAGGGTAATGTCCAGCAGCTTACAAGTGGCTCTCCAGAAACGAGAGGTGAACTGAACCCCACGATCCGACACGATGTGGAGGGGCAGACCATGGAGACGGAAGATGTGGCGGATAAAGTCTTTAGCCAACTCGGGTGCAGACGGAAGACCAGGCAGGGGAATGAAGTGGGCCATCTTAGAAAAACGGTCAGCGACAACCCAAATGACGGTACAACCGGCAGAAACTGGAAGGTCGGTGATAAAGTCCATAGCGATGTGTTGCCAAGGAGCAGCAGGTACGGGAAGGGGCAGGAGATGGCCGGCAGGTAGATGTCGGGGAACTTTGTTACGAGCACAGGATGAACAGGCCGCGACGAAGTCTACCACGTCCTTACGTAGGGTAGGCCACCAGTAATGCCGGGCAATAAGTTGAAAGGTCTTTTTTTGGCCAGCATGGCCAGCTAGTTTAGAAGAATGTCCCCAGCGAAGAACCCTCTCCCGATCTGGCACAGCTATGAACGTCTTACCGGGTGGAAGACGAGTTAGATCCAAGGGAGCCACATTCATCACCTTGGAGGAGTCGATGATGTGCGTAGGTTCCTCCTCTTGATCGGAGGACAGGAAAGACCGAGACAAGGCATCAGCTTTGACGTTCTTGTCCGCCGGACGGAAATGAAGAGTGAAGTCGAAACGGGCAAAAAACAACGACCACCGGGCCTGGCGAGGATTGAGCCTCTGGGCATTTTGGAGATATGCCAGGTTTTTGTGATCCGTGTAGATAATTACCGGGTAGAGAGCCCCTTCAAGCAGATAGCGCCACTCTCCTAGTGCCAATTTGATGGCTAGCAATTCCCGGTCTCCAATGGAGTAGTTGCGCTCCGACGAGGAGAAGATTTTGGAGAAGAAGCCGCACGTTACCATTCTCCCGGTAGAAGACTTCTGGGTGAGCACCGCTCCGGCTCCGGAGGAGGAAGCATCAACCTCCAGGTAGAATTGTTTATTACAGTCCGGACGGTGCAGGACGGGAGCAGAGGCAAAGGCTTTCTTTAGGGAAAGGAAGGCCTCCTCGGCTTCAGGCGACCATATCCTGGGGTTAGCCCCCTTACGGGTAAGTGCAGATATGGGAGCAGTCCGAGACGAGAAGTGTGGGATGAAAAGACGATAATAATTAGCGAAGCCCAGGAATCGCTGTATCGCCTTCAAACCTTCAGGACGAGGCCATTTTAGAACGGAAGAGAGCTTCTCGGGATCCATTTGCAGACCTGTTTGGGAGATGACATAGCCCAAGAACGGAAGGGAGGTCTGATCGAAGAGGCACTTCTCGTATTTGGCGTAAAGGTGGTTCTGCCGAAGCCTAAGCAGGACCTGACGAACATCCCTCCGGTGTGTGGGGAGATCCGGAGAGAAGACCAAGATATCGTCCAGGTATACCACTACGCAGGAGTACAGGAGGTCACGGAAGATGTCATTGACTAGTTCCTGAAAGACCGCGGGAGCATTACAGAGACCGAAGGGCATCACAAGGTACTCGTAGTGACCGTCCCGGGTATTGAATGCCGTCTTCCACTCGTCTCCTTGACGGATACGGACCAGATTATATGCTCCTCGAAGATCCAGCTTGGAGAAGATCCTGGCGCCCTTGAGCCGGTCAAACAATTCGGAGATGAGTGGCAGGGGATATTTGTTTTTTACCGTAATGAGATTGAGTCCTCTGTAGTCAATACAGGGACGTAGCGAGCCGTCTTTCTTTTTGACAAAGAAGAATCCGGCTCCAGCCGGGGAGGTAGATTTTCGGATAAATCCCCTAGCCAGATTCTCTTCAATGTACTCAGACATGGCTCGGGTCTCGGCTGCAGATAACGGGTAGATACGCCCACGGGGAGGAGTGGTGCCAGGTACCAGGTCGATCGGGCAATCATATGGCCTATGGGGCGGCAACGTCTCAGCTTCCTTCTTACCGAAGACGTCCGCATAGGGCCAGTAGGGAGCCGGGAGACCAGGTAAGTTAGCTGGAGTAGGCTGAGGGCGAAGTGGACGGACCGGAACCAGGCAGGTCCTATGGCAGTCAGGACCCCATCGGAGTACTTCACCGGACCGCCAGTTCAATACGGGTTCATGTGTCTGGAGCCAAGGTAGACCTAGCAACAAGGAGTGAGAAAGTCCGGACAGCACATGGAATGAGATCTCCTCAGAGTGCAGCATTCCCACCTGTAGGGTTATAGGTTCGGTGACGAGCAGGATGGTCTCCGAGAGAAGTCTTCCATCCACGGAAGCAACTGACAATGGCTCCGCCAGGGACTTGGTGGGAATATGGTATCTCTCTACCAGAGACTGGGCGATGAGGTTTCCAGCAGCTCCAGAATCCAGATGGGCGAGTTCGAAGAGACGGTTTTCTCCCCAAGCAATAGAGACCGGTAAGGTCAGAGACGGAGAGGACTTACTTTTGTCTAGGACGACCTCTCCGAGTGGTCCTAGACACTGGCGTTTCCCGGCTTTTCCGGGCAGGAACGGATGAAGTGCTTCTTACTGCCACAAAAGAAACAGCTTCCCTCGGCTCGGCGAGATTCTTGGCGAGAACCGACCATCTTGGTCTGGTCGACCTGCATAGGCTCAGGAGAGACGGAGGGAGTGACGGGTTGCTGAAAAGTAGGAGCTAGGCGTGGAAACCTCCTCTCACGGGTGACCTCTTTGGCACGCTCCTGGAACCGCAGGTCAATCCGGGTGGCAAGAGCTATCAGGTCATCGAGGGTGGTAGGAATGTCCCGACCGGCAAGTTTATCTTTAATACGGCCGGACAGACCCTCCCAGAAGACTGAAACCAGAGCGTCATTATCCCAGGCCAGCTCCGAGGCAAGGGTACGGAACCGTATGGCATATTGGCCCACGGTGAGGCTTCCCTGACGGAGGCGTAGCAGTGACGATGCGGATGAGGTCTTCCGTCCGGGTTCGTCGAAGACTTTCCGGAAGGCCGTGAGAAAGGCAGGCAAGTTGGACACGAGGGGGTCTCCTCTCTCCCATAGAGGATTTAGCCAGGCCAGAGCCTCTCCGGTGAGATGGGACATGATGAAGGCAATTTTGGCCCGGTCGGAGTTAAACTGGTGGGACAGGAGTTCAAAGTGCAGGGTGCACTGATTTATGAAGCCCCGAGCCTGAGCGGAGTCGCCTCCGAAGCGAGGAGGTGCAGAAAGCCGGGGTCCGGGGTAGGATACCATAGTGTTGGTGGACAGCGTAGCTGTCGGATTGCGAATCATGGCGCTGGCGGAGGTTGCTGGCGGAGCAGTCAGAGTGTCCAGGCGAGAATTGACATTCCGCAGGTGACCCAGGATGGACTCCTGTTGGGACCTCTGGCGGGACAGTTCATGACACAGGTCCGAGAGCGAGGGAGCTTGGGTGCCACCGGGTTCCATGGCCCGAGCAAACTGTAACGGGTCTGGGAGGCGGAACCTCTGAGCTACTATACAAGGGGGCGGTCCTTGTAAGGGAGCGGGTGGCAATCAGGGATGACGGGCAGGCAGTCACAGCAGGTGACCGGGACAGTCTCTGAGTGGACGGGCTGGAGTTCACGGCAAGTGACCGGGGCAGTCTCTGGAAGAACGGGCAGGAGGTCACGGCAAGTGACCGGGGCAGTCTCTGGATGAACGGGCAGGGAGTTACGGCAAGTGACCGGGGCAGTCTCTGGATGAACGGGCAGGGAGTTACGGCAAGTGACCGGGGCAGTCTCTGGGTAAAGGGTAGGTACGACCTGTGATGGCAGAGCCTCCGGGTAGGCTAGCAGGCAGATGGTAGATGTGTGCTCCCAGGTGAGCAAGCGAGAGTCTCTGGAATGGTAGGTGGTCACAGCACGTGACGGCGAAGCCTCCAGGTAGGCTAGCAGGCAGCTAACAGGTGGGCGCTCCCAGGTGAGCGGGCAGGAGTCTCTGGAAAGGCAGATGGTCACAGCACGTGACGGCGGAGCCTCCAGGTAGGCTAGCAGGCAGGTAACAGGTGTGCGCTCCCAGGTGAGCGGGCAGGAGTCTCTGGAAAGGCAGATGGTCACAGCACGTGACGGCGGAGCCTCCAGGTAGGCTAGCAGGCAGGTAACAGGTGTGCGCTCCCAGGTGAGCGGGCAAGCTGGTCCATAGACAGACTGACAGGAGTTGGAAGGCAGACCGTCGGACCTCAGGCTAGCAGGCAGGTGACTGGATATCAGGCAGGACAAAGGCAGCAAGCTGGCAGGAATCTGGCAGGTAACTGGCAGGTAACTGGCAACGGGACCTGAGGGCTGAAGCACAGGTGAGACACAGGCGCAAACAACATTGCTCGGGCACCTCCATTTTGGAGGAGGTGCCCTTTATATGGGAGGTCCTCCGGCAATTGGCCAGGGACTCCTTAGGACGGCGCGCGCGGTCCCTTTAAGAGAGGGGAAGCGCGCGCGCGCCCTAAGCACACTGCCGGGGAAGGAGCGCGCGCCGGAAGCAGCGGGGAGAGCAGCGCTGGAGGACGCCGCGCCAGGAGCGGGGAGGTGAGAGGGACGGCGTCTCTGCCTAGAACGGGGCAGAGACGCCGATGCTACATCCTCTATATACTACACCACACAGGAGAGCTGACAGATCCTTTACATACTACAACATACAGGAGAGATGACAGATCCTCTATATACTACACCACACAGGAGAGCTGACAGATCCTCTATATACTGCACCACACAGTAGAGCTGACAGATCCTCTATATACTACACCACACAGGAGAGCTGACAGATCTTCTATATACTACACCACACAGGAGAGCTGACAGATCCTCTATATACTACACCACACAGGAGAGCTGACAGATCCTCTATATACTACACCACACAGGAGAGATGACAGATCCTCTATATACTACACCTCACAGGAGAGCTGACAGATCCTCTATATACTACACCACACAGGAGAGCTGACAGATCCTCTATATACTGCACCACACAGTAGAGCTGACAGATCCTCTATATACTACACCACACATGAGAGCTGACAGATCCTCTATATACTACACCACACAGGAGAGCTGACAGATCCTCTATATATACACCACACAGGAGAGCTGACAGATCCTCTATATACTGCACCACACAGGAGAGCTGACAGATCCTCTATATACTACACCACACAGGAGAGCTGACAGATCCTTTTTATACTACTCCACACAGGAGAGCTGACAGATCCTCTATATATTACACCACACAGGAGAGCTGACAGATCCTCTATATACTACACCACACAGGAGAGCTGACAGAGCCTCTATATACTACACCACACAGGAGAGCTGACAGATCCTCTATATACTACACCACACAGGAGAGCTGACAGATCCTCTATATACTGCACCACACAGGAGAGCTGACAGATCCTCTATATACTACACCACACAGGAGAGCTGACAGATCCTTTTTATACTACTCCACACAGGAGAGCTGACAGATCCTCTATATACTACACCACACAGGAGAGCTGACAGATCCTCTATATACTACACCACACAGGAGAGCTGACAGAGCCTCTATATACTACACCACACAGGAGAGCTGACAGATCCTCTATACTACACCACACAGGAGAGCTGACAGATCCTTTACATACTACACCATACAGGAGAGATGACAGATCCTCTATATACTGCACCACACAGGAGAGCTGACAGATCCTCTATATACTGCACCACACAGGAGAGCTGACATATCCTCTATATACTACACCACACAGGAGAGCTGACAGATCCTCTATATACTGCACCACACAGTAGAGCTGACAGATCCTCTATATACTACACCACACAGGAGAGCTGACAGATCCTCTATATACTACACCACACAGGAGAGCTGACAGATCCTCTATATACTACACCACACAGGAGAGCTGACAGATCCTCTATATACTACACCACACAGGAGAGCTGACAGATCCTCTATATACTGCACCACACAGGAGAGCTGACAGATCCTCTATATACTACACCACACAGGAGAGCTGACAGATCCTCTATATACTACACCACACAGGAGAGCTGCCAGATCCTCTATATACTACACCACACAGGAGAGCTGACAGATCCTCTATATACTACACCACACAGGAGAGCTGACAGATCCTCTATATACTACACCACACAGGAGACCTGACAGATCCTCTATATACTGCACCACATAGTAGAGCTGACAGATCCTCTATATACTACACCACACAGGAGAGCTGACAGATCCTCTATATACTACACCACACAGGAGAGCTGACAGATCCTCTATATACTACACCACACAGGAGAGCTGACAGATCCTCTATATACTGCACCACACAGGAGAGCTGACAGATCCTCTATATACTACACCACACAGGAGAGCTGACAGATCCTCTATATACTACTCCACACAGGAGAGCTGACAGATCCTCTATATACTACACCACACAGGAGAGCTGACAGATCCTCTATATACTACACCACACAGGAGAGCTGACAGAGCTTCTATATACTACACCACACAGGAGAGCTGACAGATCCTCTATACTACACCACACAGGAGAGCTGACAGATCCTCTATACTACACCACACAGGAGAGCTGACAGATCCTCTATATAATACACCACACAGGAGAGCTGACAGATCCTCTATATAGTACACCACACAGGAGAGCTGACAGATCCTCTATATACTACACCACACAGGAGAGCTGACAGATCCTCTATATACTACACCACACAGGAGAGCTGACAGAGCCTCTATATACTACACCACACAGGAGAGCTGACAGATCCTCTATACTACACCACACAGGAGAGCTGACAGATCCTTTACATACTACACCATACAGGAGAGATGACAGATCCTCTATATACTGCACCACACAGGAGAGCTGACAGATCCTCTATATACTGCACCACACAGGAGAGCTGACAGATCCTCTATATACTACACCACACAGGAGAGCTGACAGATCCTCTATATACTGCACCACACAGTAGAGCTGACAGATCCTCTATATACTACACCACACAGGAGAGCTGACAGATCCTCTATATACTACACCACACAGGAGAGCTGACAGATCCTCTATATACTACACCACACAGGAGAGCTGACAGATCCTCTATATACTACACCACACAGGAGAGCTGACAGATCCTCTATATACTGCACCACACAGGAGAGCTGACAGATCCTCTATATACTACACCACACAGGAGAGCTGACAGATCCTCTATATACTACACCACACAGGAGAGCTGACAGATCCTCTATATACTGCACCACACAGGAGAGCTGACAGATCCTCTATATACTGCACCACACAGTAGAGCTGACAGATCCTCTATATACTACACCACACAGGAGAGCTGACAGATCCTCTATATACTGCACCACACAGGAGAGCTGACAGATCCTCTATATACTACACCACACAGGAGAGCTGACAGATCCTCTATATACTGCACCACATAGTAGAGCTGACAGATCCTCTATATACTACACCACACAGGAGAGCTGACAGATCCTCTATATACTACACCACACAGGAGAGCTGACAGATCCTCTATATACTACACCACACAGGAGAGCTGACAGATCCTCTATATACTGCACCACACAGGAGAGCTGACAGATCCTCTATATACTACACCACACAGGAGAGCTGACAGATCCTCTATATACTACTCCACACAGGAGAGCTGACAGATCCTCTATATACTACACCACACAGGAGAGCTGACAGATCCTCTATATACTACACCACACAGGAGAGCTGACAGAGCTTCTATATACTACACCACACAGGAGAGCTGACAGATCCTCTATACTACACCACACAGGAGAGCTGACAGATCCTCTATACTACACCACACAGGAGAGCTGACAGATCCTCTATATAATACACCACACAGGAGAGCTGACAGATCCTCTATATAGTACACCACACAGGAGAGCTGACAGATCCTCTATATACTACACCACACAGGAGAGCTGACAGATCCTCTATATACTACACCACACAGGAGAGCTGACAGATCCTCTATATACTACAACACACAGGAGAGCTGACAGATCCTTTATATACTACTCCACACAGGAGAGCTGACAGATCCTCTATATACTACATCACACAGGAGAGCTGACAGATCCTCTATATACTACACCACACAGGAGAGCTGACAGATCCTCTATATACTACACCACACAGGAGAGCTGACAGATCCTCTATATACTACACCACACAGGAGAGCTGACAGATCCTCTATATACTACACCACACAGGAGAGCTGCCAGATCCTCTATATACTACACCACACAGGAGAGCTGACAGATCCTCTATATACTACACCACACAGGAGAGCTGACAGATCCTCTATATACTACACCACACAGGAGAGCTGACAGATCCTCTATATACTACACCACACAGGAGAGCTGACAGATCCTCTATATACTACACCACACAGGAGACCTGACAGATCCTCTATATACTACACCACACAGGAGAGCTGACAGATCCTCTATATACTGCAACACACAGGAGAGCTGACAGATCCTTTATATACTACTCCACACAGGAGAGCTGACAGATCCTCTATATACTACATCACACAGGAGAGCTGACAGATCCTCTATATACTACACCACACAGGGGAGCGGACAGATCCTCTATATACTACACCACACAGGAGAGCTGACACATCCTCTATATACTACACCACACAGGAGAGCTGAGAGATCCTCTATATACTACACCACACAGGAGAGCTGTCAGATCCTCTATATACTACACCACACAGGAGAGCTGACACATCCTCTATATACTACACCACACAGGAGGGCTGACAGATGCTCTATATACTACACCACACAGGAGAGCTGACAGATCCTCTATATACTACACCACACAGGAGAGCTGACAGATCCTCTATATACTACACCTCACAGGAGAGCTGACAGATCCTCTATATACTACACCACACAGGAGGGCTGACAGATCCTCTATATACTACACCACACAGGAGGGCTGACAGATCCTCTATATACTACACCACACAGGAGGGCTGACAGATGCTCTATATACTACACCACACAGGAGAGCTGACAGATCCTCTATATACTACACCACACAGGAGAGCTGACAGATCCTCTATATACTACACCTCACAGGAGAGCTGACAGATCCTCTATATACTACACCACACAGGAGGGCTGACAGATCCTCTATATACTACACCACACAGGAGGGCTGACAGATCCTCTATATACTACACCACACAGGAGAGCTGACAGATCCTCTATATACTACACCACACAGGAGAGCTGACAGATCCTCTATATACTACACCACACAGGAGAGCTGACAGATCCTCTATATACTACAACACACAGAAGAGCTGACAGATCCTTTATATACTACACCACACAGGAGAGCTGACACATCCTCTATATACTACACCACACAGGAGAGCTGACAGATCCTCTATATACTACACCACACAGGAGAGCTGACAGATCCTCTATATACTACACCACACAGGAGAGCTGACAGATCCTCTATATACTACACCACACAGGAGAGCTGACAGATCCTCTATATACTACACCACACAGGAGAGCTGACACATCCTCTATATACTACACCACACAGGAGAGCTGACAGATCCTCTATATACTACACCACACAGGAGAGCTGTCAGATCCTCTATATACTACACCACACAGGAGAGCTGACACATCCTCTATATACTACACCACACAGGAGAGCTGACAGATCCTCTATATACTACACCACACAGGAGGGCTGACAGATGCTCTATATACTACACCACACAGGAGAGCCGACACATCCTCTATATACTACACCACACAGGAGAGCTGACAGATACTCTGTATACTACACCACACAGGAGAGCTGACAGATTCTCTATATACTACACCACACAGGAGAGCTGACAGATCCTCTATATACTACACCACACAGGAGAGCTGACAGATCCTCTATATACTACACCACACAGGAGAGCTGTCAGATCCTCTATATACTACACCACACAGGAGAGCTGACACATCCTCTATATACTACACCACACAGGAGAGCTGACAGATGCTCTATATACTACACCACACAGGAGAGCCGACACATCCTCTATATACTACACCACACAGGAGAGCTGACAGATACTCTGTATACTACACCACACAGGAGAGCTGACAGATCCTCTATATACTACACCACACAGGAGAGCTGACAGATCCTCTATATACTACACCACACAGGAGAGCTGACAGATCCTGTATATACTACACCACACAGGAGAGCTGACAGATCCTCTATATACTACACCACACAGGAGAGCTGACAGATCCTCAATATACTACACCACACAGGAGAGCTGACAGATCTTCTATATACTACACCACACAGGAGAGCTGACAGATCCTCTATATACTACACCACACAGGAGAGCTGACACCTCCTCTATATACTACACCACACAGGAGAGCTGACAGATCCTCTATATACTACACCACACAGGAAAGATCCTCTATATACTACACCACACAGGAGAGCTGACAGATCCTCTATATACTACACCACACAGGAGAGCTGACAGATCCTCCTATATACTACACCACACAGGAGAGCTGACAGATCCTCTATATACTACACCACACAGGAGAGCTGACAGATCTTCTATATACTACACCACACAGGAGAGCTGACACCTCCTCTATATACTACACCACACAGGAGAGCTGACAGATCCTCTATATACTACACCACACAGGAGAGCTGACAGATCCTCTATACACTACACCACACAGGAGAGCTGACAGATCCTCTATATACTACACCACACAGGAGAGCTGACAGATCCTCTATATACTACACCACACAGGAGAGCTGACAGATCCTCTATATACTACACCACACAGGAGAGCTGACAGATCCTCTATATACTACACCACACAGGAGAGCTGGCAGATCCTCCATGCTACATGACAAAGGTGAGCTGACAATTCATTTTAAAATGTATTTTCCCTTGGAAAATATCAAGATAACCCTCCTGTTGACATAACCTTCAGCAAATCAATACATATTTTGCTGTCTACTCATCATTTATGTCCTCTAATCACAATCTCTGAGGGGCTACTCCACTTGAAAACCTGGTCTACCTTTTCTTTTACCACTACCATCATTTGAGTTCCTGTTTAGACATATTTGTATCCAGCTGTTCAGGAAATTGATGTTTTGAAGATTAAAGTCCAGCTGTTTCTGGCAAATTATTATTTTTTCCATATCCCACAGGTTTCAAAGATTTTTTTTTGCCTTTACAATTACTCTTTTTACACTCGGCTTTTGTTTTTTATTAGAGCTGTATAAATGACTAATATCCGATGCTGTATATAGACTTGTTGGTTAAAAATGACGTGATTTTCTATTATTATTATTCTTTATCAGAATGAAAAGATTTATATTAACAAAATACAGTTATATGAAAAAGTTTGGGCACCCCTGTTAATCTTAAGCTTAATGTTTTATAAAAATTGGTGTTTTTGCAACAGCTATTTCAGTTTGATATATGTAATAACTGTTGGACACAGTAATATTTCTGCCTTGAAATGAGGTTTATTGTACTAACAGAAAAGGTGCAATCTGCATTCAAACAAAATTTGACAGGTGCATAAGTATGGGCACCCTTATCATTTTCTTGTTTTAAGTACTCCTACCTACTTTTTACTGACTTACTAAAGCTCTTTTTTTGGTTTTGTAACCTCATTGAGCTTTGAACTTCATAGCCAGGTGTATGCAATCATGAGAAAAGCTACTTAAAGTGGCCACTTGCAAGTTGTTCTCCTCTTTGAATCTCCTCTGAAGAGTGGCATCATGGGCTCCTCAAAACAACTGTCAAATGATCTGAAAACAAAGATTATTCAACATAGTTGTTCAGGGGAAGGATACAAAAAGCTGTCTCAGAGATTTAACCTGTCAGTTTCCACTGTGAGGAACATAGTAAGCAAATGGAAGAACACTGAGACAGTTCTTGTTAAGGCCAGAAGTGGCAGGCGAAGAAAAACATCAGAAAGGCAGTGAAGAAGAATGGTGAGTTCAGTCAAGGACAATCCTCAGACCACATCCAGAGAGCTGCAGCATCAACTTGCTGCAGATGGTGTCACTGTGCATCGGTCAACTATACAACTCACTTTGCACAAGGAGAAGCTGTATGGGAGAGTGATGTGAAAGAAGCCATTTCTGCAAGCACGCCACAAACAGAGTCGGCTGAGGTATGCAAAAGCACATTTGGAGAAGCCAATTTCTTTTTGGAAGAAGGTCCTGTGGACTGATGAAACCAAGATTGAGTTGTTTGGTCATGCAAAAAGGCGTTATGCATGGCGGCAAAAAATCACAGCATTCCAAGAAAAACACTTGCTACCCACAGTAAAATTTGGTGGAGGTTCCATCATGCTTTGGGGCTGTGTGGCCAATGCCGGCACCGGGAATCTTGTTAAAGTTGAGGGACGCATGGATTCCACTCAGTATCAGCAGATTCTTGACAATAATGTTCAAGAATCAGTGATAAAGTTGAAGTAACGCAGGGGATGGATCTTTCAGCAAGACAATGATCCAAAACACCGCTCCAAATCTACTCAGGCATTCATGCAGAGGAACAATTACAATGTTCTGGAATGGCCATCCCAGTCCCCAGACCTGAATATCATTGAACATCTGTGGGATCATTTGAAGAGGGCTGTCCATGCTCGGCGACCATCAAACGTAACTGAACTGGAATTATTTTGTAAAGAGGAATGGTCAAAAATACCTTCATCCAGGATCCAGGAACTCATAAAAAGCTACAGGAAGCGATTAGAGGCTGTTATTTTTGCAAAAGGAGGATCTACTAAATATTAATGTCACTTTTCTGGTGAGGTGCCCATACTTATGCACCTGTCAAATTTTGTTTGAATGCAGATTGCACATTTTCTGTTAGTACAATAAACCTCATTTCAAGGCAGAAACATTACTGTGGCCAACAGTTATTACATATATCCAACTGAAATAGCTGTTGCAAAAACACCAATTTTTATAAAACATTAAGCTTAAGATTAATAGGGGTGCCCAAACTTTTTAATATAACTGTATAAATATTGTTGAAATTGTTGCTTTACCACCTCCCGCAGTCGGCTTCGCTCAACCTTTCCTCAGCATCTAAGTGATGAAGAGTGGTTTTTCTGATGTAATGGGTGGCAATCACAGTCAGAAACTTTATAAACGCCACCCTCAGTCCTGCCGTTGCTATATCTAGGACTTAACTGACTGTACACAAAGCCTAATTAGACTGTCTGCAGCCATCTAAAATTCTCATAGGTGAGTCCTTACTCTGAGCTTCTGGATCATTTCAGAATGATGAGTCCACAAGGAGTAGTTTTCCTCCTAACATATAGAAGAATATAGTGGCATAGCAAGAGTCCTATGGGCGCCCAATGCAAAATTTGGTCCTAGGCCTCCACCTGTATGATAGTCAGATTTATGGCCCTTGAAGCGTTCTAGATCCTATAAAGACATACATGTTTGCCTCCCATCTATTAATGTTCCCAATCCTGGCCCCTTCCTGTAATTCTGTCCTTCATCCTTGCCCCTTACTCTAATAATGTCCTCCCTCTTAACCCATTCCTTTAATAATGTCCCTCATCCTGGGCCCCTTCCTGTAATAATGTCCCCTAACCTGAACCACTTCCTGTAATAATGTCCCCCATCCTAAGCCCCTTCCTTTAATAATGTCCTGCATTTTGCCACTCTATGATTCTTTGTACCCTCCCCTGTTCACACTATGTGCGTCGTCCTCAAATATAACAGGCCCAGAGTCCAGCAGCTGATATCAAAGTGCTTGCCACTGGTGTTGCATGATGTCACTGCCATGCGCCATCCGTGCTTGTCATGAAATGTCTTTGTTTGCCTCTGTTCCAGCTGCTAGTAATTTTTTATCCACATCAAAAAATAAAGGCCATGATTCTTCAAGACTGGTATTGTTCACGCCAGTCTTGATGAGGGGGCATACTGGAGTTAGAAGTACCTGATTCATTAAGAGGTGCTAGCCTGTTAATGAATCAGGAGCGTCTGAAAAGTGGTGTGTGCCTCTGTACTTCTCGCCACAGCTTTTACTCCAGGCAATGACTAACTTAGATTTCTGACGCCAGGTATCACACAGCTTGTCATGAATTAGACGAGATATGGCATCATGCTCTAGTTCTGCCCCTGTCCTGACCCAACTCCGGCCCATGAAAATCCAGAAAGTCTCAGAATTTTTGCGCCAAAATTTAACGACTTTTCAAAGTATTCCGCACATAACCGCTTTGATGAATCAGGGTCATAGTCAGCAAAACTTTTTTTGTCCTGACGAAAAAACATAGCAAGTATATAATTTTTTTTAACAATAAAATTTATTGAAAAAAAATCACAATAACTTATTGTCATCTATTATGTTATCTGCTAACATATGTTATAACAGTGACGGTGAGTCACTTCTCACGGACAAGACGTGAGTCGGGATAATCGAGAAGTCCGAGGTCAATAGCCAGGAGGGTACGACATAAACAGAGAGAAGAGACAAAGTCGTAGTCAGGTAACTGTCTGAGGTCAAAATACCAGCAGGATAGCGGATCAGAGCAAAGGGGTTAAACAGACGGAAGGTCAGAACGAGGTCCAATGTCAGGCAGCGATACATCAGCACAAGAGATGCAAGGCACAGAGAAAACCAACCAAACTTACTGAAGCTATGTTTGACAGCTACAAGTGATTCTCACTAAATTAGAATATCATCAAAAAGTTAATTTATTTCAGTTCTTCAATGCAAAAAGTGAAACTCCTATATTATATAGAGTCATTACAAACAGCATAATCTACTTCAAGTGTTTATTTCTATTAATGTTGATGATTATGGCTTACAGCCAATGAAAACACAATAGTCATTATCTCAGTAAATTAGAATACTTTATTACAACAGCTTGAAAAATGTTTTTAAAATCCGAAAAGTATGTTCAGTAAATGCACTCAATACTTGGTCGGGCTCCTTTTGCATCAATTACTGCATCAATGCGGCGTGGCATGGAGGCGATCAGCCTGTGGCACTGCTGTGGTTTTATGGAAGCCCAGGTTGCTTTGATAGCAGCCTTCAGCTCGTCTGCATTGTTGGCTATGGTGTCTCTCATCTTCCTCTTGACAATACCCCATAGATTCTCTATGGGGTGAAGGTCAGGCGAGTTTGCTGGCCAATCAACCACACTGATACTGTAGTTTTTAAACCAGGTATTGGTACTTTTGGCAGTGTGGACAGGTGCCAAGTCCTGCTGGAGAATGAAATTTCCACCTCCAAAAAGCTTGTCGGCAGAGGGAGGCATGAAGTGCTCTAAAATTTCCTGGTAGACGGCTGCGCTGACTTTGGTCTTGATAAAACACAGTGAACCTACACCAGGAGATGACATGGCATGCCAAAAATTTACTTTCATCTGAAAACAACAGCTTGGACCACTGAGCAACAGTCCAGGTCTTTTTCTCCTTGACCCAGGTAAGAAGCTTCTGGCGTTGTCTATTGGTCATGAGTGGCTTGACACAAGGAATGCGACACTTGTAGCCCATGTCCTGGATATGTCTGTATGTGGTGGCTCTTGAAGCAATGACTCCAGCAGCAGTCCACTCTTTGTGAATCTCCCCCAAATTTATGAATGGCCTTTTCTTAACAATCATTTCAAGGCTGTGGTTATCCCGGTTGCTTGTGCACCTTTTTCTACCACACTTTTTCCTTCCACTCAACTTTCCATTAATATGCTTGGATACAGCACTCTGTGAACAGCCAGCTTCTTTAGCAATGACCTTTTGTGGCTTACCCTCCTTGAGGAGTGTGTCAATGACTGCCTTCTGGACATCTGTCAAGTCAGCAGTCTTCTCCATGATTGTGGAGCCTACTGAAACAGACTAAATGACCTTTTTAAATGCTTAGGAAGCCTTTGCAGGTGTTTTTTGTTAATTATTCTAATTTACTGAGATAATGACTTTTGTGTTTTCATTGGTTGTAAGTGTGACGCCCAGCTGTGCTTGGTATCACAAATCCTAGAAGGGTGTATTGATGGATTCCTCCACAAGAGGCCCCCATAACCATTCACACATCTCCACCTTCCACCTCAGACCACCAGAGGGAGCCGTTAGGGATATAAAAGGGAAGGTGGAGCCAGGCAGCTCAGTTCCTCTGAAGAGTTCAGCAAGTACAAACCTGAATGCAGAGTCGAGCTCAGTTAGTCTAGACTGGAGTTGACAGAAAGCAAACCTGTTGAGAGAGTTCCTGCAGTGCAAAAGCCTGAGAGAGGCCAGTCTGCAGTGGAGCATGTTCTAGACTCAGTTGTAGCTCTGAGAGGTGAGCTTTAGGTGTGCCGGCGCCATAAGATCGGTGAAGCGCGGCAAGCTGCCGTTAGTGTGAGTAGCCTATTGTGGGCCCGAGTAGGCCGAAGGCGAGTAGAGAGAGTTAGTTCATAGAGGCAGAGGAGCTTAACTAACTCACCCCGAAGAAGCAGTTACCGGACACCGGGTCCGAAGCTTACCGGGATCTCCATGACCCAGTAAGATAAACCGGAATCCCTGGAGAACTACAAGTCCCAGGATCGCTAAAGTGCTGATACGTAACAGAGCCAGGAGACACATAGGCCCCGTAAGTCGGGAGCGTGTAATCCAACAGAAGGCCCTACCACAAGGTCAGCCAGCGCAGGACAGAGACAAAGTTAGGCCTAGCTCCAGGCAGGTCAGAAACTTACTACGCAGAGTCAAGAAACAGGAGGCCCAAAACCCGCTCATTGGGGAGGATCCGGCCATACACCCTTCACCCTACAGTGCTCTGGGGAGTGCCTGAATTTCCATCAGTAAAAGGTACTGAAGTGACTATCGTGTCTGTCCCTGTTCTTGCTCCGACCCGGCGGGGTCTCTTCATCCTGCTTTCCCCGTAAATACACTGCCCTGAGGCCTAGCTCCACCTGTGGGGAGCTATACCATCCAGCTGCCTTATCACCAGCCTCAGTGGACTGCGCAGCGCTGGTGAATATCATCAGAAACCATAGGTGGCGTCACGAACTCTTATAAACTTGATATCTATCAACGCCTTTTTAAAGAGAGACCCCAGAGTACGGGCCCGAGAGCCGACCACCGCGACCTCCTTAAGGCTAAAGGGCCGGGTAACCGAGTCATCCCCCATCCCCTGGGCTAGTCATCTCTTCTGGCGTCACGAACAGGATTGCGTGCCCGCTGCAACGACGCCGTGTTTTGCCCGTTGCCACCGGGTACTGTGCGCCTTTATTCTGAACTGTGTACGTAAAGTTGTGGTGAAGGTTGCCGCCATTGTTGGGCCGCTGAGCGAGAAGAAGGGCGTAACCGCGGGAAAATAAGGGGCGTACCTGCAAAAGAGCGCGAAGTCCCGGACACGCCCCACGCCTCGACGTTAAATCAGGAAGCGCCAGGTCCTGTACGGAGCGTCGCTGAACGCTCTGACGTAGGACACAAGTGACGCAAGGTCCTGAAGATAACCGTCACCTGCGGAGCTGCGGCCTACCGCAAGAAAAACCAGAAGGTAGGCCACGGTTAACTAGGGGGGCGCTAAGATGTCCGACGAGCAGCAGAACGCCGACCTGCCGGTCAACGTCCCTGAAGTTCAACCCGCGCCCGATGATGAGCAGGCTGAAGCCGCCGCTCCACCAGCAGCGCCTGCAATACCCGTCATTCCTTTGACTTTACCGTACATTCCTGGAGCAAAGTGGCTCCCCCAGTACAACGGCAAACCAGATACCCTGTCTGGATTCAAACGGAAGATATGTGGTATCTTAGACATGTACTCTATGACCGGCAAACAAAGAGCTGCCGTTGTATTAGGACAACTGACCGATGCTGCGGAACGGGAAGTGCAAACATGGTCAGCCGCAGACCAAGAGTCAGTGTCCGCAATATTCCAAAAACTACAGACTGTATTTGAGGACCTTACTGAGGCGGACCTCCATATGCGGTTCTACAGCTGCTCCCAACAACCAGAGGACAATGTTCGGGATACGCCTGGCGTCTCCAAGGGGCCCTGCGGGCCCTGAACCAGGTTAGTCCAACCAGCGTTGAGAATGAGAACAAAATGCTGAAGGAACAGTTTGTCCGGGGACTGAAGTCTCCAGAAGAGAGCAGGACTGTGCGTTGGTGGTCCCTGGATCATCCGCATGCCACCTTTGACAATCTTAAGGACATGGCTATAAAAGGACTGCAGCCCCTGGAAACAAATGCCACCCAACGTTACCAGGGTGGGGCTACTCCAGTGCCTGCTACACCCACCTTTTCCCCAGTGGCTGCTGCAGCTAAGGTTCCAGCAACGTCCCCTAAAGAACTGGACAGTCTGCGCTCTGAGGTGCGTCAGTTGAGCAAAACTCTGACCACCGTGCTGAGTGCTCTGCAGCTGCGGACGGAGCCCGAGGAAGGAGGGAAGATCCTGCTAGCCGATAGCCCTGAGGATGTCCCCTGTATGCGCAGGAGGAGGAGGCCAACACCGCCCTCGCCGAGGACCAGTGACCAGCGTCGTCCACCGAGGGACCCGACCTGCTACCGCTGCCGCAAGACCGGACACCTCGCCCAGAAGTGTCCTTTAAACGAGAAAACCCTGGGTCCGAGGGCCGACACCCAGGAGTAGACTCACCAGGCCCATCAGATTGGTACAACAGGTTCGTCAGAGGAAGACCTTTCCTGTCCATTGTACTGGACGGGATCCCGACGCATGCCCTGCTGGACACAGGATCTCAGGTAACCATCATGCCTGAAGTCCTCTACAAGAGGCTCTGGTCCATGGACGATCTATGTCCGCCAGCTCCAAATTTGTCTGTCTATGCTTCAAATGGACTTCCCCTTAACCTACTCGGGGTTAAGAATGTGACTGTAAAGGTGGGGAGAGTGGAGCTGAAGGACCAGGGACTAATTGTAGTAGAAACCAATCCTGATGACACTAATCCGTATATGGTACTTGGCACTAACATTGTTGGTAACTGTTTGGGAGAGGTTGTGTTCTTACTCCAACAGATCGCCGACATTGCCAGGCCAAGACAAAGGAGGGCACTGCAGAGGGAGATCCGAGTCCTGATGTATCAATAGCAAGTAAGGCTAACAGACAGTGAAATCGGTAACGTGAGGGTAACAGACCCCATACCCATTGTCATCCCCCCAATGAGTGCAATGCTCATCTGGTGTAGAGCAGCCATAGGTCTTAGAGGACAGAGCTACCAGGCGGTAGTAGAACCCCTTTGCTCCGAGCATAGACCCACGCATTTTACCGCCAGGGGAGTGGTAGATGTACGCAATGGGAGGGTGCCCGTCCGTCTTCTCAACTTAGGGGAAGATGAGGTCAAACTGCCACGTTATGCCACTGTTGCCAAATTACATGCTGTCAATAATAACTGCATCCATGAGGCGGAGTCCTTAACCTCACCAGATGAAGTAGAGGATAATGACCCTGCAACTCAGGTGGAGGATTGGTGTCAACAGCTCCATGTTGGGACAGACACCACTCCTGCCCATCAAAAACAGGGTGTACACCGGGTGGTTCAAGAGTACTCGCAGGTGTTCAGTAAACATCCACTAGATTTCGGGAGGGTTAAGGGGGTTCAACATCATATCCCCACAGGCAACCATTCCCCAATCAAAGAACGTTATAGGCCTATACCCCCAGCTCACTACCAGAAGGCAAAAGAAATGCTGCATGACATGACGAAGGCGGGAGTGATAAGGGATAGTTGTAGTCCCTGGGCGGCTCCCCTAGTGCTGGTTAGGAAAAAGGATGGGAGCATGAGAATGTGTGTAGATTACCATCAAGTAAATCGCATTACACATAAAGATGCATACTCTTTACCACACATAGAGGAGTCCCTAGCTGCCTTGAAGTCTGCAAATTACTTTTCCACCATTGACCTCACTAGTGGAAACTGGCTAGTAGCTGTGGCTGAGGAGGATCGAGAGAAGACGGCCTTCACCACCCCGATGGGACTCTGCGAGTTCAACAGCATGCCGTTTGGACTCTGCAATGCCCCCGGAACGTTCCAGAGATTGATGGAGTGCTGCCTGGGACACAGCAACTTCGAGACTGTGTTACTTTACCTGGATGATGTAACTGTGTACTCCAGAACGTACGAGGACCACTTGAAACACCTGGCAGAGGTATTTGAGTCACTGTCCCGGTACGGGATGAAGTTGAAGCCCTCAAAGTGCCACCTGCTCAAGAAGAAGGTACAGTACCTGGGACACATTGTCAGTCCGGAAGGCGTAGCACCAGACCCGGAGAAAGTCACAGCCATCCAGAAGTGGCCGGAGCCGAAGAACCTCAAGGAGGTGCGTCAGTTCTTGGGACTAGTAGGATACTACCGGAGGTTCATAAAGGACTACACAAAGAAAGCAGCTCTTCTGCAAGACCTCCTGGTAGGGCAGTCCCCCAAAGGCAAAAACCCTCCATTCCACTGGGGTAAGGAGCAAGCAGAGTCATTTCAGGAGATGAAGGAGATCCTGACAGGTGATGAGATCCTAGCCTACCCTGACTACAGCCAACCGTTCCTGCTGTATACGGATGCCAGTAACAAAGGCCTGGGAGCTGTCTTAAGTCAGAAGCAGAATGGGCAAGAGAAAGTCATCGCATACGCAAGCAGGAAGCTCCGTCCGAATGAGAGGAACCCAGAGAACTATAGCAGCTTCAAGTTGGAGTTCCTGGCCTTGGTCTGGGCCATCACTGAACGGTTCAAGCACTATCTGGCCTCCAGCAAGTTCACTGCCTTTACTGATAACAACCCCTTGACCCATCTTGAAACAGCTAAGTTGGGGGCTCTGGAACAACGATGGATGGCTCGGCTGTCAAACTACCAATTTACAATCAAATACCGGGCGGGCCGCAAGAACGCCAACGCCGATGCCCTTTCTAGGATGCCTCACAAGTCAGACACAGAAGAAGAAGTGGATGACCTGGAAGAGATAGAGCTACCTGCCTTTCACCGGAGTGGGATGATCCATGAGCAACGAGCCTCCAGGAAGCAGCGTGGAAAGACATTAAACCCCCTGCCTCACCACAGCTGGAAAGAGACCCAGGACAGCGACCCGGTTCTTAGCCGCACCAAACAGCTGATAACCCAAGAAGGTGCCTCCCTGGAGAAAGATGCGTCTCTGCAAGCAAAGCATCTGTGGAACGAGAGAAGCCGACTGTTTATTTACCGTGAGAAACTGTGCCGGAGGTACGTCAATCCAAAAACTCATGAGATGGTATGGCAGATAGTAGTCCCTAAGACAGACATCCAAATGGTATTGGAAGCTTACCACGATCAGGCGGGGCACTTTGGCTGGAAAAAGCTAGAGACCCTGCTGAACTGTCGATTCTACTGGGTAGGAATGTGCAGCTCCATTGAAAGGTGGTGCCGGGACTGTGGACCCTGCGGCCTAAGAAGGAAAGACTTCAGCTGCCAGAAGGCACCCCTGCAACCCATCAAGACGACTCGACCCCTGGAGATAGTGGCCCTGGACCATGTCAAGCTGTCCCCCAGCAGGTCAGGGTACTCCTATGCTCTGACCATGGTAGATCACTACTCACGTTTCCTGGTGGTCGCCCCCGTCAAAGACCTGATGGCAGAGACAGCAGCAAAAATGTTCCAAGCATATTTCTGCAGACCCTATGGCTACCCTGAGCAGGTGCTGACGGACCAGGGCCCAGCCTTTGAGGCTGAGTTGTTCAAAGAGTTCTGCCATCTCTACGGGTGTAAAAAGATAAGAACTACGCCTTACCACCCACAAACAAACGGTCTCTGCGAAATGATGAACAACATCATCATCGACCTGCTAAAGACCATACCACTTGAGGAGAGAAACCAGTGGCCAGACCTACTACCAGACCTAGTGGATCTGTACAATCATATACCAGTCAGTTTCACCAATTGCACCCCGGCATATCTCATCCGGGCAAGGCCAGGAAAGCTGCCCATGGATCTGGAGCTTGGTGTTGTTGAACCTGAAGCTGATATGACCACTGCGGACTGGGACAAGACCAGACAAGAGCAGTACAGAAGGGTACAAGCTTGTGTTAAGGACAGTCTTACTCGGGTGAGAGAAAAGGAGGAAATGCACTACAACAAAAACGCACCAGCAGAACCTTTCACACCTGGTGAAACAGTATTGAAAAGAAAAAGATGCAACCACAAACTTGATGACCAGTGGGAAAAAGACCCTTACACTGTGTTACCGTCAAGATTTGACAACAAAAAGACATGCATATTCTGTCGTGATGGAGGAAAAACATCTGCTACAGTGTCCAGGGACCACTTAAAGTTGTGTCCAGATTTACTGAAACCCCAAGAAAAAGTGCCTCTCACAATCCCGGAAGAACCTAAAGAAGCGGTGATACACCCTGACCTTGGAGACTTCCCAGCTGATTGGCCTCAGATATTAGATGCAGTAATCATTCCAGTACTCCAATTCTATTAACAGCTAGAAAACCTTCCACAGCAAGTTGTACCTGTAAGTGCTGCAGAAGAGCCAGCTCGAGAAGTATCCCCGGATGAAGGATCCCCGGCAGGAGCAGAGCAAGAAGGCCCAGCCAATGGTAGACTTGCCAGTCCAAGAGAGAGGTTAAGGCAGTTTTACAACATGCTTACACGTAGAACTGATAGAGTAACTGAGGATACAGACACTCACACTCCACCAACCACAGCACTACGCAGATCAGTACGCAGCACGAGAGGTAAACCCCCTGCTAGGTACACTGAGTAAAGTAGCAAAATTTCAGAGAGTGTAGATAGTTACCCCTGGGGTATTGTATATTAAATTGTGATGTACTGCATAGTTGTATAATTTCATGCATGCTTATCAATTTGTGCTTTTTCCTATTAATTCTTTATGCCTACATAATGAACTTTGTGGCTGAGGACTGTGTGCAGCCCAAAAACTTTTATTGTATATAATTGCGCTCCCTGGAGTGCCCTTTTAGGTGACCTCAGAAGGAAAACCTGTCTGGAGTGGCTCTCTTGGAGGTCCAACACGGGATCTTCATGCCCTGCAGCCACCCCAGGGCCTACGTAGAGGGTTTAGGACAGGTCCCTCAAAAGCACCAAGTACTCTACTTTGTGAGATGGACATCCTTTTTGGGAACCTCACCACCAGAGACTTGGATTCTGAGGACACTCTGTTTTGTTATTGTTATGTAATGTTTTAAGATTCGTGCCTCCCATAAAGGGAAGATTGTCCTTATTGTTCTGGTATTGCTTACGTTTACTATTGTTACTGTTTTTATAAAATGTACTTCAGCCCGGGAGTGCTGAGCTTAACTAGGGGGGAATGTGACGCCCAGCTGTGCTTGGTATCACAAATCCTAGAAGGGTGTATTGATGGATTCCTCCACAAGAGGTCCCCATAACCATTCACACATCTCCACCTTCCACCTCAGACCACCAGAGGGAGCCGTTAGGGATATAAAAGGGAAGGTGGAGCCAGGCAGCTCAGTTCCTCTGAAGAGTTCAGCAAGTACAAACCTGAATGCAGAGTTGAGCACAGTTAGTCTAGACTGGAGTTGACAGAAAGCAAACCTGTTGAGAGAGTTCCTGCAGTGCAAAAGCCTGAGAGAGGCCAGTCTGCAGTGAAGCATGTTCTAGACTCAGTTGTAGCTCAGAGAGGTGAGCTTTAGGTGTGCCGGCACCATAAGATCGGTGAAGCGCGGCAAGCTGCCGTTAGTGTGAGTAGCCTATTGTGGGCCCGAGTAGGCCGAAGGCGAGTAGAGAGAGTTAGTTCATAGGGGCAGAGGAGCTTAACTAGCTCACCCCGAAGAAGCAGTTACCGGACACCGGGTCCGAAGCTTACCGGGATCTCCATGACCCAGTAAGATAAACCGGAATCCCTGGAGAACTACAAGTCCCAGGATCGCTAAAGTGCTGATACGTAACAGAGCCAGGAGACACATAGGCCCCGTAAGTCGGGAGCGTGTAATCCAACAGAAGGCCCTACCACAAGGTCAGCCAGCGCAGGACAGAGACAAAGTTAGGCCTAGCTCCAGGCAGGTCAGAAACTTACTACACAGAGTCAAGAAACAGGAGGCCCAAAACCCGCTCATTGGGGAGGATCCGGACATACACCCTTCACCCTACAGTGCTCTGGGGAGTGCCTGAATTTCCATCAGTAAAAGGTACTGAAGTGACTATCGTGTCTGTCCCTGTTCTTGCTCCGACCCGGCGGGGTCTCTTCATCCTGCTTTCCCCGTAAATACACTGCCCTGAGGCCTAGCTCCACCTGTGGGGAGCCATACCATCCAGCTGCCTTATCACCAGCCTCAGTGGACTGCACAGCGCTGGCGAATATCATCAGAAACCATAGGTGGCGTCACGAACTCTTATAAACTTGATATCTATCAACGCCTTTTTAAAGAGAGACCCCAGAGTACGGGCCCGGGAGCCGACCACCGCGACCTCCTTAAGGCTAAAGGCCCGGGTAACCGATTCATCCCCCATCCCCTGGGCTGGTCATAAGCCATAATCATCAACATTAACAGAAATAAACACTTGAAATAGATCACTCTGTGTAATTGACGCGCCCCTGGGCCTGTGTCGCGCTGCGTTGCGCACGCGGGAGCTTACCCAGAGCCGGATCTCTTGAGGGTTGTAGTCTCGTGGCGGTGACCCGGTCCGTGCCCAGGGAGTCAAACTGAGCGGCGATGTAACAGCGGTAGATGTAGGACGACTACGCCACCCGTTGAATGCAGCTATGGAGCTGCCGCTGCAGGACAGTCCGCTGAGGCCGGTGGATGGATGGTGCAGCGTAGATGGTATAACCCCCAACGGGAGGGGTATGGCCTCAGGGCAGCAGATGTGGATGATGGGGGTAGCAGGAACCACTCAGAGACGGTGCGGTGTAATTCAGGGTCTTTACTGGTAACAACGATAGACCCTCCCGGAGTACTTGCTAGTGAACGGGGCCTGGTCAGTCCTTGAGCAGATGGGATCTCCCCTGGCCAGGCGGAGTTGTAGGCCTCCCAAACTGACTGTACTCTTCTGGCTACCTTGCTAGAAGCGGATATAAGTAGCCCACGTCCCTGAGTGTACCGTGTGGTGCTCACCCGTATGGCCGGTGACTCGGGGCCTTCTAATGGCTTCCGCTCCACGATGGCGGTGCTGGTCCCACGCGTGTGACCGTGCCTTCGGGTTTCTGGGCCTGAGGACCTGAAATCCCCTGCCGGTCGGCTTCTGCTGCTGGGTAAGAGTTAGTCCCCACAGCCTCGGATGCCGGGTCCGGTAAGAAAGCTTCTCAGTCAGGGCGAGCTCTGCAGCTGCCAGCCCCTGACTCGTAGTAGTATTGCTTCTGCTGTTTCTTGTCTCTACTCTCCTTGACTGACTAACCCTGCCTCAGCCCAGGGTTTATACAGGGGAAGTTCTTCCCCTCCCAAGACTGGGCAGGAGGTGTGGCATGCACAGGATCCCTGACCAAAGGACCTCCCACCTGCTCTCAGACATAACATTACATTACTGTGGAAAACCAGACCCCTGGGGTGCCACATTCCCCCCTAGTGAAATTTAGTACTCCGGGACTAAACATATTTTAGAAAAAACATAACAAGATATAACAACAATAATAGTACAATAAGAAGAAACACATAAAGGTGGTCACGGCATGTCCGTAACCGGGTGTAGTCTTTGAAGAAAGCAAGGTGTCCATTTCACCAAAACAGGGAGACGTAACCAGGTAGGGGTCTGTCCTACCCCGAGTCCTTAACAGTCTCTAGTCCATCCTGGGTTACGCTCCAACTATGTACAAGGATTCCCGGTAAATCCACCAAGGATTCCTAAAAATAACTGGAAACACAAAATTATACACAAGCAACAATACACAGATAAACATAAATAAAACAATTTATACACTTCAAATCCTCCAGCGTGCGGGTAACTGGCCTCTAGTGGCCCTAGTGGACCTACGGAGCTGACTGTCTGGCCCTGAACTACAGGGTGTAGGAGCTGTCAAGGGTAAACTGGGCAGCTGTCTACCGGCTCTTTGTCTCACTAGGGGTACGGCAGGCTCACTATAAGCAGAGGGTTGATCCTCCTGTTCTGCTTGTGTGGAGTCTTCTGCCTCCTGGACCGGCTGTTCTTCCAGCTCTACCTGTTGCTCCGTAGGTGCTTGGGATGCTGGTTGGAGGAAGGTGAGTACGGGTACCACAACTGCACCATTGACTTGAGTCCAAGACCGAGGGAAGTCCCCGAGCACAGTACTAACCATATCTTCCCTTTCCTCTACGGGTCGATGGTCTTCTTGTTCCTCTTCAGGGTTCCTCAGTTGTTCGGGACACTTCTCCAGGTGGTCCCGGGATACAATGGCTGTGGTTTCCCCTCCGTCTTTACTGATGGTACAAACCTTCGGGTTCTCGTGGCTTGAGGGCAGTACGGTGTACGGGTCCTTCTCCCACTGGTCATCCAACTTGTGGAGCCGTCTCTTCCTCTTCAAGACCTGCTCTCCGGGTACCAGGGGAACAGCGGGAGCATACTGGTTGTAAGTTTTCTCTTGTCTTTCCCTAGCCTGACAGAGACTTCGCTCCACGCTCTCCTGTACTCTCCGGTACTGCTGCTGCCTCTCTGTGTCCCAGTCTGTTTCTGGTGAAGTGTCCTCGGGTGTCAGGACTCCCATTTCCAGGTCAACAGGTAACTTACCAGGTCTTGCCCTCATTAGGTAAGCCGGGGTACAGTTGGTGGAACCTACCGGGATGTGGTTGTATAGGTCCACCAGATCGGGCAACTTCTCAGGCCACAGACTGCGTTCTTCCAGGGGCAACGTTTTTAGAAGATCCATTACCAACTGGTTCATTTTCTCACAAAGTCCATTAGTTTGCGGATGGTAGGGTGTCGTCCTTATCTTCCGGCAGCCATACAGATTGCAGAATTCCTGGAAGACCTCCGCTTCAAAGGCAGGTCCCTGGTCCGTCAGCACTTGGTCCGGGAACCCGTGTGGACGGCAAAAGTGCTGCTGGAAGGCTCTAGCTGCTGTTTGAGCCATTAAGTCCTTGACGGGGACGACAACCAGAAACCGGGAGTAATGATCCACGATGGTTAACGCGTAGACGTAGCCACTTCTGCTTGGGGTCAGTTTTACATGATCCAAGGCTACCAGTTCCAACGGTTGCAGGGTGACGATGGACTGCAGGGGAGTCTTCTGGCTGGCACGGTCCTTCCTTCTCAGGTTGCACGGGCCACAGTCTCTGCACCACTTCTCGATGGTTCCCCTCATGCCTACCCAGTGGAACCGCTCGCGCAGCAGGAACTCCAGCTTCTTCCACCCGAAGTGTCCAGCTCCGTCGTGGTATGCCTCCATCACCATGGCTGCGTCTCTTCGTGGCACCACTACTTGCCAGAGTAATTCATGCGTCCGGGAGTTAACCATTCTGCGGCACAACTTCCCTTTGTAAAGGAACAGTCGACTCTTCTCTGCCCATAGTTGTTTGGCTTCCTCCGGAGCGTCTGGTTCAAGACGAGCCTCCGGCCGAGTCAGCATCTCCTTCACCAGTCGGACGGCAGGGTCGCTGTCTTGCGTTTCCGCCCAGTTGTAGTGGGGTAAGGGGTTCAACGTAGCAGCCTGCTTACTCCTTACCCGGTGGGAATACTGGATAGTCCCATGACGGTGGAATGCAGGGAGTTCAACTTCTTCCAGTCCCTCCGGATCTTCTCCTCCGTCCGGCAGGTTGGGCATCCTGGACAGGGCGTCCGCGTTGGTATTGGAGCGTCCTGCCCGGTATTTGATTGTGAACTCGTAGTTGGACAGATGGGCCATCCACCTCTGCTCCAGGGCACCGAGTCTTGCCGTGTCCAGGTGTGTCAACGGGTTGTTATCCGTGTACACGGTGAACCGGGAAGAAGCGAGGTAATGCTTAAAGCGCTCGGTGACTGCCCATACTATGGCCAGGAACTCTAACTTAAATGAGCTGTAATTCTCGGGGTTCCTTTCGGTGGGTCGCAGTTTTCGGCTGGCGTAGGCAATTACTCGTTCCTTCCCCTGCTGGATCTGGGACAGTACGGCTCCTAGCCCGATGTTACTGGCGTCGGTGTAGAGGATAAAGGGCTGGCTATAATCCGGGTACGCCAGGATTTCGTCCCCCGTGAGGGCCATCTTCAGCTGGCGGAAGGACTCTTCTTCCAGCTCCTCCCATTTTAAGGGCGGCTTCTGGTTCTTGGCCTTCCGGGACTGGCCTATCAGGAGGTCCTGCATAGGTGCTGCCTTTTTGGTGAAACCGGGAATAAACCTTCGGTAGTAGCCTACCAACCCGAGGAACTGCCGCACTTCTTTTACGCTGGAGGGGCTTGGCCATTCCTTAATTGCGGTGATCTTATCAGGGTCGGGAGCCACTCCGTCAGCGCTCACCACGTGTCCCAGGTACTGCACCTTTGGTTTCAGGAGGTGACACTTGGAGGGTTTCACCTTTAGGCCGTAACTTGCCAGAGCTTCGAACACTTCCGCCAGGTGTTTCAGGTGGTCCTCATACGTCTTGGAATATACGATGACATCGTCCAGGTACAACAGGACCGTCTCGAAGTTTCTGTGGCCCAGACAACACTCCATTAGTCGTTGGAAGGTTCCCGGTGCGTTGCAGAGTCCGAACGGCATGCAGGTGAACTCGCTAAGTCCCATCGGGGTGGTGAATGCGGTCTTCTCCCGGTCCGCCTCTGCTACAGGAACCTGCCAGTACCCGCTAGTGAGATCCAAGGTAGAGAAGAAGTTAGCAGATCTTAAAGCAGCCAATGACTCCTCTATCCTTGGTAAGGGGTACGCATCCTTGTGTGTGATACGATTGATTTTCCGGTAATCTACACACATCCTCATGGTGTTGTCTTTCTTTCGGACTAAGACTAGTGGAGCTGCCCAGGGGCTACAGCTATCCCTGATCACCCCAGCCTCCTTCATGTCTCTAAGCATCCCCTTGGCGTGTTGGTAGTGGGCAGGGGGTACGGGTCGATACCTCTCTTTTATAGGAGGATGGTCTCCCGTGGGGATGTGGTGTTCTACCCCCTTGACTCGCCCGAAGTCTAACGGGTGTTTACTGAACACTCTCTCGTACTCCTGAACCACCCGATAGACTCCTTGTTTCTGGTGTGCGGGAGTGGAGTCAGTACCCAGATGTAGTTGCTGACACCAGTCCTCCATGTTTTTCTTAGAGCCGTTACCTTCCTCCGGGTGAGATGGAGGCAAGGGTTCCACAGATTGTATAGAATTTTGGTTAATGGTATATAATTTGGCTAGCGTGGCATACCGGGGCAGGTACACTTCCCTCTCCCCGATATTTATTATGCGAACGTGCACCCTCCCATGGCGTACATCAACCACCCCCCGTGCTGTCAAAATGGTGGGCCTACTGTCCGAGTAAACTGGTTCTACCATTGCCTGGTAATCTCTACCTCTCAGACCAATAGCTGCCCGGCACCAAATCATCATTTCACTTTTTGGGGGCATGGCAATAGGAAAAGGGTCACACATTCTTACGCTACCAATCTCACCGCCGGAGAGTTCCACCTGTTGCCGTCGCATCAGTGCCCGGATCTCTTTCTGGAGCACCCGCTGCTCGCCGGAGCTGGCGTTCTTGGCAACCTGCTGTAAAAGGAAAATCACCTCTGCAAGACAATTTTCAATTACATTAGTTCCTAGAGTTATTTTTGGGTGACTCTCATGTTTGTCAATATCTACAATGATCAGTCCCTGTGCTGCCAGTTCGACTCTACCGATTTTGATGGTCACCTCTTTAAATCCGATCTGTGGCACGGGCTGGCCATTGCTGGCGATGATACTCAAGTCGTCGTCAGGGTAGCGGGTAATATCCGAGTCATTCCAGTACTGCTTAAAGAGCACGTACGGGATGGTGGTGACCTGTGACCCGGTGTCCAGTAGGGCACTCATGGGAATGCCATCCAGTACCACAGGCAAGACTGGACGTCCTCCCACATATCTGTCGCGCCAGTTCGATGGGCCTGGTGATCTTTTTCCTGGGGGTTGGCCCTCTACCCCAGGTTGTGCCCGTTTAAAGAACAGTACCTTGCCATATGTCCAGGTTGATTGCAGCGGCGGCAGATGGGTCGTCCGTCCTCGCTGTATCGGTCACTGGGTCTTCCTCTGGCCGGTGGGGTCCTCCTTGGTCGACGCCACGGGATGTCCTCCGGTCCGGATGCCAGCTGGATCTTCCCTGGGGTGGAAGCCTGTAAAGACTGCACAGTTCGGGTTAGCGCAGCAACGCTCTTAGCTAGCTCTTGGACCTGATGGTGTAGGTCTGGAGCCGGGTCATTGTCCAAAGCCTGCGCATCAGCTCCCACAGGCCCTGCCGACAAGGGCGCCGCCTCCTGGTGGTAAGTGATAGCAGGGCGCTTGTGGGTCACAACGCCACCCGGTGCCGGTTCTCGGAGCACCCGGATGGCTCTGTCCTTGAACTGTGCAAAGCCCAGATGGGGATCCTGTAAGGCCATTGCCCGCAACTGGGTTCGGTGGGTATTACAATACAGTCCCTCTATAAACTGTTCGGTCAACAGCCTGTCCTCGTTTCCCACTCCATCAGGGTCGGTCTGCTTAATGGCCCTCAGGGCCTCTTGTAGGTTTAGTGCATAGTCCCTTATACTCTCATGCGCTCGCTGCTTGCACCCGTAGAATCTAAGCTTAATCTCGGCTGAGGTGCGGGTATCAAAGGTGTCCTTCAGCCGGGTTAGTATCCCTGCGACAGTCTTCCTCCCAGGTGGCCAGGATTTTACTTCCCTTTTGGCTGCCCCGGTTAGTTGGGCCACCAGGATGCTCACTTTTTGCTCTTCTGTGAGGGGGTACACCTGGAAGAGGCTATCCAGCTTTTCTCTAAAGTCATGCAGGGTATGTGACTCCCCTGAGTACTGGGGTAGCCAAGCTGCTCCCGGGATATAGGGCATGGTGAAGGGCATAACTGCAGCAGCGGTAGCGCTGGCGGGGGTTGAGGCAGTGAAGCTCTCCTCCGTATCCGACATCTTCCTCCCCCCTAGTGGACCGTGGCCTACCTTGCGATGATCCTGTTCCGTAGGCCGCGGCTCCGCAGTGGATCGTCAGGGTTGAGGACCTTCCGTCGCGCTCCTGTGACGTCGGCGTCTGCTGGGCTCCTTCCAGGACCTTACGCAACGTCCGGACGTGAGGCGGGGCTTCAGTTCTCGCGCGCTTTCGGAGTCCACGCCCCTCTTCTTCCCGCGCGGCGTCCTCAAGATGGCGTCCAATGGCGGGAAAACTCCACGGATGGCGGGAAGAAGGCAGAAGATGGCGCCGGATGGCGGGAAACTTCACCGATGGCGGGAAGAAGGCTGAAGATGGCGCCGGATGGCGGGAATCTTCACCACAGGTAAGTTTGAAAAATCTCTTTTTCAGGCACGCAGTACCCGGTGGTTGCGGGCACGAAATCCTGCCGACTACGCCAAAGTTGACGCGCCCCTGGGCCTGTGTCGCGCTGCGTTGCGCACGCGGGAGCTTACCCGGAGCCGGATCTCTTGAGGGTTGTAGTCTCGTGGCGGTGACCCGGTCCGTGCCCAGGGAGTCAAACTGAGCGGCGATGTAACAGCGGTAGATGTAGGACGACTACGCCACCCGTTGAATGCAGCTATGGAGCTGCCGCTGCAGGACAGTCCGCTGAGGCCGGTGGATGGATGGTGCAGCGTAGATGGTATAACCCCCAACGGGAGGGGTATGGCCTCAGGGCAGCAGATGTGGATGATGGGGGTAGCAGGAACCACTCAGAGACGGTGCGGTGTAATTCAGGGTCTTTACTGGTAACAACGATAGACCCTCCCGGAGTACTTGCTAGTGAACGGGGCCTGGTCAGTCCTTGAGCAGATGGGATCTCCCCTGGCCAGGCGGAGTTGTAGGCCTCCCAAACTGACTGTACTCTTCTGGCTACCTTGCTAGAAGCGGATATAAGTAGCCCACGTCC